>NC_050074.1:31941178-33441178 GCF_009764565.3 Dermochelys coriacea
CTGACTCCAAGCCCATTGGATCACCCAACCTTGTTTAGGGTGGCCCCCCAACACCATATGCAGAGGTCATCTCACTTCTTTACTCCTGATCACGAGAATCACTGGTCAATAGTCAGAATTCCTGTAATAACTGAGAGACAAGGTGGGTGAGGTAATATCTTTCCCTGGACCAACTTCTGTTGGTGAGACAGACAAGCAGAAACTGGTCCAATAAAAGCTATTACCACACCTACCTTGTCTCTCTAATATCCTGGGACTGATACAGCTACACCAACACTTCATGTAAATTCCTAAGTCATTCCTGACTTAGGCTGAAATGCCCTATTTTTCCCTCTCTCCAGAATTACAGACCTTGCGCATGGTCTTCGCTGTGATCGGAAAAGGATCCCTGGCTGCATCATTTAACTGTGCCTATATATTTTCTGGAGAGCTGTTCCCAACAGTGATCAGGTATCTAGAAGCCAGCACCAGACCCCACTGCTGCCTAGGAAGCCCTATCAGCAAACTGTGACCTTGGCTGTGTTCTATGGAACTTGTTTGATGACTTGTAAAGTGTTGTGAATTCAGACATCACAGAGCTGAGTTGTGCTCTCGGAGTGAAAAGTACCCCTGCGCAGGGCCCGTACAAATCCTCCATGCCACTTGAGATCTCAGAGATAGAGTTCTATCTATCGGTCCCATACATACTCTTCTCTCTCTCATTGTCTGTACTCTTATCTAGCTATATCAGTAGAGTTACACCAGTTTAAGTGAGAGAAGTGAATCACAATTTTCATTGTAGCCTCCATTTCAGTCATTCCTGCATCCTATGCTCAGACCATATCTTCTTTTTACGGGGGAAATCCCCTCTGAAATATACATTTAAAGGGCCAGGTCCCCAGCTGGTGTAAATTGGTATTGCTCCATTGGAGTCAATGAGGCCAAATCCCCAGCAGGTGTAAATGAGCATTGCTCCAGTGGAGTTGACGAGGCCAGATGCCCAGCTGGTGTAAATTGACCGTAGCTCCACTGGAGTCAATGGTTCAAATCCAGAGCTGGTGTAACTCAGCGTTGTTCCATTGGACTCAATGGGATCAGATGCCCAGCTGTAAATTGGCCATAGTTTCTTTGGAGTCAATGGTTCAAATCCAA
This sequence comes from Dermochelys coriacea, assembly GCF_009764565.3. Classification (NCBI taxonomy): domain Eukaryota; kingdom Metazoa; phylum Chordata; order Testudines; family Dermochelyidae; genus Dermochelys; species Dermochelys coriacea. The sequence goes on from NC_050074.1 coordinate 31,942,310, forward strand.
AGCTAGTGTGTCACTCCATTGACTTCAGAGCTATGGCCTATTTACACCAGCTGGGGCTCTGGCCCAATATCCCAAGCTCAGACGGGTACTTTTTATGGCTGTTGCAGGCAAACTGGGCTGGGACTAGGCAGCACCATGGCTCGTGTTGGCAGCATCATGGCTCCACTTGTTCTGCTGACTGGTGAATTCTTCCCATCCCTGCCCCTGATTATCTATGGATCTGCCCCTATTGTCTCCGGCATTGCAACCGGCCTACTGCCAGAGACACACAACGTGCCATTGCCCGAGACCATAGACGAAGTGGAAAGACAGTAAGTGGCATTTGTGTAATTAACCAGAATAAAAAAGACATTGCTCAGAAACCTTGAAGTTGTTTTTGATCTGTGTGTTCCAAAAGGAACAGATATTTCACTGTTCTCAACATTTTTTCACCATTTGTATAGAAATTTTTCATTTTTCCACCTCCAATTTAGTCATTTTTGTCTCCCTGTTTCTCTCTTGCCACTGAAAGTGGGAGGAAAGGGGGGGGAAATTGGTGTCAGCTTCATCAAAAATCCCAGGAAAATTTTAAAAAATCATTATTTGGTTTTGTTAAAAAAATAATTAAAATGAATTTCTTTCAGTTTTGGGATTTGTCAAAAATAAAGAGAAATTTTCAGAAAGAAATTAAAATATTTTGGTTTTGGGTTCCTAAAAGAAAAGTGGAAAATTTCAAGAAAAATGAACATTTTTCATATTCAGGATTTGTCAAAAATACAATCCTTAAAATTTGGGGGGGGGGGGGAAATAAACTTTTTTGTTTTGGGTTTTGTCAAAATAAATAAAAAAATCAAACACCCTGGAACTTTTTAAAAAAACAACAACAAAAATTTGCATTAGCTTTGAGCATCTGTTTTAAATTAATTACTTCTCTTGGTGATTCTGCAAACACTTATATTTATTTACTTTCTTCTTCTTTTTTTTATTAAGATCAAAACATACAATCAAGGATGAACTACAAATGAATGTCCTCCTACATTCCACATAGCCAGATCCAGCCAAACAAGTGAGCTAAGGAGAGAAAAATGAAGAATGTTTTTTAGCTTTATTATTCTATTCCTGCTGGAAGCATTTATACAGTGTGACTGGCTATAAAGCAAAAGGGGAACATGTTCCAACTGCTCTGCACAGCATCTCCCTCTATTTCAACACCCCACATAGCTCACTGCAAGAATCCAACACACGCTGCCCATGCTGCAAATATGGGTCATGGTCTATCATTGCCTGTGTAATCAAACTGTCCATTGAATTGAGTGTATATGGGAAGGGTCTAGTGATGTGGTCTAATGTTCATAGATAGAGTAGTCTGAGTACAGTACGTACATTAAGAGGTTTTATTACACAGCACTGCTTTGAAAAGGCTCCATTAAAGGCCAGGCCCCAGCTGGAGTCAATGGAGCTCTGCTGATTTACACCAGTTGAAGATCTAACCCATTATTTCATAAAATAGGGTAGTGATGAAGACTTATAACCTGCAGCACAGACAGGTAAAGGAACCTGCTGAACCTCACATAGCAAAGCTTGTGGCATAGTTAGGAAGAGAACCCAGGAGTCCTAGTGCTACACTGTACCCCAGCTCCAACCACTAGACCCTATTCCCCTCCCAGAGCCAGCAGAATCCAAGTCCTCCCTCCTTTTGCCATTGGACCCCATTCTTCTTCTAGAGGACAACTCAGGAGTCATGGCCCTCAGCTCTAACTCACTAGATAATACTCTGCGCCTAGGAACAGCAAACTTTTTGCCTCATGATAGGAGGAGAAAACAGAATAGAAGCACATGAGGAAAGAACAGGCATATCTCAAACTTCCCAGGGCAGAAATTCCTGCATAGTGATTTACTGGTGAGATTCTCATTAAATGGTTGCATCTCACCGTATCCTGTTCACCGTTCATTTCTCCAACTTTGCACAATTGTAACTACCTTCTTCTATTACATAAGGCACCCTTGCTTTGCTATCACTATTTGTATTTCAGTTGTGTCAAGGGGCCCCCCACTGAGATCAGGGCCTCATTGTGACAGGTGCTGCACAAACAGCTAGCGAGAGACAGTCTGTGCTCCAAAGACCTTGCAATCTAAATAGAAATAGAATATTATCTCCATTTTACAGATAGGGAAACTTGGGCACAGAGCAATCAAGTTACTGTCTCTTTCTATGTGTTTGCGTAGCATAATGAAGTTCCAGTCTCAGTTGTTCAATAGGTGCTACCATAATACAAATAATAATTAGCAAATACACCACATCTTGCACCAGCAGAGAGCTGGGTGAGGTGTGTTCCAGCTCTAACATCTGTGGTCCAGATCCTTAGCTGGTGCCAATCAACATAGCTCTGTTGAAGCCAATGGAGCTGCTCTGATTTACACCAGCTGAGGATCTGGTCCATGTAGGATTCCATGAACATAAATTTGCTGCTTGTTAATAATGAAACTGTTATCCTTTTGTGACCTGAGCAGTTAAGCAATTTTTGGGGTCCTGCAAATTGTTTCCATTAGGAGGAGCAACTGATGGAGTCAGGTATTTCTTTTATGCAATCCTGCTTATGTATGAAGTATGCAGTAAGTCCTGTTTCCCAGAGCACAGTAGGAATCAAACAACAGGAGGCAGTTTCTTGCTCACAGTTCTGTGACTCTCTGTACCTCGGAGGAACGCCCTACACCCCCATGTTCATCTTTATAAAATGATTGTGTGGTATCCAATGCAAAGTTTGTCATGTTGGGTGTCTTTGGAAGGCTCATGATGCACTGAGCATGGTTGTTATAGTAATCCGATGAAGTGAGCTGTAGCTCACGAAAGCTTATGCTCTAATAAATTTGTTAGTCTCTAAGGTGCCACAAGTACTCCTTTTCGTTTTGCGAATACAGACTAACACGGCTGCTACTCTGAAAAGTAACATTACAGTAATGCTATAGGTTATAATTTCACGTATATAGTTAAGAGGCTGAAAATGTATCCTCATGGCTTAAAGCAAGCCCAGGCAAAAACTCTCCAAGAACAGAGAGGCAGTTCACACCTCAACAGGGCAGATATAGGACAAACCCAGCCCAGCCTCACAGGAACAAAGGACGCTGGCCTAGGCAGCAACAAAAGAATCTGTTTGACTCTCGAGGGAGTCACCCCCTCCTTCCTTTGGTCAGTTTGGAACTGCGATGAGGTAATGCTCATCTGATTCTGAAGGGGGGGGGGCAAAGCCAAGAAGGAAGAAAGGACATGATAAAAGGGAGAGACATTTGCCATGCTCTCTCTCTCTCTCTCTCTCTTCCACCTACATCTACAGACACCATCACCACCAAGTGACCGAAGCGCTGATCAAAAGGGAGCAACCAGCCAGCCTGTGGTGAGAAGCATCTAAGTTTGTAAGGACATTGAAAGTGTTAAGATCAACTTAGAATGCGTTTTGCTTTTATTTCATTTGACCAAATCTGACTTATTATGCTTTGACTTATATTCACTTAAAATCTATCTTTATAGTTAATAAATTTGCTTGTTTATTCTACCTGAATCAGTGTGTTTTGTTTGAAGTGTGTCAGAAACTCCTAGGGTTGTGTCTGGGACTGGAGATATTGGCTAGTGTCATTCAGTTGCAAGTAGCTAAGAGCAGCTTACATGCCAGAGGCTGTGCATAAACATTGGGGGAGTGGGGGTTCTCATAGCAGAGCAGGGTAAGGCTAGCTCCCAGAGTCAAGGATTGGAGTGACCTAGCAGATCACTGGTCCGGATAACACCAGAGGGAAATGTCACAAATTCCAAGCCTCTTTCCGACCAACACTGAGCCCAAAAGCTCTCACTCTCTTAGCTTTTTCTCAGAGTGATGCTACCAGTTTTTCTGTGGCTGTCTCTTTGGTTTTCTGCTGCTTCTCTCTCCCACGCAGACACAGTTCCCCAAATAATGCCCAAATCCCTGTGTTTGCTGTATCAATCCCTATGGAAACTTCTAGGGCCACATGATTCAGCTTCTACTCGAGCCTTACCGTATATCTGTGTTTTGGGTGGTGGCTTCTATTGTTTCAGCTGCAGGGTTCCATAAAGGAGATCCATTGCTTTTTACACTTATCCTGAGTGAAAGACAGTTATTACACTCACCAGCTTCAACTAGGTTTAACCCTACCCATAAATAAACTTATATGCTTAACAAAAAATGAAGGGGAAAGGATTGTATGTGAAAAGTGAAATTTTTTTTAAAAAAAGGTTAAAAATATGGGAAAGAATCTATCTATTGCAACAAAGGAATATTATTGCAAAATCCTGAGCTAAATAAAGGAGTTTATGTTGCAGTTTAATATGTTTTCTTGCAGTTAAAAATGCTGTACAATTTCAGAAGCCCAGTCTTGTATTCTGAAAAGAGATCTTGGTTTTGGTCCTTGCAACTTGGACTGCAAGAGACAAGAGTAAAAGAAAAGCTCCTATTAAAATAATAACTTGCAAAGATACAGCTCACCTTACCAAAGGATCACAAAGCACTTCACAAACTGGTCTGGATTATCATCCCCCTATTTTCATGGATGAGGCAAAAAGTTATTTACTGAAAGGTAAATTTTTTTTAATTTACCTTTAATTTAATTCACAGGGTGAATCCATAACAGAGATGGGAAAATAACCCAAGGGTTTTAGTTGCTAGTCTCTTGCACTGACCACTAGACTCCGCTTTCCCATCTAGAGCTGAGAATAAAACTCAGGAGTCCTAAATCCCAGCCCACATCACCACTCTGCTCCAATAGCTAGACTCCACCACTCCAACGAAGGCCTGGAACAGAACTCAGGAGTCCTTCCTCCCAGCCCCCTGCTCTAACCATTAGAACAGACAATGCATTATCCCCTGCCACATACATTGGATGCAACTTCTGCACTACTAGGAAAGAGATTGTTTTGTAATTTACAGCACCTCTGAATATGGCCCAATGGGAAAAAGAGGATGAAATGGGACAAAGTAGCCTAGGGACATACAAGCTACAGTTGGCCAGATTCCCAGCTGGTTCAAATCACTGTAATTCCACTGGAGTCAATGGGCCCAGATCCCCAGCTGGTGTAAATTGGCTGAACCTCCAGTGGAGTCAATGGGGCCAGATTCCCAGTTGGTATAAACTGGCATAGTTTCCTCATCTTCAAGAGAGTGATTCCAAATTACAGCAGCTGAGGATCTGGCTCTTCACTGTGATGTTCAGTTTATGCAAACAACCAGCTTCTACAGCCAGCTGATGCCTCAGTGACTAGCATGAGCTGAACGGATCACTGCAAGACCCCCCATGCTGGCAGTGCTACAGAGACTGCTCGCATGGCCTGTCCCCTCATTATTTTCATGTCAGCAGCCCAGAATTGCAGGCTCCGGTGTGAAAACCTCTTTTGTTTTCTGGCCAGCAACATTTACATTCATTCTTTTCAGTTTGCACTGGGAAAGGGTGAATGTACTAAGCTTGCTTTCAAATCCATTAACACTGCAACATTATTTCATGTATATCTATTTATCTCTTCATAGCTTTTCCATAGATACATAGATTTTTTTCCTTTAAAAATGAAAAAGTTTAGTGAAAATTTCCATTTTGTTAAAAAGCCATCATGCATGAGGAAGAGAAGTTGTCACATGGAAAAATTTTAAGGTCTAACAGGAAGATCAACATAATTGTGCCCTTTTTGCAAATGGGGAAACTGAGGCACAGCAAGATTAAATGACTTGCCCAAAGTTACCCAATAGGTCAGAGCTGGAAGCAGAACCAAGCTCTCCTGAATCCCTGAGCAGTGCTCTATCCAGCTGAGCACATCCCCAGCATTATTACAGTGTTCTGATAAGACTGTTAGCTTGCAGGAAACCTGTTTTGCCATGTTAGAAGGTTTCAAATTTCTTCTTGTTCTGAAACAAGTCCCTGGCTCTCAAAGGTTCATCCCACATCTGTTCCTCTGGCATCATTTTTGTTCTACCGGCAAGCATCCTCATACCAGGAACTGCAGGAAAGGCACCATATTTACATTCCCCAGTTATAATGTTCTGCTCCAGGTCCCGGCTGCATGGTGAGATCATGTTAGCTCTTGTTTATTAATTTGCTAAGTGGGGGTTCTCCTAACTGGGTCATTAAAGGGGCACTCAAGGTTTGCCTGCTGGGCTTTTGATGCTGTTATTGAGCCAAGGGCAAAGAGGTTGCAAGTTCTAATGAGAGAAGTTGAGCAAGTCCCACCTCCTTTGTCCTCATGTGTTCCTGTCATAGCCTGATCTCCATTGATCCAGTAAGATTTCTGGACAATTTACTTGGTGAGAGTATGATCCATTGACCCACAGAGAAAAGCAGCTGTAGCCTATTAAAGACATTGCTTGGTAGCAACATAGGAAGCAGGTAAGTCTATTTTACCAAGGTTTATATTTTAATTGTATGGGGCCAGATTCTCAGCTTCATTGTAGATCTGTGCCTGTTTACATCAGCGGAGGATCTGGCTCATTGACTCTTCCTGGTTTTGTTAAATAGGGGCTTGAAGGGGAGTGACTCCAGATTTACGCTTGTGTAACTAGGCCAGGTGGTGTAAATCAGCATAGCCCCATGTCTTTCATTGACAGCTGAGTTCAATTCTATACCTTGCCCCTCTGCATTATGGATACATGGAAACTCCTGCTGAGCTATGTGGCATTCCAAAACGTTGGCCATCTACACAACAAGATTTGCTCCACAGTGCAAAGTACATCAGGGTTGGAAAACTCAGATTTAAGGGCATATTTTACCAGGCTCTCCCTTGACATGCTTTCTCCAAAATTCTTCTTAAAATAGTTTTCTTTTTGCATTAAGCCCTACAAACCAAGGGGAACTTTGCCTAACTAAACAAATGAAACCCAACAAAAGATTAACTAGAAGTGCAGCAGAACCCTGAACAATCTACTTCTTGACCTGGAGCTCAGCTAGGCACAGCATTCCCAACCAAACTGCTCCATCGGGCTTCTGGGATTCACAATCAACTTGGAATTGTCTAGTAGCCAAAAGAGACTGTGAATTAGTTGTGCATGGAATGATCTAGAATTTTTGCATCTGATTTAATTGCATCGATAGTCTGATTAGCTGCTTATTTAATCAGCAGATCCTTAATGCAGCCAAATTGGCTACTCGGTTGTAGGAATTCACTTTGCGCTATTGCTAGATCCATTGCAACTCTTTCTGTCTTTCCAGAGTAGATTGCAGCATCTGACAAGACTGGGAGTGGATGTCTAAGCAAACACAAAGCTGTGTGCATCTGTGAGTAAACAGCAGTGGCATTCCTCTATTTACAGCTGCACATTGTTTTGGGTGTGCATCTATTTCACAAAACAAGCACATTCAAGGTGTCAGAGTCTTCTGGTCTGGGGCAACATGACTTTTGCAGAACTTTTAGAGCAGGTCGGCAGTATGGGCCGTTTCCAAAGTATCCATGTTACATTACTGGTCCTGCCAATATTACTGATGGCCAGCCACAACATCCTGCAGAACTTTACCGCTGCTACCCCTGAGCACCACTGCCATATTGCCATTGTTGCTAACTACACTTGTGATGACAACTTTACTGACCTCCTGTATTGCCAGGAGCTCCTCAAGATCTCCATCCCTGTGGATGGGAACCAGCAGCTGGAGAAGTGTCTCCGATTCATCTCCGCCCAGTGGCGGCTCCTAGACCCAAATGCCACAATAACCAATGGGACCGAGATGGACACCAAGCCCTGGATGGATGGATATATGACAAGAGCATTTTCACCTCCACCATCATCACCGAGGTAAGAAAGAGTCTCCTGGCAATGACTGGCTAGTGACTGAATCAGATTGCTACCTGGTGACCACCAGTATAGTTTCTTTGAAACCAACAGAGCTACAATGATATTTGCCAGATACGGATCTGGACGGTATCATGGTAGTATCTGGACACTCCGGACCCCACCATGTTGGGTGCTGCACAGATCCTGACCAAGATCAGGGCCACATTTTGCTAGGTTCTTCACAAACCTTGTCAGAGTTTGGGACCCCCATTCTCACTATGACCAAGTTCGCTGGACTTCTCTCCCTCATGCTTTCTCACTGGGATGGTGTTTTCTCTCCCACTTGCAGTGGGATCTGGTGTGTGGCTCACGGACATTGAAACAGACGGCTCAGTCGATCTATATGGTGGGAGGCCTGGTGGGAGCGATTGTGTTTGGAAGTCTCTCTGACAAGTAAGACACCTGTCTATCATTTCACTTAGGTAGGGTGCAGGAGATGAATGCAGGGTGAGGGCAGGTAGTGGCCCAGTTCTAAAAGTTTCCAGCTGTCTTTACCAGCACTTATAATCAGAGAGGAAAAATGGCCCAGTAGTTAGGGCACTCACCTAGAACTTGGGAAAACCTGAGTTCAAGCCTCTGTTCTGCCACAGATTTCCTCTGTGACCTTATGCACGTCCCTTACTCTCTTTGGGGCTGAGTTCCCCATCTGTACAATGGGGATTGTAGCACTGCCCTACCACAGTGATGGGGGTCATACTGTTTCCCCCAGAGTGATAACTCAGCGCTCTAGCCACAAGCCCATCCTGCCTGTTAGCAGCTAGCCTTGGTTTTCTCTGCCACAGGTTTGGACGGAAGTCACTCTTGATCTGGTCCTATCTGCAAATGGCCATCACCGGCTCTTGCGCTGCTTTCTCATCTAACTTTACCATGTATTGTGTTTTCTGCTTCCTGACTGGAATGGCTCTGTGAAGGATCAACCTCAACTGCATGTCTCTCTGCAAGTACCGACCCAAGCAAGTAGCAAGTCCTTTGGGGTCTTACAGGATGTTTCCATTAAGAGGAGAAGCTGGTGATGAAGCCAGGTATTTCTTTGGTACATTCCTGGTTATTTACAATGTCTTGTTTCCCTGTTCACAGCAGGAAATAAACAGCAGGAGGCAGTTTCTTTGCTCACTGTACCAACCCTTTTCCAGCCAACACTCTGCCCAAAAAGCTCTCCTCCCTAGTGTTTTCTCAGGGTCACACTGCCAGGACTTCTCTGGCTGTATCACAGGCTTCTTTGTACCTGTCCTGTTATTGCTGCTTTTCTCACACACAAAGACACACACAGCTTCACCAGTCCATGCTCCAGGCCCTGTGTGCTATATCACTGTCCAAGGAACCTCCATGGGCCACATGACTCAGCATCTGCTCAAATCTTGCTATGTGTCTATGTTTTGGGTGGTGCATTCTATTGTTTCAGCTATCTAGGTCCATAAAAGAGCTTGATTGTTTCTTACTTTTATCCTGAATGAAAAGTGGCAGTTAAGCCCACCAGCTCCAACCCCCCAGCATAACAGTATCTTCCTACATTAAGATAAAGCAGATGTTGAGGAGAATGAGCATTACAAAATAATGCATGTGACAGAGATGCTAGGTGAGGCATTATTCACCCTTCAAACAGTTTATAGTCTGACCAGCAAGGTGGCCACACCTCAGAGTCCCAGTCATGGGTCAGGATCCCATTGTGCTAGAGTCCCTTTAAACACAGAACTAAAAGACAGTCCCCCCCCGCAAAGAGCTTCAGTCTAGAGCTGGGTGATATTTTTTAGCTGAAACTTTTTTCCATAAAACATTTCGTGAATTCATGTTGGTTCAGCCACATTGTTCACGTCAAAAACAAATCAGAAAAAGTTGAAACGTTTTCATTTTTTTGGTTCAAAATGACTTTTCATTTCAAAATTTCCTTGAACTTTATATTTTATTTAAATTCCAAAACATGACAAAACTGTTGACAGTCAAAACAAAACAGTTAATTTAACCCAAAATGAAAACTTTTTCAGCTCTTTGATTTGTCCAAAATTAAAAAAAATTCTTGTTGGCCCAAAATGAATTTTTTTCTGTTTTTTTCCCCCTTTTTCTTTTTGAAGTTGCCATTAAAATGAAAAATCCATTATTCTCCCTGCTCTGCTTAAATTCCACTTAAAAATCAGGCCACTTGTTTGGGGGTGGATTTAGGTATGCAGGTGGCTTTGAAAGCTGGGATTGGTTTTCTCTGGACTTTGACTCTCTTCCCCCTTTTATCTCCTCACCCAGCTGTGGAGTGGATTCCCACTAAACTCCGGGCAGCAGTTGGCACGGTGACAGAATATAGTTACAACATCAGGCAGTTCATTCTGGCTGGACTAGCCTATGCCATCCCAGATTGGTGCTGGCTGCAGCTGGCTGTTTAGGTGCCCTATTTCATCTTCTTCTTCTACGGCTGGTAGGTGTCATTCCCACTTGTAAACCTTGTCAGCATGGGGACCTCCTGTTATCCCTTGCGGGGACCATGGGATTCTGGAAGATATTCAGACTGCAAGCTCTCAGACACTGGGCCTGTCTCTCACTGTATGTCTGTCCAGCACTTGACACAGTGGGAGTCCCAATCTGAGGTTGCACTGATTGTGATTTTTCATATTATGGTAGCATCTAGAGGCCTCATCTGAGTTCAGGGTCCCATTGTGCTGGGTGCAACATAGACACACGTTGAAAGAGAGGCCCTGTCCTAAAGAGCTCACAGTCTAAATAGAAAAGGGAAGGGTAATTATTCACATTTTACAGACTGTGGAGCTGATGCGCAGAAATATGGAGTGACTTGCCCAAAGTCACATGGGGCATCTGTGGTAGAGCAGGGAAACGAACCCAGGTTTCCCAAGCTAGTGTCCAACTTACAAGACCATTATTATTATGGTAGCCCCTACAGACCAGGGCTAGGAGCTGTACAGATACAGTTCCTGCCCAGACGTGCTTACATATGCAACAGATGATCTTTGGGCAGAGAACCAGCTGGGAAGTGATTTGCCAAAAGTCACAAGACAGGCAGTTCTACAGCCAAGAAGAGAACCCAGCTGCCCTGCCTCCTAATGCTGTACCCTATCCATTAGACCACACTGCTTCTCAACTTGCTCCTTTAGCCTGAACACTGCATCTATTCTAAGCACATAGAGACAGAGGAGTTTTGAAATGTTCCCTGAACTTAGGGTGACAAAATAGCAAGTGTGAAAAATTGGGACACTTTTTTTTTGGGGGGGGGACTATAGTTGTGTATATAAGACAGTATCAGGACAATTGGTCACCCTACCTGAACTGCAACAGACTCTTTCTGTATCATACATAGGTTGGGAGCCCCAGGTGTCCTGAGTCTTAGTGTTTCTCACGGTGAAAAGGATCCTGTTGTAATGAACATACAGGCAATTCTTTATTAAGCTGCTGGACAAACATAGCCCTGGGGTTCCCCTGGGTTTTCCACCCTGCACTTCCTGGTGTCACCACATGGGGTCATCATAAGCCCTGCCCTGCACCAAGGCCCATGGCAGGGAAGCTGACTACCATGTGCCATTTTGGTTCCAAACAGGTGGTTCACAGAGTTGGCCCACTGGCTTGCAACAGCTGGCAAACTGAACCAGGCATTAAAGGAGCTGCAGAAAGTGGCACAAATAAATGGGCGAAAGGAAGAAGGGGACAAACTCAGCATAGAGGTGAGGAATTGAATAGGCTAAAAGGGAGGCTGGAATACCTGCGTGCCTCTCACCCCGTGATTGCCAGAGAGAGGACTGATGCACACAAACACACCATAGAGCAAACTCATACACTCCTTCTCCAGAGAGGGAACATACACACACACACAAAGAGGGAAAGAGCTGGGCAAATAATGGATTTTTTCGGTTACTGGCAATTCCAAAAAATTGTGGAAAAAAATTGTTTGAGGTCAAACTGAAAACAATTTTTTCAAAGTTTTTGGCAAATCGACAGGAAAAATATTCAGTTCAGGCCAAATTTTCATTCACCATGAAATGACTCTTTTTTAATTTGAGCATTTTTTAACATTTACAAAAAATATTTATATAAAATTAAAGAAAATTTCAAAACAAAAATTTACTTCAAATAAAAAAAATCAAAACATTTCATTTAAAAAATGTAAAAATAAAACACTTCAATTTGGTGGGTGGTTGTTTGCTTTTTTTTAATTTTCCAAAACAATTTGGTGAAATTGACGAAAATTTGCAATTTGTTTTGATGTTGCCAAATCTGCATTTTTCACTGAAAAAAGTTTCAACCAAAACATTTTGTCCAGTTCTAGACAGGGACATATGAACTCTTGGTGCCAAGAGGGTAATAAATATACACTCTCCCAAGCCCAGAAATCAAGTCCTAGAGTCCAGCTATAGCTGTTGTGAAACAATAGCAATAAAGAATCCAAAAAAACCATATCCAGGCCTTAACAACTCCAGTAAAACTTCAGACAGCCAGGCATACTGACAGGGTGATCCCCATAGAAATCTAGCACATGAATTGCTGTCTGGAAATGTAGGTTGCTAAGGGGATGTTAGAATGGGAATTCTAGCATCTGAACCTCTAAGGTGCTGAGAAACCTCATAGGATGCGCCCTTCCAATCCATAGGAGGCATTCAGTACTTTGCACAGTGCCCTAAACAAGGAGCCCTGTGCTACGAGTTGAAATAGCCCCACTGGAGGTTGCACTTCCTGCTCTTTGCCTCTTCCTTCGGCTACCTGCATCTCCCAGTGATAGCCAGGGGTACTGCAGCCTGAAGACTGGCTCTGCCGGTGACGGCACTCAGTATTGCAGCAGCTCCAGACCCTGGGTGTTTACACGGATAGCAAGAATACCCCAAGTTATAACTATAAGGATTTAAATAACCAAGGATTTGGGGAAGATATAAACTCTCCTGTGTCTCTTCCCCACAGGACTTGAGAGCCCGCCTGCAAAAAGAAATGTCCTCAGCCAGATCCATCCACACAGCTGCCGATCTGGTGCGCACACCGTCTGTACGCAGGATATCCTGGTGCCTGTGCTTAGTACGGTAGGTGGGTTCATTCGGCTGCAGAGGGAGGCAAGGAGGGTGGAAGGGCAGAAAATAAACCAGGAGCTTTTGTTATGATGGTACAACTAGTACCAAACGCTGTTGTGCTTAGTGCTGTACAGTAGACAGAGACAGGGCCAGGCCCTACCTTCAAGAGTTTACAATCTAAGCAGACCAGAGGTAGGATTATTGCCCCCATTTTTACAGAAGGGGAACTGAAGCACAGAGATTAAGTGACTTGCCGAAGGTCATACAAGGGAGTCTGTAACACAGGGGAATTGAACTGACGTCTCCCAAGTCCCAGGCTACAGAGCATTTTACAGCACTCCCAGTGGCAACAGGAAGTACTGCGCTCTGCAGACTTTCCATTGTACCATGCATTTTTGTGCCGTCAATGACAGGTTCTCCACCAGCTTTGCCTATTATGGGCTGGCCATGGACCTGCAGAATTTTGGGGTCAGCATTTACCTCATCCAGGTGGTATATGGAGCTGTCGATATCCCTGCAAAGCTGATTGGTTTCTTCATGATCAGTTTCATTGGCTGGAGAGTCACCCAGGCTTCTGCTCTCATCCTAGCAGGACTTGCGATCCTGGCCAACACATTTGTGCCATAAGGTGAGGCCCTGGTGCACTATCGATCTGCATGCTCTGATTTTAATCAGCATGTATGAGCATGTATATACATTTAGCATACATATAATTTAATTAGCATATACGCAAGATACAGCAAGAGTAATGTTACAAGAATAGTCTATAAAAGCAATGTCTGTATATTAAAGGTGGTTGAAAATGTTTTCATCCAAACTGTTTTTCAACAGAAAATTGGGGGATTGGCTAAATTAAGTTTTATGTGAAAGGCATCAGCTTCACACAGAAAATTTCAATTTTTCAATAAAAAAAATGAACACCCATGGCACTTCTTCCCCACACCCAAATTTTAATTCTGAAATGCTGTGGTCCCTAGCCAGAGTACGTCTCCCATAATGCCATGCAGCTGTCATGACTCACCACTTCCCATCTCTTTGCTTCCCTTTACTGGTCCCTTCTTCTCTATCATATCAAATATAAGCTACTTGTCTTCACTCTCAAGACTCTTCATAATCTATCCCCACCTGCCCTAACAGCTCTCATTCAGTATTAAAAGATTGACTCCAATCAGTCTATGATATCAGCTTCTATCACCCACTTATTACATTTTCAAACAAGCACCTTTGTGCTTTCCCCCATGCTGCCCCTCATACTTGGGAAAAGTTCCCTGTAAGCATCAGCAAAATTAACATCATATCCTCCTTCAAAACCCTGCTTAAAATTCCCTCTGCTCTGAAGCCTACAAAAAACTTGACAGTAGTTAGGCTGCTGGTGTACTGAAACCACACCCTACCATGCTTTCCAATGTCTCATTGTTTCCTTGTGCTACCCCATGGTGAACCAAGGGTCACCCAATGAAATCAATAGGCAGCAGATTTAAAACAAACACAAGGCAGGACTTCTTCACACAACACACAATCAACCAGTGGAACTCGTTGCCAGGGGATGTTGTGAAGGCCAAAACTATAACTGAGTTCAAAAAAGAATTGGGTACGTTCATGGAGGACAGGTCCATCAATGGCTATTAGCCAAGATGCTCAGGGACACAATCACATGTTCTGGGTGTCCTAAGCCTCTAACCTCCAGAAGCTGGGAGTGGATGACAGGGGAGGGATCACTCAGTAATTGCCCTGTTCATTCCCTCTGAAACATCAGGTGTTGGCCGCTGTCGGAAGATAGGATACTGGGCTAGATGGACCATTGGTCTGACCCAGTATGGCTGTTCTAATGTATTTATCTGTCTGTATCCATGTCATCACTTGTCTTATACTTAGATTGCCAGCTCTTTGGGACAGGGACTGTCTCTTTCCTGACCCATGACTGGGGCTCCTAGGCACTATGATAATACAAATAATAAATAATATGGGGAGGCCACGATGCATCCTGGAGATATAATCTGACCATTAAAAAACAGGACAACAATTAATTTGCAGTATAAAGACATTTTTCTTGGAAATTACTTTTTGACCAAAAAAAATTCAACCTCTTGTAATTACTGACTCTTTTTACAGAGTTGGGGGGGAACTCGAGGACAGAGAGATTAAGGACTGTGTTTGCATGCCCACACTGTGCAAAGAGCTAAGTCACAGCAGCACCTGCTGATGTCATCCTTTCCCTCTCCCTAGATCTGTAGACCCTGCGCACTCTTTTGGCTGTGTTTGGAAAGGGCTGCCTAGCTGCCTCATTCAACTGTGCCTTCCTCTATACAGGAGAGCTCTACCCCACCGTGATTAGGTATGTAGATGCAAATGCCCACTAAGGAGTCCCACCTGGGCTGCTGGGCTGTGTTGCAGTTTTCACCCTGCATGATTAACCTCAAGGAGATGGCAATGACAGAATGACAGCAAGAGCTCTGGTCAGCTGGGTTTTCTATAGCTGTTAGGAGATGCAAACCCAAATAAATCTACTGGATAAGGCCAGACTGAATGAATCAGCATACCTTGTTCTACTGCTTTCTGACAGGACACTGCAGGCAGGCTGGTTAGAGATTAGATTAGATGTACAAATTGTGAATAAACAACATGGAGATTTGTAGCTCAGAAAAGGCAAACCCAGCTGAGGGCCGGTTCCCAGTCCCTGACTGTTCTCTCTCCATGGCAGAAAGACTGGAATGGGGTTTGTGAACACCCTGGCTCGGGTGGGCGGCATAGTGGCCCCGCTTGGTACTTACCCTCCCTGCCGCTCATCATCTATGGAGCTGCCCCTATTGTATCCTGCCTCACCACCTGCTTCCTACCTGAGACCCATAACATGCCATTGCCAGACACCATAGAAGATGTGGAGAGGCAGTGAGTAATTTCTGTGACCATTACGGACAGCTAGTGGAGAGGCTAGGGCAATGGACTGGGGCTCAGAGACCTGGGTTCTATTTCTATCTCCACCAGCCTGAGCTTAGGCAAGCCCCTTCCCTTCTCTACACCTGTGTTTCCCCTCCCACTCTTTGTCTATTTAGATTTTAAGCTCTTCAGGGTCCGTCTCTTAGTGTGAGTCTGTGCAGCGCCTGGCACAATGGGGCCCTGACCTCACCCGGGTCTGTGCAGCACCCAGCACAACGAGATCCTGATCTCAGTGAGCGTGTGTGTAATCAGGTGTTGTCAGCAGGCGGGGTTCAGTTTTCAATGGGGTCCTTCAAAAAATGTAAACACCAGCTTGAGCCCCAACCCAGAAACCTGGAAAACTGTAAACACCACCCTTGGCACCCTTGATAGGTAATACTTCCCCACGTGCAAGCACTGAGTGTAGGGGTTAATAAAAAAAGCTTTATGAGGATGGGGGAAGGGTACAACAGAACTAACTTGAGAAATCCAGCAATTAATAAATCCACACTGTTAGGTAAGTTTCAGAGTAGCAGCCATGTTAGTCTGTATCCGCAAAAAGAAAAGGAGGACTTGTGGCACCTTAAAGACGAACAAATTTATTGGAGCATAGGCTTTCATGAGCTACAGCTCACTTCATCAGATGCATTCAGTGGATGTAGCTCACGAAAGTTCTCCCCCTCCCGTGGGTATTTTGGCAGTAATCCCAGCCTCAGGCCTCCTTTCACAGTTGTGAGCAGCTCAGACATTCCAGCCACTTCCCTTCTCAGCATCATCAATCACGGTTTGCTGCTCAGGGCTGGTGGAGTCTGGCCGTACTGCCTGGGATGCTCCGGTGGCGTGATTTCAGCTTTGCTTTCTAGGCAGAAAGGTCTGCTGCTCTGTAGAGCTTCAGCCCAAGCACCGTCAGCACCAACACACTGCCTCAGCTCAGCCCTGGTCTCTGCCTCAAAGGCACCTTAGCTCTACTCCCCACCACTGCACTGTACACCATCTCAAAGCCAGTTTAGCTCAGCCCACAGCTAGCAGGAGCCCTTCTCTTTCTTTTCTCATGAGGCTCCCTTACCCAACGGTGCCCGACTATGGTGTCAGTCAGGGTGACCCACTCACCCAGCATGTCTGGTGCTGCTCACTTGTCCTTTCATTTCCTAGCAGGGTCAATAGCATTTTATTGCCCCCAAACTCAAAACTTAACTATATTTTAACCAAAATGCCACAAATTAGCACAAAGAAAAGGAGTACTTGTGGCACCTTAGAGACTAACAAATTTATTTGAGCATAAGCTTTCGTGAGCTACAGCTTACTTCATCGGATGCATGTAGTGGAAAATACAGTGGGGAGATTTTATATACACAGAGAACATGAAACAATGGGTGTTACCATACACACTGTAATGAGAGTGATCAGGTAAGGTTACCAGCAGGAGAGCGGGGGCGGGGGAGAACCTTCTGTAGTGATAATCAAGGTGGGCCATTTCCAGTAGCTGACAAGAACGTCTGAGGAACCGTGGGGAGGGGTGGGCGGGGGGAATAAACAGGGGGAAATAGTTTTACTTTGTGTAATGACACATCCACTCCCAGTCTTTATTCAAGCCTAAGTTAATTGTATCCAGTTTGCAAATTAATTCAAGCTCAGCAGTTTCTCGTTGGAGTCTGGTTTTGAAGTTTTTTTGCTGAAGAATTGCCACTTTTAGGTCTGTAATCAAGTGACCAAAGAGATTGAAGTGTTCTCTGACTGGTTTTTGAATGTTATAATTCTTGACGTCTGATTTGTGTCCATTTATTCTTTTACGTAGACACTGTCCAGTTTGGCCATGTACATGGCAGAGGGGCATTGCTGGCACATGATGGCATATATCACATTGGTAGATGTGAAGGTGAACGAGACTCTGATAGCATGGCTGATGTGATTAAGCCCTACGATGATGTCCCCTGAATAGATATGTGGACACAATTGGCAAAGGGCTTTGTTGCAAGGATAGGTTCCTGGGTTAGTGTTTTTGTTTTGTGGTGTGTGGTTGCTGGTTAGTATTTGCTTCAGGTTGGGGGGCTGTCTGAAATGCAAATGAGGTCTGGTCCATTCGGACATTTCTCTTTCCTCATCAACAGATGCTGGCAGAGACCTCCTATCCCATGGTGCTCCTGTCCATCTGGAGCTCTTAAGCAGCTCTGGACTACTCTTCTTCCTGTTCACAAACTGTTCACAACAGTCAGCTCCCGCCTCCCTAGGGCTTCAGGCCACAAGGATTACATGCATAACACTCTGCACAGGGGCCCCAATCTCAGCCAGGGTCTGTGCAGTGCCTGGCGCAATGGGGCCCTGATCTCAGTTGGGGTCTATGAAGCACTTGGCATAGTGGGGCCCTGATCTCAATCGGGATCTGTAGAGCATTGTGGGGCCCTGGTCTTGGTTGGTGTCTTCAAGGCGCTACCATAATGCAAAGTATGGGCCATAGGGAAGGAAAGTGATGTGCCCAAAGTAACCCAGTGAGTTAGTGGCAGGGCTGGGATTGCCATCAGTTCTCACTCACTCATCCTGTTCTTTAGATCAGCGCTTCTCAATGGTTTCTATATCAGGACCCTGCAGCTGGCATCTAGCCAGGACTGGTGCTGACTGTAAATTTTCCAGAGAAACCTTTTTTGGTTGGAAAATGCCAGTTCGTCAAAACCAAAACTGTTTATGGGAAAGTGTCAGTATTGGTGAATTGAAAAACATTCTTTAAAAGAAATTTGTCGACATTTTCAAAATAAAGTGGTTTTCTTGTTTGAAATGACTTTCCGCTCATCAATTTAAGCTAACGGTAAGAAAAACAAATTAAATAAGTAATTTGGTCAAAATCAAAACAAAATGTTTCAAAATTATTGAAATGAAACATTTTAATTGATTCAAAATGATTTTTTTTTCAGTTTTTTGATTTATGACAATTTTTGAGGTTTTGACTTTTCATCCCAATTGGGGACAGGAACATTTTTCAAAACTCAAAAATATTCATAGGACATGACAATCATTCCCCCTGCTCCTGCCCAAGCCAAGACCCTGACTCCTACATGGGAAGGAGAAGGTGATCTTGACCCTTTGACGCCTGTTCTTTGCTCTCCTGGGGACCACAACCCCAGGGCCTCTAGGCTGAGTTCATGATGCATTATGCGGGGAGGATAAAAGGGGAATAGTGTAATTCACAGAGCTATTGGGAGGCTTAGCTAATCCCTATTTACAGAGTCATGATTTGTGATGAAAAGATTAAAAGAAATGCAGTGTTGTTATATAATCATGTGGTCTCTTCTTATCCCCTTACAGGAGAAGGTCCAGAGTGATTATAGATGTAGGATGGGAAGACAAGGTTCGGCTGACAGCTTCCAGATTGGAACCACTCAAGGAAATCATTTAAGAAGAGAAACTAAACTGACTCTAGGTCTTGATACCAATTAGTCAGATTAAAATCAAACATGCCCGCATGTTTTACTGGCTCAGGATCAGAAATTGCTTCTGTGCAAGGGGTATTCATGAGATATTATGTCAGCCTTTTGCATCCACTTTCAGAAAAGCTAATAAAGTCAACTGTGCCTCCAAAGGTACAAGCCATGGCTGCCAACATGAGGCGGAGGTGTGAAACTGGACACAGCGTTGGGCTGGGAGTCAGACAATCTGGATTCTGATCCTGGCTCAACCATTGACACTGGACTTATGTCTATTGCTCTTCCCACAGCAAATGCAGTGTGAACAAACCATACTAATCCAGTTGGGTCCTAAATAATGTGTCTATTTAATAGGGCTAGCCAGAAAACAGGAATTCTGTTTAGCACAATAATTTCAGAAATTTCATATCAGAACAAAACCAAGACCTTTCAAAACGTTTCATGAAAACAGAGAGCTCCATCCCAGAAGAGCCAATAGCTCAGGCAAAGTAGCAACCTAAACCTTGTTCTTCTGCACCCCAACCAAGTTCCCTAACAACCAGGCTAGCAAGTCAGCGCTTCTCACTCTCTGCAGGGACTTGAAGCTGATTCTTCATCACAGGTGGGTACTCTGGCCTCCAGGCTTTTCTGGGGTGGGCCTCGCTTACTCTCTCATTTTGATCAGAAATTCCATCCTGGACCTGAGAAACCCTCCCGACAAAACTTTGGTCGAAACCAAAAAGTTTTGATTTTGACAAATTGGCAATTTCCCACAGAAAATTCTAACCCAGCTCTTCTATTTAGTACATGCAGCCATTCAAAGCCTAGCTACATAGAAACCATTGCTCTGAGTGGCTTTGAAAACACAGAACACAGCGAAAGCCTTTAGAGGGACCACAGACTAGTTAATTCTGCCTGTACTACACTCTGCAAGTCACTTCCCCACTCCGTGCCTCAGTTTCCCCTCCCACACTTTGTCTATTTAGATTACAAGATTTTCAGGGCAGGGACAGCACCCTACATAGTGGGATCGTGACTTCTTATTACTCCTGAAATATGCATAAAAACATACCTGTTTAGAGGAGGTTCTGCACAAAGGAGTTCCGAGTATGGTAGAAACATGGTAACAGTCCAGGGCCATGCTGCCATGCAATGAGAGATCTTATCACTCAGTAGTTAATGTATCTCCCAGACTCTAGCTTCCCAGGCTGACAATTTGCATCAGACCCATAGGGGAAGGCAGGGGGAAGAACAAATGCGGATCCAAAAAGAAAGTGTTTAACCCGGTCCACAATCAAGCCACACCCACAAATAAGCCCCACCCTCTTGAGATACACATGTCACTCAAAGTCAAGGTGACCATGTTTTCAATACCTCCAACCAGAGCTTTTATGTGGCGATGTTGTTTTAGGGTCATACATGAGACAAAGTTATTCATATTACAGGAGAGCTCAAAGGCCCTAACAAGAAGAAGGGCCCCATTGGTTAGGCACTGCACATACATGTAGCTAGGGCCAGCCTTTGCCCCAGAGAGCTCACAATCTGAACAGACAAAGGGTGGGAGAGGAAACAAAGTTACAAAAAGAGGAAGTGACTCACCCAAGGTCACACACCAGGCCAATGGCAGAGCTGGGACTACAACCCAGGTGAGTATCGTATTCACAAGACCATGTTGCTTCTAAAAATGTCCTTTAAAAAAATACCTGTGCTGGCATCATTGCTAGAGTGGGTGAGAAATGGGGGTGGTTCCAGGGGGAAATTTTGACATTTGGTGGAAAAGCAGGGATTCGAACCCACAACTCCCAAATCCCTGGTTTATGGCCTGACCAGGGGAACATCACAATCACTTTACTCACATGTCAACTGCATCCCAAATGCTTGTCCCACTGCACTATTAGTATCATAACAACGTGAGGCCCCAGTCAGAGATCAGGGCCCCACTGCAGTAGGGATGTGGAATAAATGAGGACATTCCTTGCTACAAAGAACTCACAGTCTTAGCATAGGATAAGAGACAACAACTGCTTCCCCCAAGGAACGGGCTACAGGGCAGGAAAAATGGTGGATGTTTCAGTTACAGCTCTGGATTGGGATCTTTTGGGGGGTCAATTCCCGCCTCTCCAAAGATGCTGTGTGTGACCTTGGACAAGTCACAGAGGGTAGCAAAAGCTCGTAAGTTGCATAGGAAGGAAGTCCCATTTTCAGAAGTGACTCAAAAACTTAGGAACCTGAGTCCCCGTGACTTTCATAGAAACTTGAGCTCTTGAGTGCCTAACTCCCTTTTGAAAATGAGACTCACTTGAATTGCTGAGTGGAGCAACTCTGAGATACCTTTAAAACTCTGGGCTTTAGTTCCCCAGTTTCTCTATCTGTAAAAGAGGGCTAATAAACCTTCCTTTGACTATTTGCATCGCGAGCTCTTCAGACCAAGGGCTGTCTCTTACTAAGTGTGCCCGGCACAATCGGACCCTGATCTCAGTCAAGGTCTGTGCAGCACCCAGCATGACAGGGCCTGCATCTCAGATAGTATCAGCTGGTTTCTGGCAGCATCTGGCATAACAAGGCTTTGATCTTGGTCAGGGTCAGTGCAGCACACGACACAATGGGGCCCCAATCTCGGTCAGAGTCTAGTAGAATGGAGTGTGATATCTGTCAGGTCTGTGCAGTGCCCAGCACCTGCGAGGGACCCACTCTTGGTCAGGGTCTGTGCAGCACCTGGCACAATGGGGTCTTTAGGCACTGCTGTACTACAAATCATAAGTACACAAGAAGGTAAGAGTAAGACAATCATGCTTAGGAAAAAACACTGCATTCCAATTCCTGGCAATTGCTCCAATGGCTCAGGGTGAATTTTGTCCCAGATACTAACACCTCTTATGAATAACTGACTACATCAAAGGATATCTACTTGCTGGACTGCCTTTTACACTCACCTGATGCTGTTACCCAGGACTATTGCTATTACTCTCAAGTACTGTGTGTATTACGGTAGTACCTAGAAGACACAACCCAGATCAGGATTGCAACATTATTTATTATTTGTATTTATTTCTATTGTGGTCGGGCCGAGGAGCACCAGCAAAGACCAGGAGACCATTGTGTTATGCATTAGACCTGTGGTTTTCAAACTGTGGGTCATGACCCAGTACTGGGTCGCAGAACGTAAGGCAGCGGATCGCAGCGGCTCTGGTCAGCACCGCCAACTGGGCAATTAAAAGTCCTGTCAGCGATACTGCCCGGCTATCTGTTCTGACACTGCGCTGTGTTCCGGAAGTAGCCAGCAGCAGGTCCGGCTCCTAGGCGGAGGGGGCGGGGGGGCATGGGGCTCCGCGTGCTGCCCCCTCCCCAAGCACGGGCTCCACACTCCCATTGGCCAGAAACCGGCCAATGGGAGCTGGGCTGAGGGCGTCTGTGGGCAAGAGCCATGCAGAGCTGCTTGCACACCTCCACCTAGAAGCTGGACCTGCTGCTGGCCACTTCTGGGGCGCAGCACATTCCGCGGTGCCAGGACAGGCAGGAAGCCTGCCTTAGCACCCCCGCTGAACCACTGACCAGGAGCCACCCGAGGTAAGCCGGCACCCTAATCTCCTGCCCCAGCCCTGAGCCCCCCCCAAACCTGGAGCCCCTTCCTGCATCCCAAACCCCTCATCCCTGGCCCCAGCCCAGAACCCTGACCCCCTCCTGCACCCCAACCTCCTACCCCAGCCCAAAGCCCCCTCCCACACCCTGAACCCCTCATTCCCAGCTCCACCCACAGCCCTCACCCCCACACCCCAACCCTCTGCCCGAGCCCTGAGCCCCTCCCACACCCCAAACCCCTCATCTCCAACTCTGTTGGGTTGCGGGCATCAACAATTTTCTTCAACTGGGTCACCAGAAAAAAAGTTTGAAAACCACTGCATTAGACAAACACAGAACAAAAAGGTGGTTCCTGCTCCAAAGAGCTTGCAATCTAAGAGCACGCAAACAATGAGGCAACCCTGTCCCAGTTTAAACAGACAATGAAAAGAAGTGAATTACCCAGCAGCAGAATCAGGGATAGAAGCCAGGTCTGCTTTCCCTAAGGCACTTCCTTAACCTTTCCCCCCAGCCATTCTCTTTGTCCTCCCCTCTCTCCCATGGATTTAAGCTCTGTTTCTGTCCTGTCTTTATCCAGCAATTTGCCTCCACATGGACCCCAGCACTCCTCCATCACCAGCCAGCTTCGATGAAGTGCATATGGAGCTAGAGCCTCAGCTGATGTAACTGGCATAACTTTATTGTCTTCAGTAGGGCCATGTTCATAGATTCATAGATACTAAGGTCAGAAGGGACCATTCTGATCATCTAGTCCGACCTCCTGCACAGCGCAGGCCACAGAATCTCACCCACCCACTCCTACAAAAAACCGCACCTATGTCTGAGCTAGTGAAGTCCTTAAATCATGGTTTAAAGACTTCAAGGAGCAGAGAAGCCTCCCTCAAGTGACCCATGCCCCATGCTACAGAGGAAGGCGAAAAACCTCCAGGGCCTCTCCAATCTGCCCTGGAGGAAAATTCCTTCCTGACCCCAAATATGGCGATCAGCTAAACCCTGAGCATATGGGCAAGATTCACCAGCCAAATACTACAGAAAATTCTTTCCTGGGTAACTCAGATCCCATCCATCTAATATCCCATCTCAGGGGATTAGTCCTATTTACTCTGAATATTTAAAGATCAATTACTTACCAAAATCCCATTATCCCATCATACCATCTCCTCCATAAACTTATCGAGTAGAATCTTAAAACCAGATAGATCTTTTGCCCCCACTGCTTCCCTTGGAAGGCTATTCCAAAACTTCACTCCTCTGATGGTTAGAAACCTTCATCTAATTTCAAGTCTAAACTTCCTGGTGGCCAGTTTATACCCATTTGTTCTTGTGTCCACATTGGTGCTGAGCTGAAATAATTCCTCTCCCTCTCCTGTATTTATCTCTCTGATATATTTATAGAGAGCAATCATATCTCCCCTCAACCTTCTTTTAGTTAGGCTAAACAAGCCAAGCTCCTTAAGTCTCCTTTCATAAGACAAGTTTTCCATTCCTCGGATCATCCTAGTAGCCCTTCTCTGTACCTGCTCCAGTTTGAAGTCATCCTTTTTAAACATGGGAGACCAGAACTGCACACAGTATTCTAGGTGAGGTCTCACCAGTGCCTTGTATAATGGTACTAAAACCTCCTTATCCCTACTGGAAATGCCTTTCCTGATGCATCCCAAAACCGCATTAGCTTTTTTCACAGCCATATCACATTGGCAGCTCATAGTCATCCTATGATCAACCAATACTCCAAGGTCCTTCTCCTCTTCCGTTACTTCTAATTGATGCGTCCCCAACTTATAACTAAAATTCTTTTTATTAATCCCTAAATGCATAACCTTACACTTCTCACTATTAAATTTAATCCTATTACTATTACTCCAGTTTACAAGGTCATCCAGATCCTCCTGTATAATATCCCGATCCTTCTCTGAATTGGCAATACCTCCCAGCTTTATATCATCTGCAAACTTTATTAGCACACTCCCACTTTTTGTGCCAAGGTCAGTAATAAAAAGATTAAATAAGATTGGTCCCAAAACCGATCCCTGAGGAACTCCACTGGTAACCTCCCTCCAACCTGACAGTTCTCCTTTCAGTAGGACCCGTTGCAGTCTCCCCTTTAACCAATTCCTTATCCACCTTTTGATGTTCACATTGATCCCCATCTTCTCCAACTTAACTAATAATTCCCCATGTGGCACGGTATCAAATGCCTTACTGAAATCTAGGTAAATTAGATCCACTGCATTTCCTTTATCTAAAAAATCTGTTACTTTTTTGATTTACTGCAGCTCGGGATTTGCTCCCATGAGTCATCTTTTCAGCACCCAGCACAATAGGACCCTGCTCTTATTCAGAATCTGTACAGCATCTAGTACACTGGGCCCTGATCTAGATCAGTGTCTTTGCAGCACCCAGCACACGGGGACCTGGATCTAAGTTGGGGTCTATGCAGTCCCCAGCACAATGGGGGCCCTGATCTCGGTCGGGGGCTGTGCAGTGCCTGATACAACGGAACAATAATCTTAGTTGGAGCCTCTAACAGTAATGCCAATAATAATCAACCAGTACAAAGCAGGCTTGGTGCCCTTGTGTACTGGAGGCCTAATGCCTTCCTAACACGGCCCTTTGTCCCACGTTTACTGGATCAGTAGATTTTGTCTCCCTTTCCCTTCAAGCTAATCCTTCAAACCCAGGGTAGAATTTTAACCCAAGTAAGATGATTACGGCTTACATAACCCACACACGCACCCATTTAACCCAATTAGTTTCCTAAGGCTAAATATATAAATATATATATTAGTCCCCCCACCCCCATTACCACCACTACACACGCACAGTTTCCAGCATCCCAGAATGAAACAGTCCAACTGAGGTGATCCAAGTTCACACCACAGGTTGCTCAGATCTTCTTCCAACAGACTGGTATCCCTGCTGAGACCCCAGCTCTTTGGGTGGATGCCAGATTGATAGCGGTTTCAATGTTGTAGGCAAGAATTTAAAGGGAACTTTCTTCTGAGACAATGAGACTAAACTTTCCCATGCAGCCGTCCAAGTTTTGCTTTTCTCCTGTAGGAAGCGTCTGGCTGTAGCTGTCGTGCTTTGACAGATCTCTAAGAGAGCTGGAACTTTTGTAGGAGGTACCCTTTCCAAATGCAGCTCTGTTTGTGAAATTCATTTAAGTCCTCAGGAGGCGAGTTAACGGTGGATCTGTTCAGCATGACTTTTGCCGAACTCCTAGACAGCATTGGCGGCATGGGCCGCTTTCAAATCATCCATGTCACTTTACTTGTTATCCCTGTTTTAATGACAGCCTCTCATAACCTCCTGCAGAATTTTTCTGCTGCTGTTCCAGGACATCACTGCCAGATTCGTGTAGCTGCCAACAGCACAGGTGGTACAAACGTGACTCAAAGACTGAGCACCAAAGATCTCTTGAGGGTCTCCATCCCAATGGATGGAGACTGGGAGCCGGAGAAGTGTCGCCGGTTCGTCACCGCCCAGTGGCAGCTCCTAAATCCCAACGCCACCGTCGCAAATGGGACAGAGATGGAAACAGAGCCATGCACGGATGGGTGGACCTATGACAAGAGCATCTTCACCAACACCATCATTATGGAGGTAAGGAAGGGCCTAAAGCACTCACCGCTGCTCAGAGAAATCCTGCATTGCTTGGGTGTTATTGATCAATATTTACATATGACTGCACTGGAGCAGGAGGAAGTGTGGTCCAGCCAGTGAACTGTGACTTGGGTTCAGTTCCTGTCTCTGAACCATTCCTA
Organism: Dermochelys coriacea; assembly: GCF_009764565.3. Classification (NCBI taxonomy): domain Eukaryota; kingdom Metazoa; phylum Chordata; order Testudines; family Dermochelyidae; genus Dermochelys; species Dermochelys coriacea. The sequence goes on from NC_050074.1 coordinate 31,968,751, forward strand.
CTCTGTGACCTTATGCAAATTATGGGATTTGCCCAGCTGGATCATTCCCAAGGTCCATTCAGCCAAGTCTCCAGTCTTGGACAATGGCCAGCACCAGATGCTTCAGAGACAGGTTTAAGAACCCTGCAGTAACCCCATGTGAGATAACCTGTCCCATACATAGGCCGCATCCTGATCTTTAGTAGTTGGAGATTGGCTCAAGCCCTGAAGTACCAGGTTTAATATCCCTCCCAGAAGCCTTGTTGTGGCTGTTATGATTACTCTGGATGTTTTTGATATCCATATAAATATCTAATCCCTCTTTCAATTTTATTAACTTCTTCCCCTCAATGACTTCATGTGGCAGTGAGTTCCACAGGCTAATCCCACATCATGTGAAAAAGTGTATTTCCTCTCATCAGTTTTGAACTCCCATCTTTTAATTGCATTGAACATCCCCTTGTTATGAGACAGGAAGAACAGATGCTCCTGATCTGCTGCCTCTCTCCCACTTGTTGTTTTATAGGCTTTTATCCTGTCGCCTCTAATTCATCTCCTTTGCAAGGTAAATGATCCCAGTCCTTTCAATCTCTCAGGGTCTTGGTCATTCTTGTTGTCCTCCAATGAACCCCTTTTAGTTCTGTAATATCCTTTGTGAGATGGGGTGACTAGGTCTGCACCCAGCAATCTCTTCATCTCTCTGTCCCTCACATTCCCATATAAGTAAAACATGGATAATTCTTCCTTTCTCTCACCTGTGTCTATTTGGAATGTAAACCCTTCAGAGTGGGGGCTATCTTTTACTGCATTTGCATGTTGCTGGAGCTTCTACCTGCTGCTAGAACAGAAAATAATAATGTCATATATGATGAAACACTGTAGGTCTCCATGCCGTCTCTGCTCCTATTATGTGCTGACAATCTGTCCTGGGAAGGAACATTCAGATTGTAAAAGGGGATTCTGGTAACTGTTTGCCAGATGGCAAGAGATGGCTGTAGCTGGATATAATAAAACTCAGCTCTTCCCTTTATTCAAAGAGCTTTACAAACTTGCATCCATTGCTATGAGTGAAGTATGTAGTAGTACCATTATCTCAATTTTACAGATGGGGAAACCGAGGCACAGGGAGGTGAAGTGACTTGCCCAAGGTCACAGTTATGTCAACCATAGAGCTGGCTACAGAATCCAGGAGTCCTAGGCTTTCAGTCCTGCTCCTGGAACCCCTACAATCACAAAAGCTGTCAGAGAACCCAGGAATGCCAGGCTTAGTGCTCCAAGCACTAGAACACTCTGCTTCCAAGCGCCAGGAGCAGAACCCAGAAAACCTGATGCCCAGTCTCTGTTTTACCCACTAGACCCCATTCCCCTCCCACAGCTGTGGATAGAACCCAGCAATCCTGACTCCCAGCCCCCCGCTCTACCCTACTAGACCCCACTCCTCCACAAGACCCCTGGGACTAAAACCCAGGAGTCCTTATGCCCAGTCCCTGCTTTAACCAATACACATAATTCCACATCTTGGAATTATGACCCTCAGTGCTCTGCACTAACCACTAGGCCACACCATGCAGCTGCAGAATAATAAATACCCAGTACTGAGATGGTGATTTATTTAAATATCCACCAGTAGTTATATCACTCACACATGTGACCTCATACAAGCTGTGAGCCACCCCCTTAACAAATCCACTGACACAGCAAAGTACTGTTTGCTTGTTTAACCAATGCTGAGCTGCAGGACTGCACACAGAGAAAGTTCTCTGCCCTTGACAATTCCCAGATTGTTGGTTAGTTAAATATTTACTTGCAATTTTAAAAAAAATATAAATACAAAGCAGGGATTAATTTTATTTGAAATGTAACCTTATTTACCAAATGCAAATGGCCAAATCCTGGTGCCAATAAAATCATTATTTTTATTAAATTGTCTGTAGTGCCTAGAGACCCCAACTAAGATCAGGGCCCCTATTGTGCCAGGCGCTTCACAGACCATGACTGAGTTCAGGGCCCCCTTGTGCCAGGTACTGCACAGACCCTGACTGAGATGGGAGCCCCCATTGTGCCAGGCAATGCACAGACACAGAGAGAGAAACAGTCCCTGCCCTGAAGAGCCAACAATCTAAAAGACAATGGGTGGGAGGGGAAACAACTTACCCAAGATCACACAGCAGGAGAGCCCACACCCGAACCCAGCTCTCTTGAGTCCCAGGCCAGCACATTATCACTAGGCCATCTTTCCTCTGCTTCAAGGTTTCTGGTGCTCAAAGCTATTGGTGGGGCTGCAGGAGCACAGGCAACAGCTCTCATAGCCCCTGGCTCTATGCCTCCTCCTGTTGCTACCTACAGTCCTGCAGCCTGAGACAGTCCACCTCCCACTGGTAGCAAGCAGTACTGCACCCTGAAGTCCATCGACTGCCTAATACAGTCTTACATAACTGCTGGGGATAATTCCCCTGAGCCCCTAGTCACCAGCCACCCTAGCTCTCCATTATATCTTTGTCTGCTAAATTAAATACTCCCCCCCATCCATAGCATTGGCTGTTTTCTCCTTGCGTGGGTATGAGCAGCTTGTTATGACAATGTCTTGACCACCTTTCCTCCCTGGCCTGCAGTGGGACCTGGTGTGTAACCTGCGGACGCTTGGACAGATGGCTCAGTCAATCTACATGGCTGGGGTGCTGGTGGGAGCGCTTCTGTTTGGAAGCTTAGCGGACAGGTGGGTCTTTGCAAGGCTCTTCCTTCTCCCCGCTCTGAGAGCAGCTGCAGGGGCACAGAAAGCAGCAGCCATGGGGTGAATGGTATCTGCTGGGGCTAGGGGCAAAAGTTCAGGCAGTGAACTGAATGTTTAAATTTTGATTTCAGAGATGAGGAATGTGGGGATGTGGATGCTGGGGTAGAATAATCCCAGAGTCTAATAGCCTAATGTGTCCAGATGCATAGCTGGTGTAAATCAGCATCACTCCCCTGGAGTCAGTGGGGTCAGATCCCTAGCTGGTGTAAATCGGCACCACTCATTGGTGCCAATAAGCATTTTTCTATTGTATTCAACGACCATTGGATGAAGCCCATTTATACCAGCTGAGGATCTGACCCATGGCCTGGCAGTTGCTACGTTTTCCTTTGCTTTTGTTCATCCTCTTACTTCTAGTTGCATTCCCTCTCCTTGCCTGATCATGTGCCCATTGAAGTCAAAGGCACGACTCCCATTGATTTCAATGCTGCAGTAGCCCTTGGAAAGCAACTCCTCTCAATGCTTGAGGTTTACCCTTTCCCCTGCACTTGAGATGCTGATCCATGTCTCCTTGTAGTCATTGCTTAGCCGCAATTAACTCATTTATAGCCTTGCCTTGTGGGTCAGTCCCTCCAGAGCCCTGGTCATTTGTGCTTGCTCTCCCCTGAACACCTTACAGGCTATGTCAGAACACACAGAGATTAGATTAGATTAGATTAGATTAGATAAAATAGATCATCTGTATCCACGTGCCCAGGACTGAATGCAGATTGCCAGGTGCGATCGCATCAGTGCTGTCCCACCTATCCACAGGGCTCTGTGGCTCTGCATATACAGGATTCTATCATTCAGCAGACCCAGCACAGCTATCAACATGCTTTCCTGTGCCACAGGTTCGGGCGGAAAGCTCTCCTGAGCTGGTCTTACCTGCAGATGGCTGTCTCGGGTACCTGCACCGCCTTCTCGCCCAATTTCACCGCATACTGCATCTTCCGCTTCCTTGTCGGGATGGCCCTTTCTGGGATCGTTCTCAACTGTATGTCACTGGGTAAGGGACCTTCTTCCAATGCTCCTTGTTTTTAACCTGGGAAAATTAGCCCTTGTTATAACTACTCGCATTACAGTTGCTCCTAGGAGACCCCAACATAGCGTGCACATTATTTCTGGTATTACAGTAGCACCTAGAAGCCCCATTCTGGTGTTTGCATAATTAACAGTATTACAGTAGCACCTTGATGACCCAGTATAGCGTGCATATTAGTAATATTACAGTAGCACCTACAGGCCCTTACGGAGATCAGGGCCACATTACATTGGACAGGTTATTAGTAGTATTACAGTAGCACCCAGAGGCACTAAGTAAAATCAGGGGCTCATTACAGTGTGTGCAGTATTAATATTACAGAAGCATCTAGAAGCCCTGAGATCTGGTCCCCATTGTGTGAGGCACTGGATGTCTACCTCCCTCTTTGTGTCTGCTGCACAGAGGATATAACTCTGCTCCAGCCACAGAGTCCCGCTTAACAAACAGCCACCATCTTAGTGACTTGGGGCTGGGAACTGACCCAGAGAACCTCCAAGCTAATGAGTTCTTTAGCTCAGCCTATAGAGACCCATGCACACAGCTCTAGGTTACATGTGCACATAGTGAGACTGTCCTGGCCCCAAAGAGCTTATAATAGACAAAGGAAGAATTATTGTCCCCATTTTATAGATTGAGGCTCAGAGGGGTTTGATTTTCCCACCATCACACAGGGATCATGTGCCAGAGCCAGGAACTGAACCCAGCTCACTTGAGTCCCCCTGAGAGGTGAACCTACCTCTCAAGCCCCGGCAGCCCTCATTAACTGGGAGAGCTGTGAAGCTGCTGTCCCACTTTTCATGACCCAGCCCAGCCAGAAGGCAAGACACGCCCCTGGTATGCAGTGTGAATGATCTAACAATCCCGCACTTTTCTTTTAGCACCCGAGCTAACAATGGCAAATGCAGATTAGGAGCTGGTATTTTTATCACTGTTTTCTCTATACCTGCTCAGAACAGATCACATTATAATTGTGTATTCTAGGACCCTGGTTACTATTATTCATATTGCAGAAGCACATAGAAGCCCCACTCATGGACCAGCACCCCATTGTGCTAGGTGCTGCACAAACACAGAACAATAGATGGTTCCTAAGTAACCTACTTTTTTTCATTTGGGATTCTCAGTGTTCTTGTTTTCCAGACAAATGTCCGATTCCTCTTTTGAATGCTGCTAAGGTCTCAGCCTCAAGGTAATCTTATGACAGTGAGTTACACAGGCTAATGGTCCATTGTTAGACAGGACTCCCAGCATTGCTTTGTAGCCATCCCTTCCCTCAAATGTCTGCTTTTCATTTTTGGATGCTGTTTTCCTGCTCTTGTTAGTTTTGATCTGGCCCCAGCATACAAATATTTATCCCTGTGTTTGCATGCATCACTTCTGCTTATATTCAGCCTGAGTCAGGAGGGTGTCTCAGAGGGAGCCCAGCATTGTAGCATCACTGGATTACAATAATAATACTTTTCAATTAAGGACATATTAAAAAAAGTTTGTTTCGGAATTGTGGGTGAGGATTTGAGACAGTCCTTTCTAATATTAATGGTGCTAAAACAGTAATTGTTATGGTAGCACCTCGAAGTTCTGACTGAAACTGGGGCCCCATTCTGCCAGGCACTAAACAGACCCCAAGATCAGGGCCCCCATTGTGCTGGGTGCTGACAGACCCTGACTGAGACTTGGGCCTGCACTGTGCCTGGTGCTGCACAGACCCCAGTCAAGATCAGGGCATCCATTGTGCTGGGCCCAGTCCAGTCACATAGTGAGCAATAGTCCCTGTCTTGAAGAGCTTTAAAATACACAAGGATGAGAAAGTGGAGTGGGAGACAAAGGGTAGTGAGACCATTGCCTACTGTGCTAACTGGTCTCATTGTTTCTTGGTGTTCTCCCCATCTGTCTTTCTGCATCATTCTGTTGTCTTGTGTCTTATATTTTAAACTCATCTCTTTGTTCTGGGAGTATACAGCGCCTAGCACAATGGGGTTCTGGTGCATGATTCCTAAGGCTATGTTTACACTGGCAATTGAACAACAAAACTTTTGTCTTTCAGAGGTGTTACCTTCTCTTCCCCCCAGAAAGACAAGTTTTGCCACAACAAGCATCAGTGTGAACAGCACATTGCTGGCAGGAGCACTCTCCTGATGACAACACAAACGCCGCTCATTGGGGATAGAAGCTTTTTATTGGCAAGAGAACCAACAAACAGCAGCTGCACTGAGCAACTTTTAGCAGCATGGCTGTGGCGACACAGCCATGTCGCTAAAACCTGTATAGTGTAGACATAACCTAAGCACTACTAAAATACAAATAAGGAATAGAGGAAACAGAAAGCGTCTTGCCCAAGTTCATGGAGAAATTCCATGGCAGATCCAGGAATGGAACACCAGTGCCTTAAATACCCGTCTAGTACCTTAACCACTGGCCACCGCTGCCTCACATTCATAGCTCAGCATCATTTTTAACCCCGAAGGGGTTAAAGCCCCTCACCGATTAAATGGCACCACTGAGATCTTAATCCATGCCCACAGAAACATTCCCACATGCCTCCAAAACATGTTCACTTGTGCAGCATATTAACTAGAGATGTAGGAATAATTGATTGTTTGGTTCAAAAAAATTTGTTTACATTGTTTCAGATTGACCCAAAATAGAAATTTTTCTGTTTTTCTCACCGAAATGAAAAACAAAAATTCATTTTGGATCAAATGAAATACTTTGTTCCACTGAAAACAAATCTTTTTGGGAGGTGGGAGCTATTTAGCTTTTCTTTTTGAGCATTTCTGGATTTTTATTACACATGTTGAGGCTTTTTAAAAATAAATCTAGCTAAATTTCTAAACAAAACATTGTTTTAAAACAAAGAGCTGAAACAAAACATTTCGAGTATCAGGGGGTAGCTGTGTTAGTCTGTATACACAAAAACAACAGGAGTCTGGTAGCACCTTAAAGACTAACAGATTTATTTGAGCACAAGCTTTCATGGAGCACAATCCCTCAGACAGAGACAAACACCTACAAGGTCTTTATCAAGCATTCTTAAAACTACAATACCCACCTGGGGAAGTGAGGAAACAGACTGATAGAGCGAGACGGGTACCCAGAAATTCCCTACTACAGGATAGGCCCAACAAGGAAAATAACAGAATGCCACTAGCCGTCACCTTCAGCCCCCAGCTAAAACCTCTCCAACATATTATCAATGATCTACAACCTATCCTGGAAAACGATCCCTCTCTCTGCCAGACCTTGTGAGACAGGCCAGTCCTCGCTTACAGACAGCCCCCCCAACCTGAAGCAAATACTCACCAGCAACTACACACCACACCACAGAAACACTAACCCAGGAACCAATCCCTGTAGCAAACCTCGTTGCCTACTTTGTCCCCATATCTACTCTAGCAACACCATCAGAGGACCCAACCACATCAGCCACACCATCAAAGGCTCATTCACCTGCACGTCTACTAATGTTATATATGCCATCATGTGCCAGCAATGCCCCTCTGCCATGTACATTAGCCAAACCAGACAGTCCCTATGTAAAAGAATAAATAGACACAAATCAGCCATCAGGAATGGTAACATACAAAAGCCGGTAGGAGAACACTTCAATCTTCCTGGACATTCTATAACAGATTTAAAAGTAGCTATACTTGAACAAAAAAACTTCAGAAACAGACTTCAAAGAGAAACAGCAGAACTAAAATTCATTTGCAAATTTAACACCATTAATTTGGGCTTGAATAGGGACTGGGAGTGGCTGGCTCATTATAAAAGCAGCTTTGCCTCTCCTGGAATTGACACCTCCTCATCTATTATTGGGAGTGGACTACTTCCACCCTGATCGAATTGACCCTGTCAACGCTGGTTCTCCACTTGTGAGGTAACTCCCTTCCCTTCATGTGTCATTATATAATGCCTGCATCTGTAATTTTCACTCCATGCATCTGAAGAAGTGGGGTTTTACCCATGAAAGCTTATGCCCAAATAAATCTGTCTTTAAAACATTTTGACTTTTTCAGAAAAAAATATTTTTGGCAGGGCGGGACAGGGCACAAAGCTATTTGCTGAACTCAAACTGAATTTGCAAATAGTTTGGGTCAACCTGAACCTGCATTTTTCAGCAAATAAACTATGTGTCCAAAACATTTCGCCCAGCTCTAGTATTAACCCCTCTGGCCTGGGTGCCTTCCTTTCCAGTTGTTGAGTGGGTGCCAACCAATGTACGGACCATAGCCGGCACAGTGGTGGGATATTGCGCTACCATTGGGCAGATTGTTCTTGCAGGCTTGGCATATGCCCTCCCGGACTGGCGCTGGTTACAATTCACTGCATCAATGCCCTTCTTCATCTTCTTTCTCTACTCCTGGTAAGTGCATCGCGGCTTGTTGATAGGTTCAGAGGGCTAGATTCTGATCTCACTCTTAGACACAGGGCTCAAGCATGGGGGCTGCAGGAAGCATACACTGACAGTCCGATACTCATTGGGCTGAGCTGAAATAAGCTCCACTTTAGTCTGTATTCCCATCTGATTTAACTGTGATCTGTTACACAGCCTAGTGCCCCCATTACCAAAGTCTGTGACTGTCTTTGGATCCAAGGCAGTCATTTGTACCTGTCAGTGCAGAAAATGCATATGTTCAAGGGCTAGTACTGTAGAGGCTCAAACTCATCTGGGAGCTTTAGGTCCTACTATAATGGAAACAACAACAACTTGGTGGAGTTCCTCTGTGTTTGCAACGTATAACTTCTCCTTAGAATCTGCCCTACAAGCTCTTAGCTCTACCCAGGTTTCCGTGTCCCTAATTCCCATGAGCCACAAATTCCTACAAAGAGAACCCAACTGGAAAGAAGAAAGCACTCCATTGTTTCTTGGCATTGCTGCTCATTTTGCAGGTGGTTTGCAGAGTCCGCTCGCTGGCTGGTTCTATCAGGAAAACCGGACCGAGCAGTGCAGGTGCTTAAGAAAGTTGCTCAGATAAATAGAAAAAAAGAAGAAGGAGACAAGCTCAATACTGAGGTAAAGAGATTAATGGAATTCTTGGACCATCAAAGGAAACCTCAGATAATCATATCTTATGTGCAAAAATGATGGAACCCCTGAGGATGTGTAGAAGGAACACTTAAGTGATGTATAGGCTTTCAGCTCGCCCTCTGAACTGCATGATGCGCTAGGGTCAGAAGTATCCAGGATATACCACCTCATCTCTCCAAGATGGTGTATCATGGGATATATAGTCTAACCAGGGATCCTGGCCTGTAGAGGAGAATGGGCGATGAGACACCTTAATTACAACTCCCATGATGCACCATGGCAGGATTCCCAAACAGAAATATTTGCATTTCTAGTCTGTTTCAGTATTTGAATTTTCACTGAAAATTTGAAATTTTCCATGGGAAAAAACTTCCACATTTTCTGTCCAGATCTATTCATGCATTATTGCATGATACTCATGCATTTAGAAATAGAACTGGTCAGCAATTTTCCAACTAAACTTATTTTTGTTGGAAAATCAAACAAATTTCTCATTTGAAAAGTTTTTGGAAAAAAGTTTCAAAATTCCCATTTCAAACATTTTTTAAAAGAAAAATTCAATATTTTCAGTTTCAAAATTTTTTGCTAATTATAGTTTAAAAATGTAAATAGAAAAAAAAGTCAAAATTGAAAAAAAAGTTTTGAAAATGTCAAACAATGTTTCAATTGACTCAACTGAAATTTTTTTCATACTGTTAATTTGTGCAAATTTTCGAGGCTGTCTTCTCATATTGATTTGGGATCAGAAAAATTTGAGATCTCCAAAATTTTCCTAGGATGGGAAAACTGTTTCCCACCCAGCTCTTTGGCAGCTTTCTCATGCATGCCATTGGCTCAGGTCAAATCTTACCTAGTAGAGAGAGAGTGAACAAGACAATCCACCTTGAAATTTGTCCCAAGAGGAGGTGCATGGGGATAAACATCACCCTGGCATTTAAATAACAGACATAAAATTTCAATGTGGAGCTGCACAACATTTGACAGCTATGCACAGATTATATTAAAAAGTGAAATTCACCTCTGAGTTAGCACAAGATCTGTGCAGCACTTAAATCTCATCTAAACTATGTTTTTAAGGACTTAAATGTAACAACTGGTACATAAGTTTTGTGCTGCACAGGAATGAATTTCACCTTGGGAGGAGTGTTGGAGATTCTGCAATACACTGTGGGCCAGATGATGTTTTTGTTTACCTGCTGTAATCCAGAGTCAAAAGAGTTATTCCAAATTTACACTGGTGCAACTGAGAGCAGAATACACCCTTCAAACTTTGTCATCCAATCCATTTAGGCTTCGGCAGCCAGGTCCTCAGCTAATGTAAATCAGTATAGCTAATGGATCTATGTCCATTTATATCAGCTGAGGAGCTGGTCCATGGACCCATAGATTTTAAGGTCATTAGAACATTACTTTGACCTCCTGCACAACACAGGCCATAGAATTTCACCCAGTTATTACTGTATTGAGCCCTGTAACTTGTGTTTGATTAAAGCATCTTCAAGTTAGGCAGCCAATCTGGACTTAATGACACCAAGAAATAGTGAATGCACCACTTCTCTTGAGAGTTTGTTTCAATGATTAGTCACCTTCCCTGTTAAACATTTGTGCTTTATTTCTAATTTGAATTTGTCTGGCTTCAGCTTCCAGCCATTGGTTCTTGGTCTGCCTTTCACTTTCTCTAGAGTCCTTTAATACTTGATATTTTCTTCCCAGGAAGGTACTTATACACTGTAATCAAGTCACCTCTTGATCTTCTTTCTGATAAAATAAAGAGATTGAGCTCCTTCAGTCGTTCACTCTACGGCATTCTTTCCAGCCCTCAAATCATCATTCATAGATTTTAAGGCCAAAACAAGAGACCACCAGATCATCTAGCCAGACATTGAGCCCCTCTAGCCACATTCAAATACAAACCCTCAATGTCATCTGAATAACCACACTTACTGATCTGGTATGTTTGCTGACATTAATTTAATATATGGATGATATAAATCTAGCATGCTTCCCATGATGCTTAAATTCTGGCCCTAGTCCAGGGATCAAAATCAGATTAGAAATTTGTTCGCCTTTTGTGCCTGAATTCTGATTTCTAATTCATTCCAAAGTACAAGTATCTGTTGTTTTTCCAACCTGAAAATCATTGTCATTATACGCCCTGTAAAGTCCCATGATTCTGACCTGCAGAAAAGAAGCAGTTTCATTTGCAAAAATAAACCTATTAAGCTGTACAGAAAGATGTGACTGTGAGGTCTTAGCACTAATAAGAATTCTAATGCTCACGCCAATGAACTGAACTAAGATTAATTCCTGCCCTTTCATGATCTCAACTGCTTATTTCTCAAAGATAAACAGAATCCCTGCATGATTCTGTGGCATTCTAAGACAATGGTTAACTCAGGGACACAAATGCCTTTGGGTACAAACTATGCTACTTGTATTTCACAACAGATTGCAGAGTGTTTCAATACTAACAGTTCTACTATGTTAAGACAATGGCTTACGAGGTTGGGGGCTGAGTAGGGGGCATTCTCTCCTTGGAATCCATGCTAGCCCTGATGCCCCAGTGCAATGCTAGGGAACACTGTGTTACAGGTAGCAGGATGGGGGGCTCAGCAGGAGGCGCTGTCCCTTCTCAATCAGTGCTGACCCCAGTGACCCACCATGATTCACTGGAGGTGGAAATATGTGGTCAGTTAAGGTCACAGGGCCCTTTTCCCAATGGGGTTAGTTACCCTAAGGATAAAGCTGCCCTCACTATTGTGTAAGGGTAAAAAGAGGGACTTCGGTGGCTTCTAGGTAGAGCACAAGGGAGAATTTCACCTTTAACATTTCGGACCAAATTATCAGAGGACTAATGCCCCAGGAAAACCTACCGAAGTCATATTATCTTCATCTTCTGTCCTAAGGTTGAGTTGCATTATTATGAGCTGTTAAACAGCTTCTGCTTTTCAACCCAGAGCATTTCAGTGGTGGATGAAGTGATCCAATCTATCTGCATACATACCCCTCTATCTATATCTATGTTCATATGTAACTGGATGAACATATTTAAAAAAATCTGGAAAGTCTCTGTGTTCTGCATTTCTCTTGAGTCCACGTTTGGATCACTTCAGTATTGTGCCAGCTCCTGTAGCCAAGCGATAGCTCTCGGATGGTCAGTAGAGGGGGATGTAGGATTGGTTGTATGTTTTCTTCTGTGCTGAGCTTACCCACATTCCTGGTCTGCTTTTGTTTCCTCTAAATGGAATGGTGCAAACATTTTAAAACAGCTCCTGGGCCTTGGGGAGTGATGGTCACAGGAATTGCCTGACTAGATTAGAGAGACCAGTGATCTGTGTAACCCAGTATCCTGTCTCTGATAGTAGCTAGCATGGAGTCCCATTCCAGCCTCTGGGAGAAGAGCAGGGTTTAGTGGTTAGAGCTGGAGGAGGCTGGGAAGCAGAATTTCTGGGTTCCATTCCCAACTTTGGGAGGGGAGTGAAGCCTACTGGTTAGAGCTAGGAACTGGGATTCAGGACTTTGGGCTCTCATCCTATCTCAAACCTGGCAGACTATTCTTTATCCTATCCATTATTCTGTGGCCCTTTATCAGGTCCCCTCTTGCTGTGGTAAACATTCCCAATCCTTTCAGTCTCATGGGAGTCTCTCCAGAGCTCTAATCATTCGCACTGCCCACCTTTGCCTCCCCTCACCGCATATTTCTGCTACATCCTATGCGCCAGATCCTCAGCTTCATTGTCAATTGACTTCAATGGCACAACAGCTGGTTTATACCAGCTGGGGATCTGGCCTCATTTTCTCCAATAGAGCGTATCAGATGTGCTGAGCACAATGAGGAGGATGCAGCAGGATAATACACCAGAATTATTTTTCCTACTGTCTCTTCTCCCTAGGTCTTGAAATCCAACATGAAGAAGGAAATGGCCTTGGCACGATCTTCCTATACGTTGTATAGTTTGATCCGCACACCCAATGTACGCAGGATATCCTGCTGCATATCTAGTGTCTGGTAGGTGTGCTCTATTCTTTCTTTCTAACGCCGAGGCCCCAGTGCAGCACTAGGGGGTGCTGTGCTACAGGGAGAGGGGTGGGGGGCTCAGTAGAGGGCACCCTCTCCTCAGAGTCAGTTCAGACCCCAATGCTGCACCATGATTCATTGGAGGTAAAAACATGTGGCCAGTCAAGATCCCCCTGTCCCTTTTCCCATCAGAGTTAGTTACATCAGGGATAAATCTGGCCCTACTTTATATTTACATCCCCCCTCCAATGACCATTCACAGGTTTGCCACCAGCTTTGCCTTCTATGGCTTGGCCATGGACCTGCAGCACTTCGGCTTCAACATTTATCTCATCCAGGTGGCTTTTGGCTCCATTGACATCCCAGCCAAGCTGGGCGCTGCCATCGGGATGAGTTTCATCGGCCGGCGCTTCACCCAGGCAGCTTCCGTCATCTTGGCAGGGCTGGCGATCCTGGCCAACATATTTGTGCCACGAGGTGGGCATTCAGGGTGCAACAGCCAGGGGAGGGATGGGGATGAATTAAGATGACCTGGGACTCTAGTCATACCATAACATGGGACAGCCTACTCCCAAGATGATCTCCCCTGGGCCACAGCCATCATAGCCCAAATTTACCCCTAAGGCCATACTCCCAGAGACCTCCCCTGACCTAATACCCCACCCAGGGCCTCTCCTGACTCATGACCCTACCCCTACAATCCAACCCCACCCCATGGCCCTGCATCTTTGGCTGAACCCCACTCCCACAGCCAAAGCCCTCTCCATGGCCTTGCCCGTTGCCCACATAGACAAAACTTACACAATGGCCTTGCCTCCTCCCAACTATGCCTCCCCTCCACAACCCACCACCTGCATGACCTGGCCTTGACCCCCAAGCCCAACCCCAACCTATGGCCCCACATCCACTTGAAATGGCAGAGGGAGTGATCTCCTCAGGAGCAGAACAGGAGTATCATGGGAGGTGTTGTCCAGTGAGGGAGCCAGGCCCACAAAGGAATGGGGACAAGTGGGCAACTGAACTACAACTCCCATGTGGCACTACGATAGCCATCAAAAATATTTCAACTTTCAGGTGTTGATTTTTGACATACAAAAAATTGATATTGTCTGCAGGAGGCTTTGAAAACTTCGTTAGTTGAAAACCCCAATTTTCCATCAAAAAAACAGTTTTGATGGAAAATTTCTCACCATCCCTAATGTAGACATCTCTTTATAGATCATAGTGTTACTCTGGCTGTATTCTCGGATACATATTGTATATAGGCACTGAATGATCAGCCTTAGCCAGGACTGTTTCAGCAACTGACCCACTCGTGACTGCTACCAGCACTGACCACTAACTCTCATCCTTTTATGTCCCCCACAAGAGCTGAAGGCCTTACGTACATCCCTGGCAAGTGCTTGGGAAAGGATGCTTAGCCTCTTCCTTTAACTGTTTGTACCTCTACACCGGTGAGCTGTACCCAACAGTCATCAGGTACCTACTGCAGCAACTCATCTATTTCTGCATTAGATGAAAATCTACCCAATGCTTAACTCAAGTCAGGGGGGTCGGAGCTCGGAATGACAGTGCTCCTCAGCCACAGCTGGAACCAGAGCTCCGAATTTCCATTCCAAAGGAAATTTCAACATTTCAAAATTTCTTGCAAGATGAAAATTCCAAAAAATTTCATTTCAGAAATATCTGAACAACCTTATTGAAACCCAGGCTATTGGGTTAAACACAGGGGTAACTGGGTGAAATTTAACAGCTCATGTTAAACCAGAGGTCAGACTAGAAGATCTACTGGTCCCTTCAGGCCTTAAACTCTATGAAACATTTCAATAAGGACTTATGAAAACAGTAACTGATTTATCATTTCAATTATTATATAACATTATATTATATAAACCATCTAATCACAGAAATTGTAGAGCTGAAAGGGTCCTCAAGAGGTGATCTAGTCTATCCCCCCATGCTGAGGCAGGATTAAGTATACCTACACTACTCCTGACAGGTATTTGTCTAACTGTTCTTAAAAATGCATGAAGAATGGGGATTCCACAACCTCCCTTGGTAACCTGTTCCTATCCTTAGAGTTTGAAAGTTTTCTCCTAAAACCCAACCTGAATCTCCCATGCTGCAAACTACACTGATTCCTTGTCGTCCTAACCTTGGTGGACATGGAGAACAATTGATCATCCTCTTTATAACAACTATTTACATATTTGAAGACTTATGTGTTTTCCCCTGTCCCATGCCTCCAGTCTTCTCTAGGCTAAACATGCCCAGTTCTATCCACCTTTCCTCATAGGTCAGGATTTTTAAACTGCTGATTGTTTTTGTTGCTCTCCTCTGGACTCTCTCCAAGACACAGGACTCCAGCTGAGGCATCACCAGTACCGAGTAGAGTGGAAAGATTACCTCCTGTTTCTTACATACAACAGTCTTATTAATACATCCCAGAATTACATTGACCTTTTTCACAACATCATGTCACTGTTGACGCACATTCAAAGTGTGATCCACTATAACCCTCAGATCTTTTCAGCAGTACGACCACCTAGCCAGCTATTCATTCATTTTGTATTTGTGCTTTTGATTTTTTTCCCTTCTTACATGCAGTTGTCACAGCTTGCCTGCCCTTTCAGGGTAATTGAGCTCAGCCACACCTGCGCCCATTTAGCTAACCCCCTGCCTTAGCTGGTCCTGGTCAGATGTTGGAAGGACTCTGTGGAAGGCCCTGAGCAAGAGTCTGAAGGAGATTGTGAAAGTTTCCAGGGAAGGAGTCAGGGCTGTGTCCCACAGCCAAAGACAGAGACTGAAGGGTAACCCAGAAAGGATTGGGAACTAAGCCTGATGGGTGAGCTGAAGGGGAGTTGAAGTGGGGACAAAGAACTTTGATTGTGTTTGAACTTTTGTTACTCCAAGGGACAACCGAAATTCTGAGTGAGCCAGCCAGAGGGCTGAGCCATGAGAACCCCCAGGAGAGACAGGAAAGCCAGAGGAGGAGAAAACTGAGGCAGGGAGTGCTTGCAGCACCACACTCAAGCAGCATGGGGTGCTATAAGGCAGGCCTTGTCCCATTGACACTAGTACTTTGTACTGTCTTTATTGAATTTCATCTTATTGATTAATATAATAGTCAAAGTGATAAATCACTTATCATTTCAGTAAGTCCCTATTGAAGCATTTTGATAAAGTCCAGTTCAATATTTCCGAGCCCTGCACTTTCCATATGTCTGGGGGGTACGAGGTTTCTTTCCGTTCCATTGGCCGGGGGATGGAAATAGGTGAACCGATCAACCTTCGCCCTCCCCCACCCCCAATGTAAAGTCTTCTCCTGTTCCCATCCTTGGGATCCCAAGGCTCCACCAGGACAAAAAGAAAAACAACAAAGCCTTTGACCCTCACTGAAATGAAATGTTTAATCATTTCTCATTGAAAATTTTGACCAAATCATTATGGTCCCCATGAAATATTCAATTTCGTTGAATCAGCATTTCCTACAGAAAACTGTTCCAGTGGAAAATTTTTCCCTCAGTTCTATTCTTAGGCCTAAAAGTAACATTTTCCTGAATTACCTAAGTCCCATTTTCAAAACTTTCTAAAAATGTGCACCTTGTTTCCAGTTTGAATTGGTCTAGCTCCACTCCCAAACCCTTATAACTCTCATTTGCCCTTTTTCTGATGCCTCAAAGCAGGGGTGGTCAAACCTTTGGCCTGAGGGCCACATCGGGGTTGCGGAATGGTATGGAGGGCCGGGTAGGGAAGGCTGTGCCTCCCCAAACAGCCTGGCCCCCTCCCACTTCCTACGCCCTGACTGCCCCCCCTCAGAACTCCCGACCCATCCACCCCCCCGCTCCTTGTCCCCTGACCGCCCCCTCCTGGTAACCCCCTGCCCTAATCGCCCCCCCGAGACCCCACCCCCTATCCAAACCTTCCCTGCTCTCTGTCTCCTGACCGCCCTCGCCCCCATCCAACCACCCCCTGTCCCCTGACTGCCCCCCCCGGAACTCCCCTGCCCCTTATCCAACCCCTCCCCCACCCTCTTACCACGCTGCTCAGAGTGGCAGGAAAAGCTTATTGGAAAGCCTGGGAGGTGGGCGGGTGCAAGCCCGTGCGGGCGGCGTACCTGCGGGTGAGGGGGAACCGCGGGGGAGGGGCTGGGGGCTAGCCTCCCCGGCGGGAGCTCAGGGGCCAGGCAGGATGGTCCCGTGGGCCATAGTTTGCCCACCTCTGCCTCAAAGGATGCATCTCTACTAGAAGATAACTTCTCCCCACCTAGGTATTTACGGACTATAATCCTATAGTACAGCACCAGCCTTCCTGTCACAGTGAGTCCTGACCTCAGGTTGGGGACAGCCTCAAAGATTAGAGTCAACCCAAAACATTTAGTTTTGATCCCTCCCCACCCTGACAGAAATTTAAAAAAAAATTGGCAAAAATGTGACCTTTTTCCCCACAGAAAAATTCGTTTTGCAGAAAACTGCATTCCTGTTGAGGGGAAGTTCCTAACTGGCTGTAGAAATAAGGAAAGATGGCTCTGATCAAAGGCCATTTCTGAGCAGACCAAGGGGAGTAAAAAGTCCATGGGCAGATTGAATCTGGTCTTTTGCAGAATCAGTCCAATATTATCATGATTTTATGATTTTTTTTAAAGGTTGTTTTCTACACTTGCAGACAGACCGGCATGGGGCTCGGAAGCACCATGGCTCGCGTGGGCGGCATAGTAGCTCCGGTGGTAAGGGTGACGGGGGAATATTTCCCATACCTCCCACCAATTATAATATGGGACAGCTCCTATAATCTCAGGCATTGCTGTCTATATTCCTGCCAGAGACCCTCAATGTGCCATTGCCTGACACCATAGAAGAAGTGGAGGAGAGGGTTAGTCTGCTTTCACTTCATTTTGATTGTGTCTTCTCCCACAGTTAGTTCATCTGAGCCTTCTCTCTCGTATAAATGGGAAGAAACTGCCTTGGATTCAATATAACTACACTATAGCAAGAAAAGAACTGACACCTCCCACCGTAGCAGCAGCACGGGCTAGTGCTGGACTGGGAGTC
Organism: Dermochelys coriacea; assembly: GCF_009764565.3. NCBI lineage: Eukaryota > Metazoa > Chordata > Testudines > Dermochelyidae > Dermochelys > Dermochelys coriacea. Next base: position 31,986,643 of record NC_050074.1, read on the forward strand.
AGGAGACTGGGTTTCACTCCTGTCACTCTGTTGCTTCTGTTTTCCCCTCCCCTCTTTGTCTATTCTTCCTTTTTTAGATCATAAGATCCTTAGGACAGGACTGTCTCCTATTGCTTGTCTGTCCAGCACCTGGCCCAATGGAGTCTTGGTCTCAGTTAGGGTGGGTAAATAAGCCAGAGCTCAACTGGAGTCAACACTTCCATATCCCCAGCCGGTGTAAACTGGCTGTAGTGCCACTGAAGTGAATGGGGCCAGGTTCCCAGGTGGTGTAAATAGGTGTCGCTCAGTTGGACTCAATGGGCCAGATCCCCAGCTGGTGAAAATCGGACATAGCTCCACTGAAGTCAATAGCCCTAGGTCAATCACAACAGCTGAGGTTCTGGCTCAATATTTATCTGTCTCTCTCTCTCTTTTTTTTAAAGGAAAAGGGCCAGAGACCTAAAGAATGAAGATCAAAAGGAGAAGATTCTTCTGCAGACAATGGGGCCAGCAATGCTGCAGGAAGCCTGATGGTGTGATGCAAGAGGAGGGCCCTTGAGTTAGGTAGTCCTCTGCTCAAAGTGTCACCCATGTTTCTGTACACAGCAGTACACTCACAGGGCCTGGGTCTATGCAGTGCTACAGAGCAGAGAGAAGTTGCAGGGGAGTCACAACAAATAAATGGCAGATTCCTCAATCTTTGAAGTATCTCTCTCACACACACCCGACTGCATACACAGTCGGATACTCAAATTCATATATACCCGCACACTGACTCATGTGCATGTTCACACTCATGCATACACTCAGTCCCATTCACACCCTCACACATATGCTCACACATACAAACTCATTCACTCAGGCAGACGTTCTCACACACTCCCGTTCACACACACTCGCAACAAATACACAGGTCAGCACTGTTAGAAGGCTCCCTCCCTGTCCACCACAGCTGGTTAACACTCGACCTCCTGCCATCTGACAATAAATTAGTTCCCAACCCAAATCCCATAAACAGCTGTATTTTATGGAAAACTCACCCTATAAAATCTAATGGCTGTGGATGGAATGTGTTTCATTCAGCTCCCATTGTAGAGAGGCCCATGGCCATTTTTCACATACCTGAATACCGGAGCCCTTGGGTCAGAGGAAATGTTTAAAACAACTTCAATTACCATCACTTCTGTTTCCATGGGGCGTAAACAGAACACTCATGCTGCCTAATAAATGCCGACTCCTGTTAAGGAGGTGGTCTGGGATGACCCATTCATCTCCTGCCCACTGTATCACCACCTCTCCAATGGATGACTCCCATTATGGCTCTGTATTTGCTGAAGGGTTCATTCTTTTAGCCCTAAAATGATCTTCAATATAGATCCTATCCCGGATGGGACAGAAAGTTTGGACCATATCCTTTGCTGGTGTAAATGGGCATAGCTCCACTGACTTCAGTGGAGTGATGCCCCTTTACACCAGCTGGGCAGCTGGCCCTTTACTCCAAAGAAGCTTTGCCCAATTTACACCAGCTGGGAATCTGGCCCTACTGTTGCCAATGGAGTGACACTGATTTACAGCAGCTGAGGATATGTTCTATTGATTCCAGTGGAGCTATGGCTGATTTACATCAACTGGGGATGTGGCCCCATTGACTCCAATGGAGCTACAGGTCTAGTCCTGACTCAGTGAGGTTGAATGATTAGCGGAGTGTGGGAGCGGAAGTCAGGACTTCTAGGACATATTCCCAGCTCTGAGAAGCAAATAGATTAGAACACAGTTGAGACTGGGAATCAAGACTCCTGGGTACTATTTCTGGTTATGGGAAGGGAGTGGGATCTAATGGATTAGACAGGGGGGTGCCAAGAGTCAGGATTCCTGGATTCTATTGTCAGCTCTGGGTAGTCTAAGTGCATAGAACAAAGGGCATTTGCTCCACTCCTTGGGACAGTATCAATGTATGATACTGAGCCTGGCCTGGCAAAATAACTGTTGTTCTGCATTGTATCAAACCTGGATCCATAGCTCTTGGTTTAATGGGAATAAAGAGAGAGGATGCATTTGGGGCCCAAATTCAATAAATTATAAAGCACTCAGGGGACAGTTCATCCACTCTGCTCTCTGGGCTGGATGAACATGTCTTATCTTATATCATTCTGTATATAGAGGGTTCCCTGTGCTGTGGAATGAAATGAGCTGAGATCATTCCATTTTAAGCACCAGGCTGTTCTATATTAAAACAACACTGAGAGGAAGGAGGATTCCTAACCTGGCCAAACTCACCTATCCTCTGTTATTTCATGAAGCATTTTCATTGGAATATTATTTCAAATTTCAGTGCTTCAAATAAATATTCCAAAGGCCTTTCTGTTTGGATTGCAGAGTTATTCAGGGAGGGACTGTCACCTAATGGTTAGAGTAGGCAGAGCTGGGAGTCAGGATTTCTGGGGTCTTCTTCCAACTTTGGAAAGGGAGTAGGATCTAGTAGTTGGACTGGGGGGCTGAAAGTCTGGATTTGGGGGTTCTACTCCAAGCTCTAGGAAGGAGAGTGTGGTCTTAGTGTTTATGGCAGGAAAGCCTGGGCCAGGGAGTCAAGACGCCTGGGTTCTGTTCCCTGCTCTGGGAGGGAATGTGGGCTAAATAATCAGACTCCTGCATTCTACTGCCAGAGGCCATTGTGGTCTAGTTGTGGGAGCTCTGGAGTTCTGTTCCCAGTTTGGTTACTGTTTCACTTGCCTTCTCTGGGCCTAAAATTCTCCCCCTATAAAATAGATCTTTGAAATCCTTACAAAAAAGAGATTATTATAAAAGTGCCACAAATTATTACACTAATGCTATTTTTTTATCACTAGAACAGACCCCTTGTAAGTATATGTACCAGGTATTGAAAAAAATGAACACATAATTTACCTGGGCCACAACTAAAGAGCTCTGAGATCTGGTCTATAGATTGCTTTCAGAGTAGCAGCCGTGTTAGTCTGTATTCGCAAAAAGAAAAGGAGTACTTGTGGCACCTTAGAGACTAACAAATTTATTGGAGCATAAGCTTTCATGAGCTACAGCTCACTTCATCGGATGCATTTGGCAGAAAATACAGAGGGGAGATTTATATACACACACAGAGAAAATGAAACAATGGGTTTTATCATACACACTGTAAGGAGAGTGATCACTTAAGATGAGCCATCACCAGCAGCAGAGGGGGAAAGGAGGAAAACCTTTCATGGTGACAAGCAAGGTAGGCTATTTCCAGCAGTTAACAAGAACATCTGAAAAAAGAAAAGGAGTACTTGTGGCACCTTAGAGACTAACAAATTTATTAGAGCATAAGCTTTCGTGAGCTACAGATGCTCTAATAAATTTGTTAGTCTCTAAGGTGCCACAAGTACTCCTTTTCTTTTTGCGAATACAGACTAACACGGCTGCTACTCTGAAACAAGAACATCTGAGGAACAGTGGGGGGTGGGGTGGGGGGGGGGAGAAATAACATGGGGAAATAGTTTTACTTTGTGTAATGACTCATCCATTCCCAGTCTCTATTCAAGCCTAAGTTAATTGTATCCAGTTTGCAAATTAATTCCAATTCAGCAGTCTCTCGTTGGAGTCTGTTTTTGAAGTTTTTTTTGTTGAAGGACAGCCACCCTCAGGTCTGTAATCGAGTGACCGGAGAGATTGAAGTGTTCTCTGACTGGTTTTTGAATGTTATAATTCTTGACGTCTGATTTGTGTCCATTCATTCTTTTACGTAGAGACTGTCCAGTTTGACCAATGTACATGGCAGAGGGGCATTGCTGGCACATGATGGCATATATCACATTGGTAGATGCGCAGGTGAACGAGCCTCTGATAGTGTGACTGATGTGATTAGGCCCTACGATGGTGTCCCCTGAATAGATATGTGGACAGAGTTGGCAACGGGCTTTGTTGCAAGGATAGGTTCCTGGGTTAGTGGTTCTGTTGTGTGGTGTGTGGTTGCTGGTGAGTATTTGCTTCAGATTGGGGGGCTGTCTGTAAGCAAGGACTGGCCTGTCTCCCAAGATCTGTGAGAGTGATGGGTCTATAGATTATTTGTTTCAGAGTAGCAGCCGTGTTAGTCTGTATTCGCAAAAAGAAAAGGAGTACTTGTGGCACCTTAGAGACTAACAAATTTATTTATCGTGAGCTACAGCTCACTTCATCAGATGCATTACGATGCCACAAGTACTCCTTTAGATTATTTGTGTTACAGTAGCGCCTAGATCAGAGCCTCATGATGTGTGCATTATTAATCTTACAGTAGTGCCCAGAAGCCCTAACTGAGATCTGGGGGCTATTATGGTGAATGTGCATTATTATTAGCATTACGGTAGCGTATATAGGCCTCAGTCAAGATTGGGGTCTCATTATGGTGTGTGCATTATTAGTAGTATTACTGTAGTGCTTAGAGAGCCCAGCCCAGATGAGGGCCTCATTATGGTGTGTGCATTATTATTAGCATTAGGGTAGTATCCAAAAGCCCTAACTAAGATCATGGCCCATTATAGTGTGGGCATTATTAGTAGTACTACAGTAGTATCTAGAGGGCTATGCACTAGAGCAGGGCCGCATTATGGTGTGTGAATTAGTAGTAGTACTACAGTAGTATCGAGAGGCCCCACACTAGACCATTGTACAGGGTGCTGTGCAGCCATTTCCTGCCCCAATCAGTTTACAGTCTGAATAGAGAAGACAAAAGGTGAACCAGAGGCAAATGACTTACGCAAGGCCACACAGCAGATCAGTGTCAGTCAGCAGATGCAGGAACAGAACCCAGTTCCTCCACCCTCCAGCCTACACGGCTGCACAAACAGATAACTGTTCATCACATGGTCCCTTCGACCACAATCACTTGCAAAGATACTAGCGAGGTTAATGCAGTCTATGCTGTATGAATAATCACACTCATATGGGCAACTACATACATAAAACAACTGTCAACTCTAAACAGCCAGGCACATTCTAAGACAGCCTGCAACTCTGTGCATCATATCCAGCAGAGGGAGTGGTGGAGATGCCTTTATTAAGAGTTTGTGAATTTAACCCTCGCAAACTACGCCATAATCACCAAGCACTGGGAGAGATTTGCCAGTTCAAAGCAAGTGCTCAGGACAAGAGCCCAGAAACACAGAGATAGATCTACGTTCCCAGTTCTGGTGCTGCTCAGAAGAGTTGAATCGAGCTAGGACGCAACCCACGTAAGTGAGCCTCTATTGCATTTAAATCATTGGGAAATGCTACATTTTCATTCCTCTTTTGACTTACTGAGTGCAGGAGGAAAGGGCTGTAAAAGGCAATCTTGCAAGTGAGTTGAAGCCACTGCAGAGAGATGGAGGACCAGGGTGTGCTGATGCTTGAATGCGGGAGAAAATTTAGCTCATGGGGAGGTCTTGGAGTCAGAAAAGATGGGGCAATTATTTTTGTGGATAACTTTCCAGGACAAGCAATGTCTGGAGAAAAGCAGCCTGCCATGGGATGGTTCAGCAGCTGATTCTTGCCCTGTCAGTGCTATGGTTACATTCTGACTTTAGGGTCAGATCCTCTGATGGTGGAAATCAGCATCGCTCCATTAACTTTGATGGAGTTAAGCCTATTTGTACCAGAGCTGAGGACCTAGCCCTTGCTTTCTTCAGTGAAAGATGCAGGAAATAGGACACAATTCATCAGGCAGAGGTTTGATCAGAAGGCAAAAATGTGCTTAAGGCTGGATGGGAAATTGATGCGACATCTCACATTTAAAGTCTAAGCCTCTTTCTAACACATAGCAGTAAATGAGCAGGGAACAGCATGTGTGAGACAAAATGCATGTTACTAGCACCTGGATCTGTACATGATAACATCATCAATTATTATTGCTGTGCAGAGAAGTGTCATCTGAACAGACGATAGGTGTTGGAGCTCCTGGTTCTGGGAGTCGAGTCAGATCTAATGGTTAGAGGAGGGGGCTGGAAGTCAGGGCTCCTGGATTCGATCCCCAACTCTGGGTGGGGAGTGGTCAGAGCTGGGGGAGGGACGAGCTAGGAGTCCGGCCTCTTTAATTCTATCCTAGGTTTTGGAAGGGAGCATGGTCCAGGTGATCAGAGTGAGGTATCAGGGACTTCTGGTTTCAACTCTGGATGGTGTGAGGAAATATGTTCTAGTGGTCACAGCAACAGACTGGGCATCAGGACTTCTTTGGTTCTTTTCCCAGTTCTGGGAGGGGAGGGGAGTCTAGATTAGAGCAGGGCTCGGACTCCTGTGTTCTCCTTCCAGATTACATAGGCATTACATTAATGTACTGTAACAAGGCATTATAAAGCTTGTTAAAAGTTTTACAGTTTGAAGAAATAACCAAAATCCTTAGGTCTATTTTAAAGCTCTTCACCTAGGAGTAGATCTATGTGGAATTAATTGCACATGGCTTTACATTTTTCTTCCATGTTTTGCAGATGACAATACCTAGAACCCAGTGTCCAGTAGAGTTTAAAGAGCAAACTTTACAGCTAATTGCAAGAGTCTGTTTTCCCCATTTCTCTCAGGCAGTAACATTAACCACCTGTCATCAGATACACCCACACTATTTTTCTCTTTCCCTCTGCTTGTTTTTTAAATATATGAGCGAGTGTAACTTGTGTTTCATAAAATGTTGTTATTTATAATTACTGTAATTTATAGAGCCCTCAGCTGAGATTCCCCACTGTGCCAAATCCTGCATGGACTCCAACTAAGATTGGACTCCAATTGTGCCAGGCACTTCACAGACCCTGACTGAAATCAGGGTCCCCAATTGTGCTAAGCACTACAGACCCCAACCGATATCAGGGGCCCCCTGTGCCAGACACAGGGGATAACATACAGTAAGAGTCCATCTCTGCCCTAGAGATCTTATCATCTCATAAAGAAAGACAGTCAAAGGATGGAAGGGGAAATGGAGGCAGAGAGAGCAGAAGGGGCTTGCCCAAAGTCATGCAGCAGCTTAGCAACAGAGCTAGGATTAAAACCCAGCTCCTCTGATGCCCAGTCCAGTGCCCTATCCACTAGACTACACTGCCTCCATTTCTTGACTGGTCTGGCAAAATTTTGCTCAACACCTAGAATAACATTACGTAAGCCCTGGGAGTTAGTTGGGGTAAGGAAGAGCAAAATTTGGCTCTGGCTCTTTCACATTCTATCAGAAACAACTTCTGAAAAATAGAGCCTATGCCTAGTTACTTAGCACAAGAAAAAAAGCAATAGCAAACCAGCCACGAAGGCAGAGAGAGGTAAAAATAATTGTAGCATATAATGAACCTAAAATCATATGGAAGAAAAAAACAGAAGATGATTCTAATAGATCTTACAAGAGCTAATAAATTAACCCCAATGAGACACGGCGGGGGAGAACGAAGTACGTTATTGCTTTTTAAATGCTAAACATATTTAAAGGCTTTATTCTAAAGTTCAGTCAGGTCAAATCTATGATGCTTGACAGTCAACGTCTGTTATAATTGACATCCTTCCTTTGTCTGTCTTATCTCTTCGAATTCACTCTTCAAGTATGACACCATCTTTTATAGTGCTTGTGCAGTGCTCAATACAATGGGCCTCCCCCCTACTCTCAGTTGGGTGGGGTGGGTCTTTAAGATACAGAGTCATGCATTATATTTAAAAAACAATACTGTCTACTCAAAACCTACTCCTAATACTTCCAGGTCAAGAAAGACTATAGAAAATAATTTGCCTGCAAAGGACAAGCAGATAAATCCCAAGAGACTGGGATATATTAAGGTGCTATAAAGTCATCCCTTTTGATGTCTTAACCTGTTGCTTGCAAATCTTTTTCACTTATGGAAATGTTTGCTTTGAAAGCCCTAAAATTGCAAGCTCTTGACGAATAATCTTTTAAGGCACTTAGCCAGACAAATCCAGTGTTATAAATATTACTAATGGAAAACGGTCTGAAAACAGCTGTGTATAATCCACTGCTATGTAATAGCAGGATACAAGGCTAGGGCAGCGGGGTGAAAGGATAGGAGAGAAAGCTGCCACTTTTCATAACAGTTTATGAAAGGATCAAATTTGCAGCATTGGGAGGTGGGAAAAGAAAAAAACAAAGGAAGGATCTGGGGCTTGAGGGCACCTATCTAAGAGCATGATACATAGACAAAGGATGAATAGGGGGATGGATAGACAGATAAGGGGGTCTATGGGGACAGAAAGAGGGATGTGTATGGAGACAAAGATAAATGAGTGTGTCATGTGGACGGAGAGACAGACGGGCAGGTATGGGGATGGACAGACAGACAGATGTAGTGTTGAGACTCTCTTTCCTATTAAAAAGAAAGGAGTACTTGTGGCACCTTAGAGACTAACAATTTATTTGAGCATAAGCTTTCATGAGCTACAGCTCACTTCATCGGATGCATGAAGTGCCACAAGTACTCCTTTCTTTTGTGAATACAGACTAACACGGCTGCTACTCTGAAATCTTTCCTATTACTGATCCTAGAATCCTCCATTCATTTTTTATTGGCTTTCATTGTCCCCAGCACGTACTAATATAGGGCTAAATCATCCCCTGTTCAGGGATTAGGACAATTTGCAGTCTTTCCAGCCAACTGCCATTGGGCAGAGGGGATAAATGGGGTTTTTTGCCCCACCCTGCAAAACTGGATATCCAGGGAAGACAAAGACCACATGCACAGCAACCCCCGGGTTAGGTTCCTGTGCGAGTGTGGGGCCAGCAAAATTTAAACTGGGCCCTAATTACGCACAACACTTGTTTAACCTTTTCTCTCTTGAGCAAAGCAGTAAAGTCCCAGAGAGTTCAATGGGATATAAGTATTTTTCTGAACAAGGCTGGGATTACTATGTCAGGGTTCCCTCTCCACTCTGAACTCTGGGGTACAGATGTGGGGACCCACATGAAAGACCCCTAAGCTTATTTCTACCAGCTTAAGTTAAAAACTTCCTTGTCCTTGGACAGTATTGCTGCACCACCAAGTGAGTTAGACAAAAATTCAGGAAAAGGACCACTTGGAGTTCCTGTTTCCTCAAAATATCCCCCCAAGTCCCTTCACCTCTTTCCTGGAGAGGCTTGAGAATAATATACCAACCAATAGGTAAACAAGGTGAGCACAGACTGGACACTAAAACCAATTAGGTTCTTAAAGCAGAATTTATTATAAAGAAAAAAGTAAAAGAAGCACCTCTCTAAAGTCAGGATGGAAGGTAATTTACAGGGTAATAAGATTTTAAAAACACAGAGGGTTCCCTTCTAGGGCAAAACTTCAAAGTTACAAAAAACAGGAATAAACCTACCCTCTTAGCATAGGGAAAATTCACAAGCTAAAACAAAAGATAATCTAATGCATTTCCTTGCTTTACTTAAAAAAAGAAAAGAGGAGTACTTGTGGCACCTTAGAGACTAACAAATTTATTTGAGCAGCATCCAATGAAGTGAGCTGTAGCTCACGAAAGCTTATGCTCAAATAAATTGTTAGTCCTCTAAGGTGCCACAAGTACTCCTTTTCTTTTTGCCAATACAGACTAACACGGCTGCTACTCTGAAACCTTACAAGTTTTGTAATCTTAGATGCTTATTTCAGATAGGGCTTTAGGAGAGGTTTTTTTTCCTGCCTGGTCCCTCTCTCTGTCCCAAGCGAGCACAACAAAGAGAGCACAAACAAAACCTTTCCCCACAGATTTGAAAGTATCTTTTTCGCTTATCGGTCCTTTTGGTCAGGTGCCAACCAGGTTATTTGAGCTTCTTAACCCCTTACAGGTAAAGGAGGGATTTTATGCTACCCTTAGCTGTGTGGTTATGACAACTCATGTATTTTGGGGTAAGCAGGTGACAAGAGATTTTTGAACTTATGTGCAGGTGCTGAAGGCAAATGCTAATGAGGGTCTCACACCAAAACACCAGACTAAATAGCTTTCCTCTTCATTTTGTCACCCTCAGAATCACTATCATTATCCCAGTCTCCACTTTACAAACAGCTGTAAGAAACACCATTCTAAGCAAGCAGTCTAACTGTCAGAGGAGAAGTGCAGGTAGGATTAGAATCCAGTTCTCCAAGTATCCACCCTGTCTTAATTTAGATATTAGTCAGTAGCTTCTTAGACAAGGTACAACTGCATAATATCTGAGTGCCTTATAAATCTTCAAAGTATTTAGACTCACAGCACTTCTGTGAAGAAATATTAGCCCCATTTGATAGATGGGGAAACTGAGGCACAGAAAGGCTAAGGCCCAGATGCTCAAAGGTATTTAGGCACCTAACTCAAAAATTTAAATCTATCACTTTTGATGTTCTGGGTCTAGTAAGTTGTCCAGAATCACTACTGTCAGAGTAAGGAATCAAAACCACATCTCTGGCAGCCAGCACTAACCCCTGGGGCCATCCTTCCTCTGATCCCTTTGCACCCTTAGTGAGCTCTCAACCCAGCTGGACATGTTTAGTTTTCTGAACCTTTTTCTGTAAGTCAGTCCCTCCAATGATTTAACACCACCATCTAGCTCTTTTCATCTTCAGGTCTTAATGCGCTTTCCAAAGAAGGGAAGTAGCATTTTCCCCATTTTACAGATGGGGAAATTGAGGCAAAGGGAGGGAAGTGACTTGCCCAAAGTCAGACCAGTGATAGAGCCAGAAACTGAATCCAGGTCCCCTAAAAACTACTGTAGTAATGTATGCACAAGGCCACACTGCTCTGTTTCAACACTGTCTATGGCTTTTTCTCTCAGTTCCCTCCAGTGTATGTCCATCTGTCTGCTACAAAGGTGACTGGAACTCAATCTTAATGCAAGCAGTAGGTGGCTGACATCACTTATATCTCAGTAAAACCTGGACTAATTTCATTGAGTTGAATTGAACCTCTCTCTCGATTTACACCAGTGTAAATAAGATAAGAATCTGACCAAAAGACTCCAGCCAGTTGTGTATAACATTGGGGGGTTGGGGCGGAGGGCGGAATCATTAAAAAAACAAAAAACAGAAGCGGCAGCTCATTTTCCCATGGAGGGAGAATGGGTTTGTGACTGAGGCACTAGATTATGTCTCAGAGATAGATGCAATTCCTGGTTCTGCCAGAGACTCCATGTGTGACACTAGGCAAGTCACTTGATTGCTCCCGTGCCTTAGTTCCCTGCTTGTAAAGTGGTTTTGGATGGAGTGAGGCATTGTGGTCTAGGGTACAGAGCACGGAACTGGGACTGAGGAAACCTGGGTTCTATTCCTTGTTCTGCCATTGGCCTGCTAGGTGACCTTGGGCCCCCTCTGTTCCTCAGTTTCCCCATCTGTAAAATGGGGGTGATGACAATAATGTCCTCCTGCGTAAAGTGCTTTGAGATCCACGGATGACAAGAAGGATGTATTATTAGGTAACGAAAGTACTTCTACTGAGATTATAAACCCTTTATGGTGTGAAACCCAAGGACCACGTAACTGTGCAGTGCCCAGCACATGACCCATAGGGCCATGATCTCAGAGCCCTGTCATGGTATTAACAACAACATCCCTGGTATTTATGGCCAAGATCCTGAAAGCAATTTAGGTGCCTAACTCCATTGAAATCAATGAGTTAGGCACCTAAATACCTTTGAGGCTCGGGACCAAGGCGCTTCAGTGCACAAGGGGGGCAGAAATCACTGGCTATTAGCAGCAGGTGACACTAAATGGGCTGATTTAAAGAACGACAGCAAATCCTGTGGAAAAGTTTTGACCTTCCCAGCAGTAAAGGCTTGGCTAATCAGTCAGATTATGTCTCAGCCTAGAACGGTCAGGACTCCTTTGTATTAGGCAAACATGTCAAGAACAGGGGGCCCTGTCCCCCTTCTGCACTTTAAACCCCTCTTAAAGCTGGCTCTGATGTCCAGCCAAACCCGCTGCAACTAACTGGGATATGAAGCCCAGTGCACTGGCTGCAAGCAAGACCTGAGCAGCGCTCCAGGGGACCTAATAGGCTTGTTCAAAGAGGCTCCTCTTCGTTCGGGAGGAAGTGTGATTCAGGCACTAGCTACGCAATCAGAGACCTGGCTCTGCTACTGATCTTGGGCAAATTACCTAGGTTTAGGTTTTCCAGAACAAGGGCCCAGATTTTCAACTCCTATTGTATGACTTGTATGGTTCTCCCAAGAGCTAAGCAACCAGTCTGGTGCCTAAAGGAATCCAATTCTGGCCTTAGTCTCGCTGTGCCTCAGTTTACCTCCCTGCAAAATTTGGGCCAGTGACATTGACCCACCTTCCCTGAGATTAAGGGGCCAGATACTCAGCTGTTGTAAATCAGCACTGTTGAAGCCAGGAGAGCTACACCACTTTACAGCAGCTGTGAGTTCCCAATAAGTGTCACTATTGGTAACAGCTTACAGCTTTGTCTGCACACTAAAGCTGTACCGCTTTCACTCTACCTAGATAGCAAACATTGTATAAAACCGCACAGTATGGACAGTTATAACAAAATAAATATACATCTACAGTAGGAGAGTGTGGATAGGACACTAGACTTGAACTGAGGAGACCTGGATTCAGTTCCTGCCTATGCCACTGGCCTGCTAGGGGAACTTAGTTAGGCAAGTCACATGCCACACTCTGTGCCTCGGTTTCCCCATCTGTAAAAAGGAGATAATGATGCTCATCTGCTTTGAGAAGTAGGCACCTTTATACCTGTATCATTGTACCCACAGAGGAGGTCTGCTCAGTGGGGCGCCACAGATAGCAGTCAATGAGTGTGCTGCAGCCATAGCTAACACATCTGGGTCTGTCAACTTAGGCAGTGGATGCTCAAGCTTTTAAGAACCAGAAAGTGTAGGTTTGATTCCCTCTGAGAGTGATCCACCCAGAAGCGCAGTGTTATAGGTACAATCATTATATGGGTAAGAACTCAAACCCCTACCAGATTTAGTTACATCAATACAATGTTTGTGTGTTTACAGGGCCTAGGGGAATTCTTGGCCTCATGACTGTGGGCTATCAAGGAGCTAAACATAAAAACAATGCCAAGTTGTGTTTTTCTAAAGTAACAACCACCTTAAATCTTGACCTAAAAATACACGCGTAATGGCCTCTCATGGGGACATGAATACGCCAAAGCTGGGATGCTTAATAACTAACAGCCCAGACTAGCCAAGGAAGCTAGAGCTAGAATTTAGCACACTGGGAGGTTGCTAAATTTGGACCTTCTGGCTGCAGCTTTCTGCCCACGTTGCAATCGCATCACTGAGATCAGCAGAAATGAGGGGTTGAGGGCAGCAGGCACCTTGCAAGATAGAAGCCAAAGTGAACTACCCTCCACTTAAATGCAGATGATGTCAGCATATAGGTGTGCAAGCTATTGGGGCTGGATAAAACTCCAGCACAGGGCAAGATTCAGATCTCAGCTACTCCAGGCTAAATCTGGAGCAACTCCAGTGAATTCAGTGCAGCCACTCTACATTTACACCAATGTTAGATCAGAATCTGCCCATAACTCCACTGAATTCAGTGCCGTCATTCCAGATTTACACAGACATGAGTCTAGAATCTGGCCTTAACTCCACTGAATACAGTGCAGTCACTCCAGATTTACACCAACGTGAGAACAAAATTTGTTCATGTGTAAACGAATCATCACTTGATTTAGAAACATTAGCAACGGCAATCGTATTTACTGAGGTACTTGTAAAAACTGCAATCAAATTGCAGTAGCATTACACTGGATTTATTATAACAGGCCCCATTTCCCAGAGAGATTAAGTGAATTACCCACTGTCACACAGCCAGTCTCAGACACAGGCAGGAATTGAACAGAGAACGCTCAGGGGCCTGCGGTAGGGCATGAACCATTGCACCATCCTTCCTCATAGATCAAGCTTATGTTAGGATGAGAGTGGGTGTGGGGGAGGGGGAGAAATCACATCATATTTAGGAAAGATCAGAAATGTTCCATAACCAGTTTGTCCTGCTGCAAAAGTTCACTTTAACGGTGAATCAGGCCTCGTGTTCTAGCAATGCTCTCACCAATTGTATACCCAGAGGCAGTATCCTCCCTCCACCCCAATCCCTACTTCAGATTCCTCTGTTTATTAGACTGTTTATATATTATAGCCTTCCCTGACATTCAGTTTGTGCTGCTGGCTCCGGGGCAGGCCCTGATAAGAAGCAGGTGCCATGGATTGCCCATTCAGCTGACCAAGGAGGCACTGAAGTGTGAAAAGCAACAGAAAGAGGGACCCAAGGCTAAGCTATTGAGCTAAGGTACTGGCTGTCATATAGTCATTGAACCACAAGGTGAGAGAAATTGACTCTAGAGCTAGGGGATTACGGCACTCCACGAAGATATGGGAGGCCTAAATTCAAGTCCCTGCGCCATTGACTATTTAACACAAAGTGGAACAGCTTCACCAGGAGAAACGGAGACTCAGCCCAGAGGTCAGGGCACTCGCCTGGGAGATGTGTGTTCAAGTTCTTGCTCCACATCAGGCAGAGCAGGGTTTAGAACCCCAGTCCCACATCCTAGCTGAGTGCTCTAAACCCTGGGTTGAAAGGGGAGGGAAGGCTATCGCTGTCTCTTTTCTGTGAGAAAGGGCTTAGGCTCCTCACTCCAGGAGAGCCTTCATGGCTATGAATCCCAAGCAGAGCTAGCACCTCATTCCAGCCCAGATTTGGGCACCTAAATCCCTTTAAGGGGTGGATTTTTGGGCCTAAAAGTTTAAGCACTGCAACACTCAGCCCAAGTCCCCATTGTGATTGTGAATCCTATCCTAAGTGACTTGCATAAAATGACAGGGAAAGCTGTGTGTAGCAAATCAGGGATGTGAATGCAGCTCTTCCACGCTAGCACCATAACCACTGGATCGGACCATAATCTCAAGGCACTCTCCAATCTCATGGGGGATGGTATTAATTGGTATTAGTCACAGTAACTCCATTGATTTCAGGTTTCAGAGTAGCAGCCGTGTTACTCTGTATTCACAAAAAGAAAAGGAGTACTTATGCTTTCGTGAGCTACAGCTCACTTCATCAGATGCATTCCATTGATTTCAGTGGATCTGGTCTAATGAGTATGGCTGGGTAATTCAGTCCAAGAGAACATGTGCATGGATCATTTTAATGTTGTCTGGAAGCAAATCTTTTCTTAGAGATTAAGCTGCAATTTGAAAGACTGATAATCACACACACTCCAGTGAGCGACATATTCTGGTTATGAATCATTCGCTGGTGGATCAGCTCTGTAGAAAAGCAGCATGCTTTTCTTCTGAGTCTCATCCTTCCAGCATGAAGGAGGCTCAGAATATCTTTATTATGCATTTAAATCTCCAGTCCTTTATTTGACTCTTGGCTTCAACAGCATCTTGTGACAATGAGCTCTGCTGGCTAAGGGCAGGTCTACACTACCAGTTAAGTCGATCTAACTTATGTCACTCAGGCATGTGAAAAAGGACACCCACGCTCCAGCGACACAAGTTTCCCGCTGTTTACACCCATGCTATGTTAGCGGGAGATGCTTTCCCACCGACATAGCTTACGCTTCTCGCCAAGGTGGAGCAATTATACTGATGGGAGAGTGCTCTCCTGTCAGCGTACAGTGTTTTCGCCAGACAAGCTACAGCGGCACTGATGTAGCACTGTAGTATAGACTTGCCCTAAGTGTGCATTGTGCAGAACAAGTAACATTAAAAAGAACATGGGTGAGATATGCAGAGTCATTAATGGGAACTGAATGTCCAAATCTGATTGGGAGTTTTGAAAATCTCACCTAACGAGTTTTAAATGTTTCCAAGGCATCTAACCCAATGACTGCTTCCATAGCCTCTAATTAATAAGAGCCTCTCTAAATACAGGTTTCAGAGTAGCAGCCGTGTTAGTCTGTATCCACAAAAAGAACAGGAGTACTTGTGGCACCTTAGAGACTAACAAATTTATTAGAGCATAAGCTTTTGTGGGCTACAGCCCACTTCATCGGATGCATAGAATGGAGCATATAGTAAGAAGATATATATATACACACATACAGAGAACGAGGAAATTGCCATACAAACTGTAAGAAGTTAAATTAATTAAGATGAGCTATTATCAGCAGGAGAAAAAAAATTTTGTAGTGATAATCAAGATGGCCCATTTAGACAGTTGACAATAAGGTGTGAGGATACTTAACATAGGGAAATAGATTCAATATGTGTAATGACCCAGCCACTCCCAGTCTCTATTCAAACCCAAGTTAATAGTATCTAGTATCTAAATACAGCTGGGCAAATAACAGATTATTTTGGTTCAATGGCAATTCTGAAAAAAAAAATATTGAAAAAAAGGAATTGAGACAACATGAAAAATAACATTTTCAAAATTTTCAGAGAATCAAAAAGTTTTTAAAAAATAGTTTCAACTTAAATGAAACATTTTGATTTCAAGCATTTTTTAACTTTTGTAAAAAATAAAATGGAAGGAAATTTCAAAAAACACATTTTGAATTAAAAAATCAAAATGTTTCGACTTTTTCGGAATTTTGTGTTTGTTTTTTTCTGACAAACAATTTGGCAAAACCGACACAAATGTGTGGAATGTTTCATTGGTGCTGAATCTGCATTTTTACATTGAAAAAGTTTTGGGTGAAAAATGTTGCGCAGCTCTACTTCTAGAGCCATTTTCCCCATCTGTAAAGTGAGGCTAACACAAAGGAAGGATGTGTGTATATAAATCTCCCCTCTGTTTTTTCCACCAAATGCATCCGATGAAGTGAGCTGTAGCTCACGAAAGCTTATGCTCTAATAAATTTGTTAGTCTCTAAGGTGCCACAAGTACTCCTTTTCTTTTTGCGAATACAGACTAACACGGCTGCTACTCTGAAATTTGTGGTTACAGCGTCGGATTGGGACTCTGGAGAGCTGGATTCTAATCCCATCTCTATCACCGACTCTTTGCATGACCTTGGGCAAGGCATTCAAACCACTCCATGCCTCTGTTTTCTCATGTGTAAAATAGGGATGATAATCCTGGCTTTCTGTCTATCACAAGCTGGTTGGGGCAAGGACTGCCTCTCACTGTGTGAGTGTAAAGGACTTTGCACAATGCAGCTCCAATCTCAAGGATACTATTGACTTCAGTTTACTCCTTTTTCCACCACAACCAAGGCTAAAAACTGATTTCTTTTTAAATGAAAGCTGAGATTCTCATGTAATCACCTGATTCCAAGTGCAGAGGATTTAATAAAAACACCAAATATCACAAGAATCACCCACACTGTCTATGTAAGATAGTTGCATGGACTCTGTCACTGTAGCCTCTGGCACCTCATAATCTTTTTAATGCATTTATCCTCCCAACAGTCCCAAGATGCAAAGCAGTGCTATTATTCCCATTGTACAGATGGGAAAGCTGGGGCAGAGAGAGAATAAGTGACTTGTCCAAGGATAGCAGAGAACTGAACTCAGGGTCCCTTCCAGACCCATATCTCTCTGTCACACAGCAGCTCAGTGTCAGGACTAGAACCCAGGTGAGCCAACTCCCAAGTCCAGTATCCTGAACTACTAAGTCACATTGCTCCACTGCCACTGAGCACAGAAATAGGCTTATATATTTATTCCTCTGTAATTATGGTTCTCCAGCCCGTGTTGCGTGGTCCCTTCTGGTCCTAAAATCTAGGAATCTATGAACTACCCTGATTCTTGCGGATGCATTAGTCCTCCCAGGCGAGAAACCCAAAAATAGAAAGATCTTCTCTTTGCTGCAGAATGTGCCATGGGGAGAGGCGAGGCAGAGCACAGGCAGGAGAAGAACATGTCACTGGGAGATTTTATTCCATAAACACTCCTTGATAAATAACATGCTTTGACGGATTCCTGGGAGCGATCTGTGTTTCCAACAACAGGCTGCAAATTACCTTCAGTGCCATGCAGAGGCAGAGCCCAGGCTGGTGTGCTGCGCACCCAAATCAAAGCAGATCTCGGAAGAACAATTTGAGACATCCTGAGGCGCCAGAGCACAGATTTCACAAAGTGCCTGCAGACTCTGGGCTTGTCTTCAACACAAGCTACAGCTTGAGGGTCTCCATTAACTCCACACCATCCACACACAAAACCCCATTACCATGTGTGGTGGGGGTAATATGGGATGGCTGGGGGTAAAGCGTAGATTCAAGTGTATCTGTAGTGTGGATGCAGACAAGAGCTGCAGTGCAACTATACACGGTGTTTGGTCCTCCAGTGCCTTGCTACGATCCCCTAAGAAGCCCCACCCCATGGCCTATCCTTGTTATCTACCTATTTCCCAATTAGAAGCCACTTACCCCTGCATACAGCATGTGAAGAGGTCTGTTGCTCCCACTGGCTTACTTCTTCCACTACTAGCAACTGCACTCATCCCATCTCTGATACATTTTAGAATTTTCATCATCCTAGTGCCCTCTTTGTGTCATCAGTTGCACAAGTGCAAAGTGCTACCCGCTGTGTTCATTGTTGCAAATGAGCAGTCAAGGTACCATGCAACAATGAAATGGATGCCTTGTGGTGAACACATTGAACTGGGAATCAGAGATCCTGCACAGACCTTGAATAAATCACTTAATTTCTCTCTGCCTCAGTTCCATCTATGTGACCTCACACAAGTCACTTTTCTGTGCCTCTGTTTCCCCTCCATCACTTGTATGATTGTCAGCTCACTGGGGTGGCGACCGCCTTGCTAACACAGCAGGGCCCTGGTCTCAATTCAGTGCTGCACAGACACATAGCAGCCTTGGAAGAGCTTTAAATGGAAATATCACAAGGGGCAGGAGGGGAAGCAACTTGACCACAGCCAGATGGGGGAATAGAACCCAGGCCCGTCTGATATAATACAGTGCTTTAGCCATTAGACCAGACAGCCTTCTTTAGCAAAGTCAGTGCTGCAAAAGATTGTTTCAAATCCCTACTGTGGCTGACACTCCCTTGCTTTGATCCCCCACTCAAAACATCTCTGGGTATCATTACAGAGTCCTTTATCAGCAGGTGCAAGCTCTTACCATTCCTCCCCAACAATAACCAGCCCCTCTAGCTCATCCATTAATTCCCCGCACACAAGGGTTAAAGCATCTACACAGAACTAATGCACAAAAGTTAAACAGAACTTTGATGTTATAACAACACAACCACAAAAGGGGGCATGGCCAGCCCTGAAAGTCACAGCAGAGGCTGTTTTGATCTCAGGACATGAAACAGTCTGTGTCTCAAGAAAGGAGAAGCCCTTGCAACATCTAAGAAGTTCAAGGAATTGGGGAAGGGGGGAGAGAATCTGGACTGATTTGTAAAAGTTTGGTCCAATTACTGATTGCTTTTGCATTGGAACTTTGCATGGACAACACTGTGCAGCAGGAGGCAAACCAAGAGAATTTATCTTCAGCACGACTCATCATATCAGAGAGTTTGCATCATCAGTTTAGCACATGCTTGCAATGAACTGCACATGCAATGCATTATGGGCCTGATTCTCATCTACATCAGCATCCGTTTACACAAGCATCTAGGGGCCTTACAATGGGCACAAATTACATTTAAAGTCCTATTATGCTGCCAGATTGGTGTAGAGGGTGGAGCTGGATGAAAATTTTTGGCTAAAACTTTTTTTCAGAAAAAAAATAGTAATTCAGGTTTAGCAATACTGAATCATTTCAGGTTTCAGAGTAGCAGCCGTGTTAGTCTGTATTCGCAAAAAGAAAAGGAGTACTTGTGGCACCTTAGAGACAAACAAATTTATTTGAGCATAAGCTTTCGTGAGCTACAGCTCACTTCATCGGATGCATAAATCTAAATTGCACTAGTACAGTTTTGCCAGTGCAAATCACGTGTACACAAGGAATTCGAAGCAGTGCAACAATAGGTCAAACTCCAGTGTAGACAAGAGCTGAGCAAATAATGGATTTTTTGATTTACTGGCAATTCAAAAACATTAAAACAAAAATAGAAAAGAATTGTTTTGGTTGAACCAAAAATTAAATGTTTTGAAAATGTTGGCAAATCAAAAAGAAAAAAAATTAAGTTTCAGGTCAAACAAAATATTTTGTTCAACCCAGAAGGAAATGTTTTATTTTGATTTTTATATTTACATTTTAAAAATTAAAATTAAATAAAAAATGGAAGTGTTTCAATTCAAAAATGACAAAATGATTTTTTTGATTTTTGTTTTTTTACTTACCAGCACAATTCAGTGAAATCAATACAAATTCGCACAGTGTTTCTGAGTCACTGAATTTCCTTTTTTTGCTTAAAAGTTTAGGTGAAGAAATCTCGCCCAGCCTAGTCTACCCTGGTGTTAATGATCTGTGTTAACAGCTTCATTTAAAGAGCTGCACCAAAGGAGCCTTTTGCAGTGTACAACAACCATGTGTTTTACTGATCTCAGGGACTATGCTGAGTATTTTGTTTACGTACATATAGGCGTCTCTCATTGACAGAGCACTCACATAACAACTTGCAGCAGTGAGACGATATGCTGTGTGGTTTGCAACGTTGTTAAACAAAGTCCCCCACCCAGAGAAAGCTGCAGGACTTCTAACTGTGGAGGGGGCAGCCCCATCCAGCCAGAGAACATAGGGATTTCAGATATGTGTTCATGATCATTCCAAATCATTCACTGCTCCGCAGCCATCACGCCATGCGACAGCACAGCTCCACTCCGGGCTAGACACAGACCTCAGCCTAGCAATGCTAGCCAGACTAAACTGGGGGTGGGTTCCTGGGATACAGCCCCACCCCTGAGTGGCACCTGTCACACCAATCTCATTCTGTAGAGGACTAGGGATGGACAGATGGGTGACTGAGTATACCCCCTGACTGCTCTACCTGCAGCCCGTGTCTGTCTGGGGGAGCTGATGTTGAATGATAGAAGTGGGGGGCACAACTCCAGGGTTCTATTCTGGACTCACGGAGGCAGTGGTTAGTGCAGTGTGGGGAAAACTGTAAATCAGGACTGCTGGGTTCTAATCCCAGCATTAGGAGGGGAGTGAGGTCTAGTGGGTTAGAGCAGTAGGAGCTGGCACTCCCGGGGGTTCTATCACCAGTTCTAGGAGAGGAGAGAATAATCCAGTAGTCAGAGCAGCAAACTAAAAGTCAGGATTTGTTTCTCCTCTTGGCTAGAGGAGGAAGGAAGAGGGGTGGGAGTCAAGACTCCTGGATTCTATCCCCCAGCTCTTGACAGACAGTGTGGTCTGACATTTTGAGCACAGAAGTGGGAATTGGGGGTCTCCTCCCAGTTCTTTCATTGACTGTATGAATTTGTGGGGCCAGGGATGTCCCTACCCCCTCTCTGTCTCAGTTTCCCTCTTTCATGAAGTGCTTTGAGAGCTACAAACAAAGGGCTGGAGATCATGGAATTTTCCCTCCATTCACACCCGTGCGCTTCAGTGCAAATTCTGGGTGCAATGTATTATCACTCCGCCTCATACCTGGAGCAAGGACTAAAGATTTATCCCAGGGAGTAAGATACAGAGGTTACAGGCAAAAGCCCTGACCACAAATAAGCTTAGCTTTCAGCACATGAGTAGGCTTCATTGGATTCACAGGCATGTGAGGAAGGATAGTGCAGAGGCTAAGACACAAGCCTAGGATATGGGACGCCACGTTCAATTGCCTGCTCTGCCAGATTCCATGTGCAACCTTGGGCAGGTCACATTACGAACAGGATTGAAATCACTGGGGCCCAACAACCTTTGAGGATCTGGGCCTTACTTGCTCTGTGCCTTTGTTTACCCACATGTAACACAGGGATAAAACCACTCCCCTGCCCCCAGGGGGTGTTGTGAGAATAAATATGTTAAAGGTGATCCTGTGTTTGTCCAGCACCTAGTACTAGGAGGTCCTGACCAGGGTTCCTAGGCAGGAGCACAATACATTGTGAGCAGCTCAGATGCTAAAATGATAGGGTACGCAAGACACATGGTTGCAGGATCAGGTCCTAAGATAAACCCTGGGGGCAGGATGTGGCCCAGTCTCATTTGGTTCTGCCTGTCCCAGCTGCTAGGACAAATGCATGCAACCTTCCCCTGACCCTTTTAGCTGGTAATGCCTTTGTGTGTGTGCTGCACAGAGCCCATTTCAGTCCCAATCAGCCTCACTGATGACAACCAGACCCCAGCACTTCCATTTATCAAAGCTAATATAAATATTTCCTTCCGAAGAACAGAACCCTAATAAGTGAACTCTCCGGGCCAGCGCAAAGATGTTGGAGTTGGCATTAGGTGCTGAGATGTTCAAAATGCACAGGCTCTGCCATGGACCTATGGCCCCAATCCCCAGTTGAAATAAGGCCCCTTTACGCCACCCTGATAGCTTCAAATCCACCCGAGCAGGGAGACTCCCTGGGGTGAGGGTTCTGGGGCTCCCAAGCCACAGTTTAGGGGGACAGATCAGGGGCATAGCCATCAAGTCTTGCGCTCTGGCTGTTCTCTGCTCCCCCAGGACTGTACTGCCTCATACTCCGGCTGAAATTTTCACACAGGCACAGCACCCACAATCATTGACAGGTTTTCCAAAGAGCTTAGCCATTTACGCACCTAAATGAGTTTGAGCTCTGAGCTATTTTGAAAATCAGGGCATAGGAAGGGTCACAGTTGGAGTTGTGGGGTGCCGAGCTGTTTGGAAAGCCAGCCCAGAGCTGTTTGGGAAACGCCAGCATGCGGGTCTGTGCAGCACTTACCACAACGAGGCCCCAATCTCAGTCCGGATCTGTGCAACAGCTGCACAATGGGGGCCTCTAATGATAATTAGGTTTCTTGGTGCCAAACATGAGACTCCTTTTGCCTGATTAGCAAAGGTGCGGAGCAGCTACATTCACTGCGCAAGTCACTCAATGGGAACCGGGGGGAGGGGCGCATACCACACACTGACCCATGGGTTACATCAGCATCTGTGAAAACTAAAGACCATCAGCATTATGTCGAGATACAGATGCAGATATCGGAGGCATTTACATGTAGACTTTCTGCCAGGTGTTTCTGGAAGCAAAAAGGTCCAAGAAATTCCCGACTAGCTTTAATGTTATGTGGGCTACATACAGCAGGATGCAGTACCGCCTGCTCCCACTGGGGGAGCTGCTCTTAGGGCTGTGGTATACCTGGCTGGCACCAGTGGTCTGGTCCTGCAGGCATAGAGCAAGAGGTGCAGGCGACAATGGGGCCATTGGAATTAGATTTTAGGGCTGTCTGCAAATGCTCCCTCCAGTCCTGTCCCCCCAACAGTTTGGGTACCAACCACAGCTGACTTGGGTTATGCAGAGACTCAGACTAGATCAGTGGTTTTCAAACTTTTTTTCTGGCCACACCGTTGAAGAAAATTGTTGATGTCCGCAACCCAACAGAGCTGGAGATGAGGGGTTCGGGGTGTGGGAGGGGCTCAGGGCAGGGGCAGAGGGTTGGGGTGAGGGTGCAGGCTCTGGGGTGGGGCCAGGGATTAGTAGTTTGGGGTGCAGGAAGAGGCTCAGGGTTGGGGCAGGGGATTGGGGTGCAGCCTTACCTTGGGTGGCTCCCGGACAGCGGCACAGCGGGTGTTTCCTGCCTGTCCTGGCACTGCAGACCGCGCTGCACCCTGGAAGTGGCCAGCGGCAGGTCCAGCTCCTAGGAAGAGGCATGCAAGTGGCTCCACGCGGCTCTTGCCTGCAGGCACCATCCCCCCAGCTGAGTGCGGAGCTGATGCTCGGGGTGGGGGCAGTGTGCGGAGCCCCGTGGCCCCCACACCTTGGAGCCAGACCTGCTGCTGGCTGCTTCTGGGGCACAGCGCAGTGTCAGAACAGGTAAGGACTAGCCTGCCTTAGCGGGTCCCGGTCGGTGGTGCTGACCAGAGCTGCCACGACTCAGTGCCTTACATTCCGCGACCTGGTACTGGGTCGAGACCCGCAGTTTGAAAACCACTGCACTAGATGATGAGTTGTCCCTGCCAGTCTATGAAACTGGAAGAGCAGGTCTGAAAACAGCCTGGGATTTGGGTTACCTGATTCAATTCCGGTACAGAGTCAGTCTTGGGTACAGAACAAAGGAAGTCTGCAAAGTACTTGTATGTCCTCCATTATATTAATATCCCAGCACTTTGCAATCTGAACACACTTTGCTTCACAACACCCCCCTTTTTTTACCAATGGGGAAACTGAGGCATGGGAATACTAAGGCCCAGATCCTCAAAGGTATTTAGGCACCTACAACTCATTGATTTCAAACAGCAACTTGCCCAAGAGATCTATGTCCGAGAAAGGAATAGAACCCTGGCCTCCAAAGTCCCGAGTTAGCATCCTAACCATTGTTGTTGTGATGGAGGGACCAACAACTTACATGCAGCAATAAGGCTCCATACATCAGCAGCTGCAGTTGAACCCTAGACTTTAAAGACTGCCAGTACAAACTGATATCATTTGAATTACAGGAGTAGAGATAAGTAGGGCTGTAAATCTTCCTGCTTCTGATCAGAATGCAACTGGGGTTCAGGAGGAAATTGTCACTGGGGCACTGGCCAGTGTCAGAGAGGCGATATGATGCCAGATGGGCACACTGGTCTGCTTTGGTTTGGCAATTCTGATGTCCCTATAGCAATAGCCCCAAACCCCACATCATCATTGCTGCAAGCTGCAGCTCTAAGAGCAGCTCCTGCAGCCCCTTTTTCAAATAAGGGCTCACATACCATCAAGTTAGTGGGAGGGTTTGTTTGATGTGTGACGTGATATTTACACAAGTTTCAACAGACAGACAAGAAATACAGGGACAATAACAAAAGTGCCGGAAAACTTCTGCATTTTTACCTCCTTCCCTCCTGCCCGGGCAAAAATTGGATTAAAGACAAGAGAAGCAAAGTCACACAGGGATGGAGCGCAGAAGGGATGTAAAGTTACGCTAGTCTTTGGAGAAGGACAATGCAGGTTATTCTCCATATGGAACTCACTCAGGTACAGTCACTGTTGCCCAGGCATGCATTAGGTGCTGGTGAGCTTTTATTAATGCAGCGCTTTGGAAAGTAGGGTGGGTTTATGGATAAGGTGTTAGGTTAAGCTAGGCCATTGGAGAGTTATATTTGCTTCACAGCTCTGTCACCAACTCCCTCTGTGACCTTGAAGACAGTATGGCCTAATGCAGTAGTTCTCAAACTTTCCAAACCACTGTATCCCCTTTCAAGAGTCTGATTTCTGTTGCGTACCCCAAGTTGCACCTCACTTAAAAAAGACTTGTTTACAAAATCAGACCTAAAAATACCAAAGTGTCCCAGCACACTGTTACTGAGAAATTGCTTACTCTCTCATTTTTACCATATAATTATAAAATAAATCCATTGGAATATAAATATTGTACTTACCTTTCAGTGTATAGTATATAGAATAGTATAAACAAGTCATTCTCTGTATGAAATTTTAGTTTGTACTGAGTTCACAAGTGCTTTTTATGCAGACTGTTGTAAAACTAGGCAACTAACTAGATGAGTTGTCATACCCCCTGGAAGACCTCTCGGCACCCCCAAGTTGAGACCCACTGGCCTAGTGGATAGAGTACTTGCCCATTTCCACATTACTTGGTAACCTATGTTCATCTGGAAGGCTGGTGCTCACTGTATAGTTCTGTAGCTGCTGGAAGTGGGGATTCTATTTCTGGCTCAGCCACTGGCCTGCTGGTGAGTTTGGATAAGCCACATCACCACCCTGTGCCTCAGTTTCCCTGTCTGTAAAATGTAAAATTGTGGCATGCTTTGATATGTGTGGATGAAAAGGGATGTACAAGAGCTATGAGTTATCATCCTAGCTTCTCCACATGTACGGTCCTGCATTGTGCAAGTAGCTTGTAATCTCCTCGGGACAGAGACTCTCTCGCAAATTGTGTGTATGAAGAAGGGGAGGTGTCTGTACTGGGAGGAAAATGTAGCTGTGCTGGTTTGTTTTTCTCTTCAGACATCCTCCCTGTGCTAAACACCATCAAATGCGGCTTGTAGTGTTTAAAATGTGGTGTGATTTACAAAAGAATAAGTCATTTTGTTCTCCAGATCCATTCACTGCTAAAGGACACAGCACATGCCCTGCAGAATTTGCAAGTGACTGTGTTTTCTAAATAAATAAGTTGCATGGTCAAACGGTTAAGGCACTAATGTGAATGCAGCACAACTCGGTTCAATTCCCAGCTCTGCCACTGACCTGCTGTGTGACCTTGGGCAAGTCCCTGTCCTGCTCTGTGCCTGTTTCCACTCCCACCCTTTGTCTATTTCGATTGTGAGCTCTTTGAGGCAGACTGTCTGCCATTATGTATTCGTGCAGCACCTGTCACAACAGGGCCCCAGTTGTGGTAGGGGTCTGTGCAGCATGTGGCAGAACAGGGTCTTCACCCTGATGGGGGTCTGTGCAGCACCCAGTCTAGCAGGGTCCCAATCCGAGTTAGGGTCTGTGAAGCACACAGCGCGATACAGGCCTCAATCACTGTCAGCATTCGTGTAGTTCTCAGCTTGTCATGGCCTTAATCTGGGTTAATGTCATACATGTAATTTTGGTGGAGCTACACTGATTTACAACAGCTAAAAATCCAGCCTACAGCCCAGGCCACCAGCAAGCACAGCACTGAAACCCAAACCTAACTGCACAGCTAAGTAAATAATTGTTGTCAATTAGAGGCATATATGAGCCAATTAAAAGCAATGGGGCCTTGTGCTGTGATAGCAAAGGAGTTTGTCCATATGGCTGATGCTTTCCAGATGACAGAGCTCTGAGCCCTCATTGTGGGTCACCCTTGTTCACATGATCCTTGTATTACTATCTCCCAGCTGGCTGGCTTGCCAGTTGGTAATTAGAGTGATGTTTGCTGGCCTTGAGGTAATGATGGGAGCAGTCTGCTCCCTTCCATAGCTTGGCCTGGTCATGTAGGGCAGGGCTTCTGCTTTCAGAGAGTATGGGCATCAAGCAATATTACAAACTAGACAATGAGAAACTAGTTAGGAGCTAAGCCCAGGGAGGGATGGGAGTCAGGACTGCTGGGTTCTACCCATAGTTCTGGGAGAGGAATGGAGTGTACCTATTGCAGGTAGTGGGATGAGCAGGTCTAGGCCCATCCAAATCTAAAGGCCTGCTCCCTCAACTGATGGGGAGAAGCCACTGAATCCAGCCGGCAAACGAATATGAGGGACAAAAAAAATTTAAAAATAGGGTGGGAGGGAAGGTCAAAGGTTGAAAATCAGGGATCCCCAAGAAGACACCGAACAGAGAACCCCTGGCAGCACCCACCACTCCTCAAAGGTGTCTAAAGAGTTCATGGACACCACCCTGGGAAACTCTGCCCGGAGAATGATCAGACGAGGGACAGGAAATAGTCCCCTGACTGGCAGAGTGCACCCCCCCCACACAAAAACCTTCAAGCTTCCTCTTCCTGGTTTGGTGGATGGCCACCAGAAGGAGGTTGACAAGGACGTCTCATTACTTCATGGGGCCACAGATAGGGTGTGCAAGGTCAATAAGTGAGGGGGCAAGTGCAGCCAGACCCTCAGTAAGAGCTTCTGAAAGAGCCAGAAGTTAAAACGGGGGTTGGACATCAGGACTCCCGGGGTCTAGTCCCAGCCCTGAGAAGGTCTACGGGTTAGAACACAGGGATTGGGAGCCAGGGCTACTGGGTTCTATTCCCTAAGATTTTAAACACCCGGGAGCAATTCCCTTTCTCATGTATATAGACTTGCACTAGTGCGAATATAAATAACAGCATGGCCAAGGCAGCATGGGCAGCAGCAGTGGAGGCACGGCTTAGTTGTGCCAAGTTCAAACCCACCAGTTCCAGGCAGGTTTGTACTCAGCACGGCTAAGCTCTGCAACTACACTGCTATTTATACTCCTGCTTCCTTGATGAGAGCTAGCACCAATACATGTACACGAGCAGGGGAAATCACAACCCTAGTTTACAGTGTAGCCATAGCCTTAAAGAAAGCCAGGAATAGAGGAAAGTCACCTCTTCTTGGGCACAGTGCTGGCTGGAGGAGCTCAGGGTGGGATTTCTGAGGAAGGAAATTGCACATCGTGCATATGTTCCACATGCTGCCAAGGAAATGGACCTTTGTTTAAATTTCTGTAAATAAACAGATTACACTAAGGATTTATTTTCTTCCAAACAGAATCATACCCAATTTCAACCAATGGGGAAGCAATAACAACAGGGGTGGCAGATTTTTACTGAGAGGCTTAAAAGCGAAGTGCCTCTAAAACATAGGCAGATTTAACAAGTGGAGCCCATGTGTGGTGCCTACATTCAATTTTCTTACTGTACCACCACGTGATCCGATTTTAAAGGGACATGATTTGCAGGACATCCTCTGGGAAGAAAGGAGAAAAGTTCTGACACTTCTCCAGCCGTCTCCTCTGCGCCCTTCCAATCAGAAGTTGTCCTGAGCTGTGAAAAACACACCTGATCAACCCCATCCCTTGAATTACAGGGCAGTAATAGAGCCAGGGAAACAAGGGGCTGAGGGTTACGTTCACAAGGAAAATCAAACACTGATGATCTGGCACTAGCAGGGACCTGTGCAAGGGAGGAATTGGGATCTTCACTCGCAAAGCCTGAGGGGATTAAATTGTTCACATAAAAGCATGTAGCAACTGGATCTGAGGTGTTTATATGGCTCCCACCACAATAGTATCTAAGCCCCTTACTATCTTTAACATGACAAAACCCCTCAGAGATAGGGCAGTGCTATTATCCCCAATTTACAGAGGTGGAAACTGAGGCACAGAACAGCTAAATGATTTGCCCAAGGTCTCCCTAGACTCCTCGGGCAGCCAGCTGAGAATCTGCCCCCCACCCCCACCCCAATCTGTGGATCTCAAGGCAGGTATTTCAGTATCATTAGCCCAAATCTTTCCCACATTTTTACCACTAATTAGGGGGGTGTTGTGAGATTTTAACAAACCCAGTATAATTAAAGGAGCATGCCTGAGTGTATAAACAAAGCATTCGTAACCCTTTAAAGGGTGCCAAGGATGAGCAAGGGAAGGGGAAACGCAATTTCTGGTGCATGGGAAAGGAGAGGTCTCTGGGGTTTTGCATCTTGCTTTTTGCTTCCACAGCATCACACAGACTCAACCTCCCCCTTCAATTATTCATGTACCATTCACTTCCCATCACTGTTGCTTGGGTTGCCAGAACCCAGCAGTCACTTGTGAGCTGTAACGAGTAAAGAAGCCCACTCTTCCCTTTCAAACCAACCAGAATTAGGAAGTCTTTGGCAAGTGCGGGGGATGAAGGGGACAAGAGGGAATCAGTGGGACGTTAGTATGTAGCAAGATTCATGCCCGGAGCCATTGCTCAACCAAGCTGCACCCTGGGGCAGGGACTATGTTTTTGTTCTGTCTTTGTACAGTGCCTAGCACAATGGGGTCCAACTCCAGGCCCATGACTGGGGCTCCTAAGTGCTACTACAATTCCACAGAGCAGTGAGGTTTTGAAACGGCCTCCCAGTAAGAGAAGTGAGAGGCAAACCATCTTCTTTCTGGGATTCTGTGACAGGGTTGCCTACAATAGCAGGGACTGGACTCAGTGATCCAGGAGGTGCCCTACAGTCCTATGTTCCTAATACAAATAATAAAAATTAATAGCAGTAACTGATGGGCTAAATAGAGCTCGTCAAAAAAAATTTCATCAAGATGTTTGTTTGGAAAAAAATGGCTCTTTAAACAAAATATAAATGTTCTTTGTGCTGGAATTTTTCCTTTTTATTTAGAATGAAAACATTGCAAAAAGAAAATGTTTCTAATTTTTGTTTTGTTTCAATAGTGGGGGGGGGGCAGCAGAACCAACCACTCACTTTAAAAATAATTCTCCACTGGAAAAAGAGGAGGAGGGAAACAGTAAGAGAAAATAGGTTTCTCCCCTCCCACACTGAAACCAATTTCTCCAAGTCTCTTCTTGTTACTCATCCCTGAAGCCCTCCCATTATTTCCACTATATCTTTTGGGTGGCCAGAGACAGAAATCTTAAGGCCAAAGGAGACCATTTCTGCTGTATCATTTCTGAGATGAGGATGACCAATGAGTTTAGGTCAGAAGGGACCAGTGTGATCATCTAGTATAACACTGCCCTAATAATTCCATCCAGTGACTCCTACACTGAGGCCTGGCCCAGAAAAACACTCTGATTACTGTGTTATCGCTACCCCCATCCTCTCCTGGAGCCAGGCTGTGCATGAAGCAGAGACTGAAATAGCATGAGACAGCTATGGATTCCCAGTCACCAGTCCAGATTTCATTTAGCTAAAACCTCATCTAATAATACAAAAACCTCCACAAGGTTAGGAAATGAATGATTGATCTGTCATCTGGGGGGTTTGTCTTCCCTCCCGCCCCCGCCCAGCGTCTTGAAACTACAGTCTAGATTGGTACGACTGATTGGAGGAGCTGACAGAGACAGCACTAGACAGTTGTCTACTCCTCAGGGAAAAACACACACTTTAACTTTTACCCATCCCTGTGTACAAAATGGACCAGATCCCCAGCTAGTGTAAATACTCAGCTGGTGCAAATCACTACATTGGCTTCCATAGTGTGATTGAAACAGCTGAGGGTCTAAAAACTTGTTTTATCCCCACTTGGTGCACAGAAGATGTATGTAGTGTATTAATGTGTGAAGCTCACCCATGTACAAAGACCCAACAAAGACTCTCTGACCTTAAATGGTGCAAAGGCTTTGTGCTTTACACAGGAATGAATATCACCTAGAGCTGGCTGGGCCTTAAGATATACAGGGGCTCAGCCGCACCAACCGCTTTGCTACTAGCAGTATCACCAACCTCAAGAGATCAAAAATAATTATTCGGACCCAGAAAAATTAAGATCAGCCTAGAAAATGAGATTTTTTTTTTTTAATGACTCTATTGTATGTTTTGGTCTGTCTTTTGATGTTTGAACTCCCCTGCCTATGCTGGCTGGGGGGAGGGAGGAGACATGACCATTAGAGTTGCCAATTCTGACAAGCTATTCAGTGAGATTCCCCCCTCCCCAGTATGACGTAATGTCATTTTCTTAAAATATCCTATTAAAATCTCCTGGATTGCTTTCAA
This sequence comes from Dermochelys coriacea, assembly GCF_009764565.3. Lineage (NCBI taxonomy): Eukaryota > Metazoa > Chordata > Testudines > Dermochelyidae > Dermochelys > Dermochelys coriacea. Next base: position 32,017,580 of record NC_050074.1, read on the forward strand.
TTGTCAGCAGAAGATCGATGCTGAGTCTGGGAGACTCCAGGCCAATCCTGGAGGGTTGGCAACCCTACTGACAATTAGTGCTGCCCACTCCCCAGAATTTATTGGGGAAGGTCACTTTGGCCCCTGCTGCAGGAGCTCGACCCCCCCCCTCCACCCATCCCCTGTCCAGCAATTAATTTTGCCCCCCCAACCCATCCATTGAGCTCCCAAGCCCCTCTCTCAGTTCAGACCCACTCAGTTCAGATCCCAGCTTCACCTCTGTTCCTCCTGAGGCTCTTCACCCCCCTCTCCTAGCTGGCGGGGGGAGGGCCGAGTGGGGTCCTTCCTACCCCTTCCCAGCTGGGGGCAGCTCCAGGGGCTCTTTAACCCCCTATGCCCCTTCCCAGGCTGGGTGCTGCAGGCCGAGAGGGGAGGGGCAAGAAGCAGAAACACCATCCTGTCCGAATTGCTTACAGGAGCGGGGGGGGGGGGGAGGCAGAGCTGCTGGGCTCTTTAGCTCCCTCCTCCCGTCCTGTGGGTATGGCTTTGGTTGCTAGGGGGTCTTGGGGAGGGGGAGGCAGAGGGAGAGGGGAAGAGAATTCTGCTTGCAACAACAGCTCTATTTGGTTAGTCTGCCCCAGGAGGCGGACAAATGGGGCACATAGCCAATTAGAGGGCTCAAATTCACTAGAAAGCTGGCACTTCTCACTTCATGGCATGACTGGCTCCAGCCCCAGCCAAAATTATGTCTCTTGATAAAGAAATCTTAGAAGTGGGCAACACTCAAGGAACTTGAGTCATGTGGTTGATGTGCTGCAGGGTGTAGTACTGCCTGCTGCCACTGGGGGAGCTGGAGATGCTGAAAACCTTCACCAGAGCAGCCTCCAAGATTCAAGAAACAGCCTAGAGTAAACAGGTTTCTTGTTTAAGCTTGGTTTGAAAAGCAGCATGACCTTCTACATCTTTTCGAAAACTAGAGCCCTTGAGCTAAGACACTCCATAAACTAGCAGTATAGGGTGTAAGACAATGCTAATCATCATAGTAATTTACCTGGACTGGAAGCTCTTTGAGGCAGGGAGCTTTCATCTCTTTGTTCTGCATTTGTATAGCACCTAAAGCAGGGATGGGCAAACTATGGCCCACAGGCCAGATCTGTCTTGTCAGGCCTTTGGATCCAGCCCACAGCATTGCCACCCCCATAGCACTGTGGGGCTAAGGCAGGCTCCCTGCCTGCCTTGGCCCCACGTCGCTCCCAGAAGCGGCCAGCACCATGTCCCTGCAGCCCCTGATGGAGGGAGGTGAAGAGGCTCTGCATGCTGCCCTCACCTGCAGGCACCACCCCCCGCAGCTCCCATTGGCCGGGAATGGGGAACCGCGGCCAATGTGAGTTCGAGGGAGGTACCCGGAGGTGTAGCGCCAGCTGCTTCTGGGAGCAGCGCGGGGCCAGAGCAGGCAGGGAGCCTGTCTTAGCCCCGCTGTATGCTGCTGCCACCCTAGAGCCACTCAAGGCAAAGGCACCGGGCCAGAGCCCACACCCTGAACTCCTCTTGCACCCCAACCCCCTGCCCTGAGCCTCCTGCCGCACCTCTCCTGCACCTCAACCCCCTGCCCTGAGCCTCCTGCCGCACCCCAACCCCCTTCCCTGAGCCCCTTGCTGTACTCCTCCTGCACCCCAACCCCCTGCCCAGAGCCTCCTCCCACACTCTGCACCCCTCCTGCACTCCAACCCCCTTCCCTAAGCCCCCTGCTGCACCCCTCCTGCACCCCAACCCCTTGCCCTGAGCCCCTTCCTGCACAATGCACCCCATTCCACACCCCAACCCCTAGCCCTACATTCATGGCCCCGCCTGCAGTTTCCCCACCCAGATATGGCCCTCGGGCCAAAAAGTTTGTCCACCCGTGACCTAAAGCAATGGGATCCTGGTCCATGATCAGGGCTCCTGGGTGCTATGACAGTACAGATAATAAAATTACACACACCTGCACAATTACACTGCTCTGATTCCATCCATTTACACTGCACGCATAAGGTAGTTCATTAGAATACTTAGCAATGGCCCAAATGTGAGAGGCAGCCTGACCTAGCAGCTAGAGCTAGATTTCAGTAGACCTGGGTTCTATGCCCAGCTCTTTCACTGACCAGCTGCATGACCCTCAGCAAGTCCCTTCCCCTCCCTACCTTTATCTGTTTAATTATGAGCCCTTTGGTGCAGGGACTGTCTCTAACTGTGTGCCTGTGCAGCAACTAGCACAACAGGATCCTGATCAGATGGGGCTAGTAGGAGCTGCTGTGATACAGAAAATATTATGTGGAGAGGGATGCCGTCCAATTCTCAAAAATAAGATTAGATTAAAATAAAATTAGGGTTTTTTTAAAATTCAGGATTATGAAATTAGATAAAACAAATAAAACTAGATTAGATAACAATGAGAATTTAGCTAGATTCATTATTATTAAACTTAGACATACTAAATAAGACTAGAAAAATGTTGGAGAGACAACGGGGATGAAGTAACATCTACTACTGGACCAACTTTTGTTGGTGAAAGAAACAAGCTTTCGAGCTTCACCGAGCTCTTCTTCACGTGAAAGCTCGAGAGCTTGTCTCTTTCACCAACAGATGTTGATTCAATAAAAGATATTATCTCACTCATCACGGACCTTGTCTTTCATATCCTGAGACCAATATGGCTACAACACTGCAAACAAAATAGAAAAATTTGTTATTTTTTTTCTTGGGAGGTCTGTTTCTCTTTCTATTCCTGGAAGTGTGTGCAATAGAGGGAGTCAGCAACCTTTTTTCCCCCAACCAAAAATTACTTTTTGAATAAAAAACATTTGCTCATTTTTGGTTTGCTCAAAATTATCCTGTCTCCCGCTCCCAACAACCAATGAAATGAAAAATATGAAAATAGAAAAGTTTTCATTAAAAAATTAGTTTTCTACAAATGAAAATTTTGTAAGGAAGACCAAAAACATTTGGTTTCCAATATTTAATTGGGAAAAGAAAAAAATAAAACTTTCCTCTAACTTCTGAAGGGGAAAAGTGATTTTTAAAAAAAATTTCTGGTGAAAAATTAGTATTTTTCAGCCAGCCCTGGGGCACAAAACATGTTAATAAAAATATCTAGTTCTTCCATAGCACTTTCCAGCCATAGATCTCAAAGCACTTTACAAAGGAGGTCAGTATCATTATCTGCATTTTATAGATTGGGAAACTGAAGCACAGAGTAGGGAAGTGACTTGTCCAAGGTCACCCAGCAACCCAGTGACAGAGGTAGCAACTGAACCTGGGGCTCCCAAGTCCCAACCCAGTGCCCTAATGGTGTGGCTGTCTTTCCCAAGCGTTCCATGCCATATATAGCCATTTGTAAGCCTATGATTGCCCCCTGACCAAACAGACTTTTCAAGGGTTACATGAGCTTCACTTTAATTCCTTCCTAGGACTGAGCTGTGGTTTCCTTTGCAAAGCTGAGAATCTTTTCACTGTCATGCCTGCTTCCTTATCCCACAGCTGTCTCTTTTGTTAACTATCACTCAGGATCAGAAACAAGGACAAGAAACAGGTTTCTCTCTTTATTAGGAATCCCAGTTACTAAACATGCTAAGAATTCATCAGTTATTTCCAGGCATCTGGTGTTTGGTTGCATGGAGGGGTGTGTCTCCCCATGATAATATTTGCATTGCCCTCCGTTTGCACAACTCCACCTCCGTGTGCATGCATACATGCATTGGTCCCATTTCCCAGCCTGAATTGGGCATTACTCACACAGAAGCTGAACAACTTCACAGATCAGCTCCGATGAGTATATTTTGCTCCTCCTGCTGCTACTACGCAGTAAACTCTGAGCCACTGGCAGATCTTAGAGAAACAATAGGCACTGAGTGGAGGGATTTGTGGTGTTAATGCCCTGAACTGTAATTTAGTAGGTCTGGGTTGAATTGCCAGCTATGCTTCAGACTCATTGTGTGACCTAGGGCAAGTCAGTGCTGTGTATCTCAGTTTCCCCCCTCTGTATAACAGGATTAATAACCCTTTGTCTATCCAAAATGCAAGTGCTCTTGCTATGTGGTTGTACTAGGCCCTGATTTTGGTAGGAGCTCCCAGTTGCTACCATAGCACAAATAATAACAAGGAGGAGCAGTGGCAATACGGTCTAAGTATATTTCATTTGTGTCCTTCAAAAGTTGAACCGTTAAGGCAGATCCTTCCCAAGGATCTTTGTTTTATTCCAGACAGGAATCTTAGTTTGCCAGTCATTAACGGTTCATTTTACTCTCTTCCTTCTGGTGTTCTGGCCAAGATGGTTTTAAAAAGCGACTGTTGATTTCAGGTGCCATTTTTTGGAGAGGGGGGCTGTCCAACTTCAGACACCTCAAATGGGCCTGATTTTCAAAGGGCAGGTAGCTGATGCTCTGATGGTGTCTCAAACTGTACCTTGTAAGTGGCTGGCCTGTCTCCCCAGCCCAGGATTGATGCCATGCCTAGGATCTGTTCAGGGCCTTTCATCAAGCCGCCATTTATTAATTGCGATGACCTTTAGCAAACCCCAAAACAAATAGTTCAGCATAAAAACACCTCTTTTCCCCTGAGCCAGGGTTTTCTGCAAAGGTCTATATATCACAGGTTCCTACTCTACTAGCCACTTACCTGAGAGTAACCCTGCTCCCTGTCACTCTTCCCCTCCCCACACCTTGACCCAGCAGTTTCCTGCCAGATCCTCTCTGCTTCTGCCAGCTCTCACCACACTTAAGCTATTTGCTGGCTTTTATAATCACCTGATCCCTTTCCAGCAGGGTCTGATCAACCCAAATACCTGTTCTTAAAGGCACTCTGCCTTAGAACAGAGGTGAATGATCCCAATCCCCCTGGCCTATAAAAGGGTAGACCCCCCCGGTTACACACATTGAAAAACAATGCATTCAAAACCATTAGTCACTTTCAAAACTTTTGAACTGTGTTTGTCCTGGGCTCTTGACAGTTCTAGACACTAGTGATCAGGGCAACAGGCATTTTCTCCTACCAGTGTAGTAGGAAAGCTTGATTTGCTATTGTTCAAATTCCACTCCTGCCCAGCTTTCTGGCGGCTCCTTCTGTGCCACTGGGAAAGCACCTAGCTACATCCTTGTCAACTGCAATAAGGCAAAAGTACCTCATAATAGCCTAATTAGGTGGAGGCAGCTTGGAATCGTATGCAACAAGCCAAAAGATCACCTAGCTCAGAGGATGTGGAGCTGCAACCATATGGACTGGACTACAAGACAAAGGTTGGATGCAACAAGGACAGAGGTTGTTGCACGAGGTTGCAGCACTGGTAGATTAGGGTAGATACCTCCCCCTACCCTCTGTGGAGCTCCACTACACTAAGCCCCTGTAAATGTTTGCTTGGAGCAAAAATTGAACCTGTACCTTTTACTAGAGAGAGAACAGCTGTACACTTGGGTCCTTAACCTTATAGGGTTAAGGACCCAAACCTGCATCATTGAAATAAACAGGAATTGTGATATTGTCTTGAGTGAAGACAAGGTCATGGTCTAAATGTAACTATTTGAGGGTTACCTAGTAGTGTCCGAGAGCTGTGAAAAGGTAACTACTTTTCATTGATACAGGTGGCCTCCAAAATGTGACGTCTTAGATGTGTCAGTGCCCCACTACCAGGGTAACATCATTGGACTGGAGAAGGGACATGAAGTTTCAAAGAAACAATCTTGATAGCAAGGTGAGTATCCTGTGATCTCCTTTGCCACTCCAGGCAATGGGCTCCAGGGTCCCCAAGATCCAACCTTCTCATTGGCTTCCTCTTCTTATCATTTGTATAGTAGCGTGTAGGGCACTACCTAACCCTGACCAAGATCAGGACCCCCATCATGCCAAGCACTGCACAGACATAAAGTAAGAGATGGTCTCTGCTCCAAAGAGCTCACTATCTAAAATTCTAAATAGATAAAGGTGAGAAGTGAAACAGGCACAGGAAGGGGAAATGACTAGACCAAGATTAATGGCAGAGTCAGGAATTGAACCCAGGTGTCCCAAGCCCCAGCCCAGTGTCCTATCCATTAAACAAAACTGCTTTTCTGCACAGGATGTGACTTACCCAAGGTCACAGAGCAACCAAGCCTGGAATGAACCCAGATCTCCTACCTCAGTGTCCTCGCTACCCAGCACTGGATGGGAAATTTCATGTCAAGTTGAACTAAAACTGAAATCTTTTCAACATTTTTGGCAAACCAAAAAACTTAAAAAAAAAAAAAATGTTTTGGGTCAATGTTTTGTTTCAATTTGAATCATTTAACATTTTTGAATTTTTTTAAATAACTGAAGGAAATTTCTGAATAAAAATTGTTTCAAACCAAATAATTGAAATGTTTCATTTACAAAATGTCAAAATGAAACACTATGATTGGGGAAGGTGGGGGCTGAGGGTTTTATTAGATGAACAATTTATCAAAACCAATATGAATTTGCAAAACATCTCAGTGTTGCCAAATCTGCATTTTTCAAGGAAAAAAAAGTCTGAAAAATTTCACCCAGCTCTAAATCTGACCCTTCTCCCAGCTCAGCCAAATCTCTTTCCTCATTCCAGGAGGCGTCCTCAGACTGAAGACCCCTACTCATCTTTCCTCTCCTGGCCAAAGGGGCTTTAAATTGGAGTAGTGGGAACCCAATGTCATCCCAGTATGCTATTCTGGGAGAGGTGAGACCCCACCCCAGCACCATGAACCTTTCTAATGTCCCACCAGCCCTCAATGGCTCCCAGGGAGGCCCCTTGCCTACCCTGTATGGGGGCCATTCTTTGTGGCAGGTGGTGTTGATTGTGCTGATGACTGGGATCCTCTCACTGGTCACACTGGTGGGCAACCTGCTTGTGATGGTCTCCTTCAAAGTCAACAGTGAATTGAAGACAGTCAACAACTACTTCCTACTCAGCCTGGCCTGTGCTGACCTCATCATTGGAGCAGTGTCTATGAACCTTTATACCACCTACATCATCATGGGCCACTGGGCCCTTGGCAACGTGGCCTGCGACCTCTGGCTGGCCCTTGACTATGTAGCCAGCAATGCTTCAGTCATGAACCTCCTGATCATCAGCTTTGACCGCTACTTCTCTGTCACACGGCCCTTGACCTACCGGGCCAAGAGGACGCCAAAGAGGGCGGCCATCATGATCGGCTTAGCTTGGGCCATCTCCTTCATCCTTTGGGCACCCGCCATCTTGTTCTGGCAGTATTTTGTTGGGGAGCGGACAGTGCCCTCAGGAAACTGCCATCTCCAGTTCCTCTCTCAGCCTATCATTACTTTTGGCACAGCCATTGCAGCCTTCTACCTGCCGGTCACCATCATGATCATTCTCTACTGGAGGATCTACCGGGAGACTGAGAACAGGGCCAGGGAACTGGCTTGCCTGCAAGGCTCAGAGAGCAAGAGCATTGTCAGGCCAATCCCCAACAACAGGCCTAAAGGAGGTGGTGCAGGCAGCAACAGCAACTCCGAGCAGTTGGAACCCATCAAGGTTTCTTCTGCTGTGGCAAAAGCCCACACAAAGGCCTGCTGCTTCCCCAGTTGGAGGAAGGCCAGGCTATATGTGGAGCAGAGCAGCAATGGGAGCTGGATCAATACAGAGGAGGAGGAAGAGGAGGACGGCTCTCCTGATTCCTTGACATCGTCTGAGGGAGAAGAGCAGCCCTTTGAGGTTCAGAGTGTCTGCTCGGTGGTGATCCGGCTGCCTATGATTGGCAGTGTAACGCAGCCCCCGCTGCCAACAGAGAAGCCAACCCGGGACCGGGAGAAGCTGGCTGGAGGGCCATGGGCAGGAGGGAATGGCTTGTGCAGGATCCTAGCCCAGTCTCCTGCTGCCACTGAGTCCCCCAACATGGCCAAGAAGCCGTCAAACAAAAAGATATCACCAATTAAGGAGAAGGGGGTATTGACTGCCAAACGCCATCTGCGGAAGAGGAGCAAACAGCTCTCCCAGCAGAAGACCCTCTCCCTGATCAAAGAGAAGAAAGCAGCCCGAACACTGAGTGCCATCCTGCTGGCCTTCATCCTCACCTGGACACCCTATAACATCATGGTGCTGGTGTCCACCTTCTGCCAAGACTGTGTTCCCAAGAGCCTCTGGAAACTGGGCTACTGGCTTTGCTACGTCAACAGCACTGTCAATCCCATGTGCTATGCCCTATGCAATAAGTCTTTTCGCAATACATTTAAGATGCTGCTGCTGTGTCGCTGGGACAAGAGGAGGTGGAAGAAGATGCCCAAGCATGTGGTGGCCTTCCACAGGGCTCCAGCACACTGAGCAGGCGTGGGGTGAATTCCAGAATGGTGAGTCAGGCATGGCCAGTGGAGGGAGCCAAATGCGGCGGTGGGGGCAGGGTGGGAATTAGCTTGTAAGGTGGGAAGAGGAGGGTGAATCAGACCATGAATTGTTGAGACTGTATGGCAGAGGTTCTCAAACTGTGGGGTGTGCTCTCCAGGGGGATACGGAGAAATTATTGGGGGGTGCAGCCCCCACAGGAGGTGGGGAGGAAGCGCCACCCAACCTCGCTCTGCTCTGGCCCTGCCCCCAGCCACAGCCCTGGCTCCTGGCCCTGAGCCACCCCTAGTCGCCCCTGACCGGCCTGGACATGGCTCCATTCCCAGCCCCACTCCCATCCCCGTGCCCAGCTGCTTGGCTCCCTCACCCTGGTCTGCGTTCCCCCACCACCACCACACACAGCTACAGCTGCAGCCCCACTCCCAGCCCCAGGAGGGAGGGTACAGACAGGAGTAAGGGGGGGCATGATCCTGAAAAGTCTGGGGACCACTGCTGTAGGGTATCCCTGTGTCATCAGTTGCAGCTAAGGTCAGCCCTATTAAAGAACATTGAGGGGGACAAGTCTGCTCTTGCAACCATGCATGCACTTTGCAGTAAACTTCATCAGTCTAACTGCCTAAATGGGGAACAGAAATTTGATAATAGAGGACTCTTCATTCTAGCAGACAATTAGGATCCTAGTAAAAATCATGCCTCATAGTGGAAGATTCAGAGAACTCAGTCTATTTAGTTTATCTAAGAGAAGGTTAAGGGGTCTATAAGTATCTGCCTGGGGAAGAAGAGCTCTGTGTAAGCTTGAAAGCTTGTCTCTCTCACCAACAGAAGTTGATCCAATAAAAGATATTACCTCCCCCAACTTGTCTCTCTACATAGGGAAGAGAAATTTGATAATGGAGGGCTCATCGAACTAGCCAAGATCTAACAAGAAACAATGACTGCAAGCTAAAGCTAGATAAATTCAGACAAGAAATAAAGTGCCTGTTTTTAATAGTGAGGGGAATTAACCATTGGAACAACTTACCAAAGGCTGTGGTGGATTTTCCATTGCTAGCAATTTTTAAATCAAGACTGGACAGTTTTCTAAAACATCTGTTCTACTTCAAACAGGAATTATTATCCAGGGATGTCCTATGGCCTGTATTATACAGCCCGTCAGATTAGATGATCACAGTGGTCCCTTTTGGCCTCATAATCTATGAATATAAGAGTGGGGACTCCACTGCCTCCTGCTGAAGGATGAATGGACTTGGTGGAAGTAGCATGGATGGCAGGTGGGACAATGCAGATCCTGGGCACCGCTGAGTGCAATTTGGCCCTGGAAAATCATGTGAAAATAATTAATACACTAGACCAAATCTTTTCCTAAGAGGACTCTATGCCAGCTCTAGGAGTGGGAGCTGGTGGGTTAGAACAGGAGGAAATAGGGAGTCAAAGACTTGTGGATTCTATTCCCAGCTCTGGGAAGAGAGTGGGATCTAGTGGTTATAACAGTTAGCACTAGGGCCAGGACTCTTGAATTCTATTCCCAGCTCAGGGAGGGCTGTATTGCCGCTGGAAGCCGAGGAGCCAGCAGTTCTTATCAAGATATAACAAGCAAATGTATTACAAGTGTCTCAATTTACTGTTCCTTGCCTTTTTCCCCTAGATTAAATCCCTGGGCTGGGATGAAGACTGTCAGGCAAACTGCACTGCAGCAGAAGAATAGGACCTGGCTGTGATGCCAGAGGGAGAATTCCTCCAAGACAGTCATGAACCCGCCTTTGGGGTCTGGGTGAGGATACAGCTGGCAGGTTCCGGAACACCATGCCACCGTTTATTATTGTAATCTTGAACTCATTGTCAGATAGTGGCCTTCCTTAAAACCTTGATGAATGTGGATGTAAAAGGAAAACAAATGGACAAAGCTGGTGCATTCAGTACTCTGTGCTTGAGAGAAACTGATTTAAAACCTGGTTTAAAATCTAAGCCACAGGGCCACTGAAACCAGCAATTCACAGTTGTGACATGACCTCTTGGAATTTTCAGCTCTTTCCAGTCTTGATGCTTTGACTAAGAGGACACTTGACCTTCAATCCATTCAGCCACAGAGATAAGCGCAATCTAGCCATGCTACTGCTTAGACCAGGAAAATGGGAGTCAGGACTCCTGGCTCTTCATGAGGAGTATGTCTAGTGGTTAGAGTCAGAGACTGGGCTGGGAGGAGAGAGGGTGTCTAGTGCTTAGAGCAAGGACAGGGGGAAGACTCCTGCATTCCAGCCCCAGTTCTGGGAGGTCAGTGGCGTTTAGTGAAAAGGGCAGAGGAGAATGGTAGACAAGACTCCTGAGTTCTTCTGTTTCCCAGCTCAGAGTCAGAGACTGGGAATCAGATCTGCAGGGTGGGGAGGTCTAATGGGTTAGAGCAGGGTGGAGCCAGGCAGTGGGAGCCAGGACTCCTGGATTCTATTTCCAGCTCTGGGAGGGGCATGGTGTCCAGTTCTGCAGAAAAGGATCTGGGGATTACAGTGGACAAGAAGCTGGATATGAGCAGTGTGCCCTTGTTACCAAGAAGGCAAATGGCATATTAGGATGTATTAGTAGGAGCATTGCCAGCAGATCGAGGGATGTGATTATTCCCCTCTATTCAAGACTGGTGAGGCCACTCCTGAAGTACTGTGTCCAGTTTGGGTCCCCACACTACAGAAGGGATGCGGACAAATTGGAGATAGTCCAGTGGAGGGTAACAAAAATGATTAGGGGGCTAGGGCACATGACTTACAAGGAGATGCTGAGGGAACTGGGGTTATTTAGTCTGCAGAAGATAAGACTGAGGGGGGATTTGATAAGAGCCTTCAACTACCTGAAGGGGGTTCCAAAGAGGATGGAGCTTGGCTGTTCTCGATGGTGGCAGATGACAGAACAAGAAGCAATGGTCTCAAATTGCAGTGGGGGAGGTCTAGGTTGGATATTAGGAAACACTATTTCATTAGGAGGGTGGTGAAGCACTAGAAACAGATTACCTAGGGAGGTGGTAGAATCTCCATCTTTAGAGGTTTTTAAGGACTGGCTCAACAAAGCCCTAGCTGGGATGATTTAGTTGAGGTTGGTCCTGCTTTGAGCAGGGGATTAGACTAAATGACCTCCTGAGGTCTCTTCCAACCCTAATATTCTATGATTCTAGTGATTAAAGGTGGGGGTGTCTGGGCTCTGAAGTTCCATTCTCAGAGCTTGTGACCTTGGGCAATCATGGGTGGTGAAGCTTCATTGGTTGAGTTTTAGAAAACACTTTGTAATCTGGTGCTAGTGAGGTGCCGAGTATCATTGCATTGCACTGAGAGAGATGAAAACTGAAGGTGACATGGGGAAAGATGACAACATCTGGAGTCGGGAAAGACAGTAAGCACAGTTGCACCTCCATCCTTCCCATTAGGGTCTTAAAGTGTCCCATTCAACCACAATCACACAGGATATTATTAATATATTATTAATAACCCACTCTGTTCCTGTCCTGCTCAAGAGGATTAGTGTAGAGAAATTCTTCCCTAGTCCCTGCTCGAGCATCTCTTTCAGGGGGTTATATAGGCCCCATCATCATAATATCTGGGCACCTCAATATTTTAATTAGGGTTGTCAAGGGATTTAAAAAATCAATCATGATTAATCATATGGGAAATGATAGAATACTATTTATTTAAATATTTTTGGATGTTTTCTACATTTTCAAATATACTGATTTCACTTACAACATAGAATATAAAGTGTACAGTGCTCACTTTATTTTTTATTACAAATATTTGCACTGTAAAAACAAGAAATAGTATTTTTCAGTTCACCTAATACAAGTACTGTAGTGCAATCTCTTTATCGTGAAAGCTGAACTTACAAATGTAGAATTATATAAAAAACTGCATTCAAAAATATAAAACTGTAGAGCCTACAAGCCCACTCAGTCCTATTTCTTGTTCAGTCAATCGCTCAAACAAGTTTGTTTACGTTTGCAGGAGATAATGCTGCCCGTATCTTGTTCAAAATGTCACCTGAAAGTGAGAATAGGTGTTATCATGGCACCATTGTAGCTGGCATTGCAAGATATTTACATGCCAGATGCGCTAAAAATTCTTATGTCCCTTCATGCTTCAAACACCATTCCAGACAACATGAGTCCATGCTGATGACAGGTTCTGCTAGATAACAATGCAAAGCAGAGCAGACTGATGCATGTTCCTTTTTATCATCTGAGTCAGATCCCACCAGCAGAAGGTTGATTTTCTTTTTTGATGATTCAGGTTCTATAGTTTTCGCATCAGAGTGTTGCTCTTTTAAGAGTTCTGAAAGCATGTTCCACACCTCGTCCCTCTCAGATTTTGCAAGGCACTTCAGATTCTTAAACCTTAGGTTGAGTGCTGTAGCTATCTTAAAAATCTCACATTGGTACCTTCTTTGCACTTCGTGAAATCTGCAGCGAAAGTGTTCTTAAAATGAACATGTGCTGAGTCATCATCCAAGACTACTATAACATGAAATATATGGCAGAATGCACGTAAAACAATTCTCCCCCAAGGAATTCAGTCACAAATTTAAACAACATTTTTTTTTTTAAACAAGTTTCATCAAAATAAAAGCATGTCCTTCGGAATGGTGGTCAAAGCATGAAGGGGCATACAAATGGTTAGCATATCTGGCATGTAAATACCTTATAATGCTGGCTACAAAAGTCCCATATGAACGGCTGTTCTCACTTTCAGGTGACATTGTAAATAAGAAGTGGGCAGCATTATCTCCCATAAATGTAAACAAACTTGTTTGTCTTAGCAAGTAGGACTGAGTGGACTTGTAGGCTCCAAAGTTTGTTTTTGAGTGCAGTTATATAACCAAAAAAAAAAAAAATCTACATTTGTAAGTTGCACTTTCACGATAAAGAGATTGCACTACAGTACTTGTATGAGATGAACTGAAAAATACTATTTATGTTTATCATTTTTACAGTGCAAATATTTGTAATCAAAAACAGTAAAGTGAGCACTGTACACTTTGTATTTTGTGTTCTATTTGAAATCAATATATTTGAAAATGTAGAAAAACATCCAAAAATATTTAATAAATTTCAAATGGTTCTCTATTATTTAACAATGCGATTAAGCTGCAATTAACCCCGATTAATTTTTTTAATTGTAATTAATTTTTGAGTTAATCACATGAACTGCAATTAATCGACAGCCCTAATTTTAATATATTTTCCTTCATCCTGTGCAGTAGGGAAGCATTATTCCATTTTACAAAGGGGGAATTGAGGCAGTGGGAGACTAAGGACCAGTCTCAAAGATATTTAGCCACTGAAATCAATGCAAGCTAAACACCTAAATACCTTTGAGGATCTGGGGCCAGAGTGACTTGCTCCCAGTCATGCAACAAAGTGGGGAACTGAACTTGGGTCTCCCAAGTCCCAGGCCACCATGCAAAGTCCTGAGCTAGCCATCCGCTGCAGAGGCCATTACTCCTTGCTCCATCCTGTACACACACAGCTTTTGCCACAAAGCCTTCAAGCAGCTGCATAGCTCCAACAGTTTTATGCCTCACATGAATAGATATATTTGAGCTACCCAGGACTGTCCCTCCCCGAGAGATCCTCTGATCCATTCTCCCCTGGGGGAGAGACAAGCAAGGAGGACTCAGATGCTCCCCAGGTAGGAGGAATGAATTATTCTGTACCATGATCATAAGCACTCTCCACATTCCGAACTTGCACTAACACTCCTGGGAGCAACAGGCAGGTAGGCAGGCAGCGGAGAAAAGATACATCAATCTAAGCGCTATTTCCTGAAGATGTCCCAGCAGCAGAGAAAAGATGACCCAGCAGGAAGTCAGGGGCAGTCCTCCAATTCACTTCCTCTTTGCGCCATGATTCCAACCTATCTTTAGCCTGGTGACTCTTGAATGTTTAATATGAATAAATCATTGACCAAAATATGTTTATGAGAGTTACAAACCCAGCATTACCATCCCCAAGCATGCAAAAATCACAAGTCAGGCTACAAAATCACAAGATTAAAAAAAAAAATCTGATGATTTTAAGCCAAATAGTAAACTAGTGGGGGAGCAAGGAGGGAAAGATTCATATTTTCCTTCTGGTTTCTGAGCCTTTAGAGGTCACATTTTCAAGCTTTTCACTAGAAACTTTTTTTAAAATATATGTAAACAGAGTCTCACATAATCATAACTTCAGGGGCTGTGAGCTGAAAGAAAACTCCATTTAGCATGAGAATTGGCAAAGCTGCAAAACTCTGATCACACAGGACTGTACATACTGACTTTCCTCATGCAGGGCCCAGTTAGGCTGGTGTTTATGTCAATGTTCTTCATATTTATTTGTTTGAAAAAATAAAAAGGAAAACAAAATTGCTTTATAATACTGGGTTTTGTTTTGTTTTAAGATATGGTTGCATCAAGAGGCTCTGACTGTAATCAAGGTCCCATTGTGCTAGAGCAGGGCCCCTATCAGGCCAGGCACTATCCAGACCCTCCCTGATATTGAGGCCCACCCCAGTCATGCTGGGTGCTGCACATACACACAATAACAATGCCTGCAGTGAAGAGTTTACAGTCTGAACAAACAAAGGAAGAATTATCATCTCCATTTTGCATCTGAGGGAAGTGAGGCACTGAGAGATTAAGTGACTTATTCAAGTCTGTGGCAGAGTTCAGAATTGAACCTAGATTGACTGATTCCAGTCCCAGGCAGTAATCTCACTTCAAACAGCACCGACACAAAAATGGCAAGGACTCACAGCTGGAAAAGCCCTTTAGAATTGGGACTGTATTTCATTTCATGTTTGTACAGCACTTAGCAGAATAGAGACCAGATCTTGATTGGATGCCTCAGAGCAAGACTGTAATAAAAAATAACTGAGTCCCTGTATGAGCCCACCTCAAACAGGATGCTGGGACTAGCTGGACAAGTGATGCAGTCTGCCAACTCCTATGAGCCAAAACCAGGATATAAGCTCACCTGAGACAGAATGGAATCAGATACTAGACTGATGGAATAGGCACCTCTTAAGTATTTAAAAAAAAAAAGTTTGGCAGAGAAGTTTCTGAATCTCTATAATGATTTTATGTGCAATAATATTTGCAATAGCTTATGTATCAAGGACAATAAAAATCCCATGATTCACATGGAAGGCATTCCACACAAATTTCAGCATGGAATCTTCTCCTACAACCCTCCCCTGCTCTACACTATTATGGCACTAAGAAAATCTTATGTCTTTAATCATTTTTTCTTGCTTTTCTTGGAATTCCCTGTAACATATCTCCACAGCTCCGGTGGATGACTGGAACTCATCCCAATACAGCATGCTGCCATCATTTGATTTGTGCTCTAATTTAAAGTAGTGAATGGTTATTTAAAATCATGAGGGCTATATTCTGATCTCACTTGGAGCTGGGTAAAAGCAAGCTAACTCCCTTGCGTTAAATGGAACCTCGCTCCAGATTTACACCGGCATACGTAGAATCATAGAATCATAGAATATCAGG
Source organism: Dermochelys coriacea (assembly GCF_009764565.3). Taxonomy (NCBI): domain Eukaryota; kingdom Metazoa; phylum Chordata; order Testudines; family Dermochelyidae; genus Dermochelys; species Dermochelys coriacea. The sequence continues at coordinate 32,033,388 of NC_050074.1, forward strand.
GTTGGAAGGGACCCCAGAAGGTCATCTAGTCCAACCCCCTGCTCAAAGCAGGACCAAGTCCCAGTTAAATCATCCCAGCTAGGGCTTTGTCAAGCCTGACCTTAAAAACCTCTAAGGAAGGAGATTCTACCACCTCCCTAGGTAACGCATTCCAGTGTTTCACCACCCTCTTAGTGAAAAAGTTTTTCCTAATATCCAATCTAAACCTCCCCCATTGCAACTTGAGACCATTACTCCTCGTTCTGTCATCTGCTACCATTGAGAACAGTCTAGAGCCATCCTCTTTGAAACCCCCTTTCAGGTAGTTGAAAGCAGCTATCAAATCCCCCCTCATTCTTCTCTTCTGCAGACTAAACAATCCCAGCTCCCTCAGCCTCTCCTCATAAGTCATGTGCTCTAGACCCCTAATCATTTTCGTTGCCCTTCGTTGTACTCTTTCCAATTTATCCACATCCTTCCTGTAGTGTGGGGCCCAAAACTGGACACAGTACTCCAGATGAGGCCTCACCAGTGTCGAATAGAGGGGAACGATCACGTCCCTCGATCTGCTCGCTATGCCCCTACTTATACAACCCAAAATGCCATTGGCCTTCTTGGCAACAAGGGCACACTGCTGACTCATATCCAGCTTCTCGTCCACTGTCACCCCTAGGTCCTTTTCCGCAGAACTGCTGCCGAGCCATTCGGTCCCTAGTCTGTAGCGGTGCATTGGATTCTTCCATCCTAAGTGCAGGACCCTGCATTTATCCTTATCCTTATTGAATTATCCTTATTGAACCTCATTAGATTTCTTTTGGCCCAATCCTCCAATCCAAAAAACGTAGGATAAGGAGCAGATCATCTGACTCCAGCCAGTTGTGTATAACGTTATTAGAGGGAAAACATCATTAAAAAAAAGAGGCAGCATGTTCCCCTGTCAAGAACAAACGGGCTTGTGGCACTACATTAGGTCTGAAATAAAGTGGGGAAGGAAACCGTTTTCCTGGTTCATGAACATTTAAAAAATGTTTTCCATTCCGTACTGGGACAAAACCAAGGCATTTTTGTAAAAACCAGCCCAAGAGAGCAAGAGCACAGACCCGCCATTCCAGAACGGTCAACAGCCCAGTAGTGAGCAGGGATGGGGGTCCCAGCTTCAGGTCCCTGCTCTGCCTCACTTAAACAGGACTATCGATTATTCTGAGCTCTGTCTCACATTTCCACCCTGGACTGGAGAAACCTCTTTCAATGAAAGTTTAATTGAAACAGATACATTCCCGCAAAAAGTTTGTTTTGGCTGTTTAGCATTTTCTGACAAAAAGCTTTCAATGCAAAATACCCAACTAGCTCTCAACTCAAGAAACCTGGGTTTAATTCCTAGCTCTGCTACAGACTCCATGCGACACTAATCTCTCTGCACGTGTAAAATTATTTCCCCCCTTCTCATCTGTCTTTTCTATTTAGGCCCCAACCTTGCAAAGACTTATGTACATTAACTTTACACACTGCGAATAAATCCCACGGATTTGGAATGCTGACAGTGCATAAAGTTAAGCATCTGCAACAGTCTTGCCTGGATCAGGCCCTGGATTGTAAAATCTTTAAGGCAGGGATTGTCTCTCACCATGTGTCTATGGCACCCTCCACAATGGTGCCCCCAAGCTAAGCTGGGTCCTCTAGGTGATAGACGGTTAACACAACTAGAGTGGAGCCTACAGTTCCCCAAACTAGATCAGTACCCATTGTGTTAGGCACTGTATAGACAAAGTAAGAGACAGTCCCTACCCAAAAGAGTTTACAGTCTATATAGGGAAGTGAGCACCAACCGATCAATCGCAATCAAATGGTCGATCCTGGAGACTCTCCCAGTCGATTGCAATCTCTGGCTGCAGCGGGGCTGCCGCTAAGGCAGGTCCCCTGCATGCCCCAGCCCTACACCACTCCAAGCAGACAGCATGCCCTCGCAGTCCTAGTGGAGAGGGAGAGCAGGGGTCTGCGCATGCTGCACCTGCCTGCAAGCACCTCACCCGCAGCTCCCATTGGTTGGGAACGGGGAACTGTGGCCAATGGGAGCTGCGGGAGCAGTGCCTGTAGAGAGTGGCAGTGCACAGAGCCACGTGCCCGCAGGGGCATGTTGGCCCCTTCTGGGAGCGGCATGGGCCCAGGGGAGGCAGTGATCCTGCATAAGTCCCACCCGAGGTAAGTGTTGCCTGGCAGGAGCCCTCTCCTGGAGCTAGCACCCCAGACCACCTCCTGCCCCCCCAATCCCGCTCCTGCCCCCCATCGCCCTGCCTCAGCCCTGCCCCCTCTCCCAGAGCCAGCACCCCATACCCCCTCTTGCCCCCCCAACACTCTGCCCCAGCCGGATCCCCCTCCTGCATCCAAATTCCCTCCCAGAGCCTGCACCCCCTCCTGTCCCAGGCTCAGCCCAGAGTCCCCTCCCATACTCCAAACCTCTTGGCCCCAGCTCAGAGCCCTCTCCCAAACCCAAACCCTCTGCCCCAGCCTGGTAAGAGTGAGCAAGGGTGGTGGGGAGCGAGCGAAGGAGGGGGGGCATAGAGTGAGCGAAGCAGGGTAGATCCTGGGATGCACTTAAATTCTAAAAGTGATCTGTGTATGTAAAAAGGTTGGAGACCACAGATATAGACAAAGGGTAGGAAGGGAAACAGGAGCACAGAGGGGAAGGGAGTTGCTCAAAGCCACACGCAGCAGAGCCGAGTATAAAACCCATGTATCCTGAGTCCCAGTACAGTGCCACTGGGCCACGCTGCCATCCAGACCACAATGGCCAGACAAAATATTTTTAGTGGAAGGTGTTGGGACTATGAAGTGCTGCAGTGCATGATTTGGTCTGAATTGAATCTGGTCCTAAAAGCATTACAGCAGAAGGAAAGAACAAAGGAGGTGAAGGGGGAGAATGAATTAATAAAATACACTTCCCCCACCCTGCAATGAGTCACACTGAAGTCACAGCTTCTTCTATCCCCCTTAGACTGAATACTTCACCCTGTCTTACCTGCAGCTGCTGTTTTTTGCCATTAAGAATCAAGGATGCAAATCTTTGGAGACAGCTAGCATTGCAGGGAAGTCATGCTGTATTAACACACACCCTTCCCCAACAGTGACATGATTCTATTTTTAACAACTAGAAAAAAAAAATTATATACACAGACAAGCATCCTCTAACAGTTCTAGGAATTTGAATGTTTACCAAGGAGAGCAGGACGGAGAGCAGTCAGTGCTAGGAAGTTCCGTGTTCTTAGAGTCGTAACATACACTTAGGGAGACAGGACACCTGGGTTCTATTCCTGGTTCTGGGCATGGGGTCTAGTGGTTAGAGCAGGAGGGCTGGGAGCTCTGAGGTTCTACGTTTAGCTCTGGGAGAGGAGTGGTTAGGCATGGGGTACACGTGCGCTCTCTCTGCAGTAAACACCCAAAGGACTTCCATCAATAAGGTTGCACAAGCACCTATGATAACTTCTTTCCCCTGATAACACCTTCCTGAGATCTGAGGCACAACACAGGCAGAATTGCAGCATATTGTACCTAGTGGTTTGGAGCCACCTTAAAGCCTTTCACTGTCCCTTTGTGTCCATATGATATTGAGCTCTAACTAGAGCTTCATGAAGTACAATAGGCACATGTTTAGGGATCTGGCAGCCTAATGACGATTCATCCCAATGATGCATCCGATTTAGTGCTATCAGTGTCTTCAGGGTGTGTTTGATGGATGCGTTGATGTCCCCATATCTTGTGTGGGACCAATGAATTATAAAATAGCGCTGGATAGCTGAAAGTAGGAAGCTTGCACAGCCTGTACATGCCTCTCCCTTCTGCATCAATTCTGCTCCAGCACTGGAGTTGAATTGAGATACTGGCCTGGCACTCAGAACATTTGGATTCAAGTCAAGTTCTGCCACTGACTCCTTGGGAAAATACTTCTCTCTGGGCTTCAGTTCCCCGTGCATAAAATGGGAAATGATCATCCTTCCTTTGCCTTATTTAGAATGCAAACTCTTTGGGGGCAGATACCATCTCTTTGTTCTGCACTTGTATAGCACCTAGCCAGGGCCGGTGCAACCACTAGGCTAACTAGGCGGTCGCCTAGGGCGCCAAGTGGTCGGGGGCAGCAGTGGAGCGGAGGTGAGCTGGGGCAGGGGGGCGTGGGGAGGGCCACCTGCAGCAAGTAATGGTGGGGGGCGCACACAGGGGAATCGCTCCCTGCCCCAGCTCACCTCTGCACCACCTCCTCCCCTCAGCACCGCCCCACTCTGCTTCTCTCCCTCCCAGGCTTGCGCGCCAAACAGCTGATTGGCGCCGCAAGCCTGGGAGGCAGGAGAAGCGGCGGCGTCCTCGGGGAGGAGGTGGAGCAGAGGTGAGCTGGGGCAGGGAGCTGCCGCGGGGGGGCTGCCCAGGCCAAGGGGAGGGAGAGAGGGAGGGAGGGAAAGGGTGGCGGAGAGCTGCTGCAGGGGAGCGCTGCCCGGGCCGAGGGGGGCGGCGGCAGGGAGCTGCCACAGGAGAGGCACCTCGGGCGGGGAGAGGCGGCACAAGGTGGAATTTTTGCCTAGGGCTTGAAACCTCCTTGCACTGGCCCTGCACCTAGCACAAGCTGCCCCGGTCTATAACTAGGGTTTCTGTGTGATACTGCAAGACAAATAATAGCTTCAGACTCCAATCTAGAGCATTCATTACTTTTAAAAGGGGAAGAAAGCTTTTTCTAATACGCCAGATGGCCCAGATTCAGCAAGGCAGATATCTAAGCATGATGAGAAATTGGAGAGGTTGCAGAGAAGAGCCCCAAAACAATTCGAGGGATGGAAAAAATGTCTTATGCTGGGAGAGTTAAAGTGCTCATTCTGATTAGCTTCTAAAAAAAGGAGACAGAGGTGACTTGATTATGGTGTTTAAGTACCTTCATGTGGAGAAAATACCAGGTACTAAATGGCTCTTTAAACTAGCACAGCAAGGCACAGCATTAAACACTAGAAGTTAAAGCCAGGTTCTAGTTAAGGGAGGAGCTAAAGCACGGCAGTCCTTTGGCCTGTGTTATACAGGAGGTCAGAATAGATAATCACATTGCTCCCTTTTGTCCTTATCTTAAATTGAACTTAGAAATAAAGCACTATCAAGGATGATTATCCACTGGAACAAACTCGCAAAGGAAGTTGTGGATTCTCTGTCTCGACATCTTTAAACCAAGACTGGAGGCCTTTCTGGAAGATGTTTTAGCCAAGCACAAGTCACTGGAATCACTATAAGAGTCACTGAGTGAAGTCCTCTGGCTTGTGCTATGCAGGTTAAAGTAGGTGATGTAATAGGACCTTCTGGCCTTAAAAATCTATGAAAGTGATCTAGGCAGGAGAATGGTCAAAGGAGAAGTTAGACAAGTTTAAGAACCTTGCTGAATCAGGACCTAACAAAGGGATGTGGAAAATAGAAAGATGAAATACACAACACTTTTACCTGAACAGCTTTCCCTGGAGAACTGCATAGTAAACTCAGAAGCACCCCCAGCATCTAATCTCACAGCATCTGTATCAGTAACAAATAAGGCAGCTTAAAATGAGAGATCCGTGTAAAAATGTTTATTTACTAATGTTTTTTTAATACAGTACCTTAAAAAAATTACACATCTTGGCTCCAATTAAAGTGGGGAGGAAAGGGGGGAAAAAAGGAATCTTAACAGCAGCAAAAAATTCCCATTTGTTTTTTACTCTGTAAATTAAAAAAACCCCAACCCAAAATATGCTTCTGAAACTTTGCGATTTAATTAGGTTACTGAAATGGAAAAACACAAGTCCACTATTCTCAATACATAGTTGGCTGTTAATGCATGTGTGAATGTGCGTGCATGTATGTGGGAGTGAGGGAGGCAGCTTGCTAAGTCAGAGGGAAAAGCTGTGAAAGTCAGTCAAAGAACAGGTTTCAGAGTAGCAGCCGTGTTAGTCTGTATTCGCAAAAAGAAAAGGAGTACTTGTGGCACCTCAGAGACTAAAATTTATTAGAGCATAAGCTTTTGTGAGCTACAGCATCCGATGAAGTGAGCTGTAGCTCACAAAAGCTTATGCTCTAATAAATTTGTTAGTCTCTAAGGTGCTACAAGTACTCCTTTTCTTTCAGTCAAAGAAGAAAACTAACTCAGCAGCAGGTGGCTTTCCCTACTCAGAACTGTTTGACATTTCTCCTCCAAGAGCGGGCAGGGAAAGCAGCATCATAAAGAATAGAGGAAATCAAGAGGAAATCAACCCCGCCCCATCACACACCCTGAAAAACATTACAAGGTGAAAGCACAGAAATGAGCTATATAATATTCCCCATCCCAACCCTAAAGAGCCTCCTTATGGGAAACCAATGTATCTGGGGACACATCTGACCTGAGCGCTGAATTCCCATTGCAAGGAGAGCTACACACAAATTTAAGAAAAGTAACCCACCCCAAAGTGACAAGAGAGAGGGGTTTAACAAGCCGTTTTGGTGTTTTTTTGGGGTAGGCAGGATAAGACACACATGTGATACTTTGCAGGGGATTGTGGTCTGTCCAAGACAAGACACTCAGGACCCTGCAGTGCTGGCGAGAGCTGCTGGGGAATGGGCAATTTCAGTTTGGGCAACTGCTCCCCAGTTAGCCAAGCAAGGAAGATTTGCTCAGTGACTGAGCCTCATTTATTAGGAGGCTCTGGATGGAATCAGAGGCAAAAAGGGTTTCTGCCTCTGCCTGCATTGAATCCCCACCCACTTCAGCTTGGACAGTCGTTCATAAGAGTGGATAAGGTAATGAAGCTATGCTTCCCTTTTCAGGTGGCTTCCAACTACAGCCACTGCTGAGTGGATATAGGATTTCAAACAAATGCAGACATGTCACTGTTGTGCAAGTGCGGAGGGAGTGGGGTCTTATTAAATATTTCCATCTGAAGTAGTACTCAGAACAGGTCTGGACTGATCATCTACTTTTAGCCACGTAAGGGACAGCATGGCAAGCATCCTCATTGTGCCACAATGTCCAGTCTCCATGACCTCCTTGATCCTGGCATTTGTGTGTTACACTGGATTGAGACCCACAAAACTCATTTCATACAGGCCACCAAATCATCAGTGGCTGGTAATGGCTTCTGATTGCTACCAGCTTGGGCTAGTTTGGAACCAGTGACCTAGTGGTGAACAAAAGTGCTCCCATTCACCATCCCCTGAGCCATCCAGCCCCTTTTGTACAGGTGAAGTGTTTTTTTAAAATGCATTTCTAGTGAGCAAGGAAGAACGTAAAAACGGATTTTGGAGGTAGGTCTGAAGTCGATTTAGAAAAAACAGGCACATTATTCAACAGAACCCTTTTGTGTCACCCTTCCAAAGATGCTTCATCCTATACTAGGGCTGTACAACAAAAATTGTCCCATGCACCTTGACCTCAGCTACTGAAAACAGCGATGCAAGGAGGTCTTCAAAAGGTCACCAGTGGGTTCCGAGTCACATGATTCAATGAGATTCCTGCAGAGTGGAAACAAAAATAGCGAGGAGGAAGGGAGAGGGATCCTTATTTTCCAAGAGAGGGAGAGCCCAGCAGCAAGCTGGGAGAAGAAACAACTGGCTTCTTTTCCTCCATCATTGAGCAGAGCAAGGTCCTGAAACGAGCCAGCTCAGCCTTTAACAACACAACATGGCATGGGGAGATGGGTCCCTGCTGGCATGCATTCATACCCATTGACCCGCTGGAACAGGCACTCCCAAGTCTTGGGCATGCAGCTCCCTTGCATAGGCACATTAACAGGAGCAACAAAGAGATCTGCACATCAAAAGACTAGTCCATCTGCACCTTGTTCCATGGAAAAACCAGTGGTCTCTGCTTGTTCTGAACCCATAGTCCCAAACCATCCTCCTCCTATCAGGAGGCATGGTGCTGCCATTGCTACAGCACGGGAAGACTCAAGCCTCTTGCAGGGATGGCGATCAACCAGCTTCGGTATGGGACTCAAGAGTCCGGGACGAAAGCCTCAACTGTAGTTTCATTATCCTAATGATATGAAAATCTACACAATCACCAAAAGCCAAGACAGGCTTTGTAGGTTAAAAACATAATAGGCAAAACTCCATTAAAATGCTTGAGTGCAGGGAATGTACATTGGAAGGGCCAATTTACGCATTTGGACTATGTTAAGGCAGCAGTGAAGAATCCTAAGGACCATCCCTTTCTCCTCTCAAGGATGGAGTCTGTAAAGGAGGCCGGGGCAGACCTTTTCCAAAATAACCTGGTGAAAGTTTAAACCCTGTGTGACCATTAGAACCTGGAACTATGGGATGCTGAGTGTACTTTTACATGACAGGTGTAAACACACCATCAAGCTGAGGTACTGCAGGGTCTATGGGTTTGACTCTGATCTCAATCAGACCAGCATAAACCAAGAGACAATGGAGTCACTTCATATTTAAACTGGTTTGACTCAGGTGGAAATCAAAGGCCTTCTCTACACTGGGATATTGATCCATGGTTGATATTATCTGACAAACAAGGGATACCACACCCTCACCCACACATTGGATCCCTTTCTACCAGTGCTGGAATCAATTCTCTAGCAGGCAATGTTGAAAACAGAGTGGTCCAGTCACCTATACCAGTCAAACCACTTTCAACTTGTGGAAGGAGGAAGCAATCAGTGATCGGTACCTTACTATCAACCAGGGACAACCACTGCTTCCTGTCTATACTAGGAGAAGTGTGTGGACTTAAACCCAGTAATTAGAGTAAATGGAGGAGGAGGAGGAGGAGGAGGATTTGGGACGCGAAGAATGTCTGGAGCCATTTCCCTTTACCTGACAGGTTGATTTTGCTCAGACAGACTTGTAGCGTAAGAGCATGGATGACGGGAGCCCTGGAGATGGCTAACTCAGTAGCGCTGAATGGCAAAGCAGACTCAGGAATAGGAATCATTTAAGTGAGGATGTAAGACCCCTTTTCTCCTATGGCGCTTCTTTCTGCAGTTCCTGCACTGGAGAACCCAAGAGACACCTTTCACCAGGATGAATAAGGCGATTCTCCCTCCTATATAGAGAGGAGATTCCTGTTTGTTGCGTCTCATCTGCGTGCTAGGATTGGTTTTGCCTTCAGTGAGGGTCAAGCGTTGGTTCACGCTATGCATGTTTGAAGCAGTGCTTAGACAGAGGCAGAAACGCAACCATCACCAAGGGACAGCCTTGCGTACAAGACTTCACCTGATATGGTGGGGGAAGTGGATCCACTTCTAACCCCAGGCCAGGATGGATCTTCTGGTAACAGGCAGAGTCCAATCTGCTTTGGGAAGGAGAGAAATTGAACAAAAAGGAACCCCAAAAAACACGGGAAAAGTTAAACCATAAAAAAGGGGGGGGGGGACAGAAAAAGTAACAGAGCCCTGTATGTAATGAATGACTGGAGGTTACTCTACTGAGCCACGCTTTGCCCTCCAACCCAAAACCGAATCAAGAGGAGTTCTGGTTCTGATAGATTGAGGCTTTCTCCTTCAGCAAATCCAGACACAAGTGACAGCTCCAGCTCCCTGCAAGAAGAGGTGAAGACTCAGTAACTAGGCTTTCCCAGAATGCTTAGTGAACTGCATATGTGTGAGGGGGCGATTTGCCTGCTGCTGAAATGTGGCCGGCTCCAGGGTGGAACACAGCAGCTGTTTAACAGGACGATAATCTGTTGTTCTAACATTGCCCTAACAGGCAATGCTATCTAGGGTGCCAAACTGGGTCTATTTCCAGCTCTGCCACTGACCTACTGTGTGACCTTGCACAAGTCACTTCCCCTCTCTGTACCACTATTTCCTCTCACAGCCTTTGTTTATTTAGAATGCAAGTGCTTTGGGTCAGGAACTGCCTCACTATGGGTTTGTCCACACAGTGTTCATACTGCTTTAAACTATATCAGTTTGAAAATGTTATAGCTAAAGCCGCACAACCGCCTAGTATGGAAACAGTTCTACTGATGCCTCACGCCAGTAGTTTATTCCAGGATCTTGACTGGGGCCTCTAGATATTAACATACTACTAATAATAATGCATATGCGATAACAGGCCCCAATTTTTCAAGTCCTCAACCCCTACCACTGTACTACTAACAATCTTGGCTGAGCCTCCAAGGTGCTACCATAATATTACCAATAGTGCACATACAGTAACAAGGCCCAGATCTTGGTTGGGGCATCCTAGGGACTACTGGGGGGTGGGCAGGGTTATGGTATTTATACCCTTACTTCTGTTCTGCTGCTGGCGGTGCTGCCTTCAGAACTGGGCAGCTGGATAGTGGCGGCTGCTGGCTCAGAGCGTAACTCTGAAGGCAGAGCCGCCGCCAGCAACAGTGCAGAAGTAGGGAGGGCATGGTTTGATATTGCCACTTACTTTTGCGCTGCTGCCTGCAGAACTGGGTCCCTAGTCAGCAGCCGCCACTCTCCAGCTGTCCAGCTCTGAAGGCAACGCAGAAATGAGGGTGGCATGGTATGGTGTTGCCACCCTTACTTCTGTGCTACTGCTGGCAGGGCACTGCCTTCAGAGCTGGGCTCCCAGCTAACAGCCACCACTCTGGCCACCCAGCTCTAAAGGCAGCACAGAAATGAGGGTGGCAATACCACGATGCCCCTAAAATAACCTTGTGACCCTCCTGCAACTCCCTTTTGGGTCAGGACCCCCAATTTGAGAAATGCTGGTTTCCCTCGTAAAATAAGTATTGTATGGGGGAAAGCACACAAAAGACCAGATTTCACAGTATGTGATGCATTTTTCATAGTCGTGAATTTGGTAGGGCCTTAAACATATCCTAGCAGGTGTTAATCCAGGACTATATGCTCCCAGTATGCTAGGAAACAAAGCCCCCAAGATCTTCAGATATTTCTCCATCTAGATAACGTTAAGTGAGAGAATTAAAAGGCAATTTAAAATTAACATGGGTGAATCTAGACTAGAGATTGCTTCTGGCTGCTCAACTGTAACCAGTTTGCTTTGAAACCATGAATCAGCACACTGTGCAAGGAAAGGTGGGGCTGGTGGAAAATCTGGACTCTGCCACTGTACTTTTGATTTTGCTACCAATGCAGAAATGTTTCCACACTTGGCAGGATGCTGTCCCCATACTTCCTTCCTCAGGATGCCTAATGACAATTCCTACCACATCCCAGTTGGCATAGAGACAGTGATGATTTAGTACCAGGAGGATCTACTGGAGCGGGCACTGCCTGGAGAAGGTGCATCTATTTCAAGAGCAGGCTGAGGGAGGGAGGTCCACAGACCTCATCTAATCTGACCTCTTGCATGTGACAGACCAAAGAATTTCACAGGTTCTGATGTAAGCAGAAACATCTCTGATCAATTTCAATGGGAGTTGCACCTGCTTCCTCCAAGGCTGAATTTGTTGGCCCTTGTATCCAAATCCTCCCTTTTAAAACTCAATATTGGATGTTTTTCTAGCAGATCTGCTCCAACTCAAACATCAACTAATTCAGGATAGTCCCATGGCCAGTGATATACACAAGGTCAGACTAGTTGGATCACAGTGGTCCCTTCTGGTCTTGGAATATGACTCTAAGAAAGCCAAGGAAAGTTATTTGGAACATGGACTATTTGTGCAGCACCTAGCATAATGGGGTTCTGTCCCATGACTGGGCCTCCTAGGGGATACTCACAATACGAATAAGAAGAGTCCCAACTGAACCCTACACTTAGCGCAGTGTTCCCTTCACCACAAGATCCTACACGCATCACTTAGCACATTTGTCAATTTAAGAGGTACCCAGGACTGGAATAAGTAAGAGGGGGTGCTTCTGCAAATTAGAACAGTGGGGCACTAGGCGGGGGAAGGAATAACTTAGGCAGCAGAGAGATCCATGGGTTAGGATCATAGGGGATCAGCAGAGCTACCTGTGTCAAGGAGCTCAGAGCTGAAATAGCAAGCGAGGCTGTGCAGCAAGTCTGAGGGACCTTGGCAGAGCTAGCCAGGCCCAGAATAGTAGGGGATGTTATACGGGATTCAGAGATATGTGGGAGAAAGTTGCACACTTTCTGCTTGCATCATGCCCAATGCTATCAATCACTAGTGCTTAGAACCAAAATCAGAATTCTAAAGAGAGACAGGAGTGGGCCAAGGAGCACTACATTTACCTTCGGGTGGCTCTGACATGGGCGGAGTTAGACAGTACATGTGATAGCCACGATCACAATCGTCACAGAAGAGCAGCTGGTCCTAAGCAGAGGGGGGAGGAAAATAAAGGAAAATTCGGATGATTCAACACAGCTTCACAAAAGGGCTCTATTTACAAATCACAGCATGATTCTGCCATCCCACAAAGAACAACAGAGGGCGCTTTAGTGACATGCGAGTCTAACCAATCCCTCAGGGTCTTCACCAAAGATTAGATCTGCCACATTTGACACTAAAAGCATAAGCCTGTACCACCTAAGCCACAGGAGTAACTCCATTAGCTGATAGCAGTAGCAGATTCCTATGTGAAACGGCCACTGAAAAGGTCCGTGTAACACCTGCAGGGCTGGATCAAGGCATACTCTCATATGCATAGGTGCTGACTCCACGGGTGCTCCGGGGCTGGACCACCCACAGGGAAAAATTAGTGGGTGCAGAGCTAAGCACCCCTTCCCCCCCCGAGCATGCCGCATCCCCACTCCTCTGCCTACCTCCCAGCATTTCCCACCCAGCTGCTTCCAAACAGCTGTTTGGCAGCATTAGCATGCTCTAGGAAGGAGAGGGAGGAGCAAGAACATGGTGCGCTCAGGGGAGGAGGCAGGGAAGAGGCGGGGCTGGGGCAGGAATTTGGGGAAGGAGTTGGAATAGGGGCAGGGAGGGGGCAGAGTTGCAGCGGGGGACTTTGCGGAAGGGGTTGGCAGAGGCATGGCAGGGGCGGGGCCTCATGGAAGGGGTGGAGTGGGGGCGGGGGCAGGGAGGGGGTCAAACACCCAGGGGAAAGAGGGGAATTCGGTGCCTATGCTCACATGCCTAGGGTCCTGGCTCTTAGATTCGTGTTAAAAGGTCAGGATTTTAGGTGTTGATTTTCTACCCTTTGGGACTGCAAAACAAATTCTGATAGCATGACTTGAGTGTGATGCAGAGACGTCGCCTGAGTCTGCAGAGAGCCTGAGACATTAGCTCTGAAAGGATGGAGCTTCTCCATAGGTGACTAATGTAGTGATGCCCACCTGAGTCTGCGGGGAGCTGATTAATGGCTCTGAGAGCGGAGCTGCCCCCTGTGTAACAAATACAGCCTGCCTGTATCTGCAGAGATCCTTAGGTAATGGGAGAAGCAACCACCAAAACCAGTGAGGAAGCCACATTGCCCAATTGGAGTAGAACAGGTCCCCTGACCTGGGGGAGAGGGCAATGTTGATGGTACACTTGCGGTCTCAAGCTGCATTACTCCAACCCGAAACACACACTCCCCGAGAGCCTACCTTGGACATTATCCATAATCCCACCTCCCAGCTAGTCTCCATTCAGAATTTAAACTCCCACAGTAAACTCCATTCCAAAGATTATTCTCCTGTCTCTGCCAAAACTGTGCAAGCTGCTGCTCTCGCTGTGCAGCATGGCGAGATGTAGGCAGATAATACTTGGGGAGATAATTTCTGGACACAAATGACATGTACCCCTTGGGGCTTGCTGGTCCCCTCTTTAAGCCCACGTCTGCAGCTGTGGATGCCCAAAGTGTCAAGCTTATTCTGCCATGATCGATCCCGCCAGAACCGAAGGGTACTCACATCGTTCTCCGAGGTGCCACAGATATTGCAGCATTTACACTCGATGCACTGCCAACGGTACGTCTTCACTGCTGCCATCATAACCGGAGTGAACTGGAGGCAAGAAGGGTGCCCTACCAAGGGGGATGAAACAAAGCCACACATGGATGTTAGACATGTCAGGCCTGGACAAGTGGCAAGAGTTCAGAGAAGCAAGAGAAATGGAAATGAAGCATGAAACATAGGGAGGCAGGAAGATATATAGAGGTTATTTCCAAATAGCAACAACTGCAATGGTGACAGCTCTTGCCCCCAGAGAGGGAGAAACAGAGAAGGAGCAGTGCTAGACAAGGAATGAAGTAGAAACATAGAGAGAGGCTGCTCCAGACAGCAGCAGAGGAGAAGGCTCTCCAGCTAACAGGAGAGCAGGGTAAAGAAACAGACAGATGGGGATGCTGAAGCACAAAGCGGGGAAGTGACATGCTCATGGTCACACAGTCAGTGGCAGAGCCAAGAGTTTAACCCAGGAGTCCTGACTTCCAGTCTCCCGCTGCTCTAACCACTAAAGACCATTCTCATTCTGCAGCTGGATATGGAATCTAGAGGTCCTGAATCCCAGGCCTCTTCTTGCTCTAACCCATTAGACCCCTCTCCCCCTCCAAGCTGGGAACATAAACTAGGAGCACTGGCTCATAGTCCCCCGGCTCCTCCTTCAGCTGTCTTAGGTGGGACAAAAGAAACCAGGTAGCCAAAATATTGCACTGGCCTTAAATAAAAGAGCAGAAATGCTCCTGGCTCTGGGAAGACAGACATCAGTTTCCCATCATACATCACTGCAGCCACCCCACCCCATGGGACAAATAAGGGGGCATCCAGCATAAAGAACCACCCCAAATCAGTGAAGTGAAGCAGCAGCAACACCTCATGCTGGACCACAGGCATCCAGCCTCTTGAATGCAGGTACTGCAAATCAAAGTACCTGATCGCCCGCAGTCCGAACACGACACCAGCTCCTCCGGGTGCCCAGTCTTCTTATTGATTTTTGAGTCTCCCAGGCAGAAGTCGCAGTAATTGTTGGGCAAAGCCAAGCCATCAGGACCTTTCTTGGCTGTTTGGAGAAGAGCCAACCCCACCCCACCAAACAGAGAAAAGGTTATTTAGAGTGAGCAATGACACCTATAAGGAGAACATTCAACAACATTCCTGTAGGGACTTTGGCCCACATAAGCTTTCAGATGCAGCAGAGAGGAGGTCATGGCATAGCAGATGTACCCACTTCTAGATCCCTGCAAGGATACAAATTTTATATCCATGGATATAAAGCAGATACCCACGGAGATGAAGGGCTCTAGTGACAATGAGCGAGACCAGCTGGGCCATGGCTAGCGACCAGGCCAGGAACAACAGCAGCAAGTCGGGCCGCCACTCACAGGAGCCAGCACCTCTGGTGTGGCTGTATTGCCCCCAGCCCTACCCACTGGGGCGGGCACAAGGTTCACCAACAGCTGTCCCTGGTCATGCTAGTTTGTGCAAACAGCTCGCACCCTCCTGGACAGGAGTCCCTTCCATGCAGCAGTGTGCATCTCCTGTCCAAGAGCGTGCAAGCCACTTTCACATATTGGCTTTCGCCGCTGGTTTCGCTCATTGTTCCTAGAGCCCTACAATTCTGCAGATATCCACAGGTAAAAAGCGGATATAAATTTTCTTTCTGCAGTACCTTTCAAAGCACTTTAGAAACAAAGCCTCAAAACTCTGCATGCAACAAAGATAACTGTTCTTTTACCTGGGTTATGCAAAGGTAGACAGACACAGAGAGGGGAAGCGTTTCACCTACACACAGCTAGTTGGGGCAGAGGTAGAAAAAGAACCCAGGAATCCTGAGTTTTGGTCTGGCTAATCTAACCACTCTGCTAATTCCTCCAACCTAGATTACATTGGTTCCCACGGATCCCAGGTGTCTCAGCTCCCTTCTCTAAAACACACTATGCTCCTAGAGCCAGGGACAGAACCAAGGAGTCCTGACTCTGAGCCCCTCTTGTTCTAGCCTTCTAGACCCCACGCTTCCCTCCTAGAGGCGGAGATAGACCACAGCAGTCCCAGTTGTAGTCTTGGTTCCCTCACCACTACCCTCAGGCCCTAAGGCTACAGAAGAGCCAAGACACACAGGAGACAGCGGCTAAAGGTCTTACACTTCTGCTCCTCAGATCTCTGAGAGACGGGCGTCGGGGGCTGCGAATCTTCCTTATCCTCCCCCTCCTCCTCAGCCAGATGGGAGTGAGCATAGTGGTAACTGAGCCCAGGGCGGTTCTTGTAACGCTTCCCACAGACTGCAAAAGAAAATGGGGATGGGTCTGTGCTCCTGGCAGGCACCTGAGCCACAAACATCGCTGCTCATGTGCAACCCCCCAGATCTCTCAGACAGCCCTTCCCAACCCACCCTTTTCCTGAAGACACAGCAGTTAACAGTGTACAACAGCCAACATGGCTTCAGGAGGCTGCTTCATGGAGCCAGCAAACTCATAGTTTGGCCAGACCCTGAGAAGCCATGGGCATTTCTACCTTTGCTGACTGTAAGCCATAAATCCTTCTACTTTCCCCCTACCCCTCCTGCTTGCCCAGCAGATCTTCATGGGGATGAGAAAACTTTGTCCAGAACAATCCAAGCCATGAAACACAGAAGGAAATTCCCCATCTTCTCTTGGGTTTAAACCTACCTAACTCTGAAATTCAGGCCTGAGCCTCCTAAAGGTGGCGTCTCCTTGGATGCATCGTTTCTCAGATCAAGAGACACTGGAACCAAGCTGAAGGCATCCCACACAGACTCCCAGAAAGCAAACACCACATTATCCCCACACTCCCACACACACTTCTGTTGCCTCTGCCTGCTTTGCTGTCCCTAAAAGACAGCTGCTTTACAGCCACAGGGGGTAGAGAAAAGGCCTGTTTTCTATGCAATAAACCAACCTCCCTTGCAGGGCTGGAAGTAGAGATCATAATGCCCCTGGAATTGGGAGCCACCTCCCTAATCTACATTCCTTTCTTACCATTTACCTCTGACACTGTTTGGTACCAGAATGGCAGCCTCAGAGACCAAAGCCCACAGAACAGGTACAACGCAGGCAGCATCAGCACAAGTTTCTCCCACACCCTCTGGCCACAAGACAGCCAGGACAAGTCCAACTGTGGAGGGACTTCCCCACCACTGTGGGGAGGCAGACTGCGATGTCAGTCTTCATGGCATATCCACTGGCCTCTCCGTGTCAACAGAAGGCTTCTGAGAGCTGGCGCCACTGGGAACTGGTCTGAGACCAACCTGACTCATTTCATGTACTAGCGAACAATCAGCAGTCATATGGTAGCTGCTTTTGGTCATCACCAACAGCCTAGGCTGTATTCGAACTGGTGAGCTGGCAGTGAGTGGCTCATATTCTAGCCCACATCCTGAGCCACCCGATACCCATTATAGCAATTACATCTTGCTTAAAACAGAACTGGGGGTGGGGGCAGGGACAGACACAACAGGTTTTCTGTTGCAATCCACTCTCTTTGTGCCACTGGAGTGGGAACCTCCTACAAGTCTACAGCTTGGGAAACCCTCAGTAGCCAGAGCTGGCTCTTATGCCTCCCTCTTTGCAGTTCCCAGCAAAGGGGTGGTGTGCATATCTCCCTCTCAGGAGTGGCTGGAGCACGATGTGCTACTGCCATCCCCAGCTGGCACACGGTTCCTCAGGGATCATGCCAAGCATTCCACCTAGCTTGCTCTCATTTGCCTTGGCGGTGGAAGCTGGGCCACAGTAGAGGATCTACCCTTGCATGGAAAGATCCCTAACTTGGCCGCCTTGTTTTATCTCACTTAACCCAGTGAGACAAAACCCCCAAATCCCACTTATCGATGCCACCAAGCAGCTGAGGCAGAAGGGCAGTAAGCAAAATGTTCAGAAGAGTTCTTAGAAGAGCCTAAATCCCACTGAGCTTCAATAAGACTTGGCTTTCCTAAGTCACTTTTGAACCAGGGCGTAGGCACTGTTCCCACTATAAAGAGTTTGTCAGAGCAGCTCTATCAATAGAGCTTCATCGGCAATCCTTCCCTAGGCCATGTCTACACTAGGGATTTTGACCTGCATAATAGCTGTGTCATTCAGCGATACAAAGAGGAGAGATCGCTGACCGATAAAGCTGTACTGGCAGAAGTCCCTAGTATCATCAAACCAGCAAAGCCGTACTTTTACTGATACAGCTTGTTTTGTTCAGGGGGAATCTGGGTGTGCGTGTTGGTTTTACTGTGCTGGGATAGCGCTGTCCATGCTAGGAGTGATTTGTCAGTGTAGTATATGGACTGAAACCCACCCAACTCATTTCAAATGCCGGCCTCCCAACCACAGTCAGATGAGGACTGCTTTCAGTCACAATGACCCAGACTGGATTCAAACTCATAGTAAGGGGTTTGGTATCCTAGCCCCACTCTGAGACAGCTGGTGTGCATTATATCTATTACATTCTGCTTGAAACAAAACTGGGGAGGAGGAAGAACAACAGTAAAGCACTCCCAGCATGGACATGGGCTTTAATGGAGACGCAACCTATACCACAAACAAAAAAAACAAAAACAAAACAAAAGTTCTTTTGACAGTATAACTTATACTAAGTCCTCGAACGAAATAAGCTAGGATTTTTTTTGCTGGTATAGTATATCTACACTAAGGATTTTACCGGAACAGCTTGTCGGTTACGGGTCACTTCTAATTGACATAGGTAGGCCAGAAATACATTTCAGGGCGGGCCATGCCTTAGGCTCCTAAGTCACTTTGTTGCTTTGGATAACTTTACTTAAAATCCCTATTACCCATGCTTACTAGTGGGTGGGAATAGAGTCCTGGCTGGATAACGAGGAGAGAGGCAGGGAGGATTGAGGGAAAAGCGATGAAGCTTAAACTGGGTCTTGGAGAGGGATGGATTAATTGGGGCTTGCCAAGATTTGCCCAGAAAAGCAAAGCTGGGGACAAGAGAAAGACCAAGCCTCTTGGTTATTTAACTGAAGACTTGGATCCTCAGGGAAAGGGGAAAAAAGACAAATCTCTCTAAAACCACTTTAAGCCACAGCCAATTTACATAGCGACTGAAATGCCCATTTGCCAAAGGGAATTATTGCTCTCTTAGCTCTGTGTAAACACAAGTACAAACCAGGCCTGGCTAGCTCCTCCAGCAGCACTGTTCTCTGGATACTTCTGCTGTAGCAGGGATCTTGCACACACTGGCTTAGATGGAATGAAATTGGACTCTGAACAGTCATTGGGAAAGCCAGGGTTATGGTTAGCTTCTCGATGGCTGGCCTCTAGTCTAGGCAATACCACATTATATGTATTTAATAGTCATGTCAATGAGAATTAAAATGTCTATTCTTATTCTGCGTATTTCATTCAAAGTCCACAAAGCACTTGACAAAGGGGGTATTTATCCACCACTTTATAGATAACAGAAATTAAGACCCTTGCCAAGATCATCCAGAGTCTCCGAGGCAGTGTCTGAAGCAGAACTCAGGAGTTCTTACTTCCACCTCCACTTTGTTCTAATCACTATATCCCACTCCCCTCCTACAGCTAGGAAGCCTGACTCCTCCTCTCCTTCCCTCCCCACTAGACCACCACTCACCCCTCCTGGAGGTAGGACTAGAGCCCTGGGGGTTCGGACTCTCAGGCCCTGGCTGTAACCAGACAATATTGTTGCATCACAGAGAACAGAGGCAGCAGAATGGCTGGGGGTGGGTAGGAAAGCCTATACGCTGAATTTCTCTTCACTACAGATGCTGTGTAACAAATGATGGGTGATCAGGCCCCATGTGAGGAGTTTAATGAGGTTACTGAAGTATGCACTGTTACAGAAAATTGCAGACCTATAACTTTGCTCATCAAATATTTAACAGAGCCTGCAAATTCCAGAGCCCCAGCCAATGCACTGGCTTGCCCAGGAGCCTTTTGGACCTGGTGTTGCATTAATATCTAATCCCAGCTGAGGAAGAAAAGGGAAGCATTTGGCAGAGCCGTGCAGGTGCAGCTTAAGCGAGATGGGGTAGCATATTAGCTAGGAGGCACAGGAGTCCAGTGAGTCAAAAAAGCCACCATAAGTCTAAGCTAAGAGGCGGAATTGCAACATAAGGAAAAACCAATTTGACTCTTATTACACCATCATTTACCAGCTGGGCATGTGTCACTGGTGTCCTTGCCAGGCCAGGAGGCATTGCTACAGCAGCCAACAGGGACCAGTTCAAGCCATCCCACCCCCTTCAGAATTCTGAGGACAATAGTCAACACCCCACATGATGTCATTCATTCAAACATCTTGCAGTTTTAAGGGACCCATAACATCTCCATTTCTCAAAAGGCATCCTCTGTGATAACCCAGAACCCCTAGTATAAAGATGGTCCTTACGTTTCAGAGGAGGCCTAGCCAGCAGCATCACAGAGGGAGAGAAATCATGCCTTTTTAAAGTACATATATTTGAGCCAAAATCTCAATGGCAGTTGATAACCTTTGACCCTCATCCAGAGTCTGACATGGCCAGGTTCTGACAGAGTAAAAGCACAATGCCTATTCCAGTAGCAATATACTTTGGCATTCCTTGAAGGAAAAGAGTCATGCCTCAGCCATTCCAGAGTGGGTTTGATTTATCACATGAATTTACTGCTGGCGAAAAGGGCCAGATTGACATCCCAAGACAGTGAGGCCTCTTTGCATCCACAGCACCAGGAACAGCTGGGCAAATTTCTCCCCGCACTGTGGGCAAGAAGGAAGATTTTCAAAAGCAACTAGCAATTTTGGATACCCTGTTTGAGACATCTCTGAGGGGCCTGATTTTCAGCACGTGCGTGGGCCCAGCCTCTGAAAAAACAACTAGTCTGACAAGGGAACTTGATAAGTTTATGATCAGGCTAACATGACAGGGCTGCCTGAGATAGCAGGGACTGGACTCAATGAACCTTCTTAGTGTAATGTTCTGAAAATCAGGTCCCTTTAATAAGGGCACTCAGGTTGGGCAACACAAGATTACCAGTCACATTTGAAAACCATGGCCAAAGTGAAAGGGGAAGCTCAGACTCCATGGCCCATTCAATCCATGGCCTCTCAGGCAACAGGAGAGCCAATCTGTGCTAACTGTGGTGTCGGTTTAATTTGATTTTTTTCTTGGTGCTCTGGATTGAGACCCCACTCCAGAGAGTTTTAAAACTAACATTCCAGGAGAACAAAGTCAGGAGGAAATAAAAAAAGCAGACAGAGAGAATGGACTACCTCGGTCGGGAGGTTTCAAGGTATGCTTTTGTTTGTAACTATCTGAAATACAGAAAGAGAATAATGAGAAAAAAGGTGAAAACACCATAGGTCACACACATGGCAAGCAACAGAGAGCAGAGTGATTTTAAAAGGAGAAAATAGGAAAAAATACTGCTTAGTTTTCTTAAAAAACTGGTGACAATTCTACCAGGACTGTAGGAAGGAGAGAGAGAAGTAACTGCAAAAACTCAGGATTTTGTACATTCTTTTGCCAATTTAAAGTTCAGAACTGCAGGAATAGCTGCTCCCTTGGGTTGCTTAAGCTTTTCCAGTGGCATTCCCACTGACAGCAAGGAAGGAAACAACAGCATAGAACTCTGCAAGGGGCAGCATGGGACGAGTTCTTGGGGGACGTAGTGGCTGCTACCAAATCAGAAACGGAGTAACACACAACAGGGACGTCATAGAAATCCCATTTACTTGCCCTAGACACGCGCTTGATGCATTCATTCCCGGCAGGGCTAGTATGCCTTTCTGTTGCCAATAAAATTACTGAAATTGAATCCCATTAGTGCTAAAATTAGCTCTCCCACACCACAAATGTGGCATGAAAACCGTGTTTCGTGGCCAGAGCATGGACCAAAAGGTCTTTAGGACAACAATCAGGAGAGCAGCGACTATATCTCCAGTAGGACAGAATTGATCCCTGCCCTCCAGCTGAACTACGAGGTCTGAGAAGAGGGAGAGGACAAAGTAATTGGATTCCACAAACCCTGCAGCAAACAGATAGCTGAGTCATGTATTGAATAGCATAGGGAAGGGTGGGTAGGGCTTTTCCAGGCCCATAAAACAGATTGAACCTAGAAATCAAAGACAGGAATCCTGGTTAGTGGGAATGAGACCTCCGTGTTGATTCTCCCCACTACCCATACCCACACAATCAAGAGGCAATTCTCACCATTAGATTCAGAGACCCTGGCTGGATATTAATATGGAGTTCTGATAGCTCCTTGCAGCCGAACAAAAAAGTAACAAGTTGGCACTGCTGCCAGAATTGCTGCTCACACCTGTGGTGCAGGCTAAAGTGTTGCGAGAACGCAAGCGGAGTGTCCAGCCATTTCATGCAGTCCAGACATCTGCAATGGCCTCCTTGCTTAGTGAAGATTCTGCTGGAGTGGGAGAACCTGCCCCAAATGGCAGATATTGCATGTGTCCTTCCAGGAAAAAAACAAACAAAAACAAACTGTGGATTCTCCGCACCCAGCAGAAATGACATATCTGGATTAGGGCCCCGGCTCCAGTAAAAACAAAGAAAGGGGGAACTTACAAGTCCTCTAGATATTCTCAGATTCACCTTCATTTTGAATGACTATCACACCCCTGCAAAAATCCCATCCTGCCCCCAATGGAAACAGGAACACTACTCCCTTCACTGCTCACTCCAAAAGCAAATACATTGGAGACAGGTTGGTCCCAGAGTATAGACTACAGGGAGACAAGCGCTTTTCATACTCACTGTCGCAGGCATAAGGTTTATCTCGGTCTTCTAATATGGCTGCATCCAGCTTCTTCCGAGCACCACTGACGCCTTTACCCTGGGGACCAGAACACATATCAATAAAGTGCCAACGCCAAGACATTTGCTTCTAGAATTTAGTAATTCTTATGCCACCAAACTATCTGACAGTCCATAAGGGACTAGTCAAAGGGGCTCCTGCATGCCTGTAGTTAAGCTAACAAAATAACCAATCTGCTTGAATAAAGTCAATCAAATAGCGCCCCTTAGTGGTCTTTGCCTGAGATAATTTATAGATTTTAAGGCCAGAATGGATCATTAGATCATCTAATTTGAGCTGTGTAACTCAGGCTGAAGAATTCTGGCCAATTACACAAGTTACGGGGCTCAATCCATGGGTTTCACTAAAGCTTCTTCCAAAAAGGTATCCAGTCTGGATTTGCAGACACCAAGAGATGGAGAATCCCCCACTTCCCCCTGAGAGTTTGTTCAACAGCTAACCACTCTCACTGTGAAAAACGTGTGCCTTATTTCTAATATGAATTTGTCTGGCTTTAACATCTAGCCATTGGTTCTTGTTCTACCTTTCTCCACTAGGTTAAAGACCCCTTTAGTAAACTGGGATTTTCTCCCTGTAAAGGACATATACACCCTAATCAATTCACTTTTCAAATCTTCTTTTTGATAGGCTACACAGACCTTTTAGGGAACGTCTACACCCAGTCTTCCTACCTTCCTAAGAGTATGTCCCAGAGCCAGAGCTCCAGCCCAAGCCTGAACGCCTACACTGGAATTTTACAGCCCACCACCTGAGCCCCACAAGTCTGAGTCACCTGTCTTGGGCCAGCCACAGGTGTTTAATTGTAGCCTAGACATACCCTAAGTCTCTCCATGCATGTTTTCCAGCTATCAGGTCATTTTTGTGGCTCTTTTCTACACCCTCTCCAATTTTTCAACATCCTTTTTAAAATGTAGACACTAGAACTGGACACAGTATTCCAGTATCGGTCTCACAAATGCCATACATAGAGGTAATATCACCTCCCTCCTACTCACTACTCCCCCATTTATACATCCAAGTAGATCACATGCCAGGCAAGAACTGGCCTTGGAGACCAACACAAAGTGGGTCACAGATTAAAACAATCAGATTTTCTCAGGAAATTCAAAGAACCGCATTAAAGTGAACTAAGACGTGGTTATTTATCCAGTTGATCCAGCCCAACTACCAGAGTCTGACTATCCCTTGAGAAATTTTCCCATTTTCTGAACATGAGACAGAGACTGTGATAATATAATAATGACTATTCTCTAATCTCATGCTTCAGGGCTTCAGCCCTGCATGGGTTAGGAAGGAATTTTTTTTCCCCCTCTGATACATAATTATCTATTTTGGTTTTCTTCCATCTTTCTCTGAGATCAGCCACTGGAGGACACCCATTGGGGTGGACTGGCACTCTGAGATGGTTCAGAGGATCCTGTGTCTTTCACACCTGGCTGATGCGTCTTCCCCAAATGTTCAGGGTCTAACTGATCACCAGATTTGGAGTTGGGAAGGCATATTCCCCCAGGATAGACTGGAAGGAACTTCAGGAGGTTTTCATCTTCCTCTGCAGCATGGGGTATGAATCATCTACCAGGATCATCTGGACATGTTTCACCTAATTAATTCCCTACCGTTAAGCATTGGTGGTACCTCCCTCTCTCCTGGAACACACAACAGTTTAGTTTCCTGAGGACTCAAATGCTTTGGTTTAACTGAAGTCAATGTGGCCACTGCAGGAGTGACTGGTTGGCTGAAATTTAATAGCCTGTGCTATATAGGAGATCAGACTAGATGATCTAATGGTTGCTTCTGGCCATAAAGTCTATGGAACTGAAAAAGAAATGAACCAGCAGTAGTAATCACCCAGAACATCTAACCCACAGGTGAGTTCTAATTAAATTCTTTCCAGGCAACATTGCAACAGCATTTGAGCAATTGCTTCAGCGCTCTCCTGACTGATCTACTGTGAGACTGAAGTATGTATGTCCCACCTTCATCAGTGCAACTCCAATGGACATTTCAGCTGCTGCATCATCTAGACCAGGGTTCTCAAACTGGGGGTCGGGACCCCCCAGGTGGTCACAAGCTGTCAGCCTCCACCCCAAACCCTGCTTTGCCTCCAGCATTTATAATGGTGTTAAATATATTTTAAAAAAAAAGTGTTTTTAATTTATAAGGGGGTCACACTCAGAGGCTTGCTATGTGAAAGGGGTCACCAGTACAAAAGTGTGAGAACCACTGATCTAGACCCTATCTGATGACATGATGGCAAAAATGCACATGATGCTGTCTAATCCAGGCTCTTGGCATTGCTAGCACCAGTGGTAGTGAAACAGTGGGAGGTTTGGGAAGGGCTAGGCAACCAGGCTAGGGTTTTCAAAGCAGAGCCAGGTACCCAAATCCCACTGAAATTCAGCTGAGTTCCCCTAGGCTTCTTTGGAAATCCCAGCCCTATTTCTTAACACTGTGGCAACGTGTTCTGTAACTGTGTTGGGTGTGGATATACGTAGTATCGGAAATGGTTTACAACATGATTACAAACGTTAATGGTGACAGGCCTTTACAGCGAGCATTGGTATATCAGACTTCAGGAGAAGTTCATAGGGCAGACTCAGCACAGTCACTAGGCTGGGCCCAACAAGACAGAACCAGGACAACCCACAACACCATAACTCATCTAGCTGGCATTACCTTGGCTTTGCCCTTGCCTCGTCGCTTTGGTGTATCCTCTTCATAGTCTTCATCATCCAGATCATCCAGGAAGTCATCGGGTTCAAGGATCCGCTGTAGAGGGGAGAGGGTTTATTGTAGGGGGGAAAAAAAACTTGGCATGGTTTGGGAAAGAAAGAAATGGAGAATGGACAGTGATGTTAGAATTTGGCTGAGGGATGTCCACCAGAAGCTACAAACACACACAGAGGAGTAAGTGGCATATATGAAGGGGTGGGAATTTTCAGGTACATTTTACTCCCAACCACAGCAAAGAGAAGGCTGGTCTTGTGGTTACAGAAACAGGCTGTGATTCAGGAGACCTGGCCCTCAGCTCCTGGATCCACTATGGACCTTGGGTGAGTCTCTCAGTCCCCAATTCTGCATGAAACTTTTAATGTGTGGCTAACTAAGTACCGAGTAGTGATTTATTTTTTTTTAAAAGTGCAGGAATTTAATCCAGGGGCACATAAAACATCATAGCCAAGAAGCTTATTGCAGAACAGACTCAGTGATGAGAGAACTGCAGTGCCAAGGAACACTGCTCATCCCAAACAGGGAGCTACTGGAAAAGGTCCTACAAAAAGGCCCTGCTAAGGGAGTAAAAGAGAAAAATTAATTACTATGGAGCAGATTCTCTATTCTCATCATTAGAGGAAGACACACAAAAGTGATTGCCTTCTCCTTTAATGCATGCTTGGATGGAGGAAGTAGGGATGATACAATGTGTAGCAGATTTTGCTATCCCCAAAGTACTTAATGCTAGCAAACATAGTACAAGTAATGGTGGCTAATTATGGATTACTGTGACCACTGCCCATCATGATCTCATTGTTTGCTTGTGCTCCCTAGTCCATTTGTTGTGTCCACCTGTTTTCTCTGGTTTTACACTCAGACGTTAAGTTCATTGGGGCAGGGGACATTTCTTTGTTCTATGTTTGTACAGGGCCCAGGCACAATGGGCTCCTAGGCACTATTTACATAACAAATTAAATGAGACTACTCACGGTCTTAAAGTTAGGCACTGGTTAGATTGGGGCCTTAATCTCTTGGTGCCTCAGTTTCCTACCAGTAAAATGGGGATAATACTTTCTCACTTTCAACCGAATACTTTGCCTGTCTTGTCTATATAGAACTTTTCAAATAGAGATTGTCCCATTACCTAACACAATATGTGCACAACACCTGGGAGAACAGGGCCCTGATGAGGCCTCCAGATGCTGCTGTGATACAAGGGGAAAAAAAAAAAAAAAAAAAAGAAATCAGTCCCATGCAAAGGATATATAACAGACACCATAGTAAAGAGTGCTGTATAAACGCCTAGAAAGAAAAACATTGTTTACACTTAAGTTCCCGTGATAATACATTTCTCTAGCACCTTTTGTCCCTATATGGTGCACGGAGGGGGATTGCTTCACATAACACTAAGTTGCGGCTGTCTCTGCGATGGAACACAGATTCTGATTGTGGAGAACTGGGAAACTTCTGATTTATTTTTATCAAAGAATCTATGACTCAATTTCCCCTCTCACATTATATAATTGCCTACTACGTTTGAAGGGGTTAAACTTTTCTATTGAAACAAGACAAGCAGTACAGTGACTCTGGTGAAGTCACTTAGCATAAATGAACTATCAGAAACTAGTAACATTAAGGGATAATTACTGCAACTCTCTAAAGATCCCCATAGCATGGGGGAAACTGCAGAGACTGGTTTTGACAGGTTCCTGAGAACCAGCAGACAGAGAACTGAGAAATGTACAGAATGGACGGACAGCATGCTTTTTTTTGGGGGGGGGGGGGAGGAAAGGGGTGTCACTCTTACTGATTATAGTTTCACATCAGCTCTTGGACCCAAGAGGAACAAACCCTGACAAAAGGTTTGAGGGACCTTGAAACCTACCAGGGTCTCCATTTGGAAGATGAATACCACCTGGAAAAACAGCATGGGTGCAAGATATTTATGGTTTTCAAGATATGTTTTCTCTGTAGTGTTTTTGGTTCTGAATAAATACCTTCCTTTATGAAGGATGGCTGGTCAAACTCTGTCATTGTTCCTGGGAATGAGCAGGACAGCAAGAGCTGAACTAAACTCCAACTTGCTATGGTGATCACAGTGAGTTTCAGGAGGAAATTGTAGCTTAAATCTCCAGAAAGAAGGGAGAGGAATGCAGGTTCCTGTTCCATGAGAGGTAATGGGTCAAGACCTGAATGGAGATGCCCTAAGCCAGACCACAAAGGAGTCAGAAGTGCAGTTGCCTTGGTTTACTGTGACATTGGTTTCACACTAGCCTACCAATTTCATCTGGAGTTACTCCTAATTTACACTAACCAACCCAAACAGTTTAGGACAAGAGTAAGAATGCATCTGCCTGAAAGTGCATTGGGAATCCAGGAGGGAGAATTGGAATTTAGCCAAAGACCTCAACTCTTATGGAAAGAGCCACGGGATATTTTGTGACCAGAAAATATTTTGGAATTTAAGGTCCTACACACAATGAACTGTATACAACTCAATTTATCTGCCCGAGAAGGATAAAGAACAGAGCCAACCCTCCTGGGATTTTAACATGTACTTCAAGCAATCTTCCTCTAAGGCTGGTTAACATAGAGCACTGGAATCAGGAGATCTGTGGTCTTATTCCACTGACCTACTGTGTGACTTTGGCTAAGCCCCATCCCCTCTTGATGCCTCTGTTTAAGCTCTTCAGTGCAAGAACTGTCTTTCTCTGTATATTTGTTCAGTGCATCGCAGTGGGGCCAAGCTTTTAGTTGGCCTACAGCAACCGAAATAATAACTAGTAGTAACCATTATAATTTGCCCTGGTAACCGAGACCCAGGAAACTGGAACATTTATGGCAATGCATTGCATCGTTACGGAACCAAGTTATTGCTAACCTGATATTCAAAGCACTAAACCATCCCCTCTCTCACGGGATCACAAAGGAATGACCAAGACAATTATGCAAAAGAAAATACCCAGGCAGAGGTGGAAGCAGTTTTACACATGTAAATCTGAAAAATTTTCAGCTGGAAAATTCCCACCCGCAACCCTCCTTCCACAAAAATTAGTCTGATGATGGGGTAAAGGATAAGAACAATATGCATGCTGAAGACATTTTCTTCATTCAGCTCCAATCCTTACTAGGCTTGTAGGGCCCTGGTATGTGAGGCATTCCTGGAGGTCGGCCAATGCATTTAATATAGATTCAGCAGTTCAATAGGAGATGACGAAGAGCAGAGCCCCCTGTGGCTTTGAGGGCCTCATTTACATTTTACAGCAAATTTCACCCTCCTTATGGGAAAAAAGTTCCTAGAAGCCAAAAGTTAATTTTCAGTAAGGGTGGGGAAGGGGAGAAATCTTTAACAAAAGATAATATTTGATGTTTTACAGAGGGAGACTCTAGGATTCCCAGGATATTAACTTTCCACGACAGCAGAATTAAACAGCATTGCAGTGATTGCACAAGCTAAAAAGAGGAGCCGTACACATGCTGCTACAGCTCACAAGCAACCCTGGACTCTGGTCAGAGCCACCTAATGGATAGAGCACTGGACAAGGACTTAGGGTTCTATTCTCAGCTCTGCCCCGACCTGCTGGGTGATCTTGGGCAAGTCCCTTCAACTCTGTGCCCCAATTTCCTTAACTATAAAATGGGGATAATGGTACTTACCTCCTCTGTAAAATACTACTGATGAAACATGCTATAGAAGAACTAGATATTACTTTTGTTATTTTTAACATGTTATACAGTGAGTGGGAGCATGGGCTAGTACACAGGGCTTAGTAGCCTCATCTCCTGAAGAGGTGAGGGATGATGCAGAGATTAGGAAGAAAGGAACTTTGGTGTAATGTAATTCAAAGCATGTCCCCAGCTCATACACCCCAGCATCATACCACAGCTGTGGTATCGATCAACCCAGACTACATTGGAAGGTTTGAACCCAATACTCCCTTTTCGCAGAGGCAAACAGAAGGACCAACCCCAAGGTTCTTGTAGGCTAGCCATATTGCGCTGTGAACGAATGCACATCAGATCGGGCAATACCTGAATAGTAGAGCTCTA
This sequence comes from Dermochelys coriacea, assembly GCF_009764565.3. NCBI lineage: Eukaryota > Metazoa > Chordata > Testudines > Dermochelyidae > Dermochelys > Dermochelys coriacea. The sequence goes on from NC_050074.1 coordinate 32,062,679, forward strand.
AAGCAGAGAAACACTATATTTGATACAACGAGGGACACATCAGTGAGCACAAAGTGCTACAATGGGTAGTGAGGGCAAATCAGTAGAGGGCCCTCCTTCAAGTCAGTGCTGACCCCAGTGCCTCAGTAAGATACCAGGGCAGTGCTGTGTGAAAGGAACGGTGTGGGCAACTCAGCAGAGGGCATTCCTCCACTTTAGTGCTACTGACCCCAAGCCCTCCAGAATACTAGAAGGAGGCACAGAGCTACCATTTTTCAGGTGACAAAGAAAATAAAATTCCTATTGCTTATGGGGCATTACAGATCCCATGGAACTTTTACAACAATAAGGGTGACATCCTGGCTAAATCCCAACTAGGGTAATTCCATTCTGTCTCCCTTAATCCCCTTGCTGTTTCATTTGGATACAGTGCTCTTTGCTCCTGCTCTAAACTTTTGTAAACAGCCACTGCATTCCATAACAGAGATGTCTGCATGTGAGGGGTGGATGAAAAGTACCCCATTTTGTGATCTACTGATGGCAGGTGCTTGCAATGAGGCACACAAATCCCACATTGCCAGAAAAAGGTTAATGAGCTGCTGCCAGCTCAGTCAGCCCCCTCTGCTATATCTGCAACAGGTGTCAGGCTCAGAGGGAGGGGTTAAAAGGGAAAAGCCCAGCTCTGTTGTGAGCTGGATAGGATGGATGGAGAAAAGACCTCCAAGCTCTCACTCTGTAAGAGAAGTCTGGCTGGGGCGAGGAACTGACTAGAGATGGCTGCCTGCCAGAACCTCCCTGAAGAAAGATAATCTTGACACAGGACTACAGTTTTGATTTGCTGCCTGTCTTGCCTCTGGGTACTGAGTAAGACTAGTGCAAATAATGCCCCGCCTGAAGGGGGCGATTGTTAAATAAAGCCCTTTTGTCTTCTGCACCCGACTGAGGGCGCTGCAGTGAGTTGTCATGAGCCCAGGAGTGAATATGGTGCTTTGCAAGAGCTAGATACTATTATAACATAGCCACCCCTTACCTATACTTACATGGGTATAGTGAGGGCTTGTTCTCATAAAGGGCTTCCTTAAACTTGGATCAAGGCAAAGTATTATCTGCTGAAGAATTCACACAAGATGCACCAGCTCCAAGTCAAAAAACTCACTTCAAAAGAAACAAACAAGTCTGGCTGCACAAGTATCTACAAATATAAAACCGAGTACACATGGCTCCCCATAAAGTAAGGCTGCAAGGATGAAACAACTTAAGCACCAAGTGAACATCCTCATGCTACCACAAAGATGGGATTAATTACTGTTGCACCACAGCCACGTTAGTCAGGATTGCGGCAATCAGTTGCAGATTGAATTTGTGCCCATAGGTGTGAAGTAAAGTAGTGACCACAGTCACAGGGATTCTGCTTGAGACAACACACACAAAATAACAAAAATCACCAACCTGGGCTCCAAAAGTAATAAAAGGGAGAACAGGGGCAGAATGGAAAGTGGTTTCCAATTTCTTCATCCTGGGCAACGCATCACTAAAAGCTCTAATTACTTTTTAACATGCTCTTTATCAGTTATAAAAAATGGTAACATCATGAAGTAGACAGCAGCCCTGTTTGCAGTGTCTCCTTTAATTTTTTATATCCATGTGCAGAATGAATTGTTATGTGCACCAATATGGAGGTGTTGTGTGACATCTTCATACTGGTACACAAAAAAATTCATGTGGTGGGGCCAGGGATGAGGGTTCGGGTTATGGAAGGGGGCTCAGAGCTGGGGCAGAGGATTGGAGTGCATGCTCTGGGGTGGGGCCCGGGATGAGTGGTTTTGGGTGCAGGCTGCCCAGGGGCTACGGTGGGGAGAGAGTACTCCCCCAGCCCTCTCCCCGCTGGGACCGCCTCTCCCCACTGCAGCCCTGAGCCTCTGCACAGGGCTTAATAGGCAGCCACGCAGCTTAAAGGGAATTTAAACTGTCAGATGGATTATTTGTATCCAACAAGGAAGAGCAGAGCTGCTGTTTACCTAAGTGTGAAGCTCTTTGGGGCAAACCGATACTATGATGATGAAGGCCCTGTAAATACATACACACCCAAATTTGTAATGTAAAAAAATAATCACTTTCAGGGTTCTTTTTCCATCATAACACAGGGAAAAACAAAAAACCAAACCACATGAGCACAGTCCTTATTCTCCTTTTGCAGATCTCTTAAAATTACAGCTCCACTCTTGCTGCAGATTACACAAATACCCTGATTGGAAACAATGGAAATTTTTGAAACAGGTATATTTTTAGAGGGTACTTTGTTATTTCCTTGCTTGTTCCCATTTCCTGGGAACATTTATTTCTCTGCAGACATCCCAAAGCAAAGCAAAAATCACTGCAGGGTTCCCTGTACTGAAACTTTGTGTTTAGGAGGCAAAAGGCAGTGGGGCCAGGGGGAAGTCAGACCGGTCCAGGATATTGATCATGATCATGTGCTTAATTGAAGTCAGCTCCTTCCTTACCCCACTTTTCTTTTCAGTTGCTAGGGGCTGAGAACCTGCAAGCTAAAACTTTGGGCCAATGCAAAATAACACAGATGAATTATTACCACCACGACCTCGTGCTTCTGTAGTGCTTATCAGCAGATCCCAAGGCTGCCCAGCAGGCCAGTTTCAGAGTCAGGAACAGAACCCAGTCCTCCCGAACCCCAGATCGGTGCTCTACTCACTTGTCCACAATGCTCTTATAATACTTCCCTCCTCCACCGGTAGTCAGGGAAACAGCAGCAATAGATTCATAGTAATAATAGTAGCTAGCTCTAATATAGCAGAGTCAGTGGCAGAGCCAGGAACAGAACCCAGGTCTCCCAAATCCCCGTCTAGTGCGCTACCCATGCATCCTCTCTATTAAGCCAAAATGAGGCCTGGATAAAATGAAACAGTTTTTCTTTTTCTACCACCAGACAACAAATCCAATAGTTCACTGCACTCCTGGCTTCCTGCTCCGCCACTGCTACCTCCTGCTCCCCACACCCAATGGCAGGCTCCCACCAGGGGTTCAAAATTTTGAGCGCTCAGTGGCTCCCTCCATAGATCCAGGCCTTCATCCCCCGCCAAAAGACAGACAGACAGACAGACATACACCCTAACCAAAAAACAGCAGTCAGAGGGGCCTAACAAGAGAGAAGAGAGAGAGAAAAAGTGTGCTGTGTTTGTCTTTAACAGTGAGACATTTGTGTTTTACCATGAAGCTCCCTCTTGCAACATAGGGGAGAATGCCCCCTCTCTGCCGTACCTTCCGCGCACGGCTGTTGGTGACAGGGAACTCGCTGAGGCTGTCATCATCATTGCGTGGGTCTGGCAGGCTGCGTTTCTCCAGGGGGTCAGTCCTTAGGAGAGCCTCCAGACTGCTGCCATCCTGGGAGATCAGCCCCTCTTTCTTTAAGGTCTGATCAGTGTCTGTAGAAAGGGGAAAGAAAACTATAGCCAAAAGCTAAAAAAAAAAGCAGAAGTCAAGTGGGTTCTCCATGCTACTAGGTCACAGCTATACCACCAAATCAACTAATTGTGTGCAAGGGAGAAAACACATCCAAGGCATTAGCACAATTTGGAGATGTAATTAGGACTTGTCTACACAGTGGGACAGAGTTATAATGTCACGTATCAGGAATGTTGCAACTGAGTCCTGCAACACACTTGATTCCATAGCACAGATGGGACCTTGAACTGCACTGGAACTCTGAAAATATCATTACAGTTCTTCTAGTCCAGTATCACTATCTACCTGCCATGCCGAGAACCACTTACTCTAGTATCTCCACCATCCAACTGCACTGGATCAGAACAATGGGTCAATCTAGCCTACTACCCTTCCACTCCCTGTAATGCTGAATCAAACCAATGGACCCATCTAGCCTGATACACCACCCCCTATCCCACAATGCTACATAAGACCAATGAGCGCATCTAAACTAGTATCCTTTCTCCAATACTGGCCATCAACAGGTGTTCCTAAGGAAGATGTACAGGTTTCAGAGTAGCAGCCATGTTAGTCTGTATCCGCAAAAAGAAAAAGAAGTACTTATGGCACCTTAGAGACTAAAATTTATTTGAGCATAAGCTTTCGTGAGCTACAGCTCACTTCATCAGATGCATTCAGTACATTCCACTGAATGCATCCGATAAAGTGAGCTGTAGCTCACGAAAGCTTATGCTCAAATTTGTTAGTCTCTAAGGTGCCACAAGTACTCCTTTTCTTTTGAAGGAAGATGTACTCCTTCCAAAATACACAATTATGCAACAACATTTATTAGGGAGGGGTATTTTCCCCAAGACCAGATGCTTAGTATCTTGCATCCCGAAGGACAGTGGATCTCTCCTATGTTTATCCTACCTTGATGCTTCCCACACGGGCCTAGAGAGCCACGGGGTAAAAAACTGGGGAAAGCTGCAGAACACTGATCTACTCCAATTCCCCACTGAAAAGGTGTCCATGTGAGATAAAGCAACAGGCAGCTTCTTCAAACATTCATTCCCTCCCTGCTCCTGCATGGTCCCCAATCAGCTGCCCACAGAAGCAGCTCAGGTGAGTAGAGCGAGCAGTTGACTGCTCAAGTTCTCGCTACGCTGAGCTCAGCCACAAATGCCACAACTCATACAATACCAACAATGGATGATTTCTATCCCAGCTGGTGTAACTGTGGCATTTATGGAGCTCACTAGTGCCAAGAGGTTATTTCTGACCATGGTTTATGCACAGTATGGACTTGACACGGGTGAGGCTGCATCGTCAACCTGAGAGAGGAACATATGAACCCAGAACTGGAAGGGACCTCCTGGGTCACCGAGACCACTCCCCCAATATCACAGGCAATAACCTCAGGCGAAATAGCTCATGAGAAGAGCCTAATAACTGCATTGCGAACAGAGATCAGAGGGAGGGGAAGGGTCACCTGGTTTGATGGACGGGAAGGAAAGCCTCGGATCCTCCGGAGGGTGAGCACGGCGTTTTTTCCGCCAACGGCGAGCTGGGTAGGAGTAGAGCTGACCAGAGGCTAAACCTTTAAAACACAAAAGAAAGCCTGAAATCTGATATTCTCTGAACAAATTGATGCCACAAAGTGATGAGTACAGGCACTACCTTTGAAAATCAATGGGGACTGTGGGTAACCCCAGCACCCCTCAGGATAAGACCCTTAGTATTACAGTAGCACCAAGAAACCCCAACCAAGATCAAGGCCCCATTGTGTTTGGCACAATCATATAGCAAGAGAGTTCCTACCACCACAGATTTCAGAGTAGCAACCGTGTTAGTCTGTATCTGCAAAAAGAAAAGGAGTACTTGTGGCATCTTAGAGACTAACACATTTATTTGAGCATAAGCTTTCGTGAGCTACAGCTCACTTCATCGGATGCATTCAGTGGAAAATACAGAGGGGAGATGTATATACACAGAGAACATGAAACAATGGGCGTTACCATACACACTGTAACGAGAGTGATCAGGTAAGGTGAGCTATTACCAGCAGGAGAGCAGGGGGGGAGGGGGAGCGGACGATTCGTAGTGATAATCAAGGTGGGCCATTTACAAGAATGTGTGAGGAACAGTGGGGGGGGAATAAACATAGGGAAATAGTTTTAGTTTTACTTTGTGTAATGATCCATCCACTCCCAGTCTCTATTCAAGCCTAAGTTAATTGTATCCAATTTCCAAATTAATTCCAATTCAGCAGTCTCTCCTTAGAGTCTGTTTTTGAAGTTTTTTTGTTGCAGAATTGCCACTTTTAGGTCTGTAATCGAGTGACCAAAGAGACTGAAGTGTTCTCCAACTGGTTTTTGAATGTTACAATTCTTGACGTCTGATGTGTGTCCACTTACTCTTTTACGTAGAGACTGTCCAGGTTGGCCAACGTACATGGCAGAGGGGCATTGCTGGCACATGATGGCATATATCACATTGGTAGATGTGTAGTGAACGAGCCTCTGATAGTGTGGCTGATGTGATTAGGCCCTATGATGGTGTCCCCTGAATAGATATGTGGACAGAGGTGGCAATGGGCTTTGTTGCAAGGATAGGTTCCTGGGTTAGTGGTTCTGTTGTGTGGTGTGTAGCTGCTGGTGAGTATGTGCTTCAGGTAGGGGGTCTGTCTGTAAGCAAGGACTGGCCTGCGTCCCAAGATCTGTGAGAGTGATGGGTCGTCCTTCAGGATAGGTTGCAGATCCTTGATAATGCATTGAAGAGGTTTTAGTTGGGGGCTGAAGGTGATGGCTAGTGGCGTTCTGTTATTTTCTTTGTTGGGCCTGTCCTGTAGTAGGTAACTTCTGGGTCCTCTTCTGGCTCTGTCAATCTGTTTCTTCACTTCAGCAGGTGGGCATTGTAGTTGTAAGAACGCTTGATATAGATCTTGTAGGTGTTTGTCTCTGTCTGAGGGGTTGGAGCAAATGCGGTTGTATTGTAGAGCTTGGCTGCAGATAATGGATCATGTGATGTGGTCTGGATGAAAGCTGGAGGCATGTAGGTAGGCATAGCGGTCAGTAGGTTTCCGGTATAGGGTGGTGTTTATGTGACCATTGCTTATTAGCACCGTAGTGTCCAGGAAGTGGATCTCTTGCATGAACTGGTCCAGGCTGAGGTTGATGGTGGGATGGAAATTGTTGAAATCATGGTGGAATTCCTCAAGGGCTTCTTTTCCCTGGGTCCAGATGATGAAGATGTCATCAATGTAGCGCAAGTAGAGTAGGGGCATTAGGGGACGAGAGGGGAGGAAGTGTCGTTCTAAGTCAGCCGTAAAAATGTTGGCATACTGTGGGGCCATGCGGGTACTCATCGCAGTGCCGCTGATTTTAAGGTACACATTGTCCCAAAATGTGAAATAGTTGTGGGTGAGGACAAGGTCACAAAGTTCAGCCACCAGGTTTACCGTGACATTATTGGGGATACTGTTCCTGACGGCTTGAAGTCCATCTTTCTGTGGAATGTTGGTGTAGAGGCTTCTACATCCATAGTGGCTAGGAAGGTGTTTTCAGGAAGATCACCGATGGATTGTAGTTTCCTCAGGAAGTCAGTGGTGTCTCGAAGATAGCTGGGAGTGCTGGTAGCGTAGGGCCTGAGGAGAGAGTCCACATAGCCAGACAATCCTGCTGTCAGGGTGCCAATGCCTGAGATGATGGGGCGTCCAGGATTTCCAGGTTTATGGATCTTGGGTAGCAGATAGAATACCCTTGGTCAGGGTTCCAGGGGTGTGTCTGTGCAGATTTGTTCTTGTGCTTTTTCAGGGAGTTTCTTGAGCAAATGGTGTAGTTTCTTTTGGTAACCCTCAGTGGGATCAGAGGGTAATGGCTTGTAGAAAGCGGTGTTGGAGAGCTGCCTAGCAGCCTCTTGTTCATATTCCGACCTTTTCATGATGATGACAGCACCTCCTTTGTCAGCCTTTTTGATTATGATGTCAGAGTTGTTTCTGAGGCTGTGGATGGCATTGTGTTCTGTACAGCTGAGGTTATGGGGCAAATGATGCTGCTTTTCCACAATTTCAACCCGTGCACATTGGTGGAAGCACTCTATGTAGAAGTCCGGTCTGTTGTTTCGACCTTCAGGAGGAGTCCACCCAGAATCCTTCTTTCTGCAGTCTTGGTAGGAAGGTCTCTGTGGGTTAGTATGTTGTTCAGAGGTGTGTTGGAAATACAGAGCCAGAAGAGTACCCAAAAGTTACCTACTACAGGACAGGCCCAACAAAGAAAATAACAGAACGCCATTAGCCATCACCTTCAGCCCCCAACTAAAACCTCTTCAATGCATCATCAAGGATCTACAACCTATCCTGAAGGATGACCCAACACTCTCACAGATCTTGGGAGACAGGCCCTCAACCTGAAGCAAATACTCACCAGCAACCACACACCACACAACAGAACCACTAACCCAGGAACCTATCCTTGCAACAAAGCCTGTTGCCAACTGTGTCCATATATCTATTCAGGGGACACCATCGAAGGGCCTAATCACATCAGCCATACTATCAGAGGCTCGTTCACCTACACATCTACCAATGTGATATATGCCATCATGTGCCAGCAATGCCCCTCTGCCCTGTACATTGGCCAAACTGGACAGTCTCTATATAAAAGAATAAATGGACACAAATCAGATGTCAAGAATTATAATATTCAAAAACCAGTCAGAGAACACTTCAATCTCTTTGGTCACTTGATTACAGACCTAAAAATGGCAATTCTTCAACAAAAAAAACTTCAAAAACAGACTCCAAGGAGAGACTGCTGAATTGGAATTAATTTGCAAACTGGATACAATTAACTTAGGCTTGAATAAAGACTAGGAGTGGATGGGTCATTACACAAAGTAAAACCATTTCCCCATGTTTATTCCTCCTCTCCCCCCTGTTCCTCGCACATTCTTGTCAACTGCTGGAAATGGCCTATCTTAATTATCACTACAAAAGGTTCCTCCCCCCTTGCTGGTAATAGCTCACTTTACCTGATCACTCTCATTACAGTGTATATGGCAACACCCATTGTTTCATGTTCTCTGTGTATATAAATCTCCTCACTGTATTTTCCACTGAATGCATCTGATGAAGTGAGCTGTAGCTCACGAAAGCTTATGCTCAAATACATGTGTTCGTCTCTAAGGTGCCACAAGTACCTTTTTTTTTTTTGGTAAAAACACCACTACAGAGTTTACAATCTAAACAGATACAGGGTGGAATGGGGAAACCGAGGTACAGAGAGGCAAAGTGACTTGGCTCATGGTCACCCAGTAGGTCACTGGCAAAGCCAGGAATAGACCTCATGTTTCCTGACTCCCATTCTAGTGCCCTATTCTCTGGATCACACTGCCTCTCTGTAAAATGGGATAAGTGTTGGGAGCAAAAGTTAGCTGCCAAGAGCCAGCATTCCATTCCCCATTGTAGGAGAGGTTCAGTCAATGCATAATGACATACAGAGTATGGTAAGATGAACTCCTGAATGAAAGGGCTGAGGGGAAGCTTCTACCAGCAGCTACATGTTTGCAACCAAATTTCTGTTTCTTAAAGCCATGGTCAAGGGAACCTTCAAAGCTGCAATCCCACACATTCCTCCCACACACATCGAAAAAGACTGTGAGATGCCTACAAAAAAACTGCTGTCTAGCATTGCTTAGCAGAAATCTTAGCTGGCCTATCTCTGTTCACATTATTACCGGAATTGCAATAGCATCTAGGAGCCCCAGTCATGGACCAGCATCCCACGGTGCTAGGTGCTGTACAGGGTAGAACAAAACACCACTTCCTGCCCCAAAAAGCTTCCAATCCAACTATTATTTTTTCACCCCATTTGGACGGTTTTGTCTTGCGATACTGAGACTGTATGCTCTCTGGAGCAGGAGCTATCATTGCAGTTTGTCCACGCAGGGACTAGCACAGTGCGGCTCCAATTCTTGATTGTGATCCACAGGTAGCATCATCATATAAACGCCATCACACACATTTCTTTTTTGCAGGTTAGGGGATGTCAGGGCTTTCTCTGCATTTCTTAATACAGAGTTAGGTTTTAAGACCAAATGTTCTAACATAATATTTCTCATGACTTAAACGAAGTTTGTATTGTCAAAAAGAGCTATATAAAATAACACATTTTACAAAGGAGGTCAGTATCACTATTCCCATTTTAGAGATGGGAACAGAAGGCACATGACTTACCCAAGATCACCCAACAAGCCAGTGGCTGAGCCAGGAACAGAACCCAGGTCTCCCGAGTTCCAATCCAATGTTCTAGCCACTAAGTCACACTGATCCCACATGTATTGATCAGATCGTAAGTTACAGTTCTGATACCAGGACACCGAGAACCTGAATATTTTCTCAAGTTCATAGCAGGTTAGTACCAGAGTCAGGCACAGAAACCAGCAGCCCCAATTTTCAGTTGCCATGGTTTATTAAGTCACACTCTTTACTCAGAGACAGGAAGGGAACCCAGATATCCTAATTCCCACTCACCTTGCTATAATAACTAGACCCAACTGGCTTCCAGAGTTGTGACTAGAATCCAGGAGTCCTGACTACCAGTTTCCCGGCTCTAACCACTACACTCCATGGAATACAAAAGGTCGTTGAACTTATTTATGCAAGACAATAAACAGGTAGGTCTTCAGCGCTGTGCATGATGGAAGATAGGTGCAAAAGCAGCTGAGGAAAGATAAGTGAACTGTAAAAGAAATGTACTCCTGTTAATGTTGGAAAAGCTCTTTGCCTAAAAGTAACCAAAACCAAAGAGCCTCCCCACTCCTTCCTCACCTAAACACTTATAAAGTGCAGCAAGCGTTATGCCCATGTACCACAGGGTGAATTGGCCCTTTAAGGGATTTCATCTTAGCCCCCACCTGTGACTTTTCAGATAGGACACCATCTTAGGACCTAACCATCATCAGCCACACCATCAGGGGCTCGTTCACCTGCACATCTACCAATGCGATATATACCATCATGTGCCAGCAATGCCCCTCTGCCATGTACATTGGCCAAACCGGACAGTCTCTATGCAAAAGAATAAATGGACACAAATCAGACCTCAAGAATTACAATATTCAAAAACCAGTAGGAGAACACTTCAATCTCCCTGGACACTCAACAACAGACTTAAAAGTGGCAATTCTTCAACCAAAAAACTTCAAAAACAGACTCCAAAGAGAAACTGCAGACCTGGAATTAATTTGCAAACTGGACACCATCAAATTAGGCCTGACTAAAGACTGGGAGTGGATGGGTGACTACAAAAACTAATTTCCCCTCTGCTGATACTCACACCTTCTTGTCAACTGTTTGAAATGGGCCACCTTGATTACACTGGCCTCATTAGCACTACAAAAGTGATTTTTCCTCCCTTGATATTCACCCCTTCTTGTCAACTGTTGAGAATTGTCCACTTCCACCTTAACTGAATTGGCTTGTTAGCACTGACCCCCAACTTGGTAAGGCAACTCCCATCTTTTCATGTGCTGTGTATTTATACCTCTTACTGTATTTTCCACTCCATGCATCTGATGAAGTGGGTTTTACCCCATGAAAGCTTATGTCCAAATAAATTTGTTAGTCTCTAAGGTGTCACAAGGACTCCTCATTGTTTTTGCTGATGCAAACTAACATGGCTACCACTCTGAAAAAAAGAAACAAGCAGTTCTCTTAATGAGGAGAACTGAAAGAGACCATGGGTCAGGGAAAGGACCTGGAAGGCATGTTTGCCACACAAGGTAGGGGAAAGACTTGGCTAGAGATACCTGGTGTGCAGGCAGCAGCAGATGCCCTAGGAGGGGCCAGGCCTATCTTGACTGATGTTGAAATCTGTTTGAAAAATTAATGTATCCCTGGGTAAAGGAAGTTAAATACTGAGACATTGGGGAAAGCTTCACTGACACACTTGCTGGTGAGCTGGCCTGCTAGTTTACATGAGAGTGGGTAAGCTGAGGCAGAGCGGAAGTCTGGTGCTGGCTTTGGGGATACGCTATTGTACCATAACAGCTGAAAAGGCCCTACCTGGGCCTCTGTGACGCTTCTCCATCCATATGTAGCAGTTGCTCTGTGCCACTCCGGTCTGTGAGTCTAGGAAAGGCAGCCGGACGCTCCTCTCAGCGCACAGCCTGGCGTTGTAGTTGTGGCACTGCTCCATTGCGTCTTTGTAATATTGCTCTCCAAGGCTGTGGGTTGAGGAAACAGACACCGTGTATTAGTTATTAGGATTCCCTTACTAGCTGCTGTTGCTGCTTGCCTTTCCTGGCACTTTCTACACACCTGTTTTTAAAACTCTCCTGACGCTCTGGCAGGATTGGATGTACCAACATAAATATTGGAGCAAGACCTTTGTAAAAGATCTGTAGCCAATTCTGAAGACAACAGAACGGCTGGAGCCAAGCACTAGGGACCACTGACAAACAAACCATTGTGATACATTTTGCTCTTGGGGATTTATATCCCTAGTGCAGGACTTCCCAGGAAACTCTATTTAGAAACACCTACCTCGGGACTTTGCACCCTCAGATATTCCATCACCACCATGTAGACATGCCCAATCAGACTTTTATTAGAATTAACATTAGGGAGCAGACCAAAGACCCATACAGATCAGATCCCTACAAGAACCCAGCTTCCTAAGAGGTATCTGGAATTACTCCAAGTGTGATACACAACAATCCTTCCAAAGTAAGGATTTCAGACTGTTCTCCGAAAGCTTTTGGCATATTTTTCTCGAGCTGGTTACACTGAATAATTTTCTGCAGGAACCACAGAGGATTCCCAGTAATTTGTATCAGAGCAATTTGTAATGATCTTTTTATTTTATTTAATATTGTTATTAGTTGTCAAGTTGCATAGCATTCTAAATCCCACTAGTGTGGATTTAAGGCTGGTAACTTTCACCAGCATATTTAAATCCCAGGATGGTGGCCAGAGTCAACTGTTGGCTCCAACCCTCTCCTTTCCTGCCCACTCTCTTTGTCTCAGCTTCACTCCACACCTGCCCTGTTTCCCTCAGTCCCTTCTCCCTTCATTTTTCATTTAGATGACCTCCCCAAAATCAAATTCACCTAACAAAAATTGTGGAACATGCTGTTTGCTGACATCCCTTCCCCGCCTGTCTGATCTACTTAGATTGTAAGCTCTTCAGGTCAGGAACTGTCTGCTACTCTATTGCCTGTGGGTGCAGTTCCCCTGGGGACTGTACACTACCTCCTTAGACACCTTTGAGGAGCAGCAGGCACCTTTTGGGGTTCTCTGCTTGGTGTGCCCCTCTGGTTCCCTGATTTTTAACCTTTGACCTCACTTCCATTCTTGTTGTCTCCTTCGCAGTCCCATGCACTCACCTGTGGCCTCGGCCTAGTGATTCCTCCCCCTTAGATGGGGGAGGGGGGAGAGGGGATTTTAATCTTGGGCAGGTCTAGACTCATTTGTCCCAAAACCCACAAATAGTATTCTGTGTTTGTGCAGTGCCTAGCACAACAGGGCTCCATTCTTGGTTGGTCCTTAGACACTACCATAATAAACATGATTAATTAAGAGGCCCACCCCCCCAGATGAGGGACATGCTGCAGAGCCCAGCACTTACTTGATTACAGGGTACAAAGTATGTAAGGCAGATCACAGGGTCAAAACGAGGGGTCTAGAGGGATGCTGAGCAGAGAACACCAGACCAGCCTATTTGAAGCCGCAGGAACTGTGAACAGAACCCACCAAGAACAAAAGACCCATCCTCTAGACAAGGGAAGTACCATGGGACCTAAAAATTGACTGAATACAGGGGACAAGTGAAAAAACAGGAATGGAGATAAAGGTCAAAAGGTACATAATGAGGGAACCAGATAGGGGACAGAGCAGAGAACACGAGACCAGGTTGACACCCCTTGAATCTGAAGCCCTGTTCACCAGGAGTATGAGCAATGGAAGCCAATCACCGCTGCTCAACTCTGGGGATGGAGATAAGTCTCCATGGCTCTTTTAATCCTTGGCATTTCTGCCAAGAGTACTAGCAAGGGAGCCAATCAATGACATCTGTCCTGCTGAGAACTGGCTAGGGAATCTACAGAATTTTTTTAAGGCATTGCTAACCTTGGCTGGAGTCAAATGGCAGAGTTGAAAGGCTCTATTACCCAACTGCCAACTCCCTGAGCAACCAATCTTTTACCCTAAATATCATTTCATGAAATATCACAGAATGATGCACTATGTACAGAGGTCTTAAAACAGATGGGTTCCAAGCTACAATTCTCCATAAATAATTCACTGTTTCATACGAGACCATTACCTTGATTTATATTTGGGTTTTCAATTAAATTTTGTACCAAATTTCTGGCTTCTAAGTGTTAAAAAAGTGGGTATCCTAACTGGAACCGAGTAAAAGAACCAATCAGCACTTAAGCAAATTATAACTCTGGTATACTGTGCAGTTTAAATTGGATATACGACTCCTTCACTTTCTGCTCTAAGTTGTTGTGCAGTGGGGCTGCCATTACACAACCAAGTAGTAGCTGGATTTTAACTGATGAGTGGAGTGATCCTTGCATTTTTGGGATACTCTGGAAGCACTGCATAAACGAATAAGAAATTTATAATGCATGGGAACCACTGAACAGATTCAGAAGTCCTTAAATATGTCACAGACCCTGCAGTGACAACAGAGATTCTCATTTAGATCAAGTGCTGGAGGCATGCTTCTTGGAAGGAGGCTTTGAGTTCTCCCTTCCTGCTCCTGAGGATGATCTCAAGTTTGCCACACACAGGCAACAATAAAAGTATCATGGACATAGATTTGTCACAAAATTATGGAGTAGCATTTTGGAGTGATGCCAAGAGCTATATTTCCATCCCCACACTCAAAATTCAGGTGACCTACTGACATGCTATGCTCATGTCCTTACCCTCTGAATAAAGCACTGATTTGATGGTCCCTCTATTTAGAGTCTTTTTATATTGTTACGCTATACTGAAGCATTTTCAATATATAGATCCAAGAGAGGAAAAAAATCCAATTCTGCTTGGTAATCAAGTTAGTAAAAACATCAGGGGGAAGTCACAAACCGACAGGAAGAATACAAGACTCTGATTAAATCTATTTTCCTCCCCTTCAAGCTTTTGTTTTTTTTCTTTTTCCTTCTCTTTTCTTTTTGCTACAGCAGCACTAAAGACTCACTTAATTGAATGAGCCATAATTATAGTAATTTCAATGTTAAAATCTTGCCACAAAGTAGCAGGGAGAGGGAAAGCAGAGAATCTGGTGACTTCAGCTTGCTAAAGAAGAGAGAATTTTGTGTCTCCGATGCCAGGAGAGGAGAGGAGAAGAAAGAAAAAAACTGATAAATACATAAGCACAACAGCCCTTTGTTTACACACACACACACACACACACACACACACACACACACACATAGGAGACAGACCCTGACACTTCAATACTGACTGAAATGACCTCATCAAACCAGAAAACATGAGTCAGAGAGGAAAGGCACTCAGGCTGGCTCCATAAAACAACTCAGTAATTACACACATGGCAAGGAAGCTGCTAGTTTAATGGGATGAACAACAAAACATGACACATGGGAGCTTTTGTCTTTCAGGCAACACATGAGAATTTGCACATAACATTCCATGCAAAATATCTTGCTGGACATAACGCAGAACAAAGGCACACACTTGGGATGGGGAAGCTGAGATTTAAATATATCAGTCCTGGTTTTGATCCAACACCAGTGAAGAACATTGAAGTCAGTGGAGTTATAAGGAGGAAAACTGATGTAAGCTAAAGGAGAACCAACCCCTTTAACTAGGGGGAAAAGCTTTCCAAAAATAAGATAATATCCATTTCAGTTGCACCTGCACATCAAAAATTCTGTTTCATCCACGGTCCTTTCTGCTTATGCACAGCACAGAAAGATTTGACAGCCAAACAAGATTATGTGAGGGATAAAATAGTCCACAGAACCAACTAAGAGAGCCAGTATTCCTATGGGTTTCTGACTGTCAGGTTAGCACTAATCTTATCAAGTTCAACACCACGAAGTGGTATGTGGCATAAGTCACACTTTTTAAAAAAATTCATTTAAGTAGGGAGGTTGTGCTTACAGTACTGTTGTCAGCCAACACAGTTAAAGCATAGTTCTGTGTTGCAGCAGACTGAATATCATTATGCTTTAGCCATGTCCCCAACTATGATACAGATTTGGACATATCTCCCTATACAGCTAAATTTGTAGTGTAGACAGGAGTTTAAGCTATATCCATACTACAGATGAAACTCTCAACTGCTTGCTAAGACAGTTCCCCGATCGTGCATATAGCAATCTTTTGCTCTAGATAACTGATCAGCAAATGATGCTATTGACAAAACAAGTCTCTTCTCCACTTCAGTCTATAGAAGCTGTCCAGACCTCTGGAGAGAGCCCTCCTGGACCCTGAGTTAAAAGACCTGGACTCTGTTCCCAGTTCTGCTACTCACACAGAGTGCTCTTAACAGCTCTGTGCTTCATTTTCTCCATGTTCGAAACAGGGATAATTCTACCAGCTACCCTCCCTTGTAAAACACTTTTAGGCTATGTCTAGACTTACAGAGATTTTGTGCTGTCAGTTTCACTAGTGATAGCGAACCGGTGAAAGAAAAGCGCTAGTTTGTGTACTCACTTACTTCCACAGGCATCAGAGAGTGTTTACATTTGCAGCACTTCTCCCATGAGAACGCACTGAGGGCAGCTAATCCACAGTGGAGCTCTCTCCATTTTGACAGATAGGTCTTGTAGGAAAAAGAGGGCGGGGGGTGATCACAGGACATCCTGGGCCTCTACACAGCCTCCTCTCCCCAAACGCTGATCAGCTCCAGTAGCTCAGCATTGCTCCAAGCAGGGGATCTTTGGTCCCTAGAGCAGCCATTATCACTTGGCCAGATGATAAGTCAGCACTTGCCAAGAAAACAGGAAGGGAAGTTTCAAAGTTCCTGGGGCTTTACAGGGGGAGGGGTGGATGTCTGTTTACCTGGCATCAGAGCAGCAGAGCTGCTGGCCAGAGTGGTCACCTAAGCACTGTGGGATATACTCCGGAGGCTAAAAGCTCTAAACAGGAAGAACATGTCTTCACTTGCACATCACCGCAAAAGCATCACCGGTAAGAGCTGTATGCCTCTCATGGAGATGGTTTACTTTTTGCAGTGAAACTTTTGAGTTTTGCCGCAAAAAGTCATTGGCAAGTGTAGATGCTCCCACAGTTTTTGAGCAGAAAAGGGACTTTTTCCCGCTTTAAATGGCAAATGTAGTACATGCCCTTAGTCTCTTGGATTAAAGGCACTACGTAAGCATTAAATATTAAAGCAGTTTTCAGGACGGAAAATTTTTCTAAAGGTGTTCAGAAACAGAATAGTATTCCCCTTAGCAGCTAATATGGTTTGTACTGTAGAGTGGCCCAAAAATCAGGAAATGAAGAAATCAAAAGCAGGGGGTAAAAAAAAAAAGTGTGACATCAGGAAAGAGACATCTTAATGGAAGAGTGAAAACTTTTCCACAGATGAATGGCTGGATATTCTCTTTTTAAAATACATAACCTAGTTTTTTTTTATTAAAGTCATATCAATACTTTTATACAGTTCAATCTAATAATGCACATTTCTAAGATACAATTAAAAACTAATGTCTGAGCTTAATGCACAAGCTGATTGTATTGATACGCCATTGCTGTGCATTCAAACACAGCTTAAATAGACTGAAAATGTCAAATAAAGCGAAATATTTTTAAAAATTTCATGCATTTCTGGATACGTCCTGCATATACAAAAATATCTTGATCCAAGGAGGGAAAAAAGAACAGACTCTCTGTCTTTGCTTCTATACTGAAAAAGCAGACCAGAAATTTGCTCAGCAGCCAATATCCAACCTAACCCCTTCCCAGTAGTTCAGCCCATACTAGAGAAAAATAAAAGCCTATTGGCTGCATCCACTTTTAACAATGAGCTAACACAGGTTCAACATGATTTCCTTGCTCAGTGTAGACTCGTTTTCCAAATTGTGAGTTATGACCCCCTGAGGGAGGGAGGGGAAAAGGTGTCTTGAAACATCAAGCCAGCAGAGAGGCAGTGGGGGTCTGAAGGGAGCTTGGCTGGTCATGGGTCCTGCACTACCTGCTGGACCTCACGGCAGCTCCTCCTAGTTCCATTGGAAGCCTCAAGTTAACAAGGAGGGGGAGACAGGGCTGCCATTTAAGTAGGGCAGGGGGAGACAGGGAGACTGTTCATGGTCCCATTGCAAGGCAAAGAGCATACGTGCACAGAGCTGGCTATGTAGAGGCTGGTCCCTGCCACTGGCAGCAAAATCCAAGGCTGGCAGCGCTGAAATGAGACACCACCACCTCCCCCCAGCCTGACAGGGAGTTGTGGTACAGAGGAGGGATGGGGAGGAGCCTCAGCTGCCACCCTCGCTCGGGCAGGCGTGCCCAATCCATACACTTTGGTCTGCAATGGTAACTCCCCTCTGAGACCTAGGGGTGGACCAGGGCTGGATGTAAGAAGGGGAAGCAGGGCTGAAAAATCTGCTCCAGCCCCAAAAAGTAATATCTGAATTAGCACCATTGCCCCTACGGACCATGTTAACAGATGTAAGCCCAAAGGTCACGGCATGAAAGAATTCAGAAACCACTGAAAAAAGAAAAGGAGTAGTTGTGGCACCTTAGAAACTAACAAATGTATTTGAGCATAAGCTTTCGTGAGCTATAGCTCACTTCATCGGATGCATTCAGTGGAAAATACAGTGGGGAGATTTATATACACAGAGAACATGAAACAATGGTTGTTACTATACACACTGTAACAAGAGGTTTCAGAGTAGCAGCCGTGTCTGTATCCGCCAAAAGAAAGGAACCACTGAGAAAAAATATTTTTCTAAAGGACGTAAGAACATATTCTGCTTTCAGTTATACACAAGTAAATACAACACTGCAGACTTTGATAGAGTTACTCAAGATTTACTCTGGCATGACTGACAATGGGATCTGACCCCAAGTCTATAAACCTGTTTTCTAAAATGGTATTAAAATGCTACTGGAGAGACAGTATGGTCCAGTGGGTAAGGAACTGGACTGAGACCCAGGTGACTCAACTCCTTTTCCTAGCTCCATGACCTTGAGCAACCTAGTTCCCCCTTCTGTTTTCTGTCCCATCCTTTGTCTCATCTATTTGGATCATAAAGCGTTCAGGGCAGAGCATACATACACTGCCTAGCACACTGGGTCCGCATTCTCAGATTTTACCTAATCTATACCAACCATGATTAAAAAAAATCTATTTTAAAAACAGTTTTAGCTCACACACACAGTGGTAATTAAACATCCATCATTAGTTTTTAAAAACAGCTGTTCATTTACATCAGGGGTAGGCAACCTATGGCACATGCGTGAAAGGCAGCACATGAGCTGATTTTCAGTGGCACTCACACTGCCCGGGTCCTAGCCACCAGTCCGGGGGGGCTCTGCATTTTAATTTAATTTTAAATGAAGCTTCTTAAACATTTTAAAAACCTTATTTACTTTACAAACAACAATAGTTTACTTATATATTTTAGACTTATAGAAAGAGACCTTCTAAAAACATTAAAATGTATTACTGGCATGCGAAACCTTGAATTAGAGTAAATAAATGAAGACTCGGCACACCACTTCTGAAAGGTTGCCGACCCCAATTTACATTTTATGTTTAAAAAAAAATTAAAAATCCCAAACTGTCCTTTTCACTAAAAATAATTAAATTCCATGATCATGTGACAAGTGGATAACTTGATACTTATATTTTGCTTGCTTTTAGACTGAACTAAGACCAGAAAATGTACAAAAAGTCACACACAGATCAAAAGAATAGGGAGGGTTAGGAGGATGTTTGGCTCAGTCATCCCTTATTTAAAAGCATGTTACTACTATACTCTACAGTAATAATCCAGTTACACTGTAGTAACATTTGGTGCAGTTAGCATTTGGTGCTGGGGATAATGATACTAAACCTCCTTTGTAAAGTGCTTTGAGATCTAGTGATGAAAAACACTATATAAGAGAGTCTATATTTTAGGCTACTACTCTACAATACCTGTACACCTGGTAGTGTATCTTTATAGAAATCTAGGTACCTATACGGTCCCTAATTACTGTGTACTTGTGCACCTCACAATTATTAATGGATTTTATCCTCACAACCCCCATAAGAGACGGGGGACACAATCTGCTTTTTACAGATGGGGAACTGGAGCACAGCGCATATTAAGTAACATACCCAGGGATATGCGAGAAACAAATGGCTAAGACAAGAATTCACCCTCAGGTACCTGAGGTCCATTGCAGTGCCTTGACCCCAAGACCACCCTTCTCTCCCTCTGCCCAAGGCTCAAATAGCATGATTTGCAGAAAGAGAAAGTGATGCCCTAGTTGCTAAGACTCTCCTTTCCCCAAAGAATTTTTAAGAATACCTGCTGTTTAGTGTGTTTCAGAGAACTTTTTTTTTTTTTTGCTCTTCTCAAGTTTCTTTAGAGACAGCAGAGATTTGACAATGTCCAGAGAGAAAAGGAAAGAGGAACTTAATCAGAAGCATGAAAATCATATCACACACTTGGACTTAACTCCAAATACTGCTTCCTGACCACAGTCTGCCACATGATAGCCATTATTATAATGTACTGAAGAATCAAAGCAGATTGCAAGTTTATAATCTCAAGAAGTTATAAGCAATGTCATCACAATTACACACAACCACCACCTCTGTCAAGGCCTACCATCCTTATCCTACTACCACAAAACCCTCTTCAATTTAAATCCTGCATTCTGGCTGGCTGAATCACCATGATTTTTCAAGTCCAGTTTTTAAAACATCACTTTTGCTCCTTCACACCATGTTTATCGAGACTATGAGGTGAGCTGGCCCTTTTCACACCTTGGTGAGGTTAGGAAGCTATAGCCCTTACCCTTAGGGCAGTCTTGCAGCCACCCCTCTCGTACCTTCTCTTATTCTTAAAGTTTAGGAAAGGGGGGGGGGCAGGACTGCCGGTTTAGAAGGTCAACGGAACTGTAGCCTTTCCAGCTCTCAGCACCCGTAGGGAGCAGTAGCTTGTGCTCCTATATGGATCCCCCGGGAAGAGAAGCTTCAACCCTTAGTCTAGCCTGAGCCTGATCCTTACGGTAGCTATATAAATAGATGCCTTCTTCCCCATCCCCCAGTGGAACTGGGCGGGGGGGAGGGGAGGACGGGACAGGACAGGACAGGGCAGGGCAGGACCTGTCTCCCTGCTGTTCTTGGTGGTTGTGTTCTGAGGTTAATCCTCCCTCCCCCCCCATGCTATAAGTCGGGGCTTTGCTCCCTCCCATTCACACCCCGCAGGGACCCTATTGAGGCCAACCTGTGAGAGTGGTCTCCTCCCCCCATTCCCACCCCCAGGGGCCGCAAGGGGTCCGTGCTCCTCCCCGCTCCCACTGCGCGCCGGGATCCCCACTCCACCTGAGGAGCCGGCTGAGAAACTTTGCGCCTAACAATGAAAGCCCCATTGCAGGAGCCCTCCGCGCCACCGCCGTTCCGGGTCACTTAGATTCTCCCGAGGGGAGGGAGCCCAACCGGGCCCGGGCTGCTCCGCTGAGCGCTCGGGGGCGGGGGGGGGGGCAAGAAAACGGGGGAGAGGGGGAAACCACTCACAGCTTCACCACATTCTGTACCACCGCCGCCATCTTCCCTCCGTCGCCTGGGCCCCTGTGGCCGTTCAATGCGCAAGCGCCGAACGCAGGAGAGCTGCTACCGATTCAACCCGCCTACACTGTGTTGCGCAAGCGCCACGGGCTGCTTACCAACCCCTCTCCTTCCACCCCTTCCTTCCGCCGCTGGACAATAATTGCGCATGCGTTGAGGGAAAATACGCGCCTTCCCCTGCGCTGTCTCGCCAGTGCGCATGCGCTACCGCGGAGGCTGACACACGGCACTACCCATATGGCAGAGAGAGAACACCCGACCTTGGCGTAACCACATTACGCATGCGTAAGAGAGAACGCTCCTGGGGGAGCTGGTCTGGGGCGCATGCGCGGTAGCAGAAACTAGCGGGAAAGTTGAGAAGGGGAAAAAGTAGGAAGAAATGAAGGAGGGGTGGAGGGAAGAGCGGGAGTAGGGGTGAGGGGAAGGAAGGGAGATGGGGAAAGAGGGAAGGGGGAGGGATGTGTTGCTATGCAGTCCCCAAGAGGCCCGCCCGGCTCCTTCACTGCACCAGCTGCTGCGTGTGGCATTGACTGGTGCTGTCATTGGGCTTTCATGCCTCACCAGAGTGGCTGAAGAGACTGATCTTTTATTTCTGACCTCTGGACCATGCTGGCATGGGGTGTATGTTGGGAAGAAAAGTTCTCCACCTGCTCTGTGTAAACATGGGGGGGGGAATATTGTGAGATAGGTTGTTAAATTTTGCCTTATAAAAATCAAACACTACATCTATAACTCCCTAGTGTAAACCCTGGCCCCAGGGGATTGGGCACTATCAATGCCATGTGCACGCATTCCCCCATCTGTACAGAATAAGTCTGATGGGAACCAGCATGTTGAGTTTTAGATCAAGGAGAGACATTATGAGAAATCTCTGTCAAATAGGGGAGAGACAGGTTGTACCCACAACGGACAAGACTCTTGTTCTGCTCATCATTGTCTGCTGGGTAGTGCCCTGCCTCCAGTTGCCCCTCATGCACTGGAGTAAGACTGCTGCTTCTCGGAATGTTTATGGCTTGGGAGACATCTCATGAATCTATGCTGCACTGAAACAGAAAAAATTATTTGCCAGCTCACCTGCATTTGGAGATGCTTACACACTCAGATTTAACCTCATAAAATGCTTATCCCTGTGTTTGGAAGGTAAGCACCCTCAACACAATGGGAAACACAAATGAAAGTGGGGGGAATGAGAGAGAGTACTCACTTGTATGTATTTTAGAGTAAGACAAATCATCAAATGGATAGGGCATTGGACTAAGATTCAATAAACCTGGGTTTAGGTCCTACTTCAGCCATAGATTCCCTGGGTAAATCACTTAATCTGCCCTGTGGTTCTGTTCGGCATTTGTTAAAAAAAGGGGAGGGGGTAATGCTTTTCTGCCTCACAGGGGTGTTGTGAAATAAAATTTGTGAGTTGCTCACTGTGGGAACAGAATAAGTACCTACATGAATAGATTTGGATCTACATTCTCCCTCTCAATGTATGGGGTAAAAAAAAATTGTGGGTGAAAGTGTATTGCTTTATTTTGAGTCTGTTCTTGCACAGTGTGTTTTTTTGCAGCTCAGCTGCACCCAGCATCTTCCTGACACTTTCTTGGCTTGTTAACTAGGAAAGATGAGCAGCAACATTTTTTCTCTGCCTTTTTTCTCTTTCATTACAAATTGTAGGTTCCTTCTCCCCTGCAGCCTTTCCAAGACACAATTTAGCTCTTTGATTTACCCTCATTTGGTGAGATTTAATGTTCAGTGAGTTTATGGTTCCAGTTCATATGGTCCAGTGGATACGATGGTGAGGATGGATTTACCCTCATTTGGTGAGATTTAATGTTCAGTGAGTTTATGGTTCCAGTTCATATGGTCCAATGGAAAAAGTCAGACCTCCAAGTGAGACAAAAAAGAATGTTTGCTGAAATTCCCACAGTAGACATTGGTGGCAAATGATGTATGTGGCTGTACCTATGCAAATCCCAGCCCAAATCACTCTAAGGATGATGTGCACCTATGCAGTTTAGCTCTTCCCTTGCTGTTTGCTTGTTGAAACCAAAGTAAACATCAGTGATGCAAATAGCAGCTTTGCCTGTTAAAACTAGCGTTTTGCACTGGTAACCCGGGCAAGTATCCACTGTAGACAAGGCCTATTTTGTAATTCTCTGTGTAATCTGTAAGGAAATCAACATTGCAGGAACCTGTGCACTGATGTCAGATCTCCCCCCGTCCAACCTGAATGGGATGATGTTTCCTGTTGGGACAAAGTAAGAGGAACAAGACATGGTTTCCATATCAACTCTAAAAGAAAAGGAGTACTTGTGGCACCTTAGAGACTAACAAATTTATTTGAGCATAAGCTTTCGTGAGCTACAGCTTACTTCATCAATTCTAGGCAATCTTGGATGCCCAGCCAACAAAGTGCATTCCCTAATTTATTTCTTTTTTCTATCTGCACAATTCCTGCATTCTTTTTTGCCTCTCTCTTCCTCCTGGCCTCTTCCCAGCTCTCACTTCCCATTGCTAGCAATTTGTCTCATAGGTAGTTTGTATCCTATCTCCAAGATCATATGGAGCGTCAAATGCACTGCTAGGATAGAATGCAGGAGATCCCTATGCGATCTACCCACTAGATCCAGGAACAGAATTCAGGGATCTCAATTTTGTTGCTTGCTCTAACCTTTAAGCCACAATCCTAGAGCTGGAATAGAACCTAGGAGTCTTCACTCAGGTCCCCTCCCTCAAATCTCCAGATTACTCTCCCTCTCAGTGAGGTAGAAAACTCTTCATCCCAGAAAGATAGAAAACCAAAGGAAACTTGATTTAATTCTGCCATCATGGGCTCAGACACAATATTGGATAGGTTGGAACTAGTAACTTTCCTGGCAGACTGACCCACACTTTTTAAAACTAAGGTAAAAAGTCATATGTGTGGAGCTTTGGAACGATCATTTAGGTTATTCTCTGATTTTAGAAGTGAACAATCAAGAAAAGCTAGTTAAAAATTAAACATAACAGAACTAAACAGGTTAAAAAGGGTCAGGGAGCAAAAGGAAGTTGTTGTCACCAGCGCTGTGGGAAATCTCTAAGGTGAGCCAGATTTATTCAGTGGTTTTTACTGGCTTTGTAAGAGAGGAATAAGGCAATACTTATTGCAACATTTTAAATGGGCAGGAAGCCAGGGAGAAAACTCAAGAAGAAATGTATGATAGCTTGGCTAAGTTTACTCTGAATACAGCTTCCATCAAAGACACTGTCAGCTTGACAAGAAGAGGAATTTACAAACAATCAGAAGATGAGAAAGCAGGCCAACTTGCTATGAGAGAGTGAGAAGTAAGTTGTAACCATAATCTAAACTATTCTATTCTATATAATATTATGGAAGGTTGGAAGGTGTTAATGGCTGCCATCAAGTGGGTCTTGTAACTGTAGATAATCAAAGACCTGGTTAGAGCTGATGGATGAACACAGCACACTTCTTTCACCCTAAATGGAAGGAGCAGTTAAGCCTCTTCAGCTGGAAACAGTAAAAGTCACCCCCCAAAACAATGGGCCATGTGGCAAGGCCTGATCTGAAACTGAGCCAAATGGGCTAAGAGGTTTCCTGATTTCAAATGCAGGGGGTAGAGGATGGTTTCGCAGATGTAGGACAGAAAAAGCCAGCAGATAGCTTAGCAAACGAAACAGTTAGGGAGTGTGGCCCTGAGAGGGAGCAGATGGACAGAGCTCCTTAACCATAGGACCTGACTTCATTTGATTTACACCAGGAATGAACTTGTCTTGTTTTAATGTAGGCCTTATGCAAATCATGGCTGACATTTATTGTTTTTAATTGTTATCAAAGTGTGGCTGTGTGGTTAACAAAAATTAATATTTACAGTGCAAAGTACCAATTATACCTGTTTATAATGAGCCAAGTTTTTTTAACTCAGTTATTAGCAAGATTCCTTTAAGTTGGCCATTATTTTTACAGATGGATAATCTTAAAATGCTATTTTTTCTATAGCTAAAACATAAATCTCTGAAAATGGAAGTTTCTAATGAAATAATCACAGCAAGAGTCGGAAGGGATTCCATGCCTTTCAGTCCTCCACACCTAATAGAACATTATACAAGGGGCAGGCTGGGTTTCCCTACTTCACAAGCATCAGCTAATGGGCTCTTTTGGCAGCAGGATACAAAACTAGATGGACCAATGGTCTGGGCCAGGGTAACAAGGAGGCAAGGAGACCAGACAAGATGGACCCATTGGTCTGACCTGAGATGTGGATTCCAGGATACTTTGGCCTCTTGGTCTGATCCTGTGCAGCAGGGAGTGATTGGGCTGTTAAGATAGATGGAGCATTGATTTGATACAAAAAGAAAAGGAGTACTTGTGGCACCTTAGAGACGAACAAATTTATTTGAGCATAAGCTTTCGTGAGCTACAGCTCACTTCATCGGATGAAGCTTATGCTCAAATAAGTTTGTTAGTCTTTAAGGTGCCACAAGTACTCCTTTTCTTTTTGTATCAAATCAATGCTCCATCTATCTTAACAGCCCAATCACTCCCTGCTGCATAGGATCAGACCAAGAGGCCAAAGTATCCTGGAATCCACATCTCAGGTCAGACCAATGGGTCCATCTTGTCTGGTCTCCTTGCCTCCTTGTTACCCTGGACCTATCCTAAGGATCTGGGCCTTACCCTATCCTTTTCTTTTTGCAAATACAGACTAACACGACTGCTACTCTGAAACCTGATTTGATACAGTATAACAGGAGGTTGAATACCAGACTTCATATATTAATGGTATGAATCCTATATTCCTAACTCATCACTAACAGTGGAAGGAATTCATTTTAACAGTGAAGCAAATTTTAAGACTGATTGCAAAAAGTCATATGCTATTTGGAATTTTAAGTTGTATCTGTTCAAGCTTTAGCACGGGAGAGACAATTCTGACAACTGGGAAGACTGATGCCTAGAGTCTGTTCCTGCGTGCTAGTATGTCCTTCTTGGTAAGGGTTATTCTGTACCAGTCAGTGCAGATTTCTGATGCTTCCAAGGATGGGGTGTGGTGGGGGAGGTGAATTCCAAACACTTTAGTTTCAGGCTGAAATCTATTTGTGCATTCACTCTGATGTGCCAGCAAAGGTGAAATCCATGGAAACAAATGCCACTGTGCTGTCACCATGGACACAAAGCCCCCACGAGGATTATGGGCAGCAATAGAAAAGCAGAGCTGCCCATTAGCAGATCTGCTCTGCACTCAAAAACATGGTCCGTTCCAGAATTTTTCTTGGAATTGTTTGGCTGAACAACAGCTTTAATATGTTAGAAAATAAAGTTAACCTTGTGAGAGAGGGAGGAGAGACAGACTGACTGACAGAGATTGATCTTGGATAAAGCAAGCAACTGCAAAGATTAAATTGTAGAGGCCTGCATTCTAAATCTGAATTCATCCCCCCTGCCTCCTCCAAAATCTCAACATTGTTAATTGGCATCCATACCCTCTAGTGCCTCGAAATTCCTGCTGTGATGCCTAATTGAGTATTCTGTATAAGAAAGATAATCTAAACAGAAGAGATGGAGTCCGGATACCATGGTGATAGGCACATTAGGCATACCAAACAGGATTCTGTATTGCCTGCAACTTGTGTAGTCATTTGCACCAATGCAAAGCGGGTATAAAAAAAACTTACCCAGAGCACTAACAATTTGTACTCACTTTTGTGTAGGACAATATCAGAAAAAAGTGGGGTGGCCCCATACTGAGACAGACAGACCATACCCTAATACACCCAGATGTGGGTTAACATGTGAAGGATGAACTCTGCAAATGTGTCAGGGGACCTGTGTTTCTTCTTCTGGCTGCAGCGTTTGTAGTGAGCGCCTACCCTAAAGCCTCAATGTGACCCTGGAAACTGGTGGCAGCCAAAATAGATCAGAATGTAGTAGGCAGCTTGCTGAGATGTTTTGCCATCTGAAAATAAATAGAAGGATGGTTGTAGGGTAGGAAGCATGGTCTAATCGCTTGAATAGGGCCACAGACTGGGATGCAGAAGACCTGGGTTCAATTTTTGGCTCAGCCACAGACATGACCTTGGCCAAGTCACTTAATGTATTCTGTGACTCAGTTCCCCTACTATAAAATGGGGATAATATTTCTTTATCTCACAGGATATGAGGATAAACATTCATTGATGATTGTGAGGTGCTCAGATACTCTGGAGATGTGGGCCATCTATGTACCAACACAGGATAGGATGAACAGTATGCTGCATGGAGAAGAGGGAGCCAAATTCAACAGTGGTATAAATCACACATAGGGCCAGATCCCTGACAGGTGTAAGCCAGTGTAGTTCCATTGTCTTTAATGGATCCATGCCACTTTATACCAGCTATGGATTTGACATGGCATATGAGGTATCCTGAAAACAACAGTGCAATTACACCCCTTTCTGACCCTTGGATGTGTAAATTATACTTGTTTTCCATCCCATAGAATTCCAACTCTTAAGACTTCTGACAGATTTACACCCCAGTGACCAGCCTCTACTTTGCCCTGCACTTTATGTAGTTATTTACACCCACTGAGATTGCAAGCTCTTTTGGGCAGGGACAATCTTTTTGTTAGATGATGTTACAGCACCTTGGGGCCCAGATCCTTAACTGGTGATCCTTAAGCACAGCCGGGGGGGGGGGGGAGAAACAGCTTTTATCCCCATTTAATTAGTCACAGAGTACCTGCTTCTGGTCTCCATTACACCATTGTAAATCAGGAGTAACTCCACTGCAGACAGAGGTCTAGATTCTCCACTGGTAAATCAGTGGAGCTCTGTTGACTTCAGCAGTTCAGAATCTGGCCTCCTGGACTTAAAACTGGTGTAAAATCAGACCAGAATGAAATCCAGAGACTGCCATGGGAGTGTTCCCACATACTCCAGGCTGCAAAACAGATAAACCGGACCAAATTCAGCCTGAAGTCTAGAAAAGTTGTCAAAACACTTATTTAAACCAAAATTGCTGCTTCTCTCAGGCAGCATTGCCTTATAAGGCACCTTAATCACATACACATTTGTCTCCTTTGTAAAGCCTCCCAACAGAAACAGATGGGCAGCATAAACAAGAGCTGAGACAGTTGTGCAGTGACAAGATGAGAGCTTGTTAGTTTAATGAGTCATTATTTATTTCCCTTTAGAAAAGATTAAACAAAATGATACACTCTGTACCAAACAGCAAATCAGTGACGTTGAGATGTTGTAGGAAAAACATATTCTGATGTGGAGGGAGGAACAGAAGGTCAGTGCACCTTAATTCCTTAAGGGTACACATCTTAAACGGTGAACTGAAGCTGCCAGAAATGTCCATGAATGATGATGCTTTGAATTTAATTACTGCCTTTAAGCCAGTGGGTTCTTATATACTTTACATACATCAAACCTTGATATCTGTGTGACGAAGGGAAGGAATTTTTTTATCACTATTTTATAGATGGGGAAACTGAGGAAGAGAGAGTTGTGACACAGTAAATCAGTGGTAGAGCTAGGAACACTGCTGAGTCCTGGGTCCTCACTGCTTCTAAGCACAAGACAACATCCTCCTCCCAGAGCTGGGAATAGAACCCAAGAGTCTCGACTCCCAGTTCCCTCCCCTAAGCATTAAACATTCCCCTCCCAGAGACGGAACTAGAACCCTGGAGTCAAAGGGATCTGCTAGGTGCTTATACTATGTCCTCTCTCATACCCCAAGTCTGGGCATTTGAAAAGATTTTAAGGGAGTCAGGCACCCAATTCCTATTAAATTTCTGATGGATTTGGGTGTCCAACTCCAGCAGAGTCTTTTTACAATCCTAGCCCCAAAAAATTATGCAAATCTGAATTATTCCATATTGTTCCAACAAGACATCCCCCAGAGATTAGCTGAGCAGTCTTTTAAGTCCCTCCTTATATCCTACCTCTGCCATGACACCTACAAATCATTCTTGTCTAACACTGTTTAGGTTAGTGACGAGTGGAGACTACTATTTCTCTGCTTCATGCTGTTTCTTTTATTATTCCCTCATCCTCTCTACCCACTCAGTTGTGTGTCCTATCCAGTACTTACATAGTAAGATTGTGGAGGCAGAAGTGGTCTTCTATATTAAAATGTCTGTATAATACCTAGCACCATGGGACCTTGATATTTGATTGGGTGGAAGAATGGCTACTAGACTGGGACTCTGGAGTGTTAGGTTCAATTTCTGGCTTAGCCCTGGATTCCCTGTGTGACCTTGCACAAGGAATTTAAATGCCTTTAAAAATCTGCCCATTGAGCTATCCCTTGCCTCAGTTCCTCCAGCTATAAAATGGGGACAATGTTCCCCTACATCACAGGAGTGCTATGAGGATAAAGTTCATTAATGATGAGTGACACAGAATTACTGAGATAGACTGGAGTTCCTACCTAGGTACTAAAGTATTATAAATAATATAAGACCAAGGGCTGACATTTAAAAACCACCTAGGGAATTTTAATGGGAATTGGGAGTCCAAATCTTTTAGGCAACTTTGAAAATATGACCCACTTGAGCAAATGGAACCATCTGTTGTCTTGGTTATTTCTGCAGTTCTAATGCCAGCAGAATTTAGATTTCCATCAGTTTTAAGGCCAGAAGGGACCATCATCATTCTGCATAACACAGGCTAAAAAGTGTCCCCACAAATTCCTGCATCAAGCTCAACAATTTGTGGTTAAATTAGAGTGTCCCTCAGTTTGTAGACTCCAAGTGATGGAGAATTTACCACATCCCTTAATAATCTGTTCCAGTGGTTAATTATCCTTGCTGTTGAAAAGTTTCATCTGATTTCCAGCTTGAAGTATGACTTCAAACTTCCAACCATTGAATGCCTGTGTCTGCTAAAATATACAGTCCGCTAAATTTTACTCCTAGTTTTTTTTATAAAAAAGGATCATCATCAAAACCAAATGGGTTTTTTTCCTAGTTGCTTTACTAGTAAAGTGGCAGGTTCTTTTAAAAATCCAATTAAGAGGTTAAAAAAAATTGCTTACAGTCCATTTGACAATTCAAGTTATCTGGCAAACAGCAAGTGGTCAGGTTTTCAAACAGTAAATACAGATAGGAAAACAGTTTGATTTAGCAAAAAGAAAAGGAGTACTTGTGGCACCTTAGAGACTAACAAATTTATTAGAGCATAAGCTTTCGTGAGCTACGAAAGCTTATGCTCTAATAAATTTGTTAGTCTCTAAGGTGCCACAAGTACTCCTTTTCTTTTTGCGAATACAGACTAACACGGCTGCTACTCTGAAAAGTTTGATTTAGAATAGCAAGGGTCAACTTGATTGAGTTGTACTACATCTGCAGGTGAGTTACATGACTAACGTGGACAGTGAATCTTGATTACAATGCTAATGAGAAATCCCCTTAATATATGTGGTTATATTCCAGTCTACATCTTTTTTTTCCTTTAACAAGGACCTCAGCAATATGGCATCTCTCACAGGCTCTACTTTAACAAAGTTCTGTGTAAAATAGTCTCTCTATCTGAACCAGGATCCTTTTGAATTAAACTCTTGATATTCCACAGCCTCATTCACACCACACTCACTACAAATAGTTTAAAATGACACAGTCCTTTTAAAAAAAGTCATATCCCTTAAAATTTATTCAGGTCAGTAAAGTTAGAAGTCTTATTACTAAGTGGCAATTTATTGCTGCTGCTGAATTTATCTTCGTTTCATACATTTTTCAGTACTGAGCAGCATTCAAAGGCCTGCAGCAAGCAACATAAAAAAAAACATTGGGCAATGTGGAAAGTAAGCAACACGCTCCTAAAAGCTTAATACCCTATTACTATGAGATGCACAATTGGGATTCCACACAGGATAAAATTCACTAATTCAAGCTGGCCCAGTTAACCACATTCCACATTGGGGGGAAAATTCTTATCTACAAAACACTACATTTTAAAGTCTTTCCCCACGGAAGTCCCTTTAGTTTTCATGTCAGGATTTCTTGCCTGCCAGAATCTTGTATCGTTTTCCCAGCTTGGTGTTTATCCATGACCTGAAGGACATCCTCCAAGATAGAAGGTCCCAGATCCACGTGGAGGGAGAGCAGGGAACCAGCATGGGACATAAAGGACTCCTCCTTATTTTTCTCTTCAACAAACCCATTCTGAGGGATGGCAAACAGCTCATTGGGGCTGCAGAGATGAGGGATAGGTTCAGAAGTCCTGCTGTCCTTGGATGAAGTCAGTTCTGCCACAGCTTCCTTGCCTTGAAGAGCTGGTTGAACTTTGTCATCAAGGTGTAGCCTTGGTGGCTTTGGTGGGGCCTGAGTAGAGGGCAACATTAGAGCCTGTGGACCCCCAATGACAGGAAGCGAGATGGCATTCTTTAAGAGGGGCGAGGGGGCTTCAGAAAATGGTTGCTCATGACCAGAAATAGTAGCAGTCCTTGAGAACTCAAATGGCACTCCACAGTGGCTGCCCCTATCAGAATCCAGGCTACCTTCAGTCCTTGGTAGAAGGTGGAATTTCCCTTGCAAGAAAGAAATATCCCCAAACATATCATTCTCCCCACCACTCCCTATGTGAATAGTGTGTCTGAAGTCTCCCAAGGGGGGGCTGATCATATCAGAAGAAAGGATATCTCTGAGTTTTTCCTTCTTGCCCTTCCTACTGCCTCTTTTCAGGTAGATTGGGACCTTAGTGGACATCTTGCCGATTACTAAAGCCTTTACTATTCAGAGCTGGCCTGGCGAAGTCCATCAAAATAATCCCTCAGATGAGGGTATCTTTTTGGATCCTAAAAAACAGGTTTAAAAATAATCTAAATGTTTTCTGCCATTTTTTTATAAAGAGATGTTTGGAAATGGAGTACTAACATGTGGGGGGAAAGTTCTCACTGTCAAAATGTTTCAGGGAATTAATTCCAGCCACTCACAGTTTCTCTTTCTAAAGTTTGTTGGATACGTCACAGATAACAAAGTGACCCAAATAATTCATTCCAGGCACTTGTGATGTCTTTTGAAAGTCCATCAGTAAATCGGTTGCCTTAGAAAAATCAGCTTAAACTCTTAATGTCGGAATCAACAAAATGTATTAAATCCAGGGTGATTCGTATTTGATGAGGCTGAATGCAGACGTGTTAAGAAGTTGGACAAGTGACATGTTCCCAGTGGAGGCTGAGATTAGGAACACACGGCTTCACAAGTCAATTTGTTCTGTTCTAAATTTTCTTGAAGATGAAACTTGTCAACTCAGCAGAGGAATATGAACTTCCATTCCCTGACTCTGCCATTCATAATCCAGGTTTTACAACACTTTCAGTCAAACACTCTATAAAACAGATTAATAAAAAAAAAGGTTAGTTTGTTTTTAATCTTAGTCAAGATCAGTCGTTTTTAATTGTACTGGAGAAGTTCAATATGTATTTCAAGGAGCACTCGTAACCTTTAAAATTATCATTGCTTTTGAAATTAATTCTGCTTTTCCATGATTGGCACTGAGTTCCACAAGTCAAAGTGTAAGCATGAGTCATAGAGATCAGAGGATACCAAAAAAACAGCCATTTATGCAAACAAGAATATAATCCATAGTTATGCTAGTGAGGATAAATAATTGTAAATTAGACCAACCTTCATGTCTTAAACCAAGCACTAAGTGCCTGGGGTTGGGAAGAAACATCAAGTGAGACTTTCCTAAGTGATTTAGGAGCTTCCACATAGGTGCTTTTGAAAATTCCACCCTTCCCCCATAAGTATGCTCCTGCAGAATTGCCTATTATGTGGAATTTACACCTTTGATGCATCTGGTGCTGGATACTGGTCAGTCATTGATCTGAGCTGACATAGCAAAGTGGTGGGAGTACCGTGCTAAATGGACTGTTAATTTGATGGAAGGAGGTGAGGATATTGGACTACATAGGCCCACTGGTCTGATAAAGCATGAAGTGTGGGAATACTGAGTTGGATGGATTCACTAGACTGACCTAGTAGGACAATATTTATGTTCCTAAGTTTCAAAAAGCTTCCCATCTCCTCATACATCTTTCAGATGGATGAATGACAACTAACCAGTTACTGCTCTTACCACTTGAAAGAAAGATACAACACAACTACAGGACTGGGAGACAGGAATTCCTGGATTCTTGGCTCTGGTACTGACTCTCCCTGCATAACCTTGGATGAATCTCTTCACCTCTCTGTGCCTCAGCTTCCCTAAACTATAAAATAGGAACCATAACAACACTGCCCTAAGTCACAGCGGTGTTGGGCAAGTTAAATAGTTCATGCATGTAAAGTTCTTTGAAGACAAATATTATGAGCTCTTCAAGGAAGGAAATGCCTATTGCTGCATGTCCACAGCACATTGCACAATGAGCCTCTGCTCTCAGTTGAGGCCTTTAGGCACTACCATAATGTAAACAACTGAAGAAACATAAAATACTATTGACCACAGGCCTGTTTACACTCCAGTCAAATACCCAACTATTCAGAGCAAGCCGACCTCTTTGCTCAGTATACTCAGCACTTTTGGAAAGAAAAGAAGAGTATCTGCCAAGCAGCTGAGATACTGCAGGCCAGTTCTTCCTCCTCCAGACAATCCCAAGCCATGATGAATTTTGCAAGAGAGTCACTCAGCATTCCAAA
This sequence comes from Dermochelys coriacea, assembly GCF_009764565.3. Classification (NCBI taxonomy): domain Eukaryota; kingdom Metazoa; phylum Chordata; order Testudines; family Dermochelyidae; genus Dermochelys; species Dermochelys coriacea. The sequence goes on from NC_050074.1 coordinate 32,096,484, forward strand.
GTGAACCACATTTGCAGTGTTCCATTCGCAGCCACTTAAAAACAAATGCAAGGCAACGGTCTGAAAGCTCTGTTTGGACTCTGGGAGTTTGTCTTACCTTCTATTTTAAAGCCCCCAAAAACTCTGCAAAACCACATTTAAAAAAAAATAACTTTGTGCCAAAGGTAAAGGGGAAGCTATGTGATGTGCACACCCTGCAGTAATGAGAGGGGGAGTCGCCAGCGCATATCAATTTATTAAAAACTCAAGAGCTTTTTGCAATTCAGGATGGTTTTTAAATGTCAGTCTGTGCTAAATGAATTAAGCAGGATTCCCTGTGGGACAGCTTTTCTCACTGTAACATTTCAAGTATTAGCATTGTTATGAGCTGGGTGGAACTTTGTTATAGATTGAGTTAAAACCTCCACCTAAAACAAAAAGTGTATGAACCCACCCGAGGGCTTTTGGCCGATTATTCTTTTTGAGGGGTGGGGGAGTGAGGGAGGAAGGCAGAACAGAAAAACTGAGGAAGTCAGAGAGAGCCTAAAGGAGCAGCTGAAAGAAACCTGGGGAGAAGTTTTTGGTCAGGGGAGCAGGCTGAAAAGCATGCTCTTAGTGCTGTGAGCAAAGGAAGCTGTTTCCTGCTATTTGATTTCTTCTGGGTTCAGAGTCTCAGGACTTTGTCCATTCTTTATAAATCAACAAAACTGCATTAAAGAAAATACTAGACTCCATCAATTTCTACTTCCAACTGGAACATCCCCAGGGTCTTAAAATTTTGGCTACCTGCTCAGGTCAAAAAGGGGCAACACTGAGGTCAAGAGTGGGATCCAGTCTTCACGGAGAAAAATTGTGTGCTGGTATTCCTTCCATTCCTTCCTATGGAGCAAATGATTGCGAGGCTTGCAGAAATCAAAGGTGGTTTTGATCTGAAGCTTCCAACAGCTTCACAACTTTGAAGCTTCACAACAGAAAGTTTTTTTCCACCGAATGCATCCGATGAAGTGAGCTGTAGCTCACGAAAGCTTATGCTCAAATAAATTTGTTAGTACGTGTGGCACCTTAGAGACTCTTTTTCTTTTTTGTGAATACAGACTAACACGGCTGCTACTCTGAAACAGAAAGTAAAACAGCATCTGGAAGATTTCAGAAAGGGCAGAGGGTTGATTTTCAGGTAGGGGTCAAATCAGTGTGGGAGCAACAACCCCTTATGTTCAGACAGGTTGGGAAGTCCAGCTACAAAGCTCTAGGCTAGAATGACAAGACAGGTCAAAGAGGTGACCAGCAACCTCAGTGCCCTAGACCAGAAGTTTTGTCCATTAAATAGTGGAGACCAGGCAAGTTTTAACCAACTTGAAACATGCTAACAGAGATAAGCAGCAGCAAGGACTAGGAGCTGAAAATTCACTTCCAAAAGAAAATCAAAGGGTCACAGATCATTGAGCCAGCCAGAGGACTTTGGTAAGACCAGACATTTACAACAGTTATCTACCCAGTTTGTAACCCACAAAGTCCCGGAGGGGCCAGCTCCAGTGATGCAAAATCTTTGAGGGGGAAACTCCCTGGGAGGCTTATTTAGCTCAATTCAACATTCTAGCTCAAATCAGTGCTGTGAGATGGACAGAAAGGGGGGTTACTAGCATCCAACTTGAGTGACCCAGCTCTGATAGTGCTGCAGAACTAACCCCCCAGAAAAGAGATGGAGTTATCCAGACCTGGTACAAGCCCTTAACATGCAGTCTGGAGTCAGCCATCAATCTGAGCTAGCCAGGGCACAGCTAAGATCTAGGAAAAAAAAAGGAAAGAAGAAACCCCACTTGAACTAGCAGAGAACCTCAAAGACTTATGTTCCTGGCATATCCGGATACCACAAAGACCTTCCAGGATGGATGGGCAATGGATCAATGTGTAGATGCTCAGCTGGACCTGACTTGCAGATCAGTATCAGCGAAAGGGGATCAAAGTCATTCTGAGAGGCTGTGGAATTTGCTACAGAACTTGAACCTTGAAGAGGAAGCAGCTATTAGTGAGGAAGATGGACGCTGATGACCTTGAGCCTTGTAACTACAATTCTGTGTGTAATATATATGATGGAAAGGGGGATTCTAATCCGGATCATGACCATATTAAATGATTGGAACAAATGATAAATATTGTTTGTACAAGGGAAATTGGCAATAATTTTAAAAAGGAAAGGAAAACCATTCAGTTAAATGCTGTTACTTTGACAAAACTAGCCACAAAAAGAAGGACTGTTATACATTTAAGGAAGGCCAAGACAGAATGTTACAAGTGTCTAGTTTCAGAGTAGCAGCCGTGTTAGTCTGTATTCGCAAAAAGAAAAGGAGTACTTGTGGCACCTTAGAGACTAACAAATTTATTAGAGCATAAGCTTTCGTGAGCTACAGCTCACTTCATCGGATGCATCCGATGTAAGTTGTTAGTCTCTAAGGTGCCAAAAGTACTCCTTTTCTTTTTGCGAATACAGACTAACACGGCTGCTACTCTGAAACCTAAGAATATCAGAGGAACAGTGGGGGGTGGGGTGGGAGGGAGAAATACCATGGGGAAATAGTTTTACTTTGTGTAATGACTCATCCATTCCCAGTCTCTATTCAAGCCTAAGTTAATTGTATCCAGTTTGCAAATTAATTCCAATTCAGCAGTCTCTCGTTGGAGTCTGTTTTTGAAGCTTTTTTGTTGAAGGATAGCCACTCTTAGGTCTGTGATCGAGTGACCAGAGAGATTGAAGTATTCTCCAACTGGTTTTTGAATGTTATAATTCTTGACGTCTGATTTGTGTCCATTCATTCTTTTACGTAGAGACTGTCCAGTTTGGCCAATGTACATGGCAGAGGGGCATTGCTGGCACATGATGGCATATATCACATTGGTAGATGCGCAGGTGAACGAGCCTCTGATAGTGTGGCTGATGTGATTAGGCCCTATGATGGTATCCCCTGAATAGATATGTGGGCAGAGTTGGCAACGGGCTTTGTTGCAAGGATAGGTTCCTGGGTTAGTGGTTCTGTTGTGTGGTGTGTGGTTGCTGGTGAGTATTTGCTTCAGATTGGGGGGGCTGTCTGTAAGCAAGGACTGGTCTGTCTCCCAAGATCTGAGAGAGCGATGGCTCGTCCTTCAGGATAGGTTGTAGATCCTTGATGATGCGTTGGAGAGGTTTTAGTTGGGGGCTGAAGGTGATGGCTAGTGGCGTTCTGTTGTTTTCTTTGTTGGGCCTGTCCTGTAGTAGGTGACTTCTGGGTACTCTTCTGGCTCTGTCAATCTGTTTCTTCACTTCAGCAGGTGGGTATTGTAGTTGTAGGAATGCATGATAGAGATCTTGTAGGTGTTTGTCTCTGTCTGAGGGGTTGGAGCAAATGCGGTTATATCGTAGCGCTTGGCTGTAGACAATGGATCGAGTGGTATGATCTGGATGAAAGCTAGAGGCATGTAGGTAGGAATAGCGGTCAGTAGGTTTCCGATATAGGGTGGTGTTTATGTGACCATCGCTTATTAGCACCGTAGTGTCCAGGAAGTGGATCTCTTGTGTGGACTGGTCCAGGCTGAGGTTGATGGTGGGATGGAAATTGTTGAAATCATGGTGGAAATGATTTCAATTAATTGTGGAAAGGATACAATTAACTTAGGCTTGAATAGAGACTGGGAATGGATGAGTCATTACACAAAGTAAAACTATTTCCCCATGGTATTTCTCCCTCCCACCCCACCCCCCACTGTTCCTCTGATATTCTTGTTAACTGCTGGAATTAGCCTACCTTGCTTGTCACCATGAAAGGTTTTCCTCCTTCCCCCCCCTGCTGTTGGTGATGGCTTATCTTAAGTGATCACTCTCCTTACAGTGTGTATGATAAACCCATTGTTTCATGTTCTCTGTGTGTGTGTGTATATAAATCTTTCCTCTGTTTTTTCCACCAAATGCATCCGATGAAGTGAGCTGTAGCTCACGAAAGCTTATGCTCTCATAAATTTGTTAGTCTCTAAGGTGCCACAAGTACTCCTTTTCTTTTTACAAGTGTCTAGTGAAAGCCTCTCTCCTAGTTTGAGAAATGGGGGGACATTAAGCTGAAGGGGAAAAGCTTAGTGGTACAAGGATCAGCCCCAGTTTTTGTTTAGCTGCCCAGATCTAATGGGAGTTTGGCTATTGAGTGTGTATAGCGATGGTTCCCAAACTTGTTCCGCCACTTGTGCAGGGAAAGCCCCTGGCAGGCCGGGCTGGTTTGTTTACCTGCCGCATCCGCAGGTTCAGCTGATTGCGACTCCCAGTGGCCGCGGTTCACTGCTCCAGGCCAATGGGAACTGCTGCAAGTGGCATGGGCCAAGGGACGTACTGGCCGCTGCTTCCAGCAGCTCCCATTGGCCTGGAGCAGCGAACCGCAGCCACTCGGAGCCGTGATCGGCCGAACCTGTGGATGCGGCAGGTAAACAAACCGGCCCGGCCCGCCAGGGGCTTTCCCTGCACAAGCGGCGGAACAAGTTTGGGAACCACTGGTGTATAGGATCTGTGATGTGCATTCTCTGGGGAATCTTGGCTCCTAAAGTACTTGTAGTTCTGAAACAAGAACTGATTCCATTTCCTTTGCTGAATGTCTCTGACAAACAGCAAATAGTTAGAAAAGGCGCTGCAGTTGCGAAATGTGAGGTGGGTATCTGATAAACACTGTTATAGAAGAAAACTACAAGGGGGAAAGTGAGCTCCCAGAGTTGGACTTGTTCCAGCACAGTGCTGTACACTTACACAGGGAACAGCAGAACTATCTAAGGGCTGGTCTACACTAATGCTGTAAGTCGATATAAGTTATGCTAGTTCAGTTACGTAAATTACATAACTGAAGTCAATATAATAGGTCAATTTACAGTGGTGACTACACTGCACTATGTCGATAGGTGATGCTCTCCCATCAACATAGCTTCCACCTCTTAGGGAGGTGGAGTACAAATGTGGAGGGGAGAGCGCTCTTCCATTGACTTAGAGTGTCTTCACTAGACCTGCTAAACCGGCACTGCTGCATCTATCGCAGCAGTGCCAGTTTAGCCAGTAGCATAGACATGGCTTAAGACTTTCTGGTTAGAAATTACGAATTGTCTCCTTATCCAACAAAGATATAGGTTTTACTGGTCCAACACAAGATTGATACTGAGGGAAACAAACCCATTAAACAGCCATCTCACTGGTTACCAGAGGCTAAAAGGCAAGAGGCACTACAGGACATTGAGAAAAGGTATCAGGAATGGAAGGCATATCAAGCCTTCAACCAGTTGTTGGGGCTCACCCATAGTTCTGGTTAAGAAAAGGATGGCAGCACCAGATTCTGTGTGGACTGTAGAAAATTAAATGATAACCTGGATCCCGTAAAAAGTGGGTATGGCAAGTGAAAGTGTATCCAAAAGAGAGGGAGGAAACTGTTTTCACTGCAGGACCAGGCTTGTGGCACTTAAAAGTGGTGGCTTTCGGTTTGTGCAATGCGAGGCTAATGGAGAGGTATTATGTGGGTTGCCCTCTCAGCCTGTCTATTATACCTAGATAATATGCTGGTGCATGCTTAAATAGTTGAGCAGGAACTAAAATATTTACAAATGGTCTGTGATAAGCTGAAGGTGGCCAATTTGAAACTTAACCCAAAGAAATGTGAGTTGTTCCAAAAAGAGGTAATCTGCAGTGGGCCAGACATGCCAAACCTGCAAAAAAAAAAACACAGAAATTGGGCTTGTTTTTGGCTTTATTGGCTTGTGAGTTGCTTGTTGGCTAGTTTTTGGCTTGTAGCTTTTTGCTTGTTTGGCTTGTAGCTTGTTGCTTCCTTTTTTTTGATCGGCTCCCAGCAAGCAGGGGCAAGGGGGGGAGAGATTCAGGGGTGCACAATGGGCCTACCGCAGTCCCCAACTGCACACTGGAGGGATCTAGTTACATAGAGTGTTGGGATTGGCCTTGTTTTGAAATGGGATTAGCTTGATTTTTGGCTTATTGTGAAAGTCAGGATGCTTATTTACAGCATGAAAGTTGGTGAGTGTGCAGTGGGCACACAATTAGCGAGGGGGAAATTTCCACTGACAAAAAGAAAACTGAGGCTGTACAGAGCTGGCCAATTCCCCACACACTCTCAGATGTGCAGTGTTTTACAGAATTCCGCTCCTGTTACCGAAGGTTTATTTGTGGATTTGCCAATATTGCAAAACCCCTGCACAGGTTGGGTGAGAAAGGGAAACCGCTTCACTGGTCAGCAGAGTATGATGTAGCATTTTCAGAGTTGACAAAGGCTCTTGTGACTACTCCTGTCTTGGCCCACTCATGATTCAAAACCCCTTTCATACTGGACGCTAGTGCTTACAGATTGGGGTCAGTTCTGATAAAAGAACACAAGGTCTTGAGAGGGTGGTAGCTTAGACTTTTACTATACTAAGTTCTCCTGAGAGAAATTATTGCACCATCCAAAAATAACTCCTAGCTGTGGTTAAATCTATAGAACATTTTTCATCACTATTTGTATGTGAGGAATATTATGGTTAGGACAGACCTGCAATGGCTCTTTAGATTCAGGAATCTTGAGGGACAGCTTGCCAGGGGTTGGAGAAACTGCAGTGCTACAATTTCACAATCACACAGAGGCCTGGCCATAAGCATGTTAATGCTGATGCCTTGTCCAGACAGGTCTCTTGCGAGGCTAATTGCAAACACTGCCCCAAGTAGGAGAGCAAGGAATTAGCTGCTCAAGGGAAGGGGAGTGCCTCCAGACCCTTCCTCTAGTCTAATTCGCAGAAATGCCGGTGTGCCTGGTTCATCCACCAAAAGACTGAGGAAAGGGGTAGCAGAAATGGACTCCAGAGCAACTAAAAACTTTCCCAAGACTATCCTGATACAGGATAGGGCGTATTGGAAAATCAACTGGAAAATGTATCCACCCTAGAATGTAGTGTCTTCTCACAGTAAAAGCTTTCTGGTCACAGTGGGAAAGCTTGGAATTTAAAAAATAAATATTTTAAAGGTGATGGGAGAAACCAGAAGGTGATGGGTATTGGTCCACTGAAAAAGGAGGTCCTAAAGTTATGTCATGATCGTATAACTGTAGGACATTTTGGGGTTGCAAAAAACTTAGACAAATTAAGGGACAAGTTCAAATGGGTAAAAAGCAGCCAAGACAGTTGGTGCAAGAAATGTGCTCTTTGCATTGCGAAGATGGTCCCCCTAAAACAGGGAGAACCCCTTTGCAGTAGTATCTTGAGGGGACACCAATGGAGTGCATTGACATTTATGTTCTTGGGACCCTTGCCTGAGACAGAGGCTGACAATCAATACCTACTCGTGGCTATTAGCTAATGGACTACTTCACAAAAGGTCTAAGGCTTACCCAATAAAAAAAATTAAGAGACTGTGACAATAGCAGGGATCCTAATGAATGAATTCTTCACCAGATCTGCAGTCTTGGGTGAGTACACACAGATCAAGGGAGAGACTTTGAATCCAAAGTGTTTCAATGGGTTTGTGAGATTCTAGACATTCACAAAACTCACACCTACAATCTGATGGGATGGTGGAAAGCTTCAGTAGGTTTTGGCCAACCAGGCTGTTAAAAGTCCTGTCGGAGGTGCTGCTCAGCTAAGGCAGGCTAGTCCCTACCTGTTCCGACACTGTGCTGTGCCCCAGAAGCGGCCAGCAGCAGGTCCGGCTCCTTGGCGGAGGCGCCATGGGGCTACACGAGCTGCCCCCGCCCCGAGCACCAGCTCCGCACTCCCACTGGTCAGTAGCTGGGGAGGTGGTGCCTGCGGACGAGAGCCACGCAGAGCCACTTGCACGCCTCTGCCTAGGAATTGGACTGGCTGCTGGCTGCTTCTGGGGCGCAGCACAAGCGGTGGTACCAGGATAGGCGGGAAGCCTGCCTCTGCACCCCAGTTGCACTGTTGACTGGGAGCTGCCAGAGGTAAGCCTGTGCCCCAATCCTCTGCCCCAGCCCTGAGCCCCCCTCAAACCTAGAGCCTCCTCCTGCACCCCAAACTCCTCATCCCTTGCCCCATCCCAGAGCCTGCACCTCTACCCCAGAGGCCTGACCCCCTCCTGCACCCCAATCCCCTGCCCCACCCCAGAGTCCCCTCCACACCCTGAACCCCTCATTTCCAGCCACACCCCTCACCCCTCACCCCTGTACCCCAACCCTCTGCCCCAGCCCTGAGCCCCTCCCACACCCCTAACCCCTCTGCCCCAGCTCAGTTGGGTTGTGGGCATCAACAATTTTCTTCAACTGGGTGGCCAGAAAAAAAGTTTGAAAACAATAGACAGCAGTAGGTCAACAGAAAAATTCTTCCATCAACCTAGCTACCACCTACATCAAACACAAGAAATCCTCCCATCAGCATAAATGATGTCTACACTTGAAATGCTACCTGCTGCAGCTGCGCCACTGTAGCATTTCAAGCCCTTATAGAACAGCAGACAATGAGAGTATAAAGTGTACCCTGCAGGCCTCACGTTTGGGCAGGAGCTAAAGCAACTTCTTGTATGGAGTGGCTTTCTGAAGTGGAACAAAGGGATTTGAACCATTTGGACTGTGTGGAAAGCCTACAACCCAAAATTGAAAAAGTTCACACCTTTCCTAGGGAAAATTTGAGGCCTCTGAAAAAATGAAAAGGCTCTATGATAAAAAGGCATATGCAGAAACTTTTAAAAGAAGAGACGTGTGGTCTGGCACAACAATCATTGAAGGAAGAAGGATAGAAGCCCTAAACTGGATGAATTTTTGGAGGGACCATATGCAGTCTTAACACAAATAAATGAAGTGGTGTCCATGATACAGTTAGATCCCCGGAGTAAGCCCAGAAGTTATCCATCTGAGAAGATATCGCAGACCGAATTTCAGCTTGGCTACCCCCTGAATCTGAGAATGGAGCTGTGGAAATTGAAGCTGGAAAAGTTGTTACAGAGGTGAATTCCCCATTAGAACAAAATTGCCAGGCTCTGCCTCAGCCATTGAATTCCACAGAAACAACCTCTAATAAATTTGTTAGTCTCTAAGGTGCCACAAGTACTCCTTTTCTTTTTGCGAACCTCAGAAGAACACTGAAAGGCAATCCAGGGAGAGAAAAGCCCCACAGGGATTTGGGTGGGAATAAAATTGTTTTGAGCTGGTGATGGGAAACCATCTCAACAGAAAGATACGGTATATGTGTAAATAGTTAACCTTGTATCATTTTAAATGTATTTTAAAAAAATTATTTCTGTTTGGGATGGGTTCTTAAGTGCCACCATTAAAGGCTTCACTGGAGCAAAGAGCAAACCTAGGAGCAGGTATTGTTATGGACTGGGTGAAACCTTGTTTTGGGTTGAGGTAAAACCCCCACCTAAGACAAAAGAAATGTGTGAATTGTGAACCTGCCCAGAGGCTTTTGGCTGAGTATTATTTTGGTGTAGGGGGTTGTGGGGGAGGCCAAATACAAAAACTGGGAAAGATAGAGGCCTTTTTAGGTCTACACCTAAAACTTAGGTCGACCTACCTATGTTGCCCAGGGCTGTGAAAAGTTCACCTCCCCCCTCCCCCCCCCCCGAGAAACATAGTTAAGACAACTGAAGCCCCAGCATAGACACCGCTAGGTCCACGGAAGAATTCTGTCAAAAACCAGTTGGAGAACACTTCAATCTCTCCGGTCACTCGATTACAGACCTAAAAGTGGCAATACTTCAACAAAAAAAAAACTTCAAAAACAGACTCCAATGAGAGGCGACTGAATTGGAATTAATTTGAAAACTGGATACAATTAACTTAGGCTTGAATAGAGACTGGGAGTGGATGGGTCATTACACAAAGTAAAACTATTTCCCCATGTTTATCCCCACCCCACCCCCCCACTGTTCCTCAGACATTCCTGTCAGCTGCTGGAAATGGCCCACCTTGATTATCACTACAAAAGGTCGTGTCCGTCCCCCCTCACTCCCCCCGCTAGTAATAGCTCACCTTAAGTGATCACTCTGGTTACAGTGTGTATGGTAACACCCATTGTTTCATGTTCTCTATGAATATAAATCTCCCCACTATATTTTCCACTGAATGCATCCAATGAAGTGAGCTGTAGCTCACGAAAGCTTATGCTCAAATAAACGTGTTAGTCTCTAAGGTGCCACAAGTACTCCTTTTCTTTTTGTGAATATAGACTAACACGGCTGCTACTCTGAAATCTGTCAGCCTTGCTACTGCTTCTCCAGGGGGTGGATTTACTGCTACTGCAGCCATGGAAAAACCCCTTCCATTGCTCTACCAAGTGTCTGTCTATATTACGTCACCACAGTAGTATAGCTGGAGTGTTGCAGTTGTGCTACTGTAGCGCTTGCAGTGTAGACATACCCACAGAGAGAGAGAAAGTCTAAAGGAGCAGCTGAAAGTGTGTGTGGCTGTCTCTGGAAGAAACCTGGGGAGAAGTTTTGGGGTCAGGGGAGCAGGCTGAAAAGCTTGCTCTTGGTGCTGTGAGCAAAGGAAGCTGTTTCCTGCTATTTGGTTCTTTCTGGAGTCAGAGACTCATGACTTTGTCCATTCTTTGTAAATAAACAAAACTGTATCAAAGAAAATACCAGACTCCATCAATTTCTACTACCAACTGGAACATCCCCAAGGGCCCTAAAACTTTGACTAGCTGTTTGGGTCAAAAAGGAGCAACAGTACTATTGGAGCAGTGTGCATGGCTGTATCAGGAGTTGGGATTTGCATGCAGTTTTCCCCCCAAGACTTCACTTACCTTAAAAGCACAGGGGCAGATCCTCAATCCATATAGCTGCATTAACTTTAATGGAGCTGTGTCAATTTACAGTGGCTGCAGCTCTCGTCCACCCATTAGGCATATCTCTTATTCTGGAATAATGGCAGAGGCACTGTCCAAGCACAGCCCTGAGAGCCTGAAGCTGTGAGAAGAACTCCTTCTGAGGAGCAAATTGTTTGTGTGCCTCAGTTTCCCCTTCTGTAAAATAAGACCCATTATTGGCCTGCTTTTGACCTAATTTACATTGATGTAAATAAGGAGTGGCTCCACTGAAGTCATTGGAGTTATATATGGGGCCTGATTCTGATCTCACAGTTTTACACCAAAGCAACTTCACTGACTTCAGTGGTGTTATTCCTGATTTACAGCACCACAAGTGAAATCAGTCAGGCCTAGTGAGTGCCAATTTTTAGTATTAGATAAGACTGATCTCTGGAACGATTTACATACGAAGATCCTTCTAAGATGTAGCTGGCAGAGGTGGGGGCGGATTGGCGGGGAGCTGCTTTTGAAAATCTCATTCCTAAAAAAATAACAAAAAATCCCCACTCAGTCAAATGACCAGAATAAGCCCTCAACAAATGAACCTGCTGTCACTCAATAATGATCTAATTTCCATTTTCTGTCCCATGCTCTGCACAATACAGTCCATATAACTGCATGCTGCCCAGTTGAGCAACACTAGGTGAGAAAGGAACAGCAACAACAGAAACAAACAAACTTTGCAGAACTCGATTTGCTAAGCAAAAATGCTGATTTGTTACTGAGATTGGACTCCCAAGAGAAGGGGAGAAGGAATAGAACATGCAACATCTGATCACCTCCTGCTGCTACTATGGTTGTCACTGGCAGGACTGTACAGTTAATAGTTATGTTATAGGAAGACTGGGACTGATGGAACCTAAGTTCAATTCCTGGCTCTGCCACTGGCCTGCTGGGTAACCTTGGGCAAGTGACCTCCCAAGCCTCGGTTTCCCTATCTGTAAAATGAGAATGATACTGATGCACTTTGAGACATCTGGATGAAGAGCTCTGTCAGAGCGAGGTATTAATTAATTATTAATTATTATTATTATTATTATAGGGTCACCAGTCCTAGTCTGTTTTAGTAAGGAGAGGGAAAGGTATATATAAAACTGTGTGTTTTATTACTGGATAATATCAGAAATGAAACCTCCAGCCCAACATGGCTGCACACAGGCAATCATTTAGACTGGGATTTTTAAAGGAGCCTAAGGAACCTAACTTCCTTGAACTCCTTTAAAGATTCCACCCTGAAACATTAACATGATCAGATTAGAACTCTGTCTTTCAATGGCTATTGTAACAAAACAGAGAGCATCTCTGGAACCACCCCCCCACCCGCACAGGGAATGACATCATATTCCTCTCTGTAATATGCACCCACCCTTTTCTTTATAAAAATAGCAGCCTAGCCCTGTTTGTGCCTGTTACTGGCAAACCATTTCCCTTTCGTGTCTTTCCTTCCTGGGGCAGCCTTAGAGGTTCAGTTTAACGGCTCCTTGCAGCACCTGCTCTGAGAGGCTAAAAGAAACCCCTCCCATCAAGAAAAGGAGTACTTGTGGCACCTTAGAGACTAACAAATTTATTTGAGCATAAGCTTTCATGAGCTACAGCTCACTTCATCGGATGCATTTACCCTCCCATCAGAGATTCAATGGCCTCAATGCCCGCCCCCCCAGCCTCCTAAACAAAGGCATCCTGTGACTGAGGCCCTCCCCTGAGAGAGCTGACGCACATGGCACTTTGGCTATTCAAGGGGCAGTGGTTAGTATTGTGATGCTGTGTCAATTGAAATAGTTGGTAAAGTTCCCAATGATGTAACGATGCAAGATCAAGCCAATTCTCATTTACACTAATAAGGCTCTGGCAGTGTAAAAGGATCCCTTTGATTCACTTTAGGGTCCCTTCACTTTATCAGAGTGGTGTAAAGGGTCTTTAGTGTAAATGAGAATCAGTCCCTACTAGTCTAGACAAACCAAACAAAGGTTACATCACAGATGGTTATTAACTATTTTTATGACTATACTGCCAAGAGACCCCAACTGGAATTAGGGCCCCATGGTTGTAAAGAATACGGCTGAAAAGATCGTTTTCCTAGCCTGTCACTTTAACAGTTCACCCCTCCCTTTGAATACCTCCACTGCATAAAGCATAAGCTGCTTCTATTCATTTTCATGGCCCTTCCCGGTCAATCCCTAACCTACCCTATTTATCATGTCCCATCTGCTGTTGAACTGTCAATGCTCACCTCTGATTGGCCCATGGTGCAAGCCTGCATTACCCACGTGTTACATTTTCAAACAAGCCCCTTTGTACTTTCTCCCATGTTGCCTCTCATGTTTGGGAGGAGCTCCCCATAAACAGCCACAAAGCCACCTCACTGTCAACTTCAAACCCCTCCTCAAATCTCTCCTTTGCTGTGAGGCCTACAAACAACTTGAGAACAGTCAGGCCATTATTATGCTGAGATCACTGCCTATCTATCATGCTCACCAACATTGTGTCATCATTTTCTTGTATTCCCCCATCTGCCTGTATCCATCTGTTGTCTCTTGTATTAGATCTAAGCACCTTGGGGTAGAGACCAACTTTCTGTTCTGTGTTTGTACAGCATCTAGCACAATGGGGGTCCTGGTCCATGACCGGGTTTCCTGGTCACTCTGATAATACAAATAATAGACAATAATTGTACTAGGCACTGCACAGATATGAAGGCCTAGTCTACACTTGAAAAGGTTTGCCTGGATAGCGATACAAATACAGTTATGCCAGCAAACCTTCCTAATGTAGATGCAGCTTATACTGGCAAGTGTGCTTTTGCTGGTATAGTTTACACCAATTAATGAAATAACCTGGGGAGAGGGGAAATCACACTCCTAACCGACATTACTGTACTGGCAAAAGTTTCTAGCGTAAAGCTGGCCATAGTAAGAGACAGTCCCTATTCCAAAGAGTTTATAATCTAAACAGGCAAGACAGACAAAGGGTAGGAGGGGAAACTGAGGCATAGTGAGGGGAACGTGCCAAAGCAAGTCAGCACAGAGCTGGGAATAGAACCCACATCTTCTTGATCACACTTCAGGAGTTCCCTCCCCAAACCTATGAAATGAGATTCAGCTGTAGAGAGAGATGGAAAAAATAAAGAGAAAGAACGATCTGGAAAATGTGCCTCACGGTCAGTAAGAGGGTCAGATGGACCATCTGGAGTTGGGTGGGGACCAGGTTCTGGTGCAATTCCAGCTATCCAGATACTTGGTTCTACTGGACACAGAAATAAAGAAGAGGCAGGGGTCTTACTACAAGACTTTTATGGCCTACAGGATAGGAAGGATGCTCCTGCAGCAAAAGTACTGGGGGCCCAGTTGTGATCTCACATCAGGATAAATCAACAGTTAACACCACTGAAGTCAATGTGTAATACTGCTGTGTGAGCTGGAACTCAAGACAGCTGGATTCTACTCCCCGCTACGCCACCAACTCAGCAGATGGCCTTGAATAAGGCACTCCCTTTACCTCCCTCCCAGAAGTAGTGCCGGGCTAAAATTCATTCACATTTAGTAAGGGAGAGGCAATGTGGTCTAGTGGATAAAGCACTGGATTAGGACCTAGGAGTCCTGGATTCAACTCCTGGTTCTGCTACTGCTTTGCTGGGTGACATTGGGCATGTCACTTCCCCTCTCTGTGCCTTAGTTCCCCCATCTGTAAAATGGTGATAATGATTCTGCCCGCTTTTCAGAGTAGCAGCCGTGTTAGTCTGAATTTGCAAAAAGAAAAGGAGTACTTGTGGCTTAAAGACTAACAAATTTATTTGAGCATAAGCTTTCGTGAGCTACAGCTAACTTCATTGGATGCATTCAGTGGATGTGAATGCATCCGATGAAGTGAGCTGTAGCTCACCAAAGCTTATGCTCAAATAAATGTTAATCTCTAAGGTGCCACAAGTACTCCTTTTCTTTTTGCCCTCTTTTGTAAAGCACTTTGAAATCTACTGTTAAAAAGCACTGTGTATGTGCTAGGGATTATTATTTGTATTGCAGCAGCACCTTGGAGCCCTAGTCATGCAGCAGGACCCCATTGTGCTAAGTGCTAATAAAACAGAACAATGAGACATTCCTGCCCCAAAGAGCTTACAGTATTGTCTGCAGTGTTCTTCATCCCATCCTACTGCAGGATCAGAGCCTTCAGCAGTAGGGGGATCAGAGTAATAGCAAGAGATTGATTCCTTGGTACGTGCTCCAGTGTTGGCATTGTAAATACTTCAATGGAATGCTTATTTATTAGCATGGGAATTAAACCTCCCAAAAAAATCATGGAAACATTTTTGGTTTTTCACGTAGCTTGATTTTGCAAAATCTTAAATAATAAAAGAACGATAATCCCTAACTCTTATCACCTGTAGATCTCAGAGAACTTTACAAAGGAGATCAGGATCATTATCCTCATCTTACAGATGGGGAAACTGAGGCACAGAGAGGGGAAGAGACTTCTTCAAGGTCACCCAGCAGGTCAGGGCAAAGCCAGGAATAGAACCCAGTTCTCCTAACTCTCAGTCCAGCCACTAGGCCTGATTCTCTTTTACCTCCAGCCCTCTCCCCACCTGGTGGTTTGTATAGTCATTTATACTTCTGCAGAGTGGATATCACTACCCAAATCAGAGTTTTCCACTCATTCATACTAAGGCTGATTAGCCACAGCATTACCCCAGGCTTATGCCAGTGTGACTCCATTTTCAGTTAAATTACACTGATATAGAACAGGAGTAACACAGTGGTGAACCATGGCAGCTAGCAGTAGAATTTTGCACCCACTCTGCACAGGTATTACGTTACTCCATGATGTGCATACAAGGGAGAATCAGCGCCCCTTCCCCCTGTTCTCCCTCACACTCACTCTCTCTCTCTCTCACATATACACACAAATACCTTCAATTTCTGAGGCTAAGGCCTTGTCTACATACTGAACTTACATACACAGTGTTACACCAATTAATTCACTGGAGCTGCTCCTGATTTGCACTAGCATAACCAAGATCAGAATCTAGGATCTTAGCAGCAGTCCAAACTCCAAGGGCCAGTCAAACTCCACTGACCTGCAGCTTGGGGAGTCATTTACGTCAGTCAAAGTGAAGGCAACAAAGGTGTATGTAAAATGTTACTAAGTCAGAGCAGTAAATGATTTGCACCGCTATAAATGACCACACAAGGTGAAAGGCAACAAGGAGACTGACTCCTTGTGTAGACACTGTTTACACCAGTGCAGCTTATCCTCAGGGTAAACTGCACTAGTGGAAATCATGTTACAATCATGTAAAACACATCTACACCAGGGGCTTGCACCAATGCCTAACATCTCAATGTAAACAAGGCCTTAGATTAAAACATTACTTTTTTCCTCCTGAAGGAACAGGAAGTCTTGTGCTGGCTGGTTTTCTTATACATGTAAGCACAGAGAGTTTGGAAGCATGCTAAGGGACATTCCTTAGCAGAGAATCCTCCTGGTTCTCCCATACATCCACTAGATGGCTGTATCTGTCAGGGATCATCTTAAAAGAAGTTTCACCTTTCCAGCCCCACAAAGGTCTCTGAGTTACATGGAGGGTCATTTCCCTCACCCCACCCACAGAAAACGATTTGCTTTGTGCTCCAGGGAAAACATTTGCCCTACAGAGGAATGTTTTAAAAATATCCAAGATAGATTTATCTGTAGAATGGATAGAGCCCACAACCCCATCCTCCAATAATCCAGTAAACCTCCCCTTCTCTCCCCACCACCCCCGCCCCCACCAAACCTAAAACCAATCCTTTGAGCCCACCCTATCAAAATGATTCTCCTGTCAATGTAAAACATAAAGGCAAAGCTCTGTGGCAAAACACCCCTATACCCTGGAATCCCTCTTCCCTTGTTCTGTGTCTCCTCCCTTCACTGGCTTGCCCTGCTGTTGACTCCAAGCTAGTCTAGCCCACAAAGGAGTTGGACAGCAAAATGTATGTGCAAGTCCCACAAGGGAGATGAAGTACTCAGAACTACCCTTCTCCTGGCAGATCACTAGTCAGAAAGATGCCGTGAGACAACATATTAGCCCACCAGGGAGTTGGGGAGGGATTGGTATAGCAAGGCAGGCAGGCTTTGGGAGCAAAGCCAATCTTAAAATGTTATTTATTCCAGGACGCCCAAGACATCAGGTGAGTTGGTAGCCAGTAACATAGTATGCCAGCCTCAGCTATCTTGCAGCCAGGCAATGCAAGCTCAGGACTCTGGGGACTGGCAGCTATTCCCATTGCAAGCAACTCCTGCTGTCCAAGTTACAGAACGCCAATGGCATTGGAACCTGCTTTCTTCCCTTGGCCAGTTGGAGGATGAAGGCAACTGTAATGGTCATCTTCCTTAGAGGAGGAAGAACCATCCAAGGATGTGGGGAAAACTATGAAGAGGGCGAAGTTAGGCCCAAACTTCAGACTGGGTGAGGGAAACCCATAAAACGTGTCTAACTGTAAGATACACTGAACAAAGTAATGCTGTCTAGTGGCTAGGATGTGGGGCTGAGTTTCAGGAGAGATGGGTTCTAGGCTCTTCCCCTCTTTGCCACTTGGCTGTTTCCACTTCTACCTTTTGACTGTCCTGTCTATTTACATGGTATGCTCTCTGGGGCAGGGGCCATTTCTCAAAATCTGTCAGTACAGTGACAGGCACAATAGGGCCCCAACCTCTTTTGGGTCTCAAGTTGCTACTGAAATACAAAGAATAATAAAATAATGATATAACAAATAAATACTTCAAGAAGGACAAGAGACAGTGGGCTTAAATTGCAGGTTGGACATTAGGAAAAACTTCCTGTCGTGCTAATTAAACACTGGAATAAATTGTCGAGGAAGGTTGTGGAATCTCTGTCATTGGAGATTTTTAAGAGTAGGTTAGACAAACATCTGTCAGGGATGGTCTAGACACTTAGTCCTGCCATGAGTGCAGGGGACTGGACTAGATCACCTCTTGAGGTCCCTTCCAGTCCTACAATTCTATTACTCTAGAAGAGGGGTCCTCCTAAAACTAGCAACACCCTGTCTTACTGGGCACCTACTAGTGACAATCATTAATCAGATATAACCAACCTCTAACTATTAGGGTGAGAAGAAAGTTTCCCCTTGGGTCAAATAATCCCATAATTTCCTTCTACAGGTTTCTAGCATCTTCCTGTGAAGCAGCTGGTACTGGGCAATGTTGGAGGCAGGATCCTGGACCGAATGGTCATTTCAATATTCTTGTATTGGGGTGGATTCCACTCTCAGTAACACAAGTGTAAACAGGGCCCCATGGAATTACTTCAGATTTACACAGAGGGAACTAAGTGGAACATTTGCATGGTTCTCCAGCTATCCCCATACTGTGTCACTCATAAAGATCCATAAGGCCTGCTTCTCATTTACCCCAAGGCCCTTTACACTGCTCTGCCAGTGTCAAGATGTCTAAAAGAAAGAATCAGTCCTTTATCCTACCATCTGGAACATGACATCTATTTCAAGCATCTCAATATGCCAAAGTTAATCTAAAGATAGTTATAAACTTCACAGCTGGTTTCTAAAATTATATAAAGCAGGTTGCTGTATGTAGATAGTGCTAGACGGAGACATGTAACATAGGTGTAAAAAAAAATCCCCATGGGAGACAACCAGAGCTTTATATAGAAGACGATGGGTAAATGATACCCTGAAGTCCAGCTCTAAATTTAAAAGGCAGTTACTAAGTACCACAGCTTGATTTAAAATGTGAGAGAATTAATTTCTTCCTCCACCCCTCTTGTTGCAAGCAGTAAGAGCCAATTTAACAAGCTTTACTGATTACAGCTTTCACTCCCTTAAAAACAAATACCATGGAAAATCAGCCCTGGTTGTTAACAGATGGAATGAGACAGAAGGAGAGGGATCCCATTTCAGTGCCAGGCCCACTCCCCTCGACAAGGAAGAAGTGATAGCAGCTACCAACTTGCACTGCAGGAAAACACTGCCCTCCTGGTTCGGAAAGCTACGACTTTGCCCTCTTTCTAGAACACCCAAGCAACTCTCAAACATTCTTGGCCTCATGCACACATCCTGACAGCAGAAATTATCCCCATTTTACAAACAGGGAAACCAAGGCAAAGAAAATATTCCACTATCACCACCCCCCCCCCCCCCCGCATAACACAGGGAGTCATTGCAGAGCCATGAATAAAACCCAAGAGTCCTGACTCCTAGCCTCCCCTGCTCTCCTCCCACAGCTGGGAAAAGAACTCAGGAGTCCTGACTCCCAGCGCCACTCTTCTCTAACCACTCGACCACACTCCCCTGCCATAAGTGAGACCGGAGCCCAAGTGTCCTGACCCCCCGCTTTCCTCTCAGAGCTGGGAACAGAACCCAAGAATCCTGATTCCCAGCAAAGCTTCTTGGGCTATTCCAAAAGTCCAGTCTCGGGCTCCGTGCAAGTGACATTGCCGCAGTGTATGAGCCGGCACTGCCAAGTACCGTCACACACACATCCTTCAAAGTTTTGGGAGAGCTACCAAAAACAAAAACAAAAAACCGACAGCCACTCACTCCACCTCCCCAGTACTCACCCTCAGTGCCGGGCGGTGGTGGTGAGACTCCTGCTCCGAGCTGCAGTGAGCTGCAGCGGGTTCTTCCTTCCCTTGTTCCCCACCCTGGTGCTTCTTAAGCCAATACACTGCGCGCTGCGGGCAATGTATTCAGCGAGGGCTGCTCCCTCCTCCCTGCTCCCGAGAGAGCCAATGCTAAAGCTACAATGTAGCTAGCCAGAGAAATAGCATGCAAACTCCTCCCTAGGTCAAGTGCACAAGCCAGCCAGTCCCAGCCTGCTCTTTCGCTGTGCTCCACGGCTCGCAGTTAGACTGATGTAACATTTTAGGGGAGGCCTTGGGCATCCTTTTCAGGAGGGGCTACAAACAGGGGCAGACTTTTTTTATATATGAAACTTGCAATCCTCTTTCCTAAACTTTCAGAGGGAGGTGTCCTCTGCATGCATAACATTACCAGATCCTCGGGGGCAAAAGAGGACTGATTGTGCATAAAATGCAGGATGCTTGGTACATTAAATGTATGGATTCCCTGTGATTTTAGGAGAGTTTTCCTTATGTCTTAAATGCATGGCTTATCTGTGCATAATATCCATAGATCTTCAGTGCATAAAATGCATGGACACTGTGTGCATAATATCCCCAGATAAAAGATAAAATTTTCAAAGGCACCTAAGTGACTTAGGAGCACATATCCTTTTGACATTCAATAGGACTTTGATGCTAAGTGATTTACATGCTTTTGAAAATTCTACCCAAAATACATGGATTCTCTGTACATAAAATGCATGATTTATGCATAAAATGCAGATTCCCTGGGAATTAAGAGAAAAGATTTTCCTTGTGCCTAAACTACATAAAATTATGGATTTCCTGTGTATAAAATGCATGGATTGTGCATAAAAGATGGAATTTTCAAAAGCCCCTAAGTAATTGAGAAACAGTCCCATTGCCATTCAGTAGAACTTCTGCTCCTAAATCACTTAGGTGTTCAGAAATTATGAGCCAGGACCCTCAAATCATGAGATTGTCTTGAAAATTATGAGATTATTTTTAAAATTAATTAATTGTCATTTCTTTTAATTTGCCTTCTGGGTTCTGAATCTTTGGGATACTCTCATTACATGTGTTTCAACTTCTCTCTGCAGCCATTAGGGCTAGAAACATACTTTTTTTTTTTTTTTTTTTAAATTGAAGCTGAGATTCTCATGCATTCTCTTGATTCCAGTAGCTGTGGCTTTAGGGAAAACACCAAAATCACAAGACTCATGATCAAATCACAAGAGTTTTTCAACATAATGCATGCTCTCTCAGTGAACAAATTGCCTCAGCATAAAGGGCGTTGATTCTCAGAGAGCATCGTGTATGGTTTATGCATAAAGTGCCTGACCCAACATGCCTGCTGAGTCTTTCCATTAACTTCAATGGGCTTTGGAGCAGACCCAAAGTGCATGGATTCTTTAGGGATCCAGTGCACAGAGCTAAGCAAATTAGTCATCCATCTAAATAAAAAATATAAATCAGTATGCCTGCAGCATGACATCTCTGTAACTTCTCAGCCAACTTTCATTGGACAAGCTGCTCACAAGATTGTGTTTCAGTTGAGCCTTTGCCAACCCCTGCTGCAAATAGACTGGATATTTATTTATATTAAAAACTCTTATTGTATCTCCATCTTCATTAGAATTAAAGGGTTTAATCTATATAAAGAGATGCACTGATTTAACTGAAGGTGTGGTGGTGTTGCACCCATTTAAAGTGGTGCAGCTTTGTGTGTAGAACTAGGCCTAAAAGGGACTCTTGTGAGATTAAAACTCTCTGGACCAGATCCTTAGTTGATGTAAATTATAAATCAGGCCAATGGTGGCTGATCTACAATAGCTGAGGATCTGACTCCATATATTTTAAGCAGAATGTTCTCAGCCAACAACACTTTAGGGTATTACAGGAAAGCAGAGGTGCACAAAATGGATGGAGTATAAGAACTCGAACCGGACAGAAAACGTAACATGTATCATCTACACTAGAATTTTCATAGATTCACAGAGTTTAAGTCTGACCTCCTATACATCACAGGCCATTCAATTTTACTCACCCCTGCATTGAGCCCAGTAATGTTTTTGACGAAAGCACAATTTGTGTTAGGCTTTGGCATCTTCCAGGAAGACATCCAGTCTGGATTTGCAGACACTCAAGAGAGGGAGAATCCCCAACTGCCCCTGGGAGTTTGTTCCAATGGTTAATCACCCACGCTGGGAAAAATTTGTGCCTAATTTGAATTTGTTTGGCGTCAGCTTCCAGCCATTTTCTCTTGTTCTGCCTTTCTCCACTAGGCTAAGAAGCCCCTGGTGTTTTCTCCCTCTGAAATACTGTAATCAAGCCACTTCTCAATCTCTTTTTGATAAACTAAACACATTGAGCTCTTTCAGTCTCTCACTGTAAGGAATTTTCTATAGCCCTCAAATCATTTTTGTGTCTCTTTTCTGGACCTTCTCCAATTTTCCAACTCCCTTTTTAAAATGTGGGCACTAGAATGGGATAACTGAGAGTTGCCAACTCTTATAATTTTATTGCAAAACTTGCTAAATTGGATGTTTTTCTTAAAGCCCAGCTTCTCTAGCCATGTGATTGCACAAGAATATCACATTTCATTTAAAAAAAAAGTACATTCCTAGTCTTCCTAGTTCCCTTCTTGAAAACTACCCTGAAAAAAGCCCCAAACCACATTTATTTACGCAGGGCTACAAATCACTCGGGGAGAAGGTGCTATTTGTTTTCCCCTTGGCAAACATGACACTTTTCAGAAGAGATAAAGGCATCAGAAAGTTGGCAAACAGGCACATCACACACTCCTAAGGTACCCTGTCTTGCTGGATTTCCTACAGCTCTGCAGATTCACACAGGTGCAAACAACACTTTTGAGGTTTCTGCGATATTGGTATCAGCCACTCCACTCAAACATTTGTTACAAATGTTGCCTGTGTGCCAATCAAGTGAGCCAGGTCATCTTAAAAGAGCCTGTAAACGAGATTATTTGTGAATGTGTTTGTGTCTCTATCCAAACCAGGATACAGCGCTGCCAAAGAAAGTCGCAGGAGTACCTATCCCATTGCAAAGCTTATATTGTTACAAAACATTGACTGTAGGTACCAACTGCTGCAGCAAAGCCGATGCTTGGTATAGCTGTTGGGATTAGGGACCAGAGTGTCTGCTGCTGCAGAACCTGATTTCAGATAGAAAAGGAGTACTTGTGGCACCTTAGAGACTAACAAATTTATTAGAGTATAAGCTTTCGTGAGCTACAGCTCACTGCCTGTAGCACTGTCATGCAAGGATCTCAGAGCAATTCACTTGGTGTTTAAGTATTGTCCCCACTGGGAAAATTGAGGTGCTTTGCCATAATTCACCAAATCTGTCAGGCTATGTCTACACTGCAGTTAAACAGCCATAGTTGGTCCATGTCAGCTGACTCAGGCTCCCAAGGTCGTTTAAATACAATGTAGACGTTTGGGCAGAAACCAGGCTCTGGGATTCTCCCCCGGCACAGGTCCCAGAGGACAACCTGAGCCTGAGTCTCTACACTGCAATTAAATAGCCCCATACCCCCAAATCAGCTTACATAGGCTAGCTGTGGAGTTTAATTGCAGTGTAGACAGACATACCCTCACTGACAGAGTTGGGAATAGAACTAAGGAGTCCTGGCTTCTAGTCCCCTGCTCTAACCAGTCCCGGCCATGTAGCTTGCTTGCTGTAGGAGCCATGTTGCCAATTAGTCTTATTTATTTTGCCAGCATTTCACATGGTCAGTGATAAATTTGAGAACAAATAAACACCACATAATGGATTTCAAAAGAATCGGAGGCAGGAAGTGAGAACACCATAATATAAACCAAGTCCATGCACTCATCCACTCTCTGCTGCCTCAGCTTTGAAAGCAATCTGGCCGCTTGAAATTCCTCAGGCTTGGGAGTAAATTAGCCTCTTAAACCCAGCACCAAATTTAAGTGCAAAATAAATTGTTCCAGAGTTGAGTCATTTGGTGAAGATTCTTTCTTCAGTACAAGTAAGGGGTAATCTGCCACAGATGTGCAGCTGGGTGTGTCTGATTTTATCAGCCCAGAGACTGGAAAGCTGAGCTCTGTGGAATGGAACAACTGGCAAACAATCCCTTTCTTTAGTAAAAGTAGAGTTTGTGACAGAGGAGAGAAAACTTGTCTGTGTGTATCAGCAAGGATTGCAGAGCAGTGAATGCAAGCACAGGGAGAAGTAGAATGCACACACAGAGTAGAACACACACACATTGCTTTGCCTGTTTTGGAAATGTAGCCACCTCTGGGGAGGAACATGGTACAGCAACAGCATACAACAATTTAGGATAGGACGTGAAGGAGAATGCCGTGTATAACTTAGGCTATCAGGGGAATTTTAGAGAGTGGTAATTACTGGAGTTAGAATTTGGATTGGTCCCCTGAGTTACCACATATAGGGTGTTTTAATACCGCATGTGGTCAAGGAACATCTGTTTTACAGCAACTCCAGCAGCTAAGGTAGGGGTCAGTACTGACTCCAAATGGCACCTGCTGAGTCACCTCCCCTGCTCCCTGCAGCACAGAGACCATTAGCGACTCACTGAGGCACCAGGATCAGTACTGACTGAGGGGAGAGCATCCCCACACTGCTCCTTGAAGTGCAGTTCCCCCTAGCTTTGAGCTTAGCAGTGATTCAGAAGGGAAAGCACTCCTAATTGAGTCACCCACACCTTTGCATGGAAGCACATCAACCCGTAGGATGGCACTGTGTCTTTGGGGTCCCCACTCATTCAGAGGGGAAAGCATTCCCTGGTAAAAAGAAAAGGAGTACTTGTGGCACCTTAGAGACTAACGAATTTATTTGAGCATAAGCTTTCGTGAGCTACAGCTCACTTCATATGCATCCGATGAAGTGAGCTGTAGCTCACGAAAGCTTATGCTCAAATGAATTTGTTAGTCTCTAAGGTGCATGCATCCGATGAAGTGAGCTGTAGCTCACGAAAGCTTATGCTCAAATAAATTTGTTAGTCTCTAAGGTGCATGCATCCGATGAAGTGAGCTGTAGCTCACGAAAGCTTATGCTCAAATAAATTTGTTAGTCTCTAAGGTGCCACACGTACTCCTTTTCTTTTTGCGAATACAGACTAACCTGGCTGCTACTCTCATTCCCTGGTAGTAACACCCATCACTGCCTGCAGCACCTGGACTTGCTCACCAAATGTTAAGCAACATGATTCCCTGAGGTTGCTGCTTAGAACTAGCACTTCATTCTCTAGTATTCGTAGCAATGTTTTTAAAAGCGTAATTATTATAACAGTTATTTACTTGTATGACAGTAGCAGCTAGAGACTCATCAGGGATCAGGGTCCCACTGTGCCAGGTGCTGTACATACACATAATGAAAATACAGTCCCTGCCCTAAAGAATGTACAATCCCACTAGGAATAATACACAAAGCTATAGCAAGGGCGTTCTAAAGACACAAAGCTCTAGCCGGTTAGCTAGGGAGATGGGCAGTTGAAGAGAGGAAAGTAACAGAAGGGAAGAAGATGCACAAAGGTCAGGGATAAGCCAAGTAGTAGAATGGGACTGGATCCTTTTTTTGAATATTGTCCAAATCCAGGATTTATGGATTAATAAAAAAACGATTGGATTAGAGAAAGGCTGCAGAGTCAGACAAGGTGCATAGGAAAACCACACTACTAGGTAATGGGAGTTGTGAATTACCTGCACAGGCTGGAGTAGCACTGGAAGAAAAGGGATCAATAGCATGTCAGCCTGGCTGTGTATAATAATATTTGACACTGCTCTAGCGAGTATTCATTTGATGTTCTCAAACATCGCTCAGATACTATGGTCATAGAGGCATAAGAACCTACGTAGATCAAAATGCTTCAGTATTCTTATCCTAATGTCGCAACGTGGAAACTGAGTCACAAAAAAAGGAAGTGGCTTGTACACTAGTCAATTACAGCGCTGGATGCAGAGCCCAGGTGACCTGACTCCCATCCTGTTGCTCTACCCTCTAGATCATATTCCCCTCCCATAGCCAAAAACAGAACCCAGGCATCCTGATTCCCAGCTTGCTACTCTAACGCCTACACCAACATGCTCTTTTGGAACTAGGAATAGAACCCAAGAGTCCTGACCCTCAGCCCCACCACTAGATATCATTCCCTTCCAAAGCTAGAAAGAGAAACTCAGGAGGCTTGATCTGTAGTCCCCTGCTGTAACCACTGAGAAATATATCATCTTCCAAAGGCATCAGTGGAACTCAGGAGTCCTGCCCCCTCCCAGCCAGACCCCTTATGTCCAGTAAATCCTGCTCTGCACCCACCCTCCTTCATAACATCTCCATTTTTCTATCGGATTTTATCAGCACTGCCAGATGGATAGGGGCCAAAGTCTGACTCTTTCAGTTCTGAAATGCATTCCATATGGAATCTAAACAAACACAAATAACAAAGAACATGCTGGCCCAGATTGCTGGGAGGAAAACAGTTAAATAAACCACTGACAGAGGAAACCTCAAAGATTTCCTCCCATCACTGACTTCTGACCCTGTGCCCGCAGTGGGGGAGCAGGTTTTTATTTTGGGTTTCAGATGGGAAATATTAAATCAGATCTGATCTTCAGGCTGGGCTGGATCAAGGCACAGAGCTACAGGCCCATGCCACCCCTCCCTCTCTGTCTAGGACCTGGGGAGAGGGACACCTGTTGCAGCTCCTGCTACTCCTAAGAGTTTCTACTGTTGCCCCTCCCTCTCTAGGGGCAGAACCGTGGGGGACACATGTTGTGATATGCCCACGATGACACATTGCCTTAACCTAGTCCTGGTGCTGGGAGCTTTAAGCAGTAAAATCTGTTGCCACTGTGTTCCGATAGGAGTCCTATGAGGTCACCTCACCTGTGTCCTGCCAGGCCAGGTGTGTGATCATTACCAACCACTTGAAGGAGCAGGATACACTGGGCAAGGTTTTATACTAAAATCCTACATTACCAAGTGTCGTCTCACAGCTGATTCCCTTGTGCATGGCTGGCTGGCACTTTTTGCATCTCTTCATTGTTATTCATGAGGCACAGCCCCATAAAACATACAACACTGTACACAAGACAGCAAAACACAGAAGGGGAGATGGCCCTGAAGTTTGTCTTGGAAGATGCAGGTTCAATTCCCAGCTCTGCCAGAGACTCCTTGGGTGACTTTGATTAAGTAATTTAACCTCAGTGTTCCACCTAAAAATGGGATAAGAATCCTTCCTTTGTCTATTTGGATTGCAAGCTCTTTAAGTCAGCAACTGTCTCTTACTACGTCTATACAGTGCCTAGCCCCTTGATCTTGGTTGGAGCCTCTGAGTCCCAGGCTAGTGCCTTACTCACAAGACTGTCATTCCTCCCAGCTGATATACTGTTGGATTAACCCTTCTTACTTTTGAGCAGGGTCAAACCTCTTGGTGGTTGAAATGCCACCCCCTGGCCTACACTAGTGCTCCAAAAATTGCAGCTGATGGGAGATTTCCTGGGGCAGACCCAGCCGCCAAAGCAATCATGCGTTCTCACGGTCCGTGTAGAGAGCTAGGGAAATGAAGTAATGCATGCAGGCACAGAGTTAGCTTAAAGGGAAGGATGACTGGGATGGAAAGGAAACTGGAGCCATCCTTTTCTGACAGGGCAGAAGGGAGAATCTCTGTAAGGGAGGGGAATAAGATTTCCACTCTGAGATTAAGTGATTAGAGACAATGCTTGGGCTCATTATAAATGCAGAAAAATGAAGAATCAGCAGAAGAGGAAGCAGCCCTGGGTTCATTCCTGTGAGTAGGACAGAAGTTGAACGCTTGCTTCTTACTAATAAGCTGGATAGGGCTGTTCTAGCAAAAATATGACAACTTGCTAGGTAGTGGATAGTTTATTGTATGCTGCAGGTGTGACTTGACTCTTACAAGCTGCTGCATTACTGACA
This sequence comes from Dermochelys coriacea, assembly GCF_009764565.3. Classification (NCBI taxonomy): domain Eukaryota; kingdom Metazoa; phylum Chordata; order Testudines; family Dermochelyidae; genus Dermochelys; species Dermochelys coriacea. Next base: position 32,123,791 of record NC_050074.1, read on the forward strand.
ATGCTCGGTGTGTGCAGCAGAAGTAGTGTTATGACAGCCCCAATTGAGATCAGGGCTCTGTTCTGCAAGGTGCTGAACAGAAACATAGGGAGAGACACTCACGGAGCCAAAGAGCTCACAATCTAAATAGAGAAGACAGAATTATTATCCCCATTTCACAGATTGGGAGGTGAGGCCCAGAGAGAAAATAGGTATTGGGTTTTAAAAGGCCCATTTGGGAGTTAGCCACACAACTGCCACTGAATTAAGTGACTTGGCCAAGGTCACACATAGAGGCTGTGGTAGAGTGGGAAATGAACACAGATCTCCTGAAGCCCAGCCAAGTGCCTTGACCACAAGACCCCCTCCTTCTTCCCAGAAGTTAAATGGAAGCTGGTACATCCCTCCACCTTTTGGTAAGCCATGACCACAGTGGCACAGAGTTGAGCTAGGAAAAGCTCATTTATATGGAGAGAGGAGGTCTGACTCAGTGATGATAAAAGGGAGGCTGCTTCCAGCAAGTTTTACATCTAGCGGTTCCTTCCCAGCCCAACCCATGGACTTCTAGCCCTGCTAGCGAAAGCTCTGTGAGTATCCAACCCACTTTAAAGGCGGACAAGTTTCAATCACTGCTGGCAGCAACTACAGGCACCAACCACGGCAGCAAATAGCTCTAGAATCCTCTCCAAGGCTGCTCTCAGAAAACCATGTTTACTAATTAAACTAATCGGACATAGCCACAGCAAATCTGCTGGCTCCATTGATAATTTTCTGTCCTCTCCTTCCCCAGTGACCTTATTACTATTCATCACATTTATTATGGTGGTCCCTAAGGACCGACTGAGAATGGGGCCCCATTGTGCTAGGCACTGCAATCGACAGCCCCTGCCTGGAAAAGCTCAAAGTCTAATAAACCATGGTTTTGCTTTTTGCCCTTGCTTTCCATGAGCTGCTGGTAGTCCGAATCTGGACCCTTTTTAAAGCTCTCTCATTTCCCTCTTTGTGATTTGTATGCTCCAACAGAGATCAGGGTCCTATCATAAGAGACAGTCCCCCTAGAGAGCATCTAGTCTAAACAGACAAGACAAAGAGTAGGAGGGGAAACCAAGGCAGAGAAGTGACTTGTCTAAGCTCACAGAGCAGAGTCAGAAATAGAACCCAGGTCTCCTGAGTCATTGCCTTAGCCACTCAGCTTCCTATCATAGGATATCGGGGTTGGAAGGGACCTCAGGAGGTCATCTAGTCCAACCCCCCTGCTCAAAGCAGGACCAATACCCAAATTGCTCCCTCAAGGATTGAACTTACAACCCTGGGTTTAGCAGGCCAATGCTCAAACCACTGAGCTATCCCTCCCTTCCCCATATTGCTGTGCCTAAATTGTAGTGTCTTTTGGGGCACCAGTTATTGTTTAAAGAAAATTAGTTGGTGAATTTTTCTGTGTTGTTGAACTGTGTATTTATTTAAAAGGCCACGTCAGCAGTAAGAGCTGTCCGTTCTAATATCAACCAATATCAAGGAGGCTGTGAATGGCTTAATTCATTCATATTTACCTAGGTATTTCAGGTTTTAATAACTCATTATTTTATCATGCATCTCATGGTATTCAACTTAAGGAGGAGGTAGTGTGGCCTAGAGGATAAAGCACTTGACTTTGAATCAGGAAACTTGTTTTCTGTTCCCAGCCCTGCCAGTAGCCAACTAGTGACCTTGAGCAAGTTATTTCACCTTTCTCCGTCTGTTTCCCTGTCTGTAAAAATGGGAATAAGGATACTGACCTCCTTTGTAAAACGCTTTGCAATCTACTGAGAAGAGCTACATATTTTTATATTACTTATAGCCCTAGCTTGTGGAGATGAGATCTTATGTGGGAATCTTAGTTTTAATTTACAAAAAAGGTATGTTTCTTGCCTTCATAGCTGTGGAGAAAAGCCTGGAAATGTGACCTGACTGCACATTAATGGCTCAAATAAAAATAACCAATTATGTAAAAAATAAAATCTCATCATTTTTGAGCCAGTCTCATACTTTTGTGGTGCCTGACTTATGAATATGCAAGTTGGTAATTCAGGCATTTGCATGTTCCCGCACTACCATAACATCTAAGACATGGAGTCATCCTCACAACCCCTCCGGAGGTAGGGAAGCAGCATAGCCCTCCAGACATATAGATGAGGCAACTGAGGCACACAGAGATGAAGTGATTTGCCTGAGGTCACACAAGGTGGCTGTGGCAGAGCCAGATCTCCAGAGGCCCACTGCAGTCCCCTAAGCATGTGATCATCCTTCTGCTAGCATGAAGTGGTTTGAGATCCTAGGATGGAATGTGCTATAGAAGTGTAGTATATTGTTGATAGCCTAATATTATGCTCATAACATTCATCTAAATAGCAGTGGTGTTGGTCCAAACTTTCTGCTACCATCCTCTGTGATAAGTGAATGGAGTACAGAGTAACACAGACAGGCACAGACATTAGAGCAGCCATGGCTGCTAAATGACAGCCACCAAAGCAGCAGCTGGTAGCAGATCCATTTCCTCCCTTAAAAACCAATTCCAGTTACATGAAGGCAGCCTGCTCAAAGGACAGCAGATCTCAAGGGGGCACGAGTAGAACTTGAAATCAAGGAGGAGAAACACAATGAAACCATTCCTCCAGGGAAGCCAGCCAGTCCTCCACACCACTGTCTGTTAGCAAACCCACCAGACATTCCAAACAAATTGCAAGTCAGAACCACGGTGCTTTGTTACTTGGGACAGACAATGTTCAGTGTGAGGTGGTTTGCTAAGTAAAGGTTACAAGCTGGCATGACAGGCTAGGGGTGTCTGTCTATGCAACATATCTACCAATTTAGGACTCCTATGCTAACAATCCAGAAGAATCAAAGTCACCAAATCCCTACACAATTTTACGACAAACCCCTCGTGTTGTTTTGACCAGGGTCAGATCAATACAATACACACAAATAATTCTTTCCCTGCGTATGAACGGCCACCTCAACTCAGCCCCCTTTCCCAGCTTTGCTATTCAAATCCTACCACACAGGAATCCCAGCCCTTGATTGGATTTTGGGCTCTTGGAATTCTCCCCACGTAGCAGCTAACAGCCTGGGAACAAAAGCAACACTCAGTTCCAAGTGTGTGGGACCAGCACTGGCTGCTGAGTGCTACATCTAAACTCTGCTTGATCTGGAGGGTGGGGGCAGGGGCGATAGGGTGGAGGGGGTGGCCCATGCTTCCTCTCTAATTGCTGTCTCTCATATTCAAGAATTCTGAATGGTAATTTTATAGAAACTTCTTGATTGTTTTGCTTCTCTTCTAGGACATTGAAGCAGCTAAACAACTCTCAGTTCTGCAAACTAGGCTTGATCAACCCATTCTTGAATCTATAGTGATAGACTGTTTTAGTTATAATCATATTCATATGTTACATGTTTAATGGGGGTGGAGGGGGGTTCAAAGCACTTTAGAAGCATGTTGTTGTTTGTATTGCAATAGGACTTAGAGGCCCTAAATGAGGTCAGAGCCCCAAAGATTCATAGATTTAAGGCCAGAAGGGACCATTAGATCATCTAGTCTCACCTCCTGCATAATACAGGCCAGAAGATTTCATTCCAGTTACAACTGCATTGAGCCGAATAACTTGTGTTTGGCTAAGCCATAATGCCAAACTTTGTTGGTTCCCATACCACCTTCTTAAAAACCAGTTGTGAAGTAAAGGGATGGAACGTCAAGTTCCTGTACTACAATATGGAAACCTTTGGACTAAAGCGTATCATCCAGGAAGGCATCCAAGGCTTGGTTTGGAGATCTCAAAGGTTGGAGAATCTACCACTTCCCTCAGTAGACTGTCCCAATGGTTAATCGTCCTCACTGTTAAAAATGAGTACCTTATTTCCATTTGTGCTAGGCACTGCACATACTCATAGAAAGAGATGGTCCCTGCCCCAAAAATCCTACAATCTAAAGAAAGGAAGGATTATTATGCCCATTTTACAGATGGGGGCTGAAACCCAGAGACATTTAGTCCCAGTCTACACCAAAAAGTTGGACCACTTTAGTTATATCACTATATTTAAAATGATACAACCCGCCCCAACCCCCAGTGTAGACAGTTGTATGAGTATAAAGATGCTTATAGCAGTACAGCTTATTCCCATATAGAAAGGAGAATAAGCTATACCAGCACAAGGCACCTTTATACTAATATATCTATATCCATACTAGGATTTGTTGCAGTATAACTATTGCACTAAAAATAAAATAAAATAAATCACCCCCCTAACCAACATAGTTATACAGGAACAAAATTTGTGAACAGGCCCAAGTAACTTGGCTCTTTAAGCATTTTCCATCTTCTTTATAGCCCCTTTGTGAGCCACAATTGTGTGTACAATTTATAAAGTAGAGTAGAGTAGATGAAATAGAAAGTCACTTCATGTCTCTGTGGTTCAGTGTCCCCCTCTATGCCATAGGGATAATAGTTTTACCCTGCTTCACAAGGGGATTGTAAGAATGAATGCACTGAAGACTGTGAGGTGCTCAGCTACTATGGTAATGGAGGCCATAAGCACCTCAGATAGATAGACTAGCAATTAGTGTTTTTCCTAGAGTACATGGCCAGAAGGGACCACAGTGATCATGTATTACTGCAGGAGGTCAGACCTTCCCCACAATCATTCCTAGAGCAGATCTTTTAGAAAAACATCCATACTTGATTTAAAAATAGTCAGTGATGGAAAATCCCCTGCTGGGAAGCTGTTCAATGGTTAATTGCACTCACTGTTAAAAAATTACACCTTATTTTTAGTCTGAATTAGTGTTGCTTCAACCTCCAGCTATTGGATTGGGTTGGGTTATATCTGTGTCCGCTAGATTGAGGATTCCATTTTTAAATATTTGTTCCCCAGGTCCATACTTAGAGCCTGTAATCAAGTCACCCTTTAACCTTCTCTTCATTGAGAATTATAATTAAGGCCTGGGATGGGGACTCAGGAGCTGCTATCATCACTGTGTGACTTTGTGGAAGGCACTTCATCTCTTTGTGACTCAGTTCTCCACCTGCAAATTAGGGATAACCCAGTTCCTTTGTCTACTTAGACTATTTGGGGGGAGGAATAGCTCAGTGGCTTGAGCATTGGCCTGCTAAACACAGGGTTGTTAGTTCAATCCCTGAGGGGGCCCTTTAGGGATCCAGGGCAAAAATTGGGGATTGGTCCTGCTTTGAGCAGGGGGTTGGACTAGATGACCTCCTGAGGTCCCTTCCAACCCTGATATTCTATGAATATCTTCAGGGCAGGGACTGTTTCTCCCTCAGCATTGGTGCATTAGGTAGTACTACAGGGCCCTGACCTCAGTGGAAGATTCCAAGCACTATTATGATACAAACAATAATAAAAAGTTGTAAGGGGACCTTCCAAAAACAGGAACACGTGCCTTGAATTCACATTAGAATTAGAAATCAGCAGTCTGGCCGCAGGTAAAATCTCTCAACAACTATAGGTAAAAGCAGTTAATCATTTCAGCTTAGAGAGACAAGATGGATGAGGTAACTTTTTTAATGGACCAACTTCTGTTGATGGAGACAACCTTTTGAGTTACACAAAGCTCTTCTGCAACTTAGGGACATTCTAATGCATTGATCCTGCCTGCCCACTCTGTAGGACCCCAAATGGCCTTATTTAGCTAACTTCCACTTTGCAGCATTTGCGCTTGGCCAGCCCAACATTTGCCACTAGCATCAGCGCCGCCAAAAACAAAGAATAGGGCTGCGGAGGACAGGGTGAGCAGATTACCAACCTCATAGAGAAAACCATGCTGCTCTGTGCATTTGGGAATTGTACTTTGTTGGGGGTGGAGATCTAGTCTAGAGTAAGCAGGGGAAATAATAGGGAGACAATTTACACAGAACCCAAGCATTGGGAACGATTAGAGGCTGCCTATAAGTCACTCTGAGCGGCTAGTTGTTTCCTAATAGTGGAGGTAAAACAGGTGCTTGGAGCTCTCTCTCTATGTACTGATCAACAGGATTTTTAAAAAAAGAAAAGGAGTACTTGTGGCACCTTAGAGACTAACAAATTTATTAGAGCATAAGCTTTCGTGAGCTACAGCTCACTTCATCGGATGCGAATACAGACCAACACGGCTGCTACTCTGAAACCTGTCATTATGCAAGGATTTTTAAAGTTACACATAGACCATATGGCCCACTATTACTATTCAAGTCCTGTTTTTTCGTACGAAAAAGGCCCAAATCAGGCCAGATTTAGGAGCGGTGACTGCACAGTGTTCAAACACTTGGAAGCTCAGACAGTTAGACATGTATTTGTGCCAGTACCTTGGCATTAAAGGAAAAATAATTTCAGCAAGAGAAAGGAATAGCATGTGGTTAAAGCATTCGGTTGGAACTCAGGAAAATCTGGGTCCTTATTCTACCGGAAAATTCCTGTGCAACCTTAGCCAAGTCCCCTCTGATCTGTGCCTCAGATCCTCTATTTATACATTGAGAATAGTAACCCTTCCTTTGTTTGTCTTGTCTGTTTAGACAGCAAGCTCTTTGGGGCAGGGATTCTCTCTCACTATGGGTCCTCACACAATGAATTTCCCATTTTGGCTAGGGCTTCCAGCTGCTTCTGTAACATAATAAAAAGAAATGGGAGGCAGGATTTAAATGATTCACATATAGTAGATTATATAGTACCAGCTCAGAGGCCTCCTAGTGAAGATCCAAGTGCCTCAGTCCAATGGCATATCAGTATTTTGATTAACATATAATAGAAATGCAGATCATATGGCACTTAATCATCCACATAAGCCACTTTACAGCAATCCAAGTCCAAACAAAGATCTAATTAACCAGTGCAAGGATCAGAGTTTAAATTCCTCCAGTTGATAGTTGCGTGGAAGAATTGCAAAAAAGTGTTTTTAAAAAAACCCATACGCTTTGCTTTAAACTGAGAATTGTCCACAGGTTTGGACAAGTAACACCTGCCTGTCCAAGTCAGATAGGCCTAGCAATGCTGCTGCAATGCATACATTACATAAAGTATGACGGAACCCACAGGGCTACCCGAGCAGAGCCTGTGTGTAATATAGAAAAAGCAAGGTTACTTTCCCAGCTCAGTTGGGATCAATTTAATTTTTGTTTGCTGTAATTTTATGGTACCAGAGATTAAACAGATCATCCTCCTTGGTTCCAGGCAGAGGTCCAGGAAGCGTGGATATGACCTAAGAGAGGCTGAGCGATATAATACATAAGGGAATGGAATGAGATTCAGGAGAACTGAGTTCTCTTCCTGGCTCTGCTACGTGCTGTGTGAACTTGGGTAAATCACAGTCCACCCTGTTTTTCAATTCCCTATCTGTGAACAGGGAGATGACTGACACACGCTGATGCTGAGGGCCAGATTATCTAAATAAAACAGACAAAAACCCAGCATGACCTAGAGCAGGATCTGAAAATAGAACATTCAGCTCACCTTGAGCAAAGGCCTCTGCTGATACTGATGAAACTAAAGAGATAGCTTGGAAACAGAGCTGAAAGCATGAACTTTTAGAAAACTCAGGGTGTATTTTAATTGCAGTTCACTTTGATGAGCTGACAACTTACCCCATGGCAAATTACAATGGAAGACAAGCTGATCCAAGTCAGGGCTCCCGGTACACATTTGCATTGACAAGGTTTACATTCCTGATTGCAACAGGCCAAAGAGCCTTAAAAAACTCTAATACAACGTCTGATTTGCTACAAAAAAAAAAAAAAAAATCTATGCACAAGATTCTCCAAAGCATTAGTCCTGAAGGAAGGAAAGGTATTACACGGCTCTCAGAGCCCCTTCTCCAGATCATCCTTGCATCGTTTGACCAAATCTAACAGATGTCCAACCAGGCTGGATTTGAACCTGTATTGAACTCAAGGGCCAGCACCTCTGTTTTAAGGGTAGGGTGCAGAGAGTTTGTTTAGATTTTGACAATTTGGGCAGCAATGCAGGGACTCTTTCGCTCTTCCTCTGTATCCTGCCTCTGTACGTACAGACGGCTGTAGGTCCCCCCCACCTGGCCTTTGGTGAGTCGTCCTGGGTTCACACACACACAGCTTAAGACATCCTGCGGAGAGATAGGGAGCACATATTAAAATGACTATAGAGCAGGTAAGAATTCAGGCACAAGCAATCACAGCAAGTTGCAAAGTTATTGGTTTGTTTGAAATGGCTTCCACTAGGGCTGTCAAGCAAATAAAAAAATTAATCGTGTTAATCGCATGATTAATTGCACTGTTAAACAATAGAATACCATTTATTTAAATAGTTTGGGATATTTTCTACATTTTCAAATATATTGATTTCAGTGACAAAGTGTACAGTGCTCACTTTACATTTATTTTTTATTACAAATATTTGCACTGTAAAAAACAAAAGTAATAGTATTTTTCAATTCACGTGAGTACTGTAATCTCTTTATCATGAAAGTTGAACTTACAAATGTAGTTACCTAAAAAAAAAAAAAAAAGCTGCATTCAAAAATAAAACAAACAATGTAAAACTTTACAGCCCACAAGTCCATTCAGTTCTACTTCTTGTTCAGCCAATTGCTCAAACAAGTTTGTTTACATTTGCAGGAGATAATGCTGCCTGCTTCTTGTTTGCAATATAACCTGAAAGTAAGAACAGGCAATCGCATGGCACTGTTGTAGCTGGAATTGCAAGATATTTATGTGCCAGATGCACTAAAGATTCATATGTCCCGTCATGCTTCAACCACCATTTCAGAGGACATGCATCCATGCTGATGATGGGTTCCGCTCAATAACCATCCAAAGTAGCGAGGACCGGTGCAAGTTCATTTTCATCATCTGAGTCAAATGCCACCAGCAGAAGGCTGATTTTCTCTTTTGGTGGTTCAGGTTCTGTAGTTCTGCATCAGAATGTTGCTCTTTTAAGACTTCTGAAAGCATGCTTCACACCTTGTCCCTCTCAGATTTTGGACGGCACTTCAGATTCTTAAACCTTGGGTTGAGTGCTGTAACTATTTTTAGAAATCTCACATTGGGACCTTTTTTGTGTTTTCTCAGATCTGCAGTGAAAGTGTTCTTAAAGTGAACAACATGTCCTGGGTCATCATCCGAGACTGCTATAACATGAAATATATGGCAGAATCGGGTAAAACAGAGTAGGAGACATACAACTCTCCCCCAAGGAGTTCAGCCACAAATTTAATTAATGCATTATTTTTTTTAATGAGCATCAGCAGCACGGAAGCATGTCCTCTGGAATGGTGGCTAAAGCATGGAGGGGCATATGAATGTTTAGCATATCTGGCACGTAAATACCTTGCAATGCCGGCTACAACAGTGCTATGCAATAGCCCGTTCTCACTTTCAGGTAACATTGTAAATAAAAAGTGGGCAGCATTATCTCCCATAAATGTAAACAAACTTGTCTGTCTTAGCGATTGGCTCAACAAGAAGTAGGACTGCGTGGACTTGTAGGCTCTAAAGTTTTTACATTGCTTTGTTTTTGAGTGCAGTTATGTAACAAAAAATACATATATACATTTGTAATTTGCACTTTCAGCATAAATAAATTGCACTACAGTACTTGTATGAGGTGAATTGAAAAAAACTATTTCTTTTGTTTGCCATTTTTACAGTGCAAATATTTGTAATAAAAAAACCAATATAAAGTGAGCAGTCTACTTTGTACACTGCATTGTAACTGAAATCAATATATTTGAAAATGTAGAAAAACATCCAAAAATATTTAATAAAATTCAATTGGTATTTATTGTTTAACAGTGCGATTAAAACAGTGATTAATTTTTTTAATCGCAATTAATTTGAGTTAATCACACGAGTTAACTGTGATTAATCAACAGCCCTCGTTTCCAACTCTTCAGATGCTACTGTAATATAAATTATAATAGTAACATCCCAACTGAGAGTGGGGCCCCATTGTGCCGAGTGCTGCAGAGACATGTGTGAAACAGTCCCTGCCCCAAAGAGCTGACAATCTAAATAAAAAAATGGGAGATGAAACAGAGGCGGGGGGAGGCGGGGAATGACTTGCCTGGGGTGAGTGAGTCAGTAGCAGAGCCAGAAATAGAACCCAGGGCTCCTGATTCAAAGTCCTATCCACTGAACTATACTGCCTCACAATACAACGGGTTCCCAATTGGGCTGCTGCATTCCAATAATATTTTGACAATTTTAGCCCTGCAGCAGCTGAAAACCACAAGGCTGAGTTTGTGCTTTTACAGCTCCTCTAGAAACACAGACATTGTCAGACTGGATCAAGATTTGTGTATCCATCTAGCCCAGTATCCAATCTCTGACAGTGCCAATACCAAATGCTTCAGAGAAAGGCAAAAGAAACCCTGCAGTTTAGGTATAAACTGCCCATAAGGGAGTTAGAGATGGTTTTATGTTCTGCTTCAGGAGGTTTACTATCACTTCCAAAACTCTTGGTTATGTTTTGATCCGTACTAGTGTAACTCTAGAGATTCCTGTTATCCACATAAAGCCCTAATCCTTTTGGAATCCTGCTAAGCTCTTTAACCTCTCTACAGGTTAATTTCAGTGGCAAGGAGGCAACAAGGCTCTCATTGCTCCCACTGTAACTCCTTAAAAGTTACTCCACATCCTCAAAAACACTTACATTGAAGACTAGGGATTCTGCTGTGACATCTAACCCCTTGCCTACAATGAGAAAGTTGCAATGTAAAGTCCCTTGAGAAGGTCTCTGCTGACTTGATCAGAGGTGCCAAGGAAAAGAATCTAAAAGTGAAGGGACCTGTTCACATGCCTGTTAAGACTCTGCAAATCACTACTAGGAAAACACCTTGTGGTGAAGGTTCTAAGACCTGGGATCATTTCCAGATGCGTATCCACAAGCGTCTCATTGACTTGCACAGTCTCTCAGATTGTTAAGCAGATCACTTCTATCAGTATTGAACCAGGTGTAGAAGTTGAAGTTGCTATTGCTGATGCCTAAACGCCTGTCATCTACTTTTATTAAAGGTTTGTTTGTTTGGTTTTTTTTAAAATTACAAGAGCGAGGGAGTTACAGTAAAATAGTTTCTCTCAGTTAGGGATGGGAAAAAAAACTAGCTCACCAAATGAAAGAGGAAGATCAGCGTGGGCGCAGCCTTCACTATCTGAAACATGGGGAAGTCCAGTTATGCAGATTAGTTGAGTAAAATTTTCAAAAAGTAAGTAAGTAATTTAGGAGCTTAAAACCCATTTTTCAAGTGACTCAGACACTTCAGTGTCCTGGATACTTCTGAAAACCAATGCAATTTCAGCACCTATGGCACTTCTGAAAATGGATCTTAGGCACTGTTGAAAATTGTATCCAATGTTTGTGGTATTGAGAGCAGAGAAATGGCATTAACAGAGCAGAGCCCCATTCCTACCACTCATCTTGCTCTTCCTGTAGGCCGAGTTCTATAGTGAGGCTGGGATTCTCAAAGGCAGCCACTTCCCACTGAATTCCAGCAAGCGATGTGTGCCTAACTCCTTAGGGACCACTGAAAATCCCAAACAAAATGTTTACATGCTCCCAGCTTACCTTAACAAAATATCTCAGTTCAGATGGAGCAACGAGGACATCCGGGGTGACTGGCAAAGGTACGTAATTATAGAAGTTCTCATAATCGACATTCATCTCCTCCGAGGGAGGGTAGAGTGGGTAATAACTGCAGGATCAATATTAATTATTGATTACACTTAAATATACCACCTTTGCTCCGTTCTCCCCACACACCTTGCTGTCAGCCAGGTGACCAAGTATCAGTCCCACTCCTCCAGCAGCTTAAGGATTGTGCATTGTGCTATCAGCAGTGCCTCTGTTTACAGAAGCAGAAAGTTGTTCAAAAATGAAACTGAAGGCCTGATTCTCTGTTACCATGCACCAGGCAGAACAAAATCCAGTGGCTGGAAACTGAAGCTAGACAAATTCAGACTACAAATATGGTACATATTTTCAACAGTGACAGAAATTAACCACTGAAATAACTTAGCATTCTCCACCACTTGGAATAGTCTTTCAATCAAGACTGGATGTCTTTCTAAAAAGATATGCTTTAGCTCAAAACTTACAGGATCAAGGCAGAAATTATTGGGTGAGATTCTTTGGCTTGTGTTAAGCAGGAGGTCAAACTAGATGATCATAAAGGTCCCTTCTGGCAGTAATGTCTGTGAATCTCGTGGGGTCATCTACACCACAGGTGTAAAACACTACCAAGTCAGGATGGTGGCACTTTTATACCACTCTCCACTCATATAAAGTGATTACACAAAGTGCTGGCAACAGAGTATAAGGCCCAATATATCAGTGGCAGGTACCTGTCACTTTAGACAAGGAAATGTTTTGTGTTAAACTCTAAATCCAGAAACTGATCTCACCTCCTCTGTGTCAGAACATGCTTAAGGATTCGGGTGAACCGGTCTGAGACACCGGAGGAGCTGTTTTAAGAGAAACATCCAAAATTTAGCTACAGAAACCAGGGGGGAAACGTGTCTCTTAAGAATAAGATAATTTCTTTACTTTCTAATGAGCAGATGGTCTTGTGGTTAAGGCACTGGACTAGAACTCAGGACATCTGGGTTCAGTTCCCAGCTCTGCCACAAACTCCTGGTGTGACCTTGGGCAAGTCATGTGGCCTCTCTATGCCTCAGATCACCATCTTTAAAATGGGGATAATAAATTTTCCCTTCTGTCAGTCTTGTCTTCTTAGACTGTAAAATTCTTCAGGGCCAGGATTGTATAGTAGGATTCTGCACAACACCCAAAAAAAACCAGGGCCCTGATCTTTGCTAGGGTCTCTAGGTGTTACTCTAGTACAAAATAGTAATAGTTCTTCAACCAGCTAACACAAGTTTAAGTTGGTTTTTACATTCTGTTAAGAACCTCAGACTCTTATTAAAATTAAGACTCTTATAAAATTCTCTAATTTAAAACAGACACTTGACTTGTGAACACATCTTAACATGCTGCAGCTAGGAGAAAAACGCCTCGAGAGAAAATGCCATCCAAGTTTTATTTGGCAGGCCGGACGCCAATGAAACCAAGTCTGCAAGGAAACAAGGAGTGCATGCTTAATTAAAATAACCCCGAGGACACTGCAGGAGTTTTACAGTAGTTTATTCTAGTCCCAAATTTCTAAAGTTCTGCTAAGATTTGTATTATGGTAGTCCTAGAAGCCCCAATGGTGAGTGGAGTTCCAGTGTATGAGGCACTGTACTCTGTAAGCATAAAAGACAACCTCTGCCCCAAAGAGTTTACAGTCTAAATAGACAAAGAGTGGGAGTTGGAAATGGAGGCAGAGAGAGGGAAAGGGATTTGCTCAAGGTCATTGGTAGAGCCACGATTAAAACACAGGTCTCTTGACCTCCTCCTGTCCAGTGCCCTATCCACTATGCCCCACTAGCTCTGATCAAGTCTTCTTTATGCTACAGAGTTTTTCAAAAATCCTCTCCCCAAAACAAAGATACTCTGCAACTTTGTAACCAGGGGCGATAGGAAAATGGAGATGGGTGATCTATTCAAGGTTATATTTGATCAACATGCTTTGGGGCTGCATTTGATACTACACAAATCCCGAGTCCTGTTCTGGGTTTCCAAGACAACGAGACAACAGTTAACTGGCAGGAATTTGGAGAGAAGCAACCAAAGGGCTGAAAGGGCTGGAGGGAATGATTTATGAGGGATGATTCACATGAAGAAAAATATGCAGATCTTGACTAGACAATGGCTATAGAGGTAGGGGAGATAAGGATAAATGCTGACAAGTATTTGTAAACACCAAGGTGGGCGTGGAGTTGTTTAAGATGGTCAGTCAGGTATGTGCATGTGATGCACACACAGAGGATGCACTCAGTACCTCAGAGCTTGTCTATGTGCTCAGTCATACTAGTTTAACTTAAGGAATTATTTTAAACTCATTTAGTCAAACTGATACAAAAGACTGTTTGGACACACTTCTCTTAAGTTTAAGTCAGGCTTAACTTGTTTTAGCTGTGTCTTCACTGACAAAAAGAGGTGTGTTAGCTAATCTGCTATAAAAACATAGTGGAGACAAAGCACTTAGTTTAGGGAGGCACTGTGGCCTAATGGACAGAGGGCTGGACTGGGGCTTAGAAGACTTCAGTTTTATTCCTAGCTTGGCCACAAGACTGCTGGGTGACCTTGAGTAAATCACTTCTCCCTGCCTCAGTTTCCCCATCTGTAAAATGGGGATAAAAAATGATGCTTTTTAAATGCACTTTGAGATCTGCTAATGCAAAGCACCATACAAGAGCTAGGAATTACTATAGAAAAATAAGCTGCTCTTAAAATAAGTATTCAAACAGTGGTTTGCACTAGCTTAAATAAACTGGTACAAGGCAGTGCGTAGATAAGGCCTATGAGGAAGATCTACACTGCAGCTAGGAGAGAGCCTCCCGGGTTAGGCAGACTCATGCTAGCGAGGCTTGAGCTACCAGTAGCAGAGCTCAAGCTAGAGTGCTAAAAACAGCAACATGGACACACCTGCTCAGGCTGGAGCTCAGGCTCTGAAGTTAGGGGGCCAGGTGGGCTTGAGAGCGCAAGTCAAAAAGATCCACATGGCTATTTTTAGTGCACTAGCTCTGGGTCTACTAGCGTGAGTCTTTCTACCTGGGTCGGGAGTCCCATCTGCATACCTGTAAGGTAGGCATACCTTACAGCTGCTACAGCCATTGTCCTATTTAAAAGTGCGTCAGCATGGAATGCCTAATGTCATCCTAGAAGGCACCAACTCCCAGCTTCCTTATGTACCTGCACAGGGAAGTAAACATTGGCCCCTACACACACATTCCTTCTAGCTGTCTCTTTTCAACATACCCCTATAAGCAATATTGTGGGAGATTAACAGGGGAGAAAGAAAAAACACTGAATTGTGCAAGAGAACTGGAACTCCACATAGGACTGGGAGTCAAGCATTTCGCTCCTATGACCTGAGCGTGTGACTGGTCCTGGCCAGCAAGTACACACACCCAATTTAACATGTGAATCCCTTCAAATGTTCCTTCTCCTCCATTGTGTGTCACAGGAGTTCAACCACCAAGTCCAAACATTTGTATTGCAGCAAAATACCATGAGAGGTCTGGAATCTTGCTCTCTGGTCAGTCGTGACTATCCAAATGGGACTGCATGCAACAACATGGACACAGAATAAAAAGGACGCAAGTCAGTTTAGGCTTTGTCTACCCTGGGATTTTTATCACAGATATATTATTAGTTGTTGCAGTACAGTAGAGCCAAGAAGCCAGGGCCTTGTCGTCTTATTGGGATCTGGGAAGTGGGCGGGCGAAGCCCATCCACTGCTAAAGGATCCCCCTCAGCCTAAAAGGGGGATCCACAGGACCTAGATACTCAAAAAATTCCAGGGGACAACTAATGAAATAACAGGGACAGGAGTATGGTCAAAGGGTCAAACAAAGGGAACCAGACGGGGACACCGAGCAGAGAATCCCGGACAGCGCCCACTGCTCCTCAAAGGCATCAAGGGAGTCAGAGGACGCCGCCCAAAGGAACTCTGCCCGGATACGTGAATGGACCGAGACAGGGCCTTGTTGTGCTGGGCACTGCACAGACACAGAGAGTCAGTCCAGGCCCGAAAGAGCTTAGAATTGAAAACTATAGGGTGGGAAGAGAAACAGAAGCACAGAAAGGGGAAGTGACCTGCCTGAGGTCACAGAGCAGGTCAGGGGCAGAGCTAGGAACAGAAGCCAGATCTCCCAAGTCCCAGTGCCCCAAGCACAGGTGCAGCTGTACCAGTTCAAACCCAAAGCAGACAATCTTCCATTGAAGATCAAAGGGCTTTGCAAACAGGAATTAAGCTTCCCTGCAAGGTATCATCCTTATTTCACAGACAGGCAAAGCAGCTGTTCAGCATCGCTAGCACATCGATGAGTGTGACTCAGATCTTGATTCCCTTGCATGCAATTACTGCATTACTATGCAGGAGAACCCAGAAGTGTAACAGACAATGAAGGGACTACGCAATAAAACGCAGCCCTATTTTGACTGGCTGCTGAGTAAGGTGCTAGATATTAAACAAAATGTATAAGTGTTAACAAACAAACTAATAGTTTTTTAAAAGACTCTTTTGGCTTAAATGTGAATCATCATCTTTCAGATATAGGCCTTGACCCACAGGTAGTGTAAATCTGCGTTGATTTCAATAGGGCTACACAACTGTCACCAGCTGCTGCTGATCCATTACTTTTTCAACTCAATATCCCTTTAACCCACTGTACTTCATTTTCTCTGCAAGCTTCTGCTGTGTTATGGCCTGGTAGAGGTGACCAAATGTTTTAAATCAAATTACATGAGCATTGGGCCCCACAGCTGGTCTCTGTTAAACTAGGAAGGACTTTTCCAAGGAATTGTTTACTCTAAAGTTTCACAGCTTGTTCTAAACTCACATACCTGCTAATCTCTTCAGCACTCATATGGAAGAGCAGGTCTGTGGAAGTCAGGCCAAAAATGACTCCATTTATTGCCAGAGTGCAGGGGTCGGACACAAAGTGTACTCGCTGAAATGAGAAAAGAAAGGGCAAAGTGCACTTTGGATTCAGCTGTTACCAACATCCTCCAGCTTGATGAATGAGTTTATAAACAGGGTGAGCTGGCCCTTTCAGGGGAGTTGGGCCCCATCTGTCATCCAGTTACAGGTGATGATTTTGGCTTTGGGCCCATGGTTAGGTCAGGTGACCAGGCATCACATGATGGTAGCTGGGGAGGGGGGATGTTCCGTCAGAGAGGGGGAGATCAAGGGCTAGGAAGGGCCCATGGGAGGTCTCTCCAGAGTCTGGAATGGGCCTGGCAGAACTCCTCTGCTCAAAGAGTAGAGAGATCCAAAGGGGAGCCAAGGTCAGGGAGGACTGAGGAAGAGGCTTTCCATAGCAGCCAGAGGGAAAGACCTGGCTGGAGCTACCCGCAGTGATGGGCTGGAGAAAACTTCTTAAAGGAGATTAGGAGCAGAGAAGGGGCACACTGGAGCCCCATAGGACAACGCTGGGAGATTCTGACTTAGAGTTGAACTGTTATTTTATGTTAATAAACCAGAATTCAGAAGGGTAAGAGTACTCCAAAAGCACCAGTTGTGGCAGTTGTTTGACTGGGGAAGGAGGAAAACTGAGGCAGTGGCGGTGTCTGACACCACAAGGCAAGACCATGTTAAACCTATAAAAGAAGTTTAGTGAAGACGGGTTGTGAAAGGCACTATTCCAGATGCTTTGTAGCTTAGCAGACTGCTTCTTTCTATGGACTGAATAGATGGAGGTGTTTGGGGAATTCAAAGGGGAAGAATAGTAGTTTCATTTTATGAAAGCAACTTCTTCCATGGAGAAACTTCTTTAAATTTTTAGTGATTGTCATGGGGATTAATCAAGCGATAACCGTGCCACAGAGGGTCTTACCTCTTTAATGTCTCATCTACACAGGAAAAATTACCAGAATAGCCATTGTAGAACAGCTCCCTGTATGGGCACTCCTATTCCAAGACAAGAGTGCCTTTTTCCAATTTAGCTTAATCCAATTTTAAAAGTGGATTGCACTAAATCAGAAAAAGGCACTTGTATCCCAGAATAGGAGTGCCCATACAGGGAACTGTGCTATAATAACTACTGTGGTTTAAATTCACACGCTATCTTATTCTGCAATAATTTTCCCATATAGACAAACTTTAAGGGGAAACGTTCTCAGTAAAGCTGTATGACTAACATACAGCTCATTGCAGCTTCACAGCTGTATGCTTGATGTCACAATTCCCCACCTCCCCAGTCACACAGAGTTAAGTGATGTGGATTTCCTGGCAACAGGCACAGAGATAGTTTGTCACCTTGTATTTCATTTCCCACCCATTTCCTCATTGGGTATCTGAGTGTTTTAAAAAATCCCATGGTGTAGGGTCTTAGATACAGGACAAGGAGCCAGCACAGCCCGAGTTCTGTTTTCAGCTTGGTCTCTGACTAAAGTTTCAGCTCTGCCTTTACAAGAGGACAAATGATCTGATAAAGCTTTTCCCATTTCTAACTTCTATTAATTTCTGTTCTGGGCTTTCAATTGTTCTGTGCACCTTCCCTCAACAGGCTTAAATCTTTCATTTTTGCTGCACATTGATTGTACCAGACCATGGAATGAGTGAAATGACCAGCTCTTTAGCACCCAGGCCAGGATGAGTATCCCACCAAGGCTCAGCACTGTGAGTGATCACACTCTATTGAGAGAAACAATAAAACTGAGCAAGATTTTTCCCCAAAGTGACTAGATTTTCAGAGTGTGCAAGCACTGTACTTCCAGGTAGTGCTGTTGCATAGTCTTCCAAGTGTGAACAAGTTTTGACACTTGGAGAGAAGCATTATGTTTTGGGTTATACAAGCGGTTTTTTTTGTTTGGTTGGTTGGTTGGTTTTTTTGAGAGCATCAGCTTCAGGTGAAAGGGAGCTTCAAGAGAATTTGCTCTCTGCCTTGGACTCTGGTTAAGAGTTAATTAGTTGCTCCCTGGGAACCAAGAATTGGTGGTGGGCTGAGTTTCCTGAAAGAAGGAATTGCCATTCATGCCATTTAACCATCTCATGTCAGGACTGGTGTACATGTGTAAATAAATATACCTGGACTGGAAGTCACTGATTTCTCCTCCACTGGGAAGCAGACTTCCAACATCGACATCTGCTATTTCTCAGCAGAGGGACAATGTATCAGAAGTGGGGAAAACTTTTCAGGGTTGGGCACCCAAAAAACCATAGTTCCTTTTGGAAGTCTTGGAAGCCAAAGGTTACATTATAAGGAATCCAAAGGATTTCTAGTTTTAAACTTTGATTAAGCAGGTTATGTAGCAAATGATCAAATTCACTTTGCTCTTAGCCATTTTCCTGTTCGGGTTGAAATGAGAGACTTTTCTTTCAGGCTCCTGACCTGCCGGTCCGGCAAACAGCCCGTCAGTCACTTTCTCTCAAGTGAGCTAGTCAAAGGAAAAGTAAACAAACTAGGTGGTTAGCTATAGGAAGTTACCTGTTTGTCACCTTTAGACAGCTCATAGCAGCTGAAAGGCGGCTGAGGATATATGTAGTCATGGTGCACGTCTCTCAGCGATGGTACAAACACGAGCTGTGAACCAGCACTGTTGGCAGAGGAAAGAGAAGCATTCTAAGAGAGAGAGACCAGGAACCTAAGAACCCAATACTTGACAAACTAAGCACATCAATACAACAAATTTAGAGTCCTCCACCTCTTAGTGTGGAAAGCCTTCGAAATTCATTACACAGGAAATTGCAATAATGGATCAGATCTTCCAGAAAGTTGATCTAGACAAGAACCCAAGGTTCTGGATCACAATACCTAAGTCTGTTACAGGCTCCCTGTGAGAGCTTGGGGCAAGTCACTGAGGCCAAGACTTTCAGAAGTGACTAATGATTTTGGCTGCCACAATCTGAAACAACTTAAAGGGGCCTGATTTTTTTCAGTAAGAGGATGCTCAGCAAATTCTGAAAGCCAGGCCACTTAAGGAGTCCAGCTGTGCACTCCAAAAAAAAGTCACTAGTTGCTTGTAAGCCTTAGATTTAAATTGGTGACTCAATTACCCATCTATAAAATGGGTCTTTCCTTTTTCCCTTTCATCTGTATAGACTGTAAGCTCTTTAGATCAGGGACTGTATTACCATACGTCTTCACTGCAGTTAGCCCAGATGATCGGAACTTGGGTCAGCCTAGCTTGGGGGTGTCTGCCGAGCCTGATGTGAACAGTCAAACTGAAAACCATACCCAAGTCATTCTCTCCTCACTGGTCCTGCACTACCTTGTGTGAGTGTTGATAGGATTTCTGGGGGCATGTCCCATGGTTCTTTGTACTGCCATAAGATGAGCCGCTCTACGATTCTTTCCCAGTGAACTGTGAGAGAACTTGTCTGTCCTTCTGGCAGACAGGGAGAATTGTGGGAGGACCATCACCACATCAGTGATTTAGCTTGCGTCCTCACTGCAAAGTGGGCAGGTTACTAGTTCAAGTGAGAGTGGAACCTGAGCTTTAACCAAATCCCCAGCTGGACTAGCTAGTTACATTTTTTACACTGAAAACATATCTTATGTTTAAGTACAGCTCATCAGTTGGAGGCTCAGTCTTGACTGGGGCCCATAATACAAACAACCAGCAAACTAGTCTATCCCTGCTGAAATTGCAGCCTGAGGTACAAGGAAACCCTTCAAGTCCCAGCAGTTCTGATCACACCAAGAAAAGGGATTGCTGTGCATTCATTAGGAGATAAGATAAATAAACTAAGGAGAAACTCTTCACTAGTGAAGAGTTAAGATTGCCTTAAGATTCCTGGAAACAGCTATGTGGCCACAAACCTGATTTTGGAACCAGATCTATAGTTATTTCTTTAACCAGATGACGCATCCATTCAAAGCAATCTGTTGTAATACTGAGGCCATGAGAGAGTTACGTGATGGATACAAGAAAGCTCAATAGAAAAAAATGGGAATGGGCAACGGGATGGATCACTTGATTATTACTTGTTCTGTTTATTCTCTCTGGGGCATGTGGCATTGGCCACCGTCGGAAGACAGGCTCCTGGGCTAGACAGACCTTTGGTCTGACCCAGTATGGCCGTTCTTATGTTCTTAATGGCCCGTTATAAGCCTGAAGTTTAAAAATCAAAGTGTTTGGGTTCCCGTTGCACAGGCAGCTACAATTCTGTTGGTGGCACTGGTTTAATTGCCATTGCTACTGCTACAGAAGAGGGAAAATAATGTCTTTACAAAGTGATGACCACCACCATTTTTAGGAGGCTACTGATTGGTTTCAGGGCCTCACTGGCAGATACTTACCCATCTCTTCCTTCCCAACCACAGGAACACATGAATTGTCAAACTGGATCAAGTCCGTGATCCAGGTAGCCCTGTATTCAGAACCTTCTACTTCTAGGGTAGAGCTCATCCGCACAGGAGACAGAGCTTTCTCAGAGGCCAGTCTGAGACTGGGAACAGATTCATCCCAGGAATTAAGGACCATCCAGAACTTCTATCTTTGGCTCCCAGTGCAAGGCATGCTGCTCTGACATGCCTTCTCTAACGCACCCAGGCCAGTGCATACATTTAAAAAAACCAAAACAACAAAAAGGGAAACTAACCACACTCAGACAAAATAATGTCCTGCACACAATACTCCTCTTAGGGCAAGGATGGGAGAGACAACCACGTATGATAGATTTAGACATGTCACTTAATGCACGTATTCAGATACTATAGTGATGAGGGTGGAAGACCATCTAGTTCAGGGGTTCTCAAACGGGGAGTTGCGAGCCGTCAGCCTCCAACCCAAACCCTGCTTTGCCTCCAGCATTTATAATGGTGTTAAATATATTAAAAAATGTTTTTAATTTATTAGGGGCAGGGTCACACTCAGGGGCTTGCTATGTGAAAGGGGTCACCAGTAAAAAAAAAAGTTTGAGAACCACTGATCTAATTCTTATTTAGCACTTTTCATTAGTAGATCTCAAAGTGCTTCAGTCCTGAATGTATTTATCCACACAACACGCCTGTGAGACAGGGAAGTAAGATAAGAACTTATATAGAATAGAATCCCATCTCCAACAGTGCCCAGCTGTTTCAGAGAAAGGTGCAAAAACACTGCAGTAGGTAGATGTGAGATAATCTGCCCCCAGGGAAAGTTTCTTCCTAACCCCATCAGAGATTTGGCCATGAACCATCTGTTGCTATTGTAGTACCCCCTATACAAATTCCACTCTCCGTGTTACTCTCAAAAAAACATTCAGAACAAGGGCAAACTCTTCATGTTTCAGTGTATTAGCTGATCACCAGCAGAGGGTGAAACACTTCCCCTGTTCCATAGTACATGTAGATGCATTCTGGGAGTGGAATTACACCTTCCTCTGAAGCAACCTGCAACAGCTGCTATCAGAGGACAATGGACTAGATTGGCCACTGGTACTCTCTTGTATGGCATTTCTATGCTCAGTTGGAAGATATGCACATGTGCAAAGAGCTGAGCAATTTTTTTTTTTTTTAAATTAACCCCAATATACCAAGCAGCTTTGGTAGTAAATGCTGACACAGACAGAATCAGGTCAGTAGCTGTTTAAATATTCCTCTCTCAAAATCCACATTCAAATACAATTTGTATTGTGCTTTTTAAAAAGGGGAGGTATTGACCCGATACCAGTGTATGACAGACTCTGGCAGCAGATGAAAGAACCTGGTGGTGCGCAGCGCTCACCCCAAGGAAAGAATATCTTGTTTGTTCTTTGTTTTCTCCATTCCTCCTTCCCCCACCCTCACCCAGGACCACACGAGAGGGAGATCAGAGAGGATGAAAGCCAACAGCAGATACTGTGAGGCCCCCAGTCCAAGTCATCTGGGTTTAATGCAGGGGCTGGGGTGGAGAAAGCTGGGGAAGGGACAGGAAAGGCAGTACCATCACTAGAGGTAAACTGGCCAAGCAACAAGTCATCTTTAACCATACAGCTACACTGCTATTGAAAGCCTTAAGTGAGTCTACACAGACTTTTGCAGTTACAATAATGTCAGTTAGGGGTGTAATTTTTAATAACTTCATACTGAAAAAAAAAGTATTTTTGCCAATAAAGCTTATTTTTTTCAGGGAACTGGTATAAGCTATACTAGTAAAATCACTCTTTGGCCCACATAAGCTGTGTATACTCTAGGAGGGTTTACCAGCATAGCTATCAGCAAACCTTTTCTAGCTTAGACTAGGTCTCGGGATTCCAGTTTACAGCTTCTTACAGTACAACTCTGCTTATGTGAAAGACTCTGGGTTGGGAAGTAGGAGGGAAAAAAGAGGCCAAGAGAAGGCAGCACTATAAAATTTATTACAGCAGCATCTAAGGGCCCCAACTATGATCAGGGCCCCACTGTGCTAGGCATTGGGCAGACACACAGCAAGATCGTCCCTGTCCCAAAGAGCTTACAGTCTAAATGGACAAGACAGACAGAGACCTTCTCTACATCCAGAATTTATACAGCTATACCCTTTTAAATAGGGGTGTGATTTAAAAAAAACCCCAGATATTAACCCCACCTCCCCCCAATGCGAGTACTGGTATAGCTTATTCCCCTTCCTGTACAGGAGTAAGATATAAATAGACAAGCACATTTATACTGGTGTAACTGCATCCACACTAGGGGAGTTGTACCACTTTAACTATACCGATACAGTTAAGCAGTAAAACGTCTGTTAAGACAAGCCCAGAGAGTGGGTAGGGAAACAGAAGCAGAGAGGTGAAGTGACTTGCCCATGGTCACACAGCAGGCGAGTGGCAGAGCTGGGAAAAGGACCCAGGTTTCCTTACTCCCCATTCACCACCCTCTCCTGGGGACAGACTGGAACTTCAGGTCAAGTTACAGCACAACTGAGTCAAAGGACCTAGTTACATAGGCTGACTCTGAAACACAGTTAAAGGGCAGCTCACCCTATGAAATGGGGGAACAATATTAGAATCAGGACAGAGGATGGCTGTATCCCTATTCCCTCTTATGTACAATGGCACTTGGAAGACCAGCTAGCTGGTTCTTCAATTTATTTGGTGTTAAGATCCGTTATGTTTCCAGACAAGATGGGAACAGCCAAATGTGTGTCGAACTACCCAGTAATTTAGCTGCTGGTCTGAATTCAAGAAAGCAGTTTACTTTACATTGTGCTTCCTCTCTATTCACATTTGAGGAGATATCAACAGGTCGAGCTCATCTCCTCCAACCAAAAGGTATAGCTTTATTGGTGTCAGTCTGGAGTAGTTGCTTAATGAATGGAGTAACACAGGGATTCTCAAACTGGGTGTCTGGACCCCTCAGGGGATCACAAGGTTATTATATGGGGGGTCACAAGCTGTGAGCCTCCACCCCGCACCCCACTTTGCATCCAGCATTTATAATGGTATTAAATATATAAAAAAGTGTTTTTAAATTTACAAGGGGGGGGTCATACTCAGAGGCTTGCTATGTAAAAGGAGACCCCAGGACAAAAGTTTGAGAACTACTGGATTAACATCTCACTGCTGAAGACGCGCCAATGGAGATACAAATGCCGATTCAAAGTCAGGCTGCTGGCAGGAAGTGGCTGTTGTCAAGGGATGATCAAAGGGAGGGGCTTGCCATGCGGACTCACTGATAAACCAGCCTCCTTTTATATTTATCAGATGGTTAACCGGACATAAATTAAAGTTGTAGGAGACAACTTCTCCCCTATTGTTCAGGGAAGGCAAATGCCTCCAAAATTCCCTCTACAGGTCAGGCTGGAAGCATGCACTTCATCCTGAAGTTTCAGTGTGTGTATTTCTTTGCAAGTCTACCATGAAAGAGACTATGACAAAAAAAATTAGGCCTAATAGTCTACACTGGGGGGTGCCTCTATATTCGATGGGGCCTGTCATCTAGGCTATGAAACACAATCTACATTGTATCTGTGCCAATCACAGCTTTCCCCTGGTCTACACTAGAAACACATGTCGGTTTAACAATGTTGCTCAGGGTGTGGAAAATCGTAGTTATACCAACCTTAAGACAGTGCAATGCTGATGGATGAGCTTCTTCTGTTGACATAGCTATAACTCTCAGGGAGGTGAAGTACCTATGCTGATTGAAAAAGCTCTCCCACCCAGTAGATAGCATCTTCACTCGGGCTGTCGATTAATCGCAGTTAACTCATGCGATTAACTCAAAAAAATTAACTGCGGTTAAAAAAATTAATCATGATTAATCGCACTGTTAAACAATAGAATACCAATTGAAATGTATTAAATATTTTTGGATGTTTTTCTACTTTTTCAAATATATTGATATTACATCACAGAATAGAGAAGTGTACAGTGCTCACTTTATTATTTTTATTACAAATATTTGCACTGTAAAAATGATAAATAGTATTTTTCAATTCACCTCATAAAAGTACAGTAGTGCAATCTTGATCGTGAAAGTAACTTACAAATGTAGATTTTTTTGTTACATAACTGCACTCAAAAGCAAAAAAAAAAAAAAAAAAGTAAAACTTTAGAGACTACAGTCCACTCAGTCCTACTTCTTGTTCAGCCAATCCATGAAAACAAACAAGTTTGGTTTAAATTTATAGGAGATACTGCTGCCTGCTTATTTACAATGTCACCTGAAAGCGAGAACAGGGGTTTGCATGGCACTTTTGTAGCTGGCGTTGCAAGGTATTTACGTGCCAGGTATGCTAAACATTCATATACCCCTTCATGATTCAACCACCGTTCTGGAGGACATGCTTCCATGCTGATGATGCTTGTTAAAAAAATGGCATATTAATTAAATTTGTGGCTGAACTCCTTGGTGGAGAATTGTAGGTCTCCTGTTCTGTTTTACCCGCATTCTACCATATATTTCTTGTTACAGCAGTCTCGGATGATGACCCAGCACGTTTGGTTTAAGAACACTTTCACAGCAGATTTGACAAAACGCAAAGAAGGTACCAATGTAAGATTTCTAAAAATAGCTACAGCACAACTCAAGGTTTAAGAATCTGCAGTGTCTTCCAAAATCTGAGAGGGATGAGGTGTGGAGCATGCTTTCAGAAGTCTTAAAAGAGGAACACTCCAATGCAGAAACTACAGAACCTGAACCATCAAAATGAAAATCAACCTTCTGCTGGGGGCATCTGACTCAGATGATGAAAATGAACATGCGTCGGTCCACTCTACTTTGGATGCTTATCAAGCAGAACCTGTTATCAGCATGGACGCATATCCTCTGGAATAGTGATTGAAGCATGAAGGGACATATGAAACTTTAGCACATCTGGCACATAAATATCTTGCAATGCCGGTTACAACAGTGCCACGCGAACGCCTGTTCTCACTTTCAGGTGATACTGTAAACAAAAGCGGGCAGCATTATCTCCTGCAAATGTAACCCAACTTGTTTGTCTGAGCAGTTAGCTGAAATAGGACTGGGTGGACTGGCTCTAAAGTTTTAGATTAACTGCATTCAAAAATAAAACATTTTTTGTACATAATTCTACATTTGTAAGTTCAACTTTCATGATAAATATATTGCACTATAGTACTTGTATTAGGTGAATTGAAATATACAATTTCTTTTGTTTTTTACAGTGCAACTATTTGTAATCAAAATTAAAGATAAAGTGAGCTCTGTACACTTTGCATTCTGTGTTGTAATTGAAATCAATATATTTGAAAATGTAGAAAACATCCAAAATATTTAAATAAATAGTATTCTATTATTATTTAACAGTGCCATTAATCACTATTGATTTTTTTAATCGCTTGACAGCTCTAGTCTTCACTAAGCTCTACAGTAGCACAGCTGCAGAGCTATAAGTGTAGACAAATGGTTTGCTTGTGTAACACTAGGGATTTGTACACTAGGTTATACCCGTAGGTAGCTAAAACCAAGACACGGCCTTAATCCCAAAATCTACATGAGCCAGCAAGTCAATCAAGATAGTCTCTCTCCAGTACCTCTGCCATATGTAACTTCTATGCTCTCCCAGAGTAATCAATGATGTTTGCTGCTGGCTACACAGAAACCTCATCTATTTTTGGCTTTCTACTCTTCCTGAAATAAAAAGGCTCCCTTTTCTCATTAGTACCTGCCCTTCCTTTAGGCACATAGCTGACATGCTGTGTTCACAGCCCTGTCTGTTTGGAAGAGAGTCAGGAACTCCACCCATACGTTACACTTCCACCAACACTATTTCTGGGTTTTAATCCTTTGTGCTTGTGGTCTGCAGCTATCTGACTGTTGGCAGCTTTAAGGAATGGGGAAGAACTGTTTTTGGGGTGGGAGAGAAATAGGATAAACTTTAGGAAAGGAAAACTCAGGTATGACATCAGGAGAGAGTTATGAACAGTCTTCCACTTCCCTTGGGAAGACTAATTGTAAGCACATAAAGAAAACTATCATGTCATTTTATTCAGTATTTCTCAACCTCTTCTGGTTCACAAAAAGTAAAAATTGTTTAAATGATAAAGTACTACTACTACTACTTCAACAACAACATTTAACCTCACAAGCTTTAAAGGCTTTGGATGCCCTGAAGTTATTCTGAAAAGTTTCTTCTCTTGGCTTTGGATTGTAATAAAATGTTCAATGCCTCGTGACCCTGCTGCAGCAGTTGCGACCCACCAGTTAAGAAATACAGATCTAGTTCACCTCCCTGGCAATGCAGGGTTATTTGTCCATTTATCAGTTTTGTAGTCTAGTTTTAAATGTCCCAAGTGATAGGCTACTCAGACTTACGAGAGAGAGAGAGACAGACAGACATACAGCAGATGGGAACAGTCTCACATGAGCAGTAAAGGGACTATTATTAAAATTAGCTGCATCACAGTAGAAACTAGAGGCCCCAAGATGAACACCCCCCCCCCCGGTGTTGGATGTTGCACAATCACAAAGTAGCTCTTCACGTGCTCGGGTGATTGGCACCTAGGCCTGAGCATGGAGGTTAGCCTAACCCAGGTCTGAGCTGCCACATTGCAAGCCATACCCGAGTTATTCTCTTCTCACCAGTGTTGCTTTTTCCCCATGTGGCTCATTGGATTTCTGGGGGAGTATCCTATCATCCTTTGTGCTGCAGTCAGGTGAGCTGCTCTATGGATTCTTTCCCAGTGGACTTGTGGGAGAACTTGTATGTTCTTCTGGGCACATAGGGGGAATTGTGGGAAGGCATTGGAAGACCATCAGCACTACTTCCTCAGTGCACAGTGGATGGGTTACCAGCTCCGAGTGGAACCTGGGCTCTAACTTACCCCACACCAGTCAAGCCAGCTAGCCTGAGCTGGAAGCACCACTCAACTCAGCTGAGGTGTCTGCATGTGTGGATGGGAGGGCATTGGGGCAACACCCAGGTAAAAACCTCAGCTAATTCTGCAGTGAAGTTATACTCACAGGGACAGAGTCTCTGCCCTAAAGAGTTTATCTTAACTAATGGTGAAATTTTCAAAAGCACTTAGTGACTTAGAAACCTAAGTCACATTTAAAAAAAAAATAAAAAAATCAATGGCATTTAGGCTCTTAAGTCACTTAGGAGTTTTTGAAAATTTTACTGTACATTTGTACAATGGGGCATGACCTGGCTGACTGTAGTAGGACCTACTTGCCTCAAAGTGATAAATCATCTAAATGAACACAAGAAAGGAAGTATAATTACACTTATTTCACATGAGGAATTGAGGAACAGAGAGATTGAGGGCTTGTCTACACTTGAAACTCTATAGCAGCACAGGTACACCACTGCAACGCTGACACTACCTATGCTGACAGGAAGGGTCATCCCATCATTTTAGGTAATCCACCTCCCTGAAAGGGAGCAACTAGGTTGACAGAAGAATTCTTCCATCGACTTAGCGCTGTTAACACTAGAGGTCAAGTTGGCTTAACTGTGCCGCTCAAGCCTGTGCATTTTTCACGCCCCTGAATGACGTAGCTAAGTTGACCTAACTTTTTAAGAGTAGAACAGGCCACAGTGACTTGCTCGAGATCACACAGCAAGTCTCTGGCAGACAACAAAATTGACCCCCCCTTATCTCCACAATCCCAGTCTAATGCCCTAACTACAAGGCCATTCTTCCTCTCAAAGGCAGACTAGAAAATCAGACTGGCTTAGGCTCTGTATTGCGAAACAAACCATTTTCTAGTAACCTAAGGAAGGGACTGGAAATCAGGTTTCATGTGTTCTAGTCCCAGTATTGTCATACACTCATCTGCGTATGTGGATGAACCATCTCATCTCTCAACACCTCCCTGAGATACAGCATGCACAAGGGATAGAAAAATTTTTAATTCAGTCACGTTTCCCAATGCTTTTAAATCCTTGGATGGAAGCTGACAAAAGAGCACAAAAGGCTATTTAATACTTACCTTTTTGTCCCTTCAATTATCATCTTCAGACAATGTTTAAAGATATCCTCAAATGATCCAATGAGCTGACCATTCTACAGACAAAGAAAGAACAACTTGATTTGTTACAAGTTTTCTCTGAGGAAAGTCACATAGACCATGCCAAGAGCAGAGTTCAACCAAACAGACTGGGAAAGACGCTGGTAGCCTCCCCACTCCCTCAAGGAACAATGGGGAAATGCCAATCAAAGTTTGAAGGTCATCCTTTAAAAGGCTGCCCATAAAATTAATAAATCCTGGTTTCATTTGGTAACATGGTGATAGCCTCCTAGAGAGGCTGGGATTCATCCACATAAAGAAGCCATGGATATTTGGGTTGCCTGGCAATAAAAGGATTCTAATTGGCAGTAAATACTTTGGACAAAACTCATCTAAATTCTTGGGCAAAGTCAAGGAATATCCCTCCATTATTGTTGTACCGGTATTGCCTTTGATGTGCCATCACTGAAGGGACATGCAGCGAGGGGTAGGAGAGCCTTCCAAGGACCTGCTCCATAGCAGCCCCAAAGATGTTAGCGCATGGTATTTATTAGACCGCAGAGAGGAAATGCTTGCGGATCCTCAACTCCCTTGGGGAGCAACTTACCTCAACTTGTTCGTGTTTAGCATCGAGAAAAGGACCAAACTGGAAGAAAACAAGAAGTCAAGAAAGAATTCAAAGAGAGAAAAAAATCTATCCCTTGCATCCTGCCTGCTCACTGACTTGTGCTCCAGCCCTGAACCGTGACCAAGGCTGCATTAAACATAGATAATATACAAGACGCAGCTGGAAAGAAAGTGTTCTAGAGACTGGGAGCCAAGACTCGTGGGTTCCATCTCCTGGCTTAGGGAAGGTGTGTGGTCAAATGGAGAACAACAGAGGAAGGAGAGCCAGGATTCCCGAGTTAAGGACAGAGCATAACTTAGCTGATGATAGCAGTGGACTGGGAGTCAGGTCTACTGTGCAGAAATGGGCATAGAAAAACTGTCACTTTGCCCCTCTGTGCCTCAGTTTCCCCACCCAGGGGCTAACATCTAACTGGAACCCTGGATACCAGGGTTCTAGTCTCAGCTCTGCTACTGGCCTCTGAGTGATGTTAAGCAAGTCACTTTCCTCTCTCTATGCCTCAGTTTCTCCATCTATAAAATGGGGATTATGTTACTTGCCTCCTTTGTAAAGCACTCAGAAAGCTACAGATTAAAAGTGCTATCAGAGCAAGGGAAGCTGCGTGATTGATCATATACTGGGAAAGTGCTTTGTGATCGCTGAACATAGGTTTTGGATTGGATACGATTTGTCCATTTACTCAGTCTATTGGCCATTACCAGCTGCTTTAGAAAGAGAAGCCCCTTTCAAGACAACTATGGGGAAGTTTTCTTCTTAACTACAGACAGTTAGTGGATGGCTTCTAATCTAAAGGAGGAGGGTTTGTCTCTTAAAAAAAGTGACCCAATCAAATAAAATTGTCTGAAGGTATTTTTTATTTGTTTGCTCTGTCTGAAAAGTTCAAGTCAAATCCATTGGTACTATCCCGTAATCTTTACTAACAAGACCAAAAACCCATGTCAATCTGAACACGCGTTTCCCCACTACTGAGACAGAAGGTTCCATAGAGTCCTAATAGCCCACTGTGTCCAGATAAAAATCAGCTTAGGCTGCGGATCGCCTTGTTCTTCTTCGAGAGCTCGTTCACGTTCCCATCAGGTGCGTGCGTGCGCACGTGCACAGTAGCCGGAAGATTTTTCCCTAGCAGCAACTGTAGGATCGGCCTGGGTGACCCCTGAAGTCGTGCCTTTATGGCGCCCAATATAGAGCCCTGCCTACCCTACACCCCCTCAGTTCCTTCTTACAGCCAGTGACAGTAGCTGGAACTTCCCCTTGCTCTTCTCTTGCTTCGGCAAGTGCATTAGCAGTGCTTTATATGCTGTACATAGTTAGTTTCCAGTAGTTACTATAGTTTAATAATTCTTTACAAGTTTCAGTTACGGGAGGTTCCCCCATGTTTTCCCCCTGCATTTGTTACTTAGGCATGCTGCGATCCCCAGGCTTTAAGACTTGCCAGATTTGTGTGAAGCGCATGCCAAAAAGGGAACCCCACAACTCCTGCTTAGGGTCCCTGGGCGAGGGTCATCAGAAAGACCACTGCAAGATCTGTTGGGAATTCCGACCGAGAACCATTAAGGAGAGGGAGCATCACCTCAAAATTTTCCTTCTGGAGACAGCTCTCCGACCTCAGTTGGACCCAGGTGCTGGTGATCCTGCTCCCAGCACGTCGGCTTCGGGGAGAAGTGATCCGGCGCCGTCTTTGAAGGATCTGGCATCAAAGAAAGATGCTGGCAAGGAAGCTCAGCACCATCATGGAGTCTCTCGGGGACATTCCAGCCTTCGGCACCAGTCCCAATCGCTTGCGCAGAAGAAAACGAGGTCAGAGAGAGGCCAATCTCCCTCAGCAAGACCCAGGGACCAGCCACCAGTGGCACCTCAGTCGGGCCACGGCTCGGAGATTCAGAGTGGGGCCATGCTGACTCATGCCCAGGTGACTCAGTTGAGTCCGGGCCCATCTCGCTCACCACACCCATTGGAGCATCTACCGCTCCTGAAGACCCTAGAGGCTTTTGAGGTGGCGCAGAACCTATTGAGGCTCACGGGGCCGTTCTCTCTGCCAAGACAGGAGAGTGTCTCGGCACCGCAGGTTCCATCCTGGCACCCCGTGCAGCCTAAGAGAAAGCCGGCGATGGTGGCACGCGGATCCCCATCACCTCAGCACCCTTCTACTCAGCATTGCCATCCAGGGAGCGCAGTGGGTCCCTTGCTTCTCGACACTTGAGAGGAGTAGTGCCACCCTGGTGGTCCTACTCAGAGTTGGACTCATACTGCTCTGGCTATAGCAAGAGCAGAAGATCCTCCTTCCAGCACCATAGGTGGTCCTGACCGACGCAGTGGGCCCCTCAATGACAAAATCCACCACAGTGGTGCTGTTGGACTCTTGTGGGCTTTCCATCAAGCCCAGGGTCAGAGCCAGGGGTCCCACTTGGGTGCAGCATCGGTGGTGTCTGCAACATTCATTCTGCCATGATTGGCATCGGAGCCAGTGCCTCGGTCATTAACACCGTTATCTTCGGCAACGGAGGCATCAGCGGCCCCCATTGCAGCTATGGCACACCCTCGGCACTGACGCTACAGGAACCCTGGCACACGTTGCACCAGGTGCTGGCACCAGCATGGGGCCCAATGTCGGCACTGACATCTGTGCCTTTCACAGCACCAGGACCAGGCCAACCTACTGCAGTTTCCACGGGGTCAAGAGATCCCTCAGGTTGGGACAATAGGGAGCAATCACCTCTCCTGGTGGTCTCCTCCTCCCAAGATGAGGCCCTAGCGCAGGGGTGGGCAAACTCTTTGGCCTGCAGGCCACATCAGAGAATAGAAATTGTATGGCGGGCCATGAATGCTCACAAAATTGGGGTTCGGGTGCGGGAGTGGGTGAGGGCTCCGGGGTGGGGCTGGGGTTGAGGAGTTTGGGCTGTAGGAGGGTGTTCTGGGCTGGGATCAAGGGGTTTGGAGAGCAGGAGGGGGATCAGGGCTGGCACATATGGTTGGGGCATGGGGAGAGGCTCAGGGGTGCAGGCTCCAAGTGGCACTTACCTCAAGCGTCTCCCGGAAGCAGTGGCATGTCCCTTCTCTGGCTCCTACGTGGAGGCATGGCCAGGCGGCTCTGCACGCTGCCCCATCCGCAGGCACTATCCCTGCAGCTCCCATTGGAGGGGGCCACTGGAGGACAGAGGAGCAGGAGCAGGGCCGTGGTGTGGCCCCCGACCCTTCGCCCCAGCAAGAGCGCCTGAGCGGGGCCATGCTGCGTGGTGCGGCCCTCGACCCAGCACTCTGGCTGGAGCCTTAAAGATTCCAGAGCCACCTTCAGGTCCCTGGGCCTCTATACTCCTTCAATGCAGCGGAGACACTTCTGTCTGCAGCCCCAGCAGCGGTTTAGTCAGCAGAACGGCAGGAGAAGGCCATGCCAAC
The DNA here is from genome assembly GCF_009764565.3 of Dermochelys coriacea. NCBI lineage: Eukaryota > Metazoa > Chordata > Testudines > Dermochelyidae > Dermochelys > Dermochelys coriacea. Next base: position 32,156,695 of record NC_050074.1, read on the forward strand.
CCTCTGGCCAGGGCTCAGGACAACCCAAGCCATCTTCATGGGCCAAGCTGGCCTTTTGAAGGCACGGTCGAGGACGGTGTACCACACATGACAATGGATCCACCCTGCTTTACCTTCTTGTCCCGACTATCCCCTTTCTACCGTGCATGGTCCTATATCACCTCAGACTGGTGGGTGCTCTGCATGGTAGAGAGGGGATACTCCATCCAATTCTGTGCCCTCCCGCCCTTCCAACTCTCTTCAGGGACCCTTCTCATGAGCTGTTCCTTATCCAGGAGATGCAGTCACTCCTGTCTTTAGGGGCAGTGGAGGGGGTTCCTCAGGAGCACAGGGGCAAGGGCTTTTATTTCCGATATTTCCTATACCGAAAGCCAAAAGGTGGCCTCAGGCCCATCCTGGACCTGCGAGAACTCAACAAGTTTGTGAAGAAACTCAAAGTTCCGCATGGTCTCTCTGGCCTCCATCATTCCCTCATTGGATCCAGCAGACTGGTATGTTGCCCTCGACCTGAAGGACGTGTACTTTCATATCGCAATCATCCAGCCCCACAGGTAGTACACCAGATTTGTGGTGAACAACACCCATACCAATTTACAGTCCTCCCATTTGGCCCATCAGCAGCACCTCATGTTTTCATCAAGTGCATGGCAGTCGCTGTGTTTCAGTACAGGTGTTTCCTTAACTTGACAACTGGCTGATCAAGGGCTGCTCCAAGACCCAAGTAGAAGCTTAGGTCAGATTCATCAGAGCCATCTTCGACAACCTGGGTCTCCTTCTAAACAAAGTGAAATTGACTCTGTCCCCCATCCAGAGAATAGAATTTATAGGGGCAATATTGGACTCGACCCAGGCCAGGGCATGCCTGCTGCAAGCGAGGTTTCAGGTCCTGACTGATATGATTCGAGGCCTCAGTTTCCCACCACCACAGCAAGGAACTTCTTGAAGCTTCTCGGACACATGGCTGCTTGTACCTACGTGGTGCAGCATACCAGACTCAAGCTTCGACCTCTTCATGGCTTGCAACAGTGTACCGCCTGGCCAGGGACAGCTTGGACAGGATCATGACCCTGCCTCGCCTGGTCCCTGACTCCCTCCTGTAGTGGCTCAACCCTCAGGAAGTATGCTCAGGGATCCCCTTCGCCAGTCTGCAGCCGTCTCCGTCGCTAGTGATGGATGCATCAGACTTAGGCTGAGGAGCACATCTGGGAGACCACAGGACTTAGGGTCTCTGATATTAGGCGGATCTGGCTCTTCGCATCAACGCCAGAGAACAGAGAGCAACGCGCCTGGTATGCCAGACCTTCCGGGCATAAACATTGTCCCGTTAAGTATCAGTCATGACAGACAACACCACGGCAATGTTTTATATCAACAAACAGGGGGGTGAATGCTCCTATCCCCTGTGCCAGGAAGCCCTCATGCTGTGGGACTTCTGTGTAGAACATGCAATACACCTGCAAGCATTGTACCTCCCTGGGGTATAGAATGAGCTGGCGGACCACCTCAGCAGGTCATTTCACGGCCACGAGTGGCCCCTTCATCCGGACGTCATGATTTCAATCTTCCAGAGGTGGGGCTTTCCCAGATAGACCTATTCGCCACGCAATGCATCAGGAAGTGCCAGCAATTCTACTCCTTTCAAAAAACAAAACAAAACAAACAAAAAAAAAAACAACCAATCACAGCCCGGGCTCCAGCACGGACTCATTTCTCCTCCATGGGGGAGGTTGTCTCCTATATGCCTTTCTACCCATACCATTTGTTCACAAGGTACTCCTCAAGATTCGGAGGGAACAAGCTCAGGTCATATTAATAGCACCAGCCTGGCCCTATCAGCACTGGTACATCTCTCTCCTACCTTGCCGCTCTTCACGGACCTTCTGAAACAAGATCATGGTTGTCTTCAACATCTGAACCTCGAGTTGCTTCACCTCATGGCATGGAAGCTCCATGGTTGAACCTGATTACGTTTTCCTGTTCAGGCCAGGTTAGACAGGTCCTTCTTGGCAGCAGAAAACCCTCTATGAGAGCCACATACCTTGCCAAATGGAAGAGATTTTTAACTTGGTCGGCGCAGCGCCATTCGTCCCCAACACTAGCATCAGTGCTGCTTATTCTGGACTACCTCCTCCATCTGAAGCAGCAGAGGCTTTCATTACTGTCAATAAGAGTGAACTTGGCTGCCATCTCAGCCTTTCACCCAGGTGAGGAGGGCCGCTCTGTATTTGCTAACCCGATAGCCAGGTCTTAAAAGGGCTTGACTGGCTATACTCTGACGTCCGTCAACCTGTCCTGATCTGGGACCTCAACCTGGTCCTTTCTAGAGACTCATGGGACGACGTTTTGAGCCCTTGGCGATGTGCTCCCTGCTCTACCTCTCTTAGAAGGTGGCGTTCCTGGTGGCAATAACTTCGGCCAGGAGGGCGTCTGAACTCAAGGCCCTAGCCTCAGAGTCCCCTTATGCCATGTTCTATAAGGACAAGATGCAGCTCAGGCCTCACCCTGCTTTCCTCCTGAAAGTTGTCTCACAGTTTCACATTAACCAGGACATCTTTCTCCTGGTGTTCTACCCTAAGCCACATTCCAGCGGCAGGGAGCAGACTCCACTCACTAGATGTCCGCAGAGCGCTAGCCTTTTACGTCGAGAGAACAAAGTCGTTCAGAAAAATCAGTCCAGTTATTCATGGCGGTGGCAGACAGAATGAAAGGCCTACCTGTGCCATCACAATGCATTTTGTTGTGGATCACTTCCTGTATCCGTGAGTGCTACAACCTGGCGGGAGTTCCTGCACCCCCGATCGCTGCGCACTCCACCAGGGTGCAGGCTTCATCAACAACGTTCCTGGCACAGCTCCCTATTCAGGAAATCTGCAGAGCAGCGACATGGTCCTCCATCCACTTTCACCAAGCATTATGCGATTACGCAGCAGGTCTGAGATGACACTGTCTTTGGTAGAGCGGTGCTCCAATCAGTGGATGACTCTGACCCCGCCTCCTGAACTCGGGCTTGGGAGTCACCTGATTGGAATTGACATGAACAAGCACTCGAAGAAGAAAAATGGTTCCTCACCTTCTCATAGCTGTTTGTCGAGATGTGTTGTTCATGTCCATTCCAATACCCACCCTCCTACCTCTCCGTCGGAGTAGCTGGCAAGAAGGAACTGGGGGGGTGGTGTAGGGTCGGCAGAGCTCTATATTGGGTGCCATGAAGGCGTGACTCCTGGGGGCACCCAGGCTAACCCTACAGTTGCTACAGGGGGAAAAATCTTCCGGCCACTGTGCACGTGTGCGCACACACAAACTGATTGGAATGGACATGAACACCACATCTCGAAGAACAGTTACAAGAAGATGAGTAACTTTTTTTCCAAGGTGCCTTTCACCTTTTCTGAATAGAAGGGTAAATCACTGACTCCCAAGGGAATTTAATAACTGCCTGTATTTGTTGTACACTCTCACAGAGTGAGAGAGGCTATGGGTAACTTTACGTAGTTACATACAGAAACTGGGCTTCATTTTTGGTTTAAATTCATTATGCATTTTAAAAATATATATAGATAAAATGAGATTATCTAACATAAAAATGTTACTGCAACCAGCCTCTTCTGGGAAGACACAGGTTGGTTTTGAAGTCATACTAGGACCTCTAGTGGGCTATCCGATAAACCCTATCCCTTGTGTGGTACATAATCTAAAAGCTCTTCGGCTCACAACTAGTCTTGTTTAGAATTCAATTTAAAGAAAATCAAAGAAGAGGCAATGTGGGCTAATGGATAGAGCACTGGCCTAGCAGTCAGGAGACCCAAGTTCTATTCCCAGCTCTGCTACTGTGTGAATGTGAGCAAGTCACTTCCCCTCTCTCTGCCTGTTTCACCTCCCTTTTTTTTTTTTTTTTTTTTTATTTGTCTTGCCTATTCGGAGCAGGGACTGTCTCGCTGTATCTGTGCAACACCTTGGACAAGAAGGCCCCAAACTCAGTTGGGGCTCTAGGCTATTCTATAATACAAAAGCTTCCTCTTAATACTACTGTGCACTTAACTCAGTAACTTACAGGAGTGAGTATTTCTTTCTCAGATGGAGAAGCCTGAGACACTCAGACTTTCCCAAGGCCACAGAACAAGATAGTGGCAGAAACAGAGCCTCTGGACAGATCAGCTTGAGAGGTCCTAGAATCTGAACTGTTGTAGGCCTCATACACTTTGGAATGAGCTTCCTCTATCCCAAGGAAGTACGTACACCATTAATCAGTGTCTCTGCCTCCATGCCCGATCCAGAGAGGATGTCAGCATGTTACAACTCAGCTAGAGACAGATTCACATCCTTTATGGATTGGGCACAGAGAAAGGCATGTACTAACTTTAGGTGGCACTCACTCTAGAGATATTCCTGTCAACCAAGAAGATGTGCACATTACAGCAAGGTAGGCATTTGCATCAGGGAATTCAAAACTTCACATGGAGATAAAAAAGCATCCATATATTATGGGCCTTGTAAGAGGACTTGCAGCAATAAGCTTTGACCAAGAATGGTCATCTTGCTTTTGGATTGTAGCCTAATTGATCACAGCTGAATTTTCACATCATTTTTTAAGCCTAGTATTTTTGAATGGAAACAGTTTTCAGCTACATGTTATACCATTTAGTTACAAAGCAACGGTATAAAAAAGGGAAATAAAACCAAGGTCCTGAAAGCCCATGTCCATTAAATATCCCATGGCACTTTTCGTAAGAGCATTAACCCCAGTGTCCTGGCCAAACTCTAGCTTTGAGTAATTCCATTCTGCCTCCTTCAATTCCCCACCTGCAATTTTAATTAAATATGGGAATCTTCCTCTTTTCTAGTCCTTAACAGTTATGTTGTGCTGTTATGCAGTCAAACAGCTGCAATGATTCTCAGAGGATTTGTGCTTTAGAATCCTATTATTATGGACCAAGGCCACAACTGGAATCAGGACCTCATTGTGCTAAGAACTGTACAAACATACAGGAAGACACAGACGCTGCTCTACAATGCTTACATTCTAAAGCCCCAATCCTGCAAAAAGTTATGCACATGCTTAACTTAAAGCATGTGAACAATTCCCTTGACTTCAGTGGCACTACTCACATGCCTAGAGTTAAGCACCTTTGTGCTTTATCTCATCCTGCCCCTCACACTGAGAGGAACTCCCACAAAACATCTACAAAGCTACCTTATTATCCTCCTTCAAAACCCTCCTCAAGACCTCTGTTCTGTGATGCCTACAAAAAAGTGATAATAGTTAGGCTGCTGGTGTGCTGAGACCACAGCCTAGTATGCTGGCCAATATTGTCTCATTGTTTCCTTGTACTCCCAAGTCTGTCTGTATCCATCTGTTGTCTCTTGTCTTATACTTGCAGTTTAAGCTCCTTAGTGCAGGGACCAACTTTTTGTTCTGTTTGTACAGCACCTAGTGCAATTGGGGGCTTTGGTCCATTACTAGAGCTCCTAGGTGCTATGGTAATACAAATAATAAAATATGCTTAAGTTTTTGAGAGATCAGAATGTAATTGACATCCAGATGTAGTAAGTGTAACAGTTGGAGGTAGAGGAGAACAGGTCCTACATAAACATAAGAAATATTTCAGAATAATTACTAGAGCAAAAGCCATTTCTCAGGAGACCCCTAGTTGGGACCACAGCCCTAGTTCTGCCAGGAACTCCATGTGGAAAGGCCCCTGCATGGAACCCCATTGAAGTCAATGGGCTCCATGCTGGGCAGGGGTCCATCTGCATAGAACTCATTGCAGGATCCAAATCCAAACATGCAACTCTTCTCCTGAATAACCCAAAAGGAAGAAATCTTCTCTCTTACCAGGATGCAGACATCTGGCTTGTCTTTGTTGATAACATCAATCAGATCCAACATAGGGTCATAGGTGATGCTGTCAGAAGTTGTGTAGGGCCCACAAGCAATCAAGACCATTTGCAGCTCCAAATCTAAAATGTATTGAAACAGTTTAAGCACAAGTTCTAAGCTCCCCCTTTGCCCATAGGGCATCCTCTATCCTGCCATCATACACGTGGGGGATTTCTATTTACCTTTGCTTGGCACTGTTTGCTCTCTCTAAGATCTTGCTCTCAGATGTTGCACACAGAAGCATCCATCAAATGGAAAGAGATGCACTGTGGTGTGATGTTTAAGATCTGATACACACACAGAAGCCCAGTGCTATTTCTTAGCTGTTAGATTTTTCTGGCTGGGGTGTGCAATATAAAAAAGCATCTCCCTACCCTGCCACTTAAAATATTTCTCTTTACGGTTCTATCCACAGCGATTCTGGATGATTTTAGACCAAAAAACAAAAACAAAAAAACCCACTTCTTTTCTGATGCGTCAGATGGTCTTACAAAGGATGCTATCCAGGGAATCATGTCATGCCACATCACTGATTGAGGGAAGGAGGGAAAAATCCAAGACGTTGCTTGTGTTAAGTATTTGCATGGGGAGGATGAGAAGTAGAAGGAAGAGAGACAATTCAGCATCATGAGTGATTCATACTGTTTAGCTCACCCCCAAGTTTAGCCAGATGATTTATTGTGCAATGAAGATATCAGTACAAGCCAGAGGTTCTCAATGAAGGGGGCACATCAGACTTTGAGGGGGCACAATGAGCCTTCTTATGGTTCAGTGGCTATGGTAGAAGTGAGGGGCTGGCAAGTTCCAGGTCACAGCACCACTCAGTTGTGGCCTGTCCACCCCTCTGTCGTGACCAGGAGGTTGGGGAATGGGCCAAATTTAAGTGGGTAGCATTGCCATCTGGTGCGCAGGAGGGGAGATGTGGCATCACCTCTCAGGTTTGGCTTGGCCGCCCCTCCATCTGACAGAGGAGAGACTGGGCCAAATTTGAGTGGGTACTGTTGTGACTTAGCGTGCTTAAGGGTGGGGGGTATTTTTGTAGTGGGGGGGAGCCTCCAAGTGCTAAATTGGGCAGTGCTAAAGTGGGGCGTGGTTCAAGGCAGGTTGAGACTCTCTGATACAGAAATACTGGAGAGGTCAAGAGTGACTTCTTAGCATGTTATGATCTGATCATTTTTCCTCTGATTCCCTCCCTGAGTGCCCTTCCAACAGATGGAAAGCTGCTGAAATATATATATCTGGGCCTGTCTTAAAAAATTCTAACTAAAGGCCTTTGGTTGGGTTTAAGCCAGCCCCTGAAATTAATTCAATTTTTCATGACATTCTCCAGTGCAGAGTCAGAACACAGGAGATTACTTTAACAGATCACTGGGATTGGATCCAAGAACAATCCCACAATGGACCTATTAAAAAAAGAGGAAGCTATGCCCAGTAAAGAGTATGTAATGATACTTTTAAATTTTAATGTGCACCAGATCTGAGAAACTGCACTAGCTGCAGTTTGTGCTGTTGAGTGTGTATCTGTCTAAGCCCTGGTCTACACTAGGCGTTGAGGTCGAATTTAGTAGCGTTAAATCAATGTAACCCTGCACTCGTCCACATGACGAAGCCCTTTTTTTTCCCCGACTTAAAGGGCTCTTAAAATTGATTTTTTTACTCCATCCCCGACAAGGGGATTAGCACTGAAATCGGTTTTGCTGGGTTGAATTTGGGGTACTGTGGATGCAATTAGATGGTATTGGCCTCCGGGAGCTATCCCAGAGTGCTCCATTGTGACTGCTCTGGACAGCACTCCCAACTCAGATGCACTGACCAGGTAGACAGGAAAAGGCCCACGAACTTTTGAATTTCAATTTCCTGTTTGGCCAGTGTGGCAAGCTGCAGGTGACCATGCAGAGCTCATCAGCAAAGGTGACCATGATGGAATCCCAGAATCGCAAAAGAGCTCCAGCATGGACCAAATGGGAGGTACGGGATCTGATCGCTGTATGGGGAGAGGAATCCGTGCTATCAGAACTACATTTTTTTGTATATACAGTTTTTGAAATGCCAAAACATTTGTCAAAATCTCCCAGGGCATGAAGGACAGAGGCCATAACAGGGACCCGAAGCAGTGCCACGTGAAACTTAAGGAGCTGAGACAAGCCTACCAGAAAACCAGAGAGGCGAACGGCCGCTTCGGGTCAGAGCCCCAAACATGCCGCTTCTATAATGAGCTGCATGCCATTTTAGGGGGTTCAGCCACCACTACCCCAGCTGTGTTGTTTGACTCCTTCAATGGAGATGGAGGCAACACGGAAGCAGGTTTTGGGGACGAGAAAGTTGTAGATAGCTCACAGCAAACAAGCGGAGAAACCGGTTTTCCCGACAGCCAGGAACTGTTTCTCACCCTGGACCTGGAGCCAGTACCCCCCGAACCCACCCAAGGCTGCCTCCCAGACCCACCAAGCGAAGAAGGGACCTCTGGTGAGTGTACCTTTTAAAATACTATAAAAGGTTTAAAAGCCAGCATGTTTAATGATTAATTTGCCCTGGCATTCGTGGCTCTCCTGGATATATTCCCAAAGCCTTTGCAAAAGGTTTCTGGGGAGGGCAGCCTTATTCCATCCACCATGGTAGGACACTTTACCACTCCAGGCCAGTAGCACGTACTTGAGAATCATTGTAGAACAAAGCATTGCAGTGTATCTTTGCTGGCATTCAAACAACATCTGTTCTTTATCTCTCTGTATTATCCTCAGGAGAGTGATATCATTCATGGTCACCTGGTTGAAATAGGATGCTTTTCTTAAGGGGACATTCAGAGGTGCCCGTTCCTGCTGGGCTGATTGCCTATGGCTGAACAGAAATGTTCCCTGCTGTTAGCCACGCGGTGGGGGAAGGCAAAATGCGACCTTGTAATGAAAGCACATGTGCTATGTATTTTATGTTAACAGCAAGGTTTACCGTGAAAGAGTGTACCCATTGTTCTATAAAATGGGTCTTTTCAAATACCAGTCCCTTTTTTTTCCCCCTCCAGCATCTGCATGTGTTTCAAGGATCACAGGATCTTCTCCTTCCCAGAGGCTAGTGAAGATTAGAAGGCAAAAAAAATGCACTCGTGATGAAATGTTCTCTGAGCTCATGGTGTCCTCCCACACTGACAGACCACAGACAAATGCATGGAGGCAGACAATGTCAGAGTGCAGGAAAGCACAAAATGACCGGGAGGAGAAGTGGTGGGCTGAAGAGAGCTGAAGCTGAAAGGTGGCGGCAGCGTGATGAGAGGAAGCAGGATTCAATGCTGAGGCTGCTGGAGGATCAAACTAATATGCTCCAGCGTATGGTTGAGCTGCAGGAAAGGCAGCAGGAGCACAGACCGCCGCTCCAGCCCCTATGTAACCAACCACCCTCCTCCCCAAGTTCCATAGCCTCCTCACCCAGACGCCCAAGAACGCGGTGGGGGGGGGCCTTCAGCCACTCCACCTCAGAAGATTGCCCAAACAATAGAAGGCTGGCATTCAATAAGTTTTAAAAACTTTTAAAGTGCTGTGTGGCCTTGTCCTTTGCTCCTCCACCACCCCTCCTGGGCTACCTTGGTAATTATCCCCCTATTTGTGTGATGAATTAATAAAGAATGCTAGAATGTGAAGCAACAATGACTTTATTGCCTCTGCAAGTGGTGATCGAAGGGAGGTGGGGAGGGTGGTTAGCTTACAGGGAAGTAGAGTGAACCAAAGGGCAGGGAGTTTCATCAAGGAGAAACAAACAGAACTTTCACACTGTAGTCTGGTCACTAAACTGATTTTCAAAGCTTCTCTGATGCGCACCGCACCCTCCTGTACTCTTCTAACCACCCTGGTGTCTGGCTGTGCGTAACCAGCAGCCAGGTGATTTGCCTCAACCTCCCACCCCGCCATAAACATCTCCCCCTTACTCTCACAGATATTGTGGAGCACACAGCAAGCAGTAATAACAGTGGGAATATTGGTTTCGCTGAGGTCTAACCGAGTCAGTAAACTGCGCCAGCGCGCTTTTAAACATCCAAATGCACATTCTACCACACTTCTGCACTTGCTCAGCCTGTAGTTGAACAGCTCCTGACTACTCTCCAGGCTGCCTATGTATGGCTTTATGAGCCATGGCATTAAGGGGTAGGCTGGGTCCCCAAAGATAACTATAGGTATTTCAACATCCCCAACGGTTATTTTCTGGTCTGGGAAGAAAGTCCCTTCCTGCAGCTTTTGAAACAGACCAGAGTTCCTGAAGATGCGAGCATCATGTACCTTTCCCGGCCATCCCACGTTGATGTTGGTGAAAGGTCCCTTGTGATCCACCAGTGCTTGCAGCACTATTGAAAAGTATCCCTTGCGGTTTATGTATTCACTGGCTTAGTGCTCCGGTACCAAGATAGGGATATGGGTTCTGTCTATCGCCCCACCACAGTTAGGGAATCCCATTGCAGCAAAGCCATCCACTATGACCTGCACATTTCCCAGAGTCACTACCCTTGATATCAGCAGATCTTTGATTGCGTTGGCTACTTGCATCACAGCAGCCCCTACAGTAGATTTGCCCACTCCAAATTGATTCCGACTGACTGGTAGCTGTCTGACGTTGCAGGCTTCCACAAGGCTATTGCCACTCGCTTCTCAACTGTGAGGGCTGCTCTCATCTTGGTATTCTTGCGCTTCAGGGCAGGGGAAAGCAAGTCACAAAGTTCCATTGAAGTACCCTTACGCATGCAAAAGTTTCGCAGCCACTGGGAATCATCCCAGACCTGCAACACTATGCAGTCCCACCAGTCTGTGCTTGTTTCCCAAGCCCAGAATCGGCGTTCCACAGCATGAACCTGCCCCATTAGCATCATGATGCCCACATTGGCAGGGCCCGTGCTTTGAGAGAACTCTGTGTCCATGTCCTCATCACTCTCGTCACTGCACTGACATCGCCTACTCGCCCAGTTTCACTTTGCCAGGTTCTGGTGCTGCATATATTGCTGGATAATGCGTGTGGTGTTTAATGTGCTCCTAATTGCCAAAGCGATCTGAGCGGGCTCCATGCTTGCTGTGGTATGGTGTCTGCACAGAAAAAAGGTGCGGAACGATTGTCTGCCGTTACCCTGACGGAGGGAGGGGCTACTGACGACATGGCTTACAGGGAATTAAAATCAACAAAGGGGGTGGCTTTGCGAGAAACTGAATGGCCGCCTCAAGGATAGAACTCAAAACTGGGTTTAGCAGGCCGTTGATTTCACAGAGGGAGGGAGGGAGGAGAAAATGAATACAAAACAAATCTGGTCTATTTCTTGTTTTGAGCCACTTCATCTATCTTTATACATCATGCTGGCAGCAGACCGTGCAGTATGACCGCTAGCCATCGTCATCTCCTGGGTGCTCAGCAGAAGACGGTGCAGTATGACTACTAGTCATAGTCTTCTGCTAGCTGCAGATTAAAAGACAGCGCACTGCCGGTAGGACTCAATCGCCATGAGATGAAACAAGGGAAATGACCTGGCTGAGTCACTCCCACGTTTGCCCAGGCACCCGGTTAAAAGAGCACCCAGGACTACATTGACAACTGCTACCAGTCATACTGCACGGTCTGCTGCCAAAAGGCAATAAACTGCTGCTGTGTAGCAATGCAGTACCACGTCCGCCAGCACCCAGGAGCCATACGATGAAGGTTAGCTGAGCGGGCTCCATGCTTGCCGTGGTATGGCGTCTGCACAGGTAACTCAAGAAAAAAAGGCGCAAAACGATTGTCTGCCCTTGCTTTTACGGAGGGAGGGCAGGAGGGAGGGAACGGGGGCCTGACGGTATGTACCCAGAACCACCGGCGACAATGTTTTAGCCCCATCAGGCACTGGGTTTTCTACCCAGAATTCAAATGGGCGGTGGAGACTGCGGGATAGCTACCCACAGTGCAAAGCTCCGGAAGTCGATGTTTGCCTCGGTACTGTGGACACAGTCCGCCGACTACATGCACTTAGAGCATTTGTGTGGGGACACACACACTCGACTGTATAAAAACACTTTCTACAAAACCGACTTCTATAAATTCAACCTAATTTCGTAGTGTAGACATACCCCAATTCTCTAAAGAACCAGTATGCAAAGCTAACCTTGATTTTCTAAGCGGGAGGCGGCGTGGCGGAGGGAGAATCTTTAAAAATAATTGAACTCACCTTCAACTTGCTCTGTAGATTTGTAGAAAGGAAGAGGCACCCCCTGAAAAGAAAGGATACTTGAAAATCATTGCAAGCAAAGGGAATAATTGCACATGGCCAAATTCTATTCTCAGCAACACCAATATAAACCCACAGCAGGATTTCGTCCATAGGCTCTACATGAAAGACATTTACTCCATCCCTGCAGGAGTGAGGAGAAAGTTTGATTTGATTAACCAATAGGGACAAATACATTCCTGGGTGATTATCACATGCCTCTGTGGTACCGTGAAGCACAAGACCATAGGGAAAGTGACCTCAACCACCAGTGATGTGCATTAAGCTCTATAAATCTACTGCCCACAGGGGCTTAGTGAGATTAAAAAATTGGGGGGAGGAAAAGTCAGCCTCATGCATTACTGATAGATATCACATTGCTGCAGCAGCCATTCAAAAACTATACATCCCCAAAGGAGCACTTGGATAGCCTCAGACAATCCCTGTGATACTTAGTGAGATGAGGTTACTTAAGAGGTCTTTGCAAGGTGTCCAAGTCATGGAATAAAGATGAAGTGTAACCACACCAGCTGCATGTGCACAAACAGGTGGATGGATGCTTGCTAAGGAAGTAAAGTTAGATTGCTGGTTTTTTGTATCTAGATTTCGAGGAACATCAGCACTACAGGAGGTGTTTGGGAATCAGAATGTGGAGCTGGGGGAATACCATTGGCCTATTAGAATCAGCATTGAAACTGAACAGAAAGTATTCCCTTCTGCACTCTTTAGTCTAAAAGAGCCCTGTTTTATTGACTTTGCAAGGCCCATTTACTCAGGCACTATCAAAGGTGATGGACTCCTAGTGAGTTGTGGATAGTCTTTCTAGCAGTTTGATTTCTGGATGCTACATTAATAAGTGTTGTATTTTCTGATGTTCTAGGGTGTCACTATATTTAACACCTAGCGATACACAGATGCAACAAACCTGACACAAAAGATGTACATTGAAAAATAAACCTTGGCCTAAATTTTTCAAAAGTCCCTCACAATCTGGAGGATCCAACCTAAGACACAGTAAAATGGCCCAGTTTTCAGGAAGTGGGTGCTAAGCACATTTTGAAAGCCAGGCTTCTTTAAACATATTATGTTGGGGACTCAAAAATAGAGGCACCCCAAAATCATTATGTACTTTTGACAGTTTAGACCCATGTGCCTCACAAATGGTAAGATTAACTTGCACGCAGTACAAGTTACTTAGATAGACAAGACTAACTCCTTTTACAGAAGGGTTAATTATTTAATCATTCAGAATTATTTCACAATTAAATTGTTTGATCATCCAACTATAAAAATCGCTTGTAAGCATACGCACCGAGTTTCTAATCTGCCCGGGGGTGCTCCCCCTGGCTCTGTCCCGGGCCCCACCCCCACTTCACCCCTTCCCGAGCACATCCAGCCCCCGTTCCTTCCCTCTTCCCCCATAGCACCTTCTGCATGTTGCGGAACAGCTGATCGTGGCAGGTGGGAGGCGCTGGGGTGAGCAGGAGGTGCTGATAGCACCCACCAGTAGCCCCCCTAAGAACCTACCTTTTTTTTTTTCTTCCCCCTTTTTCTTTTCCTTCCTGTGGTGCTCTAACCTTGGAGCATCCATGGAGTTGGTGCCTATGTTTGTAAGAACAGATAAGCCAGTTTCTGGGAAAAAAGTTCTAGACCTGCTCTTGATGTTTCATTGACAGCACAAAGACATGGGAAGAGTAGAAAAGGATTTGAGCTTAGTTGGATTTACTAACCTCGTACAGCTTAGATGCAACCAGCTTTCCACCCGTACTGTTAATACTCTCCATCACCACAACCTGGAAAACAGTTAAATAGAAGAAACCCATGACACCAGGGTGACTGTTTGTTCAGACTCAGGAAAGGACTAGGCTATCAATAATACCTAGCACTTATTTAGTATTTTCTTCAGTAGATTGCAAAGCACTTTACAAAAGAGGTCAATATCATTAGCCCCATTTTACAGAGAGAAAACTGAGGCACTGAGAGAGGTCATGACTTGCCCACCGTCACCTGATAGGCCTGTGGCAGAGCCAGGCATAGTATTCAAGTCCCCAATCCAGTGTTGTATCTACTATGCCAGAATGGTAGTATTAGAAGGTAATATATTTCTGTCTATCCGCCAAGTAGTAATAAGATGACCTTGGCTATTATTTTTTCATATTCAGATCTCAAAGTGCTTTACAAAACGAAGAAAGCATCATCCCCATTTTAAAGATGGATAAACGGAGTCACAGAGACTAAATGATTTTCAAAGTTACCCAGATTCCACTGAAACTCATTAGGCTCCTTTGACAATTCTAACCGTCCGTACCCAGCATTCTAGAAACAAAGACTCAAACCTTGAAAACTTTCTTATATAATTCCTGCATCTCGAAATAATGGACAGATTTCCTAGCCCCTTCTGCCCCCAGCAATATGCCCTATCCAACACCTCACCTGTCCTGGAAAGAGGGAGTATTCTTTCAATTCTGATAAATCCACAGGAACTTGCCCTCCTGAAGAGTGTTCTCGATCCCCTTCTAGAATGACTGACTTGGCATTCAGTTTTCCGTTGCCATCACAGGCAATCTGTCCCAGCACAGTGACTGGTTCCTACAGAACAGAAAGCATAGAATGATCTTAGCCAAAGGGATCCTACTGCACAAATTCATCTCCCATGCAAGACAGCAGTCTCAGAAGCTCCACAAATTTCCAGTGCCTTATAAACTAAGCTGAATCCCAGGGCAAGGAAGAGACCTCAGCCCTAATTTTCAGGCCCAGTTTTCAACCTGCAATAAACTATCCTAACAGTGGACTTCCAGGGAGAGAAATAAAGTTCTCTCTCAATGAATCAGTTGTGGATGCAACTCACTGCAGACACAAATTTTTACTGTAGTTTGCAAATCAGGCCCGTTTTTGCTGGGCCAACTTGGTTTAAGGACGCAGCAGTGCAAACGAAGCAAATTGATGCATTTAGTTGTATCTAAAGTACTTACACGTATCTCAATACCGTAGTATCTGAGAAGCTTACAGTATTTAAGGCATTTATCCTCATTATACCCCGGTATGGTAAACAAAGCACTATTATTCCACTGTACTGATGGGGAACTAAGGCATGCAAAGATTAAGTGACTTCCCAAGGTCATACAGAGAGTCTGTTGGGAAAGCAGGGAATTGAACCCAGGTCTCCAAGTCTCAGGCCAGTGCCCTAAACACTAGACCATCTGTCCTCTCAGCTGGAACCCTTTTGGACTGTTCAGGTTATGCAAGTCGGTTAAGCTGCTCTCCACATCCTACAGACATCCTCACACGCTCCAGCTGGTCTTCTAGCTCTGTTCCCTCAGACAGTTCCAGCATATGGCTGACTTTCTGGCTTTTGGTTCTCCTTGTATGTAAAAGGATGGAGTCTATTTAAGCCTAATTTATATGGATAACATTCACATCCACTGTTACATAAGACAGGAAGTTTAGAAGGAATTTAAGCCCTCCTGCCTAAAGGCACATGCCAGTGCATAAATAGCAGGCATGTGGAAGGTCCCCAATAGGAGTAATTCCATTGTTGTTCTCTAATGTTTCTTATACCTTCCTCTAAAGCATCTGGTATTGGCCACTGTCAGAGACAGGATACAGGGCTACACACACCCCGGTCTGATCCAGTCTGGCAAGACTTCTATTCTTATAAGTTTCCTTGAGAATAAGGAAGCAGAGAGTAACTACACAACATGCTATTGACCAACCGTCTCAAAGGTACAACTTCTATATATCCTGCAATATTTAATGGAAAAATCACTGCCAATGCAATATAGTGACAGACAAACAAACAGAAGAGACTTTCAAACACACCCACTTATGAAAAAGCTCCTGAGATGCAGTGCTTACCTGTGCAGGGACTAACACAGAAGTGAACTCCTCGATCTTGTAATGTTTCTTCAGAGCATCCCCGAGTTCTTCTATCTTCCAGGACAGTACTAAAATCATAAAACAGTGTAAGAACATGTAAGATTTCTGCAGAAACAAGGAGACAGAACATGAAGTCAGGAGCCAATTTAAAATAGAGTTTCTCTTTCAGGATCCAAGGTACTTATCTGCCCACCACCACCACGAGGGAACCCAAGTGTCTCACAAATTTTTAACATATTCATCCTCACATTACCCCATGTAAGGTAGGGAAGTGCTGTTATCCCCATTTTATAGATGGGGAACTGAGGCACAGAGAGACTAAATGATTTACCTAAGATCACACAGGAAGTCCATGGCGGATCAGGGAATTGCACCCAGGTCTCCCAAGCCCGGGGATCGCACCTTATCCTACTGCCTTACCAAAATTCCATAACTCCCCTATTTCCATATACCCCAGTAGTCACCAATGTCTGATACTACTCTAAATCAGAAGAAAGTACTCCGCCTAACCAGCAAGGGAACAGCTGTACTCATAGGTAGTGACTTCTTGAGATCAGGAAAGGCAAAACTTAATTGCCTACTTTAACTAGAGGTCAAATGCCATCTTTGAATAGTATGAAGTACCTGGATCATTCCATATGAACATGATGAACAGTATAGAAAATGTTAATCGGGGGGCTCCTAATTACTCTCTCTCATAACAAAAGCAAAGGGGCAGTCAATGAAATTGGAAGGCAGCAAATTTAAAACACACATAAAATAAATAGGTTTCAGAGTAGCAGCCGTGTTAGTCTGTATTCGCAAAAAGAAAAGGAGTACTTGTGGCACCTTAGAGACTAACAAATTTATTTGAGCATAAGCTTTCGTGAGCTACAGTTAGTCAGTCTGTGGAACATACAGCTACAAGAATTTAGCAGGATTCAGCATTTATATGCACAAGACTATCCACAGTTCCATTAAAGAGGGTTGGGGCAGAGTGGGGGCAGGGGAGAGAAGAAGGAAAATAAACCCACTTGCTTCAAAGCTTGAGCCAACTTCCAACCTCCCCTATGGGCAGGTTATTCCATAACTGACCACCTTAAGTTTCTTGCGGCTTCCACAGAAGCACCTAGCACTGACCGCTGTTGTTCAATACCTTGTGTACTAAACAAAATGCTGCCCTGAACCAGTTTTGGAATTCCTATTTATAGGGGCAAACCAAATCTCGTGTCTCACTAAATTATTGGCTTGATTTTCAGTGATGCCGAGTTCCCACATCCTGAATTCAGTGGAAGCTGTAGATGGCCAGCACCTCCAAATACAAGACTTGATTTTCAGTCAATCACTGTAGTAACAGAACTCCTTCCACACAAAAATTAAACGCAAAAGTGAAGTTTATAGCAGACTTCATGGCACTGTTCCCTTTTCAAGGTCTCAATTGTGTGCGGGGGGTGTTTTTTTTTTTTTTTGGTCTGTTGGGTGAGGTTTATTGGTACAAAGGGGTGTCAGTTTTGTGCATGCTATTCTTATGGTGGAAAGGGTTTTTGCAAAGAAGGTTTTGCAGCATTTTCTAAATGTGGTCAGGGCCCAGACTCGCCTGATCCCCTCGAGAAGTTTGCTCCATAGCTGGATCTCCTTATCCAAAAATGCGCTGCCCCATTCTCACATTCTTCATCCTGTGCTTTGTAGTCTGTATTGTCCCAGAGGAGGGCAGCTGTCATAGTGGTTCATAGATCAAAGTTTGCTATTTGATCTCACTGGGGGTTGACCCATTAATTGCTTTGCTCAGACTGGCATCGGAAGCTAACTGGGAGCCAGTGGAGGGACTAGGACACAGGCCTGATGTGCTCACAGCAGCCTTCACAATGTTCATCAGAACAGAGTTTTCATTGGGAAGAAGCTTCTGGCTTCTCTAGTTAGTAAAGATGTTAAGAGCCGAAGTGTAAGGTACCATAAGTCTTTAGGGGTTCTTACATACAAAAAATCTTTAAGGTACCTTCCCGGATGTCATGAAACTTTTGGAACATGAATTTGTAACTCTTGGTGAGCGACTGTTCTGGTGGACCAAAGAGTTTCACACTTGATCCGTGACCGCCTTTTCCACTCCAGGATGTGCCCTGCACAGAGCCAAATGAGGTTACCACCTCACCTCGGTTGCTCCGGGAGCCATACTTCTGAGAGGGAGTAGCACTGCATGGAGGGAAGAAAAGGAATTGTGAAAAGTAACTCGATCTCATTTTACTTTAAAAGCAACAAATCCAGTACAAGTTAGACCAAGCCTTTTGTAACACGGATTTATTCCGCTATCTAATACCTTAGTTATAGAGACGACTTCTTCTGCCACAGAAATGTAGCCACCTTTTGGGTGGGATGTGGAAGCTGTTTAACACAACATAACAATACTATACAATGGTTTAGAACAAGAATAATCTTGTATCCACATGAAACTGCAGGGAGAGTTTTAAGCAGGCAAGAATATAGGTACCCAAAATGGAATTTAACCAGGTGATGGGATTATTGTCACTAATGCTTACAAAGAAAAAAGCCTCAACACAAACAAACCATAACTCAGCGGACTCTTTAATGGCTAAGTGGTTGAGGCACTGGTAGCAAGTTTCTCTTTTCACCTGTGCCTTTCCTACGATCCATAGGCATGTGCAAGTATCAGGACTCCCTGAAACTGTTCTGGGACAGCAGCTTGTTGAAGTCTTTCCTGCTATACTCTGGGTGTCTCTTAGATAGCAGTAGTCTAACCTGTCAGTAGTTTCTGATCACCCAAGCCCAGTAGTGGTAGATCTTTGTCTCTACTCTGTTGGCTGTCTTTGGGAGGGGAAAGCAGAGACATCTCTGATCAGATAGCTTCCCACAGTGGTCAGCCATTTCAGAAGAAGGATTGTCCAGTGGGTAGGGCACCAGTTTAGGACTTGGGGAAGACATGGATTTAATTCCTGCTCCACCACAGAGTCCCTGTGTGACCTTGAGGGAGGGAAAAAAGTCACTTAGCCTAAGCTCCCCATCATTAAATAGGGGATAATAGCACTGCCTCACCTCACAGGGGAGTTGTGAGGTGATTTCATACTAGTGATAGGGATCATATATGTGGTTAAAACAGACAGATCTGCTCCCTGACTTACTCTAGCTTTGCCCCCATGTCATCAGATTAGCATACCCCATGAGACTGGGAAGGCAGTATGGATTAGGAGACCTGGGTTTTACTCCCAGATTCTGCCACTGACCTTCTTTGTGAGCTTGAGCAAGTCACTTTTCCCATTTCTCTCTCTCTCAGCCTTCATCTGTCATGTCTAAGTGGCTCTCTGGGGCAGGGATTCTCTCACTATGTTTGTAGAGTGCCTATCACAATAGGGTCCCCAACCTTAGGTGCAGCGTCTAAGTGCTACCGCATAGTTATTAATAATCTGTGTCCATCATCAATAGGGTTGTGAAGACAGGAGTTGGAAAGATTAATAGATTTTAAGGCCTGAAGGGACCATTATGATCATCTAGTCTGACCTCCTGTATAGTACAAGCCAGAGAACCTCATCCAATAATTTTTGTATCAAACCCATACATTCTGCTTGAGCTACAGCATATTTGTTAGAAAAAATGTTTAGTTTTTATTTAAGAATTTCAAGGGATGGAGAATCCACCACATCCATAGCTAAATTGTTGCAACAATGAATTACTCTCACTGTTGCAAATTTGCACCTGTTTCTAGCCTGAATTTGTCTAGTTTCAGTAAATGGATCTCATTCTGCTAAATTAAAGAGCTGCCTACTATCCAAAAATCTCTTCCCTATGTACATACTTGAGGACTGTGACCAAGAGTTTTGGGTAAAATAAAGAGATTGAACTTATGTTTCTCACTTTAAGGTTTGTTTTCTAGACCTCAAATAATTATTGTGGCTCTTTTTTTTAAACCCTTCCCAATTTTTCAAAATCTTTTTTGAATGTGAACTGGATGTTGTGATCCAATAATGGTCTCACTAATGCCACACACAGAGGTAATACAACTTCCCTACTCCTGCTTAGTATTCCTCTGCTTATACAAGAGGAAATTCAGTTTCTAGTTTCAAGTGTCTTGAGGCTTTAGCTTCAAAATTCAGCCACAATTTAAACCACATTCAAAGTTAGTGTGAGGAGGAGTCACAGAGCTGCTAGAAGAGCCAACTCAAGTGGGAGACCAATAGTACCGTACCTTGGTGAGAAGCTGTTTGGAGAGAAAAGCAGGTGGGGGCTACGGGTGGATAAAGTCCTTTTAGACCGTGGATTTTCTGGTGTCATTATGTTCCGTTTCTGAGAGCCCTAAAATACAGGAAGAACAGATGTGTCAGTCTTTCCCAGACTATTTTGAAATTCAGTTGAGGGTTTTACACACATGCCATTTTCTCTCAGCTACTGCTCCTCAGGAGATGCATGAGAGGGCCTTATTCTCCACTGCAATGCACCTTGTGTAGTCATTTAGATCAATATCATGTAAAATGGGTGTAAAATGTTGCCAAACCAGATTAGTAGGGCAACAAAGAATTAGGCCTATGACTTTTAAAGTGACACAGGCCCCGATCCTGCAATAACATTTGCACAGATGGACCCCTGCACCCACACCAAATTCAAAGCGGTACGCAGAAGTCATTGCTAGACTGGGGCTTTATTCCTTAAAAATAGCCCTGCAACAATCATGAAAACAGCCACAAGATCTATCTTCCCTCCCTTATCCTAATGAAAGGGAAACAATATTTAATCACACATCCAAAGAAAGAAAGTTGTGCTCACCCCAGATAAGTAAATCAAATCTTTGCTTGCATTAAGACAGATGAAATAGCAAACTAAGTAACACTTTCACATACGCCCCAAAGCCTTAAAATTCTACCCAGCTTCCAACATCTCAGAGGAGAATGGAGATGGGTAGCTCTTTTTGGAACAGAAACATACAGAACACTATACACTTACTTTTGATGGTGTTGTGTAGGCATCTAAGAGGTTCTCCTCTTCCTCTTCTACATCAATGCTAACAAATATTAGTCATGGAAGAGAACAGAGTAGTGTCTACTGAAATATAGGGTTTGACCATTTGTTGCCCTGCACCTTTACTCAGTCATTTGCAAAATCCTATGGTTCTGTCTTGGAAGTATGTTGCCCTACACACGTGCATCCATTTACACTAGTGCAATGGAGAATCTGGTCCATAAATTTCAATTAAAGTGCTTAAAAACAAAGACATTATAGAGGTAAAACTATCTTTAGAGGGCCATTGCCCTTCTTGTAAAACGGAGGTCACAAGATTTTTGCCAAGCACTAAAAATTCATTCTTGATTGATTCCAATAGGAAGTATCCTAGGATGCCTAAGGTATCTGAAAAGTTTGCAGTTCTGGGAGCAACTTAAGATATTGACAAGAAACATTATATTAAAGGAATGCATTTTCCAACCTTAAAGTTAACAGCTTTCTCCCATCCTGCTCTTTTATGCATGGAGAAGCCTCCTCAAAATCCAACTCTGCCATAACCACAGGAGACTGCCAACTGATGTTGTCTACATAGTTTTTGTCCCAGCAGAACTACATCAGTTATCTTAAATTACACTGTAGGCTCTTTGGGGTATCTTCCTACATTTTGAACAGCGTCAAGCACAGAGGAGCCCAGTACAAGCACTTACTCTTTAGCAGTTTCTCCTGGTGTTGCAGAGTAAGTTGTTACTTATCTTTTACCTAATGCTAGGAGAACGTTAATATTAAAAATCTTTACTAGAGAAAGTTGACTACCTATCTTAGGTATTTATAGGATTCCTATCATCATAGCATCAGAGACTCTCTCAATCTTTAATGCAACATACACTTGCAAGGTAGGGCAGTGCTATTGTCCTCAATTTCCAGATACGGAAATGAGGCACTGAGAAACTAAGTGACTTGCCTATGGTCACAAAGAAAATCTGCAGCATAGCAGGTAATTGAACCTGTCTCCAGAGTTCCAGGCTAGCACCCTAACCACTGAACAAACCACCCTTCCTCTCTTGAGTAACAGATTACATGTAATTAATTCCTTGTAAGCTATGCTATACAACACCAAAGTACAGACTGAATCAAGAAAAGCAGCCAAAAAAGGACTTATTTTGCCTTTTTATTTAGAAGTCCTGATATTAAACAGAGAAGGATACAGTCCCTGAATGGTGTTGATATCCTTGATTCCAGAGTATCTGTTGTCCTTTTTTTGATGAGCTTTAGTAACTCTTTTGTTGAGTACCTGAGGAACAATTAAAGTCCATGACTACTTCAAGCTATACACATAACTTGATTACATAGCACTTCGCATCTCTAAAGATCTTTAGAGAAGTTAACCAATTAATCCAACCCTGGGTATTAATCTTCACCACCAAGGCACAGAGAGAGGAAAAATCAACTTAGGCCACAGAGAGAAACAGTATCAGAGTTAGGATTAGAATTTGGGAGTTCCCAGCCCTGTGCTCAAGCACTCAGACTTCTGTTGAAAAATAAGTTCAATTTTTTTTCCCCAAAAGCAATTTGTGATTTTAGAACATGCTAAAGTGTCTACTATATGCTAAAAATATTGCATAGATAGGGACCTGTATAAGATTGGGGGATCCAATATCAACCTATAAAGCAGTTTCTTTTCCTGCTTTAAAAGTGATGGAGTGTCTCAAAATATTAAGATTTTCTCTCTCCCACTCTTTGAATGTTTTGTCTGTTTAGATTGTTTGCTTTTCAGAGCGGGGATTTGCTAACTGTGAA
The DNA here is from genome assembly GCF_009764565.3 of Dermochelys coriacea. Taxonomy (NCBI): domain Eukaryota; kingdom Metazoa; phylum Chordata; order Testudines; family Dermochelyidae; genus Dermochelys; species Dermochelys coriacea. Next base: position 32,179,374 of record NC_050074.1, read on the forward strand.
TATATAGGCCACATCATCATAGGACTGTGGTTCTCAGTTGAGACCTCTAGGTGTTCCTATAATACAAAAAATAAAATAATCTTCAGAGCAGCAAGAAGCCAAATCACCACTCTCAATTATACCGATATTTAGGGCAAGGCTGGTTTGAATTTGTTTCACTCTCGGTAGATTTGTTTTAATTATAGTAAAGAAAGTGTTTCTAGACAACATATTCTAAAACTGCACCATGTACAAGGCAAGTTGTAGGTTAGCTGTGCCTGCAGGCACAGGTCTCATCAACACCCAGCTAGGTTTCAAGTTGACCTGCTGGTATATACATGCCTCATCTATACCAGAGTGTAGGAATTTAGTGCTCGCTATACATTCTTCAAAACATGACCTTTCCCCCCCAGTCTACACAAAGCAAACTATGCCTCCGCCCAACCCTCTATTAGCTGTTTACTAAACACCATTCTTACTTCATGTTCAAAGACATTCAGAATCTCTACAGTGAGAGGAGACCCATCTTCTTTAGTTGTAGTGAAGGCAACCAATTCATTAGCCAAATCACTCTGTGCCAGTCTGTGCGTCATGCATAGTTCAACCACTGTAAGAGGACAGATAGTTTATACAGAGTTGAATCACTGACGAATTTACAGACATCATCTCTCCTGCTTTAATAGGCAGACACCACAACTACAGTTGTTTAGCACTGCAGAGGATAGATTACATCAAATCACAGTTGTTCCTCGCCATTTTCGGACCAAACAAAAGGGGCACTTTGTGCTGCCTCACAGCCTCTGGGGCAGAGCAACACAACTTTGTCAGCTGGCATCCTTGATACAAACAGCAGCTAGTCCCAAACACTAGTTTTCCCAACGTTAAACACAGGAAATGGAGCAACAAGTGACATAAGCGTAGAAGGAAGCAGCGTCCAAAGAGCAAGTTATGCCGCTCGTCGCTTTTCTGCCTCATTCCCCCAAAACCCCTCCTCCAGACCGCCCGCAAGGCCCCTCCCCGCCAGGATTTCAATTTACCCCATCCCCTTACTCCCCCCACCCCACAGCCCTGTTACCCACCCCTCCTCACAACCGCCAGGACACAGCCCCACTGGTCCGCTCCCTGCGCCCCCACAACCCCCGCTGCACCTGCCCCAGAAGCTCCTCCGCCCTAATTCCTCCCTCAAACCCCGTTTCGGCTCCTACTACCTCCCCGCACACCCCCACCCCCATCGCCCTCCTCCTCCCCTGATGGCACGTGCCGCCACCCTCACGTTTGTCGGGCACCGCCTCCTCTTCGTAGCCCACCCCGAAGACCTTGAGATCCTCCAGCAGCTCCTCGACACAGACCGACCCCATGGGCCACCCCCGCCTGCCGGCTGCTGGGACAGAAAGCAAGCGAAAAACCCGCCAGCCTCACGACACTTCAGTACTTTACGACCGCCGTCACTTTGCCAGCTCCAGCCGCCAAAGGGGCGGGGACTATTCCGACTGGGCGTAGCTATCTACCGCTGAGCCGCTCATCGCGAGAAGGCGGGGTAGCTACCTCCGGAGATGCCGCGTCGGTTGGGGCTGACCATTCCCGAGGGGCGTGGCTATACATCCGAGCAGCCTATGCGAAGCCCTAGGCGTGGCTGGAGCCCAGTAGGGGCGGGGCTGTTTTTCCATTTTCGGCTCGCGTGGGAAGGTGGGACCGGGCGGGTGGCAGGGGGAGGCCGGCTCGCGGAGCTCCCCGGGGGAGGGGCTGGCCTCGCGCTGGCGGGCGGGCGGGTGGGGGCCCGGGACAGTTAGGGTCGAGGATGAGGAGCCTTAGTGAGGCGAGAGTGAGCGAGCTGGGCAGGAGCCAGCTGCGCGGGATGAGATAAATTGAGCCTTCCCCATTTCTCCCCCAAAGGTGGAGTTTATATAACCTCTCCCTGAGGGAGAGCGGTCAGGAGGCCCCAGGGATGGGGGGGAGCTCTGAAGGGGAAATATTTTTAAGGGTCCTTTGATTAGCAGAGAAGAGAGATGGGAGAAAAACCCCCTTAAAGGCCTAGTGTACGCACAATGTTGTGTTGCGTGGTGTTAAGCCCAACTATACATATAAAACGATGGGGTCTAAATTAGTTGTTACCACTCAAGAAAGAGATCTTGGAGTCATTGTGGATAGTTCTCTGAAAACATCCGCTCAATGTGCAGCGGCTGTCAAAAAAGCGAACAGAATGCTGGGAATAATTAAGAAAGGGATGATAGATAATAGGACAGAAAAGCTCATGTTGCCTCTGTATAAATCCATGGTATGCCCACATTTTGAATACTGTGTTCAGATGTGGTTGCCCCATTTCGAAAAAGATATATTGAAAAAGGTTCAGAAAAGGGCAATAAAAATGATCATGGGTAAGGAACAGCTTCCGTCTGAGGAGAGATTAATAAGACTGGGACTTTTCAGCTTGGAAAAGATATGGCTAAGAGGAGATATGATTGAGGTCTATAAAATCATGACTGATGTAGAGAAAGTAGATAAGGAAGTGTTGTTTACTACTTCTCATAACACCAGAACTAGGGGTCACCAAATGAAATTAATAAGCAGCAGGTTTAAAACAAACAAAAGGAAGTATTTCTTCACACAATGCACAATCAACCTGTGGAACTCCTTGCCAGAGGATGTTGTGAAGGCCAAGACCATAACAGGGTTAAAAAAATAACTAGATAAATTCATGGAGGATAGGTCCATCAATAGCAATTAGCCAGGATGGGCAGGAATGCTGTGTCTAGCCCCTCTTTGCCAGAAACTGGGATTGAGCAATGGGATGGATCACTTGATGATTACCTGTTCTGTTCATTCCCTCTGGGACACCTGGCACTGGCCACTGTCGGAAGACAGGATGCTGAGCTAGATGGACCTTTGGACCGACCCAGTAGGGAATTCTTACGTTAAACACAGTGAGGTAAACTGCTGTAACTTTTCACGTGGTTGCTCTTAAACAGATTTAAACTTCACTTGTAGCAGTTTAGCTTGCACCTCACAAGCTAATCTGGTATCACCAGTTTTAAACCAATGTAAATGTGCCCACACATCAGTTTGTGCTGATTTGACTGAATTGGCTTTTAAACCAATTTATGTGAAACTGTTACAACTTGTGTGTGTAGCTATGTCATTAGAGAACCAGGGCTGCATTTAGGGAATAAGAGAAAACTTGTTTTTTTTCAAAGAATGAACTACGAAGCATAGAAACAAGATCACACCTGATGAACACAGGGAACAGGAGGATGAGAATGGAAGCTGTAGGTGGAAAAAGAAAAACAGAAGAAAAAGCAAGAAAAATCACAGACTTTTAAAAAGTTAGTGAATTTTATTTTATTCCTTCATGTCCCTACATTTTATTGTATTTCCCTGACTCGTGCCCCACAACTCTACATAGAAGGGAACAGCAGAGTGTTGTTAGTATGTGGAATTACTAGGCCCAATCTTAAACGTTGCTTTGCACTTTTAATTCCCATTGGCTTCAACAGCTAAGGCCCTGTTCTTGCAAAGATGGGACTGGTGGTGCATAAGTCAAGCTTTCCTCACTGTCTCTTAGGATCATACTCCTAAAGATAAACTGTGAATTATATTTATCTGTTTTAGTTTAAATTGTAAATCCTTTGGGCCAATGACTGTCTGTCTTTTTGTTGTGTAGACTTTCTTGCATAATGCGGGTGGGGTGTCTAGGGCAATGGTTTTCAAACTTTTTTTCTGGTGACCCAGTTGAAGAAAATTGATGCCTGTGACCCAGCGGAGCTGGGGATGAGAGGTTTGGGGTGTTGGAGAGGCTCAGGGCTGGGTCACAGGGTTGGGGTGAGGGCTGTGGAGTGGGGCCAGGAATGAGGGGTTCAGGGTGTGGGAGGAATTCGGGGCAGGGGTTTGAGGTCAGGGCTCTGGGGTGGGGGTGGGGCTGAGAATGAGGGGTTTGGGGTGCAGAAGGAGGCTCTGGGTTTGGGAGGAGCTCAGGGCTGGGGCAGGGGATTGGGGCACGGGATTGGGGTGTGGGAGTGGGTCAAGGCTCTGGGCTGGGGCTGGGGATGAGGAGTTTGGGGTGCAGGAGGAGGCTCTGGGTTTGGAGGGGCTCAGGGCTGGGGCAGGGGATGGGGCATGGGCGGCTCCTGGTCAGCAGCGCAGCAGGGGTGCTAAGGCTTCCTGCCTGTCATGGCACCGCAGACCACGCTGTGCCTCAGAAGCAGCTGGCAGCAGGTCCGGCTCCTAGGCGGAGGCGCGCAAGCAGCTCCATGTGACTCTTGCCTGCAGGCACCACTCCCATTGGCTGGTTCCTGGCCAAAGGGAGTGCGGAGCCTGTGCTCGGGGCAGGGGCAGCACACAGAGCCCCATAGCCTTCCTGCCTACGAGCTGGACATGCTGCTGGCCACTTCCGGGGCGCAGCGCGGTGTCAGAACAGGAAGGGACTAGCCTTCCTTAACTGGGCAGCACCACTAATGGGACTTTTAATGGCCCAGTTGGCGGTGCTGACCAGAGTCGCCGTGACCCAGTGCCTTACAGTACTGGGTCGCAACCCACAGCTTGAAAACCACTGGTCTAGGGTAGGCACCATTGCAATACAGCTAATAGTAAGAATTGCTTTTCTGGGCTAATAATATTAGCAATTTTGTAGAATTCAATAGTGAATACAAAAAACAACCAGGATAAGAATTGACCATTCATCACATCTGTAATGTAAAGTTTAGAGATGATTTGCAAAGACTTTTTCCATTTGATTTCTCAGTAGGTACTGAATATCTTTAATAACCTCCCTAAGAGGGCTGTCACTATGCATAAAAGAATTAAAACTTTAAAAAAAAATCTTAGATCCCTCAGGTCACACAAAGGGATCCTGGTGGCTCTGGTCAGGCCGTTGAATGTCTGGTTTGCGTGGTGCTGCAGTGGGGCTGGCAGGCTCCCTGCTAGCCGCCGCACCGTGGAAGCAGCTGGCATGTCCAGATCCTAACCTTAGGCGCTGCTGGGCGGGGCGGGGTCTGTGTGCTGCCTCGCCCTCAGGCATAGCTCTCATTGGATGGGTCAGGGCAGGGGAGGAATTAGCACCACTTGTGAGCGCTCACCACGCGGCTGTTGAGGGGTTGCATGGCACACACCTCTCTCACTACTGCCTGGGCCTCTTCTCCTTGCGCTCCTCGTGTGGCTGGCTTGAGTTGCGGCAAACCGTGGTCTGTTGCCCCATCAGTGTCACCTAGGAGTTGGAGGTATGTGTATCCCTGTCTCCAAGTGCTGGGAATGGAGCTGCACCCCCATCCTCCTCACTGCATCCCTCCCTGTCCCAACCGCCCCCGTACCCCTATCATTGCATCCCTCCTTGTCCCAACCCCTCTGCGCCCCCATCCCCCTGTCATTGTATCCGTCCCATCCACTTCACTGCATCCCTCCCCCATCCAATCCCATCCTGCCCTCTACACCTACCCATCCAAGCTCTGTACTCCTTACAGCGCTCTCCCACCCATCCTCTCCATCTCCCAGAGCTGCCACCCCCATGTCTGTCACCCCCTGCACCCCATTCACCTCCATACACTGCTGCACTCCCATTATATCCCTAGACACCCTGTGTCCCCCACATCCTCATGCACCTGTAGCCTTCTGCCTCCCCCTGCATCCCCATCCATCCCACATATTGCCCCACACCTCCTCCTCTCCTTCACTGCCCCCTCTCACCCCCACCCTACTCTCATCCTTGGCCTCTTTCCCTCCCCATCCTCTCTCCTCCACCCCATTCTCCTTTCTTCCTGGCTGGGTGACTTAGGCAGTCCCTGGAAAAGTGTATGGAAAACTGTCTCCATAAGCAAGTGTGTGTAAGAGACTATGTCTTTGTATAGGGAGGTGCTTGTATTGCCACACGTCTGTATACCTATGTGAATAAAATTTGCAGCCTTACTCTTTGATTTTTATTCCTTTTGCTGGCTTGTGCACAAAAAAATTGACATAAAATGTGCATGTATTCATTTCATAACAAGTTTTTAGAAGAGAAGGGAACTCTAAAAGAAATGCATTATTTCTTAAAAAGTGAATGTTTTTGACTAGTAATTGCAGAAGAGCCAATGTGTCATACATTTTTCCCCACCTTTGTCTAGGTGCATTGTAAACTCTTTGTTGCAGACTCTCTCTTTTTATGGGTATGTCCAGCACCTTCCACCCTGGAGCCCTGATCTTAGTTGGGGTCTCTAGGCACTATATACAACAATTGTAATAATAAATAACTTGGAAGTATATGTGTTAGTGTATGTTAAATGTGTACACATGAATACATGTGTGTATCTGCATGTAGGTGTGGGAGTCAGTTTCTACAGATTTATTTTTATAGGTATCTGGACAGGTGTGCATTTCTGTGGTTGTGCTCCATGGATTTGTATTTGGGCTTCAGAAGTGGGCCTTTAACAGACCCATTGCAGCTGTGATAATGTGGTCCTAACTAACTCCATACACAAAATTACAATATAGGCATTTATGAAATAAAAATATATTTATTGGTTTATCATTTCCACAAGTTACCACCTGTGACAAAGTTCCTGCTCTACCTCGGTGGGTCTTGCGCTTATTGGCGGATTTGCTTGCCTTGGAGCTTTACGGCAGCCCTCAGCTTACCCATTTTTCTGAACCCACAGTCCAGGTCAACTCCTCCTGTGTCTGACAAGGAGTTGGGAGGATTTGGGGAGAACCCAGGCCCCCTCTCTACTCCGGATTCCAGCCCAGGGCCCTGTGGAATGCAGCTGTCTAGAGTGCCTCCTGGAACAGCTGTCCGACAGCTACAATTCCCTGAGCTACTTCCCCATGGCCTCCTCCCAACTCCTTCTTTATCCTCACCATAGGACCTTCCTCCTGGTGTCTGATAATGTTTGTACACCTCAGTCCTCCAACAGTCTGCATTCTCACTCTCAGCTCCTAATGCCTCTTGCTCCCAGCTCCTCACATACACACCACAAACTGAAGTGAGCTCCTTTTTAAAACCCAGGTGCCCTGATTAGCCTGCCTTAATTGATTCTAACAGCTTCTTGATTGGCTGCAGGTGTTCTAATCAGCCTGTCTTAATTTTCTCCAGAAGGTTCCTGATTGTTCTGGAACCTTCCCTATTCCCTTACCCAGGGAAAAGTGACCTGCTTACCTTGGGCTCAATATCTCTCCTTTCTATTACACTCCTGCATTTGACCACATCCCTGTCCCTGTTATTTCATTAGTTGTCCCCTGGAATTTTTTGGGTATCTAGGTCCTGTGGATCCCCCTTTTAGGCTGGGGGGATCCTTTAGCGGTGGACGGGCTTTGCCCGCCCACTTCCCGGATCCCAATAAGATTACACTCCTGCATCCCTCTAGCCTAGAGGAAGAAAGCTGCTGCTGGTACTGCTGCTAGACCCTGGGCTCTCCCTGGTGCTCCAGCTGCTTCCCTGGCTGGGCCAGACACCACCCCTTCCCCTGTTCTCTGCTACCTGGTTGCTGGCTGGCTGCTGGTCCGCCACCCTCGGGTGCTGCTACTGCTCCAACTGCAGCCCCTTGGGGGGGGCGTCTGGCCCACTCCCCAGAAGGGGGGAGTGAGGGACCCCAGCCGTTGTTGTGGACATCACCAACACCACCGCCACCACCTGAGAGGGGTCCTTTCTGCCTGCCTGGATCAACACCTGGAGTTCCTGGAGCTGCTGGTGCGCAGTCCGCTGCCTGGAGCTGCTGAAGCCCCAAGGAGGAGAAGGAGAGGACCATCCACCAGTGGGGGAGCACCTAGAGACTTTGCAGACCACCGTGGAGGGGGCTTTAAGACTGAGTAACTTTCAAACTGTGCTCTTGTGGTTGTAAGGACACGGGGTGTGGCGTGGAGCTGCCCCCCCAATCCATCTGTGTGTCCCCCCCAATCCCCACCACTACCACCACCGCTGCCTCCTCCACCACCCCCACGGGCTGTTTACCATCTGCCTCAGCTCCTGCCTCTAGACTCAGCTGCTTGCTTGGCTTGCCACGCCCTGATTCCACTGTTTGGGCCAGAAGCAGCAGCCAGCCCAAATTGACTTGTGCAAGCGCACGTGGGTGCACGTCCCCCCCCCCCGACTGCCTACCTCACAGCTTTGCCCTTGCAACCCGCCCCATTTGCCACTGGCAGCTTTTGCCCCCCCCTTTTGCCCCAGCCCACCCTTACTAGCTTCAGTTTGTTCACCTGCCCCACCCATTTCCTTCTACAGCCTTTGTTTGTTTGCCCTGCCCCAGCCTCTGAAGCTAGCCCCTTGGTTTCCCTGCCCTAACTCCAGCCTGCTTAGCCCCTTGCTCCGTGAGCCCATGCCCCCTCCCATGTGCTTGTGCCACTCCCCATTTTAGTTTCAACCCTCTTCACTGCACCCCCAATGTTGTTGTTTCCCCCCTCCCCTAGTGCAGCTAGAGGAGCCGGAATTCCACCCTGTGTCGGTGACTGACCCCAACCTCTGATTGCCCCCCATCCAGCCCACCCCTTTTGGCACCCTCCTCCCCTGCCTGCAGCCTAGCGGGGAGGAGTGGTCGACCTGCTTCCCCTTTCCCTCCTTCTTCCGGTGTCTCCCCTTCCCTCCCTGCTCACGATGCTGGGGGACGAGACGGGTGGGGCTCCTCCAGCAGGCCCAGCTACCCCTCCCCCGCCTGCCCCTCCATCACCCCCCCAAGCCTCTACCTCCCCTGCCGAACCATCTGCCAGCGCCCCCGTTGTGGCACCAGCAGCAACGGGCACCAGGGTGATCTCCGCTGCTGCCACATCTCTCCCCCCCTCAGATTCGGGGGGAGCCCCCCCAGCCAGCAGGAAAGGCCAGGGTAAGAAGAAGGGGAAGGGCCCCGCTAAAAAGACCAGGCCCTCCATGGCAGGGGCTGCCCCCACTGCCGCAGCCCTGCCGCTGGCCACGGCGTCCCTCCCCACTGTTCCCTCCACCAGCTCTGTGGGTGTCCCTCCCCTGGCCCCCAGGTCGTACGCCCAGGTGGCAGCAGCCCCCCCCACCTGCCACTACATCATCTCTTCCAGCCACCGCCTCCGCTACCATCTATAGTGGCCAGGGCCCCTTTCCCACCATGACCAGGAAGCACGGCGTCCATTGCCTCGTGGTGCCCGCCTCGCCCCACGTGGAGACCTATGTGCGGGTGTTGGCGAGGGTGGTGGGGCCCACGGCCATTGTGGCGGCCTCCAAAACGTATGGCAAGGTTGTCTTATTCTTAGCATCGGAGGTCACCACCCAGGAGGCAGTGGAGAAGGGCCTGGCAGTAGGGGGCATGTTTGTCCCCTTTGAGCCACTAGAGGACCTGGGCGTCCGCCTGGTCCTGACCTCCGTCCCTCCCTTTCTTCCTAATGCCGCCCTGTTACTCGCCCTCTCTACCCTGGGGAAACCCATCTCTGTCATCAGCCCTCTCCCATTGGGCTGCAGAAACCCCGCCCTCCATCACGTCCTCCCGTTCCGCCGGCAAGTGCAGCTTCAACTGCCGCTGGCGGCGCGTGACGGAGAGGCACTCAAGGGGTCCTTCCTAGTCCCCTACCGGAGGGCCCATTACTGGGTGCACTACTCCACGGGGGAGGCCCGGTGCTACCTCTGCTGGGTGATGGGGCACATCTGGAGGGACTGCCCCTTCATTGCCGGTGCCCCTGGCTGCCCGGCGCCCGACATCACCCCTCCTTCTTCCCAGTCCACCATTGCTCCTGCTCGGGCCCAAGGGGCACCTCCCCAACTATGCCCAGACGAGTGGGAGAGCCCCGCCACCGCTGCTTGCAATCTGGCGGGGCCTGTGGAGAGGGCCCGCCCCAAGGGGAATCTTCCCTCCCTTGTGCTGCCCCACCGTTATCCCCTCGAGTCCCTGAGCCATTGCCTCTGCCCCCTGACACGACCCCTGCTAGCCAGCCCCTGGATGATGCCATGGAGGGCTGGGCCCTAGTCCAGGGGAAGCGGGGCAAGCGGAAGGCTCGAGCTCCGCTCCTCCCATCGGATGCAGAGGCCCCCCGGAAGACCAGGAAGGGGAGCACCGATGCCGAGCCTTCCGCTTTACCCACGGGTGTGTTCCATCCACCAGAGCCGGCTGGGGAAGAGGTGGCAGCACTGGAAGGCAGTATCTTCCCTCCATGGGAGTCTCTCCCCTCTGAGGCCCCCGAGGGAGCCCCCCCCTGCCCTGGCGCCATCTGAAATCTCAGTGTGCCCCAAGGCAACCGTCGCGTCAGGTGCTGGCGGGGAAAATCCCGGGGTGGCGGAAAATGATTTCCTATCCATATAGGAGGAGATCGAGGCCCTGGGTCTGACCCCGGTCACCCAGGGGGAGGACGACCCTATGCCAGCGGGCCTCGATCTGGGCGACTTCACTCCAGCCCCCCTTTCCCCATGCTCCCTCCCCCTAACCGTTGCTTCCACTCCCACCTCCGAGGAGCCCTTGGACTCCTCCATCAACCCCGCTGCAGATGGCACCCTGCTGAGGGCTGCCGAGCCTGTTGAGGCGACGGCCAGTGCCACGCAGCCGGGACCTGAGCCACCAGGGGCACTCCTTGTGGGTGAGGAGCATTTGACCTCCTTCCCGGGATGGAGCCCTACAGAAGAGAGTCCACCTCCTGATGCCATGGCTGCCAAATCCACCATAGAGCTTGTGCCCGGCATCACTGAGAGCCCTCTTCCCACCCAGACTCTTGCCTCTAACTCTGTCCCTGCCCCTGTCCCATCCACCTCCCGAGATGTTATTGCCGCCCCTGGGGCTGTCTCCTTCCCTTTTCCAATAGATGACCCCTAGGGAGTGGCCTTTGTGTTTACCCGTCCCAACCCACCAGGGGCTGCTATCCTCCCTCCGCTGCTCCCTATCGCCCCAGGGTTCAAGGCGGGCCTAATGGCGCCAACCCATCAGGAGCCCCGGCGGGGGTCCGCACCCTGTTTGCCCGTCTCGGTGGACCACGGGGCTGTACCAAGGGCCCCGTCAGGGAGTAACCAGGAGACCGTAACCCCAGACCCCCATGCACTACGAGAGGAGTTGCGGGAGTTTTTAGAAGACGTCCGTGGCTCCCACAACAAGGTACAGCTTGCTCTCCAGCGATGGGGGGACTTTCATCAAATCCTCCGGGCCGCAAGGGTCCTCATAGGGGAGGGAAAAGGACCGGGAGGCAGGGCGCCTCTTCCGTGACTCCTTACTCACTTACGGGGTAGGTCACGGACTGCTGCGCGGCCCATTGGGAGCCGCGAGCGTCTCTGCCGGCGAGGATCCCCCCCAGCCCTCCTCATGGCACCTCTTACCATCGCAACATTGATCACCCGCGGCTGTAGAATGGGTGTCTGCAGGTCCCAGGTGCTCTCCTTCCTTCGGGAAGGGGGGTACTCTGTGGTTTTCCTGCAGGAGACCCATACGGATCCGACCGCCGAAGACAGCTGGCAGCTGCATTGGGGGGACAGGGTTTACTTTAGCCATCTCACAGTTCGTACGGCTGGAGTGGTGACCCTGTTCTCCCCCGACCTACAGCCCGAGGTGCTGGGGGTCGCTGAGGCTGTGCCGGGCTGCCTGCTGCACCTCCGGGTCCGCATGGAGGGGCTCGTAGTCAACCTCGTTAACATCTGTGCCCCGGCACCGAGCCCGGAGCAGCTGCAATTCTATCCTCGAGGAGCAGGACCACTCGGGGACGGAGCAGAGCCTGGCTGCCACCGCCGTCCTCCAGGAGATAGTCGAACACCACTCACTGGTGGACATCTGGTGCGACCACCACCCAGATGACACTTCCACGTTCACCTTTGTCCGGGTGGAGGCCCATCGGTCGAGCCACTCCCGGTTGGACTGCATTTATTTATCACGCTTCCATCTTTCACGAGCCCACTCCTCCAGCATCTGGCCAGCCCCATTTTCTGACCATCATTTAGCCACCATGACGGCCTCACGAGATGCAGCCGGTCTGCTTTCAAACCGCGCCAAGAAAACATCTATACCCGCTCGTGCTCCACACCCTTCATGCCCTCACCCTTGTGTCCCACTCCGATATAAAATGGCGGGACTTCCTGCCACTTTTGGAGGGTGAGGAGCCCTGGTGGGCCAGCCTATATTCCACCTTAGTCCCGAGGCCCGCTGGGGATGTCAATTGGCAGCTCCTTCATGGAGCCGTGAGCACGGGCGTGTTCTTGGCATGGTTTACCTCAATCCTAGACACCTGCCCCTTTTGTGGCGTGAGGGAAACCCTGGCACACACATACCTGGAGTGTGCCAGGCTACAGCCCCTATTCCAGCTCCTCATCAATATTTTCTTACATTTTTGATTGCACTTTTCCCCTCACCTTCTTATTTATGCACTCCCTATCCATGGCCCCACAAAGTCACGGGATCTCCTGGTCAACCTCCTCCTGGCCCTAGCTAAAATGGCCATCTATAAAACCAGAGTGAGGAGGTTGGCCGATGGCGTCTCTTGTGACTGTAGGGCCTATTTCCGATCCTCGGTCCATTCACGTATCCAGACAGAGTTCCTCTGGGCAGCGTCCTCTGACTCCCTTGACGCCTTTGTGGAGCAGTGGGCGCTGTCCGGGGTTCTCTGCTCGGTATCCCCGTCTGGTTCCCTTCGTTTGACCCTTTGACCACACTCCTGTCCCTGTTATTTTATTAGTTGTCCCCCAGAATTTTTCGGCATCTAGGTCCTGTGGATCCCCCTTTTAGGCTGGGGGGGATCCTTTAGCAGTGGATGGGCTTCGCCCGCCCACTTCCCAGATCCCCATAGGATTACTCACCTATAGCCATCTGGCCCGACCCCGTCACACACCACTAACAAATCTGAACTGTAGTCCATTTCTCATAGATGGAACAGAATTGCTGCACCAATGTTGCATTATAGAAAACATTTATTCGGACGATGTGACATGAACAAATCGGGTTTTGTACTTGTCAAGACCAATATCTGACAAGTTATTAAGAAAATAGAGCTAAGGGTGGAGCAGATTCTTAGTTTCCCTTTTGGATTACCCATTATCCCCCAAGAAAGTAAAATTGATCCCCAATTTTTGTTTTACAAGTTATATTCTTACTAGCTGTCTTAATCATCTGCATTTGAAGCTTAAATTCACTTTGACCTATTCACCCTTTTATCATTCACCATTTTGGAGAGCAACACTAGCATGTAGGAGAAGATGTATATGGCACTGGAATACTGTATTTGTTTCTGGTGTCTACATTTTAAATAGAATGTTGAAAAATTGGAGAGGGTGTAGAAGAAAGCCACAAAGATAATTTGAGGACCAGAGAAAATGCTTTACTGTGAGAGGCTTAAAGAGCTGAATATGTTTAGTTTATCAAAAAGATGACTGAGAGGTGACTTGATTATGGTGTAGAGGTATCTTCATGGGGAAATAATATCAGATACTACAGGGCGCCTTAATTTAGCAGAGAAAGGCATAAAAAAAGTCTGGAAGATGAAGCCAGAAAAATTCTAATTAGAAATAAGGCATACATTTTTATCAGTGAGAGTGATTTTAAGTAGTTTCAATTGGCACTCTCATTAAAACTGTTTTTGGTCTATAGTTTGTGTCTTCTTTACACTTCAGAAGAAGTTTTAAAAATTGCATTTTCCAGTAGTGTTTAAAATATCTCCCTGGTGAGACAGGTGAAGGGTATCTGAATCACACATGCTATCTCCCACATTCAAACTGTTGCAGCTCCTGGTTTTCTCCTGGTTGCCTGTTGGCTTTGCAGTGAAAATGAGCATGTGAGCGAGGGTGGGGGAGAGCAAGTAAGTACGGAGGGATGGAGTGAGTGGGGTTGGAGCCTTGTGAAGGGATGGGGCAGGGCAGGGGTGTTTGGTTTTCTGGAATTATAAAGTTGGCAACCCTAGCTGTGAGGTATCACTTTAAAATGTCCATGCCTGTCAGTGACAGGGCTGGGGCAGGGTTCTCTCATCTTGGATTCCTTTCTGCACACAATCTTCATGCACACCACTGGCAAGTTTGACACTATGTGCTTTATTTACAATGTTCCTTGCAGCATAAGGCTTTTCCCCAAGCCTTTTCCTACTACCAAGGCACAGGGCAGGAGGGGGAAGAGATATCACACCTCTCTGAGCCCTGGTCTACACTACGAGTTTGGGTCGAATTTAGCAACATCAGATCGATTTAACCCTGCAACCGTCCACACAATGAAGCCATTTTTGTCGACATAATGGGCTCTTAAAATCGATTTCTGTACTCCTCCCCGATGAGGGGATTAGCGCTGAAATTGACATCATCGGGTCGAATTTGGGTAAGTGTGGACGCAATTTGCAAGTATTGGCCTCCGGGAGTTATCCCACAGTGCTCCATTGTGACCGCTCTGGACAGCACTCTGAACTTGGATGCACTGGCCAGCTAGACAGGAAAAGGCCCGCAGACTTTTGAATTTCATTTCCTTTTGGCCAGTGTGGCGAGCTCATCAGCAGAGGTGACCATAGAGTCCCAGAATCGCAAAAGAGCTCCAGCATGGGAGGTATTGGATCTGATCCCTGTATAGAGACGAATCTGTGCTCTCAGAACCCCATTCCAAAAGACGAAATGCCAAAATATTTGAAAAAAAATCTCCAAGGGCATGAAGAACAGATGCTATCACAGAGACCCGCCACGTGAAACTTAAGGAGCTTAGGCAAGCCTACCAAAAAACCCAAGAGGCAAATGCCCACTTGGGGTCAGAGCCCCAGACATGCCCCTTCTATGATTAGCTGCATGCAATTCTAGGGGGTGCCCCTACCACTGCCCCACCCCGTACGTGGACTCCTGCAAGGGGGGAGTCTCACACAACAGGGATGAGGATATTGGGAATGAGGAAGATGAGGAGAAGGGGGAGGTTGAAAATAGTGCACACCAAGCAAGCGGAGAAACTGTTCTCCCCGACAGCCAGGAACTGTTTATCACCCTGGAACTAATACCCTCCCAACCTGGGCTCCCGGACCTTGAAGGCAGAGAAGGCAGCTCTGGTGAGTGTATCTTTGTAAATATAATACACGGTTTAAAAGCAAGCATATTTATTGATTAATTTGCCCTGAAGACTTGGTATGCATTTGCGGCCAGTACAGCTACTGGAAAAGTCTGTTAGCATGTCTGGGGATGGGGTGGAAATCCTCCAGGGACATCTCAATGAAGCTGTCCTGGAGGTGCTCCCAAAGCCTTTGCAAAAGGTTTCTGGGGAGGGCAGCCTTATTGTGTCCTCCATGGTAGGACACTTTATCATGGCAGGCCAGTAGCACGTAGTCTGGAATTATTGCATAAGAAAGCATGGCAGCGTGTGGTCCTGGTGTTTGCTGGCATTCAAGCAACATCCGTTCTTTATCTCTCTCTGTTATCCTCAGGAGAGTGATATCATTCATGGTCACCAGGTTGAAATAGGGTGGTTTTAGTAAGCGGACATTCAGAGGTGGCTGCTTCTGCTGGGCTGTTTGCCTGTGGCTGAAAAGAAATCATTCTCACTGTTAGCCACATGGTAGGGGGAGGCGATCATCTCAGAGAATTTGGGGAGGGGGAGGGTTAGTTGGGTTTGTGCTGCACGTTAACTCGAAAACATCAGCCCCTCCTTTTAAATAGCCAGTGTGTCTTTTTCAGTTTTAATCTCCCTTTTTTTTTCCTCCTGCAGTTGCAAATGTTTCAACGCCATGACTAGGATTTCTGTCCCAGAGGCTAGAGCAGATAAGAAGGCGAAAAAAAACACACTCATGAAATGTTCTCTGAACTCATGCAGTCCACCCAAACTGAAAGAGCCCAGCAGAATGCATGGAGGCAGACAATGGCAGAATCCAGGAAAGCACAAAATGAATGCGAGGACAGATGGCTGGAGCAACAGGAGAGGTGGCAGGATCAAGAGGAAAGGTGTCAGCAGAATGATGAAAGGAGGCAGGATGCAATGCTGAGGCTACTGGAGGATCAAATTGATATGCTCCGGCGTACGGTTGAGGTGCAGGAAAGTCACAGACCACCACTGCAGCCCCTGTGTAACCAACTGCCTTCCTCCCCAAGTTCCATAACCTCCTCACCCAGACGTCCAAGAACGTGGGGCGGGGGACCTCCGGGCATCCAGCCACTCCACCCCAGAGGACTGCCCAAGCAACAGAAGGCTGGCATTCAATAAGTTTTGAAGTGTAGTGTGGCCTTATCCTCCCCTCCTCCCCTCCCCCACCCTTTCCGAGCTACGTTGGCAGTTATCCCCCTATCTGTATGACAAATTAATAAAGAATGCATGACTTTGAAAAAACAGTGATTGTATTGCCTCTGCAAACGGTGATCGAAGGGGGGAGGGGAGGGCAGTTGGCTTACAGAGAAGTAGAGTGAACCAAGGGGGCGGGTTTTCATCAAAGAGAAACAAACAGAACTGTCACACCGTAGCCTGGTCAGCCATGAAACTGGTTTTCAAAGCTTCTCTGATGCGCAGCGTGCCCTGCTGTGCTCTTCTAACCAACCTGGTCTCTGGCTGCGCGTAATTAGCGGCCAGGTGATTTGCCTCAACATCTCCCCCTTACTCTCACAGTACTGTGGAACACACAGCAAGCAGTAACAACAGAGGGAATAGTGGTTTCGCTGAGGTCTAACCGAGTCAGTAAATTGTGCCTGTGCTCTTTTAAACGCCCAAATGCACATTCTACCACCATTCTGCACTTGCTCAGTCTGTAGTTGAACAGCTCCTGACTACTGTCCAGGCTGCCTTCATGAGCCATGGCATTAAGGGGTAGGCTGGGTCCCCAAGGATAACTGTAGGCATTTCAACATTCCCAACCATTATTTTCTGGTCTGGGAAGAAAGTCCCTTGCTGCAGCTATTCATACAGACCAGAGTTCCTGAAGATGCGAGCTTTACCGGCCATCCCACGTTGATGTTGGTGAAACGTCCCTTGTGATCCACCAGTGCTTGCAGCACCATTGAAAAGTACTCCTTTCGGTTTATGTAATCGCTGCCTTGGTGGTCCCAAGATAGGGATATGCGTTCCGTCTATCGCCCCACCACAGTTAGCGAATCCCATTGCAGCAAAGCCATCCACTATGACCTGCACAGTTCCCAGAGTCACTACCCTTGATATCAGCAGCTCATTGATAGCATTGGCTACTTGGATCACAGCAGCCCCCATAGAAGATTTGCCCACTCCAAATTGATTCCCGACTGACCGGTAGCTGTCTGGTGTTGCAAGCTTCCAGAGGGCTATCGCCACTCGCTTGTGAACTGTGAGGGCTGCTCTCATCTTGGTATTCTTGCGCTTCAGGGCAGGGGAAAGCAAGTCACAAAGTTACATGTTAGTGCCCTTACACATGCAAAAGTTTCTCAGCCACTGGGAATTGTCCCAGACCTGCAACACTATGCAGTCCCACCACTCTGTACTTGTTTCACGGGCCCAGAATCGGCGTTCCACACCATGAACCTGCTCAATTGACACCATGATGTGCACATTGCAGAGGCCCGTACTTTGTGAGCAGTCTATGTCCATGTCCTCATCACTCTCATCACCACGCTTCAGTCACCTCCTCCTCGCCTGGTTTTGCTTTTCTTGCAGGTTATGGTTCTGCATATCCTGTTGGATAATGTGCGCAGTGTTTATAGTGCTCATAATTGCTGCGGTGATCTGAGCGGGCTCCATGTTCCCAGTGCTATGGCGTCTGCGCTGAAAAAAGGCACGAAACAATTGTCTGCTGTTGCTCTGACGGAGGGAGGGGCGACTGACAACATGGCTTACAAGGAATTAAAATCAACAAAGGGGGTGGCTTTGCATCCAGGAGAAACAGAATGGCCTCCTGAAGGACAGAACTCAAAACCCTGGGTTTAACAGGCCATTGATTTCACGGAGGGAGGGAGGAAGGGAGGAGAAAATGAATACAAAACAAATCTGGTCTATTTCTGTTTTGATCCACTTCATCTATCTTTATACATCATGCTGGCAGCAGACGGTGCAGTACGACTGCTGGCCATCGTCATCTCCTGGGTGCTCGGCAGCAGACGATGCAGTATGACTGCTGGCCATCGTCGTCTCCTGGCTGCTCATTAGAAGATGGTGTAGTAGGACTACCGGCAGGACTGAATCGCCATGAGACGAAACTTAAAAGGGAAATGACCTGGCTGAGTCACTCCCATGTATGCCCAGCACCCCGACCAACCTTACCGAGGTTGGCTAAAAGAGCACCCTGGATACGGAGATGATGGCTACCAGTCATAGTGCACTGTCTTCTGCCAAAGGCAATGAGCTGCTGCTGTGTAGCAATGCAGTACCGCGTCTGCCAGCACCCAGGAGACATACGGTGATGCTGAGCTGAGCGGGCTCCATGCTTGCCATGGTATGGCGTCTGCATGGGTAACCCAGGAAAAAAGGCGTGAAATGATTGTCTGCCATTGCTTCCACGGAGGGAGGGTGGGAAGGGGGTGCCTGACAATATGTATCCAGAACCACCTGCGACAATGTTTTTGCCCCATCAGGCATTGGGATTTCAACCAGAATTCAAACGGGTAGCAGAGACTGCGGGAACTGTGGGATAACTACCCACAGTGCAACGCTCTGGAAGTCGACGGTTGCCTCGGTACTGTGGACACACTCTGCCGACTAAATGCACTTAGAGCATTTGTGTGGGGGGACACACAATCGACTGTATAAAAACGCTTTCTACAAAACTGACTTCTATAAATTTGACCTAATTTCGTAGTGTAGACATAGCCTAGGTCCCTCTGTATCCTATCCCCTGCCCTCCAGCGTATTTACCATGCCTCCCAGTTTAGTGTCATCTGCAAACTTGCTGAGGGTGCTGTCCATGCCATCCTCCAGATCATTAATGAAGATATTGAACAAAACCGGCTCCAAGACCGACCCTTGATACTGGCTGCCAACTAGACATGGAGCCATTGACCACTACCTGTTGAGCCTGACGATCTAGCCAGCTTTCTATCCACCTTATAGTCCATTCATCTAGCCCATACTTCTTTAACTTGCTGGCAAGAATACTGTGGGAGACCGTATCAAAAGCTTTGCTAAAGTCAAGGAATAAAATGTCCACTGCTTTCCCTTCATCCACAGAGCAAGTTATCTCGTCATAGAAGGCAATTGGATTAGTCAGGCATGACTTGCCCTTGGTGAATCCATGCTGACTGTTCCTGATCACTTTCCTCTCCTCTAAGTGCTTCAGAATTGATTCCTTGAGGACCTGCTCCATGATTTTTCCAGGGACTTAGGTGAAGCTGACTGGCCTATAGTTCCCCAGATCCTCCTTCTTCCCTTTTTTAAAGAGGGAACTACATTAGACTTTTTCCAGTCATCCGGGACTTCCCCCGATCGCCATGAATTTTCAAAGATAATGGCCAATGGCTCTGCAATCACATCCGCCAACTCCTTTAGCACTCTCGGATGCAGCGCATCTGGCTCCATGGACTTGTGCTTGTCCAGCTTTTCTAAATAGTCCCAAACCACTTCTTTCTCCACAGAGGGCTGGTCACCTCCTCCCCATGCTGTGCTGCCCAGTGCAGTAGTCTGGGAGCTGACCTTGTTCGTGAAGACAGAGGCAAAAAAAGCATTGAGTACATTAGCTTTTTCCACATCCTCTGTCACTAGGTTGCCTCCCTCATTCAGTAAGGGGCCCATACTTTCCTTGACTTTCTTCTTGTTGCTAACATACCTGAAGAAACCCTTTTTGTTACTCTTAACATCTCTTGCTAGCTGCAACTCCAAGTGTGATTTGGCCTTCCTGATTTCACTCCACACTTTATACTCCTCCCTGGTCATTTGTCCAGTCTTCCACTTCTTGTAAGCTTCTTTTTTGTGTTTAAGATCAGCAAGGATTTCACTGTTAAGCCAGGCTGGTCGCCTGCCATATTTACTATTCTTTCTACACATAGGGATGGTTCGTTCCTGTAACCTCAATAAGGGTTCTTTAAAATACAGCCAGCTCTCCTGGACTCCTTTCCCCCTCATGTTATTCTCCCAGGGGATCCTGCCCATCAATTCCCTGAGGGAGTCAAAGTCTGCTTTTCTGAAGTCCAGGATCTGTATTCTGCTGCTCTCCTTTCTTCTTTGTGTCAGGATCCTGAACTCGACCACCTCATGGTCACTGCCTCCCAGGTTCTCATCCACTTTTGCTCCCCCTACTAATTCTTCCCAGTTTGTGAGCAGCAGGTCAAGAAGAGCTCTGCCCCTAGTTGGTTCCTCCAGCACTTCCACCAGGAAATTGTCCCCTACACTTTCCAAAAACTTCCTGGATTGTCTGTGCACCGCTGTATTGCTCTCCCAGCAGATATCACGGTGATTGAAGTCTCCCATGAGAACCAGGGCCTGCGATCTAGTAACTTCCGTTAGTTGCTGGAAGAAAGCCTCTTCCACCTCATCCCCCTGGTCCAGTGGTCTATAGCAGACTCCCACCACGACATCATTCTTGTTGCTCACACTTCTAAACTTAATCCAGAGATTCTCAGGTTTTTCTGCAGTTTCATACCAGAGCTCTGAGCAGTCATACTGCTCTCTTACATACAATGCAACTCCCCCACCTTTTCTGCCCTGCCTGTACTTCCTGAACAGTTTATATCCATCCATGACAGTACTCCAGTCATGTGAGTTATCTCACCAAGTCTCTGTTATTCCAATCATAGAATCATAGAATCATAGAATATCAGGGTTGGAAGGGACCCCAGAAGGTCATCTAGTCCAACCCCCTGCTCAAAGCAGGACCAAGTCCCAGTTAAATCATCCCAGCCAGGGCTTTGTCAAGCCTGACCTTAAAAACCTCTAAGGAAGGAGATTCTACCACCTCCCTAGGTAACGCATTCCAGTGTTTCACCACCCTCCTAGTGAAAAAGTTTTTCCTAATATCCAATCTAAACCTCCCCCATTGCAACTTGAGACCATTACTCCTCGTTCTGTCATCTGCTACCATTGAGAACAGTCTAGAGCCATCCTCTTTGAAACCCCCTTTCAGGTAGTTGAAAGCAGCTATCAAATCCCCCCTCATTCTTCTCTTCTGCAGACTAAACAATCCCAATCACATCATAATTCCTTGACTGTGCCAGGACTTCCAGTTCTCCCTGCTTCTTTCCCAGGCTTCTTGCATTTGTGTTTATGTACTTAAGATAACTCACTGATTGTCCCACTTTCACAATATGAGACAGGAGCCCTCCCCTCTTGTGCTCTCCTGCTCGTGCTTCCTCCTGGTATCCCACTTCCCCACTTACCTCAGGACTTTGGTCTCCTTCCCCCGGTGAACCTAGTTTAAAGCCCTCCTCACTAGGTTAGCCAGCCTGCTTGTGAAGATGTTTTTCCCTCTCTTCGTTAGGTGGAGCCTGTCTCTGCCTAGCACTCCTCCTTCTTGGAACACCATCCCATGGTCAAAGAATCCAAAGCCTTCTCTCCAACACCACCTGCGTAGCCATTTGTTGACTTCCACGATTCAATGGTCTCTACCTGGGCCTTTTCCTTCCACAGGAAGGATGGATGAGAACACCACTTGCACCTCAAACTCCTTTATCCTTCTTCCCAGAGCCACCGTAGTCTGCAGTGATCTGTTCAAGGTCATTCTTGGCAGTATTATTGGTGCCCATGTGGAGACGCAGGAAAGGGTAGCGATCCAAGGGCTTGAAGATTCTCGGCAGTCTCTGTCACATTGTGAATCCTAGCTCTTGGCAAGCAGCAGACGTCTTGGTATTCCCGGTCGGGGCGGCAGATAGATGACTCAGTCCCCCTGAGGATGGAGTCCCCAACCCCCCACCCTTTCTCTTGGGAGTGGTGGTCGTGGAACCCGCATCCCTAGGACAGTGTATCTCATGCCTTCCAATCGGCGGAGTCTCCTTCTGCTCCCTTCCCTCAGATGTATCATCTAGTCCACTCTCCACATTAGTACCTGTGGATAAAACATGAAAATGGTTGCTTACCTGTATCTGCATTGCTGGTACATGGACACTCCCCTTTCTTCTTCTTGAAGTCACATGCTGCCAAATTTCTTCACCGTCCTTCTGTCCCTGCTGCGCAGCCTGCTCTGAATCTTCAGAATGTTATATCCATAGAAGTATATCCTGACGTCTATCCAGGAAATCTTCAGTTTCTCTTATGCAATACAGGGTCGATTCTTGTTCTCCAGACCTTGAACCAATATGGAGACCAACTTGCACTTTGTACAGACAAAGTCGCTTCTGTCCTGTGGAAGAAAGACAAACATGGCATATCCTGTGCAGGTAACAACAGCTGAATGCTCACCATCCATCTTCCTTCTAAGAGCTTCCTCAGGTGTTGTAGTAACTACTCAGAGAAGTCTGCAAGATGAAAGCCTCAGTGGACTCTCCCCAGGCAAACTCCCTCTGTTAGCCTTTCAGCTGTTCACCACTCAGCTGGTTCACAGCTGACTGACTTTTTATAACAGTCAGGCCCACTTAAGGCTCACCTGGAACAAATTTTACTAGTAAAATTATTGTAGGCAATAATCCAAATTATCCCATTTTCTGTCTCCCAAGCTAATACTAATCTGTTTGAGGCAGAGCTTCATCTGATGTAAGTTGTTATAGGGTCGTAATTGTCATAGTTCCAAATTCATGACCTCAGTGGAGCTATAAACAATTTATACTTGATGACTATCTGCCCCCAGGTTTCCAGTAGTATAATCAGAATGCTAGAATTGATTTTAAAAGTATTCTATTTTCAACATGAGTGGTAAGTAGGCACACTTTTTTTTTTAATTCAACACTCTATTTGGCTTCTCAGATTCAATGTATTTTACACCTTAGCTTTACCTCCACAATTCAGAGTGCCAGTTAGTATTTCTCTCTGGAGACGGATTGCTGGCTCAGACATTGGCACATAACCACTTAAGTCCAGCCTGAACCAGAGAAACTTGGATGTAGAGTTTATGTTTTGCTTTGTATTGGAGCCTTGTGTATATGCGCTAAGCTAACAACCCAAAATGACAGGATGGCTAAATTTTTCAAACAAACAGAAAGGAATAAACCACAGAGAAAATGGTTTTAATAGTACTTTTAAAATTTATTTTTGGCATTAAAACATTCAGTTTCTGTAATACAAAATAAAACTACTCAATATGTGTGTATAACATAATTCCTGATATTGATACTTCTGGCAATGTTAAATAAGTATGCTAATCACCTCAAAATCCCCTTATCACATACAGGAATATAAAAAATAGCAAATGACAAGAACATTTTGACCTCAGAGAGACAAAGCTTTGGAGAGTGTTCATGCTACTTTAAGCTTGGATAAGTACAGCAGAAGTGTGAAAAGGCAAAGGTGAAATAGGTGAAAGGTGTTTGGCTATTGTAGTCCTGAGGTACAAGAAATACCAGGTCAACCAACTCAAGGTGAAGGCTTTTCACAGTGCACCATGAATGAGGTGCACACATTGCCAGTTTGCTGGGCCATTTCTCACTGTCCCTCTCTCATCTTTATTCTCAAATGTAAAGAGAACATGGAATAGGGCTCATTTAAAGAGACCTGCAAATACAGCCCTAATCCTTTTGGGGTCTGTCTCAGGAAATTGAAAAACAAAAAGCCAGAGCCTGAAACGGAAGTTCTGGGGGTGGGCGAGGAAAGAAGAGTGGAGAGTAAAGACCAGTAATACAGGGACAGGAAGGGAGTGGGATGAGGGAAAGAGGATGCCTTGGCACATCGTAATATTTAGCACTTCATTTAGAGTCTTCACTAACAAAGCAATCAAGAACAAATCCAAAAAGCAAAGGGCAGAGAAGGAGCCTAGAAAATGTGATCTCTGGAAGGCAGCAGCTTTTCTAGAGATACTCTGCATGGTGGGCTCTACATCACCCCCCATTGGCATCATCAGACGTACTTATCCATTTAAAAAAAATGAGCTCATAATTGAATGAGAAGGCCCATATGTGGCTTTGGCATTGTGTCCTGCAGTTTCTCTTCAAAATGTTGCACTAAAAACTAAAAACAGCGCAGCTTTAGCTGCCTGAGGAAGGTGCAGAAAGGCTTCCAAGGACAAGGCAACCAGGCATAAGGGTAGGAACTGATAAGAGTATGTCCATGCTTAGGCGTGGGATCTCTTTGTCCAAAGTGAGGCTTCTGTAGGTGTGGGGCAAGGAGTAGAGGCAGCAAGGAGGAGGAGACATCCCCCCTCCTGCTTTTCCCAAGGCAAAGGCACTTGCAGCTGAGATTACATGGGGAAGAAAGCTGAATGGCTGGGTGGGAGTGGCTTCTTTTCGTCTTCAAGCAAACATGGTTAGCTGTAACCACTGCAGAGGAGAAAGAAAGAGAATGTGTATCATCTCCAGGAACCTGCATCTCCATTTCCACCTGAAACCATTACCATATTAACCAGGAATCAGTGTACATTTCTTTGTACTACATCTAAAGGAAGGAAAGTTCCAAAGCATGTATAGCATAACATGTTTGTTTGTACAATAAAAGTATGTGTCTATGCCCTCTTCTTGCTCCAAGCCTTTCATACCCAACTTTCATATCCACCTAAGGGCATGCTCCAAAATCCATTGAAAGCAGTGGAATGACTTCTATTAAAAGTGGTCTTTAGATCAGGCCCCAGATGAGGAGACCACTAGCTGACAGCATTACTCTGCTGGGATAAAATAAATCAAAAAGTCTTGGTAAACCTACCAGTTTGTATTAAAAACCGAAGTAGTTTATGGGAACACTTGGGGGGTAAATTGGTGTTTGAGACAAATTTACAGATTAGTAATTAATGATAATTGCATATCCATAGCCACTTTCATCAAGAACCACAAATTAGTAGTTGTAGTAGTAAGTATTAATAAATTCAAAGCCTCATAACACCTGTATGAGATAGGTATTTTTGCTAGAGATGGGCAAACTGAGGCATACTAATATGCCCAAAATTCGTGAGAGAGCTGGGACAGAACCAAGAAATACTGATTCTCTATCATTTGCACTAAATACTGGAGAACACTATCACTACCTCTTTCGTGGCTGAATGTGTAATGAATTGTAATTATTTTTCTTATGACTCATAGAATAATGAGCAAGGGGAGGAGCAAGACTAACATGGGAGGTGTTAATATCTACTCCAGAGGGCCAGCTATGGGAAGTAAGAGACCCACGCAAACCAGGGGGAGGAAAAAAAGTATGTACCTTAAATAAGTCGAAAGTGACAATTCCATCTTTATCTGTGTCCAGAGATTGAAAAAACCCTACATAGATGGGGAAAGGGGGGAATGTTTTGTAATTATTATTTTTTAATTGCGCCATTTAAAAACTTTTATGCCTCTGGGTAATTCTCAGACCTCCTATAGAAAGTAGTATACCTCTGAATTCTCTCCAAATGGAATAAGTACCACTTCACCAAGAAAACCTGCTGGAGAAATTTACCTTCCCTTTACTGCGTTTTAATCCAACATTGCATCAGAATCCAGTGAATGAAACTCATGTACAATTCTTGCTATCAACAGAATAAAGGTAGGACCTAGGCCTTTCAAATCGAAATAAAGATGGGGTTAAAAAATAAACTGTGGTGCTGGTATTTTGCAATAAAATTACTAACAGATGCTTCAACTAGTAATCTCTCCATCAAAGAGCTCTCTGTCCTGCGTATTATCCCGGCCTTCTGCCATCTATCATCGTTGATAGTCTGCTAATCCCAATAAATAGCTTTACAACAGTTATTAAATATTCTGTGAGTAGCACCATCAACCAAGGGCTCAAGAGTTTGAATAGTGCCAATGCAAAATGCTGAATAGTGCCAATGCAAAATGTTGGGAAAATACTCACTGTCAGCACCAAATGGGTTACTTGATAGCATGGGCATTAGTACCCAAACTTCATGAGCTGGCACAGATCAAGAAAATATTTTAAAGCTGAGTAGGTTAGAGTCTGATTTCTAGCTGGGTTGTGCACAAAAATATCTGTATAGTACCATAATAGGAAATTCTTACCCACATGGTAAGAAACAACACATTAGAAACATAAAAATACTTTCAGAAATTTGTACTCACTGAACATGGTTTCAAGTCGTACTAAACAGCACACAAAGTTATCGAAGTCAACAGCCAAGTCAGGCTCAGAGTAACGGGTGATGATCAATTCATACAGTTTCTTGTTCAGTTTAAAGCCTGTCAAAACATTACTATATTAAAAAGTCAAGCAAGTTAAAACAGCATTACACTTCTTGATTTCAGGCACACAGGTATTACATGGAGTAAACAGACCAGTGTTGGAAAGTCTTGTATGTATAGAGAGATCCATTTTCACTGAGGCCAAGAATTTAGCTTGATTCAAAAAAGGACTGGCCATTTATATGGATAACCAGAATATCCTGGGTTATAGTAAGGATTAAAAACCCCCAGAGTTTTGGAAGTTTATAAATATTTATGTTGTAGGACATTAGCCAAGAAGGGTTAGGGAGAAACTTTCTCTGTGGGCAGGTTACTACATAACTACAGGGTTTCTGAAGCATCTTGTATGGGCACTGTTCGAAATAGGATAGACTGTTAGATGGACCACTGATCTGATCCAATATGATTATTCTTTGCTACTACCAATCAAATCTTGTCATTTTGGATTGTAACAAGCAACTACTGCGGTTTTCTGTGCAACCACAAGAGGGCACATAATTTCTTACACAGAGCACAGTAGCACTTAGGTCATCTACATCTAAAGCAGAGTTGCACATATTTTACTGGAGCTCTCTTCTTTGGCTTTACTCAGAATTTTAACCTATCATACAACTGTTTGATCATTTTTCTACAGTGCCTAGATAGATTATCTGGACAAACCTATCAAAACCTTGGTTCCATCATGGTTGGAATAAAGGGTACAAGTGGTATTTGTTTGGTTTCTGATGGAAACGATTATGAATTAACTGACAAATGAATTACATGGAGGGTAGTAAGTTAACTCCATCATAGAATGTGATACATCACCTGCAGACTCCAGCGCCATTCGCATTTCATAGGCGCTCATGCATCCAGACTTGTCTAAATCAAACTTCCTAAAGACAGCCTTAACAAAAAAACAAAAAAGGACACATAAGGGTACTGGACACTCTTGAAGTGGGGTCAGCAATCTCATGGACTGTAATAGAGTATTATAGTCTACTGAAAATGTGCAAAGATACCACATTGCTGTGTACACGAACAACAAAGACTGAATAAAAAAAAGTACCAAATTGTCAATGCTGGCACTAGAGCATTTTCAGGTGACATTTTCTGTCATTGATATGGATAAGCTAAAGGAAGCAATGGATCAATAGCAACTTCACCTACCAGGTAACTCCTAATTTTGTTCCAGAGGATGTTGAATTCCACCAGTCCTAATTTCCCATTTCCATCTCTCTATTCAGGAAAAATTATTAAGGAGAAATGTTTATAAGCTATTGTACTTCCTGAAGAGGAACTTCCTCTCCCATCACACCCCAAGAAGAAACCAACCAAAGTCTCCACTAAACACTAGCACCCTGGCAGCTATGTCATTTTTACTTAATCTTAAAAAAAAATCCCCTCATGACCGGTCTACATCTTACAGGCATGACACAACCCAAAGGGCCAGGAAGTCACTTGCATGTAACAAAGTTGCAGAAGGAGGATACATCCATGAGGTTCACCATACTTCGGCATGACTCAGTACTGAACCCTTTAGTCCGGAGGTCTTTATCTGGAATTTAAAGCAAAGAGGGGGCAAAGGTAAGGCACATAGCAGAGTTGTTTATAATGCACTGTGTGAAAAGCTAGAACCCTCATTACAAACACTTGAGTTTTTTTTTTGTTCTGTGTGTTCTTTTTAGATTTCTTGTAAGGATGCAACCTTAATGCAGGAGTGAGGCAATAATTATTTTCATTTCCATCCTCTGCTAGTAGATAATGAGACTGCTTCCAACCGGTGGAAGAGAGAAATATATTGATTCTGTCTCATATACTGGTACTCTCTATTCAGGAAAAATTATTAAGGAGAAAAGTTTATAAGCATCCGATGAAGTGAGCTATAGCTCACGAAAGCTTATGCTCAAATAAATTTGTTAGTCTCTAAGGTGCCACAAGTACTCCTTTTCTTTTTGGGAATACAGACTAACACGGCTGCTACTCTGAAACCTGGTACAACACTGATACTCAAAAAAGAGTGCCAGTGCCCAAGCTACAGCTACCAGTTTGGGTGCATCAGATTGCTGGTACTACTTCAAGCAGAGAACCACATGGTACGCTAGATTACAGAGACAGACCAAGAAATACTCAGATTCAGATCAGCTGTTTTTCCCATTACTTACGTTTACTTATGATTTTGTTGAGGATAGTCTGCAGTTCTGAGACACTGATTTCCATATCCTGGAAGAACCAAAGAAATAATAATGCATTTCTATAGTGTCTTTCACCTCAAAGTGATTAAATTGATGTACAAATTACGTACAGAACCACCCATGGCTAAAATGCAGCCACATTTATTACATGAATTGTGGCAGCAAATAACAGTGCATAGCAACACCACACATTAGTTTGGGATGGAAAGTGAAGAATATGCTATCCAACCGAAACTTCCAGAGACGTTTTAGAGGCAGAATTGGAATTTGGCTAAAATGACTTGGGCCAAACCCTCTATATTTCTGTGAGAAGTCAGTGTCTTGAGATTCATAGATATAAAGGCCAGGAGGGACTTACTCTGACCTTCTGCAAAGCACAAGATGGAGAGTCTCATCCAATAATTTCTGCATCTAACCCATAACTTCTACTTGAGCTATAGCAAATCTTTTAGAAAGGTATCCAGTCTTGATTTGAAGACTTCAGGTGATGAAGTCCACCACATCCCTAGCTAAATTATTCTAGTGATTAATTACCCTCACTGTTAAAAATGTCCCCTTATTTCTAATCTGAATTTGTCTACCTTCAGCTTCCAATCACTGGATCTCTTTTCTGCTAAATTAAAGAGCTGTCTATTTTCAGAAATCTCTTCCCCATATATTTACTTCTGGAACATAATAAAAAGTCACTTTTCATTCTTCTCTTGAGTAAACTACATAGACTGAGCTTCTTATGTCTCCGACACGAAGGTATGTTTTCCAGACCTTAAATTGTTCTTGTAGCTCTTTTCTGTACCTTTTTTCCAATTGTTCAACAACCTTTTTGAAATGTGGATACCAGAATGGTCTCACTAATGCCATGTACAGAGGTAATACCACCTCCTTTCTCCTACTTTATATTACCTTGCTTATATATTCAAAGACCGTGTTTGCCGTCTTAGCTACTGCATCACACAGGGAACTCATGTTCAACTTTAATTACCATAAACTGTAAAGGCAAAACCTCCCTCCTACTGCCACATGGAGGCATTAATTCCGTAACGATGCAGTTGGAAAAGTGTCACCTAAAAAGGTGCCACAAGTACTCCTTTTCTTTTTGCTAAAAAGGTAGTTAACACCATTTCGCATAGAACCTCATTTTTCTTTGGAGGTAATCCATTCAGCTACTGAGGCCTAATCATACTTATCTTCTTACGTCATGTGAAGCAAAATATTAGTCTAGCAGCTGGACTAAGGTATGGTATGGGGAGAAAAGATTTAGAATTAGACGATTCACACCTCAAGTGTCCTAAACCTGAAAGAGGACAAACAATACAGCCAGCTCATTTTGCTGAATAATTGGAAAGTATTTCATCTTGTGTAGAGATGATGCTTGTATATGTTAGATTAAAATGTAAGTAAAGAACTGGTTTGGGGCCTAAAATTTGGGCTTGATAATAATAAGGCCTAGTAAAATATAAGTGAAGTAAAGTGAGACAATTCAGAGGCAAGTTAGAGACAAATTATGGTCAAGTAGTAAATAAGTTTTTGTTTTAACTGATTTTAGCAGGTGTTGTAAGGAAATTTTTGGATGGTTTGGAATATTGGTAACTGCTAAAACTGCATTGACGCAAATGATAATTAGATGATGTTTGATATTTATAGCCAATAAATAAAAGACATTCGGTTTGGGGGTTCAGAAGATTAAATATGGTAGTGGAAATATAGATATGGTAAAAGGTAGACTTAATTAATTAATGGTTGTTGTTACAATTGATTATAAAAACAGTAGTATGCTAATTTTATATTAGTGCACTCATTCACCATTAAGATACCATTAGAGAGAAGATTATATTCCCTTTCTTCTCATCCAGGGACTGATCATCTCTGGATGCACCATTTCATCTTGGAATGTGCGCATAAAGGCAGTGTACGTTTATATTGTAATGCCTGTTTGCTTCAACTAATTATTTTATTTTAAATGAAATCTTTAATTCTATCACTCATTGTGTCATTCACAGTCCTCCAATAAATTAAATTATCTGTAACTGCTCTGGAGAATCAAATTGAACAAGTGCAGTTTGGTTCTATTTCTTATCTTTAAACTCTTACTTGGGAACACATAAATCAAGGTTACACTTGCTCCAGCTGCTTAGAAAATGATATTGTAATAAGTAGGGACTCCTCAATGGGACCACTATCTATAGTACATAGATTTTTCTTTATACATGTTGCTTTTCTACCCATCACCAAAGGAATAAGAGCTGTAACCACACCCCCTCCAAAGTTAGCAGGTTTGACATATACTTGCCTCTTCAACACACTTACCGCTCCAGCGAGCTGCTTGAAAAGTTGCTTGAAACTGTCATCAATCTCACTTTCAGAAAGCACTTTCTGAGGAAAGAGAACAAACTTTTGATTGGCTACTTCTCAGAAAAGTACACAGCCCATGAAAGCCATGCAGCAAGGAAATATGTATCCCAGGAAATCTGTTGTGAGCCCATGGCTGGACAGGAGAATACAAAAGTAGTAAAGATATCATGGCAACAATAGCCAAGCAGTAGAATCCCACATTTGAATATTTGAATCCCACATTCAGCTTCTCACTCCTTAAACCAGTAGGGGAGGGGTTGTGCAGTAAAAATAATGCATTTAGCTCCTGAGGGAGTTAGGTTTAGGTCACTCGAGCAATACCTTAGCACCACTAAAGCAGAACTCTTACACAAGTCCAGTTTCCCCAGAGAGCAGAGACATGTTGCAATAGAGATGGGGAACTATAGTAGGTAAAAATCTGTGTTCAACCCAGATCTTCTGCTGTTCAGGCCTCTAGTTACATGACAGCTAGGTTGAGTCAGCCTCAGAAGTTGTGCTACATGGATAGAGCCATAGTAGCTAGTTAAGGATATGGCACTGCAGGAGATGGATCTCTGGCTTCTTATTCAAGGAATCAACACTTTCTAGCTGCCTATTGTACTGGAAAGGGCAAGCATTGGCATGCAGTTTATTAGCATGGAAAGAAAATAATTGTAAAAGTTATCAGAAGAATGTATGGAAACAGGAGGAGCCTCTTATGATGACTATATGAACAGAGCTCTTGGAACATAGCCACAGGCTGTGAATTGAAACCAAGTGACTGTGCTAGAACTCTGAGTGGTCTTAAACCTCAAAAAGGAATCCTTAGTCTCTGCTCTTGCAGAGGTTAGTGGATAAGGGGTTCTTACTTCATCTGGAAGATTAGCCTGGATCTGATCATCCATCTCCCTGCAGAAACACAGACAAAATGTCCATGAAGGAATCAAAATAGCAAAACCCTTGTGGCAAGAGAGGAGGTACTGTGTGGCCACAATATTGTGTGAGCATGTATAAATGCTATACATTAGTTCTCAGGGGGACAAGTTTCTGGGTGCAAGAGAGGCTGGTACCTATGTTTCAGTAATGTTTGGCAGCCTCAAACCCTTATGGGCCCAGGGAAATAGATAAAGGCTCTAATGCAGGATCTCTGGCATAGCAGGACACAATTCTATCCATTGTATCAGCCCTCCCTTTTTCCAACCATCACATCTCCTACATATTGGTTTCCACAGCCACATGGACTACAGGCCTTGGCTGATCTAGAATAAGTAAGTTTGTGTCACATTCCTTCTTCACGATCAGTCAGAGAGAGAGAAAAATACGATGCTTGGGAACAAAAGTTCCCAAAGATTGCAAAAACCTGATAATAAAGATACATGAATAAAATCCCACACTTGTGTACTAACTGCTGTCCTGTGAAAGGGCCTTGATATTATTAAAGTTTATTAAAGTTTCCCCTATATTGGAAAGCCCTCATAAGCTAGCATCAGTTAGAAAAAACAAGTATGGGGATGCCAGCGTTGGCAGTGGTATTGGATATGATTCATCCCTCTCTCCTATGGGACCCAATTCCTGGAAAACCACTACTAGTTCACACAAAACACCTGCCATAATCAAAGATGAGCCTTGAGACTTACTCAGTTCCAGCTTTTTTCTCTGAGAAGACTCTGAGGACAAAATCTCCCTCCTTGTTAGGTTCGAAGGTGGAAGGCACAACAATATACTCCCCTGGAGGCAACTTGAAGCGTGTGCTGACTTCACGAAGGTTTATAAACTGTTCCGAGCGGGCTCGTGAGGCATTTGCCAGGAAGAAATCTCGTTTCAGGTGAACTGCAGACTGGCCTACAAACTGCCAGAGAGAGACATATAGTCACCGCCACGAGCTGGCAAATCTTCTGCTCCACACAGGCTGCTAAAGGCCCAGTACAAAGGTCTAGCCAACCAGGATGTTTAAATAGTACCACAATAAAAGATAAGGAAGATCCCTGGAAAAAGGCAGAGGGTCCTTTGGAAGCACACTGGTCAAGACATTGGCATTTTTCCTCTGTGCCACATAGGTTTTTGTGCCCAAATAATGACTGAAAATAAATGTAATGGCTGCCACACATTGAATCAAACCTCAGGTTCCCATATTCCCTGCCTGCAGGATCTGAGAACTGCATCACATTCCTTTGGCTAACTCAATAGCAGTGTTAATGGGCTCTGACGGGAACTGTGCCTCTCCCTCTTAAAACAAGTATAGGATGGTCCAACCCAGGGAAGCAGAAAGGATGACATTAAAGAGAAAGGATGGTCCAGTGGTCAGGGTAATAGCTGAGGACTTAGGAGACCTGAGTTCAAGACCTCCTGTGTGACTTTGGGCAAGTCACTTAGACTCTCTGTGCCATAGTTCACCATTTGTGAAACAGGGATACTTCCCTACTTCAAAGTGGTATAATGATTAGGGATTAGGAGATGCTCATATACTACAGTGATAGAGGCAATACAAGTACCTAAGAGATATTTAGAATAAAAATAGGACCTTAGAAAACTCACACACACACAAAATGTCATTACAGTACATCAGTTCCTCTTAATGGTGTGTCAATAGAAGAATGAAAAATTCCATAAAAGAAAGACATGCTGTTCAGACCATGATCTGGATGAATATCAAAGAACTCAGATTGTCTGGGATGGATACAAAATAAAAGCCTTGGAGCCACCTTGATCATTTGTAAATGAAGAAGTGTCTGAATCCAAAGTGAAGCCACATTATGCATCATCATGCAAGGTTATCCCTACCAAAAGGATTGATTTAAATATGCATTACCTATAGTTGGTGATGAAAGAATTTCCATACATACCTCACGAGGAACCTTTAGAGATACAAATTAGAAATCAGTAAGTTACAATGAAACTAATGTTCTGTTAGCCAACAGGAAAAAGATAACATCTATATTTAGTTATTTACTTAGCCAGTCATCTTCTGCATTGCTATAATTACCATCTCAAGTATTTATGCTTGGATCAGAGTTTAAGCAATGGTTTCTCCTCACATCTCTTACTTCTCTTGTGTCATTGCAATGAAGTATACATGTTGTTCAGGGGTACCCACCCTTGAAGCCCTAGGTCACCTTCCCCTCCCCACTCCCCATATTGCTGTTCCTATAAGGAAGCCCTGCTGCCCCAACAAGCTGGGGTGACAGGTTAATTCATCCAAGGTACAGAGGCAGCTCCACAATGAGCTAACATTTGAAGGCTAATTATATGCAACTGAGCCTATTAATCTTATAAAGAACTGTTATTCTCAGAGGGGAGAGAGACAAGGAGGTTGTGCTAACCAGAAGCTACGGATCTCTGAGAGCATGGATTGTTACAGAGCCCATAGTTACCTCATAGACAGCAAAGCCAATGGTCTCCATGTCCTTTCCATATTGCCTTTGCCTGCGACGGTGCTTCTGCATGAGTGCCAGGAGAAAGCTGCAGCCCGATTCTCTGCTGTAGCCATCATCATCATCATCCACCTCTTCCAGTCGGATTTTAAACTGAGGGTTTATCCAGAATGTAGCTGAAGGGCAGGGAGAACGGAATAAATTAAACAACAATCTATCCTTACATATTCCTGGTTGTTTTAAGGTATAGGGTATGTCTGCACTGCAATCATGGGGTGTGACTTTGGATCAACATGTAGACATACTTAAGGTAGCTTTAACATATCTAGCTTGGGCACTGTTAGCAATAAAGCCATGGCAGCATGGGCTAGCTGCCCAAGTAATAGCCTAGGGTTCTGGGTGAGTTGGTACACCCTATGTTGAGGCCCAGGATGCCATGGCTTCAGTACCATTGGTACCCAAGCTAGGTTGGGTTTATCTACACAAGCTGCAGTCACCCACAGTTACTGCACTGTAGATTTACCCTTTGAGCCAGGAGTCTGTTAGTCCCTGAATGCGATGAAAACCTGACCACCCCAGTACAAAACAGTCACTGGAAATGGATAGACCTCTGTTCATGGTTATAAAAGTTTTTACTCATTCATAGTTTAAATTGATCGCAAAAGTGTAGTTCAGCAAATATACATCTAAAAATGAGCTTTCCTCGTTAACATGGGTCTCTGCAGTGGGTATTCTCAGTAAACTACAAACATTTCCTCAGGGAGCAGTGAAATTGTTATATCTCAGCGTAAAACTGTTTTAACAGCCAGCATCAGGCTAGTTTGATAAAATCAGATGTTCTGGGTGGGTTAGCACTACGAGTAGCACACTGGACCATATACCTTACCTGGAAAATTCCTGCAGCCTCCAGCTGTGCTCCCCCGTCTCCAGGTGCCATCATAGAGTGTTGTGTTCCACTTGCGGAACTTGCGTGCTTTCAGTGCATCTGGAGTAAGGTTACAGATCTCCAGCCGTGTGAACTCTCTCAAAAAATCTTGGAAGGACATCCTAAGAAGAAAGAAATCCAGTGAGCTCACACAGGTGTCAGTCAGAGAAACTATCGCAAAAGTCCCTCTCAAGTCGATCTGGGTGTGAAGCCGTTTTCCTATCCCATGTAAATTTTTGAGTGTGCAAAACGTTTTTCCTCCCGAATCAGGACAAAATTCAGTCATATTTTCACAAACTGAAAAACCAAAAAAAAAAAAAAAAAAAATTCAGCTCAGGTCAATCAAAATATTTCTTTTTGGTAATTCCAAAAGATTTTGATTTAGATTTTTTAAAGTTCTAATTAGCTTAGATTTCTAAATAAAATCATCTCAGACCAGAAAAGTCGATTTTTCTTTTGACAATGTTGAAATGTTTCATTTTCACAATTTCAAAACTTTTTCCTCAACATATTTTGAGTCAGGAAATTTGTATAAATTGCCCTGTTTCACAAACAGCTTCGGTTTCAACAAATCTGCATTTTTTGGTGAACAAACGTTTCACTGAAAAATTCCTAATCAGCTCTATCCTCGAGACCCATGATGCATTTGATGATCATGTTTTATGTAGATATCAAAGCTTTCCACAGCCTCACCAAAGAATAGAGATCTTTTTGTTCTACCCTGATCCTTCACCAATTCATGCCTTTTCTTCCTTGCTTGTATGATAATAATTACCAGCTATAGTTAATCCAAGATCTTATATTTTGGATTTACTTCTTATTCAAAATCCCACAGCAAAGGAGTCCAAGCCTTTTCAAAATCTTTTTATGATGACTGGTGAAAACCAACAGCACTACTCATTGTTTCCTTGTACCTCCCCACCCACACTTTGATCTGTTACATCCATCTGTTGTCTCTTGTCCTATATTGAGATTCTAAGCACTCACAGGTAGGGGCCATCTTTTTGTTGTTTGTACAATGCCAAGTACAATGGAGTCCTCGCCCACAAGTAGGACTCCTAGGCTTTATGGGAATACAAGTAAAAAATAATAATATTCTATAACATCTAAACAATATATAAAATAAATTTAGATGGCCAGATCCTCAGATGGTATAAATCAGTCTAATTTCATTATCTTCAGTTGAATTTCCCTGATTTATGCCAGCTGAAGATCAGCCCCACTGAGTTCACGGTGGATTTTTTTTTCTTTTTCTTTTTTTTTTTTTGGTAGGGGAGCAGGTGGGTGGGAATATTATTTTCAGCTGCAAAGACCAATCTGTTTTGGTGTTTTTCCCAGGTCACTGACTTCATTGTCAGCTGAGTGCCACTCTCCAAAAAAGCACAAAACTGATTCCAGATAGCACTGAGATCCATTTGCAGCAAAAACATTTTCAAACATTTGCTTCATGTAGCATGGGTTTTCACTGGTAAAAACACCACTTAAGACAAATTTAAAAAAACACAGAATCTCAGCTTATTTGTGCATATTTAAAACCCCTTTTAACTTGGTCACGAGTGTAAAATAAGGCTTACTGCAAACTGCTTTCCACTTACCAGAATTCCCCATCCTCCATTTTAATCCTTAGCTGCTGTCCCACAGATGGGTCCACCACGTTCCACTCAGAAGAGCTGCAAGGGTGAAGCAGTTCATACATGCCATGAGTCCTAAAGCTTCAACAACTCACAGTAAATTAAATTCTGGAAGATGGAGGTGCAACTCCACTGACCTGTTGGAGCTATACCAGTTACAATAGTGCTGAATTTGGCCCACTATGGGCAACATTATCATCCCACACTGCTCATTAGTAAGAAAAATATCATCATTACTGGCTGTAAACACGTGTGGTCTGTATTCCAAGCAGTTCCTGTGCTGTTACTCAGCAGTTTATTTCCAATTCCACAAATTGGGGGTAGGATCCAACCAAAATAATTTCATACAGGTGTGACCCTAAGAGTATCCCAGTGCCAGGTGACACATTGTTAGAATATTTACCCAAAGAGTGACATGTAACGTATCACTGGAAAACTCAGAACTCATTGATCATAAATATTATGTGTGGTATATGTAATAGGTTCATATATCATCCTCATATGGCCCCACAGTATGCCAACATTTTTATGGCTGACTTAGAACAACGCTTCCTCAGCTCTCATCCCCTAATGCCCCTACTCTACTTGCGCTACATTGATGACATCTTCATCATCTGGACCCATGGAAAAGAAGCTCTTGAGGAATTCCGCCATGATTTCAACAATTTCCATCCCACCATCAACCACAGCCTGGACCAGTCCACACAAGAGATCCACTTCCTGGACACTACGGTGCTAATAAGCGATGGTCACATAAACACCACCCTATATCGGAAACCTACTGACCGCTATTCCTACCTACATGCCTCTAGCTTTCATCCAGATCATACCACTCGATCCATTGTCTACAGCCAAGCGCTACGATATAACCGCATTTGCTCCAACCCCTCAGACAGAGACAAACACCTACAAGATCTCTGTCATGCATTCCTACAACTACAATACCCACCTGCTGAAGTGAAGAAACAGATTGACAGAGCCAGAAGAGTACCCAGAAGTCACCTACTACAGGACAGGCCCAACAAAGAAAACAACAGAACGCCACTAGCCATCACCTTCAGC
This sequence comes from Dermochelys coriacea, assembly GCF_009764565.3. Taxonomy (NCBI): domain Eukaryota; kingdom Metazoa; phylum Chordata; order Testudines; family Dermochelyidae; genus Dermochelys; species Dermochelys coriacea. The sequence goes on from NC_050074.1 coordinate 32,216,804, forward strand.
CCCCAACTAAAACCTCTCCAACGCATCATCAAGGATCTACAACCTATCCTGAAGGACGAGCCATCACTCTCACAGATCTTGGGAGACAGACCAGTCCTTGCTTACAGACAGCCCCCCAATCTGAAGCAAATACTCACCAGCAACCACACACCACACAACAGAACCACTAACCCAGGAACCTATCCTTGCAACAAAGCCCGTTGCCAACTCTGTCCACATATCTATTCAGGAGATACCATCATAGGGCCTAATCACATCAGCCACACTATCAGAGGCTCGTTCACCTGCGCATCTACCAATGTGATATATGCCATCATGTGCCAGCAATGCCCCTCTGCCATGTACATTGGCCAAACTGGACAGTCTCTACGTAAAAGAATGAATGGACACAAATCAGACGTCAAGAATTATAACATTCAAAAACCAGTTGGAGAACACTTCAATCTCTCTGGTCACTCGATCACAGACCTAAGAGTGGCTATACTTCAACAAAAAAGCTTCAAAAACAGACTCCAATGAGAGACTGCTGAATTGGAATTAATTTGCAAACTGGATACAATTAACTTAGGCTTGAATAGAGACTGGGAATGGATGAGTCATTACACAAAGTAAAACTATTTCCCCATGTTTCAGAGTAGCAGCCGTGTTAGTCTGTATTCGCAAAAAGAAAAGGAGTACTTGTGGCACCTTAGAGACTAACAAATTTATTAGAGCATAAGCTTTCGTGAGCTACAGGAATGCATCCGATGAAGTGAGCTGTAGCTCACGAAAGCTTATGCTCTAATAAATTTGTTAGTCTCTAAGGTGCCACAAGTACTCCTTTTCTATTTCCCCATGGTATTTCTCCCTCCCACCCCACCCCCCACTGTTCCTCTGATATTCTTGTTAACTGCTGGAATTAGCCTACCTTGCTTGTCACCATGAAAGGTTTTGCTCCTTTCCCCCCCCTGCTGCTGGTGATGGCTTATCTTAAGTGATCACTCTCCTTACAGTGTGTATGATAAACCCATTGTTTCATGTTCTCTGTGTGTGTGTATATAAATCTCTCCTCTGTTTTTTTCCACCAAATGCATCCGATGAAGTGAGCTGTAGCTCACGAAAGCTTATGCTCTAATAAATTTGTTAGTCTCTAAGGTGCCACAAGTACTCCTTTTCTTTTTCCTCATCACCATAATATCTGACTAACATCTGTCAAACATGGTTCATTCTGTCTCTCATCCTCTCCATAGGGGGAGAACTGTGTGTGCAGTGGAATGCTTTGTCTTGGGATTTTTAATTTATTTGTTAAATGTACATGGTGAGGACTGAACAAATTTGCAATAGAGCCTTTTACCTCTAGGTCACTAGTTCTGATTGGTAATGACTAGAAGCAGTTCCTTTTTGACAGCTATTTGCCATTTATCCAAGGTCCTTATCACCTGGATATCTAAGCAATGAGAGCCTATAGGAAGTGAATTGATACATCTGCAGTCCAGTTCCTAGTGGGAAGATATCTACATCTCATTAATCATTATCCTAGTTGGCACTATTTGGTCCCCTTTTTGCCAGTTGCAGCAGTGTACCAGGACTGATCTACCCTCAACTTCAGATCTTCCTTTTAAGTCAGAGTGGAGACATGCTAGCAAGGGTTGTGTGTGGAAAGCTTGATTGCTACCTAACCTATGCTGTGGAAGTTCAGTGTCTAGACCTGTCAAGCTGACACCTTCCACCAAGAGTAAATTTTATTTATTATTTTCCCCCTCCAATCTTCAGCATGGGCGCTGGAACAGTTTGTATATTGGGGGTGCTGAGAGCCATTGAACCAAACTGCAAACCCTGTATATGATGGAAACCAGTTCAAACCAGGGGCTGTGGCAGCATCCGCAGCACCCCTAGTTCCAGCACTTATAATCTTCAAAATCTTTATAAAAAGGAATTGATCCTTACTTATCACTCCAGGCTCCAGTCCATTCCACCTCTCCCCATGGGTTTCGCATTCGAATTAGATTAACATTCCGTCCTCGGAAGTTAATCTGTAATCACCACAGATATCCAGTTAGAGATACAATAATACTTGCTTTCTGTAGTATTTATTCCTTACAGCCAGGTGCGCAAAGAATTGTCATGCAAAAGACTACGATGGAGAGGAGAAAAACATAACTAGCTTTTAACACAAGAATGCTCTGAGGAAGAAAAACTGTGATTAGCTTTAAATGAAAACAACTTTTTCACTCTGCAGAAACAGTTGTGCAGAATTTGGATACTATTGGGATGAATGCTATAGGAAAAAAACTAAAATAGATCAGATAGTGAGAAAATTATTTCTTATGACCAAGAACTGTGTGCATACATGCCACTGTGCTCCATTAATTAAGGCCCTAGCCACAATGGTATCAGGACCTTACTAGCTACAGTCATATTTAAACATCGTTATAGCTAATAAGGTTCTGATTCTATTGCAGACAGTGTTTTAAAGGGGCATTTTCAGATATCCTCAGATATATATATTTCTCTGCAGATGTTTAGAAGCCATACATAGCAGGTAGCATTGTGCTTTAAAACTGACCAGTCTAGTTTCACAGTCTTGGTGAATCACATATAGCCATCAAGAAGTATATGAGATTTTAAAATTCTTTCGACTTTAGTAATCCAAAAGTGTTATTAAGTAACACATAGAAATACATGGATTCTCTGCTCCTTGCATTCTTTAAACCACGATTTGAGGACTTCAATAGCTCAGACATAGGTGAGAGGTTTATCGCAGGAGTGGGTGGGTGAGATTCTGAGGCCTGCGTTGTGCAGGAGGTCAGCCTAGATGATCATAATGGTCCCTTCTGACCTTAATATCTATGAATCTATGATTTGTACATTGTGTGAAATCTGTCACAGGTGACAACCCAAGATTACAAATGAACAAACAAACAAAAAAGGTTGCCTTATTTTAAGGCTCAAATACAAAATACTAAATCATGCAGAGACTTTAAAGTGGTAGTTTAAAAAAAGTTAGTTGCTGGTTCAAGGGTATAGGTTTTTATTGCAGATTTATTATTTTTAACCTGACACATTCCCTTAAAACTACCAGGGCATCTAATTGCTGCAGAGGGCATGGGTAAAACAAAGCTGGAGAAAGTGTGTTAATGTGCCAGTCCTGCTACATCTCATGGGATTTAAGCAATAGTTGATGGTCACCCAATTACATCAGACAGGAAAAAAAAAATGAACTCCACTTATTTTCTGCAAAGTCACAAACCTGTAACAAGATACATGCTAGGTGGTTGTGCCACAAAGACCTGCTACAGCAGAGCCACTTGGGATGGGGTGGGCAATGGGGTAGGCAAGGAAACATGGATCTGCCAGTGTACTGCACTCACTCCTCTTCTGTTTGACTTACTACCTAGCCCTATAACCCCACGATAAACACTGCAGTTATGATTCTTTCTGAAGGTCTTGAAAATCTCTCCAGACAACACGCAACATATTTTGTCTTTTTAGACTGCTTTATATCTGAGACTCTCAAACATTCATGATTTAAATCCCAGGACATGGGTGTCTAAGATATTATTTTTCCTACTATATAGCTGGGCAGGCTCAGGTGAAGTGACTTTTGCAAGGTCACACAGCAACAGAGTTGGGAATAGAACCCAGGAGACCTGATTCCCTATTCTAACTACTGCACAACAATCCCTCTCTTCAAACTCTTCAAGGGAGTGAAAATTGTACCTGTTTGGCTCCTGTGACCGAATAGGCATGACCCTTCACCAGCTTTTTAAATGTTACAGCCTCCATGTCAAAAGCACTGGTAATCTACATTTAAAAAGCACACAAGAATACATGTTAAAGTTGACAATGGCTTCACCTCTGTCCCTAAAAGAAAAGACATATTAACTCAAACTTAGCTTCTACACATACAGTAAACCCCAATTCATGCGAGGACCACAGCTGAACACGTACGAATGAGCCACCATGCCACTGTTTTATTTTGTTCAGGTTTTTACAATGCAACCATCACTGTGGTACCTAAGCAACAGCATGGTTTTTTTGGATACGCAGCCTTGCTCTCTCCCTGTTGCTGTAGTGCAGTGTTTCTCAACTTTTTTAGGTTGGTGACCCTTCATTCAAAGTCAAAACATTTTCCAATCCCACCCCCCCAATATTTACTAAAAAAGAGTAAAAAAAATTATTAATTATAAGCCCGTATAGTTGGTTTGGGTGTGTTTTCAGAGGTTGACAGAATAACTGACCTTGAAGGTTAAGAGTGTAAGCTTAGTGTAAGGTCAGAGAGTGAGAGAGCAAGATTTTCTTTTCTTTAGATTGTAATAAAATATTCAACACTGTACAATGCCCCTGGATTGACTTTCATGACACCCTTGGGGATCATGACCCACTGATTGAGAAACATTCCTCTAGTCTTTTCTAAGTCATTTATAAAATATTTTAAAATGAATGCAGATACTCTTGAAACTTTATAGCGTTATGAGCTGGGTGAAGCATTGTTATGGGATTGAGATTGAACTCATCCTTCAATTAACAACTGTAAACATAAGCCCCATCTTAGCCCTGGTCTACACTACAGAATTAGATTGATATAAGGCAGCTTACATTGACCTAACTCCAAGCATCTACACTAAAACGCATGTCACACTGATGTAACTCATCCACTACACTGACTTAATAACTGCACGTCCTTGAGAGGTGTAGCACTTAAGTCATTGTAGTTAGGTTGAGTGTCAGTGTAGATACTTTGTTGCTTACGTCAACTGTTGCTGCCTTTCAGAAGTAGACCCACAATGCCCCACATGGACAGTTAAATCAGTGCAAGCACTCCTGGTGAAGATGCACACCGCCGACACACAGAAGATAATGTGCATATGCAAAAGCTATTTAACTACTGCGGTGGCTGTACGCTGATGTAACGGAGATCAACTTAATTTTGTAGGGTAGACTTGCTGTTTGGGTAAGGATGTGTAAGGGGGAGAAGGTGCAACAGACAAGAAAGAAAGAGAGGAAAACAGTCTAACGGAGCAGCTGAAAACACGGTGGCTGACCCTCGGGGGAGGTTTTTGGGTTAGGGGTGCAGGCTAATGAGTGCTCTTAGTGCTGTGAGCAAAAAGAAGGTGTTTCCTGCTATTTAATTCCCATACACAACTCCGATCAAGAAAAAAAAGCTTCATCTCAGCCTTTTGTCTGAATTGAGAATTCTAGATTAACAAAAGAGGTTATTTCAGCAATAGTGCTGGAGCTCATCCTGTTGTCATCAAATACATAGAACCCATTGTCATCATGTTACTATCACAGATAGCAGAGACCACCATGTTACTGAACAGGGCCATGGTATACAGGCAATAACCCCACTGGGAAAAGGACCTCTGGCTGCCCAGTGAGAGGGCGAACCACAGGATGGCCATCATGTACAGTTGGTATGGAAACAGCAAACTAACAGCCAATGGTTAAGAACTCTGTGCATTTTGTATGTGTATCTGAACTAAGGAAGAAGTGAACCTTGCTGTTAGAAGAGCTGGTAGACAGGTGAACATGAGACTGGCGCACACATTCGTGAGCTTCAGTAAGTCACCTGAGGGAATTCCAGTGGAGTTACTTTCTGAAGCACATCTAGATTAAGTGCAGTTTTCTACAGTATATATGCAACCATCACCATCTCACACATTTATTTGGATTGGTACAGAATGAAAAAGCAAGCCTACCCAGGGCTCTAGGCACCTTTGCCATACAAGCTAAACACTAAACAAAACTGAATACAACAATTTTCAAAAAAAACAAAATGGAGATGGGAGGAGCCATGGTCCCAACCCTCAATGCATGAATCTCAACCTTGAGAAAAGACGGGCTTTGCAATGTATGACAGTGTATGTATATGCACACTGCAGGCAGTAGATGAAGCGAAAGATTAAGTGACTTTAACCTCCTGATAGTCAGTGAATCATTGGACACCAGAAGGCTTTGTTGCTATTCTAAAACATTTCTTCTAATGTGGGACTTGGGGATTTGTTGTAAATATTGATAGGAGATGCACATAGCTCAGCAGCCATGATGAGTGCTCCATTTGTTTCAGCTTAACAGCCATTTTGGAACAAAGCTCTGTTTTTGTTAATGAATTTGGGCTTGAGAGCCTGCCTAGGATAGAGGCCACAATGTGAGCACAAAGGTTTATTTTCACTGCAGCAGTTAGCCTGGGTGAGTACACTCAAGTTGAGCTAACCTAGCTCAAGTGAGAGCAACCACACTGCAAAACAACACTTGAACTACAAAGAGTGCCTGGATTAGCAAAGTGATACTGGATTGGCATCTGGTTTATTATAACTCAAGCTGCTGTATCCCTACTGCATTGCTGGTTTGAGTGACAGCAACACTCAAGCTTCAGCCTATACACCCCAACAAGCAAATTAGCTCAAGCGTAAAGCACTACTTTCAACTCGACGTCGAAATGTATGTGGATAGGAATAGGGTTGTGGCAAAAATTGAGCTATACCTCAAGCTAACACTGAAGTGAAGAAAAGCCCTTAAAAGTGATGTGGCTTGCCTGGCTGAGTAGACGGTTGAAGAGTCCAGCAGACAACAAGAGGAGTTTGCGTGTGTGTGTGTGTGCACGCCTGTGTGTGTGTGCATTGAATGGTTGCCAAAGGAACACAACATGCCCAGCTAGATGCCCAGGAGCAAAGGGATCCCTGAGCCACTGCCTTGTTTTGAGAATGAGCAACCTCAAATCCCCAGCCTATTAAAATGGTCCAAGACCCACTCACCCATCATCACCACCACCAATAAGAAAAAAGTGCAGGATACCCTACAAAAGAGGAACTCACGTCAATGGAGCAGCCAAGCAGAGATCCCCTTTCCAGGGCTTTCAGAATAATTTGGTAAAGGTCACTGGGAGGTTTCTGAAGCTCGTACCATTCGGTGACCCCTCCAGTGAAGTCTTCAAAGCCCTCCGAAGTGCTTCCTCCAGACAGAGCTTCATAGCTGCCATTCACCCTGAATGAGAACGAGGAAGGCAGATAGTTAGAATTTTCCCATTGCTGTCACACACTCTGGGGCACATTAGTCAGGAAATATCCACCAGCCAAGTGATTAGTACATCATGGCCATTTCCAAAGCAGAGATGGGCAAGCCCAGACACTGGCACTTACTTGGCATAAGCCTTCTCGAGTAGGGCACTCCAGAACTCATTGCCTTGTGCCGAGTGTACAAAAGCCAGCTTCCCATCCTTCATCGGGAGAAGATCGTCCACTACAACGTCCACCCACTCCCCAAACTGCCAGATCTGCACAGAGGAGAGACAGATGTATACAAACTGATGGTGAAAACAGCTATAGGTTCTAAGGTCATCCTGATCACCATATTATCCAAACACCTTCCAAAAATGCATTAAGCAACATACTTAATATGTGGTACATGTGGCTCATTCTCTAGCTCATCTCCCCAGGGAAAGAATTGTGTGGGCAGTGTCTGGTGAGCTAGGTTGTTTAGTGTGTGTTTAGAAGTTCTTGTAAAACACGGTTTCAATTCTAGTGTAGACAAACCCATTTTGAGAGAAGAATTAATTTGTATAATACCCCTGTGTAAGCATGGACACTAATCAACTGATAAAAATGTTTGCATTGCCAGTTTTGCTGTACGCTGTGCTACTCACACTGGTGCTGCAGGATGCAAAGGCTATGAAAATGAGAAGGCCATGTTCTTTGCAGAGGTCTGGCAAAGTGCCCGGGCTATTTGTTACTGCTCATGCCCAAGCAACTGTGCGGTAATTAAATCCCCAAAACTTTGCAAGTCAAGTGATGGGGCACTAAGATTCCATTCAATCCTTACAATTAATGGGCAAAAAGGTCATGTAGTTGTCTGAAGCCTCAGTTCAGCAAAGTACTTTTGCAACTGCCTAACTTTAAGCATGTGTCTAATTTACCTGACTTCAGCATGACTACTCACATACTCAAAGTTAGCCATGTTCTTAAGTATCTTGATGAATTATTGTCCAAATTCCCTGTGAATGTGAACCCAGAAATGAAATTTTAATTAATTGGCTGAGCTCGTGAGGCATTATACACAACTTGATGGCAGTTCACTGTATGGATGTAGAATCAACTTCCAAACATTGGATCTCATTATGCTTTTTTCTCCAGATAAAAGAACTGTCTACTATTAGAAATCTCTTCCATGTAGTTAGATTCTTGTACGTAGACCATAGTATAGTCACATCTAAACCCTTAGAGAAACAAAATATTTTTAACTCCTTTAGTCTTAATATAAAGCATGTTTTCCAGACTTTAAATCATTCTTGTAGCTTTTTTCTGAACCCTTTCCAATTTTTCCAACCTCCTTTTTGAAGTATGGACACAAGAACAGGACACGGTATCCAGTAATGGTCTCATTGATGCTATATCCAGAAGTAACACCTGTGACACATGACATATACAATATCATGGACAAACCTTATGGAATTAAATTAAACCTTACTGAACTAAGCTAAACTTTATGGAATTAAGTTTTAATACCTTTGGAGTCCATTGTACTGAAAATGTAAATGTTTCTATGCAATTCCACCATAGTGCACAACTTCTATAAGAGGAAGGCAGGATTAATGCGATTTCTGGGAGATAAGAATTTCAAAGGACTTTTTGGGACAATGTGTGTGCAGTGGATTTCTTAGGAAATACATGGGGGTGAAGGGAATGCAAATGACCCCTCTCGAATCAGACTTTTTTAAGCTGCATTTTGAGCAGAGATCCATTATTTGGCTGATTACCAATTCGTCTTTTCAAAGACCCAAACTGGATAAATGAATGAGTCTCTTGGGAGTTCTTGTTCAGAGCAAAGGGTGTGATGAACTTGAAATCACAGGAAAACACCCGAGTGGAGGCTGAAGGATTTTTCCATCTAGAGTTGCTGTTACAGTTGGGATGATCTCTGGTAAGCTTATTAGCAGGTATATAGGTTCTTTTATTGTTTTTAATATGTTTTCTCTGTATTGCTTGTACCTTAAGAATAAAATGTGCTTGCTTAGGAGGAGCGGTGTGGTAGCTTAACTGTAGTAACTACACTGTTAACCATCGCTGAAGAGAAGGCAACAGAAGCCTGCTTAGACAGCCTGTCTTTTGATGGGGATATCACAGGATGGTCAAGGGACTATGCAGCGTGGAAATATCCTGATAAGAAGGTAGAGAGAGATGTGTCTTCACCTAAGATAGCCAATGGATAGGGAGCTATAAGCCTAAAGTGGGTGCCCTTGCTGGATCACAGAGGGGGAATACAGGTGCAGTTGCCCTTAACTGTGACAATACCATCTCCCTACTCCCACTTTGTAGTCTCTTTCTTATACATTGAAGGATTGTGTTCATCATCTTAGCTACAGCATCACACTGGGAGCTCATGTTATCCTGTGACCCCTAAGTCCTTTTCAGAGTCACTCTTAAGTGACTTATGGCTTGTCTACATTTCCTGTTGAATTGACGGGCAGTGATCGATCCAGCGAGGGTCAATTTATCACATCTAGACAAATCAACCGCCAAACACTCTCCCGTCGACTCCGGTACTCCACCAGGGCAAGAGGCGCAAGTGAAGTAGACGAGAGAGAATCAGCCGTCAACTTACCACAGTGAAGACACCACGGTAAGTAGATCTAAGTTCCTCACCTTCAGCTATGTTATTCACATAGCTGAAGTTGCATAACTTACATCGATCCCCCCCCAAGTGCAGACCAGGCCTTAGACTAAGTCCCACTGAAAGTCAATGGGAATGCAGCTCCTTAGTGGAGTAGAGGGATTTAGCAATATTTGAAATATATGCTTTCCAGGAAAAAAAAAATCTCCTCCTTGTTTCTGCTGCTAGAACTGTAGCAAACTTCGAATGCAGCCTGCTATAGTAGCGAGATCTTCCATTATCTGATTTGATAGCGTGTGACATCTGCTCACAGTCACCGGGAACTGGTTGAATCAAAACACTGCAATGTCATCCTCTGTATGAAGTTTTAAATACACAGCTCATGGGACTGGAAAATAAGTTCTAGTTATATCCAGCTAGTTTGGACACGTGATCGGTAACAGAGCTGGGTGTGGTTCAGTCACAATGCACAAGGAAGGTACAATTTTAAAAACAATAGAGAATCAGACCCACATGCCTTGCACATTGTGCAGTCATTAACACTTGTGCCAAATATTCCTATTCTTATTTAGCAGCATTTTACATCTTATTTAGTATCATTCTGCACCACAGTAAGGAACAAGATGGAGAGTCAGGCTCTTTTTTTTTTTTTTGGTGGTCTTTAGATGGCCCCCATTGCTGTAGTATCTGTGCACATCACACTCAATATATTTATCCTCAGCCCTTGAGGTAGGCAAATACTATTCTCCTCATTTTATAGAGGGAGAATTGAGGCACAGAGTAATTAAGGCTCGCCCAAGGTCACACAAAATCTAGGGCAGAACAGGGTCTTGAACCCATGTCTCCTAGATCCTGTGTTAATGCCCTAACTACCTGACCATCCTTCCTCTCACAGTCCTGTTGTGAAGGCCTCATCTTGGCCAACAACTGGTGATTGAACTGGGGACCACCACAGCTAAAAGCACGAGTCTCTAGCGTTTGTGCTAAAGAGCCAGGTTCTGTAGCTGTGGGCTAATATAGAATAGGCTTGGGGTAGGGGAAGGGAATGGGGACCCTGTGTGTTAATGCACTCGTCTTTCACCAGTGGAGATTGGGGAAGTTTAAATGAGTTTGGTGGTTTTAACTTAGCCCCCAGTCAACTTATTGTCCAGATGAGAAAATACACCCTAGTCTGTGCTCAGAAGAGAGTCAGAAATGGTGTTTCAAGAGTAGATAGCTGCATTTCAGAGTACAGGGACGTTGGCAGAGTTGCTTGTTGACTGGATGGGATGGAACAGACTGCTGCAGATCAGGACTGAGGTGCATTGGCAGAGCTGGGGAGGGAAGAACGTACACTATACAAGTAAGCATTGCTCTCACCAGAACTATTGGGCTCCCTCTGTGGGAAGCACCTATTCCCTTCAAGTGTTTCAATTGTCAAAAACTGAATTTTCAGTTTGTTTTAATGAGAATTCAGAATAACTACTTCACTCTTCAGGGTTTCTACACTGCTTAGTCATTGCAGCAACTCAGCCCACAGAAACTGGCCTCTGTTCAGATCAGTTTAACTGTCAGGACCAAAATGTTCAGTTCAAGGCTGCCCAGAGAAAAGCACAAATTCTTTATAATCAGCCTGGTTTCATTCCTCATTAGTAAGAACATCTCAGAGGTACCTAGAAAGGCATCAGTGCATTTGCAGTTCCTCTGACATGCAGTAAGACCACAGATCAAGATTCCAAGCTTTTTATTTTATTCAAGTGCCCCATGATCCTGAAATTTGGCGGTCAATTTTAGGGATTTCTAAGGTGCCTAACACATGGTATATTAAATTCCAGCTTCCAATGAAGTCATTGGACACTTAGGTAATATGAAGGTGCAGGGAAGGTGCTAACCCTCCAATTAAAGACCAAAAATTCTGTAAAGTTTATATTAAAATACTTATAAAAAGTTTTAAATTCCAGTTTTCCAAGTAGAAATGCCACAAAATACATAACTGTCAAGTCATGATGCAGCTGATATTTGCCAAGGCAACAACCCAAAATTGACATGCCAAATTTCTACCTAAATTAAATATAGGAAATTTATTTTATAAAGTATCCTGGTTAGATGATCTAGTAAAGAACTAGAGCAACATATACAGCATTTCATATCTGCAAAGTGCTTTACATAATTAGTTAATTAAGCCTTAGGGAATTTAAATTAATGGATTTTAAGGCCAGAAGGGACCGTTAGATCATCTAGTCTGACCTATAGAAGATAGGCCGGAGTATTTCTCCTTCATCCCTGTATTGAGCCCAGTGACTTATGTCTGACTGAAGAATCTCTTCCAGAAAGGCATCCCAGCTTGATCTGAAGACTGCAAAAGATGGAGAATCTGCCATTTTCCTGGCGCGTTTGTTCCAATGGTTAATCATCCTCATTGTTAAAAATACGTACCTTATTTCTAACTGAAATTGGTCTGGCTTTAGTTTCTTGTTCTTCTTCTAACAAGACACTGGTTCTTGTTATGCCTTCCTCTGCTCGATTAAAGCCCCTTTTAGTACCCAGTATTCTTCCCCAGGAAGAGACTTACACACTGTGATCAAGTCACTTCTTCATATTCTTTTTGATCAACTAAACTGATTGAGCTCTTTAAATCTCACACTGAGACTGTTGTCAGAACTGGTATTAGTACCAAGCATTCCTGGCTCCCAGGCCTTTATTATTGCAATAGCAGCTACTGGCTTCAACTGAGATCGTGGACCCATTGTGCTAGATGTTGTACAGACACAAAGACATAGAGGAAGTGACTTGCCCAAGGTCACATGGCAAGTCATAGGCAGAGCCAAGAACAGAATCCAAGTCTCAAAGTCCCAATCCAGTGCCCTATCCAGTAATTCCCACTGCCACTTGTGGTCCTGTGTTCAGACTGTGCTTCTGCCTACATGGGCCAAACCTAAATGCAGATAATGTTTGCAATTTCTCTTTATTTGGTCCCTCTTGCCCCTAGTGTCAGGCTTGCCTCCAACCCCACAGCATCTTCCCTCCTTTCCCAGCCTGGCACTCCCTGCACAGAATGGGTGTAACCATGATGAATAATGAATCAGCTTTGCAACTGCAATGAAATTCACTAGACCTTGGGCTTTACCCCACGGGCATTGCTCAATGGTGCTTAAACCTACTGGTTTACTAATCAAACAAATATTTCTTGGTTTAGATAGAGATCAGTGCAATTTTCTTCCTGCTAAATATGCATGTAGAGCACTACGCCCAAAATAAACAACAGTGCAGGTAAAGCAAAAATAAATAAATAATGACATTAGTGTTAACTTTGAATTCCTGCTGAGGGCGGAGAGCTGGATCTGCAGCACAAAGGTAACCACTAGGACCATTGTCCCAACAGCCACTGGCATTGCACCAACAAGGTACAGTTTGTTTAGAACTGAAAATGTGCTCAGTGCTGAACAAGGGCAAAACAAAAGTCTCTTCTTAAAGAGCCAACAGTCTAACAGGCAAGAGGGAGAGAGAGTAACGATACCAGTATATGCAGCTTTATACCTGTATAACTGTATCCACACCAGGCCCTGGTCTACACTAGGAGTTGAGGTTGAATTTAGCAGTGTTAAATGGATTTAACCCTGCACCTGTCCACACGACGAAGCCCCTTTTTTTTTTTTTTTTGACTTAAAGGGCTCTTAAAATCGATTTCCTTACTCCACCCCCGACAAGGGGATTAGCGCTGAAATCGGCCTTGCTGGGTCGAATTTGGGGTACTGTGGACACAATTAGACGGTATTGGCCTCCAGCAGCTATCCCAGAGTGCTCCATTGTGACCGCTCTGGACAGCGCTCTCAACTCAGATGCACTGGCCAGGTAGACAGGAAAAGGCCCGCGAACTTTTGAATTTCATTTCCTGTTTGGCCAGCGTGGCAAGCTGCAGGTGAGTGCAGAGCTCATCAGCAGAGGTGACCATGCAGAGCTCATCAGCAGAGGTGACCATGATGGAGTCCCAGAATCGCAAAAGAGCTCCAGCATGGACCGAACGGGAGGTACGGGATCTGATCGCTGTACAGAGAGAGGAATCCGTGCTATCAGAACTCCGTTCCAGTTTTTGAAATGCCAAAATATTTGTCAAAATCTCCCAGTGCATGAAGGACAGAGGCAATAACAGGGACCCAAAGCAGTGCCACATGAAACTTAAGGAACTGAGGCAAGCCTACCAGAAAACCAGAGAGGCAAACGGCCACTCCGGGTGAGAGCCTCAAACATGCTGCTTCTACCCCAACCGTGTTGTTTGACTCCTTCAATGAAGATGGAGGCAACACGGAAGCAGGTTTTGGGGATGAGGAAGATTGATGATTATGATGAGGTTGTAGATAGCTCACAGCAAGCAAGTGGAGAAACCGGTTTTCCCGACAGCCAAGAACTGTTTCTAATCCTGGACCAGGAGCCAGTACCCCTCCGAACTCACCCAAGGCTGCCTACCAGACCCGCCAGGCAGAGAAGGGACCTCTGGTGAATGTACCTTTTTAAATAGTATACATGGTTTAAAAGCAAGCATGTTTAATGATTAATTTGCCCTGGCATTCGCGGCTCTCCTGGATATATTCCCAAAGCCTTTGCAAACATTTTCTGGGGAGGGCAGCCTTATTCTGTCCACCATGGTAGGACACTTTACCACTCCAGGCCAGTAGCACGTAGTCGGGAATCATTGTAGAACAAAGCATTGCAGTGTATGTTTGCTGGCATTCAAACAACATCTGTTCTTTATCTCTCTGTGTTATCCTCAGGAGAGTGATATCATTCATGGTCACCTGGTTGAAATAGGGTGCTTTTCTTAAGGGGACATTCAGAGGTGCCCATTCCTGCTGGGCTGTTTGCCTGTGGCTGAACAGAAATGTTCCCCGCTGTTAGCCACGGGGAAGGGGGGAAGGGTGAGGGGCTCGCCAGGCGGTGAGGGGAGGCAAAATATGACCTTGTAACGAAAGCACATGTGCTATGAATGTAATGTTAACAGCAAGGTTTACTGTGAAAGAGTGTACCCATTGTTCTATAAAATGTGTCTTTTTAAATACTACTGTCCCTTTTTTTTTCTCCACCAGCTGCATGTGTTTCAAGGATCACAGGATCTTCTCCTTCCCAGAAGTGAAGATTAGAAGGCGAAAAAAAACGCACTTGCGATGAAATGTTCTCTGAGCTCATGCTGTCCTCCGACACTGACAAAGCACAAAAAAATGCATGGAGGCAGACAATGTTAGAGTGCAGGAAAGCACAAAATGACCAGAAGGAGATCTGGCGCGTTGAAGAGAGTAAGTGGCGGGCTGAAGCTGAAAGGTGGCGGCAGTGTGATGAGAGGAGGCAGGATTCAATGCTGAGGCTGCTGGAGGATCAAACTCATATGTTCCAGCATATGGTTGAGCTGTAGGAAAGGCAGCAGGAGCACAGACCGCCGCTACAGCCCCTGTGTAACCAACTGCCCTCCTCCCCAAGTTCCATAGCCTCCTCAACCAGACGCCCAAGAACACGGTGGGGGGCCTCCGGCCCAGAGGATTGCCCAAGCAACAGAAGACTGGCATTCAATAAGTTTTAAAGTTTTAAACTTTTAAGGTGCTGTGTGGCCTTGTCCTTCCCTCCTCCACCACCCCACCCGGTGCTTCCCTCCTCCATCACCCCTCCTGGGCTACCTTGGCAGTTATCCCCTTATTTGTGCGATGAATTAATAAAGAACGCATGAATGTGAAGCAACAATAACTTTATTGCCTCTGCAAGTGGTGATCGAAGGGAGGTGGGGAGGGTGGGTTAGCTTACCGGGAAGTAAAGTGAACCAAGGGGGGAGTGGGTTCATCAAGGAGAAACAAACAGAACTTTCACACTGTAGCCTGGCCAAACTGGTAAACTGGTAAACTTTGTAAACTGGTTTTCAAAGCTTCTCTGATGCGCACCGTGCCCTCCTATGCTCTTCTAACCACCCAGGTGTCTGGCTGCGCGTAACCAGCAGCCAGGCGATTTGCCTCAACCTCCCACCCCGCCATAAACATTTCCCCCTTACTCTCACAGATATTGTGGAGCGCACAGCAAGTAGTAATAACAGTGGGAATATTGGTTTCGCTGAGGTCTAACCGAGTCAGTAAACTGCGCCAGCGCGCTTTTAAACGTCCATATGCACATTCTACCACCATTCTGCACTTGCTCAGCTTGTAGTCGAACAGTTCCTGACTACTGTCCAGGCTGCCTGTGTATGGCTTCATGAGCCATGGCATTAAGGGGTAGGCTGGGTCCCCAGGGATAACTATAGGCATTTCAACATCCCCAACAGTTATTTTCTGGCCTGGGAATAAAGTCCCTTCCTGCAGCTTTTGAAACAGACCAGAGTTCCTGAAGATGCGAGCATCGTGTACCTTTCCTGGCCATCCCACATTGATGTTGGTGAAACGTCCCTTGTGATCCACCAGTGCTTGCAGCACTATTGAAAAGCACCCCTTGTGGTTTATGTACTCGCCGGCTTGGTGCTCCGGTGCCAAGATAGGGATATGGGTTCCGTCTATCGCCCCACCACAGTTAGGGAATCCCATTGCAGCAAAGCCATCCACTATGACCTGCACATTTCCCAGAGTCACTACCCTTGATATCAGCAGATCTTTGATTGCGTTGGCTACTTGCATCACAGCAGCCCCCACAGTAGATTTGCCCACTCCAAATTGATTCCCGACTGACCGGTAGCTGTCTGGCATTGCAGGCTTCCACAGGACTATTGCCACTCGCTTCTCAACTGTGAGGGCTGCTCTCATCTTGGTATTCTTGCGCTTCAGGGCAGGGGAAAGCAAGTCACAAAGTTATATGGAAGTGCCCTTACACATGCAAAAGTTTCGCAGCCACTGGGAATCATCCCAGACCTGCAATACTATGCAGTCCTACCAGTCTGTGCTTGTTTCCCGGGCCCAGAATTGGCGTTCCACCGCATGAACCTGCCCCATTAGCACCATGATGCCTGCATTGCCAAGGCCCGTGCTTTGAGAGAAGTCTGTGTCCATGTCCTCATCACTCTCGTCACCGCGCTGATATTGCCTACTTGCCCGGTTTCACTTTGCCAGGTTCTGGTGCTGCATATACCGCTAGATAATGTGTGTGGTGTTTAATGTGCTCCTAATTGCCAAAGTGATCTGAGCGGGCTCCATGCTTGCCGTGGTATGGCGTCTGCACAGAAAAAAGGCGCGGAACGATTCTCTGCCGTTGCACTGATGAAGGGGGGGCAACTGACGACATAGCTTACAGGGTTGGCTTACAGGGAATTAAAATCAACAAAGGGGGTGGCTTTACATCAAGGAGAAACAAAAACAACTGTCACACAGACTGGCCCCCTCAAGGATTGAACTCAAAATCCTGGGTTTAGCAGGCCAACGCTCAACCCAATGCTCAACCCCCTGAGCTATCCCTCCCCTTGGTATTTCAGGCAGGAGTGAATCTCATTTAAAGTTTTCAAGGTGCCCCTGACAGACCTCACTGAAAGGACTGCTGGCCATTGATTTCACGGAGGGAGGGAAGGGGGAGCAAATGAATACAAAACAAATCTGGTGTATTTCTTGTTTTGATCCACTCCATCTATCTTTTACTTCTTTGACTGGCAGCAGATGGTGCTGTAGGACTGCTAGCCATCCACATCTCCTGGCTGCTCGGCAGAAGATGGTACAATAGGACTGCCGGCAGGACTAAAGAGAATGACCTGGTCGAGTCACTCCTAATTTAGTCCCTGCGCCCATGTCTGCCCAGGCACTCCTGACCGACCTTACCAAAGCGGCCAGGAGCACCTCAGACATGATGACGATGGTTATCAGGCCTGTTGCACCGTCTGCTGCCACAAGGAAATGGGTTGCTGCTGCTGTGTAGCAATGCAGTACCACGTCTGCCAGCACCCAGGAGACATAGGGTGACAGTGAGCTGAGCGGGCTTCATGCTTGCTGTGGTATGGCGTCTGCACAGGTAACTCAGGAAAAAAGGCATGAAACGATTGTCTGCTGTTGCTTTCACGGAGGGAGGGCCTGATGACATGTACCCAGAACCACCTGCGACAATGTTTTTTGCCCCATCAGGCATTGGGATCTCAACCCAGAATTCCAATGGGTGGTGGAGACTGCGGGAACTGTGGGATAGCTACCCACAGTGCAACAC
This sequence comes from Dermochelys coriacea, assembly GCF_009764565.3. Lineage (NCBI taxonomy): Eukaryota > Metazoa > Chordata > Testudines > Dermochelyidae > Dermochelys > Dermochelys coriacea. The sequence goes on from NC_050074.1 coordinate 32,234,516, forward strand.
TCCGGAAGTCGACGCTAGCCTTGGTATTGTGGAAGCACTCCGCCGAGTTAATGCACTTAGAGCATTTTGTGTGGGGAGACACACACAATTGACTACATAAAAACGATTTCTAAAAAAACGACTTCCGTAAATTTGACCTAATTTCATAGTGTAGACATACCCCAGGACTTGTACACTTCAGCTATATCAGTTTAAAACTGATACAGAAAAAGTGGTACAAAAACCATGTAGACAAAGTCCTAAAACAAGTGCCCTATACAAGTTGTTCTAAGGTCTTTGCTTACTGATGGTGACATGCTTTCTTGCTTCCTACCAGCTTCAAGACATGTATTTCTCATCAGTAACTGAGCTCTTCAGGCTCCCAGAGACCTCTCTCTCTAGCAGGTAACAAGTTGCTACTGATTTCTCTCCAAAGCCTCTTAACAGAATTAGGCCAACACCTTTCCACCTTTCCAGTCAAGGTTTAATGTTCCACCCCTGCCTGCAAAACCCTGGGGGAAGCTTGTCCTACATGTGATCCAATATTTTTAAGGTTGCAACTGTTAAAAGGTGCCAATGAACATGATACAAAATGTGTATCACACAGCCTGATAGGAACCTTTTTTTGATCTATACATTATTTTCACGCATACACACACTTTTCACTTGGGCATCTTTGGGAAAGATACCAACAGTCAAGTGTTATAGGGTGGGCTAGCCCTTTAAGGGGAGTTGGCCTCAGCTCTATCTGTACCTAGTTATCTGCCTCGTATGTGATGGGTTTGGCCCAGTAGTTGGCCAGAATCATGCAATGGTAGTTCAGGGGGTGGGGCTTCCTATAAGAGATTTTCCTGCTTCAAAGAAGGGGAGACATCTCTGAAGAAGCCCAGAGTAAGCCTGGAGAGAGATCAGGGCCCTGATGCAAAGAAGGAACTGGAAGCTCAGGAAGGGTGAATTTAACTGCTGAGTTTGGAGAAGAAGGCTGGGAGATTCTAGCTTTGAGTTAAACGGTTATTTTGTATAAAATAAACCAGACCCCAGAAGGGGAGAGTAAGCACCAGTTGTGGCAGTTTTACTGGGGAAGAAGGTAAACTGAGGGAGCAGCAGGGTCCAACACCAGATGAGGTGAGAATTTCTTACATCCCAGCATCTCACCTGGAAGTGGAAGATGCCAGCATATCCATTCTGGAAGCTCTGCCCATGGGGGACCACTCGATGGAGGATGGTTTCATTCAAGGTGAGAGAAGCAATTGCAGCTAGGAGCCAGCAGTCACCTGAATGAAGGCAGAAAGAAAAGTTAGTCAAGGAAGTTCAATTTGCACCAAGGATGGGAAATAACACTACTGTTTCTTCAGCAGAACCTAGCTGCATTGGATCAAATAACTGCATGGTATGCGGCAGTTACATTTTATTCTGAGGAGAAAAATAAAAAGGTGCCAAGCAGCAAACATAATGGAGTGCAAGATTTCAGGCTTGTAAGTTACAGGAGCCATTTGGCAACTCAGGCACCCACTGGGGAGAAAGATATTTGCATAAACCACGCACCAATTCTTGCAGCTAACCAGAACTAGCTGTACAATCCCCCGTATGAGTCAGAGCAGCCTGGGGCTCCCGCGCAGACATTCTCCTAAGCCTCCTGCTGCAAGTTCTCACACATCCTCACCATTGTTTTCCAAGGCTGATCATTCTAAGTTTTGCTGCTGATTTGCTCTTCTCACTTATGTGGCACCAAAAATATGGCAATGCTGACGATGAATGGGATACTCTGGGCTTTAGTCTGACTCTGCAAAAGTCTGATATCCACTTGGTTTTTTAGACCAAAAGTGATGGAAGCCCCCTTGGATTTTTGCACTATAGCTGTTACTTGGCAGAGATACGAACATCCAGGGTGAGTGGCATAAAGAAAACAACCATTTTGGCCCTCAAATTTACAAGCTGCCTAAAACTCATAGTTCCATGCAGATGAGTGGAGAAATTTCCTTCCACTGGAGCTCCTGCCCCCTCACAGTTTGACCAGGTACCTCATAAGTTACAGTCCCCAAGCAAGTTTATCCAGTTCTCTGTGCACTATGCACAGGGTTTTTGCTTGGGTGTTGGGCGAGGTGAGATCCTGTGCTGGGCCAGAACTCACCGCCCAGGGAGAGAGGAGCTTTAAACAACCTTTGTGATCCTAGGCTGCTCTGGAAACTGGAGCAGCCCCTGGCATAACTGAAACAGCCCCAAGGGCCTAACTTATGGCAGCCTCCTGGGGGTGCCTTATGGGCCGCAGTTCAGCTCAGAATCTATGGAGTACTATGTATTGTGGCCTCACACCTAACACGGCCCCCCTGCCCAGTGCCCACAGCCCTAATCCCCTGTGCCAGGGCTTGCAGGTTCCTCCCCTGGCCAGATATAGAGCTTTTAGAGCCCCTTTTATCCAGCATAAAGGGGCCAGAATGGGGGGTGAGGATCTCAGCCGGGATAGGTTTTACTTTATGCTATGCCACTATAATTGGTTACACTTATTCAGGACCTGCTGTGGAAGACAAAGTATCAGATGACTAGTACCATCGGCAGGCCACAGAGCTCAAGGCCACTCTGCACAGCTGAGGAGACTGTAGGGAAAGGGTATAAAAATAGTGACCCTTGGCACATCCATAGCACCCTTCATCTCAAAGTGCTTTTGAAAATATTAAAGGAATTGGCACCTGAAATTGCAAGCCCATTAGCAAGAATTTGTAATGAATCTGTAAACTCAGGAGTAGTACCGAATGATTGGAGAATTGCTAATATAGTTCCTATTTTTAAGAAAGGAAAAAAAAGTGATCCGGGTAACTACAGGCCAGTTAGTTTGACATCTGTAGTATGCAAGGTCCTGGAAAAAATTTTGAAGGAGAAATTAGTTAAGGACATTGAAGTCAATGGTAAATGGGACAAAATACAACATGGTTTTACAAAAGGTAGATCGTGCCAAACCAACCTAATCTCCTTTTTTTGAAAAAGTAACAGATTTTTTAGATAAAGGAAATGCAGTGGATCTAATTTACCTAGATTTCAGTAAGGCATTTGATACCGTGCCACATGGGGAATTATTAGTTAAATTGGAGAAGATGGGGATCAATATGAACATCAAAAGGTGGATAAGGAATTGGTTAAAGGGGAGACTGCTAAGGGTCCTACTGAAAGGAGAACTGTCAGGTTGGAGGGAGGTTACCAGTGGAGTTCCTCAGGGATCGGTTTTGGGACCAGTCTTATTTAATCTTTTTATTACTGACCTTGGCACAAAAAGTGGGAGTGTGCTAATAAAGTTTGCAGATGATACAAAGCTGGGAGGTATTGCCAATTCAGAGAAGGATCGGGATATTATACAGGAGGATCTGGATGACCTTGTAAACTGGAGTAATAGTAATAGGATGAAATTTAATAGTGAGAAGTGTAAGGTTATGCATTTAGGGATTAATAAAAAGAATTTTAGTTATAAGTTGGGGACGCATCAATTAGAAGTAACGGAAGAGGAGAAGGACCTTGGAGTATTGGTTGATCATAGGATGACTATGAGCTGCCAATGTGATATGGCTGTGAAAAAAGCTAATGCGGTTTTGGGATGCATCAGGAGAGGCATTTCCAGTAGGGATAAGGAGGTTTTAGTACCATTATACAAGGCACTGGTGAGACCTCACCTAGAATACTGTGTGCAGTTCTGGTCTCCCATGTTTAAAAAGGATGACTTCAAACTGGAGCAGGTACAGAGAAGGGCTACTAGGATGATCCGAGGAATGGAAAACTTGTCTTATGAAAGGAGACTTAAGGAGTTTGGCTTGTTTAGCCTAACTAAAAGAAGGTTGAGGGGAGATATGATTGCTCTCTATAAATATATCAGAGGGATAAATACAGGAGAGGGAGAGGAATTATTTCAGCTCAGCACCAATGTGGACACAAGAACAAATGGGTATAAACTGGCCACCAGGAAGTTTAGACTTGAAATTAGACGAAGGTTTCTAACTATCAGAGGAGTGAAGTTTTGGAATAGCCTTCCAAGGGAAGCAGTGGGGGCAAAAGATCTATCTGGTTTTAAGATTCTACTCGATAAGTTTATGGAGGAGATGGTATGATGGGATAATGGGATTTTGGTAAGTAATTGATCTTTAAATATTCAGGGTAAATAGGACTAATCCCCTGAGATGGGATATTAGATGGATGGGATCTGAGTTACCCAGGAAAGAATTTTCTGTAGTATCTGGCTGGTGAATCTTGCCCATATGCTCAGGGTTTAGCTGATTGCCATATTTGGGGTCGGGAAGGAATTTTCCTCTAGGGCAGATTGGAAGAGACCCTGGAGGTTTTTCGCATTCCTCTGTAGCATGGGGCACAGGTCACTTGCTGGAGGATTTTCTGCTCCTTGAAGTCTTTAAACCATGATTTCAGGACTTCAATAGCTCAGACATAGGTGAGAAGTTTTTCACAGGAGGGGGTGGGTGAGATTCTGTGGCCTGCGTTGTGCAGGAGGTCGGACTAGATGATCAGAATGGTCCCTTCTGACCTTAGTATCTATGAATCTATGAAAACATCAATGAAGCCCTGTATGTCTGTGCAGTCAGTCCTTGTGGAAAAATAGCATCAGGGAGCAGTGAAACAACTTGCCCCAGGGCTGAGCGGCAAATCAATAGCCAAGCCAGGAACAGAACCCAGGAGTCCTATCTCACTCCTCCTTGCTCTGACCATTAGAGCACTGCCTTAGCTGAAGAATAAGACCCCAGCGTGTCAGTGCCAGGAGGCATGGTCAAAGTGAAGCTTGGGAAAAGTTCATACACTGTGTAAACAAATATATATTAAAGATAACTTACAACTTATTTCTGTGCCAAAAAAAAAACCAAAACAAAACTCCTACGTAACACCTTGGAATACCATGTGGAACTCCTTGCCACAAGATATCCATGAGGCTAAGAGCTTAGCAGGATTTTAAAAAGGATCGGATATTTATATGGATAAGGAGACTCTCCAAAGTTACAATAGCAATTTAAAAAAAATGAATATGGGATTTTATCAATCCTCTTGCATCAGGGCATCAGCCAATCTCGAACAGGGTTAGGAAGGCAGTTTCCTGAGGGGTAGGATCTCTGAACACTATGGGATTTCTGGCACCTTCGTCTGAAGCAGCTGGTGCTGGCTGCTGTCAGAGAACGGGCTAGGTCAGGAGCGGGCAAACTTTTTTGGCCTGAGGACCACATTGGGTTTCTGAAATTGTATGCAGGGCCAGTTAGGGGACGCTGGGCCTCCCCAAACAGCCAGACATGGCCCAGCCCCCACCCCCTATCCGACACCCTTACTTCTCGCCCCCTGATGGCCTCCTGGGGACTCCTGCCCCATCCAACCCCCGCCCCCCCCCCCCGCTCCCTGCCCCTTACCACGCAGCCTGGAGCACCAGTGGCTGCACCAGGACAGGCAGCCGCGCCACGCAGCACAGAGCACCGGGTCAGGCCGGGCTCTGCAGCTGTCCTGCCCCTGGAGCTCGCAGCCATGGTGCCTGGAGCATTGCACCAGCGGCACGGCGAGGTGAGGCTGCGGGGGAGGTGGGGGGACAGCAGGGGAGGCGCCGGGGGCCAGGAGCTTAGAGGCCCAGCAGGACAGTCCTGCGGGCTGTAGTTTGCCCACCTCTGGGCTAGGTGGACCCCTAGTCTAATCCAGTTTGGCAATTTCTGTGTTCCCACAGCTTGACAAGTGCAGGGGCACCATAGCAATTTGAGCTTAACTTATTTCTCATTCTGCTTTGCTCGTCACCTTTAATGGGGATCGGAAAACTACTTAGTAACAAAGTCGAAAAAGCCAGATGTGGGGCTGCCCCTCTTTTCTGCCAGCTCCTTACAAAGCTCTTTCAGTGGTCTCTGGTGGCCCACACTTGCTGTCTCCCCTGCTTCTGCACGATCTCAGAGGGACAGTTTAAAGACGGCTTCGGTGCAGTGGCAAAGGAGTAGATGGATGAAGGTTGGCAGCAGATGGGAAGGAGCAGACAAGCTGATGAGGCTTTTTAAATCCAAAGAACGCTTCATTGGGACTCACTTTCAGAAACAGCTGTGACAGCCGGCAACCAGCCAGGTGCTGTTAATGCCATTTCCCTCCCACATCCACCCCCAGTGGACATCAGAACGGCATTGTTTAATTCTCCGCACACTTCTCTCCCCGCCCAGCCCACCGTGTGGTCCTGGGATATTTAAAGTTTTGTGGCATTTGCACAGAGCGAGACTCCGTTCCTGCTACAACTGCCAATCTGCTGTAGGGAGGGGCACAGTGCAGACACACCATGCCCCTATACTGACTATGGGAGGAGCTGGACTGCAGCTGTCAGGGGGCTTCCCTCATCCAGGGCAGCGCTCATCCCTCCCAGGCTAGAAAAAACACAGGCAGCAGGACTGCTGCTGCCAAACTTACTGGTTAACACAGCTCATTGCAGCGTACTAAAGATCCAGTTGGTATGACTCCAAAGTCTGCATCACTCCAATGCAGCTGCTATTAAGCCTTCCAAATTCAGAGACTCTCCTCCCATTTTGAGACACACTTAAAAAATGTGCATCGTGGGAGGAACATGGCTTCTTTGTGTTTAACTGATCTGCATCTTTGCATTGTGTATTGATTTAAAAAGTGACTCATGGGTCTGGGAGCAGAGGCAGCATCCAATACCTGGGAAGACTGCAGTATTCTCCTGGGGTGGGAACTCTACTAAGCTAGGTTTGTGCCTGGGTTAGGAACATTTCATGTTAATCTTAAGGCACCCCTTGTGACCGGGCAAGGCCAGATGGCTATGGAAAAGTAGTCCTACTGGGATCCGGGAAGTGGGTGGGCGTATGGAAAAGTAGTCTTATTGGGATCCAGGAAGTGGGTGGGCATATGGAAAAGTAGTGGGAGATAGATATATTAGCTCCAGGCTAAACAAATCCCTGGTACCAGGATAAGTGAAATGGCAGCTGCTCCAGGTCAATTAAGACACCTGGGGCCAATTAAGAACTTTCCAGAAGGCAGGGAGAAGGCTAGGTTGATTGGGACACCTGAAGCCAATCAGGGACTGGCTGAAACTACTTAAAAGCCTCCCAGTTAGTCAGGTGGGTGTGCATGTCAGGAGCTGTGGGAGGAAGTTGTGCTGTTGGAGAGGCTGAGTCGTACACACCATATCAAGCACAAGGAAGGAGGCCCTGAGATAAGGGTGAAGTGGATCTTGAGGAAGTAAGGGCTGCTGTGGTGGAAGTAGCCCAGGAAATTGTACATGTCATGTTTCTAAAAGGTCAGCTACCATAGCTGATACTATTAGGGAGCCTGGAGTAGAGGGTGGGCCCAGGCTCCCCCCCCTTTTAGCCCCGTTTAATCACTGAGACTGGGAGACAACAGAGACTGTGCAAGGAAGGATAACTTCTCATCTCCCTTGCTGGCTTATGATGAAAATGGCTCAGTAGACTGTGACCCTTGTCTCTAGAGAGAAAGAAGGGTTACGTGCAGGGTCACAGTGAGCCTCTGAGGCTAGCGAAATCTGTCAGGAAACGCGGGACCCACGGAGGCAAGGACAGAGCTTTGTCACACCCTCTTCAGGCCAAAGTTCAAAGCTAAAGTTAATTAGTGCTCATAAAGCACACTGAGATCCTCAGATGGAAGGCGCCATGTGAGTGCACAGTATTATTATTATAATATAGATGACTCCTCCACCCTCCCATCCACTGCTTTGATGGCCCTGATTTTGCCTTTAACAGAAATACAGCTATGCAGTGGGTGTGATTCAAACAGGCTATAGACTGGACTTTGCGGAAGGGCTTGCCGCTCACAGGAGTAGCCTATAACCCAAAAGGCCTGGGGTAAAATTTCCAAAGGTGTCTAAATTCATCTTCAAATGGGATTTAGGCACTTGGAACCCTAAATCCCACTGACAATGAGACTTGGGCTCTTAGGGTCTAAAGTCACTTAGGCACTCTTGAAAATTTCACTCTTGATCAATATACAGGTTTTGTATATATATATATATATATATACACATACACACACACACATATATTAAGCGGATATAGTTATAGCAGTACTGTCCCCGGTGTGAATGCAATTACACTGGCATAAAGGTGCCTTGTACTGATATAACTATTCCTGAATGGAAGAGGAATAAACTATACTGATCCAAACACCTTTACACCAGTATAACTGGACAAATCTGTACAACCTCTCACCACACTGGGGGGCAGGAGGGAAGAAAGAGGGGGTTGTACAGCTTTAATTATACTGATCTAGTTTGAGCAGTACAACTTGTGTGCATAGACTCATCTATCTGTCTCAGAGCACTATCCCCTCTGATTTAAATTAATCCAAATCTAGCCTCCAACCTGCCGTAGTCAGGATAATTCATCCAAAGGTAACAGTGCAGATTTGTACATTTCCAGCCCTAGGTTTCTCTCGGGGCCGGCCCACAACATTTTGGCACCTGAGGCGGGGAGCTCAAATGACGCCTCCATGCCCCCTCGCTTGGGCCAAAACTTTGAAAGGTCTCAATTCTGCCTTCTTCCTGTTCTATTCCTCTCATGGTACTGCTCTGCTACCTGCCCCAATAAAGGAGAACTAATAACTTAAAATGCTTTGTTCAAAAATTTTAAATAACACTTAACTTTCAAATGCCTGAACAGCAAATGTAACTTTTCTTGTCTGCGTAGTAAACATTGGCATTTTTATCTGTTTGAATAATCAAAGTGGTGCTTTCCATGCCTCCTTTGTTGCAAAGATTTGAACTGCTTCCTGCTGAAGGTCCACAGTCTGGGCCAGCTCATGCTCTATTGAGATAGTTGCAAGTCCGACCAGCCTCTCTTGTCATTGTGTAGCCTAGGTGTGTTTTTATTTAACTTCAGTTTGGAGAAGCTGCATTCTCCCCTGGCAACTGTTACAGGAAGTGTTAAAAGTATGTGTGATGGGTTGGATCACAGAAACCCCCTTGGGACTGCCAACTGATGTGCCAAGACTACTTCTGCTCCTGCTTTCCTGCCCTGTCAGCTTAGGACTTCAGTGCCCTGCCTAGTTTGAGCCAGACCCACTAGCCTGTTGCAAATCCAGACCCAGATCTGAACCATGTCCCCTAACAGCTGTAGGCTTAATTGAAAGTAATTTAAGAAATGTTCCTGTCCTTGATACTCAGATGCCCAACTTCCAATGGGGTCCAAACCCTAAATAAATCAGTTTTACCCAATTTGGCTGGAACACTAGATTGGAATAGTTTGCAACAAAAACAGTATGCAGCATTCTGGGTTTTTAAGTGCATAAGCCATGGCCTCTCCGCTTTGTCGCCAGTAACGTGTTGGATGGAAACTTCTATTTTAATTGTCTTTGGGGAACATGAAGTTTTCCACTTGCTGTGGCCCACGCAGGACAAGCAAGTCCCTCAGGCTACTGCTCAAGTGGGTCCACAGTCCTGGATCATTTAGACTTAAGGAACTAAACTCGGCAGCAGCTGTTTCTTGCGCCTCAACCACACTCTTCTCTGATCTACACTTTTCTTCAGGAATGTGCATAGTTACATCCATTTGAGATGGAGATATGGATGCTGCAGTAGCTGCCAGGTCACCTGCACTCTGACTAACTGGAAGATCAGGCATCTCCTTACCCCTCACATCCTCACTGGGGCCGGAAGGCTCACCGTGAACATTTGTGTCTATGTATCTCAGGAGAGCTCCTTCCTGCTTAGATAGAAAAGCTTCCTTTGGTTTCTTTCTTTTTCTGAATGCTGCCCCAGAGGGGCGTTTTATTCTTTCACTCATGACTGCGGTTCTGTGCCAGCTATACTGACACTCAATTGAAGGGGACAAATAGCAGGCTGGTAGCAGGGCCTGAGTGAGGGAAGATATCAGCGTCTTAAGGACCTAACTGGCTCCTACTACTTCAGTTGACTGCCTGTTCTCCTCAAGTGGGTTCAGGGAAGCAGCAGGAAACAGGAAGCTCCCTGAGAAGCTGGTGTTAATCAGGCCAGGCTGCTGGGGGTGCTATAGAGGTACATAAGAGACTCCCTCCCCCCTCTCTCCCTGCAGCTCCTGCTGCTTTGTGTTATTCCCTCTCACCTTTTCGCCTGCTTGCAAGTTATGTCTCTTGTGCCCTCCTTCCTCCAGCACAGCACTCCACCATCTCTGTGCATCCAGAGCAGAGAGAATACATATGCCCCAGCAGCAGACACAATTTTCTACACTCTGGGTCCTAGTGGCACCCCCCACAGTCTGGCACCTAAGGCGGCCGCCTCAGTTCGCCTCATGGTAAGGCCAACCCTGGTTTCTCTAGCTCAGAAATATGCTCTCTAATCCATTTTTTGTAATTTAAGGCTGAGGAACTTAGAGAACATTTATAGAGAAGTAAGAGCATATGCGCACGCACACACATACTGTGCCCAAAGATAAAACTAAATAGAAACTACGGTAAAGGAAACCAGACACAGAATATCACCATTTCATCTCAGCAAAAGGCAGGATCAGTCTTTCCTTTCTGCCTGTTTTAAAACCTCACGGGGGGAATCATATCTCTGGGGCATTTTTTCCTTCTCTATTATGTGTAATGTGCCAACAGTGGCCTGCCTTGAGTTACAAAAAGGGAGATTGTTATTGAGTCAGACACATTTTTGCTGGACGAATTGCAGAGAAGGCTTAAAACCACTTGGAAAGCAATTTAGCTTGACCATATCAGTAACTCCCTTTGCTCCAGGGGAAATTCAGAGGATTTGAAGTCAGTATCAGTCCCAAATAGATCCAATTTGTTTGTAAAAATGGGGCAGTGGCCCTTCATTGGGAAGTTGCAAGAAAAAGGAAAAAAAAAAAGTAGTTTCCCCTTCTTATTCCCCCCCGCCCTTTTCTCTGAGCTCAGGGAGCTGTGATATTTCACAAAAGTGAGAAAGATGCTGTGTGTCACACTAAATCCAATCTACTGTACTATTTAAAGTTATACCTGGTGATCTGATGGTTTGGACTAGCCCACGAGAAACCAGAGCTTGGGGAGAGAGAAGAACTAGGAACATGCAGTCTCACAGGGCTGGGAACAGCTAGTAACTGCAGGAAGCTAGGAATTACTGGGATTTGCACAGCAGGCCTCACGGCTGCCTATAATGAAGGGGCAGGGGAAAAATCATGGAATATTCAAGCCCCTCTGTGCACTGATATGCCAAGTCCCTGCCCAAGACCGAGGTCCTGCATCAAGCTTCATGTGGATGGATCCCTCTGAGCGCGCCAATGAAGTTATCGGGAGCTCCATACAGGAGTCTGCCCAGGAGGATCTCATTGTAGGATTTGGGCATAAAGGAGATGAAACTAAGTTTTTTGGGGCAAGGACCATTGTTTTGTTCTGTGTTTGTACAGTGCATATCACAATCGGATCCTGGTCCGTGACTCCTTGGTACTTGCACAATACAATTTAATTATTTAATTAATTCATATGGACCTAATCCCCATCATAAGAATATGCAGGACAAGGATTCTCTGCTAGAAGAGTGATGTCTGAATGTTATATTTGTCCTTTTATCTTATTCTTGGGTTACTTTCAGGCTTCCATTTCTGTAGTATCCGAGTACATCATTAGCTTATTTATCCTACCAACATCCCTGTGATGGAGGGAAGTGCCATTATCCCCATTTTACTGATGTGAAAACTGAGACACTCAGAAACTAAGCAATATGGCTATGGTCACATAAGAAGTTCATCACAGAATATGGAATTGAAGACAGGTCTCTTGAATCACAGGCTAACACCCTAACCACTGGGCCATCCTTCCTCAAATGCAGAATGGAGGGGGGGGGGGAGAGGGAGGGGGAGAGTTGGACATACAGATTAAAACATAATCTCTAAAGGCTTTATGAAAGAAGGAAGCAGGAGATGCTAGTCATGTTTAACAGTCCTTCAGAGATGCACCTGTTCCAGCATTCATGTGAAACCACTAAGCATAAATAAGCAAGCACTTAGGAGCAACATTTCTCCAGCAGCAAGAATCCAGCTTCTGCCCCCAGATTCTGTCCTTCCCGGTCTCTCAACAGCAGCACTAATAATAAGCAAGACCCCCAAATGGAAGCCAGCAGCATCCCTACCAAGGGCTCCCTGGCAGATGTCTGTGCGGGTGGCTCCGTCAACAATGAACTGCGGGTTGGAACACATTTCCTGAAACAAAACATAGTTTGGTTTTTAAAGTTTCAGTGACTGGGATATTGGTTCTTACAATGCTATGCGGTCAAGTTAGGCAAAGCCATCACCTTTGATCTACATTTGTTAACCCTTAAGTATGTGGCCACTCTTTCACAATGGCAGCCCAGTGAACATTTAGGATTATGTGCATGGTAAGTATCCAAAGTCTCAATCATCCTGGTTGGAGACAGTTTTTGAAAGAAGGACAAAGACAATTACTGTTGAGCCTAGCACAATGGGGTCCTGTCCTGGTCCATGACTAGGTCTCTTTAGGTGCTACATAATAAAATAAATAATCATACTTTTATTGTCAATCCTTTTGAGCAGTCCTTTTGTCACATGGCTGTACAGTACCTAGTGCTATGGGGCCCTGATTCTCCTCAGGGCCTCTGGACAGTACTACAATACAAACAACAAACACTCCTCCTCCATGCTGTGTCTCATAATACAAACACAGGGGAGTCACTCACATTTAACAGGTGCTCCACAGGTAGAAGGAATACAAAGAAAAACATTTTCACAAAGCATGCAGTCAGTAGAAAATCCCATTGCAGGAGGTCAGAGTTTGCCACTATATGCACTCAGATACTACAGTGGTAAGGCCATATAAATAGATAGGTAGACTGTTTAAACCATCCAGCTCTCTTTAAAAATCAATAAAGCAGTGGTTCTTAAAGCCAGTCCACTGCTTGTTCAGGGAAAGCCCCTGGCGCGCCGGACCGGTTTATTTACCTGCCGCGTCCGCAGGTTCAGCCGATCGTGGCTCCCACTGCCCGCGGTTCACTGCTCCAGGCCAATGAGGGCTGCGGGAAGGGCGGCCAGCACGTCCCTTGGCCCGCACTGCTTCCCGCAGCCCCATTTGGCCTAGAGCGACGAACCGCGGCCAATTGGAACCGCAATTGACTGAACCTGCAGACGTGGCGGGTAAACAAACCGGTCCGGCGTACCAGGGGCTTTCCCTGAACAAGCGGTGGACTGGCTTTGAGACCCACTGGTTTAAAGACTAGACAGACATGCAGCAGTAAAAACTGCACAATTCACTAAGTATATTCCTCTGAAGCACCAGATATCGGCCTCTGCTACAAGTGGGATTCTAGACTTATCTTACGAATGGTCCAATCTAGTACAGCAAGAAGCTGGATACCAAAGTAGATGGCTGATTGCTCTGATTAGAAACAGCAGGAGCCAGTTTACTAAGCTAGTAGCATTGATCTGATACAACATGGCAAACCCTGGGTTCTAATTAAGCACTCATTAATCGTTGGAATCAGGGTGGATTGCCAGTTAAATCAGCTAAATCAATGGCAAAAACAGGAATAGTTGCCAGTTCTTTGGCTCTAACCATCAGACAACCCTGCCTATAAGGGTTTGAAAATTCTACCATTACAGAATTTAGGGAGGCAAACAAAAAACTTTCCTTGTTTAATTGATTGCCCAAAGAAAAAGATTCAGGAGCGATTCTCTATATAGGACACAATCAAGTTGCATCAAGTTGTACATCCCATAAGTGGTACGTGGGAGGAATTGATTCTTGCCTCACCGTGGGTCTCTTCCACTTGATCCCATAGGTTTTGGAGGAGTTTGGACCCAATTCTTTGAAGCCCAAGGAGGCGGCTGCAGGAGGGAAGATGTCATCTCGGAAAAGGGATCCACTCTGTAAGCATGCATTTCGAAGCTTCTCAAAGTCCTGGCCCATGTACTTCACTGCATTCTCATGCTGCCCCAGGCCTAGATTCTTAGCCCTGTGCTTCTGGACCTGAGCTGAGATGCCTGTGCAATACACTGGGGTGATGATTTCTTCTGCCATCTTTGGCAACTATTGGACTAGGCAAGCCCCACTGAAACAGAGAAGACAAGAATAAACAGCATAAGTGGAGAACTGAACCTCACAACCCCTCACAGCTTTAGCCAAGGGACCTAATAGCAAAGCATAGCGTGTAACCTGCTGAGCATACTTAGCTGTACTAAGTCCTCACCTTCCCAGATGGACCTGCTCTCAGCTGCACGTAGTTCTCACCTGCATAGATATCTTCCAACAACACTTAACTTTACATGTGTTTTTCTCTCCCCTGCTGTGTGAAGGACCCAGCCAAAACAGAGACAGTTCTCTCACAAAACGAATTTTTTGCGAATACAGACTAACACGGCTGCTACTCTGAAACCTGTGATTATGCAAGTTCTCTCACACTATCTGTAACAACAGTAAGGCCTTATCTATGCTAGCAATCTGTACCAGGAAATGTTTGGTTTCAGAGTAGCAGCCGTGTTAGTCTGTATTCGCAAAAAGAAAAGGAGTACTTGTGGCACCTTAGAGACTAACAAATTTATTAGAGCATAAGCTTTCGTGAGCTACAGCTCACTTCATCGGATGCATTGGTTTGCATAGTGCCACTATGGCCATATGTACACCTTACAAGCTTACAGGGCCATATGTACACCTTACAAGCTTACAAGCTGTAAGATCGCTTGTGTAGCCGCGTTATGCTAACAGAAAAGAGCTCTCCTGTTGACATAATAAAACCAGCTCAAGGATCAGTGGGAGAGTGTTTCCCACCAACATAAACACTCATGTGCACAGCGCTATGTTGACAAAACTTATGTCGCTCAGGGGTGTGTTTTTTCACACTCCTGAGAGACACAAGTTTTGCCGACATAAGTGCTAATGTAGACATGGTCTAACAAAACTATTTAGGCAGAGCTTGTTCACATCTGGCCATTTGTGCCTGTGTCTACGCAGCATCAACTATCAGCAAAATTATGTTGCACCGGGGGTAGTGTGACGGGGCAAGGCCAGATGGCTACAGTAAAGTAGTGAGGAACAGCTATGTTAGCCCCAGGCTAAACAAATCCCTGGTACCATGGTAATCAAATGGCAGTTGCTCCAAATAAGATATTTCTAGAAAGCAGTGGCAATAGCTAGGTTGATTGGGACACCTGAAGCCAATCAAGGGTTGGCTAGACCCAGTTAAAAGCCTCCCAGTTAGTCAGTGAGCTGTGCATGTCAGGAGCTGTAGGAGGAACTAAGCAGTATAAATCCTTATCAGGTGCAAGGAAGGAGGCCCTGAGGTAACGGTGAAGGAGATATTAAGCGGGGGCAAGTGGCACAGGGAATTGTAACATGTCCTATTTCCAAAAAGTCAGCTACCAAAGCTGCTACTATTAGCGTCCCTGGGCTGGAGCCTGGAGTAGAGGGTGGGCCTGGGCTTTCCCCCACTCCTTGATTAATCACTGAGACTAGGAGACAAATGCATCCGATGAAGTGAGCTGTAGCTCATGAAAGCTTATGCTCAAATAAATTTGTTAGTCTCTAACGTGCCACAAGTCCTCCTTTTCTTTTTGCGAATACAGACTAACACGGCTGCTACTCTGAAACAGAGACTGTGTGAGGGAAGGTTGCTTCTCCTCCCCTCCCTTGCTGGCTTATGATGAAAATGGCTGAGCAGGCCGTCACCCTCGTCCAGGGCCGGTGCCAGGATGTTTTGCGCCCTAGGTGAAACTTCCACCTTGCAACCCCTCCGCCCTGAAGCGCCCCCCCCCCCGCGGCAGCTCCCCGCTGCCCCCTCTCCCCTCGGGGAGCCGTGTGGCAACTCCCCACCCCAGCTCACCTCTGCTCCGCCTCCTCCCCGAGCACGCCGCTTCCCCCACCTCCCAGGCTTGCAGCGCCAATCAGCAGTTTGGCGCGCAAACCTGGGAGGCAGAGAAGCAGAGTGGGGCGGCGCGCTCAGAGGAGGAGGCAGAGCAGAGGTGAGCTGGGGCAGGGAGTGGTTCCCCTGTGCACCACCCCCATTACTTGCTGCAGGTGACCCTCCCCGCGCCCCTCTGCCCAGCTCACCTCTGCTCCACCGCCTCCCCGGAGCACGCTTTTGGCTGCCCCCAACCACTTCGCCTAGTGGTTGCACCAGCCCTGCCCTTGTCTCTAGAGAGAGAAGGGCTACATGGAGGGTCACAGTGAGTCTCTGAGGCTAGTGAAATCTGCCAGGAAGCGTGGGACCCACTGAGACAAGGACAGAGCATCCCAGTATCTTCCATACCACTTTCAGGCACACTGCCTTATGGGAAGTAGATGCTGGGTATTGTGCAGTGAATGCTGAGTACTCTGGGATGCTTCCATGCATCTCAGGAAATTGTAGGGGGATGGACTCAAAACAGGAATGTGATTTTTAAATTGACCATGTGCCTTTGAAAATACCAGCCTTACTTCAGGGGAGGGGGGGTGTCAAAGGGGCCAAAGAGAGCAGAGGCTTTCAATGGGAATTTGAGAGCCTCAAGACCCTGTGGAATAATGTTCTGAACAGACCCAACAACTGAAGGGCTGGCCAGCAGGATTTAGAACACAATGTAAAATGAGGTAACAACCTTTGGATTATACAAACCAATGGAGCCTGCCCACTGCATTGGCAGAATTTCATGAGTTGATTTATTATCACGTTTGTTTTTTTATTTTAGCATGGTAACAAATGCAGTGCAATTTCCAAAGTTTCCCCAAGAAGAGACAAAAAAATTGTAGCAGACAAAAAGCTTTACCCTGGGAAGATCTTTAAAGACAGAAGAGGAATATAGCACTCTAGAGTGCTGAACGTTCTTTGGGTACTTTAGAATTTGTTCACATACAGAATAACCCATCCATACGATTCCAATTAATGTGATAGAGTTTTTCATAGAACTAGCATTCAAGAACCCCCACCCCTCCCTCCACGGGATAAAGAATTGACTGTTATGCTGCCCAACACCACCAACTCCTGCAGCTGCAGAACTAATTACATGATAAAATACCATACCTGCAGAATTAGCCAGCCACCCAGATAAACAGCAATTCCCACACCCACAATTAGCTCCTTTTCTGGTTACTGGCTGTGAAAAGAACGTGAATCAAGAAGATTCAAAGAAAAAGGAGGGAACAAACAGGAACCGCAACCATACAGCAACCTCCTTTGGGCTCAGACCTAGAGCATAGATCTGAACTCTTGGAAGTCTCTCCAGAACCCAAAACTTCCAGGCTGCGGTGTATTTCTGTCACACAATTAGCCACTTCCTTTCTCCTAGCTGTCGTCTGTTTAGACCAAGGATCAGCAACCTTTGGCATACAGCCCGCCAGGGAAAGCCACTGGTGGGCTGGGACCGTTTGTTTACCTGCAGGTTCGGCCGATCACGGCTCCCACTGGCCGCGGTTTGCCATCCAAGGCCAATGGGGGCTGCGGAAAGGGCGACCAGCACATCCCTTGGCCCACGCCACTTCCCACAGCCCCCATTGGTCTGGGACGGCGAACTGTGGCCAGTAGGAGCTGCGATCGGCCGAACCGGCAGACACTGCAGGTAAACAAACCATCCCTGCCTGCCAGCAGCTTTCCCAGGTGGGCCATGTGCCAAAGGTTGCCGATCCCTGGTTTAGACTGGTATGCTTTTTAGGGCAGGGACTGTCTCTCAGTATGTATATTTAGAGCACCCAGCTAGGGTTGCCAATTTTGGTTGGACATATTCCTGGAGGTTTCATCACATGACAAACTTTAAAGATTAATCTTTAGATCTTGGAGACTCCAGGAGAATCCTGGAGGGCTGGCAACCCTACACCCAGCTCAATGGGGCTCTGACATTAGTTGAAGTCTCTAGGCACTGCTGCAACCTAAATAATAAGGAGGCAGGATTCTGCAAGCATTTCTATTCTTGACGTCCTGTTGTGCATTGAGGAACTGCCTGGGAAGAAGTATTAACTCCATTCTATGTTCTTGTTAGGCCTGACCACATTACAGCTAAGCCACGTTCAACAGAGCCATGATCTAGACTAGCTCTGTTACAGTGTTCAAACATTCTTCCTTAACATAAGGTATAAAAGTCATATTATGGACCCAGCTGCTGTCAGCCATTTTTAAACCACAGTGGTCCTCTTAATGCAGTTAAACAGCTGCAAAGTGGGGCCTTTCCGATTATACGTTGTTTGTATTATGGTAGCACCTAGGGTTCCAACTGTCATCTGGGCCCTACTCATAGTAAAAAAAACTCTCCCTGCTGCAGACTATACAGTTGAAATAGGAAAAAAAAAGACAAACAGAGGCTGTCAGGGAAAACAGGCACAGAGAGGGAAAGGGTCTTGCCCAAGGTGACACATCAAGTCAGATAACTTGACAACACTAAGCAGGTGATGTGCTCGGACCGCTGCCTATCCTGCTGACCAAGTGTATTATTGTTTCCTTGTTTCCTGCATCTGTCTGTATCCAGCTGTTGTTTCTTATCTAATACTTAGATCGCAAGCTCCTAGGGGCAGGGACCATCTTTTTGTTCTGTGTTTGCACAGTACCTAGAACCAGGACTCCCCTGTGCATGACTGGGGCTCTTAGAAGCTACCACAATACAAATAAACTACAACAGAGGCAGAGGTGGAAATTGATCCCAGGTGTCCTGATTCTACACAAACCATACCACCTCCCCCCTCAGACTTCTGAAGCATTTGCATTAACGTTAGAACAGGTCTTTCAAGTAATACCATGCCTGAAGGAAGAGGGATAACTCATGAGTCTCCACAAGAAACATCTCTGCTCTCTGAAATAGACTGACACACCTTAGCCTGAGGAGGTTGGCATAACTCAGGATCAAAATTTGCAAGCGTTTATCAGGAGGAAACGATCAAAGGACATAGGTGCGCCTAAATATGTTCTCGTGTGAACTGAACTTCTCCAAGCCCAGGTGAATTTATTCACACAAAGTATGTTTGATTGGAAGTGACTCCAAAAATCAAAGCACCAATCTCCACTCTGGTGCCTTGGAAAGCATTTTTATTCAGCTGATGGTTATAAATATAAGCCAAGCAGTCTTCTTTCTTTTATGGTGGGGGTTGATTTTTAATAAAAGCAACATAGCACCCAATGCCCCAACCAAGACTAGAGCTTCATTTTGCTAGGGCTCATACAAACACATAGCAAGAGGTATTCCCTGCCCCTTACACTAAATAGACTAGATAGAAATTTAGACAACATACGTTAAAGGGAAAGAGGCATTCACTTATGTACATTGGATCTAGGTTATTAAGGGCTTTATATATTAACATCAGACAGATTATCAGTAAGATTTATTTTTTTTTTTTTAAATTGCCACTCCCAATAATAAGATAAATATTTCTTATCTGGCCACTCCCAAAATTACTCCTTTCCTATTGGAGGTGAGGAATAACTTTCCAGCCCTCAGATTTAGTATTGAAAAAGTGAATTTTTAACCCAAGCTGGAAGTCCCCAAGAGCAAGGTGGGTGTGGGGACTAATGATTGAACTCATTTCCCCTGTGCAAGAGAACTTTGTTAAACAAATGAACCTTGAGAGCCTCCAGCTGAGTCAAACAAGTTGAGCAGAACAACCCCAGATCCTCCCTGAGGATCCACACAACAGCCTAAAAACATTTACAACTTACATGCTTTATCCTTTAGAGTTATTATTTATTACCGTAACATCAACTAAGATTGGAGCCCCATGGTGCCAGGCACTGTTCAGACACACAGCAAGAGGCAGTCCCTTCCTAAGAGAGCTTACAATCTAAATAAGCAAGACAGATAAAGGGCAAAATTATCCCCATTTAATTTTTCTTTACCTGTAAAGTGATTTCCCCGGGATCATTCAGGGAATCTGTGGCTGATCTGGGAATTGAACCCATATCTCTTGACCCCCTAACTACAAGACAATCTGTCCTCTCATCCTTCCTCTTTATGGCAAGAACAATCCAGCTCATAGGGTCTCGATCTTTTTAATATTTAATGTAGTTGGGTTCAAATGTCAGCTGTTTTCACTGGTACCCTGATACCACCCTGGTGGCTTATTAGAAACACCAATACAGAGAAGAATGCGGGATCGACATTTGGGCCTTGAGAGGAGGGAGCCTCTTGAACTGCTCAACAGCAAATACAGAAATGATGGAGTCTCCATCCAGACCCTGGTAACACTGGCTGATGGTGGGTCTTCAGTCAGGGACTGTGGGGAAGACTTGGACCAGACACAAAACAAACCACAGCAGGGCGGAATATAAAATATCCTGCTTGATAGCATAGTGTACTAGCTGAAAGAAAAGGAGTACTTGTGGCACCTTAGAGACTAACAAATTTATTTGAGCATAAGCTTTCGTGAGCTACAGCTCACTTCATCGGATGCATTCGATGAAATGCATCCGATGAAGTGAGCTGTAGCTCACGAAAGCTTATGCTCAAATAAATTTGTTAGTCTCTAAGGTGCCACAAGTACTCCTTTTCTTTTTGCGAATACAGACTAACACGGCTGCTACTCTGAAACCTGTACTAGCTGAATAACTGGTGACTGAATCAGGACATAAGCACCATAAAAGAGATGACTGGCCATTTTCAGTGCCCGCAAGGCAAAGGCCTCGTCAGTCCTGCTCCTGCCATAATGCTGGAGGGTTTGGCTGAGACTTCACCAATTCAGACTGAAAGAGGGATGCAGCACCCTTAGCTAAGCCTGTCTCACCACCACGCAGCCCAGACAACAGCACTACTCAAGAATTCTTTCCTTTTACATTTCTTATCTGACTGACACCAAAACATTCCAAAGGCCTGGAGCAGATTATTGGCAACTTGCTTTGACACACAAAGCTAGAATAATGGAAGAAACAGCGTCCTCAGTTTGGAGAAGAGAGCATCTTCTGGGGTTCTTCAAAGGAGCCAAGGGGAATTAGGTTCCCAAATCCCATTGATTTCAGCACCCAACTCCTTTAGGTTCATTTGACTAGTTCAGCCATGCGCATTGCTGCCAAACACCAACCCACTTGGAGCCACATTACGGTCTCAAAGCACATCCTGCTGCAAGGAACATATATTGCACAGCCGCAATTATGTATAGATGGGACTGGATTTAAGAACATCATCCCGGAACAAAGAAGTGGATGAAAAGCTCCATGTCTCTCTATTGGGATCAGTCTCTGAATGAGACAGCCTCTAAAGAGAGATGGTCTAGTAAAATTAGAGGACAGGTCAGACTGTGCATTACTGACTCTGTTACAGTCTCTCTGCTTAGCCTTGGGCAAATCAGATACATCCAGACACTCAATTAAATTAGTTTCAGAGTAGCAGCCGTGTTAGTCTGTATTCGCAAAAAGAAAAGGAGTACTTGTGGCACCTTAGAGACTAACAAATTTATTAGAGCATAAGCTTTTGTGAGCTACAGCTCACTTCATCGGATGCATTTGGTGGAAAAAACCCACTGTAGCTCACGAAAGCTTATGCTCTAATAAATTTGTTAGTCTCTAAGGTGCCACAAGTACTCCTTTTCTTTTAATTAAATTAGTGGGAGTTAAGCACCTAAATACCTGTGGGGATGTAGGCCTTATCCTCTCTACCTCCTTCATCCCACTTTACAAGCAAGGAAATACATGCACCTACCTCACACAGGTGCTGTCAGCATTAATAAGTTAATTGTAAAATAGAAAGCTCCATATAAGCACCAATTTCCTCCCAGCCCTTTCTTAACTTTGCCCTGATGGGGCCCGGGGCAGGCCTTTCCGGACTAATGAAAATCTCACTCTCACAATAAGAAGCAGGGTAAAGACTAGCAGAGAAACCTCGGACTTCCAGCAAAAATTCAGATCTCTCTCCCCAACCCATGGAAGATTTTACTGTCAATTAAGAGCAGGGTCAATAGCTTGGCAGCACGCCCCAGGGTTTGGCAATCAAATCAACAATTAGGAGAGAGTACAGGACCCCGGGGCCCGCCTTACGGTTTAAAGAAGGAAATATTAAGAGGGAGAGAAAAATAAAACCAAAAGATTTTGCGCTGTAAACCCTCCAGTGCGGGGAAAGTAGCAAAACCGGCAGTAAGATTGTGTAAGAGACCATGTCTGCCAAAACTGAAAATGGCTAAAAGGACATGAATACTTGTGGCCCCTTAGAGAGGAAGCTTACGCTCAAATAAATGGTTTCAGAGTAGCAGCCGTGTTAGTCTGTATTTGCAAAAAGAAAAGGAGGACTTGTGGAAGGATGAAATGCATCCGATGAAGTGAGCTGAAGCTCACGAAAGCTTATGCTCTAATCAATTTGTTAGTCTTAAGCCCAGGGTTGTGAGTTCAATCCCTGAGGGGGCCATTTGGGGCAAAAATTGGGGATTGGTCCTGCTTTGAGCAGGGGGTTGGACTAGATGATCTCCTGAGGTCCCTTCCAACCCTGATATTCTATGATTCTATGATTCCAAGTCTCTAAGGTGCCACAAGTCCTCCTTTTCTTTTTGCTCAAATAAATGTCTTCGTCCCTAGGTGCCACACGTCCTCCGCTTCTTTTTGCGCATACAGACCAACACGGCGGCTGCTCTGAAGCTTGGCGAAAAGGAAATGCCCCCCGCCCTTCACCACCGCAATCCCGCGGCTTGTCAACCCCGTGGGCGCCGCACGCCCAGCGGAGGCAACTCATTTAAGCGGCAGGTCGCATCTGAAGCAAAGCGAACCTACCTCCCGGGAACCGCCGCCCGGGTCCTGATCCCTTTGCGCTCCGCCAGCCCAGCCGCTCCGACCCAGGGCGCCAGCGAGCTTGCCCCCGGCGCGCCTCCGCCCTCGCAGGCTCCGCCCCCGTGCCCCAGCCCACCCACAAACCGCTTCTTGCAACTACAAGAGCCTGGCGGGGAAGGGGAAGAGGAAAGAGGAGACATTTTGGGGGCGGGCAGCGCCCAGCGGTTCCCTCCCCCCCACCCGGGGCACCGCAGCGCGCGCTTGGCGAGCCTGGCTTCAGCGGCTGAGCATTTGCTTCCAACCTCGAGGTTGCGGCACCAGCGCGGCCCCGCTCGCGCTCTCCCCCTCCCCCGCCTCCCCGCAGTTCCTTCCCCGCCTTGCAACAGCCCCCCGGCGGGCCTGCGGCCAGAAGTCGCGCTCCGGAGGCAGGGGGAGCCCGGGGACGGCTCATGCCACCCGGTGGGCAGCGGTGAAGCGACCCTACGGGGGCCTCTGTGCTAACGGAGGAATTGCGTAGCTCTCAAAACACTACGGCCGAGAAGACGGAGCAGGGGACTAGGAAAAATGGACACCGCCGCTTTCCAGCCCCCTCGCCGGCTGTGGCCACGCCTGAGCTTCCAGTCCCCTTAGATCTCTGCGCCCGGACACTCAGGAACGCTGAGCCCCCTTCCAGCCCGGATCCTGGTTCCCTAACCCGTATTCCTGAGCACCCAGGTGCCACTAATCCCTGCTCCGGGCTCCCAGCCCACAGAGCCCGTCCCACACCACGGATCCACCCAAGCCTGCCCCTCCATCCCTTCTCTGTGTTTTTGGCGTAACGCTGCGGAGAGAAGCCAGCTAGGGTAACCTGTGGGCATAACCTGCCTGGCTCCCCCAGATGCACAGGATATGCGGGGTTTCCTTAACACCCCCCCTCCCCCCCAAAAAAATTCTTTCCATCTCTCTTGAAGCAGAGCCAACCCCAAGTGCCTGCCCCTGACTCAGGGCCTGCTATCAGTTCCGCTCATTGCTAATAACCAGGAGAAGGTTTCAGAGTAGCAGCCGTGTTAGTCTGTATTCGCAAAAAGAAAAGGAGTACTTGTGGCACCTTAGAGACTAACAAATTTATTAGAGCATAAGCTTTCGTGAGCTACAGCTCACTTCATCAGATGCATCTCACGAAAGCTTATGCTCTAATAAATTTGTTAGTCTCTAAGGTGCCACAAGTACTCCTTTTCTTTTAACCAGGAGAAGGACTCTGCGGTCCTAATCTCCACAAATTCTCCACCCCTCCTTCCTGGCCCCTCAGCCCAGCACCTGGCAAACAGGCTTCTATGCACTCTCCTTGGCATGGGGGAGGTGGAACTTGAAGAAGTAGTTGAGGAAGGTTAAACGTAGCTTCATACTTCTCCTCTGGGGTGAGCAGACACTGGACGGGGTCAAGTGTGTGTGTGTGTGCGAATTAAAAGTTCAGTGTGATAGTTTTCCAGTGCTTTCCATCCCAAACGAACCCATACGACTTTAAAGATTACATTGCTTTCTCAGGGATCACTCATTCTGGAAATGCAGCCACCTTTTCAGCAGCTAACGGCAATGCCAAAACAAGTTGGGGACAAGCAGTGGAGTGTACGGTCTCCAAATTAAACTGCATAGAGACTTCTAAGGAAACAGTATTTTGCTGTATTTCACCAGTGTAGATTGTGCTTTGCATTTCTTCCCATTCTACAAATAGGGAAAATTGAGGCATAGTGTAAGCCTGCACAAGCATAGCAAGCACAGGGAAGGATGGGTGGTCTAGAGAATAAGACAGCGTACTGGGAATCAGGTGATTGAGGGCTTGCCTACGCTGCAAAGTTGTCAACAAAACTTTTGTCTTTCACGGGTACTTAAAAAAGCACCCCCGCGAAAGACAAAAGTTTTGGCAACGCAAGTGGCAGTGTGAACGCAGCGTTGTTGGCAGGAGCACTCTCCCACCGACAAAGCTACTGCCGCTCGCGGGGCTGGAAGTATTTTGTCAGAAAAAGTGTTGATAAAGTACCAAAAAGAGCCTTTACACACACTCTGTCAACACACCCTTGTCACTAAAAGCTGCATGGTGTAGACAACAAGCCCCTAGGTTCTATTGCCAGCTCTGGCACTGATCTATTGTGTGCTCTTGGGCAAGTCCCTTCCCCTCCCATTCATTTTTGATTTAGCATATAAGCTCTCTGGGGCAGACTCACTTTTGTCCAAGTGATGCACCTAGCACAACAGAGCCTGGATCTATTTGGACCTGTAGGTTTTACCTTCATATAGATAATAACTTTTCTACATTAACTAAAGGAGCTGACTGTTTTAAAGAGTGTACTGGACATGGAGTGATCCTCACCTAGCACAGAAAAGCAGTGCCCTCAGGCGTGTATTTTATTTGTTTAAACAGCAGTGTTAGCAAATGCTTGTAACTGAATCAAGTGGAAAAAGATCCAGGCTCAAGCTGACACGGGCATGAGAACTTGAAAGGCAGCATATAGCACATATACTGAGGTTAGAAGTAAGGATGTTGAATAATTGCAGTTAACTCATGCAATTAACTCAAAAAAATTAACTGCGATTAAAAAATTAATCACGATTAATCACACTGTTAAATAATATCATACAAAATTGAAATTTTTTAAATATTTTTGGATGTTTTTCTACATTTTCAAATACATTGATTTCTATTACAACACAATACAAAGTGTACAATGCTCACTTTATTTTTTATTACAAACATTTGCAATGTAAAAAATGATAAAGAAATAGTAGTTTTTCAATTCACCTCATACAAGTACTGTAATACAATCTCTTTATTGTTAAAGTGTAACTGACAAATATAGATTTTTTTTGTTACTTAGCTGCACTCAAAACCAAAACAATGTAAAACTTTAGAGGCTACAAGTCCACTCAGTCCTACTTCTTGTTCAGCCAATCACTAAGACATAAGTTTGTTTACATTTATGGGAAATACGGCTGCCTGCTTCTTATTTATAATGTCACCTGAAAGTGAGAACAGGCTTTCATTCGCATGGCGCTTTTGTAGCCGGCGTTGCAAGGTATTTACATGCCAGATATGCTAAACATTCGTATGCCCCTTTATGCTTCAGCCGCCATTCCAGAGGACATGCTTCCAGGCAGAGGATGCTCATTAAAAAAAAATGAATTAATTAAATTTGTGATTGAGCTCCTTGGGGAGAATTGTATGTCCCCTGCTCTGTTACCTGCATACTGCCATATATTTCATGTTATAGCAGGCTCAGATGATGACTCAGCATGTTTGGTTTAAGAACACTTTCACAGCAGATTTGACAAAACGCAAAGAAGGTACCAATGTGAGATTTCTAAAAATAGCTACAGCACTCACCGGAGGTTTAAGAATCTGAATTGCCATCCAAAATCTGAGAGGGACAAGGTGTGGAGCATGCTTTCAGAAGTCTTAAAAGAGCAACACTCCGACAAGGAAACTACAGAACCCAAACCACCAAAAAAGAAAATCAACCTTCTGCTGGTGGCATCTGACTCGGATGATGAAAATGAACATGCATCGGTCTGCTCTACTTTGGATCATTATCAAGCAGAACCCATCATCAGCATGGACGCATGTCCTCTGGAATGGTGATTGAAGCATGAAGGGACATCTGAATTTTTAGCACATATGGCATGTAAATATCTTGCGACGCTGGCTACAACAGTGCCATGCAATTGCCTGTTCTCACTTTCAGGTGACATTGTAAACAAGAAGTAGGCAGCAGATTGTAACCAAACTTGTTTTGTCTGAGCGATTGGCTGAAGTCGGACTGGGTGGACTTGTAGGCTCTAAAGTTTTACATTGTTTTATTTTTGAATGCAGTTATTTTTGTACATAATTCTACATTTGTAAATTCAAATTCAACTACAGTACTTGTATTAGGTGAACTGAAAAAATACATCTTGTTTTGTACAGTGCAAATAATAGAAATAAAAATAATATAAAGTGAGCACTGTACACTTTTTGTATTCTGTGTTGTAATTGACATCAATATATTTGAAAATGTAGAAAACATTTAAAAAGTTGGTATTATATTATTAACAGAGCAATTAATCGCGATTAATTTTTTTAATCACTTGACAGCCCTAGTTAGAAGTGAATAGGGCCTCAGTTTTGGGTTTCACCCAGCAGAGGGCACCCTCCCACACCATATGCAGGAAGAGCGTCCTATTGCTGAGTGAGCAACACCATTTACTGTAGCAGGTTGGTGTTGGAAATTCTTTAAGTGCAACTCCAAACAAGCTTTCAGAGGTGGGGAAGATGAAGTGCACAGAGAGGTACCTTGGCACCATTAGTTTGCCTGCTGCAGTTTCAGAGATATCATTTCATGTTTGTGTAGCACTGCTGTCCGTCATTAAACTACTACCATCTTTCAGCCCAATCTAAGCAGCCTCTCTCAGTTGTAGGTGATGTGACTCCTGGATGAACCATTTTTCAGCAGCTACCCTTCAGTTCAAGAGGAGAGGAACTAAACAAGAAAGGAGCAGATCCATTGCTATAGAGAATGGTATATAGAAAGCACAAAAGTATTAGCACATGAATTAATACTATACATTTGTTCCCTCTTCTCTTTGGTAGTTTATGTGCGGTATGTTCTGGTCAAAACAAAGGCTCTTCCCTCAAGGAAGAAAATGATACAACTCAGCTTGTTGTTAGTGAATCATAAAACATGGTGCAGGATATTAAGAAGAGGTGAGATCTATTTCCAGCTCAAACTGCTGCATTCACTGCTGGAGTGTGACTGAAAGCAATTAAGTGTTTGGGGGTTTTATGCAGGGATTTGAGCACTTTGAACATCATAGAACCATAGGACTGGAACTGGAAAGGACTTTGAGAGGTCATCAAATCCCATCTCCTGTACTTAGGCAGGACAAAGTAAACCTAGGTGAAGGGCCAAAATCCCAATAATATGTATGTAAGATCTTGACCAGAGTCTCTGTTAAGGACCTTTCACATAGGCCCTAATTCTTCGTCTTGGTCTGAGGCCTAGTTAACAATGGACAATACATGACTAAAGAAAGATGGGATAAGCAGGAGACAGCCTTGTTTGTTTCAACTATACATAAAATAAGCGGAGACAGCATAACTCCAGGTAGAGAGCAGTAATTGGGAGGCTTATCAGGAATCATAGGCACATAACTCACTGAGAGGAGCCTTGAAGTCTACTCCCTGGTTCAGGAAAAGATAACAGTACATACTCCCCTAATGCCTACCAGGTTTCAGAGAGGCCTAACGTGATAGCATGAGTTATGGCATCCTCCCTCACAGATACCAACCCCAGTTCGCAGAAACACAGGGGTAAACCATACACAATTGTCATTGCTGTGTATTGTTTACTTTTCTTTTTGCTTTAAACCCTCCTGGAATGTACCTGTGGGCCAACCTGTCTGGAAAAAACCACCATCATTTCTATGGACCTGAAATGAGGATTTAATTTACACATTGCAAGAGGAGAATTTGAGGGATAACACCTGTGTATTAGCAAACATGTTAACTTGAGCTATGGGCAGAGCCATTATGTAATCTTTTAGACTATTGGTTTATTGTGCTAATTTCATCTTGCTGCTAGAACCTATCTAGGGGCTTGGGAACTCCCACTCTGTTGCTTCTCTCTACCCATTGGCACCTATATAATCTATTGTAATCAATTGTTTAGCAGTGTCTCACTGAGCCTAATAAGCAAAGTGACACTCCGACAGCAGTGTGTGTAATAAACCCTCGTGCTTGACTGTACACGGTGTCGAACTTCCATTCCTTCACTAGGCCATCCCTTTCAGGTGTTTGTCTAACCTGTTCTTAAAACTCTCCAACGATGGGGATTCCACAATCACTCTTGGAAGTCTCTTTCAGAACTTAACTACCCTTATAGTTGGAAAGTTTTTCCTATTGTCTAACCTAATGATATGGCTACACTGCACACCATACAGCAGCACCGTTGTGCCGCTACAGCAGTCTCTCTCTAAGGTATGCAGTATAGCTGTTCTTTGTTTCTCCTGCCGACAAAATAAAGCCACCCCCATCGAGAGATGGTATCTTTGTGGGTGGGAGAGTGTCTCCCGCCAACAAAGTGCTATCTACACCAGCGCTTTTTGTTAGTTAAACTTTTGTTGGTCAGTGGTGTGGTTTTTTTCAGACCCTTTACCAACAAAAGTTTTACTGGCAAAAGTGCAGTGTAGACGATCTCCAGTATCGAAGATTTAGGCTAAGCCCACTACTTCTTGTCCTACTTTCAGTAGATATGGAGAACAAATTATCAAAGTCCTCTTTATAACAGCCCTTAACATATCTGAAGACTTATCAAAGTCCCTCTCTGTCTTCTTTTCTTAAGAAGAAACACAATCAGGTTTTTGTTTTTTTAAAACCTTTCCTCATAGGAAAGGTTTTCTAAACCTTTTGTTGCTCCCCTCTGTGTTCCTTCCCATTTGTCCGCATTTTTCCTGAAGTGTGACACCCAGAATTCGGCACAGTTCTTCAGCTGAGCAGCGAGGGA
This sequence comes from Dermochelys coriacea, assembly GCF_009764565.3. NCBI lineage: Eukaryota > Metazoa > Chordata > Testudines > Dermochelyidae > Dermochelys > Dermochelys coriacea. Next base: position 32,263,568 of record NC_050074.1, read on the forward strand.
CAGTTACCTCCTATCTGACATACAATACTCCCTGTTAATACACCCCAGAAAAATATTAGCCTTTTTCTGTAACTGCCCCAGCTTGTTGACTCAGGTTGTGATCCACTATACCCTCCCAACTCCTTTTCAGCAGTACTACTTTTGGCTCATGTTAAAGAAGTTCTGTATTAAAATCACAAATGAATTTGATTCCCCATAGTTAAAATTCCAGGGTATTACTAATTGAGGTCTCTTGGTTTTGGTACTGTTTCTCTCCTTCTCTACGTGAGACTTGCAACTGTTAATTGTAGGGTTAGTACATCCTAAGACAGAGTCTGTTCTCAAAGCAATACTGTATAACAGAAACAGCACACAGAGACTCCCCGCTCTTTTGTTGTATTTATCTTGCTTTGTTAACAATTGTGATTACAATAGAGATAGAGGATGTATGTAGATGGATGCTTGGTACGGATAATAACTGAATGATCAGGGAGGTGCCAGCCTAAGAATCCAGTGTCCAGCGGCCAAAGAAGGCGTCAAGTGGAAACAACCAGAGGACCCCTGGAGGGCAGACTGGAATTTACCCAACAGCCTCAAGGATAGGAGAACAGAAGAACACTGAGCTGTCAGGAATGTGTCATCTGCTAATTGATTCAGCAACAGCATGATGAAGCAATTCCCATAGACTGGCATAGGAAAAAATTCCTATAAAAATGGACTCTAGAAACTGAGAACTTTGGGGTCTGATTCTGCAAACCATCTTCCAGGAGCATCAGATGGGCATCTGACAAGGCCCTGCTCCCTCCTTGTGTCCAAGCCACCTGGCCAGTGGCTTGGCATGAGCAACTCTAAGGCTGGTAACTATGATAACCTTGCAGAACGTGTGTGTGTGCGCGTGTGCACGCGCGAGAATGAATGAGTACATAAATATGAAATTGAATGGAATGTTATAGCTATAACTGCTTACTATGATTCTTTCTGTATTCACAATAAATGTGGCATGTGAATGCAGAACAGAACTGACACCTGTTGGGCCCCCATAGATCTGGCCTCCCCACTTTGACAGCAAACCTTTGATAACTACTCCGAGTACGATCTTTCAATCAGTTGTGCACCCACCTTATAGTGCTTTCATCTAGATTGCTTATCAGAATGTCATATGGGACTGTGTCAAAAGACTCAAGAGCTATGACAGGCACCAACATTTTTAGTAGGTCTTCTGTACACGTGCTGCTTGATTCAGGCATGTCTTGGTGAAGACACACTCTTGTTCCAGAATAGGAGCATCCACACGGAGAGTTATTCACAAATAGCTGTTCTTAACTCCCTGTGTAGACATACCCTTAGATTTCTACCACTAAGGTACCAAGGAGGGACATATCCCTCTCATATAACAAGTCAAAGGCAACCCTAGGAATACAGTGGCAAGATTCCTGTCATCCTGTTTAGTGGTTAAGATTTGCATTTGCCTATTAATTGGAAATAAGATGGAGTTTCATGCTCCATGCAGATGCTGTCCCTATCTCCATAAGTGATGCCAGGCACCACAGCCTGAGAAAGTGCTGTGCCCTGTAGCCCAGGCTCTCTCATTCCCCAGCTGTCTATAGGCAGAGGGATGCCAAATTAAAGAGACTACCAAGCTTTGATTCCACATCAATTATTTTACTTGCATCAGATACTGATCCAGATGAACAGTGGCAGAGAGCATTCAGCTTGGTCAGTGAAGTCATCACAGCCCTGACAGAAATGGCATGTGTTGTATTTGCTAACCCTTGTGGTCATTCCCAGTAGATCAAGATAATGTGACTAACACTCATAACATTGTGCAATTATTCTACATTAGAAAAGAGTGTTGTCATGTGTTAGCAGCCAGTACTAGTTGCTCTTAAAACAGAAGCCCAGTATTGATTACATTCTTCCCTCCCACCCCACCCCAATAAAGCCTTTTTGGTGCAAGTGGATATTACTGCCATTGAGTTTCCTTTGAGACCTGAAAGATTCAGATGCTCTGCTCAAACAGACTACCAGCAATGTAAAAACTCTGATTTTCTTCTCCAGGAATCCCTCCTCCACATCTGTGTTCATCCCAAGCCTTAAACAAGTACAACCATGACACCATAGGTCACTGCTATGCTCACTCAGCATCAAGTTTTGTTGCCCTGATAATTGTTACACTCACCAGGATTCTCTATGAACAGAAAATAAACTTTTTTTCCTGGACATTTTTATTAAGAGCCTGTCCAGCTATTACATTGGCATTTGCACATTAAATAAGGCACATTTGAATAGCTGCATCAGCAAGTAATTTTTTTAAATACACAAGTACTGCCCTGTCTTCCTGTTCACAACCAGAATATATTCATAAAGTGCGTGGGGAAAACATAGTTCTGTGAACAGCAGAATGAGAACAAGTCCAGTGCCACTTGCAGTTCCTTGGGAGGAGACATCTTGGGTCCTGGAATAGTCAGTCACCCCACAGATCGCCAATCCATGCCAGTTCCATCAGGCTCCATAGTGACTCCTGGCTCCTGCAGGACTGCAGACCAAGAAACCCAAGAGGCTTAACATATAAGCACACTGGCAAGTCAAGTACCTATACACCTTACTGGGAAATACACAATTATAGCCACTAAACATTAAGTCAGTGGTTGTAGACCACACAGACTCTTGGATTCCAATAAAGCAGCAGACAGCATCTTGGTGCCAAGAACAGACTCCCAGAAGCAGAACTACTAGAGGGATACCCAGAGTCAGTACTTCTGGAGTGTCATCCAAAAGTCACACCCCACCTCTTTGCTGAATTCTGCCCAGAGAAATGCAGCATTGACTCTGGAGGCAGCACAATTCATGCTTAATTTTCCATTTATGGTTTACAAATGTATGTGGGTGGCCCTGAGATGGTTAAAATCTAAAGGGCTCCCAATAGCAGGCAAGTCTGAGGAGTAAAACGGGCCCCTTTCTTTGCCATGCAAGAGGGATTGTTTCCAGTTTCCTGAAAGAAACCATTACACTTAGCCTAGAGGGCTAGTTCTTCAACATGAGGTTTAAATTAAACCAAGTACAGTAATTGCATCCAAACAAGTTTAACTTGCTTATCCCTAGAACAGGAAATGATTCCCATCAATTCATCTCACCACTAGTTATGAATATGGAAACTGGGCACTCAGGAACCCTATTCCTCTAAAATAGCGTGCGCATTCTTTCCAAATCAGATAACAGAGCTGGAGGCCGGGAGAGAGGGACTTGTCCCTACTTACTCTGCAGGCTATATGTTGCCACTGGATCCAGCATTATTTTCTGAGGGAAGATAATAAAGTCCTGGGACCACTTGTTAGTGAATGGCAATAGGTCACCATCAGAAGTAATTCTGGCACTTGGAGCATCTTCTGGGCTGCCTTCCTCTTCAGTCAGCTCACAAGTGCAGAGGGGGCAGCTTGGGGGTGTAACACCAGGTCCTCGGGGAAGTGAGTCCTTTTCATTCTTCAGGTAGCTTCTCAGTGCTCCACTGTGATGAAGGGGTCGTTCACGTGACCAAGCCCAGTGGGATGGCTCCTTTGACATTAACTAGATCAGAAGAGTACAGACCAGCCAATTTTTTTTTTTTCCTCGCCACTGAATCTTTCTGGATTAATTTAAAATTGTATTCAGTAAGATTTAAAACTAAGCATGATCTTGTCATATCTAGTCATTTTAGTGTATAGTGCAGAGGTGGCCAAACCATGGCTTGTGAGCCACATGTACAGTTAAAGTGTGGCTTGTGGAGCCCCTCCGTCCTCTTATTCTCCACCTACCAGACTGGGGGTGGAGGAGCTTGGGACCCTGAGCCCCAGCAGGTGCATCCCAGCTCTTGAACTTCAGAAGATTGTTGTACGAGACTCAAAGGGTCACTAAGTTTGGCCATCCCTGGTATAAAGCTTCAAAGACAGTAAGAACTACAGTGTAGTATTTGAACATTTCCCAGATGGATTTATTTATCAGACAGATTTATTGATACAAGAATGCTTTGATCATAACTAAAGCTAGAATAGCAACTGCTAATTAATGTTGGTGGGGAAGACATTTGTAGAATGTAAAGGTTGTGACTGTTCAGTAGAATCCTAGCCATCGCTGATCCAAGAATCTTTAAACTTAAGTAGGATTCTGTACTAAGAGTGGTTTGAAAATCTTAGCGACTGAGGTTTTATTTAATGTCTGAGAAATAGCTAGACAGATGCACCCACTATGATATTCCTGACCTTCCTAGTGTGCTAGCAGGGACACATCCTCCCATGGTCAGTTCAGGCCTTAACCCTTTATAGGAACTGGATTTGCATAGACTATTGATTCTAGTGACTATTAATGTGTTAGCCATAGTCCCAGTATTACAAGCATGCAAAAAAAAAAAAAAAAGTCTGCCATGGCTAACCTCATCACAACAACGCCGGCTGACCACTGCTCGGTAGTTCATTTTAGCCCAGAAGCCATCCCTCAGTTTTAAGAACTGTGGGAACAGCTGCCGCCAGTTGTCACCAAGGGCCCAGGGAAAGATCTCATACTTGTAATCCTCTTCATCTTCCTCCATGTCATTAGCCAAGTACCTGCATCAGGAAAATGGGGCAAAACAGGCTATATCCAGAGAAATTCTTCTAACCAGTGCTTCTCAGAGGCACTCAGCCTAGGAAGTTGTATGGTACAACCTGGAATTGTTATAGTAGCTTTTAGTGTAAAAAGTGTTAAGCCTTAACACTCCAGCATTACATTGTATAAAAGAGGGAGCATTCTAAACCCACAGAACTACAACACAAGAGGCTTTTGCAAATCACTCATTTGCAATGAAGGCCAGTTGTGTTTAGGTGCATACAATAGCTCGTGAGTTTTTCCTATAGGTGCACAGAATACAAGTGGATTAGGTTGTAAACGAGTTCTCACACAACATATGTATATGACAGATACTGATTCTATTAGATATGTATAGTTTGCAAGGTGATGTGATTAGTTTGGGATTGGATTGATGCTGTGTTTGCCCTTAACGGGAATAATTCTCATTCACACCAACGTAGCTCTACACCACTTTGAAAGAGTAAAGTATCCTTACAAGTGGGTCCATAGTCAGAGAGCTTTAGAGTAAGAATAAGGCCTCAAGTGCCCATGCAGTACATTCAGCTGCAGGTGTCATACCTAAAACCTTAGTACAGGAAGGAGGGATTGAAGAGCAACCCATACAGGCCTCTCCTGCTACTAGATCATGGTGGAAGTGGAGTTCACTTGCAAACATTATGGGAGATTTCTGCAACTCCTAAAATAGTAATTGTGTTAAGATGGGGCGAGGATTTTTTACATTCTCATTTTTTTTTTTTAATATATATAAAAAAAAGTGTAGGAGCCCAATCATAGACCTGGACACCAATGTGCTAGGCACTATACAAAACAGAATAAAATGCTCCTTATCCATAGAGAGAAATGACATCCAGCCCATGACCCCTGCATCCAGCCCATGTAATTAAAATTCATCAGGATCCCACTGATTTGTGTTTTATCATCATTAGCCTCTTGAAACAGAAGGTAAAAAAAATATCTACTAGCCTCTACCCAATAATGAAGTCTAAAATTAGTGTTAGAGGGAAACCCTTTGAAATCTACTTAAGCTAACTGGAAACACGGCAATTAAATTGTGCTTTTCTGAGCTGGGGGACAATTATGGCTGATCAGCATGGCATGGGGAATTTTTGGGGGGGTAGGTGCAGGGAGGTTTAATTTGGGTATAACTTCTTCAGATACCGGTGTGTGTAATAGCGTCTGGCTCCACAGTAAACTATACTCCTAATAGCCATTCCTCCTGCCAAACCATTTGGTGGCATGGACTAGGTAACCCAGTTTGTCTTCTCCATTCTGCTGTCTATGCATTATTTATATGGTGGGATCGTTACAGACTGGAAATCACAAGGTTAAGAGCCACAAGGTACTTACAGAGCAGTGAAAAGGTTCATCCGTGTGTATTCATTAATATGCAGGCCAGCACGTTTGAAGTAAGTCAGAGCCATGGCTAGAAGATACTAAACAAGAGAGTTACCTTTAATAGACCCAGTTCTGGATCAGAAGAAACAAAATATGTTCTATCTAGTATTTAAGTTTAAAAACAAAAATAAATTGAGCCATAAGGGGAGTGAGTAAAGAAAGGAAGCACTTTTGTGGAGGCTTGCTAATTATTTGTATTATCATAGCCCTTAGGAGCCCCAGTCATGGACCAAGACCCCATTATGCTAGTCCCTGCGCAAACACAGAACAAAACTTCCAAGTACAAGACAAGAGACGGAGGGATACAGACAGGGGCGTACAAGGAAACAATGAGACAGTGTTGGTCAGCACAATAAGCAGTGGTCTATGCACACCAGTTAACTAACTGTTGGCAAAAAAAATTTCCCGTAAGCTTCATGGCAGAGGAGTTTTAAGGAGAGATTTGAAGGTGGATAGAGTTAGTTCTCCAGACATTTACAGTGAGCTTCTCCCAAGCGTGACAGGCAGCATGGGAAAAAGCATATGACAGCTTAGAACTGTCGTTCATTTTAATGAAACTTCCATAGAATCCCAAGGTCCTTTACCAGAGTGACAGCCATAAGCAGTCAGACTGAGTGTCTGTTCTAAGCAGTGCTTAATTTGTGCCAGGGCTGACCCCTGGCACCTTGAGGTTTGGCACTTCATAGCCTCAACACTTCTGGGCTTGCTGCATCAGTTATGAATGTAATCAAAAAATTGCTTGAGCCCCAGCATGTCTTTCATTATAAATTAAGCCCTGGTTCTAAGCTCATTACCACTCCCTACAATTTTCCCAAGGGCTAAAGCCTCATGCTCTCTCTCAGCCTAGAATGGGATTTATGGAAAGTTTGAAGAAAAGTGGTGGAGTCTTGAGTTTTGAATGCAAAAATATCAGTCTTCAGTGGTGATGAGGCCCTGGTCCTTGTGTTGAAGTTTGGTTTATAAATTAGAGATCATAGAATATTAGGGTTGAAAGACCTCAGGAGGTCATCTAGTGCAATTCCCTGCTCAAAGCAGGATCAACTCCAACTAAATCATCCCAGCCAAGGCTTTGTCAAGCTGGGCCTTAAAAACCTCTAAGGATGGAGATTCCACCACCTCCCTAGGTAACCCCATTCCAGTGCTTCACCACCCTCCTCATGAAATAAGATACTGCATAAGAGTCAAAAAGTCAGTCATTAAACTACTGAGCATTGCTATTTAGAAAGGTTGTTGAAGGGAAGTAGAAGTATGAGGGACATACCTTATCTGAAATCTTGTAGCATATGTCTATAGACAAGAACTCTTGTACCAAGTCATCCTCTGGTAAAGGGAAGAAAAAGTGAGGCAGCTGTATTTAGTTGTTTCATATTGTTCAGTGATCATTGCTTTCAGAATGCGAGTACTGTTTCCTACTCTAGCAATGGTGGAATCTTTACAAGAATCTCTCTAGAGTGACCTGCCAAGGTAGTTTATAGCATGAATTTAGAACATGGTTCCAACACTGTTCTCAGACAAGAGACTTTCACAGCCTGTGGTCAAAGAAAGTTGCTGAAACTCTACTAAATATAGCAGCTTAAACATAGCTGTAGCTAGCAGTGCCATACTCCCAGAGTGGATAAAGTCTAGACTTCTATCAAACTATTCCATTTCTAAAATTGAATTTTAAATATTTTGTACTTATGACACTTTGTTCAAGGTTCTCAGAGCATTTTAGAACAGTGGTATAATCCAACATTTAGAGGTGGAGATAAGGGAATTAAGTCAAAGAATTTTTTTTCCTTGAGAAACCCACATTTCCTTACTCCCCATATTGTGTGCTAAACACAGATAACATCCCCCTTTTGCAAGCAGTTATCAACTTGAACAGTCAAATCATCAACTTGAATCCTCCAGATCATTTAAAATTTATCTTGGATACAAAGCTTGTCTTGTTACAGACAGTTAAAAATACCCCTTCCCTGCAATTGGGAACCTACTTGGGTTTACTACCAGTTGGTCACTGCAGTCTTATCCAGCCTTGGGAACCCATTCCCAATGTACAGTACAGTTTTGTATACCATCTTTTATCTAAACTGTATATCCCAAGATGCTGGACAGTTTGAATGACTGGTCTAGCCTCCTACCCAGTAGGTTGAAGAAGGCTTCTTGCTCTTCCTGGTGTAGATGGAATGGAGGTCGCTGCATGCTTTTCAGCACTGCTATGGAATGCTCTCTCTCAGGGATTCGCATCCTGCTACGTGCTCCAATGCCCTTTGTGCTGTTGTGATGCGGCCTCATGTTCCCTGGCTTCACCCCAGTGGTGACCACAGGAGGGACATGGGAAATACTCTGAGTATGCCTCATTTTTTTTTTTTTACTGGAATTAGTGGAGGCTCAGGGGCTTCTGCAGTGGAAAGGGATTAAGAAGTAGAATTAACAGAATTGGTAATTCAATAGGAAGCTCTTTCTGTAAAGGTTACCATTTCCAAGTCAAGCCTGAATCAGTAGCAATCAAGAGCTGTTACCACATAATGGCTGTTTGGTGGCCTGTGAGATATTAGTTATTGGTTTTGTAAAACAGATAACTATCCACTGGGAAGTGGACTAAGACCCATCACAACAACTGAAGTTGGACAGCCGCCTTCATTGGCGCAGTCAGCCTTTGAGTTGCACAGATTGAATATCCTTCTTCTCTAGAGGCAGGCTTAAGGCACGGTGGCACCCAGTTAGAACAATGAGAGACAGTTCACACTGCTACTGCCTACTTGCACCTGTTCTAGAGATACAACAATAACTTGCGTTTCCACAATTGTCAAGCTGTCGTGCCCACCAGCACTAGATGGGGGGGGGGAAGAAGATTAAAAAAACTGACCAAATCCAGTTTCACTGTCCAAGTTAAGTAAATGTTTCAAAAAAAAAAGGAAAAGCAAATCAGGTTTAAAAAAACCTAAGGCTTATGTTTTCACAAGACCCTAATGATTATGGGTACTCGAGACACCTTAAAGGGGCCTGATTTTCAGAAAGCACAGAGCACCTACTCTGAAAAATCAGGTGCATTTAAGGTGTCTCAAGTTCAGCACCTGCAATCATTAGGATCTCGTAAAAACGAAGACCTTCGTTTTTAAATCAGATTATTTTTTTTTACAACGCATTTTATCAAGATAAATGACTGTAAGGGCAATGGGGAAAAAAATCCCTCCACAATGAAAATAAGTCAGTAGTTGAATACATACAGACAAACCAAGAGAATAATGGTCCTTCTGCTAGCCTTTCAAAATTACTACTCATTATACATCCAATGCTGCAGCGCAAGACTATCAATTTACATTCTCTGTTTGTTAATTCAGAATATCCTGCTTTTGCCCACACAGTGTGAAACTCCATGACTCAGATATATGGTGCTGACTTGTATAAATCTAAAGGAAAAGTTTAACTTGTTTTAAAACTCCTGTAACTATGTTTTAAATCACCCCTACAATACTCTGGACTTGCAAAGAGCCTTTGGTAAATATGTGCTCAAGTTCTGACAAATCTAAACATTTAACTGTTTTTAAAAATAAGAACTTTAAACCATTTAACTGTGCATATGGGATGGGGAAGGAGGGAGCCATACAACAATACCTGTTAAATTTAAAAAGGATAAAGTCAGCAGAGATAGGTGAAAATGGAACTGTGTAATTAATCATGCTAAAGACATCAATCATTGGTGCCTTAAAGCCTTACAAAATACCAGTTTAGACCTCTGAATTCCCATTTAAAATTCCCTGTACAACACACACTCAGCCAGTTACTTGTTTTAGGGTGAAGAGTAGGTGTTAAGACACTGTCAAATCTGTTATTGTAGATTAGGATCTGAATTCCTCCCCTCCTTTTTAATCCATTTGCAGAACTATGGTCCCACCAACTCAAACAGATATTTCCAATACCATTTTCTAACCCAATAACTAAATTTACACACTGAATAGAGAGAAAGTAATTAACATACAGGTGTCAGGATTACTATAGACGGTGAGAAAATTATAATAAGAACTTTCACAACGGAGATGTTTTCCCATTCCTTTTAAGGTGTTTGCCCTGGTCCTACATTTCTGTCTATGAATGCATTTAGCTAGAATACCCACATTTAGGTACTTTAGAAAGTAATACAAGACTATATTTTGGGAAAGGAATACTACTACAGTAACTCCTCACTTAACATTGTAGTTATATTCCTGAAAAATGCTACTTTAAGCGAAATGATATTAAGTGAATCCAATTTCCCCATAAGAATTAATGTAAATGGGGGGAGATTGGTGAGAAAAATTTACCTGGAACCTGACAAGAGACATGTACTGTAAATTTTAAAATAATTTTAAACAAACTACACCTCTACCCCGATATAACACAACCTGATATAACATGAATTCGGATATAACACAGTAAAGCAGCGCTCTGTGAGGCGGGGCTGCGTGCTCCGGCGGATCAGCACATCAGCATGTCTGGTTCTGACACGCAGCTCTGAGTGGCATGTTAAGGGTGCCAGGCTGGGGCTGAGGGGTTGGATAAGGGGCAGAGGGTCTCAAGGGGCGGTGAAGAGACAGGGGGGTTGGATGGTTCGGAGGTTCCAGGGGCAGGGCAGTCAGAGTACAGGGGCATTGGATAGGGCATGGGAGTCCTGGGAGGCCTGTCAGGGGCAGGCGTGTGGATAGGGGTTGGGGCAGTCAGGGGACAGGGAGAAGAGGGGTTGGGTAGGCGATGGGGTCCTGGGGGTGATTAGGGATGGGGGGGGTCTCTGGACGGGGTAGTCAGGGGACAAGGAGCAGAGGGGGTTGGCTGGGTTGGGAGTTCTGAGGGGTCAGTCAGGGGGCGGGAAGTGACTTTAATAACTGAAATGCTTGAGGCCAAAGCAAGTTCGATATAATGCAGTTTCACCTATAAAGCAATAAGATTTTTTGGCTCCTGAGGACCGCGTTATATCGGAGTAGAGGTGTATTTAATACTGTACTCACCAATGATGATTGTGAAGCTTGGTTGAGGCGGGGCCTAGTGGGGTCAGGGGCTTGCCCCACTCTGCCCATCCGGCACTCCTGCCGGGGAGCAGGGTCAGGGGCTTGCCCACTCCCCAGCTGGAATGCCAGGCGGGGCAGAGTGGCACAAGCCTTCATGCCCTGACTCTGCTCCCCATCTAGAACGCCATGTGGGCAGAATGGGGCAAGCTCCCACTCCCCAACCAGAACACCGTGCAGGTGGAGTGGAGCAAGCCCCCGTGCCCTGACCACCCTCCCCGGCAGGAACGCTAGGTGGGCAGAATGGGGCAAGCCCGTGCCCTGACCCTGCTCCTTAGCAGGAGCACCAGGCAGGCGGGTGGAGTGGGGCGAGCCAAACAACCTTATAACGGAACGTTGCACAACTTTAAAAGAGTATGTTCTCTAATAGATCAGCAACTTAATAATGAAAGAATGTTAACTGGGACGACATTAAGTGAGGAGTTACTGTATGTCAGACCTACTACGAATGGACAGAATCTCAAATCACCTCATGTTTAATTTCCATATGCTTTCCATCCCTATAACCTTGTCAGGCCCCACATCTTTGTTCAGCTTGTTTTTCCCAACCTTCCCCTCTCCCCCACCAACTTCACCAACTGTTTCCTAACTTAAACACCTTCCCCCTACCTCCACTTCCCCCCAAAAGAAAGAGCAGTTTAAATTTAGTGGTCTCTTCCCAGTAAGTGGTAAATAAAATTAAACTGGAAAACAGGATTTAAAATTTGTTCTAGAGTCTAAACAATTTTTTCCTACACCTACACAAGTCACAGGGATTTTTTTGGCCTCCATTTGAGCATTCCGATAATATTTTTAACAATCTCACCAAAAAAAAAAAAAAAAATTAATATGTAGGTATTCTGTAACCTCTTAAAGTCTGTTCCTCACAGGAGGCAATGGAAAAAAAGAACATTTAGAGAGAGAAAATACCTAAAACAAGCAAGACTAATCAATTCTACCAGACAGACCGTCTATGGCTGCTGACCCCATATTGTATGTAATATTCTTCAAGAATGAATTTTAATTAGTGAATTACCACCAGTCTAGATAATTAATACAACATTGGGTAAGAGGGATCATTTCTATCTCTCTTTGGGGACATGGGGCAGAAGACAGGCAATTTGTCTCAAATGTAGATTGAATTCCCCCATTTAAAAGGTTTCCCTTCCTAAAGTGAGTGTCAAATCCAACACAATAGTTTTCTTCTCATCTCCTATCCCCACCCTACTTTTCATCTGTACAAGCATCCTCCTAACCTTTAGTGTAAGGCCAATCCCAAGAATACCACTAATTAACCTTAAAGTTCCCAGAATCACTTTCAGGGAACACACTATTAAAACAGTTTGATGGGTCTAATCCTTGCATCCTTTTTCAGCCATCTATATCTCTAAATAAATGTTTCTGAAGACAGCTGGAATACCAAATAATTTCTAAGTGACCATGCAGGATATCACTTGGTAGTTCTACTACTATGAAGTCAGATCCTACAACTCTGAAACAAACAGTACATGTTACCATTATATACTGTAGCCCTTTTCGAGTGCATGCACTATCCCAATTTTACAGAGGAGAAAAAACTGGGGCACAGAGACTGAAACAACTTTGCTCTAAGTCTCAAAATAAGGTATGGAACCTGGGCATTCCAATGCCTCGTTCCGTGCTCTAGGCACTAGTCACCACTCCATTCCAGAGCTGGGAATGGAATAGAAGCCCTCTGCTTTAACTAATGGGCATGCTATCTAGCCACAGCCTAGCTGGCCATTTTAAGTACTTTCTTAGACATACAACCTTTCCCCCGGCCCCATTTTAATTTTTCAACACCTCAAATGAAGCAAAAGTGATCCATTTTCATATTTTGGCTATGAACTATGCACTGTAGAAGTCACGCTGGCCAGTTTTAGCAAACATGGTATCCAGTTTGGAACGACCTGGGGTCAGTACTACATGACACACAGCAGTTTTGACCCAACACCTGGGCTTCTTGGAATTAAAGGAAGTTTTGGGCTTTGCATGGACTTAAGCCACCAAACTTTGACCACATAACTCAGCCCATCAGGTTAATGCAATTGCCAAATTTAGGGCAAGAAAGATTTTCACCTCAGATTTCCACATCTGGGGTTGTTTTGTGTTTATTTTTAAGAGCTAGACTAAAGTCAGACAAAACCTAACTATTTTGAGTACTTACAAACATCAAACAAAGGTTTAGGCTCATGGAGCTTTGTGGAGAGCCTAAGCCACCACATTAAATAGGGCAGATCTAATTCACCAAAAAGACAGCCTTTCAGGCAAATGTAGGGTTCATAAGAAAAGGGGAGGAAACAGTTTGCACAAACCAAGCCAGCTGTATTTCACCCCTCACCTTGACCCACTATCCCCTTAGTCTATATGGGGGCTATAAGAAGAGGGTGTTTGGGGGTGGGGGGAGCATTGGTGCCTTATTTCCCTCAGGTAGGGGAAATGATTGGGGATCTTTCACACACACACACAGGTACATTGTTACCCCCTCAGTATGTGCAGTGGAATAATATGAAAGGACATTTTACATCACCACCCTACCCATTACAGCAGGGCATGAGGGTGGTAGGAGGGACATTTCTGGGGTCACCACTGACACCCCACCTGATGCATTATTACCACATTGGTCCACAGAGCCACTACTACACGCTCAGTATTTGGGGTGACCCTCCCACACACACACACACCTTGGTGCCTCGCTCATCCCCTCAGGGGAGGCGGGGGGTGGGAAATGTAAGGCACCATTTTGAGGAAGAACAGGGATTCCCTTCTCCAGACAAAGGACCCTCCAATTTACCCCACAGTTTTAATATGGGGAATGGTTAATACCTATTACCCACCCCCATTACCCCTAAGGGGCCATGGGGTGAGTGTGAGGGAAAGGGAGGGAGCCGCTGCTCCTCCCGTTGCGGATCCTCCCTACCCAACTGCTTTTCCCGCCTCCCCCGCTCACCTGAGCAGAGCAACCAAGCAGCGCGCGCGCGCAGCGATCACGAAGGGGTGGTATCAACCTTACCCCGCCCCCTTACCCACTGTTGGCTTCTATAGGCTCAAGCCTGCCAGCCCCTAGCCAATCAGCGATGGGTAGACCGGCCTCTCGCAAACCCCTGTCGATCAAAGAGCAGGAAGTCAGAGGTGGGACTTCAGTCCCTATTAGCCCGTGGGAATGGGCCGGGGCGGAGGTGAGGGGTGTTGCTGAGAGCGTAGGCTAGGTTACGCTTCACGTGGCTCTGGGCTCCAGGGGGTCTATATGAGGCCCACACAGCAACTCTCATTATGCATTTGTTATAGGGTTGCCTGCAAACATAACTTCCTATAGCAGCATGTATATCAGGTCAAGGTGCCCCCATCCCACACTTAGTGCAACTGGGAGTCAGGACTCCTGGATTTTATCGGATTCTGATGAGGTTTGTGGGAGCTATTCAGACTCCCAGCCAATAAGTCTAAAGGGATATTTATTATAGAGTCACCTGTCAATATAGCTTCCTATAGGAACTTGTGTGTCAGAGCATGGTGAAATCAGCCCACATTTAGCACAACAGAGTCAGGACTCCTAGGTTACATTTCCAACTCACCATGTGACCCTAGTGTGTGGCAAGTCACATACCAGCCTGGACCTCCCATCCTTTGTCCAAATGTCCCTGTTATTTTGCAGTGGTGAGGGTGACAGCTAAAACAAAGTCTCACTGGGGCTCAGGAAGCACAACACTCCAAGAGCAGTGCAGTGACTAGATTATCAGACATAGTTGTGTGAGCTACAAAGCCTCAAGATCCCTGCCTGGCATGCCCAGCTACAGTCTAGTCTAATACATGCACAACTGCCAGCTTGTCAAAGCCCCCAACTTGTCATACAGTTTAACAGAAAAACCTGCCATCCACTTTAACACACACACACACACACACACCTACCTGCCATCCATTTTAAAGCACATACACCTGGCTTCCAGACAGTCTTAAATACACACACACACACCCTTTCAGATTAACACACACATCTGCCATTAAGTTTAGCACATGCAAAGAAATACCTGATGCCCAGTTTTACACACATATCTGCCATCCAATTTTACTTTACTTAGCCCTTAAAATTCAGATTACAATGCCCATCATACTGACCAATATTGTCTAATTGTTTCCTTGTACTCCCCGTTTGTCTGTATCCATCTGTTGTCTCATATCTTATACTTAGATTGGAAGAGCTTTGGAGCAGGCAGCATCTTTTTGTTCTGTGTTTGTACGATGCCTAGCACAACGGGGTCCTGGTCCATGACTGGGGCTCCTAGGTGCTCTAATAATAATAAATTAATAAATAAATTACTTGATAGAAAGGCATTTGCAAGGCCTGAAACACAATAGGTTAATGTACTAGGCTATCAATTCTATGCACATGGGTTCAAATTTTAGTTTAGGTCACAAGTGAAAAGGTACTTAGTGCCTTATCTGTGTGCATTGCAAGCATATTTGGCAGTCACAGCTCAAAGGAGCTCTGGACTGGAAAATCAGCCAGTACTGTGGGATAAGATCGAGATGTATTGGCAAAACCGTGTGTAGTGAGAACAAGGGCCCAGCAGTACTTAGACATTTACACGAGTGGTGGATATAATTTGCTACCAAATTAGAACAGTGGAATTTTACACACCCACTTTTGAACTCACTTTGCACTGATGTAAATGACTACACAAGGTGAAGGGCAGTGCAGAAACAGACCCCCAGACTAGAACAGCAGTATTGCTGAACCATCTTGAGAAGCATTGGTTTGGCAAGCTATGTGGTGAATCTGGGATTAGAAGGATATTGCAAATCAGGAGAAATTAACAGTATAATTAACAGCAACTGCCCACACCAGAACTCTAGGCGTATGCTTTATTTTCTTGAGCACTAAATTAACTCACAAATAAAATGAAGTACAAGGTTGTTTGTTTTGCAATAATTTTATTCAATAATAGAGTCATAGAACTGCATTTAATTTAGTTAAATACATTTGCCCCCTGAAGGATTTCTTGCAAGAAAGACTGAGCATCTCAGATACAGAAGTGTTCACTTTCTGATGCAAGTGAACAGTAAGACAGAATCAGATCTGTTACCATAGTGGCAGGGAGGTGACAAATGCAGAATAGAGAGGATACTTTATTCTCTCTGATCTCTCTCTTTCGTTTCTTAATGCTTTCAGGACTATAGCACGTACTGCCTGGGTGCGGCATATTTTTCACTTGTGTAGGAATTTTACAGTCAAATGTACCACTGATATCCAAGGATCTCATAGTATTATCTCATAGTATCCTTATTCCTATTTTACATCTGGAAAAACTAAGGCACACAGAGCTTATTTGCCCAAGATCACTCACATGGCAAGTCAGTGCCAAAGCTACAAATGGAAGCCCAAGAGTCCTGACTTCCAGCACCACCCCGCTCTAACCCACTAGACCCCACTCCTAGAACTGGGAAAGAACCCAGCAGATATAGTTCCCACTCTTGTGCCCTATCCATTGTCCCACAGTGCCACCCCCACCCCAGACCTGAGGGACCCACTTCTCCTCTCAGGGCAGAGCTGGTGAGGAGGTGCCAAGAGGGGAATCTGGGATGAGAACATACATACCCAACTCATTTCACACACGCAGAGTCCACCATAGGTCTGTTCTATAATCTGCCCCATCGCCCCTAGCAACAACTTTTCCTTCCTCATTGGCCAGCAATGGGGATTTTTCTGATTAGAGGAGACCCATGACCCTAAACCAATCAGCAGGAGCCACGGGATCCGCTTTACCCTTAGCGCTGGAAGGCGGACGATACCAAGTAGACACTGGGACCGTACCGTCTGAAATAGTGGGGGGGGGCAGTAGGGAGTTGAGAATTTGATTCAGCCCAGCTGCATTCTGAAACGAGGGAGCTGGTTGGGTTCGAATTGTAACGCTCGCTGCTCTAAATAAGGGAGGGTCTGAGGCGAGACCCCGGGGCGTGACTGGAGGTAGTCCCCGCAGAGGTGAATTGGGTGGGGTTACTAGGATGTGTGCGGATGGTACATCTCAAACGGAAGTGAGGTGTCTCCTAGCTTCAGGACTTCCGGTGGAGGGCGGGGTGAGGCGCAGCTGGTTGTGGTGCTGGGAGCAGCAGCCTGGGGGGCTCCTGAATCCTGGTGAGTCCGGGCCGGGGAGCCCTGGCGAGGGACCGATTGTGGGGTGCAGCGGGTATTGGGGAGCAAGGGGGCCTGGGGAGGGGCTGAAATCTGGGGAAGGAACAGTGGGAAGTGGGGTTGCTGGGGACGAAGGGGGTTTGGGGAAGGAGCTGAAGCCTGAGGGACATAGGGCGCGAGGAAGGTGCTGGAAAGTCTGGAGAAGGGGAGATCGGATCTGGGTGGGCTGGGTACGTGGTACGTGAGAAGGGGGCTCGATCCTGGGCACCTGAATAAGGTGGATGGGGGGGCCATGGAGTGGGCAAGTTACAGCCTGTGTAGTAGGAGGTATCTGAGAAGCTGGGAGGGGAGTACTGGGTTTTAAGTAGTTGTTGGGGGCCTGAGCTGTTCTGGTTGGGGAAAAATGCTGGGAGGAGTAGTAGGGCTCACATGGATGGAGAGTGTCCTTTTATGGCTCCCTTGAAAGTGCTGGAGGTGGTGGGGATTATTGTGTGTTTTGGTGTCACTCATATGGACTGAGGGAGAAGAGGCCCTTAAGGAAATTCATATTCTCCCTTTCTTTCAATATTAAAAATGATGGGAGAGAACTTCTGAAGCATCTCAGGAAAAAATAACAATTCTCCCCTTTCCAATTTATGTAACTTCTTCATTTTCCCATCTCTCAAACTTCAGTAAAGTTTAAAACCCAGCTGGCAGGAGGAAATAATTTGAAGGAGAGGCAAGTATTAAAAAAAAAAAAATGGATGTGGGGGGAGAAAGGAGACTGTCAGCATTCATATTATTTCCCTCACAGCTCCAATCCTATCTGCCAGCAAGATTGAAGTATGTCCCAAGCTCTTTATACGGTAAATCTTGCTTACGTGAAGGGGAAGGCTCAGTTCTACCCTCAGGTTTGAAAGGTTGTCAAGATTCCCTGGAACCAGAGATCGAAGCCCAGTGGGGATAACATTACCACATTCGAGGCTGATAAATAAGATTCATGCAGTCTACAAACTAGGTCTTATCTGCTCAGGATAGAAACTATAGATCCCACCTAATCACTCCTAGTACTTTCTGCAACAAAGAGGGCTTATTGGAGAGTCTTTGATCACGATTCACCTATCCAACCCCCTCATAACACACTGCCAGCTACAATTTTACTCCTTCATCTCTGAATTGGCTGTGCTTTCTAAGATGCTCTGGGTCTGTCTGTGTCATATGCTCTCCCCCTCCCACCCTCTTCATCTGTTCTATCTGTTCAGACCAGGGGTGGCCAACTTGTGGCTCTGGAGCCATATGCGACTCTTCAGAAGTTAATATGCAGCTCCTTGGATAGGCACCAACTCTGGGTGGTGCTCACTGCTCAACCCCTGGCTTTGCCACAGGCCCTGCCCCTACTCCACCCCTTCCCATCCCCTCCCCTCAGCCTGCTGTGCCCTGGCTCCTCCCCTTCCCCCCCAAAGCCTCCTGCGCCCCACGAAACAGCTGATTGGGAGGTGCGCAGGGTGGAGGTGCTGATCAAGGGGGCTGCCAGTGAGCTGGAGGTGCTGGGAGCGGGGGAGAGCTGATGGGGGGCTGCTGACATATTACTGTGGCTCTTTGGCAATGTACACTGGTAAATTCTGGCTCCTTCTCAGGCTCAGGTTGGCCACCTGTGGTTTAGACTGTAAGCTGTTTGGGGCAGAGTCTATTGACTACTCTGTACAGTGCCCCACATAATGGAGCCCCATTCTTGGTTGGCCTGGAGGCACGACTGTCATAAACAGGATTAATAATGTATAGTCAGTGAAGTGCTTCCAGAGCCTTTGGTCTGAAAGGCACTAATGAAATGTAAAATATATTAGTGAACTCTGTGTTATAAAAGATCCACTTTTAGCACATAAGTATTTAAAGAACTAAATTGTTTTAGTGCAAGATGGACTGACTGAAACTGAAAGTGTTTAGTGTGGGACATGGAAGTGACATCCATATAAGAATCTTCGAGTGGTACTCCCTGTCACTTGAATGGATTCAGCATTTCTGTTATAAGATACTTGAAATGTGGAGTGTGCATGTAACTCCACTGTTAAAGTAACCTAAGTAGCTAGTCATGTGCAGGCTCATAAACTGTTGTCCAACATTTTAACTGCAACTCTGCCATCTGTTTTATATAATTTAAATTATCTTAATTTAAACATGGAGATTATAATTCACAGGTTTAGGGGACTGACCAGTTCTGGTTGAAACTTAAGCAAAGAGAAAGGTGTGGTCTCGAAAACTCATCTTTATAAATAACTTCCTAAAAGGGGCAAGACCTGGCCAAAGAAGCAATCTGGATGGCTAACTAAAATTCCACGCCCGTACTTGTGATTTGTGAAATGTATGACAGCCTTAGCGCACAGAACTGCTTTATGTTCACTCTTATATGTCAGTGTTTTACTTTGTTATAATGTGATGCTTTAATGTTCTAGCACAGGAATGCTGCTAATTGGACTTGAGTATTTAGACCTTCAGAAAGCACAGGTGTCTCTGTCTGGTCTGGTAGCTGGAGGATTGTGAGACAATTCTGTGTTCTATGCCTGACTCTGGAAGAGAATGCTCTTTAGTTACTAGAGCAGAGACTTCTGGGAGGCATGAGACCTAATTCTCTTCCCTTGACTGCTACTGACATTTTATTATTTATTATTGCATTAGTGCCTTGAGGCCCCATTGTGCTAGTTGCTTTAAATACACAGAGTAAGAGAGAATACTTAGACTGTATGCTTTTAAGGGCAACTTAAAAAAAGACAAGGATGGGACAGAAAAGGAAAGATTGTTCCTGTTTTATGACTCGGGTACAGAATGATAGTGATGTGCCTGAGGTTACACAGCAAGCCAATGGCAGAACTGGGAATAGAACCACATCTCCTGCGTTCCAGTCTGGTGCTTCAAAACTACAGAACCATCCTTCTTCTGACTTGCTTTGTGCCCATAGGTCATGTGCCTTTTTTTTTCCCCCTATGTCTGCTCTTTTTTTTTTTTTTTTACAACACTCTGAGAACCTTGAATGCAAGGTTCTAATCAGTATGGGGAAGTAGTGTGGCCTTGTGGTTAGAACAGATTGGGACTCAGGATACTTGGGTTCTGTTTCTGGCTCTGCCACTGGTCTGTTGGTGAGTGTGGGCAAATCACTTTCACCGTTCCGTAATTCAGTTTCCCCATCTATAAAATGGGGATAATATTGCCCCTCCTTTGTAAACCACTTTGAGATCTACTGATAAGTGTTATAAGAACTAGGTGGTATTAATATTTATTAATCAGGGTACTGAATGTTGTCATGTGGCATATATCAGTGGGAATTTTACCACAGAGGTTTGCATAGTAGCTTGAGAAAAAACATTAACAAGGTTTCTCTAGATGGACAGTGTACTGTGTAGAATTCATAGATTCCAAGGCCAGAGTGGGCTATTGTGATCTTCTAGTCCAGTGGTTTTCAAACTGCAGGTCGTTACCCAGTATTGGGTTACAGAATGTAAGGTAATGGGTTGCAGCGGCTCTGGTTAGCACTGCCGACCAGGCTGCTAAAAGTCCCATCGGCGATGCTGCCCGTCTAAGGCAGGCTAGTCCCTACTTGTTTTGACACTGTGCTGTGCCCCAGAAGTGGCCAGCAGCAGGTCCAGCACCTAAGCAGGGGGGTCACAGGGCTCCATGCGCTGCCCCTCCTCTGAGCACCGGCTCCGCACTCCCATTGGCTGGGAACTGGCCAATGGGAGCTGGGGTGCTGGTGCCTGCGGACGAGAGCCACATGGAGTCACTTGTGTGCTTCCGCCTAGGAACTGGAGCTGCTGCTGGCTGCTTCCAGGGTGCAACGTGGTCCCACGGTACCAGGACAGGCAGAAAGCCTGTTTTAGCACCCCCACTGCACCACTGATCAGGAGCTGCCCAAGGTAAGCCTGTGCCCCAATCCCCAGCCCTGAGCCCTCCCCACAAGCCCCTCATCCCTGGCCCCACCCCAGAGACTGCACCCCCAGCCCAGAGCCCTGACCCTCTTCTGCACCCCAGCCCTGAGCCCCCTCTCACACTCTGAACCCCTCATTCCTGGCCCCACCTTGCAGTGCTCACCCCTGCACCCCAACCCTCTGCCCCAGCCCTAAGCCCCTCCCACACCCCAAATACCTCATCCCCAGCTCCATTGAGTTGTGGGCATCAACAATTTTCTTCAACTGGGTTGCCAGAAAAAAAGTTTGAAAACCACAGATCTAGTCTGACCTTCTGTATGACACAGGCCATAGAACTTCCCCAAAATAATTCCTAGAGCAGATCTTTCAGAACTATGTCGCATCTGGATTTAAAAATTGCCAGTCCACCACAACCCTTGGTAAATTGTTCCATGGATTAAATGTCTTCACTTTTAAAAATGTGTACCTTATTTCCAGTCTAAATTTGTGTAGCTTCAACTTCCAGCCATTGAATCATGTTAGACCTTGTTTGCTAGATCGAAGAGCCCATTCTGAAATATATTTCCCATCTAGGTACTTGCAGACTGTGATCAAGTCACCCCTTAACCTTCTCTTTGTTAAAATAAATAAATTGAGCTCCTTGAGCCTATCATCTAAGGCATGTTTTCAAATCCTTTAACCATTCTCCTGGCTCTACTCTTAACCCTCTCCATTTTATCAACATTCTTCCTGAACTGTGGACAGCAGAACTGGACACAGTATTCCAACAGGTTTCAGAGTAGCAGCCGTGTTAGTCTGTATTCGCAAAAAGAAAAGGAGTACTTGTGGCACCTTAGAGACTAACAAATTTATTAGAGCATAAGCTTTCGTGAGCTACAGCTCACTTCATCGGATGCATTTGGTGGAAAAAACAGAGGAGAGATTTATATACACACACACAGAGAACATGAAACAATGGGTTTATCATACACACTGTAAGGAGAGTGGTCACGCCAGTGCCAAATATAGAGGTAAAATAACCTCTCTACTCTTATTCAGACTAACACGGCTGCTACTATGAAACCTACTCTTATTCAGTAATCCACTGTTTATGCATCCAAGGATTGCATTAGCCTCATTTGCCACAGTGTCATAGTGGGAGCTCTCGTTTAGCTGATTATCCACCATGATCCCCAAATCTTTTTCAGCCACTGCTTCCCAGGATAGAGTCCCCCATCCTGTATGTATGGCCTACATTTTTTATTTCTGGATGTGTATATTTACTAGGTCTGTCAAGCAATTAAAAAAATTAATCACGATTTATTGCCTGATTAATCGCACTGTTAAATAATAATAGAATACCATTTATTTACATATTTGTGGATGTTTTCTACATTTTCAAATATATTGATTTCAATTGCAGCACAGAATGCAAAGTGTACAGTGCTCACTTTATATTCTTTTTATTTCAAATATTTGCACTGTACAAAATAGTCTTTTTCAGTTCACCTAATACAAGTACTCTAGTGCAATCTCTTTATCATGAAAGTTGAACTTACAAATTAGAATTATGTACAAAAAAAACTGCATTCAAAAATAAAACAATGTAAAACTTTAGAGCCTACAAGTCCATTCAGTCCTGCTTCAGCCAGTCGCTCAGACAAAACAAGTTTGGTTACAATTTGCAGGAGATAATGCTGCCCGCTTCTTGTTTACAATGTCACCGCCTGAAAGTGAGAACAGGCATTCACATCATACTGTTGTAGCCGGCATTGCAAGATATTTATTTGCCATATGTGCTAAAGATTCATATGTCCCTTCATGCTTCAATCACAGTTCCAGAGGACATGCGTCCATGCTGATGATGGGCTCTGCTCGATAATGATCCAGAGCGGACTGACGCATGTTCATTTTCATCATCCGAGTCAGATGCCACCAGCAGAAGGTTGATTTTCTTTTTTGGTGGTTTGGGTTCTGTAGTTTCCTTGTCGGAGTGTTGCTCTTTTAAGACTTCTGAAAGCATGCTCGACACCTTGCCCCTATCAGACTTTGGATGGCAATTCAGATTCTTAAACCTCCGGTGAGTGCTGTAGCTATTTTTAGAAATCTCACATTGGTACCTTCTTTGCGTTTTGTCAAATCTGCTGTGAAAGTGTTCTTAAATCAAACGTGCTGAGTCATCATCTAAGCCTGCTATAACATGAAATATATGGCAGAATGCAGGTAAAACAGAGTGGGGGACATATAGTTCTCCCCCGAGGAGCTCAGTCACAAATTTAATTAATTCATTATTTTTTTTTTTTTTTTAATGAGCATCCTCTGCCTGGAAGCATGTCCTCTGGAATGGCGGCTGAAGCATAAAGGGGCATACGAATGTTTAGCATATCTGGCATGTAAATACCTTGCAACGCCGGCTACAAAAGCGCCATGCGAATGAAAGCCTGTTCTCACTTTCAGGTGACATTATAAATAAGAAGTAGGCAGCCGTATTTCCCATAAATGTAAACAAACTTATTTGTCTTAGTGATTGGCTGAACAAGAAGTAGGACTGAGTGGACTTGTAGCCTCTAAAGTTTTACATTGTTTTGGTTTTGAGTGCCACTAAGTAACAAAAAAAAATCTATATTTGTCAGTTACACTCTCACAATAAAGAGATTGTACTACAGTACTGTATGAGGTGAATTGAAAAACTACTATTTCTTTTTTTACATTGCAAATGTTTGTAATAAAAAATAAAGTGAGCATTGTACACTTTGTATTGTGTTGTAATAGAAATCAATGTATTTGAAAATGTAGAAGAACATCCAAAAATATTTAAAAAATTTCAATTGGTATTCTATTGTTTAACAATGCGATTAATCGCAATTAATTTTTATCATGATATACTTTTTGAATTAATTGTGTGAGATAACTGCGATTAATCTACAGCCCTAATATTTACATTTAATTGTATTAAAACATGCATTGTCCAGATTGCTCTGTATCAGTGACCTCACCTATCCTCTTCATTAATTGCTGCTCCCCCAATTTTTGTCAACTGCAAACTTTCATGCTTTCTTCCAAGTCATTGATAAAAATGTTTAATAGCATAGGGCCAAGAACCAATCCCTGTGGGATTACACTAGAAATACACCTGGATGATGGTGATTCCCCACTTACAGTCACCTTTTGAGACCTATCAGTTAGCCAGATTTTAATCCATTTAATGTGTGCCCTGTTAATTTTATTTTATTTTTTAATCAAAATGTAGTGTAGTACCAAGTCTCATGCCTTACAGAAATTTATTAATCAAATTTATAATCTCATCAGTAAATAATATCAAATTAGTGTGACAGGATATATTTTCCATTAACCAGTGTTGATTGGCATTCATTATATTACCCTTTAATTATTTATTAACCAACTCATGTATCAGCCATTCCATTACCTTGCCTGGGATCTATGTCAGACTGACAGGTTTTTTTAAAATTTTTAAATAATGGCACAACATTAGCTTTCTTCCAGTCTTCTGGAACTTCCCCAGTGTTCCAAAACTTACTGAAAATCAGCATTAACTTTCCAGTGACCTCCTTAGTAGCTTTTTTAAAACTTGTGGACGCAAGTTACCTGGACCTGCTGATTTAAAAATGTATAACTTTAGTAGCTGCTCTTTTTCTGTTCCACTAGTATCTCTGGAGGATGTTAGAGTATCATCGTTAAGTGATGATTATGTCATCTGTGTTTTCCCTAAATATAGAACAGAAATATTTATTGAACCCTCTGCCTTTTCTGCATTATTGATAATTCTACCATTTACATCTAGTAATGGATCAAAACATTGTTGGGATTCTTTTTGTTCTTAATTCTGCTGGTCATAGCTTTTCCTTGTGTCTCTTTGGTTCCCTTATCAATTTTTTACTTTTCCTGGCTTCTGACTTATATTCATTACTGTTAAGTTCCCCTTTCTTCCATTTGTTATCATTTATTTTTTGATAGCTGCCTTCACTTCCCCTCTAAATCAGGTCAGTCTGGCCTATAAAATGTAATTGAGAATCCTTGGAGGAGCAGGGTAAAAGCTCTCTAGCCTGGAGAAAGCTCAAGTTTTCACTAATTTTTCTGTTCACAACATTGACAATCCAGGAACGTTGTTTTCATTATTAGGTTTATAGTCAGTACAATGGCTGTAGTCACTTTCTTGACCAAACTGTACAAATTGTATAATCTCCACTGAATAAATTGCATTTTTGATGCTAGAGAGAGGTTTTGCTTGGATCATGGCCTCGCTGAAGTTTTGGTCTGTTCTCAGCAGGCATTTGTTTTAATATATCCAATGACTGTGTAAGGGCAGCAGGCTCAAAACAGTTACTGTTCACCAGTTTTTATGTAGCATTGGCCATTCTGACTATCTAGATTCAAATCTCCTGCATAACACAGGCCAGAGACTGTCACCCAGGGTTTCCTGCATCAAGTTCATAAATTCTGTTTGAGTTAGATCGTGTCAGATATTTCAACATTGAATTACACACCTCAGGGGATGGAGGTCTTGCCTGAAAATACCTCAGGGGATGGAGGTCTTGCCTGAAAATACCTCCTCTTTTGCATATACATTTGGTACAGTGTTGGTAGAAGCACCAGTCCCTCACTTGTAATCATTAAAATACCCCTGATTTCACAAGAATGGGATGCTAAAACCCATGATGTCATGGCCCAATTCCAACTTGGATATTTGCTTTCTTCTTAACTAAAATTCCCCTCAAAAGTCCATCTTGGTTGACTTGTTCTTTGCATTCAGTCATAAACTATTGCTCATTAGTGCTGTATGGCTGTTTAAGAGCTTCCCTGTCCTACCCCTAGAGGTGGCTGCTTGGAATGATCCTTTTGTTTTAAAGTGCTTGATATCCTTTGATAACTATTTACATCCAGGTTAAAGAAAGTTTGATATGTGATCACCTAGTGTTTGATAGGTGTTTTGCAGACAAATATTGGAAGACAAAGTCCATGGCCTGGTGGGAACTTGCAGTATGCGAGGCCAAGAACAAAGCAGATGGAGAGGGGGAATGTAATGAAAACTGTGTTAAGCAAAGAAGCAGCAAACCAAATACAGCAATGATCCACTGACTCCTTACAATGCAAATTTGGTGGCTCTTTTGTTGCCTTAGGTGATGTGAAGGCAGCTACGGCTTTATTCTGTATTTCTAAACTGTATGCTCATGTCTGTCTTCCCTCACCCAGGTCGTTGGGCTGGGGAGATGTTCCGAACTGCAGTCATGATGGCTGCCAGCCTGGCTCTGACATCGGTGGTAGTGGCTCACGCCTATTACCTGAAGCACCAGTTCTACCCAACAGTGGTGTATCTGACCAAATCCAGCCCCAGCATGGCAGTAAGTATGCAGTCCATGGGCTGTCCAGATTGTGGGGTGGAGATCAGATTGCTCTGATAATGGCTCAGCCTGTCAACTATTGGTATTTAATTTGCACTGCTACAGTGGCCATCCAAAGCCATGTGGAAGTGACCTGATTCTGGGGGACTGGTAATGAGAGCTGGTCTTTGAGCTCCCAGTTTGGTAGTGACTGAAAGTCATTCCTGTTTGGTGCTTATCAGTGCAATGATTTTCATGGGGTCTTGCCCACTTTGAGAATCCAAGCTGCAATTAACCCAGCACAGTTGGCACTAATTGTGTCCCCCTTACTGTCAGCGTCAGCAGAGGGAGTGCGAATTGAGTGTGACATTGAATTTAAGCTTACCTCTTACAGGGAGGGCTCTGGTATGTTCGTGGGATGTGGAATAAAAACAGGAGCAGCCATAATGAAAATTCCTGTCAAGGCAATCCTTTTAACCAGTGCTGTATTCCAATCCCTGGAAACGATTTGTTATGTAGTACCTCTACGTTTACACAGGGAGTGGGGGACATCAACATTTTCGAGAGAGCTGAAATCCAGGGTTATTTTGATGCAGAGCAGAGCCAAATCCTGCACAGTCTTTGGCTGTCTCATTTAATCATTGGGTTGATTAACTCTTAAATTGGAGGCTCAGGAGCTGAGGTCCCAAATGAATCTTGCTAGTCAGTCGAAATATTGGCTTCCTTTTTCCTTGTGCTTTTGTTTAATTGAGGGGATGCAATGTCAGTGAAAGATTCTGGATTGACCACTCTGGAGCCTCTCACACTCTGTTTATCCCAAGGATAGGTACAGCATTGCCAGCAGCAGGGCAAGTATTCCATACTGATCCAACACTGGGCTTTAGCCCTGCCTGGAGGTAGTTCTGTCTCCATGCCTAATGTGTATTTAACCACTCCACTCAGTCTTCCAGCAAGGATGCTAATAAGTTTAAACTGTGATGGTGACTTCTGCGTGAGGTTGGCATCCATCTGCTAGGGAGTGGACAGAGTCTTGTCCCTCTCCTCCCGCCCTCAGTTTACTTCAGGGAGCACTGGACAGCATTCATTTGAGTCATTTCTCTTTATCAATGTAATTCAGTGGCTCTTTTTTCAGTTCACTTCTGCTTTCTATTCCCTCAGGGTATGTTGACCAAAACAAACACTTCCACGCTACAGCAGTTGCTGAGCCAGTAGTACTCAGAACAAACTACTGCTTTAGTGTGGGAAATATTTATAAGTATGTGTGCATGTAACTGACTCCACAGCTGGCTTGCAAAATTCTAGCTAAATTTGGAAAGGCTCATTAATCTGTTTTCAGTTGGGCTTTTTTAACGTACACAGTAACGTGCAGGTGCAAGTGAGGTAGAAATCTGTACATCTCACCAATTCCCTACAGTAACCAAAGTACCTTCAAAATACAAATTCCAGGCCCAATGGTACACAGATTACACACACCCTGAAGGGCCTTAGGATGTTGTGAAGGGGTTAACTGAAAACTAACCGTATGTTTCCTTGGGGATGGGAAATAAGATGCGAGAGTGTTATGTGCCTTGAAAGTGGACAGAGGACAGTCATAACTGGTTAAAGTAGATCCGTTGCGTGTTGTAAATCATAGACTCTAAGGATGGGAAGGTCTGATCTAGGCTAGAAGCGGTGCTGCAGGATTGTTCTCACCAGCCGTTTCTTTTGGTCTGGCTTGGTTCATAAACGTGTGTGTGTGTGTGTGTGTTTTTCTTTTAGTTCAATCTCTCCCTTTTCCTTCCCTGTAGGTTCTCTACATTCAGGCTTTTGTTTTGGTTTTCCTCCTGGGCAAATTCATGGGCAAAGTGTTTTTTGGCCAGCTCCGAGCAGCAGAAATGGAGGTGAGTGAGGCCTCTGGCCCTTGTAATTGATTACTTGCAGCACAATCTTATGTTGGGTGACAAAGGTACACAGTAGCAGAGGGGTGCTCTGAGAACTGCATTGATTGCAAGTTAAATGAGATTTTGATGCTGAGCATAAAATCGTATCTATCACTGGTACTTGCATGACCCCTATTACCAGAGTGTCTGAGTGTCTGTCTTGAATGTATTTATCCTCCCAACGTCCCTGTGGGCAGGGCACTGCTGTTACCCCATTTTACAGAACCATGGTACAGAGTCTGATACCCAAGTGCTCTGAGATCCTCAGAGGGAAGGGGGTGGAGTGCAAAAGAAAACACTTTCCCTTAGAAATTGGGACATACAAGTAGAAGTTCCTTCCCCTCCTCCCTTCAGTATGGAGAGCTAAGACGAGCTGTATGTGGGGAACTGGGACAGTGTGGCTAACACACACTCACACTCTCTCTCTCTCTCAGCACCTACTTGAGAGATCATGGTATGCAGTCACAGAAACTTGCCTGGCCTTCACCGTCTTCAGGGATGACTTCAGTCCCCGCTTTGTGGCCCTCTTCACCCTTCTCCTATTCCTCAAGTGCTTCCACTGGCTCGCTGAGGATCGGGTGGACTTTGTAAGTCTGACATGCTGCTGAAAAGGATGCCAGATTGGGGTTGGCTGCCATCTATCTGGGGAGTCATTCAGTGATCTTGGTAACAAAAAGGGATCTGTCTATCTAAGGTACTTCTGTGCCCTTTTGAGGGATGAAAACCCTTGTCACTGTGCTTTGGATGTCACAGCATAGTGTGTTCTATGTGTAGGGAGCATTGGAAGCAGATCCTTTTGTGTCCTCTGCTTGTTCTACATTCATTTTTCTCATTAGTGCTTCTGCAATTGTCCTTCATACCAGGCTGGTCAGGATTATCTCACTTAAATAAATTACAATAATTTGGACATCTATATGTGCATATTTATTTGTTTTTCCTAAAGTTACTTATGTAACTTGTCAGAAAGGCCACCAAAAAATTTTTGTGAGAACCCCTGTTCTAGAGATATACAAATAGTAAAAGCGCTGATTCCATCGGAGCTAAAGTAGCTCAGTACCTCAGCGCGCTCAGCGCTTTGCAGATCAGGAAGACACTGATGCCAGCAGACAAGGAATCAGCAAGACACGATGATGCTTGTGGTGTAGAAACCAAGATGGATAGAAAATAAGATTGGCCTATTGGTCCTGCATCAGTAACTCTTTACAGTTCCTGGGTATCTCATGCAGTCAGAATGCAGAGAATGGCGTTTTGGAAAATTGGGTGGAGAGTCTTAAAAGTTTGTTAATCTCTTCCCAGATGGAGAGGAGTCCAAACATCTCCTGGCTCTTTCATTTCCGCATAATCTGTAAGTGCCTTTATTTTATTCCCTTTGCCTGTCCTCCCCTGTTCTTGTTTCTCTCCCCTCCTCCTCCCATTACAATGTAATTGCCATACTGGGTCAAACCCGAGGTGCATCTAGTCTAGTCTCCTGTATCTGACCGAGCCCAGCACCAGATGTTGCAGAGCAAGGTGCAAGAAACACTGCAGTGTGGCAGATATGGGATAATCTACCTGCAAGGGAAGTCTTCAGACTTGTAGGAGCAGGATTGGTTCAGCATGTTAACATATCTGCCTTGTGGTGTGAGAGCAGTTGCTTCAAATTCTCTTTAGATCATATGTGGAATCTCATTTTCCCTGCCTAGTTCTGGTCCTTTAGAGACCGTTTTGTTAGGACCTAATAGGTTTCCTTATCTCTGAGATTTGCAGATCTCCGTAACACGCTTAGTCCCCATTTTCCAAAAACAAACATACAAGTCACCCTCAACAATCTATGTTGGGAGCTCAGGACTTGAATAGCAGGAGATGCAGCTAGTCAGGACTGAGAGAATTTGCAGATCTATTTCTACTGGAGAGTCCAGGGCACGATTAGTAAGGGTGGTGAGTGGGGCTGCAGGTCAGGATTGAGTGGCCTCTGTAGAATTGTGCATTTGGGTGGAGCATCAGCCAAGCGCTGCGGGGTTCAGGGTTGGAATAGCAGAAACCTGTGGGTTGGGATTGAGGGGCATTGACAGAGCTGAGAGTCAGGAGTCCAGAAGTGGTATAACAGGGAGTGTAGCAAGTCAGGGTTTAGAAGCAGTGACAGAACAGTGTGTCGGGAGAAAGTCCAGGACTAGACTAGCAGGGAGTGCTGTGGATTAGAACTGAGAGGCATAGAGAATGCAGGACTAGAGTAGCAGGGATGCAGTGGCTCAGAATTGTGGGGCACTGGCAGTGGTAAGGGAGGATCCAGGACTGAAATGTGGGGGCTGCAAGCCAGGATTGAGGTGCATTGGCAGAGGTGTGGGAACAGATCAGCCCTGGAATAGCAGTGAGGGTGGTGGGCTGCCATTCTGAGTGAGGTGCACTGGCAAAGCTGTGGGTGAGAAGCTTGCTAACCTCTGCCTGCACTGTTAATAACGAAAATGACTTTGTGAGTAAGTGTTACCCATGCAGAGGGTAGGATGTGGAGAAATCATTAAAGCAACAAAGTTTAATGAAGGCTTGACTTGGCTTGATACCTGACAGAAATCTCCTGGGGTGGGGGAAGAGTTTCTCTACTCTGAACGTTTCCTCTCCAGGACTCAACGAGCAGCAACAGCTGGCCAGGAAAGATAATTTCAGAAGATAATTTGCATTTGACAGGCTAAATACGCTAATGTAAAACCCCTTCTCATTTGTGCAGTTGGGTGTGAGACTGTTCAGAGTCGATAACCTTGTCAGAACAGTATGTAATGTCTTTCAGAAGGCCTTTTATGGATTGGATTGCTTTTTCAACTCTGGGTTGGAGCAGAGCAGCTGTTTAACAGCTCACAGCAACCTAGTTGAAGACAGGATATCAAGGAGAACCCTGTAGCTAGCTAAAACTTCAGGAAGGAAGAATGAAACTATGCAGCACACTGGGGTTAACATACTGACTCGTGCAAGAAATTGCCATGGGAAACTGAGGCTGGGGCTTTCAGAGGATCCTAAGTGACCCATTGAAATGTGTTTGTGCTGTGTGATGTGGTCCAGATCTTGACTGGGGCTCTGTTGTAATATAAATATCAATGTTTGACACCCCTGCATGGCTTTCATCCCATGCAGTTGAGAGTTTGAAATGTTCTGTATATGGGATGTAGCAGTTCAATTTCTTCCACGTGGCACTTGCCTAGTGCTTCCCAATCCCCTGTGAGAAGGGTGTTAGTCCTAATTTACAAATGAAGAAACTGAGACTTGCCCACAGTCACACAGTGAGTCAGTGGGAAAATTAAGGTTTTAACCCAGGAATCCTGGCTCTCAGACCTATACTCTGGCTAGTAGATCACATTCCATTTCCAGGGTTGGGAATAGATTCTAGGAGTCCTGGCTCCTAGTCTTATGCTTAAATCATCCCATTCTTTAGTTCTGTCAAGTCTTCCCCCTGTGTACCCCAAATCACAGCTCAGTATTGTAATTCCAGTGTCTGACCTCCCTTCTTTCTGTGTCCAGCTCTGATGCTTTTGTTGGGCATCCTGGATTTCCTATTTGTCAGCCATGCCTACCACAGCATCCTCACCCGGGGAGCCTCTGTCCAGCTGGTCTTTGGGTTTGAGGTACGAAATAAATGTCTGCCTGCGTGGCAAGGAGGGAGGGAGGAATATTTGCCTTGCTATGCTACTCACTGCACATCAGAGCTCTGTGATGCATTGTAAGCCAGTGGGGCTGACTAACCTGCCAGTGCATCAGAGTTCTCTTGGCAGTATCTGGATTTTGATCCCTCTTCTTCGTGGTTCTGTTTTTTTCTCCAAAAACAGCAGTTACGCACATCAATCAAGTCCTTTCCCCTGCCTTGGGATTTCTGATGGAGACCATCTGCTCCATGCAGGTTTGGTTCCCCAGGCCCTCTGCCTTTAAGTTAAGGTGAATCTTTACTCCCTTCTGCTTAGGCTTTCCTCCAGCCTGCTTCTTGTAGGGTTGCACTCCCAGGCCATCTGTCAGGGAGCTAAGGAGAGCCTCCCTACTCCCTTCTTCTCTCCCTGAATTCAGGCTGCCTTTTATATCTGTGCAGGCCTGGCTCGGAGACACCAGTTTCCTACCATGTGACCTGGTCCCTGGGCTGAGTTTAGCACAGGGTACAGATGAATTCCAACGCCTTTAAAAGATTAGTTCATCCTGTGATATGCCTCTTCTTTCTTTCCTGCTCCCACAGTATGCCATCCTCATGACCATGGTGCTCACCATCTTCATAAAGTACATTCTGCATTCAGTCGACCTGCAGAGTGAGAATCCATGGGACAACAAGGCTGTCTACATGCTGTACACGGAGCTCTTCACAGGTACTTTCTCTCTCCCCAGCTCTGGATAACAGCCAGCTTCTTCAATGGCCCAGTGGGGACTTGTGTGTTCTCCCCTATGAACATCTAACAGTCATCGGAGCCTGAATTATGGTGCTATATTGGGCCTTGTGCTAGAGCTCTTCATAGGAGCATGGTTGGGAGAGGTAGTTGGTCTCACCACTTCATTGATCATTTGAAAGGAAGAAAGTGGGATTGAAATGGAGCTAAGTAGGTGCTGTGTTTGTAAGAGAAACCTGTGGCCATCCAAAATGATTTAATGTATCATTAAAACTAAGGGCAATCTATGCTACAAAATTAAGTTGACCTAAGTTACGTCGATGTACAGCCACCGCAGTAATTTAATCAGTTTTACACACTCACACTACGTTTATTTCATTGGCGGTGCGTGTACTCACCAGGAGTGCTTGCACCAATTGAACTGCTAGTGTGGGGCATTGTGGGATGGTTTCTGAAAGGCAGCAACAGTTGATGTAAGCAACGCAGTGTCTATGTTGACTCTGCATCAACTTAACTACATTGATTTAAGTGCTATGCCTCTCAGAGGTGGAGTTACGTTGGTGGGAGCTACATTTTAGAGTAGACACTTACGGAGTTAGGTTGATGTAAGCTGCCTTATGTTCATCTAACTCTGTAGTGTAGACGAGGCCTAAAATGCTGATGGCTTGGTAAGATTGGAATCAAAATGTGGGTTGGATGGATTTCTGAAGGCCAGAGTTGGTTGATTTGTGCAGGCATTGTGGTCTGGTGGCTAAAGCAAGGAAAATGGGAAGTCAGGATCCCTGGGCTTTATCCCCAGCTCTGGGAGGGGAGTGTTGGTCAGTGGTTAGAGCAGGGAGGAACTGGGAGCCAAAACTCCAGAGTTCTGTTCCCAGCTCTGGGAGAGGAGTGCAACTGCTTTACTAGAGCCTCCTGGGTTCTGTTCTTAGCTTGGTCATTGACTCACTGTGTGACATGGGGGAGCAAGTTGCTTCCTTTCTGTGCCTCTTTCCCCACCTGTAAAATTGAGGCACTTCCCTGCCTCCCAGGGTTTGATGTAGGAGTTCGCTAGTGTTTAAGGGCAATGAGACTCTCTGAGTAGAGGCATGAGAGAGAGAGAGAGAGAGAGCGCGCGCGCACTAATATCTCTCCTTCCTCCTCAGGCTTCATTAAAGTGTTGCTGTACATGGCCTTCATGACAATCATGATCAAAGTGCACACTTTCCCTCTCTTCGCTATCCGGCCTATGTACCTGGCAATGAGGTAAGATGTCTCTGGGGTATTGATTGAGCACATGCTGAGTGTCTGTCTGATACTGTTCCTGTATGTGTATGCAACTCCAGCAACTTTTGTGTCATTTCAGGCAGTTCAAGAGAGCTGTGACTGATGCCATCATGTCACGCCGTGCCATTCGCAACATGAACACTCTGTAAGTATCCAGTTGGAGAGAAATTGCTTCTATAGAGTGAAATCTGTTACAGTGGGCCTAAAGGCATAGGGCAGGCCCCTCACTCCCTCGACTGAGATTGGGGTGTGGAGGACCACATTGGGCCAGGCGCTGCACAGACACCTAGGGAGATGGCACTTGTCCCAAAGAGTTTATATTCAAAATAGACAAAGGGTGGGAGTGGGAAACGGAGACAGGGGGGAAAGAACTTGCCCAAGATCAGTGGCAGAGCTGGGAGTAGAATCCAGATTTTTGTGACTCCCAGTCCAGTCATCTGGCCACAAGACTACACAGCCATGTTTGCAATGAATCTCTCTGGCCGTTTAAGCTTAATTAATACAGGGGAAATCCACATTAGAGTAGTCTGGTTTAAGATACTCAGTCCAGTGTACAGATTGTTAGAAGCCTAGTAAATCACAGCTAATCTAGCGCAACCCCTCAGTCCTGTCTCATCCAGTTTGGAATGCGCTGGGCAAGACGACTTCCCTTGGGGTTGGGTGGACTGTCTCACATAGATCTCCATGCTATCCAGTCTAAATTTCCCTTTGCTTAGTTATCTCCTGTTATAGCCCCCACTCCATTATTGGCATCACTGCCCTTGTAGATCATCGGAGAATACATATGTTACTGCCTCTTAAAACTCTACTGCTTCCCCAGATATCCTGATGCCACTCCAGAAGAGCTTCAAGCCATGGATAATGTTTGTATTATCTGTCGGGAGGAGATGGTGGTGGGCGCTAAACGCCTGCCATGCAACCACATATTCCACACCAGGTGAGGAAAGGCTTACTGCTAATACTTCTGCCCACACAGCTGCTTGCAGATGGCTTTCTTTGTGGTGTGGAGTCAGCTGCCAAAGGCATGAAAAATCCAAGCCTTGTCCTTGTATAATGGAGAAGCCAGGGCATGGTAACTTCCTCCTGGCTGTAGGGTGTGTGGAACCAGGGAAGAACCAAACAACTAAAAAGGATTTGTAAAGGAATTCGGTCCCCTCAGCTGTAGATCATTGCTTCCAATCCATCTCTTCTCAACTGTGATGCCTGGTCACTGTTGTCTGGAGGCCAGTGAGTTGGTGGCTCCAAGTTCAGTCCCTAGCGAGCAGGTCCATGTAACAAATATAATCCGAACTGGACTCTTTGGCTGTCTCTGTCGAGAAGCCATGGATTGAATGGGCTACGCAGGCTGAAATCTCTTCTCTTCTCCACCTACCCATGGCAAGAGTGAGAAACAATAGCAGGCGAGGGGTGTCACCAGCTAATTGTCAGGACTGTGTGTAAATCCTATTGCCCTGAAAAAGTAACCTGTTTAATGAGCCAGTCTTAACCAGGTGGCCTCTGCCCCCTCCACAGCTGCCTGCGTTCATGGTTCCAGCGGCAGCAGACCTGCCCCACCTGCCGCATGGACGTCCTCCGTGCCTCCCTCCCGTCTCAGTCCCAGACGCCACCCGAGCAACAGGAGCAAGCACAGCAGCAGCAACAGCAGCCACCACCACACCATACTCCACTGATTCCCCAGCCCCCTAACTGTGAGTACAGCTTCTCTGGACACCAAGCCAGCAGGGCTGAGCAGTTTCTCAGTAATCCTGTCATGCCATTCATCCCAGATGGGAATCACTGCAGCCACCTTCGAGCTGAGGCGCAGCAGCTGTTGATATTGGGACTACTTGCCCAGCACTGAAAAATTAAAGTGTATTACTATGTTGTACTATTGAATGTACCTCATTTGGGCCCAATTCTGCCTTCAGTTATACATGCAACCATATTACAATACATTGGGCTGTATGGGAATAACCAAAGACATTTGGCCCTTTAGCTACTCTGTCATTAGAAGGAAAGTAAGAGCATTGTGTAATGGAGAGGAATTGTGTAATTCTTGGAGCAACAGAGTGGGAATCAGGACTCCTGGATTCTGTTCCTGCTTCTGGAGAGGGAATATAGTCCTGTGGCTGGAGCTGGGTTTGGGTGTGCTGAGAATCAGGACTCTGCTCTGCCACTGTGTGACTGCCACTCTCCATAAGTGTACCTCTGTAAAATGGGTAATACAGTGACCTACATCCCCTGAGGCTTTGTTAATGTCACAAGTGCCTTGCGACCCTTGGCTGGAAGGTGCTGGAGAAATGTAGTGTCTGTCTGGCATCTCTTCTCTGTGGGTCACCCACTTCTCTCCTTCACTCCGCAGTCCCCCAAGGAATCCTGCCCCCGTTTCCTCCTGGGATGTTCCCCCTCTGGCCTCCCATAGGTCCATTTCCTCCAGTGCCTGGTGTCCAGCCACCCAACAATGCAGAGAATCCCTCTGCTGCTTCCGGTGCACCCTCCGCTTCAGGCATTCAGACAACAGGTGAGAAGCCACACAGTCTAACCGTCTTCTTCATGTCATCACTGGGGCAGGCTTCCCTCTCACTACCCCACCAACATGCTTCAACTGTGACCTGCTTCTGGTCCTCCACGGCCCATTTTGTTCTAGACCTGTAAGTTGGGACTGCCAGCAAGGAGGCCAGTTATGCCAGTCGTGGGTTCTGTGGTTTGGACAGAGACTCACCAACAGAACATAGAGTTGCCACAAGATGAAAACAGCTTTGATGCTATTGATCTGTGGCTCATCCCCTAAAGGCAAAAAGACTCTATATCCCATTCCCTGACCTCCTGAGCCAGCCAATCTCCCCAGTCTGGGGCTGGATTGGAGCTGGTGCCCCTAAGTGGGGAAAGGCCCTGTATCCAATTCCCTGACCCCCTGAGCCAGCCAATCCCTCAGGCATGGTACTGGATCTGCGCTAGTGCCCTAGAGAGAAAAAGCTCTGTATTTCATTCCCCCTCCGAGGTAGCTAGTCTCCACCCCCAGGCCAGGTTGCAACTGGCACCTAGATGAAAGGCTTCATATCCCCTTACCTTTTTG
The DNA here is from genome assembly GCF_009764565.3 of Dermochelys coriacea. Lineage (NCBI taxonomy): Eukaryota > Metazoa > Chordata > Testudines > Dermochelyidae > Dermochelys > Dermochelys coriacea. The sequence goes on from NC_050074.1 coordinate 32,300,471, forward strand.
ACATTATTTTATAGTGTGGGATTAACTAACATTGACCCGAGAAAGATACCCAGGTGTTGTGTGTTTGAAGACATGCTGAAACCTCATTGGCTATGTGTAAAGTGGTGGATGGGCATAAATGTACCATGACTGTTTAACCAGGCTATCATCTGCTTTGTCCCCTTCACCCTCTGCAGCGAGTACCTCAAGACCTGGTGGTGATTCAGCATCTGGATCGGACACTGCCCCTGTGGGAACTGTGCCTGGCTTTCCCTTCCCTCCCCCGTGGATGGGAATGGCATTGCCACCTCTATTTGGTAAGCTAGGGTGGCTTTTTCCATCCAGGGCTGGATGGGGGAAGGATGTTCCTCTACTGGGAGCATGGGGAGGGAGAAGAAAATATCCAAACTTTTGTCTCTAAGGGCCAAATTAGCAACTTGCCAAGAGCATGGTGGCTCATATAGTCTTCAGTAAATTGACAGATTTCACCAGTAATTAAAACCTTGCCCATTGGAGCGGGAGTCGGGAAGCTTGCCTTGAGTCCTCTCTTACAGACCATCTGTTTTCCTTCTCAACAGGCTTCCCTCCTATGCCTGTGCCACCCGCCGGGTTTGCTGGGTTGACAGACGAAGAGCTCCGTGCCATGGAAGGACATGACCGGCAGCATCTGGAAGCCAGGCTCCAGTGTCTGCAGAACATTCACACACTCCTAGATGCAGCCATGTTACAGATAAACCAGTATCTCACTGTTCTGGCGACCATTGGGTAACTATCCAGTATTGCAGCAGGGTGTGATACCTTTTATACTCTGTCGGACACATGGTGCAACCACTGACTTGACTATAATCCATCCAGCTCTGTGCTGGATCCATCTAGCTTAGTGATAGCATATTGTAATGATATGTGATTTCAAACTGCTGGCTCCCTGTCCTCACAATGCTAAAAGTGGGTGGTCTTCATTGGTGATAACAGGTGCCCAAAGCTTGTACCACCAATGTGTGGGGCTTAGGAGATAGAGTGCTGGACTGAGACTGTGGAGACCTGTATTCTACTCCCAACTCTGCCACTGGTCTTGAGTTCCCCATCTGTAAAATGAAAATAATTATACTGACCACCTTTTGTGAAGTGCTTTGAGATCCACTGATGAAAAGTGCCATGTAAGATCTAGGGATTATGTACAAACCTCAACCCATGACTTAGGTCAGTAACCATCTGCATGGTGAAAATGGGGGGCCTGAAGCAGAGCAGTGGAGAAGCTATTGCCATAGATAGCTTCTCAGAGCGAGGGTGAGAACTCAAGAGTTTCAGTTCCTGGCAGTACCTCCTTTTTTTAATAGCACTGAGTAGATACTTTAAGTCCTGCTTGCTCGTAGGGCAAATTGGCACCGAAGTGTGGAGACACCCTTATTCCTATCCTTGGGCCAGGAATAAGCCTGCACTGGAAGAGCTGGAAGATGCAGTTGCACTTGCACTCAGGCCAAGATTCTGTTCACCACCCCTGTGAAAGGAAACATGAGCTAGGAAAGCAGAGTTTGGAAGCCAGAAGTGTGTTCTTGTGGCTAAGACACTATATTGGGACTCTGATCAGGGTTCAAGTCCTGGCTCAGCTACAGACATCCTGTGTGAGTTGGGGCACTTCTCTCTCTTTGCCTTAGCTTTGCTATAAATAAAGAGGAGGATGGTAAACCTTTGTCTCTCGCATCCATTTAGATTGTAAACTGTTTTGGGCAGGAACACTCTTTTTATTACACAAGATTCAAAAAAGGGCTTGGATATGGATATCGAGAATATTGGAGTTGTCATGACAGCAAAAATTTTTGGAAGGGACATTGAACTTCCTACTTCATTGCTTAAGTCAATGTGGGAGGGGCAGATTAGCCTATATCTGCCTACTATGAGGTTCTTACACCTGCTTCTGAAGCATTTGGTCCTGGCCATTGTTGGAGACAAGATACTGGACTAGATAGACCAAGGGTCTGATCCAGTCTGACAGTTCTTTTGTAAAGTTCTTTTGTTAGAACTCATCTGGGCCCTCTAGATGATAGCATACTATGAAGAATTAATCATGGTCTATTTATAGCTTTCCACGTTGTAACCCTCTTCTGGCTTCCCCTCTGGACAGGTCACCCCGTCCTACGCAGCTGCCAAGCTCCTTAAACACTTCGACCTCCTCTCAAGAGACACCCACCAGAGAATCCACCACTTTCAATTCACCCGACAGTACCTCTTCCCCAGGGACCTCTCCAGCAGTGGAACCAGACTCAACAGGTCAAACAGGTAGACAAAAGTCCTCCTTGTTGTAGGATCTTGTAGTGCGAAGCCTCATAGTGTCGCTGTTTAGCCATATGGTCTAGGAACAAGACCTAACCCATTCCCTAAGAAACCTTACAGAGGGGGCCAAAAGTTGTAGCAAGAGGTTTTAGCAGCTGATGGCACGTGGCTGCACCATGTTCATCCTAGGTGCAACACATCTCACTGTGCAGGGTACAGGTGCATCCAGGATAGGCAGCATCTGTCATGCTGGTGTGTGTCCCAGATGAGGGTTTGCTGCTGAATGAGACAGGCCAGGTGGCTGTCCCTTTAAGTGCTAATGGCCACATTTGGCTGTTCTAAAGTAGTGGTTCTAAGTCCCTTTGGAGCAAGGGGAAACGGAGGAATCTGGTGGATGTCCACCTCTGATGATTTCCTCCCCCTTGCTGTCTCAGATGATCCATCTGGATTGGTGGGTGCGGAGGGATACACAGAGCCAGCTGGGCACAAGGAAGAAGAGGAGCAGCCTTTACCAGGGGAGCCTGACACAGCTGAGCTTCGCAGGCGCCGGCTTCAAAAACTGGAATCCTCCTCTTCCCCTTCCCATTGACACCCCTCCAACTCCCCTTCCTAAGTATCTTGTCTTGCCTGGGTTACCGTTTGACACTGACTTTTTTTCTTTTGAAAAGCAGCGTGTGCGGTGGTGGTTGGGGATACGACAAGAGAAATGAGACTCTGCCATCACTCTGTTAGGACGTTCTAACCTGCACCAAGTGTTGACTTGACATGAGAATGCTAGGGCCGCTGTGCTGGGGTTCAGAATTGACTCTTTAATCTGCCATAGTTTCTAATTTAAAAACCAACAAAAACCCACCGCTGAGTCTGCAGCTGTCCTCTCTCTGATGTGCAGATTCAGTCATACCTACCTGTGCACTAACTGTTCTAATTCCAGAACCTTCCCAGCAGCATTCCCTGAAAATCAGGGTCCTTCTACAAAACATGATGCATGGGGCTGAGGTGATCAGACCCCAGGGACTTCTGTGGTGTGCCACTTAACTACAGTGGGCATATCTATTGTTCAGAAAGTTGCCCTTCCTTCCCCCATCTGCCCAACAGGAGTTGGGTGGCAACTTCTCAAAATAGTTCTCTCCTGCTTTAACCCGGTTCTTTCTACCTCTCTGGCGTTCATGTGGCGGCTGGCCTCCATCCTCAAGCAATGCCTTCTGGGCTTATCCTAACAATGCTAATGTCTAGCTGAAGGAAGTCCATAAGAAACATGCTCTCATCATTAAAGGGGGAAAGGTGTATTTCCTTAACAAACTACCCATGGAAGGATACCTGTAAGTGAGCTTAGTCTCTGCTTCTACATATAAATCTATGTATGTAGGTGACTCAGTTCAAGGTGAGAGGAGTTCATGAAACACACTTGTCATCCCCTGCTAGTACTCAGCCAGAACTCCCAAGACAGTTAAGCCTAAGGATGGCAGGATCCAGACCCTAGGTATTGCTGATAGACATTGCTAGTTTGAATTGGTTTGTGGTGGGGTAAAGTTACATCAACCATCGCTTCTGCTTTATACCTTTTTTTTGAATTTATTTTTGTTGAGCAAGGAGCAGTGAATGGAGCAGTGGACACTGTGGGATACTTGAGGCCCATGGGATGCTGTGGGAGAGTTGTGAAATTGCTTTAAAGTCCATTTTTAACTTTTATTTCCTCTCTGAGTGCTCTAGTGTGGGTGGAGATCAATGTTCTGTATCATCTGAGGAAGCCCAGTGGGGGCTCTCGCAATCTATAATTTAACTTAGTGCAAATGGCTTCAGTATTGATCGCAAACTGTGATGCTCAAAGAGTTTTATCCAAATGGCATTGGGATGATCATCTTAGAAGGAGATAATCGTGCAGTTAAAACCCCTCCCCTGGCTTACACTGCTCAGATATTCATCCCAGCAAGAATAACATCTTCTGGATGTAGAATGGAGTCTGCTAGACCTTTGAAACCAGAGTATTGATTTGCCTGTGTTTAGCAATGAATCTATGCTGATGGCACAGATAGTGAAGAATTTAGAAGTTAGTCATATGTAGTTAATATTCCCCCCCCTTCTCTGTGCCCCACCACCAGAGAAACACTTGTCATGTTTCCCACACTGAAGGATTGGAGAAGTTTCAGTAGCCATGGCTGCTCAATGACCCTCCTGGCCTTTGATACTCTAATGTTGCAGCTTTCACATGCTTTGTTCATCATAATGACACTTTAGTTGCTAAGGAGTTGGGAGATGAAATACCTCTTCACCTCCAGTCTTACTTGGAAGAGAATGGGCCAACCTGATCCTTTGTGATTCTACTTAAGTCCATGCTTTTATGCTTGGGATGAAAATGGCTTATTGGCCAGGTTTATGTTCTATATGCAGGCCTGGTCCCATAGCCATCTTCTGTGAATTGTCCCTGTGGATCTTGTACAGCTCCTGGCACCACAGTCAGGTTCTCTAAGAGCTGCTTTCAAGACCCAAAACAGTCACCTCTGCTTTTTCTTTTTTATAGCAGTGGCCCAACAACTTCAGAAGGGCTTAAGGGTTGAATGGACTCTTGTTGATTGACAGTATTAGTGGTGGAACTCCTATAGGAAAATACCTTTACTTTGAATAAATAAGTAGAAACTTCCCATTAGCAATGAGACCCTGCACATACAGTCTGTTTTACTACCCAGACTCTGTAGGTCAATTAAAGGACATTAGACTAATTGATATGATAAAAACATGTGATTCTATGTGTTTGTTACTTGTAGCACCTTCACATGTTAGATTTTTAGTAACTCCTCAGCAATCTGTCCAGCCTAGTTCTTTCCCCAGATTCTTGCTTGCACACCAATGCACCTTAAAAGACTAACACCAAACTCAAAACTTCTTGAATTGACATAAGCAAGCAGTTAAACCATGGTCATGGACCGTGAGTTTGTTCAGTCTGCTAGCAATCAGCTGGAAAAAGTTCTTGGCTATTTTGGCCACTATGATAAGCTATTTCTGTCCCTTTTTATGTGCGCCTATATAGTTTCTAAAACAGGACCAATAGGTTAAGACAACAGGCAGGGATATTAAAGTCCTCAAACACTGTTTCAAAAATGTAATTTGAGAGGACTAATCTGGCTTGAGTAATTGTTTGACATGACTCCTGAGTGTAAGTCATGACAGGGGGATCACTTAAGTGACTTAGGAGCACCAGTGCTGTTGACTGTCAGTGGGACTGGTGGTCCTAAAAGTTCCTGAGTGATTTGAAAATCCCATCCAACAGAGTTATGTGAACTCGCGTACCTAACGCAAGCATAATACAGTATACAAACCCCTGTATCTAAAGGGATATTAATGGGGAAGTAAGCCATGGGCTGGATTTAGATAGGAGAGGCAATGAAGGGTTAAATAAGCATTTTTGGTATAGGGAAGATGCTCTGCAACAGGCAATAGATTACATCATAGAACCAGCACTGAATGAGTCCTAAAATTCCTCCCCTCCCCACCCAAAAAAACAAAAATTGTGTGTGTGGTGACTCTCTAAACCGTTTGCTATTCAGTTTACTTTAATTCAGCAGTTGGCATAACCCTTCAGTGCTTCTCTTTAAGTGGCTTCTAATCATGCACCTATCTCAGGGAAACAATCCAGAGACAGCACTTAAGGGTTGTAAATTCATTTAATAGTTGAGTTCTTTCTGGAGAAGGGTAAAAGTAGTTAAAGATTTATATTTTTAAAACATAGATCTGTGTTTTTTTTGGCGGCACATCAGGATTACAATACTGGCTTGGATGGGAGTCCCAGTCACCGAGAACTAGAGCATTGAGGACGGGAGTGAGTGACTGACAAGGGATGGTGATATCTGGCAGACAGCTAGGATCCTTGTGCTCTGGTGGAGAGAGGGTATCAAAAGGTAACCAGGCTGCATATCACTTTGTAGCAAGACAGTGGGCTAACCTTGCATTTGGTATAATAACTATGCATTCCTTCCTTTCTTTATATCCAAACCTTAAGAAAGAAAAACTTGGTTTTAAGGAAGAACAACAACAAAAAGCATGAGTAAAATCCATACACAAATGTAGACTCATCTGTAAATGTGGATCGAGAACCTCCTGTTCTCTGGCTATGGAACATGAAGTAGTGAGAGAGTGCATTTTTTTCTTTTCTTTTTTAAAGGGGACTGCATGCTTGGAACATGTTCATTTCCTTCAGTGAGCAGAAGGGCCTTTTCTTCATTCTATAAAGGGATAAGATCAATCAACTCAGAATTTGACATGTGTTCCTCATATATCCTCTTTGATTCCAAAGTCCATGTAATGCCAAGGGTCCCCTCCCTTCCTCCATGCCCCAAAATAACTTGTTTGGCTCCTTACCAGAAATAAGTATGGTAATATGAGGAACTCTGCAATAACAAGCCAGCTTGCATAAACATCTTTAATTCACTGCCAGGTGTGCAGAAGAGGAGAAAACTTGGTCTCATGCTTCCAGAGATTGGTTAGAAAGTTTTATTTTTTAAAAATATGCCATATGTCCTGTTTAAAATTAAATTTTTTGCATTTAAAGGTGGGAATAGTTTAGGAAGTGTCCATATTTTTTGTTTTCAATTTCAATAAAATAACTATTTAGCAGAGGATGTGCTAAACTGTGCCACACATTCCATGACATTTGTATCCTTCAGGAGTTTATTTACATAAATAAATGAAGAGGAAAATACATAAATGAGAGACAATTGGGAAATGTTCATGGCCTATATTCATCCCAATGGCTTCCTTTAATTTCTCTTTTCATTTGTTTGTTTTTGTGTTGCAGAGTTGTGTTGGAGGTGAAGAGGGTTTGGATAATTATTTAATTTGTAAATATTGTGTACATTTTTAATAGCTTAAATTGTATATACTGCAAAATAAAAACTTGCTTTAAAGATGGTGTTGTAATGCTTTGATAGTTTTGGATGGGAAGTGTTAGGCAGCCTTGCCTACAAGTGGTGCTACCAGCTTTCCCTATAGTAAGTACACAACCCTACTAATCCATTGCCTCCCTTTAGTGACTGAAGATGATTTAATACTGATAGCAGGCACAAAAGTGGTAGGATGTCTGATTTTCCTTCATGGTTCTGCCCTTACTGCAAGGGAAACGAGGGAGGAGGCCAGCACCAAGTTTTGTAACTTCCTTGTTCTTCAGTTAACTATTATTGACATTTTATAGAAATGTAATCGCCCAGCCTATGCCTTAGAGCAGAGGTAATCTATTTTTTTGTCAAGGACTGTTGACCAAGATATTTGGTATAGTCAAGGCTTCCAGAGAAGAAAACAACCTAACAACAATAAGTAAATAAGATTTCAGGGTCTATTCAAAAGTGTTTGGTGGTCCCCAGTCTGCCTATTAACTACTCCTGCCCACGAGTAATATAAGGCTTAATGTTGCAAATGCAAAGTGTAACACTGGTAGGCTTAAGCTCCTCCCTTCGTCTCCAGCTCACAAACATCTCCAGTGATGGCTGTGGGAGACTATTAGGCTATTTCTAGACCACTGTGGTAAGTCAGCCTACACTATTCACGTAGCTGGAGTTGCTTAATGTTGCTGGAATCAATGTACCTTAGGTTGAGTTATTGTGGGGTCGTTGGGGCAGAGAATGGGTCAACTGGAGAGCAATCTGCTGTTGCTATGGTGGATCTTCACTAGACCTGCTAAATCAGCTGCAGATGGATTGATTTTAGAGCCTCAATCCCAACTGTAGTGTAGACATAGCCTTAGAGACTTGCTGAAAGACAGGATAAAGTTCATCTTCTTTACTTCTCTTGCAGGCTACATGCAGAGACTTCATGCAGTAGCAAGGGAGTCATCAGCCGCCTGATTGGTTGGTCCCTTTAGACCTTCTTTAGCCAGGCCTCTATGGTTCCTTTTTGTCTTTTAATCTTAAGACTAGGGCTGATGCCATGGGACTCCCATTGGCACTTGACCCGTTCTTCTCCCCCTCTATAGCACAGACATGTCTGCTGAGAGGAAGCCCTCTGGCCCCTCCTCAAGGCCTCTGCTCAGCTGAAAAGCCTCTTTGCTGCCCTAGCTCCTCTTCCATCAGCTCCCTATGGCTCTGCCATATAGCACGGCCCCTAGAACAGGTTAGGGCAGGGCTTCTCAAACTGGGGCTTGGGACCCCTCAGGGGCTCACAAGGCTATTACGTGGGGGGGGGGGTTGCGAGCTGTCAAGCCTCCACCCCAAATCCTGCTTTGCCTCCAGCATGTATAATGGTGTTAAATATATAAAGAAGTGGTTTTAATTTATGGGGGGGGGTGTCACACTCAGAACCTGGCTATGTGAAAGGCGTCACCAGTACAAAAGCTTGAAAGCCACTGGGTTAGGGAGTCTGTCAACTCCTCCTCTGCCAGGTCTCTCTGGTCTCCGTGGGGGTCCCGAACCGGTGACGGGCCGCTCCAGCTGTTTCCCGCTACTCTGGCTGGTTTCCTGTACTAAACCGGCGGACTACCCATCCCCATCCGGGGCCTTGAGACGGGCGCATGCGCACTGCTGGCTCAGTTGGTGGCGCCGTTGTCGCAGCGGGACAAGATGGCGGCTGAGGGGCTGGAGGCGGCGGGGAGCTCAAGCTGTGGCGGAGCCGGGAACGAGAGGGCCCTCGGCGGGGGAAGCGAGGGCGGGGAGAGCGGCCGGGACGTTGGCGGTGAGAGCGGGAAAGGGAGGCTGGTCGGGGTCCGGCTGGGAGAAGTCCCCGGCCAAGCTGCTCCCCGAGGGTGGGGGAGAGGAGCGGGCGCGCGGGGGCGGGGGAGTTCCTTTACCTGGTGACCCTGGGTTGCGGGAGGACCCGGCTGGGGGGATCCCTTTGGCGTGCAGGGAGTCCTGGAAGAGAGATGGTCCCCGGGCTTCCTCTCTCAGGAAGGGGGGAGGAGGGAGGCTTTAGGGAAGAGCGAGTGTGTCCCCTTGGGGATAGGGGGAAGAGGAAGGCCAGGGGCTTGACTGGGGGGTGGTTCCCACTGGGCGGTGGAGGGGTCTCTCTGGGGCTAGGGGAGAGAAGTGCTCCGAGAGGTGAGGGCCTCCTGGGGTTTGGGGGAGGAGGGATTCTTTAGGGGGATTCCCCGGGGAAGGTACTTCTGGGATAGGACCTGGTGGGAGAGAACTGTTGGAGCTGAGGAACACCCCTCTGCAATGGGACCCAGGGTGTTGGTGGTGGAGGGGGGGGGAATGCTGTAGCATGGTTCAGAGGGCAAAGGGTGAGGTGCTTCCTGGGCTGAGGAGGGGCACTCCAAAAGGGATCGCTGTATTGGGATGATCTCTGATGTATGGCCTTCTCTGCGGAAGTGGAGGGTTTGGTATCTCTTGCTGGTCCAACTCTGTCAGATGGATTAGTCTGAACAGTTAACTTGCTATGGGATAAATTGGTCGGCAGGCTGGTTACACAGCAGGGAAACTGGAGTTGGTTCCTTTCTGGGTTACATATAAATAGCGGACCTGTGTGTGTGGTTCTTTTGGAGGCCATGGGACTGATTAGTTCACCTTCTTAATCGTCTGATACTATGAAATGGCAATGCTTAATGGTTAGAGACTCCTGGGTTCTATTCCTGGTTTTGGGGAGGATCTAGGGGAGAGAGCAGAGGAAGCCAGAATCCCTGAATTCTGTTCTCAGCTCTGGGATGGGGAGTGATTCCTAGTAGTGAGTGCAGGAAATTGGGAGCGTGGTCTCTTGAGTTCTACTCCTAGATCTCTCCTTAACTCCATTTGTGGTGTAAATGTAGAGCATATTGCTTCGCTTTTGTGTCTCTTTCCCCATCGTCTCACAGTGCAGTGGATTTTGCCCTGTGGGGCACCTTTTGAAGTATTCACACAAAAAATGTAATTTTTGACTGATGACCCAGACAGAGACATGCTCCAAATTTAAGGCAGTGGGGCCTAGGTTTTCATGAACATATTTTGCTTGTGAGTAGTTTTTCTTCCTGCCATGGTCTGACTGGAATTTCATTCCTTAGTTTATAAAGTACAGGAGTACTTTTGGCATCTTAGAGACTAACAAATTTATTAGAGCATAAGCTTTTTTTCTCCTGCTGATAGTAGCTCATCTTAACTAATTAGCCACTCACAGTTTGTATGGCAATTTCCAACTTATCTGTATGTGTGTATATATCTTCTTACTATATGTTCCATTCTATGCATCTGATGAAGTGGGCTGTAGCCTACGAAAGCTTATGCTCTCATAAATTTGTTAGTCTCTAAGGTGCCACAAGTTCTCCTGTTTGCAGATACGGACTAACACGGCTGCTACACTGAAACTTAGTTTATAAAGTGTGTTTTAAGTGGGAGAGACTCATTAGCTATTTTTGCTGACAGATGAACTTCAACGAAGATATTTGGTGGGATGCTTGTATGAAGACAACTCACTTTCTAAAATGCTGTCATATATTGGGTACTTACTGGAGTGGGGGCATTTGACATCTTTGGTGCTTTATCACAGAGCAAAACCTTGCCTCTTAAAAATGTAACCCATTTAGGTTCTACCTTACCTACAGGTTTGGGGATAGGCTCAAAACTTTAAAATTAGTGACCATTCAGAGGGCTGTGTGACTTAAGTTTGAGTTTAGTCGATTTCCCAGAGACGCCAGGGACTACATGAACCAGGGAGACTGAACACCTTTGGAGCTAGCTCCTCTGTGTAAGGGCTGAAGTATGTTGATAGGGTGAGGCTGCTTGCCCTGCTACAGCCCCTGGTGACATCTGTGGAGAATTGGAGAACTTAGGCTATGTCTTTGCTACAGACTTCTGCTGGCACAGCTCTGTTGGTCAGGGGTTGTGAAGAGGTGCAATCCCCAAATGACCTAGCTGCACCCGGCAGAACTCCTATACTGGCAGAACGGTGCTTTTACTTGTATACGGTAGTATTTTTTGTTTGGGGGTTTGAAATAAGCTAGACCATAATAGTGCAGCTTTGCTGGCCTAAGCTTCATCCACGCTAGGAGCCCTTTGTTGGCATAGTATACTGGGATAGCTGTCCTGGGGAAATGTTCCTAGGGCCTTAGTCTCCGGGGTTGTCAAGCTAGCACGTTTCACTGGAACTAATTTTGTAACAAAATGTAGGAAAAGCTAATTGGAAAAATTAGGCTCCTAGGAGTTGCCAAACTGTTTCAGAGCAGTGTCTAGTCCAGTATTATGTCTCTGATACTTATCAGTACCAGCTGTTTCAGAGGAAGATGCAAGAAATTGAATAGAAGACAATTGAGAAATGCAACAAAGCAGTTTGGTTTGCATCTTCACCGTGCTACTCATAACCTTCCTCATCCATTCTCCCCTTCTGTATAACACTTTAGGTATACATTCCTAGGTCAGGAATGTTGGACTGGTGGAACTCAAGAAACCTGGGTTCAGTTCCTTGTGCAGTCACAAACTCGTGTGTGATCTAGGGCAAGTCACTTAATAGAACCTGTTCTTCAGTAAAATGGGGATAATTATTAGTTCCTTACCTCACATGGTTGTTGTGAAAGATAAAAAGTCCCCATTAAGATTATGAGATGCTTAGATACTATCGTGATGAGGACTATATAAGTACGTAGAACTCTTGTGTCCCCACCTCATAATCTTGCCCACCCATCCTTAGTCTAATGCTCTGGAGAATAGCTTTTTCTTTCTTAACCACGTTACTTACTCCCATTTCAGTACAAATAAGAGGGTGAAGTAGTTTCCAACACCAAAGAAACATTACATTCCTTCCCAGTTTACTCAAGAGCTGTAGTTTGTATATTAATTTTCTTTCCAGAATATTGCCTGGTAGTAAGGTGTGTGTTAATTACAGAATGACTCTCCTTTCCAGTAATCTGTGTTGTGAAGTTAATGATGATATGCCAGATCACTTTGGAGTCTGCTGTCTCATCTCCCTCTTCGCAAATGTAGGATTGTTTTCTGCAATATATTCTCAAGGGCTTTGACCATCCAGTTTTCGGTGGCTCAAGCAATGAGGCTTTTACCACTGATTCTTTTACAATCTGGATTTCTCCTCATTAGGAGATGATTCTAGATATTCAGGTATATAGCCTGATGTTTGTGCTCTGTACAGTTCTGTCCTGATGCTCCTATTTAGATCACTTTGGGCCCTCTGTGGTCCTTCTCATGTAAGACAATTGCTGGCTGTCTCAGAAAGAGAAAGAAACTTACCCTATCGGCAGGTTATTACATAATTATCCACTGCAGGGTTTCTTGCATTTTCCCATCAATCATCCTTTAGTGTTTGGAGACAGGATATCAATCTAGGTCTGGTGTGGTTCTGACTTCAGTGTTTACACCTCTCAGAAGAAGTATCAGATATCATGGACATGGTATAGGTATATGAAGCAAAACAAGATTGAGGAGGCTTGTCTTGTCTTTTTATTTTATATGCTCAAAGATAAAAGCAGAATTAAAGGGGCACACACCTTTGCTTCTGTTCTTTACCCAGTATGTTGACACATGCTGGGTATTGAATGTATGTCAGGGAATGTTGACACAACTGATACAATATTTCACTGGTGCATATGCTTAAAAGATGGTAATCTTTGGCAGCAAGATAGAGAAACCCAAGATAGATCCCTGACCTCCCCACTGATCTTGATTCTGTAGGTCCCAACCAAGATTTGCTCCCAAAACCGCCAAGTGACAGTACCAGTAAGCAGGAAGACACCAAAGCAGTGCAAGGGTGCAATGGAGTTAATGCTGAAGCCAGCATGTCAGGGCTCAAGGACCCATATGCAAGTGAAGAGAACTGTCCATATCCTGCCTCCGAGGAAGAACACGCAGCAGTGGCTACCCCTGTGGCAGTGGAAGAAGCCTCCCTCTCATACCCTCTGGAGTTTGAGAAGTACTGGAAGGCAGCTCAGGAGAATCCTCATGACTTCACGGCATGGACCGAACTGCTGCAGTATGTGGAACAAGAGGTAGGGAGTGAACTTTCTTGGTGCATGGGGCTGTTAAAAAGCAAATGCAGTAGACAAATTAATAGTGGCGCAGGTGCCACAAGCTTGTGAAGTTTATAATTCTACAAAAAAGTAGCAACTCCTTTAATTTAGAAAAAAAGGAATGCGTTGTCTAATAGTTAGAGCAGGGTCCTGTGCAGAGAGGACTTCTGGGATCTGTTTCCTGCTTTGGGAGAAGAGTGGAGTTCAATGGTTAAAGCAGTGTGGAGGGTGGGAGTAAGGACTTCTGTATTCTATTCCCAGCTTTCAGAGGGGAGTGGGATTGAATGGTTAGCGCAGCAGATGGCTAAGGGACAGGACTCCTAGGTTCTGTTTCCAACTCTGCCACTAACTTGTTTTGTGACAGTTCACCTATCTGTGTCTGTTTTCCCATTTGTAAGATGAGTCACTTACGTGCCGCACTTTTGCTTCACCCTAATTACAAGCCATTTTAAGGTCTGACAAATTTAGCCCTGCCACAAACAGATGCAGCTTCATTGAAGTCTCTTGTATTGCACCTGGTTTGTCAAGGGCTGGATTTGTTTTAGCCCCCTTGATTAACTTTAATGGGATAGTTTTAAATAGATATTGCAAGTTTCAGGACTAATTAGTGAGAGATTTAATGCAAAGACCTTGCAGATCTTCAGATGAAAGATCAAATTGCCACCTGAAAGAGCATTATACAAGGGATAATTTGGAAGAGCCTAAGACTCGCTGCAAATTGATGGAGTTTCCCTTTGAAAGTGGTGTGGTAACATAGTATTTAGACACCCGCAGATTATTATATTGTAAACCCAAATTAGGATTTGTCAAGGACTAAGTAAGAGCAACATGATCTTGTTCGAAAACTTTCAGTCAAAACTGTTTTTCAATGGAAATTGGGGGTTTGATTAAATGAAACTTTTTGAGAAAAGTGTCTGCTGTCTATGGAAATTTTTTTTTGCTTTCTCTCCAAAAAAAAAAAAAAAAAAAAAAAAACCAACCAAAAAACCCAAACACCTTCCCCTCCCCCCCTCAAATCACCAATCCTGCTTGAAAACCAGAAACCTTTCAGCAGAAAACCCAAGTGTTTAATTTCTGAAGTGCACCTGCAGTGTCTCATGGAAGTTGTGGTTTGGAGCTGGACAATATCTTTTGTGATTCACTGCATTAATGCACTGCCATGTCCCATCACAAAGAGGGGGAGAGTCCAGTGCATCATGGGAGTTGTAGTCTGACTAAGGGAGCCTGTCCTATGGAGGAGAATGGGAGCGTAGGACATCTGAACTTTAACTCCCGTAAGGCACCACAGTGACATTTCAGAATTGAAACACTTCAATTTTCAGCCAAAAACATGATATTTTGTGGGGGAGGGGGGGTGGAGGGACCCTTGTTTTCCTACCAGCTCTATTTGTAAGGCTGCTTTGGGGCTGGCAGGGTTTGGTTTCCAGCTCTCCCAGTTTCAGGGCTCTTCACAAATGCTCATTCCCCTCCTGCTGCCCTCTTTCTATACAGAATCACATCTTTGCAGCACGAAAAGCCTTTGACGCCTTTTTTGCTCGCTACCCCTACTGCTACGGCTACTGGAAGAAGTATGCAGACATGGAGAGGCGCTTCGACTTCAGCAAGGAGACAGAAGAGGTAGGGGGGAGAATTATTTGGGATTTCTTTGTGCTGTGCTACAGTAGCCCTTCTAAGGTTGATTATCCCAGTGGCTAACTCCTTGTTGAATGGACCAAATGCGATAGGGCCAGGAGTTCGTCACAAAGCCGGTGCAAAAGTCCCTCTTGGTGTCTGTCACAGGTGACTTGGTAATTATATAGCAGGAATGCATTGTTTCAGCCGATAAGCAATTATCTTTGAGAGCTCATGGAGGATGGGTGAAGTCCTAGAGGACTGATGAAGGGCAAACATAGCACCTGTCTTTAAAAAGGGAAAAATTATAGACCAATCAGCCTAACTTTGATACTCAAAAAGATATTGGAACAAATTAAACAGTCAGTTTATTAAGCACCTAGAGGATAATAGGATGTTAAGTAACAGCCAACATGGATTCCTCGAGAACAAATTATGCCAAAACAAACTAATTTCCTTCTTTTACAAGGTGACTGGTCTAGTGGATAGGAGAGGAATCAGCAGATGTGATATGTCTGAACTTTAATAAGACTTTTAACATATTCCTACATGACAGTTTCATAAGCAAACTAGGGGGAAATGCTCTACTATATGGTGGGTCCATAATTGGCTGAAAGACTGTGTTTAGTTTCTGTTCTCAAAGAGTAGTTACGAATGGTTCACTGTCAAACTGGGAAGGTATATCTAGTGGGGTCCTGCAAGGTCAGTCCTGGGTCCAGGAGTATTCAGTATTTCTATTTATGATTTGGATGATGCAGTAGAGAGTATGCTTATAACAATTAGAGAATGACACCATGCTGGAAAGGGTTGCAAGCACATTGGACTGGATTAGAATTCAAAATGGCCTTGATACATTGGAGAAGTGGTCTGAAATCAATAGGATGAAATTCAAGAAGGGCAACTGTAAAGTAGCACACTTAGTAAGGAAAAATCAAATACACAACTATAAAATGGGGAATAACTGGTGAGGCAGAAAGAATCTGGGGGTTAAAGTGGATCACAAATCGAATATGAGTCAGTAGTGTGATGCTGTTGCAAAAATGGCAAATGTTGTTCTGGGATGTGTATATAAAATGCAGGAGGTAATTGTTCTGCTGTAGTCAACAGTTATGTGGCCTCAGCTGGAGTACTGTGACTGATTTTTGGTACCACACTTTAAAAAAAGATACGGCCAAAATGGAGAAAGTCAAGAGGAGAGCAACAAAAACAAGAGGTTTAGAAAGACATGACTGAAAATAAAAAGTTAAAAATATTGAGCATGTTTAGTCTAGAGAAGAGAAGACTGAGGGGAGACATAACAATCTTCAAATATGTACAAGATTGTTATAAAGAGGAGAGCAATCGGTAGTTTTCTATGTCTACTGAAGATAGGACAAGAAGTAATTCCCTTAGTTTGCCACAAGGGAGAGCTAAATATTAAGAAAAACGTACTAACTCTAAAGATAGTTAAGCTCTGGAACAGATTATGTAGGGAGGTTGTAGAATCCCCGTCCTTGGAGGTTTTTTGGAGCAGATCAGACAAACACCTGTCAGAGATGATCAGTGGGGGTGGACCAGATGACCTCCTGAGTCCCTTCCAGTCCTATTTTTTTTATTATTGCCTCCTTTGGTGCTGTGCTGGTTTCCCAGGCGCTGGTGGCCAATAGGGTGCTCTCCCCTGGGACTGGGCTTGCACAGTTCCTGAATTAACTGCACCTCTGACTCCCCTCATCTCCTCAAGGGGCACCGCACTTAGGTGTCAGGCCTCCAGCAGTCCCCTTTCTCAGGGTGAAATACCACAATTCTCTCTCTCCAGACCAGGTCCTTGGGTGCAGACCCCTGCAATTTACTGGATTGCCTCAGTTGGTCTGTCTTCAGTTACCTGCAGTTCTCAATGACAGAATTAGCCAGTCCCCAGCCAGTTTTTGTAAAGCAAAGTACCAGTTATTCACAACAAAAGCTTATATGCATGTCTTGTTTATCAGGTGGTCACCTCTCTTTCATGTGGAGACCATGGCAGGTCTAAAATACTTTGGGTCTTCTCATGCAGTCTGATTGTATTGGTAAACGTCTAATGCTTGTCAGTTATTGAATGGTTTATGACCATATCTCAGGTCGGGGTTGTTATTTTGTGCTGCTTCAAGTCCTTTGTCTGCTAAGGCCTCTGAGCCAGGTCAGAGCAGTCTGTGTGCTTTTTTCCCCAAGAGGTTGAATCTTCAAAAGACTTTAGCTGCATTGTTTCAGTATTAGGAATTTGCATTAGTTACCCCACTTCCTTTAGTTATTGCAGGAAGCATTCTGTACCTTACCCTTTTAGCTAGGAATATAATCGCTAATGATCACATACAGATACATACAGTACTATGAAATCAGTCTAATAGTCTTTGAATATACCATAGCATCTTTCACATGAATCAGATGGGAGGGAGCATTATGAACCTTCTTTTTGTTTCAGTCATTGTCAGAACCTTTTGCTCTGCAGGTGTTCGAACGAGGGCTGCAGTCCATCCCCCTCAGCATGGACCTCTGGATCCATTACATCTCTTACCTACAGGCCACCTTAGATATGAACCTTCCTGAGTCCATACAGAAGATCCACAGGTACATAACCAGAGCATTGAAAACACAGGACAACACTGTGTAAGGCATATGGGGAGACTGTAATATTGGCTGGGTCAGTGAGCTACTAGAAGATCCAGGGATCTTGCTTTCTTTGGGGTGGCTGTTTGTACTGCAGTGGTGCCTAGAGGTCAAGCAAGATCGGTGCCCCATAATGCTGTGCACTGTACAGACATATAGGGAGAAAGAGTCTTTGCCCCAAAAATGCATACAGTCTAAATAGACAAAACAATGGGTGGAGAGGAAGCAGAGGGGAAGCAACCTGCCCATGAGATGAGACTAAAACTCAGATCTCCTGAGTGCCAGTTCAGTGCCCCACCCATTAGATCATGTTACCTTTCTTGTTAATAGATGTTCTTTCTCTCTTAAAGTGTGTTTGAATCAGCCGTGGCTGCTGCAGGAATGGACTTCCGCTCAGACAAACTGTGGGAGATGTATGTGGAGTGGGAGAAGGAGCAAGGTGATCTGAAGGCCATCACAGCCATTTATGACCGAGTGCTCTCCACACCGACCCAGCTGTACAGCCACCACTGGGAAAAGTAAGTCTCATTCAGGATGAAACAAGTCCCTGGGTCTCAGCAACAACCACCACAGTTTGGCAGTGATTGGTTCACTATTGGTGGTCTTTGCAGAGAGGCTAAGCGTTTACTAGGGGTAGGCCATCTAAACTGACCTTCCCTCTTTTCCCTAGAGGGGGTGTGTTTGCAGGATAGCATAGGAGAAACTCACATTGCTTGTACTCTATCTGGACATAGAAATTAGGCTTAATAAAGGAGTGACCGGTTGAAATTCTCTGGTCTGTGTTATACAGGAGGTCAGGCTAGATGATCTAATGGTCCCTTCTGGTCTTAAACTCTGTGAATTACCAGAGTGGATCACCCCCAAGGTCCGTCTAGTTCAGTATCCTGTCTGCTTTCAGAGTAGCAGCCGTGTTAGTCTGTATTTGCAAAAAGAAAAGGAGTACTTGTGGCACCTTGGAGACTAACAAATTTATTTGAGCATAAGCTTTCGTGAGTGAGCTGTAGCTCACGAAAGCTTATGCTCAAATAAATTTGTTAGTCTCTAAGGTATCCTGTCTGCAACAGTGGTCCATTCCAGGTGCTTTAAAAGAAGGCATAAAAAGACCCAGATTAGCAGACATGGAATAATCTGGTCCCCACATTTAGACTGCTCCTGATGTCTAATAGTTAGAGATTGGCTTAATGCCTGAAGCGTGAGGTTTAATATTCCTTCCACAATATTTATTGTCATTAGTTATTACAACTCTGGATTTTCTTGATGTCCATATAAGTATCCATTCTCTCTTTTAATCTGGTGGAGTTATTGGCCTATTCTGTAGATGGAGAACTACCCTTTCTATGGTTCAGTGTGGAACTATTGAGGTTAAATTCACACAAAAAATTCACAAAAATTTCTCTTTTGCAACATGTAAATCATCCCAAATTTTCTGGGACAACCCCCTGCATGTCCTTCTCCCAAGCTGCTCAGTTCCTAGCTGTAGAAGTTGATGGTTGTCATTTTCTGTAAAGCAGATTTTCCCATTCCTGCAACATCTGAGTGCCTCACAATCTTTTAATGGCCTCACAATTTGTGCCCCTCCCCCCAAGTGAGGTAGGGTGGAGCTGTTATCCCATCCTACAGATGGGGAGCTGAGAGACTAAGTGACTTGCCTAGGTTCACACAGGAAGTCTGAGGGAGCAGACAATAGAACCCAGGTCTCAGGCTAGTTCCCTAACTGCTGGATAATCCTTCCTCTACCCACTTCCTGCCAATTTGAGTAGTTGAGCTGTGGAATTCTGTGACAGGACATTGGAGGCAGAGAGTTTAGCAAATCTGAGGAAAGGATTAAACATGCTTAGTGATTCTTCATCTTCAAGGCATGAGCTGGTTGCTAACTGGTTCAGAGAGGGAGGTGGGGAGTATATGTTGTCACATATATCTACACATGCAGCGTAGTATCAAACTGTTATGCATTAAGGAGTGTACGTTTTCCTCTGGAGCACCCTGCGCTGTTTACTCTAAGCAAGAGACCACACTGTCTATCTGGTCTGATACAGCGGGACGCTGGCTGCTCTGATACAACTGGAGATGAAGATGAGAGATGCAAGATGGCTCAGTGGTTAGGGTGCTAGCCTGGGACTGGGAGACCTGGCTCAGTTCCCAGCTCTGCCAGCAAGGGTACATGTACCCAAGCTAGCTAGATCAGAGCTAGCTTGAGTAAGAGTAGTGAAGCTCTGGCAGCACGGGCTAGTCCCACCCATCTGGGATCCTGGGGGCATACTCAGGTGGCCACCACCCATGCTTCTGTGGCTTCACTGTTGTTACTTGAGCTGACTTTGATCTAGCTGGATCAACTCCTGATTGCAGTGTAGACCTCTCCTTAGTCTCTCTCTGCCTGAGTTCCCTATCTGTAACATGGGGGTAATAGCACTGTCTTACTTCACAGGAGTGTTGCAAAGATAAATACATTAAAAATTGTGAGGTGTTCTGATACTGTGATAATGACTTAAGAAAAACAACAAAAATTGGAGCAGATCCATCCAAATTAGCTTGCTGTATAAAATACGATGGCTGAGTGGGGCACCACTTCAGACAGACAGGTGACCTTATTGGATACAGCAGTTCCTCTGTTTTAGACTCTCCTAAGCAGTTTAAAAGACTAGGTTTAAAGGGCCTCCTCACTCCGACTTGAGTGGGCTTTGGTATCCATCATCAGCTGTTGTTCCTTCCTCCCATGCCTCAGGTTCAAGGAACATGTGATGAGCAACTCCCCCAAAGACATCCTATCTGCAGAGGAGCTGCTCTGGTTGCAATCCAAGATCACCACGGAGACGGTACAGAAAAGTGTGGAGACAGAGGTGGAGGAGGTGCCACCTGGGGAAGACCTGCCTCCGGGGGTGGAAGTGAAGCCAGAAACAGGAGCTGATGCCCAGGTACCACACTTTTCAGCCTCCTACCCAAATGATGCAGACTTTGACAGTTATTCTGAGCTGACATCTGCTGTCAGGGTGGGTATTGTTGTTGTTTGTGTCACGGTAGCACAGAGAGGTCCTGACCAATGTTGGGGGTGGGGCCTATTTTGCAGGGTGCTGGACAAACACTTAGTGAAAGAGTCCCTGCCCCCTCTTCCTGCAAAGAAGTTACAATCTAAATAGACAAAGTGTAGGGGGGTGAAATGGAGACAAAGACAGGAGAAGGGACTTTTCCAGGGTGTCACAGCGGTAAATGACAGCCAGGAATAGTAGTCCAGTCTCTCCTGGTTCCCAGTCCTGTGCACTATTCACCCTTGAATAGACTTGGAGAGAGTGCTGTAGAATTGACTACTCTTCCCCCATCAAGAGCCCGCTCTATGTTGCATTGCATCTTATAGGCTGCCCAGTGCAATCTGAAATTTCCTCAGTTTTTGTACACGAAGTCCTGCACAGTACTCAAGGTTTTCACTTTGGAGCGTTTTCCCATTCTGGAGAACTGCAGGAATTGGTGGTAGTGACCTCAGCGTGGATCACTTATTGCTGTGAGCCATTGCCTTTGTAACCCAACATGGTGGAAGGGATTAAGGTGTGAAACATAGATCCTTGTTACTAAAGATGCCCTGGCAGTTCTTGTCAAAGACAGCATGTGATCCTCCCTCTCCTGGACATATTCCAGCTATGTGCTGGCTCCCTGAAATTCCCCCCTTTCAATTTCATTTGAATTAAGGAGTCTACTTCACCGACTGTCTTAAAGTGTTAGGCAGCATGGCTGCGTTCCACTTCGGGGCAGCCATGTTTAGTGATCCTTTCACACATGACTTCTTAAGATCTAAATGAGATGGAAGATGCTATAGAAACATAAGGTTATCACCATTTCTTTGCACTGGTTCCTCTTCCAGGGAGACCTGAACCAGGACAAGATCCGGGAGCTCGTTATCTCCATCCGGCAGCAAGTGTACACCCAGAATGAGGCAGAAGTCAGCAAGCGCTGGAATTTTGAGGAAGGGGTAGGTAACCATGGACTCAGCTGTAGGCAAGGCTCCACGGCATGGACTAGGTGCTTAGCAGCATCCACTATCTGAGCTGATACCCCAGTCCCTATGTGCAGAAGCCTGAGATTCTGTTTGGTGAAGAGGAAATAACGTGCATTGTTTTGGCAGGAATTTACAGAAGCTCTTGTGGGTTCTCTGTTTCGCACAGGCCATCTCTTATGGAGAGATAGAAAGCCAGAGGGGATGGCTCAGTGCTCTAAGTATTAGGTTAGACATACCTAGACTTCCCCCGGTGGAATCACTCCTTCATCCTTCTGAAGCAGCAACGCTGAACATGGAGCTGTAGTCGGGGGCTTCTAGTCGTGGGGCCTTAACCTGAGCTCCTGTCTTTACATGGACATAAGATTTCACAGCCCTCTTTATAAGGGAGATATCTGATCAAAATTTTCTTCCCTTCCTGCTGTGTACTGGGGGTTTTTCATCTCTCCCCCCCCCCCCCCAAAGGTGGCTGCATTTGCTGCCTGGGTAGCATTTAGCAAACGATAGGGAGATAGATGAGGGATGTACCATTATGGTGCCCCTCCATTAGCTCCTCCCTGGGTTGAATGCTGCTCTGAATGTCTGCTCTACAATGTAGTATTTTTATTGTAACATCTAAGGATCCTAGTCAGGGCTCCATTGTACAAGGCACTGTAAAACTAAATGCAATATCTGCCCCTAAGAACTCACTCCCTAGGTTAGCTCTCCCCCACCCTGTGACTGAGCCTGCTTCCTTTGCAGTCCCCCTTCTGTCTGTCTTGCAAATCTCTCTTTATTCCTCCCCATCCCAAACATTTTGCAGATCAAGAGGCCATACTTCCATGTCAAGCCGCTGGAAAGAGCACAGCTGAAGAACTGGCGCGACTACCTGGACTACGAGATTACCAATGGCTCCCACGAGCGCACCATTGTGCTTTTTGAGCGCTGCGTCATTGCCTGTGCCCTCTACGAGGAGTTCTGGATCAAGGTGAGCCCCTTCCCACTTCCCCTCCTCCCTGGGGATTGACCCGCATATCTGAATCCTGCTGACTTCATGCTGAAGATGGGCGGCGCTACTCCCCTCCTCCCCACACACTCCTCCATCTCTGCTCCTAAGGCAGTTAAGAGGATACTCTAAAAAATCTCCTCAATGGCTGTGTGTTGTCTTAGCCATGGAAGATGGATCTGTTAGTTTACCGTATTTCGTCATTCACAGAAGACAGGCAGGAGATAAGCTAAAGCCTCGTTGCAATCCCAAACGTTCAACAATGCCATGACTAGGAGGGTGGATTGGCTTTGGATGGAGATAGCAGGCCTTGGGAGGATTTGTGTCCCTATTCTGCAGCTGATAAGAGCAAATTTTAACTTGAATACCTGTGCTGCTTTTTTAAAAAATGGCTGTGGGTAAAGGGGGGAGCATCTGTTAAATCCCCGGGACACATTGGCCTCCAGGGCTTAGCAAGCCCACCCCTTGGGACAGCAGCTCAGAGCCGGAACAGAATGGTTGGGTGCAGTCTCTTGTTTCACTGGTTTAAAGTAGATTGGCTTCACCCTCTAGCACTTAGGCAGGGGTTTAGTAATTCTGCTCCCCTTTAGCATTGGGCAGAGTCCCCTACCTCTTGGACTAAGCCAGCAGCATCTTGCAGGGGTGGGGGTATTAAATGCCCCCTGGGAATCGGAGAGTTAATTCTGCACCAGGGCATGAGATCCCTCTCCCCACCCTGGCTGCTGCCCACATTACTTGTGCAGTCAGCATGAGTTCAAGTGGTGCTCTCTTACAGATTTCCAAACGTTTCATTTATTTTTTTTTTATTCTGCATGTATATTGTGGAGCAAAATTCTAACACCCTTCTTTTAAATTCCGTTGCTGCTTTTTATCTGCCCGTGTTTCCTACCTGCCTAAGAGGGTGCAGGAAATTCTGAAGAGAGGTGTGTTAAGCCCCTTAACGTGAGTGCACCATAACCTTCTCAATACAAGCTGATGTAGCAGACTTTCATACGTTCTATGCCACAGGAAGTGGGCAACCTTAACGCATCCATGTCCTCTTTGTATCCCCCCGACCCCTTCTAATCTAGTACACGAAATACCTTGAGAACCACACTGTGGCTGGGGCCAGGAGTGTCTTCCAACGAGCTTGTGGCTACCATCTCCCCAGGAAGCCCAACATCCACCTCCTGTGGGCTGCATTTGAAGAGAAGCAAGGTCAGAGGAAACTTACCCTATCTGCACCCCTCTGCTGATATGCTGGCCTGAGAAGCCCTTGGTTAGCTGGAAGTTGACTTTACTAAGCAGTTCAATAGTGGGGGAGGTGACAGTTTTTCATTGACATTTCACATAGCCACCCAACCCTTTTTGTGTGTGTTGACAATCAGCCTGCTCAGTAACTCTTTGAAAGATTGAGGCCAAATCTTAAGGGGCAGACATGACTGGTTCAGTTCTATACTCTAAAGTTAGCTCTTCGTGTGCTAGTCTCTTCCAGAATGCTTAGCGGACAATAGAATCTGGGAATGCTGGGCTAAGATTTTCAAAATCAGCTAGTGAGTTTTGAGTGTCCAGCATGACATCTGATGTTTTCTTAGAGGTTGAGTGCTTAGCAATTTGAAAATCCAGGCTCCTTTAAGATGTCTCAAGTTGAGCAAAATCACTAGTCATTTCTATAAATCTTGGCTCTGGCTCGCTTTTCTATAAACTCACATGTAAGTTGGGATAGTACATCTGGGTGCTTGTCTTCAAACTTCCAGCAGAGAAGAGCCACAAAAACGATTCAAGAGTTGGAAAAAATTATTTACAGAGACTTAAGGAGCTCAGTCTCTTTAGCTTATCAAAGAGATCAAGAAGTGACTTAATTATGGGTGGTGGGGGGAGAAATACTGGATACTTAAAGGGCTGTTTAGCCTACTGGAGAAAGGCAGAACAAGAACCAATGGCTGGAAGTTAAAGCCAGACCAATTCCAATTAGAAATAAGGCATGTTTTTGACAGGATGATTAACGATCAGAACACACTCCCTAGGGAAGTGGTGGATTCTCCATCTCTTGAGGTCTTTAAATGAAGACTGGATGTCTTCCTGGGAGATACTTCAGTCAGTTATAAGTGTGTGCGCTCCACACAGGGGGAACTGGTTGGTTCTCTAGTCTATATTATACAGAAGGTCAGACTAGATGATCTAATGGTCTCTTCTGGCCTTAATCTGTGAACTGCTGCCTAGTAAGGGACATACAGAAACCTAGGAGCTTCTTGGCCGGAAACCCTTTGCTTTAGCTGTGTCCATGTGTTTAAAATGTGTTCTTGTCAGATTTATATTAATTTCAATTGCAAATATTGGCCTGTACCATGTTTAAATTGCAAAGCCAAGACCATGATGTGTATCCGTGATGGTGCGCTATCCCCTTCAGTCTTTACAGGCTTAAAGCGGAGGTTAGATGATTTGGAAAATGCCGCTAAACCCTTTAAGCCCCCTAGTGTGGTAAGTTTTTTGCCTTTGAAACGAGTGAGACTCTCGTACAACATAGATTTAAAGCAAAATAAATATAGCCTCTAAATTCACAGAGCACCACATGTGCTTGCCATGCTGCCTGCCTTCACTGCCACTGTCACCTCTTTCTCTCTCCCCTCCCGTACCTGTGCAGGAGACCTGGAGGAGGCACGTCGCATCTTGAAGTCTTATGAGGAGTCCATCCCAGGGCTGGCTATGGTTCGGCTGCGGAGAGTGAGCCTGGAGCGGCGACACGGCAACCTGGAGGCAGCTGAGGCTCTGCTGCAGGAAGCCATACGGGACAATGAGGGGATGCCCCTGGCTTCATTCTATGCCATCAAGCTGGCCCGACAGGTGCTGAAAGTGCAGAAGAATCTAATAAAGGCTCGGAAGGTTCTCATGGAAGCACTAGAGAAAGATCCGGTGAGATTTTGGGAAGGGGAGGGTGATGCTCCCAACAAGACAATGCATTAGGGTTTCTTGGTGAGATAGAGTCTCTGTCCAGGAGGAAACAGATGCTGTGGAAGGCTGTTCTTCATAATTGCATATTTTTATTAGTATATTGACTGCATCTAGGCTCCAGCTAAGATTGAGGGAGTGCTAGGCACTGCATGCTGATCTTGACCAAGATTAGGGGGCCATCCTTCTGTGATGCTGGGCACTGCACAGGCACTTAGTGAGAGAGAATTCCCTCCCCAAAGAGCTCACAGGCTAAGTAGTCAAGCTTAGTGAGGGGTATCACATTGTCTAGAGTGACTCATGACTCTGAGTGCCAACCTCAAGGCAGACACCCCAAACTGGTGGAGGTTTCTGTAATTAAATTTCACCAACCCAGTAACAAATGTGAACTCCTAGATCATTATAACGGTCTTACCATGGAGTCAGACGGTCCCCTTAGATTCTACAGTCTATTTTGTCACCCAGACAAACTGGACTTAGTGCTAAATGGTCACTTTCCCCAAAAATCACACCACATTCAGGTTGCTTCCAGTCCCAAGAGACCAGACACTCAACTCCCAGATCAGTTGGTACCCTTGATCTTACACCACAGACAACGCCTATAACCAGTCCTTTAATAAACTAAATAAAGGGTTATTAACTAGGCAAAATAAATAGGAGTTATTTACAGGTTAAAGCAAACAAACTTGCACACAAATGTTACCTGGTAAATCCTAAGAGTGACAGACTTATAGTCATCTGTCGATTCAAAGTGTCTTTCAGGGTGGACCCAGGAGGCAGATCCTGGGGATCTCTGACTTCAGTTTAGAGTCTCTGCCCCTGTCAGAGTTCAACAGCCAAAAAGATGGAAAATTTTCCCGTGACTGTTTTCTTTCCTTCATTCAGCTTCCAAGTCCCCAGGACAAGCTTTCATAGAGTCTAAACACTAAATACATTCTTATAAGAGTAATGAGCAAAACAAACATACAGGTGAACTGGTCTGGTCTCCAGCTATGAGTTTGTTGGTTCTTAGCTTATGCCCACAGCCTGGGCAGCAGTTGGCACCTGTGGCCTGCCAGTGTCACAAGAGAAACTGAGGCACTGAGAAAGGAAAGGATGTGCCTGTGATGGCAGAGCAGGGAATAGAACCCAGGTATCCTTATTCCCAGTGCTCCAGTCACTAAACCACACTTCTGCCTGACTCTTGGAGTGGCCCATTCAAACAACTTTAATATGAGAGCAGTCAGGTTGAGGGTTTATGGGAGTGTGGGGTGTGATAAGCAAGGATCAAAGGGCAACAGCCAACCATTAGCCATTTTGGTTTCTGTTAGTGACAGGGTCCTGGCTGAATTCCGGGTTGGACCAGTCCATTCTGCCTTATTGAATCTACTTTCCTCCTCCCCACACACACACTCTCACACTTGCAACTCGGTGTGGGATTCTTTCGCTTCTTGTACTAAATTGTGGTGTGGTATTTTTGTGCGGCTCAACAGCTATTGCGCTCTAGTCCAGAGGCAGCTACATTTTTAGTAGGGCAAGAGGGAGTCCCATAGATAGATGATGAAGCAGTTCAGGATGAAAGGAGCTGGGGATTGCAGAAGAGATCGCACCATAATTCCCGGAACTGAGAGACATTCATCCTTGGTCCTAAGAATGAAGACTGAAGCAGGGAGATTTCAACAAGACTTCCCCGGTGCCTTCTGAACATGCCTTTTCCACCTGGGCCTAGCACCACATTTCTCATCTCTCCCTCTCCCCTATGTCACACAGGAAAATGCAAAGCTCTACACCAACCTCCTGGAGATAGAGTTCAGTGCCGATGTCAGGCAGAATGAAGGCAACACCATGAACTGCTTTGAAAGAGCGCTGAGCAGTGGCCTCCCTGAGGAGACCAAGATTGTCTTCTCACAGCGCAGAGTGGAGTTCCTTGAGGACTTTGGGTCCAGCATACACAGGTAAGAGAACACCCTGTCTGCATGGGGGTGGTTCTGTACCCTTACCTCTTGGGTACAAAAAGTCAGATAATACAGTAACTCCTTGCTTAATATTGTAGTTATGTTCTTGAAAAATGCAACTTTAAGCAAAACAATGTTAAGCGAATCCAGTTGCCCCATAAAATTAATGTAAATGGGGGGAGGGGGGTTAGGTTCCAGGGAAATGTTTTTCGCCAGACAAAACATACACAGTATAAGTTTTAAACAAACAATTTAATACTGTACTCGGCAATGATGATTGTGAAGCTTGGTTGAGGTGGTGAAGTCAGAGAGAGAAAGAGGGTGGATCATCCAGCTTCTCCTCTTACTATTCTTTTCAAAGTACCAGGAGGTGTTCAACCACCGGCTCTGCCCCAGGCCCTGCTCCACCCCTGAGCGCACCGTTTCCTTGCTCCTTCCCCTTCTCCTCCAGCCTCCTGAACCCCGCAAAACAGCTGATTGCTGCAGGTGGGAGACACAGGGAGGGAGGGGGAGTTGCTGATCTGTGGGGCCGCCAGAGGGGAGCTGATGGGGGGCTGCCGGCCCACCCTGGTTCCAAGCCCCCACGGCCAAACAAGCAGACTTTACACACCTTTAAATAAGTATGTGCTCTAATAGATCAGTGATGTAACAACATTAACTGGGATGACGTTAAGTGAGAAGTTACTGTACCTTTTCTACATTGCTTTTAATCAGTAGAGCCCAAAGCTGGCTGGTTCGTTATCCCCGTTTTACATATGGGGAAACAGAAGCATAGATTGTGGAAGTGACTTGCCCAAGGTCACCCAAAAGGCCAGTAGTAGAGCGGTAATAGAACCAAGATTTCCTGCATTCCAGTCCAGAGTACTGTCCACTAGGCCACACTGCCTCCCATCCCAGTGCCCACAGAGGGGAGTGTTCTTGGGGCTCTCTTTCTCTGGTGAAAGGTACCTGATTGATGGCTCTAGAGAATTAAGCCCTTTATTCTTACACCCAGAATCCTCTAGCCTAGAACTGACTTTGCATCCACAAATGTCAGATCAATCACAGTGTGGCTAACGCTAGCCCCTTGCCCTTGAATTACCACTAGGGACAGTAGTTGAGACTTGATGGCCTAATCTTCCATCTTTTAAGTCTACCAATAAGGGAGCCAATCATTCGTTCATAGGTTATAAAGCCAGAAGGAACCACAAGTCTGACCAGCCGCTCAACAGGCCAGTGGTGGTGGAATGAGTTCAGCAGGAGTAAAATACCCATCTTGTTGGGGGTAAAGACTTGGCTCAAGTGGTTGGAGTTTAGCACACCACTTCTATTCCCACCTCTGCTAGGGAGCATCAGGGGCCAAAGGAAGCAAAACAAAGCACTTCAAAGTTAGAGGCGGAAAGCTTTCTCTTCTCACCAGTGCAAACTTTGGTAAAAATCACTGAAACACACACAGCAAGTTCTCCTGTTCTTGACCATCTGTCCCCTTCTGTCTTTCCAGCTTGCTGACAGCGTATGATGAACACCAGAAGTTCCTCAAACACCAGATGACCAGGAAAAGAGCCCCTGAGAATGGGTAAGGCACAGATGCTACCAGATTTTAATACAGCCTTTCATATATTGGGAAGTGTCATGAATAGAGAGGAGAGTCAGAATATTATATAAGAAGAACTAGATCGGGATGGCCAAACTTACTGACCCTCCGAGCTAAATATGACAATCTTCAGATGTTTGAGAGCCAGAGAATGCCTCCCGGGGCTTGGGGCTTCAGCCCCGCTCTTGTTGAAGTGCCAAACCCCACTAAATATACCCCATGGCGCTGAAACCCCAAGAACCCCTCCCCGCTGGGCAGAAGCCAGAGATGATGCTTGGAGGCTGGGATATGGGATCATGCCTGCCTGCCCCCCCTGCCCAGATTTTTGCCAGGCTTTGCTGGCCCTGCTCAGTTACATGATGCCAGGGCCTTTCCCTGCAGGGCAGCAGCTGGAGCCAAAAAGCTGAAAGCTGAGGCCCGAGAGGAGAGGAAGTGGCAAACAGCTGGGAGCTGCAAGGAGCGCTGCTGTTTATGCAGAGTGTTGGGGTCACAATTTAAAGGTTCTTCCTCCCCCGCCCTCCACAACAGCTTGAGTCACACATCCCAGGCATGCCCCACCCTTACCTTCAGCAACCCCTCCCCGCAGCTCCCATCTGTTTGCTACTGCTTCTCCATGTGGAGCTAACACCTGGGAGCTGCGGGGAGGGGTTGCTGAAGGTAAGGGTGGGGCATGCCTGGGATGTGTGACTCAAGCTGTTGTGGAGGGCGGGGGAGGAAGAACCTTTAAATTGTGACCCCAACACTCTGCAGGCACCAGTTACCTTTGGCAGAAGCCCTTAGCCCCACCACCCTGCTGCAGGGCAGAAGCCCAGAGCTCTCCCTCCAGCTTGGTAGGTGGAGAATAGGAGGGAAAGTGGTGGGCTCAGTGAGCCACACTTTAACTGTAAAAGAGCTGCATGTGGCTCGCAAGCTACAGTTTGGCCATCCCTGAACTAGAAGATCTTGAGGACTGGAGTAATAGAAATGGGATGAAATGTAATAGTACAAAGTACAAGGTTGTGCACTTAGAAACTAATAATTTCTGCTATAAGCGGGATGCTCATCATTGGAAATGAGGAGGAAAAGATGTCAGTGTATTAATCAATCACTGAATTACTGAGAGCAACCAACGTGATGCAGCCATGTTAAGGGCAAATGCAATCCTATCAAGTGAGAGATTTCCAGTAGAGATAGGGAAGTAATAATGCCATTGGACAAGGCACTTGTAAGACTTCATCTGGAAAACTCTGTACAAGCCTGATCATCTGTGTTCAAGAAAGATGAAGCCAAAGTGGATTGTGTGCAGAGAGGGGCTCCTAGGATGATGGGAATGGAGAACCAGTCTTATGAGCAGAGACTGAAAGAACTGGGCTTGTCTAACGTGGCAAAATGAAGGTTGAGATGGGATCTGATGGCTCTCTATAAATACACTGGGAGATAAACCTCAGGGAGGGAGAAGAGCTGTTGAGTCTAAAGGACAATGATGGCACAAGAACAAATGGAGATAAACTGGCCAAGAATAAATTTAGGCTGGAAATTAGAAGGGTACTAACAATCAGAGGATTGATATTGTGGAACAGTCTGCCAGTAGAGGCAGTGGGTGGGGGCAAACTAGTTTGAAGATGGACCTTCATAAGTTTATAAACAGAATTGTAACATGAGGTTGCCTGTGATAGCATGGATTGGATTTGACACAGGAGGTTCCTTCCAGACCTGATTGCTTTATGGTGCACCAGAGCTGTCAGTATCTGATCTTGAATGCCACCCTGCTCAGTTAAGGCTTCTGCTTGCCAACTGTTGTACACAGACTAAGCAGCATTTTTGATGATTAATATCCTTAATGAAGTAATGCTCACCCCAGAGCCCAGATAAGGAGGTGCTGTGTACCATACTGGGTTTCATCTCTCTGATTCTAGGTCCTGTGCTATGAACTGAGTTATTGATAGCATTTTAATTTTTTTCCCAGCTGCACTGATGAACCAGAAGACAAAAAGCTGAGAGCTGAGGACTCTCCTGGGATGGTCAGCCCTGCAGTCACTACTGCAGGCATCGCACCACTGATGGGTGGAGATATGAGTACCAATCCAGGAGCTGCTTATAACTACAGCACCTGGTATCAGGTCAGCAGTGTGGCATTAATCTGGTGGTCTGAGCCCTGTATGCTAATACCTCTGGCAGGATTGAAATAAATGTGTGTGACATGTTCCCATGTCCATTCCCTGTTATAGCAGAACAGCAGCTCTGCTATAGTTCAGGTTGCGAGTTGCTTAATGGTTAAGATGATTGCGGCATGGTGATTCAGATTATCTTGAAACTTGCTGTGTCTTATGGGGATGTGGGGATAGAGTTAGTGGGTCAGTTTTGGATGTTGAACAGCAGAGAAGTAGGCTGTGTTACAGAGGTGCTAAACAAAACAAAAAGAGGAAATTAAATGCCTAAAAATGTCAAGGTTGCCTTAGTGGTGTCTTGTGCCCTTCCAGAATTTGGAGAATGGCTAAGTTTTAAACCACAGAACACCAGGAAATGAAGAGTTAAGGTACATCCCTTGTCCTTCCCCACAAAGCAACCTTAAATCTGCCCTCTTTGAGCAATGCTCTACCATGCCAATAACACCCATACTAGCACTCAAAGAATATCAGGGTTGGAAGGGACCTCAGGAGGTCATGTAGTCCAACCCCCTGCTCAAAGCAGGACCAATCCCCAACTAAATCATTCCAGCTAGGGCTTCGTCTAGCCTGACCTTAAAAACTTCTAAGGAAGGAGATTCCACCACCTCCCTAGGTAATGCATTCCAGTGTTTCACCACCCTCGTAGTGAAAAAGTTTTTCCTAATATCCAACCTAAACCTCCCCCACTGCAACTTGAGACCATTACTCCTCGTTCTGTCATCTGCTACCACTGAGAACAGTCTAGATCCATTCTCTTTGGAAACCCCTTTCAGGTAGTTGAAAGCAGCTATCAAATCCCCCCTCATTCTTCTCTTCCGCAAACTAAACAATTCCAGTTCCCTCAGCCTCTCCTCATAAGTCATGTGTTCCAGTCCCCTAATCATTTTTGTTGCCCTCCGCTGGACGTTTTCCAATTTTTCCACATCCTTCTTGTAGTGTGGGGCCCAAAACTGGACACAGTACTCCAGATGAGGCCTCACCAATGTCGAATAGAGGGGAACGATCACGTCCCTCGATCTGTTGGCAGTGGCCGTACTTATACATCCCAAAATGCCATTGGCCTTCTTGGCAACAATGGCATACTCTCCCTTCACAGATGCTACAGAGCACATGAGCACTGTAGAACCCAGTCTAACGGCACCTTTTTGCTAAGGCAATACTTGCATTTAGGTCTGGTGTGGTGAACAAGAGGTACTTACACTCAAACACAACCTACTCCACACAAACCACTTCAGCCTTGCTAAATTTTACCTCCCCTTCACTCTTGCCATGAGGATTCTTTTTGAGACATTGCCTTCATTTTTCCCTCACAAAGCGTTAGAGACCACAGACTACCACCAAAATCCCTATGACAAGAAGACACCCTTGTGTACCTCTGTTGACACAAACTGCAGAACTCAGCACTGAAAAGAGGCATACTTAATCTTTCAAGGTACATGTGCACCTCTCATATCAGAGTAACAGGTCTGCAAAGATGCTCCAACCAGTCTCTCCACCATTCATTCAGCTACATCTAACACTGAACGCAGGTGTGCATACAAATAAATGCTGGAATTTGGATTTCTGGAAAACACAATGGCACTTTCTCTTAGAACTTTCTTGTATCTACTTATTGTAGATTCATTGCTTTTAAGAAAAGCAATGAAAATTAGAATTTCTAGTCTGACCACTTGTATAAAACAAGCCAGAGAATTTCAGCCAATTACCTCTATATTGAGCCCAATAACTTGTGATTGACTAAAGAATCCAGTCTGGATTTGAAGACCTGAAGAGATGGAAAATCCACCATTTCTCTTTGTAATTTTATTCTTCTCCGCCACTCTTACTGATCCATTCCCAGGAGCTATTGCCAGCTGAGGGGTAGTGGGCAGAGTTAAGTTTGCATTGAAGAGGTAGTATGTGCCTTAGTTCTGTATTTTCTGGTTTTAAAAGGTTTTTTGGTTAGTCACACTGCACATTCTGGAAGAGCACGAGGCAGGGCTGGGCAACCTGAACTGTGTGTTAACAAAGTTCTGGGGTCTTTAATAAAGAAGAGTGGTCTGGTGATCAGATCAAAGGGCTGGGGTTCAGGATTCCTGGGTTCTATTCCTAGCTTGGAAAGTTTTCTGGTGGTTAGCAGGAGGTCTCTCAGCCCCTCTGTGTTCTAGTCCCAGTTCTGGATGGGGAATGAGCTTTTGTGGCTAGAACAGGAAGTCAGGGTTCTCAGGTTTTATTCCCACCTCTACCATTGACTCACTGATCTCTGTTCTTATCCCAGTTTTATTTGCCTATGGGATTCGCTCCACAATTACACATTCTTAGCCTTCATAAGATGTAAACTTCCCTGCTCCAGCCCCAATAACTGATTGGTGTTAGTAAGGAAGTTCCCCTAAGGGCAGATGATCCCCTGATAGTTTCTGACAGCAGGGCAGCTACTGCAGGATATGGGACTAGATGAATTATTGGTCTGATCCAGTATGGCAGACTCTTCACTTTCCTATCCTCATCTGTGTGTTACTGTAAGCTGTTTAGAGTGATCATATTGAACTCCAGAGATGGATGAGGTGCTTCCTTTATGTATAGTGTTTGGATCCTTTGGGTTAAGGGTGTTATAGAAATTTAATTCTTTATGGTGGCCTCACTGTCAAAGGAATTTCCTTGGTGCTGGGGGAGAAGTTAGTCTCATGCTTCACCCCACTCTGATGATAATTATGTCCTCTCTTCTGTTTCAAATGTAGAACTACGGCGTCTACGGGTATCAAAATCCATGGAACTACAGCCAATATTACTCTCAGAGCTGAAAGTGACACCATGTGAGATGCGTGACCAGTTCTAAAGATCAAGGAGCAGCCACTTTACACTTGCTTCCAAGAAAACAAGAAGTGAAAGGAAAGTGGCTGTTGACTGTTTGTAAGAGAGGGAAACTGAACTGCCTTGTTAAAAAGCCCCATTTCTCCTCTCATTGCAGTGAGCTGCCCTAACTCCTTCTTTAGGCCACATTATGAACCGGGTTAGATCATGTCTGGCCTTCACCTCCAATGGCAGCCAGAGTGAGCACTGCCTCTTTGCACTGAACTGATCTCTTTTAGATGGAAATGTCTAAGAATCCCTTCCTGTATACAGTGAACTCAAACTGGCCTCACTGCAACACCATGGGGATCCAAAAGCTGAACTCATTTGGCAGCAGCAACAAAGGAACAATCCCTTATTGCAGCTCATAGAGCAGAACATTTTTTTTAAATTAACTTTATTGCAACAGTCATACAGGGAAGGGTCATTTTGTAAACTTTTCCTGTACATTTCATGTGGTATAAATAAACGTGCAATTAATCAGACATTCTTCAGCACAGCAGAGGATGGAGTTTTGTTCACTTTCATGGGGATGGCATAATATAGCTCCTTCTCTTGACAAAAAGCATTGTGCTACTAGGACATTATGTGGACACTTCCCCCTTCTCTGGATGGGGTGTAATATGGAGGTTACTGGAACCTTGTTGTGCCCCTGTGGATCCTTGCTGCTTTTGCACAAAAAGTAAGACTGATTCATCTGGGTCTAGAATAGCTCTGAGCAAGAACACACATCCTCCTCAGAAGGGGACAGATAGCATCAATCAGCACAAAGAAAACAGTTGGTTTATTTAAAACCCCTTGTTCAACAACCACTCTTTCAGTTCATTGTCAAAATAGCCCTTGATACAGATGCTGCAGGTGATTTCGTTGACTTGAATAGGTGGTGGTTTCCCAGCGAGCTGAGTGAGGAACTCCTTAACTTCCTCTTCCAGGGCCTGAAGTTAAAGAAACAGAACAAGAATAAAGTCGCAATAAAACTATCAAATAATGACAGCCCAAAAGTTTAGGCATCAAATACTAGGCCAGGCTTTCAGCAGTTAAGAGTTAGTTTGACTGTCTTGATTTAAAGCTGTGTAAGGCATAACACTAAACAGTTCAGAGATGTTATGTTAATTAGGTCTTGTAGGAGCTGCCAGAACAGCAGTGTCAGTGGTCCAGCTAGTCTGGAATTTTGCTTCCTGGGGTGGTAGATGATTTGCTAACAAATATAACTCCCCATTTTCTGCATCCATGCAAGGAGGAAAGTGATCTCTCCTCAAGAAAAAAAGCTTTGCTCCTTATCCTGGACTAGTATATTAGCTTTTTCCTAACTAAAATCACTGTAGTAGCTGTTAACCTGGGGAATATGTAACTCTTACAAAGCTATATTTAGGGCCCTACCAAATTCATGGCCATGAAAAACGTGTGTCAAACCATGAAATCTGATCTTGTGTGCTTTTACCCTGTACTATACAGATTTCATGGGGGGAAGATGAGTGTTTCTCAAATTGGGGGTGCTGACCCAAAAGGTAGTTGCAGGGAGGTCACAAGGTTATTTTAGGGGGTTATGGTATTGCCATCTTTACTTCTATGCTCATACCATATCACCCTTACTTTTGTGCTACTGCTGGCAGCAGCTCTGTCTTCAGAGTTCTGCTCCTGGCCAGCAGCTGCCATTCTCCAGCTGTTCAGCTCTGAAGGCAGTGCTGCCACCAACAGCACAGAAGTAAGAGTAGCAGTACAGCAACCACCCCATACCCCCTCCCCTTCAAGTCAGGACTCCTACAATTACAACACCATGAAATTTCAAATTTAAATAGCTGAAATAAAATTTACTATTTTTAAAATCCTTTGACTGAATTTGACCAAAATGAGCTGTGAATCGATAGGGCCCTAGCTATATTCCTGTGATTGGCTGTGAAACTGACTTCTGCAGGATACATTCAATATACTTTCTCCTACTATTATTAAATTTGCATTCCCTTTTGGGGTAAGGAGAATCACTGAATATGCATTGTTTAAGAAGCTGTATCATCACTGGTAAGCTGTTAGGAATGAGTTGGAATGGCATATACCCAGATATCTCCTTCAATTTTCCTGATGACAGTCATCCTCCTGTTGCCACTGGTGATGTCCTTATAGACTGGAACATTGTGCATGCGGGAACGTCTCACAAAGTAAGGAAGGGCAGGTGGAGTATCTAACCAAAAAAAAAAACCTGATTTCAACTCTAGGCCAGAGTACTCTTTGCTCTGCATGCTCCACTGGTGAGCCCAGATCAGAAAAGTGACCCTGGTGAAGCTCAAGTCATTTCAGTTTGCAACTCTACTCTTCGTACCACAGACTCCCAGTACCATCTTAAAATCCAACTGGGTTATTCCTGGCTAAGCCAGTCACTGATAAAAATGCAATCAGAATTTAGCTGGCTTATGCATAAAGGCAAAACATGCCTGCTCATATGCAGTAGCTTTGCTAAAAAAATCTGACTGGAATAAATTTTAGTGACTTTTCTGATACCAACTGCTTAACAAGGCTTGTGTTTCTCAAGTTTTAGAGACAGCAGGATAAGCCTATTCCAGTCAAAGAGGCAGCATAACCTGCTGGAAGGACTACTACAAGCCTTGATCACTTTTTCTGTACCTTACTCTTAAAGCCACAAATCATTGAAATAAAACATGCAAGCAACAGTGACAGTGGCTCAAATTAAGTTACAGGAAGCGAGGACAAAGTTGGGGCCAGTTTGTGGTGTAGAAGTCAAAAGTACTGCAGGTTAGATGCCTTCTGATCTGAGAAAATGTATCTTTTTGCTCTAGGCTCATATACCCTTTAGGGTTACGCAGCACTACGGGGGGAAATTTTCAAAGAGACAAATGGCACCTAACTCTTTTACTGTATGAAAACTTTCTCAGACTAAAAGTAATAATTTGAGTCATAGGAGTATAGCATTGTGACCAAAACCCACTACTTTAAAATCACATGGAAAAATGTTTTAAGGAGCATACAGGACTTGCCAACATTCAGTGCATTTACTGCAACACAACCCATAATCTGGTGGAAAAAACATAGGCGTGAGACTAGTTCCCTTTCACTTAAGAGCACTGGATGTTCTAAGATTCTCTGGGATCATGGTGACCACTGTTCTAGAGTATCTCCCAGACAACTGCAGTCTCTGGGAGGGTAGCAGGGCTGCTGCTAAGGCTTGCTCCCTGTCTGCCCCATCCCCACACAGCTCCAGGAAACGGCCAATGCAGGCTCCAGGGGCAGGGGAGAGCAGGGGTCTCCCTCTGCATACTACTGCTACCTGCAAGCACTGCCCCCGCAGCTCCTATTGGCGAGGAACAGGGAACTGTGGCCAATGGCAGATGCAGGGGCAGCGCTTGCAGAGCCACATGCCCTTGCTCCCTTCCAGGAGTGGAGTGGGGCAGACAGCCTGCCTTAGCCTCACTGCATTGCCAACCAGGAGCCACCCACGGTAAGTGTCACCCAGCAGGAGGCTGCACCCCAGAGCCAGCACCCCAAACCCTCTCCTGCACCCTGACACACTGCCCCAGCCCTGAAACTCCCTCACAGAGCTTGCATCTCACCCCCTACTGCACCCCAACCCCCTGCTCCAGGCTCAGCCCAGTGCTCCTTCCCACAGTGAACCCCTCAGCCCCAGCCCAGAGTCCACACCCCCTCCTGACCCTTAGCCCTCTACCCCAGCCCAGTGAAAGTGAGTGAGGTTGGAAAAGAGCAAGCAATGGAGACGGGGGGATAGAGTGAGTGGGGCAGGTCTTGGGGGCGGGGTTGATGCTGGGTTGCCCTTAAATTCAAAAAAGTGACCTTGAGCATAAAAAGGTTGGAGACCACTGCTCTAGCTCAAGCCAAAGCTGGTCTTCCTCACAACAGTACCATTTTGGACTCATTTTATTGGTAGGAGGAGCTAGTCAATGCAGAACTGGGATACAGGCACAGCATACTAAATTAGCACTCAACAACAAAAACAGTGAGGAGGGCAGTGGCACCTTAAAGATTAACAGATTTATTTGGGCATAAGCTTTCATGGGTAAAAAACCCACTTCAGATGCATGCAGTGAAAATTACAGATACAGGCATAAATATATATTGGTATATGAAAGCAGTTACCTTACATGTGGAGAACTTCCCTTCTCTTCATGTGCCAATATATTTTGCCTGTATCTGTAATTTTCACTCCATGCATCTGAAGAAGTGGGTTTTTTACCCACAAAAGCTTATGCCCAAATAAATCTGTTTTTGTGGATACAGACTAACATGGCTACCCCCTGATACTTTTTTCAGAGTACCAGCCGTGTTAGTCTGTATTCACAAAAAGAAAAGGAGTACTTGTGGCACCTTAGAGACTAACAAATTTATTGGAGCATAAACTTTCGTGAGCTACAGCTCACGAAAGCTTATGCTCAAATAAATTTGTTAGTCTCTAAGGTGCCACAAGTACTCCTTTTCTTTTTACTGTAAGGAGAGTAATCACTTAAGATGAGCCATCACCAGCGGGGGGAGGGGGGGGAGGGGGAGGAAAACCTTTCATGGTGACAAGCAAGGTGAGCCATTTCCAACAGTTAACAAGAACGTCTGAGGAACAGCGGGGGGTGGGGTGGGGGAAATAACATGGGGAAATAGTTTTACTTTGTGTAATGACTCATCCACTCCCAGTCTCTATTCAAGCCTAAATTAATTGTATCCAGTTTGCAAATTAATTCCAATTCAGCAGTCTCTTGCTGGAGTCTGTTTTTACTTGGCACTCAACAACAGTTGCTACAAGTAGGCTTGGCAGAATTTGATTATATTTTTTTTGTTTGTTTTTGATAGATAATATCAATGTTTTAAGCAGCTTTTTCAATTTAAATTTCCAGTTGTGCAAAATCATGGATTTGAAGCATTTTATTGATTTAAATGTTCACAGTTGTGGGAAATTAAAGACGTATTGAAATTCAAAGTTAAAGCTTTATAACCATTAAAATACAAACTCATCACATATCAAAATATACAAAGTAAATATCCTTAAACCAAATTAAGTTCTCAAGCAGTATTTTATGTCGACTATCTGTAAATGTCAATTATCAAATAGCAATATTTCAGTCGTTTGGGTGCATGCAGTGAAAGTGACTTTTACTGAGCAATGGAATCCTTCCAAGCCTAGCGCCAGGACGGGTGCCCTATACTGTTACCTGATGGCGCTCTCCAGCCAGACGGGGTGGGGTACTGGGCGTGTTTGGGGGGAGCAGGAATTCTGGTGGGTGGAATGAGTCTCTCCACAAATTTATATTCTTCAGTGGATTCCACAATCCCGGGATAATGGGGGTGGTGGGTCTCAGGTTTGTCCCGGGACTGATTCTGAAATGCAAGGGGGGAGGGTAAATAACCGTCAGGCGCTGTTCTTGTGCTATCCCGCCTGCAGCAGCCATGGGCTGCCTGTCCCGCCCCACGGCGGGCGCCGTTTCAGTGGGGCCGGGGAGCCACCCTCTAGCCGCGTAGCGCTGGGAGGGGGGTCCGGGCTGCAGGCGGTAAGGACGAACCGGCCACCTGAGCCCCCCTCCGCGGTACCTGCCGGGGAGTCACCTGCAGCAGCCGCCGGGCCCCCGCGCCCCACACGCTACCCGGCCGCCTCCTCAGCCCCGCTAGGGCTACAGCCGCCGCCATTTTGCTGCCGCCGCGTCCGGCGGGGAGGGGGAGGGTTTGTGACGTCAAAATAGGACGCCTCCGCAGGCGACGGTCGATCGCGTATGACGTGCCGCTCTACGCACCGCGCGCGTCTCCCTGTACGTATATCAGCGTGCGCGCCCCCAGGCAACTCCTTTCTCTTTCTAGCTCCATTTTGTACGGTGGCGGCGTCTCGTGGTGAGTGAGGCCCCAGTGTCCTGCCCGCCTGAGAGCGCGGCCTGGGGCGCTCCGCGGGGCTGGATCGGGGGGGGGGGCCGCCGGCGGGAGCGTTGGTTTGGTGAGATGGGCGAGGAGAGGGACGGCTGGGGCTGGGGCTGGGGCTGGGGCTGGGGGGGTGTTGCGGGGCGGGGGTTCGGGACGGGACACGAAGCAGCCCTCGCCTCACCCGTCCCCCGGGGACTCGTGGTGCGGGGGCGGCTGGCCGCTGTGGTGCGGGAAGGCAGGAAGCCCCTTGGGTGAGTGAAGGGAGGAGGCTTCCCCGCCTCCTTCTCCAGTGGGCCAGGCGCCTCGCTGGCCTGGTCTGGAACAGGAGGCCCAACGAGGAAAGGGCAGATGGGTCCGACAGGCAAACGGTGAGAGGGACTGGGGCTGACTCACGTCCTGGCTTGTGACTGGTGAGGAGATCCCTGGCTGGCGCTGGTGATTGGGAAGTGGCTTCCCATTCTGCATCTCTAGCTAAAGCTGGCTAGCTTAGCTGGGCACTGTTAATCCTCATTCCGCTAGTGAACCGCTCCTGGCTTCTATCCCCAGCTGTGGAGGAAAGTGGAGTCAGTGGGTGTCAGAGCAGGGGAGGGCTGGGCGTCAGAACTCCTGGGTTCTGTTTCGGGGCATACTAAGGATGCTGCTATTAAGCGTATCCAAACTTCCACATGTTAGACAACCCTTCAAACTAATCCAGGCCCAGCAGGTGGCATTAACTTTTAACCAGTGCGTCTGTTGCCGGGGTGGCAGCAAAGTCCATCTGGGGAGGAGCATCAGTAAAGTTTCCTTGTTTATGCCCTAGCAGATCTGCTACCTGAAACCTCTGCCATTGTTGGGAAGGTGCAGAGACTGACTTTGGCTAGACTGTGTTTGATCTGGGACAGTCGGAGCAGAATTCCAGGGCCTTTGGAGATTCCTGCCTTTGCCAGGATTTGTGTATCCTGATTGCATTGTGTAGGTAATGATTTATTGCAGTAGGCTCAGTCACTTAACTCGTGTTTCGATATAGGATTCACAGCTAGAGAAGGAGGCTGGAAGTTAGGTCTTCTGAGTTCTTTCACTTGCTCTTGTGTTTAAGCAAGTGACAGGATTTATGGGTTCTCTTTCTGGGTTTGTCACTGGCTCTGGAAGGGTGGGTGGAGGGAGCAGGGTCTAGTTTTTACAATAAGGGTGCTGGTAGTCAAGACTCCTGGGTTCTATTCCTAGGTGCTTCACTGGCTCATGATGTCTGCTTGTTTTCTGTTTGGGTTTTATCTGTAGAGCTCCCAGTAGGTTACTGGGTAGCTGCAGTGAAATCTGACAAGGAAGCTGCTTGTCTCTCTCAGCCTGTCTAATGCATTGTAGCCACAGAATGCGACACCTAATGTCTTTAGCCTGCTGTGGGAATGGCCTGATGTCGGGTAACTTGCCCTAACTCTTCTTGTTCTGTCCACTCAGCATAGCTGGAACCATGCAGCTGTTCATCCGTGCTCAGAACCTTCACACCCTTGAGGTGTCTGGACAGGAAACAGTAGCTCACATTAAGGTAAGGATTTGCTAGCCACATACTTTCTCTGTGTCCCACCCCATGCCACCCTAAACACGTCTGTCAGGCTTTTCAGTGCATCCTTCAGCTGATTGCTCCTGCCCGAGGGGAAGGGCAGGAGCAGAATTGCTGCCGATCTCTCATCATAAATGTTGGCAAAGAAGGGCACTGCATGTCTCTTTCCTCCGCTTGATCTGTGTTGAAGGCAGCCTTATGAGAGAATTCTAAGGACATGGCTGCCCAAAGCTGGAACACATCAGGCTTTGATCTTGACATTATATGTTGTGCATGTGCTTCCAAGTCCAGAACTTGGATGGAAGACCTTCGCAGAAAGCCACAGTGCTCTGGAGTTGAGTCAGTAAGGGGCATTCTGCTGATTCCAGTGTGCCAGCATGGTATTGGAAGGAGCTGTGCTGCAGGGGGTGGGGTGGGATTGAGCTCAGGAGGGTTGCTCTTGCCTCTGAGTCAATACTGGACTCAACCAGTACTACCTAGTGTCTGCTCCTTCAGAAGAAATATTAAACGTTCCTGATTGCTTATCACTAAAATACCCCTGGCACTTTCTGTGACACCAAATTGTAATTGGGGTAATTGCATTTGGCCTTTCAGTGAATGAAGGGCTGTTAGTTTCACCCTATAACTCAATGGTACCACTCCCCACTGCCACTCTAAATTTGGTGAGGCTTTTCTATAGCTCTTGTCTGTGTCCTAGTGCATGGATTCCTTTCCCTCCATGGCATTTGCCCCATTCATATCCCCAGAGACTGTTGGAATGCATCATCTCTTTCCCTGCAAAGCCAGTCTCTACATATCCAACTTTCCTCCTGAATCAGTTCTTCTCACTCCTGATCTGTGTCAGTGGGATCTGAACTCCTTCCGACCACTCAACCTCTTTAGCATTGTGCTGCCCAGAAAGAAACTCTTTGATCTGGGATACTGTGTCCCTTGGATAGCACACCTCTACTTCATGTTATGGGGAAGATTACAGTGATGCCTGCTGACTTGAGGAAGGTGCTTGATTAGCTTTGCTCTCCTGGCCTTACCAGCTGACTGTACCCCTCTGTACCTTGTGTCTCCTATCAGGCTCATATTGAGTCCCTGGAGGGCATCGCACCTGAGGATCAGGTGGTTCTCTTGGGTGGAACTCCCTTGGAGGATGAATCTCTCATTGGGCAATGTGGCATCAGCGAGTTTACCACCCTGGAGGTGGCTGCTCGCATGCTGGGTGGTAAGTATTAAAAGGTTCTGGGAGAGGTGGACTAGATTCGGTTCCCAGATAAAGCTCCCGGACAGGTGGAAGAGGCATGCAAAAGAGATCCATCCCACTGTGCTCTTTAGCTGGTTTCAAGAGTGGATGGCCAAGCTGTTAACTCCACCAGCTACAGCAGGGTCTTGCTAGACTAAGACCACTGTAGCCACTGGGGCTCTGAATGGTGCACGAGATGCCAGAGGACCTGGAGGATGCCTGTGTAAAACAAGCTTGCTGGGTCTCAGCCCAGTGTACAGGGATTCACATCAGACAGCACTGAGAGGCCCCTCGTATTCAGTCTGTGGCCCCCAGAGTGAATAGAACATACTGAACTCCCCTCCAGTCCAGGACTGAGACCTATTGGGGTTGGGTTGGTTGTGGGAACCTTGTCAGTCCTTTGAGGTACATTTATATTGTGATTTAAAAAAAAAAAAACAAAAACCACACACCCTCCCAAACAATACCCACAGCACAGTCTGAGCATTGATCAGCTGACTCAGGCTGTGGGGCTAAAAATAGCAGTGTAGATGTTCTGGCTAGAGCCTGGGCTCTGAGACTCCCTATTCACATGATCTCAGAGCCTAAGCTCCAGCCTGAGCTTGAAAGTCTACACTGCAGTTCTGTAGCCCTGTGAGAATAAGTCAGCTGATCTGGGCCAGCCATGGTCCTAGTCTGTTATTGTAGACATACCCTTAGAGGCCCCCAGTCACCCATGTCTCTTTTACAAAGGAGGTTCAGGAGCCAGTTACCAGGGCACTGGTGACACATGGGTTAACTTAAAGGACTGGTGAATAAAATGCAAGCCCTGGAATGACAAAGTTGAGATGAATCTGGCCACCAGGGCAACTGTCCCAGCCACACTGTACATATTGGCCAGTGTCCTGTGGCACTGAGTGCAGCTTTCCTGATTTTTCTCTCCCCAGGTAAGGTCCATGGCTCCCTGGCTCGTGCTGGGAAGGTGAGAGGCCAGACTCCCAAGGTAAGTGATTCTTTTGGTGCATTGATGTAACCTCACCAAGGGGTGGTGGAGGGGGGGGGCTGTTTCACTTGCTGCAGACTTTGAGGGTTTGTTGCACTCTTTTCAGTAAACACTTTGAGACCACCACAGCCTAGTGGTTCACACAGTGGGGCTAGGAGTCCTAGGTCTAGAATGGGAGCTCCCCCTCTTGGCATGTTGCTAAGCTAACTGTGCTCTCTCCCTCAAAGGTTGCCAAGCAAGAGAAGAAGAAGAAGAAGACTGGCCGTGCCAAGAGACGCATGCAGTACAACCGGCGTTTTGTCAATATTGTGCCAGGCTTCGGCAAGAAGAAGGGCCCCAATGCTAACTCCTAAATGACACACCTCACCCAATAAAGCAGATGTCACCCGAGCGTGCTATTTTGTGGCTGCTTTCATTCTCAGGGTCTGGGGAGGGGGCAGGCATTCTCTTCTCCCTCCCCTTGCATGTGAGCTGGTTTTGTTCAAGA
Source organism: Dermochelys coriacea (assembly GCF_009764565.3). NCBI lineage: Eukaryota > Metazoa > Chordata > Testudines > Dermochelyidae > Dermochelys > Dermochelys coriacea. The sequence goes on from NC_050074.1 coordinate 32,344,331, forward strand.
TGCCCTTGAGTCCCAGCCACTCTCAACCACTCCTGCCTGCCTGTGCTTCAGATTCCTCTGGGGCACTTCAAGGGAGGGAACCACCTGTGAGAGACTGAGAAAGAGAGATTGGGAAGGAGCTAGGACAACTGGGGATGACCATAGGTTGCCCTACCTTTGGTCTTCACTCTGAGTTTACATACTGCTGCATGTTCACTGAAGCCTCTGTGCATTCCATGCCCTGTAGGCAACCTTCATTACTGGCACTCTGAGCAGGAAGGGGAACGAGTACTGGTTTTTTCTCTCTCTGGGCTGAATTCTGAACACACCCTCAACAACAGTGCAGATGCTCTTCCTCCCAGAATAAGTCTCTCTGGGGCTTCTCATTTTGGTGCCCAAAATCTAGTGGGGGGGGGGGGGAAAGAAACCCTTCCGGAAGCTGTAGCTACAATGAGTAGGCAACTTTTTATCCTCTGCTTAAACGGATTAGTAGAAACAAAGAACAAAAAGATTGATTTTGTACTGTGAGCTGTGCACTAGCTCTGTCTTTTTCTCCACTTCATTTACACTAAAGAGTGGAAGATATGAGCAGGGCTCTTGTGCTGATCACTTCAGCTAGCTCAAGTCTGTGTGCTTCTGTGCACCAGTTTCTCCATCTGTAATATAGAGATGATACTTCCAAGGCAGTTAGGGCTTAATGTGTCAGTATGTGAGAAGTGCTGAGACAGAAGGGCCAAGTGTTATTCCACCTGCCTTTTCAGTGATGATGCAGAGAGGCCGTGCTGCTGCTTTGTTATTACTGCACCTTTGAGGGTGTATTGCTGGATCTAATTCTGGAAAGAAGGAAATGTGCAGACTTTCATGGGATTCTATTCTGCAAGAACCGAATGCAATTTTGCTGCAGCTGTCTCTGAGGTGGAGCGGGCTCATATTTTCCCCCCTGGCAGCTGTAGTAGTGATACGAGTGGGTGACTAAGGCGGTGATTATTCAGATAGAGGTGCCAGCCTTATAAGGGCAGGGGCGGCCATAATGCCGCAGACTGTCATACCCTGAAAAAGCATGGCTTCAGAGTAGCAGCCGTGTTAGTCTGTATTCGCAAAAAGAAAAGGAGGACTTGTGGCACCCTAGAGACTACCAAATTTATTAGCGCATAAGCTTTCGTGAGCTACAGCTCATTTCACCTGATGCATCCGATGAAGCGAACTGTAGCTCACGAAAGCTTATGCGCTAATAAATTTGGTAGTCTCTAGGGTGCCACAAGTCCTCCTTTTCTTTTTCCTGAAAAAGCAGGACTCTGCGCCGTGGTCGCCGGAAATAGCCGAACGGGTGGGGAGTTCCGAAGCTGAGGCGACACGCCCGAGCGTCCCCGAATCTAGGGCGGCATTATTCGCAGTTGTACGAGCGCTTCCGACCCGAAGACAGAAAGAGCCGAACCACGCAGCGGCGGTTGCGAACCCCCTCGAGCGCGTCCGAAGTGAAGGCGGAAAGGCCCGAGCGGTGGCGGAAAGGCCCGAGCGCTGCCAAGATGGAGGCGGCCGAGCCCTGCGGCCTGTGCCTGCGGGAGCGGGCCCCCTACACGTGCCCCCGCTGTAACATGCGTTTCTGTTCGGTGTCCTGTTACCGGGGCCACGGGGCCTGCGCCGAGGCTTTCCACCGCCAGCAGCTGCTGCTCCGGCTCCAGGGCCAGCGGGGGGACCCGGCCTCCCGAACCCGCCTGAAAGAAGCCCTGCTCCGGCTGCGGGAGCTACGCGAGCTCGGGGACGCGGAGCCCCAGCTAGGCCGCGACCCTGAGGACCAGGACGACGGTCTGTGGGAGCGGCTCAGTCCGGCCGAAAAGGCCGCCTTTCAGCGCCTGCTGAGCAGCGGGGAGATTGGAGCCTTCCTGCCCCCGTGGAGGCCCTGGTGGCGGGGATGGGGCCGGGGGCTGGTACAGGAGCTGGGCGGTGCTGAGGGTGCCCAGGAGGCTGGGGATACCCAACCCCCTGCTGGCACCCAGAAGCCAGAGAAGAAGACCCCAGGCTCAGCACCCAGCCACCAGCCACCAGTACCCCAAGGTGCTTACCCCCCCATGGGCACCCGGCAGTCAGAGGAGATCTCAAGTATGGCACCCACCCAGCAGCCTGAAGAAATGCCAAGCCCAGTTCCTGCTGTGCCTGCATCCATTCCACCACTGAGCTCCCTGACCTGCAGTCCAGCCTCACCCCTGGTGTGTTTCCAGCTGGCTAATGTCCTCTATGCCTATGTCTTCGCCCTCACCCTCTACAATGGGGACTTGAGTGAAGATGAGCTGCTGCCTGAGTTCTCTGACATGGTCCTGGATGTCGCTGGGGCATTGGGTGCCAGGCAGGTCTTCCACTCCACAGCAGAGGCGCTGCAGGCTGCCCTCCAGGCAGTGACAGCCAGCCGGTACCCTGAGGGCCCCCTGGGGAATGCAGGTGCTATGATGGCAGTGGCCCAGATCCTGATGGGGGAGAATCAAGCCATGCAGAAAGGCTACAGCCTGGCGGCCCTCTCCCATCTTGTCAGGCTGTTGGGCAAGGCCAAGAAACTGGTGCCAACAGAGGAGCGGCCCAGGGTGTATGGCGCCAAGAAGAAATGTGAATTTCTGCTCTCCTGGGTCAATGAGAACCAGGAATCTTTGACTGTCCTGGCCCTAGAGGTGCAAAGGGAATATAAAACCCATTTGGAGGCAGTCAAAGAAGTGGATGTAGTTACCAAAGAACTGCAGAAGATGTGGGGTGGGAAACTTCCCCCTGCAAATAAGCCATTGATCGAGGAGTTGGACTGATGGCTGGAACTTAGTCACCCCTAAAACCATCCACACTTAAAACGTTGGGGGATTTGAGTGGAATTGGACCGATTTAGAGACTGGATTATTTTTTTTTAAGTGGGAAAAACTTAATGAACCCTCTCTTGGTTGAATAGCTATTTTAGATAAATCCACCACACTGAGTCTTGGCACAAATGTTGATCTGGTTTCTAGGGAGTTGACCTGTTGCAATAAAAAGAGGAAAGCAGCTGGTTGTGTGCATTCCTGTTTTCCATTCAGCAGGACCCTTGGTGTGTTCCATGCTTTGGCTGTTACTTTATTGGTTTCAAAGTTGGTGCGTTTCCCACTGGTGCTGCAGAAACCTCTAGCTGGTCACAGAGTCTCATACTATGTGTTTTGTATCCCACCAAGTACAGATTTTTGCAGAAATCATCAATAAAAGGACAGCTAGACACTACCATAGCTAGAGTTGCTGTAAACTAGAAAACTAGCATTGCAAGGACAAACATACTCTGCATCCTTACATCAGTGCTGACAGCTGTTATAAACCACTCAAATTAACAGCAATAACAGACCATGAAAAGTCCTTTCTTTCCTGTGCATTACATGGGAGATGTGTTCCCCCAAGTCCTACTCTGCATCATTAGACTAGAGCTTCAGCTGAAATAAGTAAAAAGACAGCTCCTGTTGAGAGAGAGGCCGGACCCATTCACAGCTCAGGAGAGAGTGAGAGACAGTGGCAGGAAAGAGAGTGAATGAGTATCAGGTATTTTTAAGATCTGATATTTTAATGTATGTAGTCTTATCTAGTTAATATTTATTTAGCTCTCTAAGCTATTGTAACTGATCATTGTGGCAGGAATGTAAGAATTGCTGGCCTGGATGAGACTCATAGTCCATCTAGTTCAGTATCCTATCTGTGACACTGCCCCAGATGCTTCAGAGGAAAGTGTAATCTGCTCTTGCTGCTCTGTAAGAGTTAGACTGGCTTTAAAACCTGAATAGCGAGGTTTAATAATCCTTTCGTAATGTTGTTTTGAATTATGATAACTGGATATTCTTGATATTAATATAAATAGTTTATTCCTTTTTTAATCTTGCTGAATTCTTCACCTCAATGACTTCCTGTGAGAGTGACTTCCACAGTCTAACAATATGTTGTCTGCAAAAGTTGTGTGTCATTTTATCAATGACACAAAATGCACAGCATAGGACTTTGATTAAAGGTTTGCAGGATTGTTGGAAAATAGGCCCATTTCCAAACTGCCCTAGGGTGTCACAGGTGAATTTCATGTGTCTCAAGGAGAGGGGTGTTGTCCCCTAAATATTTTTGGAAAGCTATTGGTGTCCCTAAGTCCCATTGGCTTGGTGTGATTAGTTAGAACTCTAACACGTTAGTCTTACACTCTGTCCTGTGGGGCTGGTGATGGGTGGCAGGCTTCATAGAATGATACCCTAAGGTTTTGGTGTCAGAGAGGTTGAATTTGTAGCCCTTCAGGGCATGCTGCATAGCCTGTCTGTTCTTTTGCTTGGGGCTGAGAGCCAGCTATGGAGTGAGAATCATTGGGCATTTTATTTGCAGTGGGTTGGTTGAGGAAGGGAGAATCAATGGGGAAAGGAGAAGTTATGGAAGGTCTGGGGCTTAATCCAATAGAATATGTATGAATTTAAAATAATGCCTAGCTCTTATAATGGTATCCAACTGACCGCAACCCACCTCCTACCACAAATTCCTTTACCCAGCCAAAGAAGCGTTATGGTGTAAACTTGGAACTAGCATTAACCTATCCTGGGTGAAGTGTGGCCCTGTGATCTGAGAACTCCATTTGGGCACTAGCTTATGACTCAGGAGACCTGGGTTTAACTCTCTGCTCTGACACAGACTTCCTATGTGACCTTGGGAAAGCCACTTAGCCTTTCTGTGCCTCAGTTTCTTCATCAGCACAATAGAGATAATAGCACTGCCCTACCACATTGAGATGTTATGAGAATAAATACATTAAAAGGTTGTAAGGTCCTTGGATACTACTGTGATTGGGGCCATATCAGTATCCAAGTTTACATCTATGCTTTTATAAAAGATCTGTGGCACAGCTGCAGCTGGCCAGGTCCCCTGACATGGGGTGGGGCTGTGGAGCTATAAAATTGCAATGCAGATGTTCAGGCTGGGGCTGGACTCTGAGACTCTCCCTGCTCACTGGGATCTCAGTTCCCTGGGCTCCAGCCCAAGAATCTACACTGCAATTTTATTGCCCTGCAGAATAAGCCCCCCCCCCCCCCCCCGAATCTGAGTCAGCTGACCTAAGACACTGTGCCATGTTGTTTTTTTAATCAAAGCGTAGATGTACCTTAGGATACACGGAGGGAAATGAGTTACTGAAGGTCATCCAGCAGGCCAGCGGCAGAACTGGGAATAGAATCCCAGTCTGCTGAGTCCCAGTGCTCTATCCTCTAAGCCACATGGCCATAAACATCTAATCCTTGGCTGTGGGCCTTCAGGGAATCAGAACAACATGTTCCACGCAGACACCATTCTGTATGAGTCTGCAGGGTTTTCCTGACTGCTGCTGACCCTTCCTTGGCTTCAGAGCCTGCGGCCTTTCTGAATGTCCCATACCCCACAAGCACTTTGTACAGTTGAGACTACACTGTAGATGTGCCCTTTTATGTTGGTACACGATTGAGCCCTGTGGGCCTGTCATGGACCTAAGCCTAAAGGGACCTTGTAATTATCCAGTTTGATTTTTCCCCATCCCCCACAGACAGGCTGTAGAATTTTCCCCAGAAGCTGGATTAAAGCATGTGTTTTAGAAAGAGATCTAGTTTTGCTTTAAAGACTCCAGGTGGTGGCCAACCCACCCTCCCATGGTGAGCTGTTCCAGGGTTTACTCACCCTCCCTGCTAGGAAATTGCTTTATTTCAAGATTACATTTGTCTAACTTCACCTTCCAGCCATTGGATCTTGCTCTGCCTTCCTCTGCTAGAATGAAAAGCCCCATCTTTCAGATATTCAAACAGCCCCAGGTGCAGAAAAGAGCTCCAATGAGGGGAGTAGAGAGGCAACCTTATGAGAGGAGACTGAAAGAGTAGGGTTTGTTTAGCGTGGCCATTAAAGGGTGAGAGGAGATCTAATCGTGCTCTATAAATGCACAAAGAGGGTAAATCATGGGAGGGAGAAGAGCTATTGAAGCTAAAGGACAATGTCGGCACAAGAACAAGTAGGGATAAAGTGTCCAGAAATCACCTGAGGCTGGAAATGAGAAGATTTCTACCCATCAGGGGAGGGAAGTTCTAGAGCAGACTCCCCCTAAAAGGAGTGGTGCCTGTTTGCTAGAATCATATCATAGACTTTAAGGTTGGAAGGGACCATTATGATAGTCTAGTTTGACCTCCTGAACAACGCAGGCCACAAAATCTCACCCTCCCACTCCTGTAACAAACCTCTAACCTATGTCTGAGCTATTGAAGTCCTCAAATCGTGGTTGAAAGACTTTGAGGTGCAGAGAATCCTTCAGCAAGTGACCCGTGCCCCACACTTCACAGGAAGGCAAAAAACCCCCTGGGCCTCTGCCAATCTGCCCTGGAGGAAAATTCTTTCTGACCCCAAATATGGCAATTAGCTAAACCCTGAGAATGTAGATAAGACTCCCCAGCCAAACACCCGGGAAAGAATTCTTTGTAGTAACTCAGATCCCACCCCATCTAACATCCTTCACAGGCCATTGGGCATACCTACTACTAATAGTTGAAGATCAATTAATTGCCAGAATTTGGCTATCCCATCATATCATCTCTTCCATAAATTTATCAAGCTTAGTCTTGAAGCCAGATGTGTCTTTTGCCCCCACTGCTACCCTTGGAAGGCTGTTCCAGAACTTCACTCCTCTGACAGTTAGAAACCTTTGTCTAATTTCAAGTCTAAACTTCCTGATGGCAAGTTTATTTCCATGTCTTTAAGATCTGACAGTTTGCTCATCTAGTCCTCAAAAGCATTGCAAACAATCGACTTTGAACCCAGATGGAGACTGCATTTAATAAAATCATTGTCACGGCAGTGCATTGTCCAAAACCACACTCCAGCATTCCCCAAAAGGGGAATTTCCCCAGGCCTTAAAATTAATCAGGCCCTTACAGACACAGCAAACCAAACTTTTATTCCCCTTCAAGCCAAAACAGACTCCCAGCTGTGATTCTCTCGCTTTGGGGCTTGTCTTCTTTCTGATGTTAGCTCAAGGTTTAAGTCAAGTTTTGCTCCTAACCTGCCTCCTGTCCACACACAAATCTCCTAACATGTGTTAAGTGGTGCTTTAAAATTAAGCTAGCTGGCCTGTAAGGGGTTGGAAGTTGAAGCAGGAGTGCTGCTGCCACTCAAGCTAGTAATGCAGCATCTTGAGTTAGAGCAGCACATCAACTGCTAATCCAATCACCCTGTACAGCTCCAGTATTGTGTCACAGTGCAGTTGCTCTCAGTGTACGTCTACGCTGCTTTCCGAGGCATGATTGCAGCTTGGGTGGGCATGCCTGCATTAGCTTTACTCGAGCTAGCATGGCTAAGAATAGTGAAGATGCAGCAGCACATGCTGCACAAGCCCACACATCCACAGTACTATTTTTAGCCACGTTAGCTAGATTAAAAGGTAGTGTGGCTATACCAGTCTAGGCTGCACTCACATTCAATTGCAGTGTAGACATACTCTCGCTCTAGCTGAGCTCAAGTAACTCCAGTGTACTCATTTGAGCTAACTGTTGCAGTGAAGACACCCTCCATCTCATCATGACCCATGCATCTGTTGGGCTGACCTTTCTGCTGTCACCTCCTTACAAGCAGCAGAGGAGAATTCAGGCATGCTCCATTCTCAGATGTCCAGGGTGAAGCCTGCAATGAGCTTGCAGCTAACTGTAAGTGGTTGTAATATTGTTAGACTTTCATTAAAGCCTTACCAATCATGCAGTAAGCTCCATTGTGGTCCCTCGTGGAAGACGATGCTTTAAGCTTGAGTGAAGCACAGAGGAATGCAGCTCAAACATCTAGTGCCATTATAAAAAACATTGTGGGTTTTATTGTACATAAGAATGGCCATACTGGGTCAGACCAGAGGTCCATCTAGCCCAGTATCCTATCTTCCAACAGTGGCCAATGCCAGATGCCATGAACAGAACTGGTAATCATCAAATGATCCATCCCCCGTCACCCATTCCCAGCTTCTGGCAAACAGTCTTGGGACACCATCTCTGCCCATACTGGCTCAAGGCCATTGAGGGACCTATCCTCCAGGAACTTATCTAGTTCTTTTTTGAACCTTGTTATAGCCTTAGCTTTCACAATATCTTCTGGCAAGGAGTTCCACAGGTTGACTGTGTGTTGTGTGTGGGGAAAAAAAAAAAAAGACACTTTGTTTTAAGCCTGCTGCCTCTGAATTTCATTTGGTGACCCCTAGTTCTTGTGTTATGAGAAGGAATAAACAACACTTCCTTATTCACTTTCTCCATACCAGTCATGATTTTTTAGACCTCTATCATATCCCCCCCACCCTTAGTAATCTTTTCCAAGCTGAAAAATCCCAGTTTTATTGATCTCCCCTCACATGGCAGCCATTCCATACCCCTAATCATTTTTGTTGCCCTTTTCTGAACCTTTTCCAGTTCCTATACATCTTTTTTGAGATGGGGCAACCACATTTGCAGTATTCAGGATGTGGATGTACCATGGATTTATATACAGGCAATATGATATTTTCTGTCTTATCATCATCCCTTTAAGGATTCCCAACATTCTGCACCCCAAACTCCTTATCCCCAGCCCCATCCCAGAACCTGCACCACCAGTCGGAGCCCTTCCTCCCTCCCCCCCAAGTGTCTCAATCCCCTGCCCCAGCCTGGAGTCCCCTCCCACCCTCCAAATCCCTTGGTCCCAGCCTGGAACCCTCTCCTACATACCAAACCCCTCATCCCCAGCCCCACCCCAGAGCCCGCACCTCCATCTGGAGTCCTCAACCCCCACACCCCCAACTCCCTGCCCCAACCCAGAGCCCCCTCCTGTACCTTGAAAGTTTGCCCACCTCTGGTGTAAGGCCATGAGTGTGGACAACTTCCCATGTGTTTACCCAACTTTGTTGTGTGTGGGTCTTCTAGACTCCAGGATGGAGCGAGTACCATCACCTGCTAATCACACGTAGCAGTTTGCAAAGCACTTTGAGTCTGTTCAATTTCTGCACCCACTCTGTGGCACAATGGCTTTCTATTTCAGTGTAGGCACAAGGTGGGTGGAGTGGCAGCTTCTCTAAGACATAAGTTCAGCTTCCATGAGCCATCCACTTCCTGTGAATTCAGGCAGCTCCACAAACAAGTCTATAGTTCCATGGGGGAAATTGCCATGGGGGCAGCATCTTGTCATCTAGGTACTGCCATTTGCCTTGATTTGGTTGCAGTTCCTCTTTAGTGTTCAGTGGCAAAGCTTGGCGTAGCCCCAAGCTGCCTTTGGGCAGTAGTGATGGTAAGCGAGCATTAGTGTGCAGATAGGGCTGATGGTGTTTAGGACACAGCTGGTCAAAGCAACTTCAACTGTGGATGTTCAGAAGGAGGAAGAGTCTCCCCACTTGCTCTGGGGTCTGGATTTACTCCATAACGAAGAAGAAAGCTCCATTACGAGATGATCTTCTCTCCCTCAGGGACCAGTTGGGAGCTGCATTGTATGAACCATTTAAAACTAGACAGTGCATAGCTCCATGGAATACACTGGCAGGATTGTTCTCTCACTTCCAGGAAGATGGATTTAATCCCCTTTGGGGACTGGTTGAGTGGGTGTTTGGCACTGACTCAGCGTGGACAGTGTCACAGCATAGATGCAGTAGAGGATGACAATGTGCCCCAGTGGTAAGGACAGAGGTGTCCTACCAGCCTTTGGAGCAAAGGTGTGCAGATGTAAGTGGTCGTGCTTGGGTCTGCATGGGGCAAGATGTGCTGGGACACATCTCAGTAAAGGTAAGGGAAGATCCTGTAGGGAACTCGCTGGCAGTACTCCTGCCAAGCAAGCCCATACTTCCGCAGGCACTGGTGCTCATCCCGGGCCTCCCGGTGAATCAGCAGCACGGTGAAGTAGAAGACGTAGAAGTAGGGCAGGACGTGTGTCAGGCCTGAGGGGGTGGGAAGAGACATGGGCCATGAGCCCTTCCTCTAGGACCTTCTTGTGCAATGGTTCTCCACCCATGGGCTGCTTGTGGCCTAATCAGCACACAGCTGTGAGACTCATGTGACATCCTCAGGGCATTACAGGTAGTATATATATTGCGTGGATGCGGCCCACATAAAGAGCTGCATATGTGGCCCACAGTGGTAAGTACATTGAGAACCATTGTTCTAGTGGATAGTCTGAGCGCTGAGCAAGCTTGTCTAGGGGCATAGATTCCTCCCCACTCCCACGTTAATGATCAAAGTGACGGCATCACTTTGAATGTGCGACCAGCGCCTTCCACCTGGGACTTCAGGCCAACCAGACCAGGTGCCTTCTACGAGACCTGTGGCTGGAGTATGGGGCAGCATATTGGTGCCATCTGCTTGGGACATGACTGGGATGTTGGGCCAGAGCAGGCACCCTCTGTGTAGCTCATGGAAGACACAATGGATGCCCCAAGGCAGACACCACTGCCCTGAGGGCTAAAGAGATGCTGCCCTGCCTCCATTGCAGAGGGGCAGTAGGGATACGTCCTGCATGCCCTAAAGGCACAGGTCCCAGTGGGACACCAATGCTGGGGGCAGGAGAAGGAGACAACCCCCACCTACCAACACCTCCTTGCTAGCCTTTCCACTGGCCCCCTCCAGGCAGGATTTAGAGACTTACCACAGGGCAGAGACCAGGCCAGAGCCATGATGAGATCCCCCAGGTAGTTGGGGTGGCGCACAAACCCCCACCACCCAGACACCAGGAGATGCCGGCCCGTGGCAGTGGGGATGGTTTTGAGACCTGGGAGGAGGAGAAGAGCATTACCCACATAGCAACCATTTTCTCCCTCCCTCTCATTACCTAACGCTCCATTAACATTCCTTTCTTCTCCCACTCCAGACTCCTTCACTCCATGTCCCCCATACAACTCCTGTCCAAGAGATGGCTGCAGCTCACCAGTTACTCTGGGGTCGTTGGGGTTCCTGCGGAAAGTGTTCTTCTGGGAATTGGCGCTGCAGAAGATGCAGTAGCCCAGACCTGCCAAGAAGAGAACCAGAGTGAGGATAGGCTGTGGGAGCTCTAGGCATGGGGATATTGGAACTTCTGCCATGGATTGGTATGGAAACAGATCGCTCTGGAGAGGACAGAGGGATGAATGACAATGGTGGTGGATGCTGGCTCAGGGGGTGACATTGAGCAGGGCTTTCAATCCTCAGGCTTCAGGGTGTGGCTTGGGGCTGGTCAGGTGGGGATTTCACGCGATTGTACAATAAGGTGCGTTGCAGGGTTGGTGAGGCAGGGAGGGTGGGGGTGAGGGTAAGAGATACTTTGATAGATGGGGTCATGGGGTAAAGTGGGAGAGATACTACACCTACTGGTCTAGGCTAGATGGGTCCATTGGTCTGATCCAGGACAGGGGAGAGGAGAGGAGAGGAGAGATATGGGACTGAATGGGCCTATTGGTCTGCTATGTGAGAGGGAATCACCTGAGCCTCACCATTGAGCAAGAGGATCCCGGCAGCCATGGGTAGGTTCAGCTTCTGTGGGTGGTTGACCAGGAAGTAGGCCTGCAGGCTGTAGATGAAGGGCACCCAGGCCAGGTCCCCAAAGGTCAACATGAAGCCAAATCCATCGTGTACAATGTCCATGGTAGTGAGGATGGCCTCCTGCAGGACACAGAGGAGCCACATCCAGCATGGATAAATATTTAAAAAACCCTAAATCTATTTAAAATTAAATTTGAAATAAACAACCTATGCTAAGCCTAACCATGCTATAATCTATTAAAATCATTTAAATATAAAAAACCCACCCAATATTAGGCAGGACACGTTTGCTGCCAAGTTTAAAGAAAGTGAACACAGAACTGCTTGACATCACTGGCTAGGCACCTGGAACCAGAGAGTTTGTTGAAGCGCTAAACCACCTTTCAACTATTGGCAGTAGTCTCTTCTGCAGGTGCAGAGAGAATATTTTCATTTCATTTCCTTTTATTCAACTAAATCAGTTCAGCGACTAGTTAATTCAAAGTTAAGAAATCAATTGGGAGTTGAACAGGCAGGAAAGTTTGTTTTTCTATTCCAATCTATGAAGAAAGAGTGTGTGTGTGAGAGGAAGAGATCTACTAGTTCTAAAATCTTGAATGACATGGTGACCAGAAACATACAGATACTACTTCCTTTGTTTAAATACAATCAGTTTTAAAGTGTATTAACACACAAAATAGTTTTATTTTATTAAAATCCCTAACAGGTGGTTCTGGAGATGTATTGAATTTTAATTTCCATACAAATAGAGCTGGACACAAATTGCAAGTAAACATTAATCATACTTAGAGACTAACAAATTTATCCGATGAAGTGAGCTGTAGCTCACGAAAGCTTATGCTCTAATAAATTTGTTAGTCTCTAAGGTGCCACAAGTACTCCTTTTCTTTTTGCGAATACAGACTAACACAGCTGCTACTCTGAAACCTGTCATTAATCATACTGTAAATACAACATTCATCATTTTCTAACATAATAAAAATGTAAAGTAAGCTATATAATTGCTCAAATAAATGTGTATAGATATATTGTGTCCTCCTAGTTAGCAAAAAGAAATCCTGACTTTATATTAAATTTGGTACGTTTGGTTGCAAATTAACGTGTTTTAATAATTACCCACCAGTGAGAATCAACCTTTTGTTAGGAAAATAACTATGAAGTACAAATGCAAAACTTAACTACAATCAATTTAAATTGCTTTGATTTAAATCAATCCACCCTGGCCACATCTGTGCTTTAGATCACCAATTCCCACTCCCTTCTCAGAGCTGGGTCCTCAATCCCAGCTCCCCGTTTGAGCTACTGGACACCACTCTCCTCCCAGACCTGGGAAGGGAACCCAGGAGGCCTCCCCTAAGGTTCCCTTTGTAGCCCCTAGGCCAGTGCAGATCCCAAGCCAAGGATGTGGGAGTGACTCACCTCATTCCAAAGTGCATCCACCACATACAGCAGCTGGAAGGCATTGACCAGGAGCATGGCCAGTGAGGGGCTGCCCCGCAGCTCAGTCTCTTTCACCAGCATGGCCATGTTCACCAGTGCCTGGCAGGAGGGGAGAAATCAAGTGGAGTTTGGAGAAGACCCGTCTCCCTCCCTGCTCCTTCCCTTGCCCGCAGCACCCTGTCTGCCCAGAGAAAAAAAAAAAAAAAAAAAACACCCGATTGCTGAGTGGGCCAGGAATGCCATTTCAGATTTTGGGAGGGGTAGGGGGCAAATTTAACCATGATTCCAGAGGCTACTTGGGCACCTAAACACTCTTGGTGGTTGTTTTTTTTGGTTGTTTTTTTGTGCAGATGATAACTTATATACAGTGCTCCTGTCAGATAATTTTTAATTCCTATATAAAGAAAGAAAATTAAATAAATATTAGACCCACTCAGCTCTAACACTAACATGGTCTGACATCTTGTGTCAAGTCACTGAAGGGACACTGGTTAGGTTTAAAATTTTATTGTATATTCTTAATTTGTTACTAACTCTTGAATACAAGAATTGAAACAACTGTAGAAAGTAATCTAGATTACTTTCTACATTACTTTTTTGCAGTTCATCAAGCTTGGAATAAATCATTTAACTTTTGGAAACATCTTATTAGGGTAAGACCCCATGAGTTTATACTGCACCTACCTGGGGCTCTAGGGGTGTTACCCCACTTCAAATAATAGACAAGAAAATGACTTGAAACAGTAGTGAAACTGACACATTCAAGTCACTTTCATAGTATTGCCAACCCCAAATGTTAAAAAACAAAACAAAACAAAAAAAACACACCAAGAATCAGGCTCACCAACAATCATGAGATTGGCTTTAAAAAATAATTGATGGGGGAGGTTAATGTATATTCTGCTTTTTGAGCCTTTAAGGTGTACTGGGGGGGGGGTCACATTTTGAAGCTTTCTCCACAAGAACTAGAAACTTGTAAGAATGAAGGCTGAAATCATCACAAGTCACTTGACTCCAGGACCTGGGCTTTAAGGAAAACAATAATCATCATGAGACTCATGACAAAAATCATGAGAGTTGGCAACACCGCTTTCACTTCTGTTTAAAGGCTAGTTACTTTCCAGAAGGGTCTTAAACATAACACTACAGTGATTGAGTTGCAGTTTTCACAGGATAATATTTTAAAACAAACACCAAGGAAATTTCACATTTTAGAGTTGAGGGGAAAATTGAGATTTCTGAGGTATATCAGGGCAACTGCAGGCAGGAAAGGAAAATAAAAAGGTACAGGAGCTCTGGGCAGCTCTTCCTCTTGAAAGAAAGTTGGAGGGGCAAATCTTTAGTCCTTAATCAAGTTAAAAAAAAAAAAAAAACACTTATATTGTCATCAGCGCCTCCACTCAGATATAAACATCACAATGAACATGTGAGGTCAATTATGCACTTCATACTTAAGTATCACAGCCATCTTATCCAGAGTTACACACCTTATATGCATTGGCTCAGGGACTACATTTTCTGAACAGTGCTGGGCACACAGATGGTGCCCAGTGAATAATACAAATCATGACAATAATCATCAACTTTATGGACTCTGTGGATGCAATTTCAGTTTTGTTCTGGAATTGGCCTGAATACAGCTGAAACCCTACGAATCTGATGTATAATCACATCTGATATTCATACAACACTTTCTCATTTCTTCCTTTTTTCAAACTCAGAACAAAAAATGGTTCAGTTTAAATCTATGGGCATGTCTTCACTAGCAACTTTAGAGCGCTGGCTGCAGCAGTACTTTAACACGGCTGTGTAGTCACAGCATAGCTCTGGGAGAGAGCTCTCCCAGCGCCATAAAAAAAAAAAAACCCACCTCCAGGAGGGGAATAGTTCCCAGCACTGGTGCACTATCTACGCTGCCACGTTACAGTGCTGAAACTTGCGGTGCTCAGGGGGGTTTTTCACAGCCCTGAGCGAGAAATTTGCAGTGCTGTCAAGTGCCACTGTAGACAGGCCCTAAAATTGCATAGCAGGCATTGCTGTACAACTTAGCCTGGGGCAGAACCTGCCACCCATTGGCAGTTAAGCGCTCTCCTCTCATCCTCTTTTTTCATCCTTCCTGACTTCGGTGCTGCTTTTCATACTGTCAGCCATCCTTCTGAATCCCCTGGGACCAACTGCTGGAATCTCAGAACTGGCCTTCTTGGTCCCATCCATCAGAGGCCTCCTTTTTGCAGCATGCAGCAGAGAGAAAGGCTAGTCCAGTGTTTAGGGAGCGAGCCCTGAGAGACCTGGGTTACACACACACACACACACACACACACACACACACACACACACCTTCCTCCGCCCATGACTTCCTGTATGACCTCAGGTCAGTGTCTTAGGGACAGAGTTTCAAAGGCTTTTAGGCACCCAAAGTTGCAGTTAGGCAACTAGTGGGGTTTACAAAGCACCTAACCTTCTAGGTGCTTTTGAAAATCCCACTAGGTGCCTAAATACCTTTGAAGATCTGGCTGTTAGTCTCTCAGTGCCCTCATCTGTACAATGGGGATAACAGCACTGCTCGACCTCACCGAGGGGCTGTGATGCAAGGCGCTCAGATACTATGGTGATGGGGCCACATAAGTACCACAAGTGGAGTGGGCACGTCTCTATATCACTGCTTGCCATTCCCTGGGTTTTGGTCCCTTCTTTTCACTTATGCCCCTCACATCTCCCCCTTTTCTGAATGTAACCTTGGCTCAGAGGGCTCGGTTGTATTTCTTCCAAGTCCCCTGCATTCTCTCTTCAACCCCCACCCACCACCATCACCTGCATCCATAAACCTGGGAATCCTGGACGCCCCATCATCTCAGGCATTGGCACCCTGACAGCAGGATTGTCTGGCTACGTGGACTCTCTCCTCAGGCCCTACGCTACCAGCACTCCCAGCTATCTTCGAGACACCACTGACTTCATGAGGAAACTACAATCCATCGGTGATCTTCCTGAAAACACCATCCTGGCCACTATGGATGTAGAAGCCCTCTACACCAACATTCCACACAAAGATGGACTACAAGCCATCAGGAACAGTATCCCCGATAATGTCACGCAAACCTGGTGGCTGAGCTTTGTCACTTTGTCCTCACCCACAACTATTTCAGATTTGAGGATGATTTTTACCTTCAAGTCAGTGGCACTGCTATGGGTACCTACTTGGCCCCACAGCATGCCAATATTTTTATGGCTGACTTAGAACACTTCCTCAACTCTCGTCCCCTAGTGCTCCTACTCTACTTGTGCTACATTGATGACATCATCATCTGGACCCATGAGAAAGGCTCTTGAGGAATTCCACCTGAATTTCAACAAATTTCCACCCTACCATCAACCTCAGCCTGGACCAGTCCAGGCAAGAGATCCACTTCCTGGAACCTACAGTACAAATAAGCAATAGTCACATAACCACCACCCTATACCAGAAACCTACTGACTGCTATACATACCTACATGTCTGCAGCTTTCATCCAGACCACATCACATGATTCATTGTCTACAGCCAAGCCCTAAGATACAACCGCATTTGCTCCAATCCCTCAGACAGAGACAAACACCTATAGGACCTCTATCAGAGATTCTTAAAACTACAATACCCACCTGGGGAAGTGAAGAAACAAATTGATAGAGCCAGAAGGGTACCCAGAAGTTACCTACTACAGGACAGGCCCAACAAAGAAACAGACCACCACTAGCCCTCACTTACAGTCCCCAACTAAAACCTCTCCAGCGCATCAAAGAACTACAACCTATCCCAAAGGACAATCCTTCACTCTCACAGACCTTGGGAGACAGGCCAGTCCTTGCTTATACACAGCCTTCCAACCGGAAGCAAATACCAGCAGCTACACACCACACAACAGAAACACTAACCCAGAAACCAACCCCTGCAATAAACCCCGGTGCCAACTCTGTCCGCATATCTATTCAAGGGACACCATCATAGGACCCAACCACATCAGCCACACCATCAAGGGCTCATTTACCTGCACTTCTACCAATGTGATATATGCCATCATGTGCCATCAGTGCCCCTGTGCCATGTACACTGGCCAAACCGGACAGTCTCTATGCAAAATACTAAATGGACACAAATCAGACAAAGAACTGTAACATTCAAAAACCAGTAGGAGAGCACTTCAATCTCCTTGGACACTCAACAACAGACTTAAAAGTGGCCATTCTTTAACAAAAAAACTTCAAAATCAGACTTCAGCGAGAACCTGCAAACTTGACACCATCAAATTAGGCTTGATTAAAGATTGGGAGTGGCTGGGTCACTACAAAAAATAATTTTTCCTATGTTGATACACCTTCTTGTCAACTGCTGGAATGGGCCATATCCACCCTAATGGAATTGGCTTAGTTAGCACTGACCCCCAACTTGGTAAGGCAACTCCCATCTTTTCATGTGTTGTATATTTATGCCTGCTTACTGTATTTTCCACTCCACGCATCTGATGAAGTTGGTTATAGCCCACGAAAGGTTATGCCCAAATAAATTCTCTAAAGTGCCACAAGGACTCCTCTTTGCTTTTAGTGATATAGACTAACACAGCTACCCCTCTGAAATCTGTTTTACAGGCTCATCTAAGGACTTCCAGAGCTTTAATTTAATTATCCGCCTTTTCTTATCTTAATCACCCTGCCTCCGTTTGGAAACAAAACACGAACTCCCTGCCCCAGGGACACAAGCTGGGAGAAGCACCTCTCTGCAGAACTCACATTCCACACTAATGCTGTGCAGTTAAGAGCTTTACCTGGGAACACACCTCCTGTATGAAACTCAGATTGTGGGTGGAGTGCGAAGGGGGTGTGGCAGCCCCTCCTCTGCCCTACCCAATTGGCATCCTTGAGTGAGACTCCTGAATATCTCGCTGACATATGAGGCAGACTATCCTGGTATCCTCCCCTCCCTGCTGTCCTGGATTTGACCAAAGGCATATCTATCCCCTGCATAAGACCATCCTGCCTGATTTACCCCTACCCCTGCATCAGACCACTGGGCCCACCCATACCTGGCACCCCATACTCCCTGCTGCCCAGATCAGACCAATGGGTCCATCCAGTCTGGTACTCTTCATCCCTCCCGCCATGCTTGCTCAGACTAATCGGTCCATCTAGGCTGGGATTTGTGGCTGTGGATAGTATCTGCTACACATGGCCATCTGTAGGGAGGGAAATTCCCCCTTGCAACTCTTCCCTTGGGACTAGTGTTCTCCTCTGCAGCAGGTTCTCCGATTATCTTTTGCCTTAGCAAGGTCATTATAGCCATGGATCCAAGGGTCTTTCTGCAGCAGGGAGCACCATAAAATCCCACCCACTTACCCAGCCCAGGAGGCCTGGCCGCAGCTCGCAGAAATACTTCAGGTCGAAGGAGCCAATGCGTGGATTCAGCTCATGGCCCATGAAGAAGTCATAGATAGGATTCCCTGTGTGACCAGTAGCAAGTCAGGCACCTCAAGGCAGAATAGCTACTCTCCTTTCCTCTCCCTACCACCTTGGACGAGACCAATAGGCCTGTCCAGCCCGGTATCCCCCTACTGCCTCAGATCAGACCAATGCTCCCCTCCCTGCTACCCCAGATCAGTCCAGGGAGCCCATCCTACTGGCCTGGTATCCCCCACCCCTGCTGTGCTAAATCTGGATGTGTCTGACTTCCAATGGGTGCTGTTGCTAGATGCTTCATTGGAAGGTTAAACTCCCTACAACAAGGGTGGTTCCTTTCTGACCTGCATCAACTGATCAGATACCTCCGTAGAGTCCTGGCAGTTTTTACCCTGACTGGCATCACTGGCTGCTCTCCCCCTGCACCCTCCATGACACACCAGGTGTGACCTGTGTGTCTAAGAGTCTCTGTGTTAGTGCATGTACAAGTGTCCCTGTGCACATGTCTGTATGTGTTCACACATGCATATGTGCACACGTCTATGTGTCTGCATGCACAAGATCATTCCTGTGTCTGTGTGCCCCATACGTATGGAAGGACTCACCCGAGTTCCCGCCTGGCGCCAGTGTTGTCTCTGGGGCAAAGAGGGACTTGAAGTAGAGGAGGAAGCTGAGGCTGAAGGCCAGCAGCAAGGCCGAGAAAGCCAACTGCAGGAAGTGATCATAGATGTAGCTGAGGCGCAGCCCGGCTGCCAGTCCAGCCCCCACCACCAGGGCCGTGACCCCCATCGCATGGAAAGCTGCAATGCAGGAGGAAGGAAAGCAGGACACAGGCTGCTTAGATAAAGCAACACTTTGTGACTTTTTAGCTGAGGCTCCCCGAGTGACAGCACACTGTTATTCTGGGAAACAGGCACAGAGAGGGGAAAGGACTTACCCAACATAACACAGGGAATCTGTGGCAGAGCTGGGGATAGAAGCCAGGAGTCCCGACTCCTAGCCCCTTGCTCAGACCCAATAGACAGCACTTCCCCCCCCCCCCCCCAGTACTATTACTTGTTACAATGAGGAAATTCCGTAAGAGACGTGATTGGCTGCAAATTCTGGGGCAGGTCATAGTCGATCTCCCTCCCTCACCAAACCCAACACCTACCATTAATGCGATACTGGAGCCGGCTCTTGTCTCGAAGGATGATCCCTTCTGTGACCTGGGGGAAAGCCACACAACCAGTTAGCATTGGTCTCTCTGGTCTTGACTCCAACTCCTCTCACCGATACCCTTCCTGGAGCCGCAGTTCACAACTGTGTAGATGAACTGAGTTTGGGCAGGTCTCTGCCTACATGGTTTAGCCAGCTGGCCATGAGCTGGCTCAGCCTGTGGCCCAGGCAATTCACATATGCCCTTGACCCCCCATGGGCAGCCAAACAGGTACCATTAGGCAGATGGCACCCAGCAGGGAAGGGGATGTCCTGCCCTCCCCTCTGCTCCAATGAGGCTGGCCCAGCATTACCTTCCCCATAGGCAGCATGTAGAGGGCAGCCTGGAGTCCCACCCAAGCCAGGAGCAGCAGGAAGGTATGGGAGCTCCACAGGGTGCTCAGAGGTGGCAGGGAGGGTGGGAAGTTCAGCACGCTGGCTTGCTCAGTGCGACACGTCAGCAGAAGATAGAAGACAGTAGCTGGCATGAGAAAGATGAGGATCATGGCTCCTATGGAGGGAGGAAAGAGAGGTTAGAGTGACAAGGTCTCCAGGATGATCAGAACTGTGGGAGAGACAGGCAGCAGCATCCCTAAGAGATATCACACAGTGAGTCAATGGTAGAGCTGGGAACCCAGGAGCGCTGACTCCCAGACCCACCCTGCTCTAACCATGTAGCTGCATAGCACAGCCCTGAAATAAAGCTCCAGTTTGCCCTGCCTTTCAGGGTATATGAGCCACTGCCTTCTGACCCCCCACCCCCACCCTCACCTTACCCAGGGGCCCTCCAAACTCCAGCTCTTTGGTGCGTGGGATCTTATACCGATCCATCATCCTTGTGCTCCAGCCTTCTCTGCCAACACACAAAGCTCTTCCCACAGGAAGCCTCTCAAGCCGCAGTCACTTTCTCCTTCAGGAGAGGCTCTTGTGGATCCCAGACCTATGGGACAGAACATGGGTCATTAGCACCTGCCACTCTCAGCTGGCAGTGGTTGCAGTGGGAAGGTCAGAGAGAACCTGCACCGACCTGGGTTGGGTAGTTAGCCTATGGCCATGTCTACACTACAAAATTGTGTCGACCTAACTTACATCTGCATACAGCCACCACAGGTATTAAATCACTTGTGTCGGCGGTCCTTATCCTCATCAGGGCGCTTGTATCGATTGTACTGTCAGTGCAGAGCATTATGGGACAGCTACTGAAAGTCAGTCACAGTCCATGAAAGTCTGCACTGATACTGCATTGACCTAATTACATTGACCTTGACTCTCCACCGCTGGGGGAGGTGGTGTTACTAAAGCGGCGTAGAGAGGCACTTACGTTGGCGGGAGCCAAATTTAAATGAAAACATTTCCACAGCTAGGTCACTGCAAGGCAGCTTACATAGACCTAGCTGTGTAGCATAGGCCAGGCCTATGTTACGCTGCTGGAGCTGTCACAGGACTACAAAGAGGTGAATTGAGAGTCTGAGGTTTCCAGCCCCTGTGTATGCAGCGATCATGGGAAGGGAACAGGCATGACTTATGTTGCTTAGCCTGGATTGTTTTTTTTCTTGCTGGCAACCCACCCTCTGTCAGGACCAGGATGTGGGCAGTCTGCCATAGAGGTTAGGCTGGGGAACAGGTACCGGGAGCCAGAGCCAAATGTCAGAATCAGAAGCCACTACCCGGAGTCAATGGTCAGAATAGAATCTGAAGCCAATAATCAGAGCCAGGAGCAGAAGCCAGACAAGGATGCAGGGTCAGGTGGATTGGAGGAGGACCAGAACAGGGCAGGAGCAAGCAGACACAGAAGCAATTACACCTATTGAGGCTCGGGGAGGGGCGCCACCTACCCACATCTAAAGGCCCCTCCCCGCAGCCTATGGGGAGGAGCCACTAGACCCAGGTCTCAACTGAATTCAGGGGACAACAAATTTAAAAAAAAAAACACACACAGGAATGAGTGAGGTGCACAAGGTCAAAAGCAGGGATCCAGAGGGGAACACTAAGCAGAGAACCTCAGACAATGCCTACTGCTCCTCAGAGGTGTCCAGTGGATGTGGCCCAGAGGAACTCTGTCCAGAGATCTGACCTAAGGGATGATCAGAAATAGATCTCACAGTTGCAGAGCACCTCCCCATCCAGCTTCCTCCTCCTGGTATGGTGAATGGCCACCGTGGCAAATGCCAGATGGAGGTCAATGAGGAGGTCTTGCAACTTCATGGGGCCACAGACAGACCAGGAGGTGTGGTGAAAAGTGCAGCCAGAACCTGAGGAGGAGGTTCAGAAGAAGCCAGAAAAGGGGCTGCAACCGGCGCACTCGAAGTAGATGTGCACCAGGGTCTCCCTCTCACTGCTGCAGGGGCAGGTATCGGGGGAGGTGGTGAACCATGCCAGGTACATGCCTATGCTCACAGCTCCATGAAGGAGATGCCAACTAATATCCCCGGCGAGCAGTGCGCAAGAGCAATTGCAGCAGCAGGTGCAAGTGTTAAGCTGTTGAGCATAAATGCAGAGTTGTTGGCTTCTTTCAGCCAATTGAAGGGCCTGGCCAATCAGGTGATTTTGCTGAAGCCCAGCTGGGCTCATTAACCTGTCTGGGGATAGCAGGTTCAGCCTTCAGCCACAGATAGGAAACTCAGCCCCATGGTTCTTGACAGTCCCCTCCCAGTCATTCGTGTCTCCCACTCATTTTTCTTTTAATCTTACTCGTTGCTTCAGTAAAATCCAGTAGCATGGAGTTCCATAGGTTTATAAGATGTGAGCAGCATCAAACTCCTGTGCAGTGATGGAGGACAGATGTCAGTGGGAGTTAGGCACCTAAATACTGTTGAGGATCTGGGCCTAAGCAACTTGCCCAAGGTCCTACAGGGAGCCTGTGGTAGAGCAGAGCACTGAATGTGGGTCTATAGCTAAGGGAAAGATGAAGTTGCTGGTTAAGAGAAGACCTAGAAATGCTTCCAGACAAACACCTACAAGATCTCTATCATGCATTCCTACAACTACAATACCCACCTGCTGAAGTGAAGAAACAGATTGACAGAGCCAGAAGAGTACCCAGAAGTCACCTACTACAGGACAGGCCCAACAAAGAAAACAACAGAACGCCACTAGCCATCACCTTCAGCCCCCAACTAAAAATCTCTCCAACGCATCATCAAGGATCTACAACCTATCCTGAAGGACGACCCATCACTCTCACAGATCTTGGGAGACAGACCAGTCCTTGCTTACAGACAGCCCCCCAATCTGAAGCAAATACTCACCAGCAACCACACACCACGCAACAGAACCACTAACCCAGGAACCTATCCTTGCAACAATGCTCTAATAAATTTGTTAGTCTCTAAGGTGCCACAAGTACTCCTTTTCTTCCAGCAATAGAGTTAGAGACAGAAAACAGCCCTGTCTGCTCTGGAGTTCCTAATCATCTGGCAGAACAGGATTTTGTTGTTTTAAAAGTATGTTTGTAGAAAGGTCTAAGGCTGGGATAGCAGGGAGGCTGTGCATCAGGATTGAGAGGGAGGAACCCATAATGGGAACAGCAGGTGGGGCTGCAGGTCAGGACTGAAGGCCATTGGCAGAGCTGCGTGTGGGTTGCAGAGACCAGGAATGGAATAGCAGGGGGCTGCAGGCCAGGATAGAGGGGCATTGGCATAGCAGTGGGGGGAAAGGCCAGAACCAGAATAGCAGGTGAGGCTGCAGGTTGATACTGAGGAGCACCAACAGGGCATGTGAGGGGAATCCAGGATTGCAACGCAGGTTAGGATTGAGAGGCATCAGAGCACAAACGGGAAAGTTTGGGCAACGTGCAGCTCAGGCCCCCAGCACCGGCATTTCAGAGCCTCCAAATTCACAAAAGGGGAAGAATTTCCAACTCTTCCAGAACCCCCCTTCCTGGTGGGGATCTCTCGGTTTCACAGGCTGTTGCCGGTGGCTGTACAAGACTGCGCTGTCTTGTCAGCCATATGAAATGCAGCAGCACCGAGCACCTCTAACGCTCTGAGCAACGTCGAGCTGCATCTCTGTGTGACTCACCGATGCTCCCCCTTGCCCCACAGTCCTACCTGACAGCCCGGTGTCCGTCTCTCCAAAGCATACGCAGCAGGTGCTAGCAGGGGCTCCGGATTCCTCCCATACATACGCTCCGCCCCCTGGCCCCTTTAACCCCCAACAGCTGTTGTCACGCCAGCTAATTGTAGCTCGTCCCCGCCTGTTACTGTCACCAAACATCCAATCTGAGAGCAGGGAGCTTTGCTGAACGAGGGGCAAAGCCAGAGCTTCTGGCCTATCACGGTGACTCTGAGCTTCTGACTTGCTAAGTGGGTGGATCAAGCTCCCTAAGCTCTGTTCTTACTGGCCCGGAGCTGTGGTCATGGCAATGGCTGCCTTGCCCATCCCAGGAGCGCTGCAGCCCAGAAAGCTGCCTGGGATAAGGCCATGGGCGGTACCGGTGTTTGGATGCAGGGCAAGCCAAATGACTAGGGCCCTACCAAATTCCCGGCCATGAAAAATGCATCATGGACCGTGAAATCTGTCTAGTATAGGGTAAAAGCACACCAAAGACCAGATTTCATGGGGGGAGACCAACATTTCTCAATTTGGGGGTCCTGACCCAAGAGGGAGTTGCAGGGGGTCACAAAGTCATTTTAGGGGGGTTGCGGTATTGCCACCCTTCTGCGCTGCCTTCAGAGCTGGGTAGCTGGAGAGTGGCAACTGTTGGCTGGGTGCCCAGCTCTGAAAGTAGTGCTGCCGCCAGCAACAACACGGAAGTAAGGGTAGCAGTATCACACACACAAAAAACCCCACTCCTTTTTGGGTCAGGACCCCTACAATTACAACGCTGTTAAATTTCAAATTTAAATATCTGAAATCATGATATTTATTATTTTAAAAATCCTATGACCGTGAAATTGACCTATATGGATCGTGAATTTGGTAGGGCCCTACAAATGAGTTAGCTTAGATACAGGATTGCAAAGGGTAGGATGTGGCAGTAGGGTGGTGCAGTTTGGGGCTGTTTTGGCAGAGGCTCCCTGCAGTTGTCACTTCTTTGGCCCGTGTGGTTTAGCTAGAATCTAGGGCCTTGCAGGGTTGTTTCTGTTAAGAGGAACTGATGATACAAGCCAGGTCTGTTCTTTGGTGCAATCTTGCCTATTCACAAAGAATGCACAGAAAGTCCTGTTGCCCTGAACAGAGAAGGAATCAACAACAGCAGGTGGTTTCCCTGCTCCGAAATCCCCACGTCTGCCTCTTCAGCGGGCTCTGTGCCCAAGAAGCCCTGCATCTCTACTTCCTCTCAGGGTCATGCTCACAACTGCTTCTCCTGGCTTCCTGCCTTCAGCACACACAGGCAATCCAATCTCCTAGTCATTGTGTCTGCCATCAGGGAAACCCCTCAGCTCTCTGGCTTGGCTGTGACCTTCCATGCAGCCTAGGCTATGTCTTCACTGTCAGTCAAAGAAGGGGTGTTACAGCAGGGTAACTAATGAACATTTGCTGCTTTGCTGTAAAATCCTAGTGGGGACAAGGCATAGCCAGTTTTTACCAATGTAGCAACACCATCTCCCCAATCTGGTGTCGCCTATCTGCATTACAGTGAAAGTTACAGAGCCTTGTCCCCATAGCATTTTACAACAAAACAACTAACATTCATGGGGATGGCAGGGACCTCCTGGATCAACAAGTTCAGCCCCTGCTGTTGCAGAAAACTATGTCATATACTCCTGTTCATAAACTTATCAAGTAGTTATCATTATCTCTATTTTACAGATGGAGAAACTGAGGCACAGAGCAGGGAAACAACTTGCCTAAGGTAACCCAGCAGAACTGAATGCAGCTCTCCTGAGCCCCTGGCCAATGCCCTTATCCCCTAGGCTACACTGCTCTGTTTTAAGAGGTGTGTCAGGAGTGAGATTTGACCCCATGCTTCTACACAGCAACCTGAATACCCAGGGCAAGGGAAAGCAAAGCCCTGAGATTGGTGCCTTGGATCACTTAGCCATCCCAACACATCTAAAAATAAAATAAAATAAAATAAATGGGCATCCATCCCGCTGCCTGTCACATGCTATGTGCCAAGTGAGTGTTCTGCCATTTGAGCTAATTCCCCAGATGTTAGCTAGCTCACTATAGAAACACACCCTTTTTTAGCAGTGAAGACAGCCTTAATACTGCTTTTGGGGGTCGCCTCCATTGTTTGCAGCTGTCTTTACTACATCGAGGGGTTTAATTGCTCCTCCTCTTGAGCATGAAGGAGGCTGATGGGGGCAGCCAGTGGCTTGAACTAGGGCTGTGATTGTCTTGGGATGCAAGAATCTGGAGCCATTAGCACCTTTCAAAAAAGAAAAGGAGTACTTGTGGCACCTTAGAGACTAACAAATTTATTAGAGCACAAGCTTTCGTGAGCTACATGCTCTAATAAATTTGTTAGTGTAAGTGTAGTGTAATTTGTAAGGTGCCACAAGTACTCCTTTTCTTTTTGCGAATACAGACTAACACGGCTGCTTCTATGAAACCTAGCACCTTTCAGTATCACAGGGTGTTTCATTAGCAACAGAGAGATGTGTGTAGGAAACAGACTCTGATGAGTCTTGCTGAGTGGCCAGTGCTTTACTGAGTCTCTCATGTTTGTTTCAGAGTAGCAACCGTGTTAGTCTGTATTCGCAAAAAGAAAAGGAGTACTTGTGGCACCTTAGAGACTAACAAATTTATTAGAGCATAAGCTTTCGTGAGTTACAGCATCCAATGAAGTGAGCTGTAACTCACGAAAGCTTATGCTATAATAAATTTGTTAGTCTCTAAGGTGCCACAAGTACTCCTTTTCTCATGTTTGTGTGCATGTAGCCTCAGCCTGACCCCAGCTTGTCTTCCTGAGACCCTGGTGCCACACCAAATCCCGTCCCTCCTGAACCTCTTTCGCCAGTTATTATTTGTATTGCAGTAGTTCCTATGACCATTGTGCTAGGCACTGCACAAAGAGAGGCCCCCCACCAAAGAGCATACAGCAGTTCCACTCACAACACATGCAGTTTCTAAGCTGCAGCTGGGATACTGATTTTATTTCTGGGCACAGAGCAGGGATTGGGCAGACACCCCACGTGGAATTCTCATTCCGAGAGGTTTCCTGTCCTGAAGCCGGGCATCCAGTGCAGTGCGGATCTGCTGCTCTATCTGGCTGTTTACCTCTCAATCCCTCCCAGCTGGAAAATTGGGGACCAGAGTGTCTGACAGATTGCAGGCATGGGCGGGGCTTCTCCTGTATCTTTCCCTTTGAGGGAAGGGCACTGGTTGTTAACTAGCTGGTCCTGTCCATGCTCTGTCACTGGTTCCAGAGGCACCAGAACCTGGGGGCCCTCCCACTTTTTGAAAGTCGTGGGGCCTGGCCCGTCCACTTGTCACCTGGGCAGACCCCGTCCCCTTCCCCTTCCCCTTCTCTTCCCGCCGAGTGCCCCTCCCTGGCCATACCAGCGTGGAGCCTGGCCTGGGAGCCTCAGCAGCAGCCGTGGGGAGCCACTTTTGGGAGGACTCCAGCGCCCCTGATTGGTTCAACGTCCTGTGTCCACTCCTCCACTTCCAAAGGAAGGTCCTGGAGTTCTTTTGACCAGGGAAGCACTGGGTCTCTTCAGGTGTCCTAAGCCTCCATCTGGAAGAGGGATGGTAGGTCCTGGTATGTATATACAGCCAGGTTCATACTTTCCGTCTTCAGGATCTGCAGAGGCTCCTTTCTAGAGCTCATAGTCCGACATGGATCCAGTTGTGGCACGCCTTCCTCTGAGGGCTCTGATATGGCTGGCAGCTCTTTTAACTCCAGCCAAGAGTCTCCCTCGAGATGCCTCTGAGCTGCTGGTCTTTTACCAGGACCTCCTCAATACCTTGAAGTTGGCCTCTGCAGCTGGATCCATTGTGGCTACCGAGGGTGTCAACTCCCTGTTGAACTCTGGTTCCACAATCTACATTGTGTGGCACAGGTGGAGGAGGTGCCTTCGGTGCACAGGAGATTGGTCCAGGCTGGTGACACCAAAGTCGGAGACTTCCTGGACTACAGTCAGCAGGTCTAGGTGGATACTGTACACTCTCCGAGCGTATGTGGTTGCCCACCCCATGTGTCCCTCACCTCATGCTCCAGGATGTAAAGGCTGCCCTGCCCCCTGCCTCTGTATCTTTCCTTGAGTGAGTCCTGCAGCAGGGTGTTCCCCACCCGCCTGTATCTCCTGGCCCTTGCCCTGCAAGCCAGCTGCTTCAAACCTCCCACATGAGCTCCGCTTCCGAGCTGCATCACAGGAACAACTACAGAAGCTGGAGCTCCAAACTATCCTCGCTCTTATGTCCTGTCCTGATATGAACTGTCCTTTTGCCATCTGTGGAGGGCTAGGAGCCCCGATGGGCCAGCCTGTATTCCACCTTGGTTCCACAGCCCACTGGCGTTATAGGTTGGCAGCTCCACCATGGAGCCATGAGCTCGGACACATTGCTGATGCAGTTTTAAGACTCCCCAACACTTGTTTTTCTTGTGGCGAGAGGGAAACCTTGACGCATGCATATTTACTGTGCACCAGGTTGCAGTCATTTTCCTGCCTCCTCCAGAACCTCTTGCTGAGGTTCTGGCTTCACTTTTCCCCAGACCTTTTTATTTACACTCTCCCCATCCGTGGTCACATGAAGTCACGGGACCTTCTCATCAACCTCCTCTGGGAGTTGGCCACGTATCTATCAAGGAAGAGGGGGTAGGACGGGGGGTTCCTTGCAAACATGACTGTGGGGCTCAAATTTGTGCACTTGTCCATTCATGTCTCTGGGCAGAGTTCCTCTGGGCAGTGCCCATTAGCTCCCTGGACTCTTTTGAGAAGTAATGGCTGCTGTTTGGGGTCCTCTGCGCAGTGCCCCCTCTGGAACTTTGCTTGTAAATATACAACCCTCACTCCCATTCCTGTCTTTTTCATTTGTTGCCCACCAGAATTAGTTGATCCCCATGTTGGATTTTTTTGTCCTTCCCCTCTGAGGAGGGGGAGGACTTCTGGTTTATTAGATGGATTCCCTTTGGGGATTCATCGCATACATGGGGACCAAATAGGCCTGAAGCAAGGCAGAGTTAGCCCTTCTGTGTGGCTCTAGGAACTCTATTCACTTCTGGGTCCCCTTCCTGCCAGAGAGAATGATGTCAGATCGGAAGATGTTCTAAGAGAAGAACAGCCAAAAATGGCTGGAGGGACTGACTCATGAGTTAAAAATAAAAATTGTTCAATACGTCTAAGCTTGGGTGAGAACTGACTGAAAGGCATGGAAAAGGACAAAGGCTGAGACAAATGAAGGGCTTGTTGAGGGGCATTCAAGGAGTGTGGCTGGGAGCAAGTGGCTGAAATTGACAAGAGGGAAATTCAGGGCTGAATAGCAGGAACCTATTCTTAACAGTAAGATACACAGGCTTTTATCCCACTCTCATCACTGCAGTATCTTTGCATTATGCAATATGACTAACATCTGCCCCATGGGAGTCATTCTTTCTCTTATCCTCTTCCCAGGGGGAGAATCCTGCATGCAGTGGTTTGTTTAGGTAGGGTTGTGTCTGTTCTGTGTTCATGTCAGAGAAGGCAGATTGGAGAAGTGAGCCTGGCACTAGGAGTGGAAGTCAAGCAGGGTTGGGATGGTCCTTGTTTCCCAGAGGATTTTGTTCCACATTTTTGGACTGGCTGCTGCGAAAGCTTGGTCTCCTGCACAGACAAACTCGGTCTCCTGCTGGCTTTCCCCCTGCTTGATTTTCCTCTCCTTTCTTAAACCCTTGTACTCCCATGTCTTTGTAGCTCTCCCTGCAGCCCTGGCACATTCCAGGGCTCTATGAATCCAGACTATTGTGTTCTTTTAAAATTGCATTTAAGAATTTGAGGTTTTATTGGCAAAGGTATCAACAAAAAATCAACACTGCTATTTCAGAGAGACCATTTAAGAAATAGCACTCATATGAAATCCCAGCTCGCGTCCGCAAGCCCCAACCATGTCTACATACATTGTTATTAATTATGTTGTCTATTGTGATGACATATAGAGTCCCAGTCATGGACCAGGACCCCATTGTGTTAGGTGCTGTACACGTGCAGAATTAAAAGACGGTCCCTGCCCCAAAGAGCTTGCAATCTAAGGCCACATCCACCCTTGAAAGTTTAGTATAGTATTTTTGCCAGCATACAGCTGCTGCTGTTCCAGTGTCACCAGCATGGCCTTTGCCTGTACCACGCAGCTTCACTGTGAGAGGCTGTGAAAGCAAACGGCACACTGCACTGTGAGTAGGTGTACCAGTGCCCCCTGTGTCACTGTCCAGCACACTGCCTTGAGGGTCATTTTTGAAGTAGGGGCAGGGACTTTTTGTTCTGTGTTCGTTGCGCACCAAGCACCAAGGGGTCCTGACTAGGATCCCTAGGCACTACGTTAACACAATATAAGAATAATGAATAATACCAGCACTCCCCTTGGCTGAGCGCATCCCTTGGTCTAAGTAGGGATAAAAGATGTGTTTTTAAACACATGTTAAAATCCTAGTATAGACAAAGTGGTTGTAGGTTTAATATGGGCTTATCTTGACAAGCTAACGTGTTAAAATTGCAGCTTACCTGGTCTGCACTATGATTTCAACATGTCAACAGGGTGAGTTAACAAATATGGGCTAACGTGTTAAAATCACACCTTGTTCCCTAAGAAAGACAAGACCCCAGTGACTGGAGTGTAGCTAGTGATTTAACCTGCATCTGTGCTAAACAGACCCTTCCTAATGCCCATAGTGTACCTATAATCCTCCAGGGTTGAGAAAGCATAGTTTCTGCCATGCCAGGAGCTGTAAGGGATTTCAACCCATTCTACAGGCATTAGAAGAACAAAGGTAATGACACCGAGCACTTTATAACACCCAAGAGATTTATGAAATATCCCAATGCCTCTACTGTAAGATGGGCAAAGGAGAATTGTTGTACAGGGTTGTACAACCAGGGGCAGGACTGTGAATAGAACCCAGGACTCCTGACTCCCAACACCCCTGCTTTAATCACTAGACCTCTCTCCTCCTGGAGTTGGAAACCAGGGAGCCTGACTCCCAGCCCTCTGCTCCAACCCACTAGACCCCACAGAACGGAAACTGAACTCAGGAGTCATGACTCTGAGCCCCCCTATTCTGATCCATGAGACCCCACCCCCCAGAACCAGGAATACAACTGAACCCCCAACCCAGCCCCATCCTTCTAACCACTAGACCCTACTTCCTTCCCCTTGCTCTAACTACTAGACTCTACTCCCAGAACTAGGAGTCGAACCAAGATGCTTTGACTCCTAGTCCAGGCTGTGCTTATGCCTTTGGGAAACTAGTTCACAGCTGAAGGTGACTGGGCATCACAGCCTGTGATTGCATAAGTATCACAGTTCAGTGCCAAGCGCACAGCACATAGAACTGCTTTTAAAGCTGCACAGGTGGGATCCTATGCTGGGGAAAGCAGGGCACAACATGGGCTGTACTACTGGACACAGCTGCTTTGGATGAAGAAAAGGAGGGGCATTCCTGGGAAGGGAGGGATGGGTACAAGACATGTGACCCCTTCCTTCCCAGCACTCAGGGTCATGTTGGTGGAGTGCAGCCAAGCCTCCAGGTCCTGCAAGCTGCAGTGGCAAAGCAGAGAGACCTCCTGGAGATTCAGGAATGCCAGTGCCTGGAGTGGCTGAAGAACAGATGGTGACAGGGTCACCAAGGGGTTACCCTGCAGCCCTAGCACCTGCAGGGAGCTCAGGTCCTGGAACAACCCATCAGGAAGCATGGCCATGAGGTTCCCAGACAGGTCCAGAGCCTGGAGAGTCACCAGCCCCTGGAAGAGGCCATCAGGCAAGGTCTGGAGGTTGTTTTTGCTGAGATTCAAGGCTGTCAGCCTGTCTAGATGGTGGAAGACATCCACACAGCCCCCTGCATTCCAGATGATATTCAGGAAGTTCTGGGAAAGATCCAGCACTCTGAGCTGGCTGCGTTTGGGCATGGCTCTGTCCTGGCGCTCAGAGCACCTTGAGATCAGGTTGTGTGAAAGGTTCAGGAACTGCAAGGCAGGGATGCCCCTCAGCTCATTCCAGAGCCCCCCCAGGTCTTGCATGCGGTTGGAAGACAAGTCAAGGAAGGTCAGATTTGTGGAAAGCTTCCCAATTCCCCAGGTGTCCTTGATCCTGTTCTGGCCCAGCAGCAGGCGCTCCAGGGCAGGGAGCCGCCCTGACAGCATGCGTGAGAGGGCGTTGTCCTGCAGATTCAGCGTCCGCAGGGTCCTCAGTCCCTCCAGGGCATTGTGCTGGATGGCCCCAATGTGGTTGGACTTGAGGTTGAGGTGCAGCAATGGGGAAGAGCTTAGGCTCTGGAGAGTCTTCGTGTTCAGCTCCCCCAGCAGATTGTGGGAGAGGTCCAGGGACCAGAGGTGCTGCAGTCCAACAAAGGCCTCCCCACAGATCTCATGGATCTGATTGGATGCCAGGCACAGCGTGTGCAGCTCAGGGAGACCCGAGAAGACAAAAGGCCCCAGCTTGGAGAGGAAGCCGTGAGACATGTCGAAAGAGAGGACCCTGCTCCGGCTGAGCCCTGAGAAGGTGCTGGCAGAGAGGCCCTGCAGGTTATTGAACCCAAACCCCCTCCCAATGGCCCCCGAGTGCTGCAACTTCAGATGCCATATTTGGGCACCCGCCATGACCTTAAAGAACCGTTCAGCACTACCCACATCCCACGGGTTGGAGGAGACATCCAGAGTTTCCACTGTGATGTTGCGGAAGGGACTGGGGCAGGAGTGGTTGTACCAAGGGTCCCTATAGGACAGAAGGTTGGACGAGAGATCTAGAAGAGACAGGTGTCGTCCCCTGAGGTGGGTCAGATCCTCCCCGCAGATTGTCTTAATCCTGTTGAGCCGGAGCTGGAGGAAAGCCAGCAGCTTCAAGCCTTGGAAAGAGGAATCGGGTCTCAGCCTCTTTATCTGGTTCCCTGTGAGATCCAGCCTTTTGAGGGACACTAAATCTTGGAAGTAGCCACCCTCCAGCACAGTCTCGTCAAGGCCATTGGCATCCAGCAGGAGCACCTCAAGCTGCTGCAAGCCAGCCAAGGCCGTGGGTTGGAGGCTCAGCTTCCTGTTGCCCCCGAGGTCCAGGAACGTGATATTGGCCACCTTCTCAAAGGCCTTCTCTCCAATGGAGAATGATCCCCCTAGCTGACAACCCAGAGACAGCTTCCTGAGCCTCTCCAGCCTGGGGAAGGAGGAGGCTGAGATGTTGGAGAGGAGGTTGAAATTCAGCAGAAGGATCTGGGTGGATGGGTCAATTTCCGGCAGCGTCTCATGGTGTTGAGCTTGGCAGCTGGAGACCACTGAAGCCTGGACCCTGGAGGCATGACAGCTCTGAACGTCAGCCAGGGCAGCACTAGAGCCCAGCAGCCAGAGTGCTAGGAGACAAAGGTGTCTGAGCATGGTGGAATCTGCCAAAGAGTGAGAACGATGTTACTCCACAGCACCCACTCTTGTAATGGGACATTTATACTGTGCCTGCTAATGGTGCTAAGTGCAGATACAACCCACACCCATTCTGTGCAGCACGCTAGCCTCCACCAGTGATGGGTGGGAGATATATAGCGGTTGATGAGGCTGCTACAGGTGTAATAAAGCTGTCTCTTAGCCCAAGTGTAGAGGTTCCTGCTTGAGATTCCAGGTTTGATTCCTACTACTAACAACCCCCGAAGAGAACTGATGTTATACAGAGATAGCAAGGTAACTAAAAGGGGACTGGTCTACTACTATTGATTTTAGCTGGAAGCTGCTCAGACACCACTGTGATAGACTGCAAGATAAAACCCATAGATAGTGGGCTTCTGCCTCGCCCTGGTACAGCAAGAAGGGTCTCCATAAATGAGAGCTGCTAAGACTTTGTCAAAACATTTTTTTTTTCTGACAAAACTTGGCTTTTTGTTCAAGACTGAGTACTTGGTGGAAAATTTTAATTTAATGGAAAAATTTCCACTTGTCTGATTAAAAAACCTGGAAACTGAAAAATGTTTCAGTAAAATAATGTTGGTTTTAGGTAAAAGTTGTTCAACTTTTGGTTAAAAATCAACTTTTCATCTTCAGTGTGGTTTTTTTGGGTAATCATTTTTGGTTTTTGAAAAACAATATTTTTTAATGGAAAACTGGAAAAAATTGCTCCCAGTTTTTGGTTTAATTTTTTCCTCAAAGAAACAAGAACTTCCCACAGGAACTGTAATTTATTAAAATAATAAAATAAAGACAATGGGCTTTTTCTTAGCAGCTCTAACTAAGAGCCTGGGCTTGTGTCGAATATGGAGAGAAAGGGCCATCCCGGGTGCTGTGGTGCTAGTAACTGGACTCTTTGTGGGCTGGATAGGGTCTCAAGTGAGGTGTTTGTACAGCACTGGGCACAATGGGGCCCTGGGCCATGACTGGCGCTCCTAGGTACTACTTTGACACAGATAATTAAGGTGGAAAGGGGTCTGTCTGGGATCCTGGGTTGCAGGGCAAGAGATGTCAATCTGGGGGTCACAAGCAGGTAACTTCTCTTTCTTTCCCAATTTAAGAACATAAGAATGGCCCTACTGGGTCAGACCAAAGGTTCAGCTAGCCTAGTGTCCTGTCTTCTGACAGCGACCAGTGCCAGGTCCCCAGAGGGAATGAACAGAACAGGTAATCATCAAGTGATCCATCCCGTCGCTCATTCCCGGCTTCTGGCAAACAGAGGCTGGGGACACCATCCCTGCCCATAGTGGCCAATAGCCATTGATGGATCTATCCTCCTTGAATTTATCTAGTTCTTTTTTGAACACTGTTATGGTCTTGGCCTTCATAACATTCTCTGGTAAGGAGTTCCTCAGGCTGACTGTGCGTTGTGTGAAGAAATACTTCCTTTTGTTTGTTTTAAACCTGCTGCTTATTCATTTCATTTCGTGACTCCTAGTTCTTGTGTTATGAGCAGTAGTAAACAACACTTCCTTATCTACTTTCCCTACACCAGTCATGATTTTATAGACCTCAATCATATCTCCCCTGAGCCGTCTCTTTTCCAAGCTGAAAAGTCCCAGTCTTATTAATCTCTCCTCATACAGAAGCCATTCCATACCCCTAATCATTTTTGTTGCCCTTTTCTGAACCTTTTCGAATTCCTATATACCTTTTTTTGAGATGGGGCGACCACATCTGCACACAGTATTCAAGATGTGGGCGTACCATGGATTTATATAGCGGCAACATTATATTTTCTGTCCTATTATCTATCCCTTTCTTAATTATTCCCAGTATTCTGTTTGCTTTTTTGACAGCCGCTGCACATTTCGTGGATGTTTTCAGAGAACTATCCACAATGACTCTAAGATCTCTTTCTTGAATTGTAACAGGTAATTTAGATCCAATCATTATATATATACAGTTGGGATTATGCTTTGCAATGTGCATTACTTTGCATTTATCAACATGAAATTTCATCTGCCATTTTGTTGCCTAGTCACCCAGTTTTGAGAAATTCTTTTGTAGCTCTTTGCAGTCTGCCTGGGTCTTAACTATCTTTAGTAATTTTGTATCATCTGCAAATATTGCCACCTCACTGTTTACCCCTTTTTCCAAATCATTTATGAATATGTTGAATAGGACTGGTCCCAGAACAGATCCCTGTGGGACACCACTATTTACCTCTCTCCATTCTGAAAACTGACCATTTATACCTACTCTTTGTTTCCTATCTTTTAACCAGTTACCAATCCATGAGAGCATCTTCCCTCTCCTCCCATGGCAGCTTACTTTGCATAAGAGCCTTTGGTGAGGGACCTTGTCAAAGGCTTTCTGAAAATCTAAGTACACTATATCCACTGGTTTCAGAGTAGCAGCTGTGTTAGTCTGTATTTGCAAAAAGAAAAGGAGTACTTGTGGCACCTTAGAGACTAACAAATTTATTTGAGCATAAGCTTTCGTGAGCTACAGCTCACTTCATCGGATGCATTCAGTGGAAAAACTTTCTTTTTACTATATCCACTGGATTCCCTTGGTCCACATGCTTGTTGACCCCCTCAAAGAATTCTAGTAGATTGGTGAGGCATGATTTCCCTTCCCAGTTATCTGGTACAGAAGCTGATTTAAATGATAGGTTACAGGCTACAGTTAGTAGTTCTGCAATTTCACATTTGAGTTCCTTCAGAACTCTTGGGTGAATACCATCTGGTCCTGATGACTTATTGCTGTTTATCAAAAAAAAATTTCCAAAACCCCCTCTAATGATACCTCAATCTGGGACAGTTCCTCAGATCTGTCTCCTAAAAAGAATGGCTCAGGCTTGGGACTCTCCCTCACATCCTCAGCCATGAATACCGATGCAAAGAATTAATTTAATTTTTCCGCAATAGTCTTATCATCCTTGAGTGCTCTGTTAGCACCTCAATCGTCCAGTGGCCCCACTGGTTGTTTAGCAGGCTTCTTGCTTCTGGTGTACTTAAAAAAAATGCTATTACTTGCTGAGTCTTTGACTAACTGTTCCTCAAATTATTATTTGGCCTTTCTAATTGTATTTTTACACTTCATTTGCCAGTGCTTATGCTCCTTTCTCTTTTCCTCACTAGGATTTAACTTCAATTTTTTAAAGGCTGTCTTTTTGTCTCTCACTGCTTCTTTTACTTTGTTGTTCAGCCACAGTGGCTCTTTTTGTGTTCTCTTAGTGTGTTTTTTAATTTGGGGTATACATTTAAGTTGAGCCTCTATTATGGTGTCTTTAAAAAGTTTCCATGCAGCTTGCAGGGATTTCACTTTTAGCACTGTCCCCTTTAATTTCTGTTTAACTAACCACCTCATTTTTGTGTAGTGCCCCTTTCTGAAATTAAATGCTACAGTGTTGGGCTGCTGTGGTGTTTTTCCTGCCACAGGGATATTAGATTTAATTATATTATGATCACTATTACCAAGCGGTTCAGCTATAGTCACCTCTTGGACCAGATCCTGTGCTCCACTTAGGATTAAATCAAGAATTGCCTCCTCCGGTGGGTTCCAGGACAAGGTGCTCCAAGAAGCAGTCATTTCAGATGTCAAGAAACTTGATCTCTGCATCCCATCCTGAAGTGACATGTACCCAGTCAATATGGGGATAATTGAAATCCCCCAATATTATTATTGAGTTTTTTATTTTAATAGGCTCTCTATTCTCCCAAAGCATTTCACAGTCATTATCACCTTCGTGGTCAGGTGGTTGGTAAGATATCCCTACAGCTATATTCTTATTATTAGAGCATGGAATTTCTATCCATAGAGATTCTATGGTACAGTTTGATTCATTTACGATTTTTACTTCATTTGATTCTATGTTTTCTTTCACATATAGTGCCACTCCCCCACCAGCACGACCTGTTCTGTCCTTCTGATATATTTTGTATCCTGGTATTACTGTATCCCATTGATTATCCTCATTCCACCAAGTTTCTGTGATGCCTATTATAGCAATATCCTCATTTAATACAAGGCAGTCTAGTTCACCCATTTTATTATTTAGACTTCTAGCAATTCTGTTCTAGAAATACCCATTTCTATTGTGCGCTACAGCTGTAAGGTGCAGGCACAAGTAAAGCCATGAGGCTCTCAAGGATAGCTGAGCGTGCCTTTCCCTCCCATCAATGTCCTCATATCCTGGTTATCTCAGGGATTGGGTACAGGGCACTGTGCGGTCGAGGGAATGGGGAGCCCACTGGATTCCCTCTCCAGGGCAGTGACTGCTGGCAGTGACCAACAACTGCCTAGTAGCTTATGAAAAATGAGTGTGACCAGTCTCAGCTCAGCTCCCAGGGAACAGGTGACCATAACTGGCCCCTTCATCTCAGCAGAGGACCACAAGGACAGAGCTCCCCTCTAGCAGCCATACTCAGAAGGCAGCACCTAGGCATGCTGGCTGGGAAGCTTGCACTGCAGGCACCCTACTCTATCCTTGTCCAGAGCTCCCCCTCCCCCCCAGCATCTCCCCCATCCCTACCAGACCCTCTACTCACCCTGAGGGAGCGAGGATTCGTGCTGGAGATACTGCACAGCAGCCGCATTCACCACCTGTGCCCTTTGCCATCCACCCGTCTGCTCCAGCTTTATTTAAGCCCCCACCATGGAAGAGGACAGCTGCTCCCAGGAGGCTCCAGCCCCCACCTCGGTTGCTGTTTACTCAGCGGGTGTTCAGGAACTTGCGAAATAGGAAGTTGGGGGAAATTCCCCTCCGGGCCCCCTCCTGCAGTTACTGCTTCCTCAGGCCTTTGCTGTGAACGATTGCGGGTCACCCTAGCAAGCTGGTGTGAGTGGCCTTATATCTTCTTGAGTTAATGGGCCGCAGCCTTACTCTCAGCCCTGCTGCTCTAACAACTACACATCACTCCCTGCCCAGAGCTGGAATAGAACCCAGGAGTCCTGACTCCCAGTCTCCTACTCATACCAGTAAATGTGAGAAAGGCTGGCCATTTGGACTTGGACTCTCATGACCTCAGGATGCTTCAGACCAAAACCTTGTGCAATCCTGTCCCGAGGCAGATTCCTTCTTCATTCCCACTGGTGACCAGCTCCAAGCCTGAAGAATGAAGCTAGAGAATCCCTGGGTTGTTGCTGGCTTGGACACATCCTCCCTGTGTGCGCATGGGCAGATCACTGAACCTCTCTGGGCCTCAGTTTCCCATCTGTGAAATGGGAAGAATAATTGTTCCTCTGCCTTGTCTATTTAGATTGTCCTGGGGCAAGGGCTGACTCTTACTGTGTGTCTGTACAGCACCTGGCACAATGGGGCCCCAATCTCGATCAAGCATAGGCAGCCCCCAGCACAATGGGGGCCCCACTCTCAGTCAGAGTCTGTGAAACACCTGGCACAATGCAGGCCCTAGTCTTGATCAGGGTTTGTGCAGCACTCCATACAATGGGGCTCTGATTTCAGTCAGGGTCTGTGCAGCGACTGATACCATGGGGCCCCCGTCTCAGTGAAGGACTGTGCAGTGCCCGGCCCAGTGTAGCCCTGATCTCATCTGGGATCTGTAGGTGTACTGCAATGCCAGTGGTAAATGCTGCTCCAACACTGGAATGGTAACCAGGGGCCCTAGCCAGGACCACGTTTTGGCACTATGTTAGGAGGGAGGAAAAGGAGACAAGACCCGCAGCTGGGACTGCTCTGTGATAACACTTGATATTTCAGTCATGCCAGGAGAGAGCCTGGCCAGGGAGAACCAAACTCTCTGTCTCCTTGAACTGGTATTTTCCCAGGTTGTGCTTTACTCATAGTCAGAGCATGTTCACTTGCCCAACCCTGGAATCTCCCTGCCTCCCTGAGCAGCGCTGCAGGGCACAAGGAGTTAAACTCTCTGCGCACAGAGTGTCCCGGGACCCTGGGTAACTACAGGATGCTCAGGAGTGTTACCCAACTGTGGCCCTTTCATCACAGCCTCAGCTAGTGCCAGGTCATGGGGCATGTGCCGTCCTCTGAAGCAAACAGGATCGGTCCAAGTTACGAAACCAGGGATGTTCTGACTGCATAGGGGCCCGGCGTCTGGAATACAGGAAGCACCACGGAGCCATGAAAAGGCCCCTTCTAAACAAGAAGCTCTTGCTGCCATTGGAGTGGATAGTAAAGAAAGAACCAACTGCTAGACTGCTGTGAGCTGGTTACCCCCTAGAGTTGTCTGGCCAGGATTTAGATGGGAGACCGGGCAAAGGTGTTGCAGGGAGTGGTGTAGATTGCAGTGAACACCCTCTTCTTGGAGTCAGTGCAGATGCCCCATATGTGGTGAGGGGGCGCTGTGGTACAGGGAGTGGGCTCAGTAGGGGGGCACTATCCCCTCAGAGTCAGTGCCGGCACCAGTGTGGCATTAAGGGGTGCTGTGCTGCACGGAGCGGGGTAGGGGCACACTCCCCTCAGCAGCAGTGCTGATACTATTGAGGTGCTGTGGGGCAGGTTACCTTGCTGGGTGGTGTGGCTGCCGCTGCTCTGCCGTAGTTTTTTGGCAGACACACAATGCTGCGGTTCTAACCCTTCATGCAGATTAAAGACATTTTTCCCAAGCGCAGAAGCATTAAATGCACCTCACTACCCACATGCCAGCCTAGGTCAGTTCTGTCATCAGTTGCCCCTGATAGTACCAGTTAGATCAGGGGTGGGGGTTGCCCCTCCCCTTTAACTCCCTGTCCTAAACTGATGCTTTGGCACAGTATTAATGCTTGCTATTCTCTACACCAGAAGCAGGTAATTTCAGCAAGCAGTGAACAGTCTTTGTATAAACAGCTGTGGTGCCTGATCCCAGAGGCAGTTGAATCTAAGCGTGTATGTACACCACTGATTAAGGTGCAAGTGTAGCAAGGATAGACATACGCCTCTAGATTCCATATAGCTAGCATGGGTAACAACAGCAATGAAAATGTGGTGGCACAGGTATCAGCATGGACTAGCAATCCCAGTAGATGCCTGCCAGGGACCATGGCTACTTATCTGAGTGGCTAGCCCATGTTGAAGTCCATGATGCCACGTCTGCACTGGTGTCGTTACCTGCACACTCTAGACTAAAGCTAGCATCGGTATGCTTTCTCACACTAGTCACACCTTAATTTGCGGTACAGGCATATCCTTGGCACTGGGTGAGTGGTCTTTGTATAAACAGCTGCCATGCCCCACCCAAGAGGCAGGTGCAAGTGAGACTTAGGGTATGTCTACACTTAAACCATTACAACTATGGCCGCACCACTATAGCACTTCAGTGTAGAGAGTACCTGCACCAACAGGAGGGTTCTCCCATCTGTGTAGTTAATCCACTTCCCAAGAGGCAGTAGTGAGGACAACGGAACAATTCTTCCATCAACCGAGCGCCATCTACACCGGAGATTAGGTCAGCATAGCTGCATCTCTCCGTGTAGTTATGCAGCTGTAAGTTCCCAATGTAGACCACCCCTTTGTATCTTTCTGAAGGATATGACAAACCAATCCTATTTATTGGTAGAATCTGCCCCAGGCAATTACCTCTGACCTGGATGAAAACTGGATTTAAATTCTGTGCATGCACTGTGCTATTACAAAACCAGAATGACACTCCACCATTCCCACCCTGAAAAATGAAGATGGGAGAATCCTGTGGTTTCAGGGCAGGGTCGCTGCAGGCATTTCCCTTCATACACAGCAACCATACTGTGGTCAGCATCTCCCTTTCTGCAAAAATAGAAGTAAGAGAAAGATAAAGGAAAGTGCAGGGCCATTACTTAATGGAGAAGGAGAGCAAATAATGGCTGACACAGGGAAGGCTGAAGTGTTTAATGCCTTTTTTGCTTCAGTCTTCACTAAAAAGGTTAGTTGGGACCAGATACTTAATACAGTTATTATTAAAAGGGGACGAAGAACTCATTCCAGAATAGGGAAAGAACAGGTTAAAAAATATGTTGCTAAGTTAGATATATTCAAATCAGCAGGCCCTTCTTAAATGCACCATAGGGTAGTTAAGGAACATGCCAAAGCAATATGAAAACCAGTAGTGGTTATCTTCAAAAACTCAGGGAGAATGTGTGAGGTCTCAGACAACTGGGGATAACACCTATCTTCCAAAAGGGGGAAAATGGAGGACCCGGGGAATTATAGACCCAGTCTGATTAACTTTGATACCCAGAAAAAGATACAAACTGATTGTCTAATAATTTGTGCCTGTAAGTCCCTAGAGGATAATAAGGTTATAAGGAATAGCCAACGTGGATTTGTCAAGAACAAATCATGCCAAACCAACCTAATTTCCTTCTTTGACAGGATAACTATCCTAGGGGATGGAGGGGAAGCAGTAGATGTGATATATCTGGACTTGAATAAAACTTCTGACACAGTCCCACATGACATTCTCATAAGCAAACTAGGAAAATATAAAATTACTAAGTGAAATTACTATAAGATGGGTGCATAACTGGTTGAAACACTTTTCTCAAAGGGTAGTTATCAATGGTTTGCTGTAAACTTGGAGGACGTATCTAGTGGGATTCTGCAGGGGTCTATCCTGAGTCTGGTACTATTTAATATTTCCATTCATGACTTGGATGATGCAGTAGAAAGTATGCTTATAAAATATCCAGATGACACAAAGCTGAAGAGGGTTGCTAGCACTCTGGAGGACAGGATTAGAATTCAAAATGACCTTGAATTGTCTGAAATCAATACGATGAAAGTCAATAAAAACCAAGTGCAAAACACTACACTGGGGAAGGAAAAATCAAACACACAAATACAAAACTGGGAATAACTGGCTAGGCAGAAGTACTGCAGAAAAGGAACTGGAGGGCAACATAGTGGATCTCAAGTTGAATATGATTCAAGGCTGTGATGCTGTTGCAAAAACAGCAAATGTCATTCTGGGATGTAGTAACAGGAGCATCATATGTAAGACACAGGATGTAATTGTACTTGCTCTACTTGAGGTGAGGCCTCAGCTGGAGCCCTGTGTTGTTTTGGGCACCACACTTGCACACAAAAGGTTGTTCTAAAGATTAGTAGTTCTCCACGTACACACAAAGTAGGAAGAGAAGTAAATGGATTAGATTGCAGCCAGGGAGATTCAAGTTAGGTATTAGAAAAAACTTTCTAATGCCAACAATAAGCAAGGACTAGAACAGGTTATACAGGGAGCAGGCAGAATCCCCTTATTGGAGTTTTTAAGAACATGTTAGACAGACACTTGGCATGGATAGTCAAGGTAAACTTGGTTCCTACTCAGTGCAGGGAGATGGACCAGATGACCTCTTGTGGTCCCTTCCAGTCCTACGTTGCTATGATTCTATAAACCGCACAAAGTGAAACAACAGGAGGGGGAGAAGGGATGATATGGAGAAATACAGAGAGGCTGTAGCACATGGCAGCTCGCAAAGGCAAAAGCTCTTGCGCCCACATCCAGGAAGGACAGAGGAGGAGGCTATTGCTAGATGGGAAGGGAAGTTCAGACCCTGCAAGTAACAAGGCACCAAGGAAGCCATACATGACAGGGGGGTCTCTGAGATTGAGGCCAGTGG
Organism: Dermochelys coriacea; assembly: GCF_009764565.3. Taxonomy (NCBI): domain Eukaryota; kingdom Metazoa; phylum Chordata; order Testudines; family Dermochelyidae; genus Dermochelys; species Dermochelys coriacea. The sequence goes on from NC_050074.1 coordinate 32,386,848, forward strand.
AGGTAAGCCAACCCCAGAGCTTGCAATGAGCAACAGAGACATGATCAGATCATGGTATGTTTTATTCAGCACATTCCCCTCCCTGTCCAATAAGATCCAGGCTAGCAGCAGTGAGAATGTGCACATGGCATTCCCCCTCCCCCCGGTATGTTCACAGGCCATTCTCTGCCACGCTCTCAGGCACCCCTCACAACCATCTGATATGGGAAAGATCTGGTGGAATGGATGAGTCTGAGGGGGACACGTGTCCGCTCCCCGCATAGGAGCAAGCCAGTGTCTGCCTCAAGGCTGGGCTGACTCCCCTCATATCAGCCCCTCTCACAGATGACCTCAATGACACTCTGCTCCATGGGCACAGGGTCCAGGCAGCGGTGGGCTGTGCTGCCCACGATTTCATCTAGCAGGAAGTGCACCAGGTTCTCATCGCAGACAAAGCGCCACAGGTAAAGCTGTAGATAGTAGCAGTCCACCTGGATCTGCTGCAGGCCATAGCGCCCGAAGGTCCGCAGCCGCACGCATTCCAGGAAGGTCTTCAGGCTGATCTTGATTATGCCGGTCAGGACGGAGACCTGGGGAGCGGGTGAGGAGGTCATTCAAACACTGTCCCCTATGGGCCTGGAGGACACAGAGGGGAAGAATCACTTCCAGGACTCCTTTTGTGGCTGAAGTCTCTTGTGGAGGAATGAGGCCAGGTCTGGGCTGCACCCCCAGCCAGAGGAGCAAGTGGATCAGTGGCAGCTAGGGAATAGGGAAGTGTGAGAACACAGAGTAGGTGTGTGACGGCTCTAGAGGGAAGGGTCCTCAGAGGACGGTGGAGGTGTGTGGGGAGCTCTGTTCCTCCTTTAATGCCCTGGGTGGGGGGATTCCCTGAAGATTAATAGATCCTAAGGCCAGAAGAGACCACTATGATCAGATAGAGTGAGTGTTGGGAGCTGTGTCCCTGCACTGAGGGGGAGCTAGAGGACTGGCTGAGTTTAGGGGGCTCTGATCTGTGGCTCTCCCCCAACCCCAGGGTGGCAGCTCTGCTCACCTTGTTGAACTCCACAGGGCTGAAGATGTCAATGCGCTCAGAGAACAGCTTCTGAATGTTACTCAGGAGGTTAGTGTCCAGGGGGGCACTGCATGGGGTGGGGGGAGTGAGACAGAGACAGGGGGTTACACACTCACCAGCAGCCAGGAACCCCATTGCATAGCAGGGGATTGGATCTGGGCAGGCCTCCTCAACTGAGGCTGCGTCTGGGAGTAAAACATTGGGTGAAAGCCCTCTCCTCTCGGATGCAGGTAGGAGTGGGCCACCTGCCTTCGTGAAGGCTGCTCATCCCAACATTTAGCTAGGAGGGTAGACACCTCACTGCAGCTCTGCCAGTGCCTCTCAGTTCTGACCCGCAGCCCCCTAATATCCCAGCCCTGCCAGTGCCCCTCAATCCTGACCCGCAGCTTCCTGCTTTTCCAGCCCTGCACTTCCCCCACCAATGCCCCTCAGTCCTGACCCACTCCACACCCTGCCGCAGCCCCCTGACCTGGGCGTATAGCTGGGTGCGTAGCGGCTCTGCTGCCGGGAGCTGCTGTACACGGAGAAGGTCCTCTTGCTGGAGTCGCTGCTCTGGGCCTTGCGGACACCCTCCTCATACAGGAGGCCCACCTGCAAAGGGGGAGGCAAGAAGCCTGGGTGAGTGCGGGGTCCCTGGGGGTACAGGAAGCCCTGGATCCTCCTTTCCCCCACTGACCTGCACATCGATGGAAGTGGTGTCCTCCACCACCCTCTTCATGACTGCCCGCACGTTGCGCGGCTCAATGGTGTTGACCCAGTCGCGTGTCTCCACACTCTTGCGCAGCATCTGCGAGATGATCAGCCCCTGCACCTTCACATAGTGGTTGAGCAGCCTCTGGGCTGCCTCGCGGGCCTCCGCACACAGGCTGGTAACTGGGGTGATGGGGGAGTGATCCTAGGGAGGGAGAACAGCGGGTCAGTGGTGCCAGACTGGGCATTTTCCCCAACACCCACTAGCTCCAGGAAGGACAGGCTGCCCCCACCCTTCCACACACGTGCCACATAGCATCACCACCTCCATGTGGGTCAGGGTCGCTCAGCCTCCCCATGCCACCTCACCCTACTGCTCCACTGGCTCTGTGTGGGCAGGGGTGCTGCTGGGGATGACATAGGCTTCTTCCCCCCAACTCCCCACCAGCTCTGTGTGGGGCAGGGGCACCAAAGATGGCATGGGCTGCCCCCATCCTACCCTGCCCAGTGCCATCAATACATCGCTTCCCCCCAAGCTGCCCCCATCCCTGATGCTCCCCATGTCCCCATGCCTGCAGGTGGGGATGGAATCTCACACCCACTGAAGGAGTGGGGTGGTCAGATCAGCTGGGACCTGACAGGAAACCCTGTGGCATGCAGTAGAGCCAGGGAGGTGCATCCCCACTCACTAGATCTCCCACTGCCATCCAGCCTGAATACATATATCCCATCCCTTCCCCTGGGCAGACGATTCCTCAGCCCTGGGGATCCCAGCCCCGGGGACATCCCCTGGAAATTTGGCTTAGTCACACACTCTGGGGCAACTTCCTACGTGCTCCTCTTTGGGGAGACTGCCTCCCTAAGCCTGTTTAGGTCCATCCTACTAGCCCTTGGTGGGAAAGGAGGCCCTGTGGATTGAGGGACTTTGAACTGAAAATGGGGTCCCAGGTGGAGAATCTCCAGAGCCAGACAGACAGGGACTCTCCTCCCCCCATACTGAGGGCCTGGATCCTGGGGCGGAGGTGTATTTCCTCCTTGCTCCCGCATCCCAGGGGCTGGCGCCTGCCCACCTGCACTAAGAACTGCTCATCGGTCAGGGTGAGAATGTAGCTGATGGTGGAGGTCTCGTAGTCCAGGCAGAGGCGGGAGAGCAGGAGCAGCAGGGCGGGGGGAGTGGAGCCACCCTTGTCCCCCGTGGTCTCACAGAATTGTCGTGCCATCTGGCAGATGGACTTGATGAAGCCGACGATCAGGCCCTCGCGGACACCCTGACTGCAGAACTCACCCTGGGGGATGAAATGGGGGAGGGGTTCAGCACTTCCTCTTGCTGCCTGGTAGAGTGGCTCCTCCTAGACCCAGGCAGCAATCCTGACACCATCTCCCCACTCCATGTCTGCTCCTCCAGATGAAGACTGCCCATGGAATACACCCAGATGACAGATCTCGTGGGGCTGTGGGTGGGGATCAAAGGGCACCAGCAGAAATGCCATAGTGGGAGGAGTCCTAATAGCCATGGGTTGGGATTAGGGGGAAAGTTATAGGGAAAAGTTACAGGGACATAAGACTTGACGGGACCTCCTAGGTTATTGAGTCTAAACCCTGCTATCACAAGAAACCAGGCCATATCATCCTGGCCACAAACTCCCTTGTAAAACTAGTGGGTCTGTTTTCCCCCAACTCCACCTGCTGGGAGGCTGTTCCAGACCCTTCCTCCTCTGATGGGTAGAAACTTTCTCAATTCCAGCCTCAACTGATTCCTGGACACTTTATCCCCATTTGTTCTTGTGCCAACACTGTCCTTTAGCGCCAATAGCTGTTCTCCCTCCCTGGGGTTTGCAGTCAGATCCCCTCCTGGCCTTCGTCTGACCAGTCAAAACAAATCCAGCTCTTTTAGTCTCCTCTCCTAAGATCAGCTCTCCTTTCTCCTCATCAGCGTAGGAACTCTTCTCTGCACACGGGCCAGTTTGAAAATCTATCTGATAGATGGGGCTTTTCAGTCCACCAGATGAAGGCACAGCAAGATCCAATGGTTGGAAGCTGAAGTTAGACAAATGTAATCTTGAAATAAAGCAATTTCCTAGCAGGGAGGGTGAGTAAACACTGGAACAGCTCACCAGGGGAGCCGTGGGCTGACCACCACCTGGAGTGTGCTGATAATAGCTCATCTTAATTAATTAGCCTTTTACAGTTTGTATGGCAAATTCTACCTTCTGTGTGTGTGTGTGTGTATATCTTCTTATTATATGTTCCATTCTATGCATCCGATGAAGTGAGCTGTAGCTCACGAAAGCTTATGCTCTAATAAATTTGTTAGTCTCTAAGGTGCCACAAGTACTCCTGTTTTTTTTGTGGCTACAGACTAACACGGCTGCTATTCTGAAACCTAAAGCAAAACTAGATTTCTTTCTAAACTAGATCTCTTTCATGCTTTAATCCAGCATCTGGGGAAAATTCTACAGCCTGTGTGCGTAGGAGAGCACTGGGTGATCATAATGGTCCCTTCTGGTTTTAGAATCTATGAAAGGCCCACATTGCTCCTTAGTTCAGGAGACAAAACACACAGCTGAATTGTGTATCAACATAAAAAGGCACATGTATGGTGTAGTCTCAATAGTACAAAGTCCTTGTGGGGGACGGGACATTCAGAAATGCCCCAAGCTAGTTATGAAATCAGGGAGGTCCCAGCAGCAGCCAGGAAACCCCTGCAGACTGACACAGAATAGTATCTGAATGGAACACATTATTCCAGAGGTCCCCAAACTGGGAGGCGCGTCCCCACCAGGGGGTCACGGAGGAACCTTCAGGGACGGGGGACAGCAGGGACTGGGCCAGCCCCAGGGTTGGTGAGGGAGCACCACCCAGCCCCTCCCTGCCCGCAGCTCTGGTCCCAACCCAGCTGCATCCCTGGCTCCCAGCCCTGTACCTGCCCCTATCCCCAGCCTGGGGTGGGGCGGGGCTGGGAGCAAAGCTGCACCTGACTGCGGGCCCGGTTGCCAGCCCCCACCACACCTGATTGCAGGCTCGGTTGCTAGTCCCCCCTGTGGCTCCACCCCTGCCCCCAGCCTTGGCCACTGGCCATGGCTCTGTCCCCAGCCCCGCTCCTGGCCCCAGACCCACCCCCAGTTGTGGCCCCAATCTCGGCCCCCTTATCCCTATCCACATCGCTCCCGCACCCCAGCTGCAGCCTCCGCTCCTGGCCCCAAAGACAGGGGTAAGGGCACGACTCTCAAAAGTTTGGGGACCACTGCGTTATTCTGACTCCCTGGAAAGCCCATAGCCAAGGATTAGGTGTTTATGGCCATGTGGCTTAGAGGATAGAGCACTGGGACTCAACAGACCAGGGTTCTATTCCCAGCTAGGTGGGAATATCCCATGGCATCTGAGTGCCTTAGAATCTTCAACGTATCTATCCTCATAATACCTCTATGCAGCAGGCCAGAGCTAATTATCCCTCTTATATAAATGGGGAAACCAAGGCACAGAGCGGCTAAGTGACTTGCCCAAGATCTCAGTGAAAGCCTGTGGCAGAGAAGGAAATTGAACTTGTCTCCCAAGTCCTAGGCTAGTGCCTGAACCACTGGACCATCGTTTTGAGTTTCCTCATCTCTACAAATGGAGCTGATGATAGTGACTGCCCTTATACAGAGCTTTGAAGACGTCCTGATGAAAGGGCTAGAAGAGCTAGGGATTGCTGAGGGGCATCAGAACTGTTGGAGAAGAAACTGAATACCCCTGACCCTCAACCTCTAACTCCCATGGCTCACAATCCTCTCCTCCCCCGCCAGGCAGTGTCACCTTAAAGTAGGGCTTGTTGGAGAAGGTGATGTCCTTTGCTGTGAAAAGGTGAACGTAGGTGAGCACTGACTTGATCTGGTTAAGGACAGAGGCCGAGATGGTGCCCAGAAGCTCAGCCAGGTTGGGGCTCTCCTTGCCTGCCAGGCGCGGGGCAGCTAGTGACTGGCGCACATCTGTCAGACAGTCCTGGTAGAAGCTCTGCAGGGCCAGCAGGTACTGGCGGATGCGCTCCTTGGCGGCCCGCACCACAATCTCTGTGCCCTCTGCTGCCACGTTGGAGGCTGGCAGCAGCTTGGCCAGGGCTTGTAGGCGCCTATGGAAGCGATCCAGGGCCCGCACCAGCAGTGAGTTGTCCCCGACCCCTTTCTCCAACTGGATGCGCCGCTCCACCAGAGAGAAATATGTCTCCATGAGGGAGTTGACGAAGGCCACCAGCTTGTCCTGCGCCATGCGGGTGATGCCCTGCACCCCTTCTCGGCTGACAAAGAGCTCCTGGTAGGAGGCGATCACCAGGCACATGTTGCTGACAAAGATGTTGCAGCCACGGTCGATGAACTCCAGAATGTCAGTGATAGGGGCACTGCCTGGCTGCCCCAGCTCTGCTTCTAGGGCCTCCAGCTCAGCGTCCAACCGGCAGCAGGCATGGGAAAGGAACTCGTCACACAGCTCCTCTGCTGGTTCATCCAGCTGCAGCAGCAGCTCCACGCACTCTGCCAGGTCCTTTGCCCCAGAGCCCCCGTCCCTACCAAGGAAAGGAGAGGACACTGGAGATGCCAGGGGAGCTGACACATGGACCCCCCCAGCTCCCAATGCATCTGCAGCAGGGTTTAAGGGATGGCTATTGGAATTAATAACAGCATGCAGCTTCTGGACCTGGAATCCAATCCAATTGTCCCAATTGAAATGATAATTCTGAAACCTAATAATAGACCTCAGTGTTGCTGATTTCCACTATGCGGTCACTATTTGTGTTGCCGTTAAGTTTCAGAGTTAACAGCCTGACTGAAATGAATGGGGGAAGTTGGGTGATTAAGGTAATAGTTAACCCATCACCCTTTGGATCAGACCATTGCACCCATCTACCCTGGTATCCCTCCCTCTCTGGGTCAGACCAATGCAGCTGTCCCAACTTGCTCTTTGTCTACTCCCCCAACACTGAATCAGATCCAAGGGCCTGTACCTGAATTTCTCCCGCAGCTTCTGTGCCAGGCTGGCCATGATCTTCTGGCAGTCATCCTGGATGCCCTGGAAGGAGGGCATGTGCTGGTACTGGTGCAGGATAGAGCGGGCTTTGCTGTAGTAGCGCACTGCCTGTCCATAGGCCTCCAGCTCCACACACTTGGTGAGGCGGGCAGGCAGCTCAAAGAGGAACTGCAGCTTGCGCAGGAGCGTGTGGACCCCTGGGATCCAGAGAGACCCTGTTAGAGACAGTGCCAGCATCCCCTAGCATGCACTTCCTCCCTATGCCCTTCTCGAGCTGCTCAGGCAGAATATGGCCTGGAGCTCTTCATGGACCCTCCCACAACCCCTGTTCTATCCTGATTCTTCTATCCTGGGTGGTTTCCTGTGTTGCCATCTTGGCCCTAGATCAGGAAGACCAGGGTAACACTGCCCTCCCGAGCTGTGGAGATGAGCAGCCACAGCACTGGCCAAGCAGGGGAATGAACAGTGCAGCTACATGGATCTCCCTCCCAGGCTTCCCTCCATGCCTCATTTCTAGCCTTGGAAGCCTCAGATCCACTCCTGAGTCCCTGCCTCCTGAGAAGAGACTTGGTGTCTTGGCCCAGACAAGGCAGAGGACAGCACACCTGCCACCCTCTCCGCTCTTGAACTTCACATAGGATTTACTGTGTCAGATACAACCGATGAGCTCATCCAGCCTGACATGCCTCCCCATGCCACCCCTACTGCCCTGGATCAAACCCATGAGCCTATTCAGCCCCATATCCCTACCACCCCAGATCAGACCCTTGGATCTTTCCAGCTGGCTCAGAGGGCAGCTTGTGGCCAGTACCCGAGAGCTTGGTGATCTGCTCGTGCTGGTCCTGCAGGGTGCTGCTAATGCGGGCACTGAACTCCGTGATGACAGCCATGTTGGCAGCCAGGCAATCCATCTCGTCCTCCATCTTCTTGAAGTCATTCTTCATCTTGCGGATTGTGTCTGGGGAATAGAGGAATGAAATCAGCCAGGCCCAAAGATTCAGCCGCAATGCTAAGGACACAGGCCCACTCATCCCCCACATCTGGAGGACTGGGATCTGGGCAGCCCTGCATGGTACCTGTGGCTGAGATGAACTTGTTGTAGTTCTCATAGACCAGGGTCTGCATGTCGCTGTCCAGGGCGCGGATCTGCTTTACCATGTCAGTCTCACAGTCCATAAGCTGGGCTAGTGAGCACTCCTTCCGCAGCTAGGGAGAGTAACAGTGAGTGAGGGACATGGCCTGGGATGCCAGCTCTGCCAGTGCCCTTCAATCCCCACCTGTTTCCCTATTATCCCAACCCTGGGCTTCGCCCTACAGTTCTGCCAATTCCCCTCAATACTGATCTGCAGCCCTCTACAATCTCAGGCCTAGACTATGTGCTCTCCCCAGCTCTGCTGGTGCACCTCAAGCCTGACCTGCAGCCCCATCAGTCTCAGGCCTGTACCCCCCCTACTCTGCTGGTACCCCAAAATCATGACCCACAGCCCCCCCCATATTGGGGGATGGAGGTGCATGGGAGGGAGCAGGAAGGAGGGCTCCCCAGGAGAGGCAATAGTCACTGGCAGGGGTTGCAGTATTGAAAGGGGTTTGACAGGATGGTTTCCCTGAGAAACAGGCTATAAAGTCAACCCCTTTTTGAGAGAATCCCCAGGTGCAGTCGCTGCTGTGACAGGGTTCCTGGGAGTGAAGTGTGTGTGGAGTCCCGCCGGGGGAGCTACCCCCAGGAGTCTGGGACCCTAGTAGGGGCAGACCAGGGACTTGAGGGGCAAACCCTGGAGAATCAGCATGGGAGGGGAGGCTCCTCGGGCAGGGTTCGGCGACCCGGGGGGAGTCCGGCAGAGGGGTCAGTGTGTGTGGGGGGCTCACTGAGGCATACTGGGGGGAGCGCCTTGGTACACGGGGATCCATAGGGTCCCCCTGGGTCTGAGCACATCCAGCGTCAGGCAGCACCTTAGTGAGGAACACTTCCGGGTCGAAGTGCGCCCCATTGATGTCAGTAGGTCCCCCGGGATCCCCGCCTGGAGCCAGGCCGCCCCGAGCCTCCCCCGCCGGGTCCGACAGCCCGTAGTAGAGCTTCAGCATCCCGTGCGGCCGCCGCTTCCCGCCCGGCGCCTCCGAGCCGGGCTCGGCCGGGCCCGGCAGGGGACCCCCCTGGGGAGCCGACATCTCCCCCGGCCCAGAGCCACACAGGCTTGTTCGGACGAGGGGGAAAAAGACGCTGAGGTCATTTCCGGGAACAGTGACGTTCTGTGGAGACCATCCCCCCGCCCGACGGTGAGGTCATTTCCGGGATCAGTCAAGTTTTGTTGAGCGCTTTCACCCTCAGCGGCGGTGAGGTCACTTCCGGGATCAGTAACGTTTTCTGTTGAGAACACTCAGGCCCAATGGCCGTGAGGTCACTTCCGGGATCGGTAGCGTTCTCTTGACGTCACAAAAGCTCCCCTGTGGCGACGCTGTTGGACTATCTCTGCAATAAGCCTTTGGCGGCTGGGGGAGCGCAACTGTAACCACGAGAAGGTGACGGTTTGAAGGTGGCATTGCAACTGGATGGTGTCCTGTAATGAGCCAATGACATCATAGGTTTCGGAGTAGCAGCCGTGTTAGTCTGTATTCGCAAAAAGAACAGGAGGACTTGTGGCACCTTAGAGACTAACAAATGTATTGGAGCATAAGCTTTCGTGAGCTACAGCTCACTTCATCGGACGCATTCGGTGGAAAAAACAGAGGGGAGATTGATATACACACACAGAGAACATGAAACAATGGGTTTATCATACACACTGTAAGGAGAGTGATCACTTAAGATAAGCCATCACCAGCAGCGGGGGGGGGGGGGAGGAGGAAAACCTTTCATGGTGACAAGCAAGGTAGGCTATTTCCAGCAGTTAACAAGAATATCTGAGGAACAGTGGGGGGTGGGGTGGGGGGGAGAAATAACATGGGGAAATAGTTTTAGTTTGTGCAATGACTCATCCATTCCCAGTCTCTATTCAAGCCTAAGTTAATTGTATCCAGTTTGCAAATTAATTCCAATTCAGCAGTCTCTCGTTGGAGTCTGTTTTTGAAGCTTTTTTGTTGAAGGATAGCCACTTTTAGGTCTGTAATCGAGTGACCAGAGAGATTGAAGTGTTCTCCAACTGGTTTTTGAATGTTATAATTCTTGATGTCTGATTTGTGTCCATTCATTCTTTTACGTAGAGACTGTCCAGTTTGGCCAATGTACATAGATTCATAGATACTAAGGTCAGAAGGGACCATTCTGATCATCTAGTCCAACCTCCTGCACAGCGCAGGCCACAGAATGTCACCCACCCACTCCTATGAAAAACCTCACCCATGTCTGAGCTATTGAAGTCCTTAAATCATGGTTCCTGTTATTTCAGGTTGCAGCGTAGCAGCCGTGTTAGTCTGTATTTGCAAAAAGAACAGGAGTATTTATGGCACCTTAGAGACTAACAAATTTATTTGAGCATAAGCTTTCGTGAGCTACAGCTCACTTCATCGGATGCATTCCTGTTATTTCAATTTGTTAGTCTAGTTAATCTGTGCATCCATCCACAGATCTATCCCCATGCACACTCATCATCTAATCTATCCATCCGTCCCTTTCCACGCCCATCTAATCTAATGCATCCAGCCCATCTATCCATCCATCCCTATCTAATATTCCCATACATGCTCATCCATCCATCTATAATCTATCATGCATGGGGACAATCTAATTTGTTCATCAGTGTGATATCTCAAATTGGGGGTAAGAGTTTATAATGATTCCCCATCCTGTATCCTCTTTTCCCCTCTCCCAGCGTCCCTTCACTCAACCTTCTGCAATCCCTTCTCCTAGCCCCTATGGCTGTTCTGCAAACCTTTCTAGAACTTTCAGTTCTTTATGACCTCAGCACCCTGATACATGGATTCTGAACCACTCCTAGCCTGCAGTGAGGTCACGCCAACACTACAAACAGCGTGCAGCCTGCCTCCTGGAGCTAAGTACCCCCTCCAGGCATTATGGTCAGCATCAGAGTTACCAAGCAACTGGTCCTTACACCTAGCATGGGATGGAGAGATATGAGCTGGAAGGACTCCTTTGTCACTATTACTTTCCCCAGCAAAGTAATCTTCACCAGTGCCTCCCTCCTGCTGCTGCTGGTTCACATGGGTATCTTCGGAGGAGACCTCTACCACTTCACTGTGACCCAGAAGTTCAATCTCATGAGCTTTCATGGCACCACAGTACTACTGGTAAGGGGAGTCCCCTTGCTCCTTGTGTCTTGCAGTTTGGCCAACAGGTTAAGGCACTAGCCAGGTACTTTGGACACCTACTTTTTACTTTAATCTATGTCACAGACTGTGACCTCAGGCAAGTCACCTCATCTCTGAAGTGGAGATAACCCATCCCTACTGGACAGGGATCTACAGGCTCTGGTCACTGTCAGACCTTAGGTCCAATCCAGGTTGGTTATTCCTATACCCCTAATACAGTTGAATACTGAGGGATGTCTATAGTACGAGGAGGGCAGCATTAGGACTCCTGGGTTCTAGTCTCATCTCTGGGCAGGAGCAGTAAGACATTTAGGAGGGGAGTGGGATCTAGCAGGTTAGCACTGGAGAGTGACAGATCAGGGAAGGGTCCTGACCATCTCCTTGACCATTTGCATTGGTCTCTGCAGGTATCCCATGTGATGAGCTTTTACTGGGCCTTGCTTGCAACATTTTACACGTTGGAGGCCAATGACAAGGTTCTCAGGGGGTTTGCCCTGACCTCATTGGGTAAGTGACTCCATCCAGCTGCCTGAACTGATGGGTGTTCACAGCAAGGGCAACGGGAAACTCAGCTGAGTCTAACCAGTTTAAGTGGTTGGGGGGAGGGACAGGAGACAGGACTACTGGATTCTATCCTTAGCTCTAGATGAGAAGTATGCTCTAGTGGGAGCACCTTCCAAAGCCAGTTTGCATGGGACATGGCAGCTGGGATTTAGGCTCCTTAGCTCAGGAGGTTTCTGAGCATGACTCAGAACCACACAAGGGCACAGCTGGGGGACCGATGTGCGTGAGGGTGAAGGTATGGACACTCAGTTATTCTGGGGAAGACCCCAGGTGTTTAGCTGCCCCTCTGGTCCAGCCGCAAAGGGAAGCTGTGATTTCCATTCCCATCCCCTTGACCAGGGCTCTGGCTCTTTCCCCTCTAGTGATGAACTTCATCCTCTTCGTGGGCCGCTTCTGCCTGGACTACCTGACTATCGAATACAGGGAGGAGATTTACTGAACCCCATCCTGGCCTTGTCCAAAGCAGCCCTGGAGAGAGATGCACATGCAGCATTCATCCCCAAATCTGTCGGAATTGGGAAGCAGGGAGGAAAGGGGACAGTAACACACTGCTCAGGCTGTAGCCAAAATCAAGTTTAATAACAATACAGGATATTGCTGTAGTGTTAGTGACGGTGTCATTCATTAGTCATGTCACCTTCCTGGGAGGTGGGAGCAAGGCAGTCATTACAGCCAGGATCTTTCCCCCAACATGCCCAATGGGCGCTCAACAACTCAGGTGGCCAACCCTCAGTGGGAGCATTTGATGGCTACAGGGCTCATCCCATTCCATAGCAGTGGCCCATCACAACCCCCATCCCAACACCTTGACCATAGGGTCATGCTAAAGGGCATGGGCCCAATCCAACCCTCTGGCTCATGCTGGAACTAACCCAAGGGAGGGGAAGAGGTTCTGATTCCACCCCTTCCATTCCCCACCACAAACAGCTCCCACCCTTTGGTGGAAGCCCACAGGACTTATGTTCATAGCTCTCCTTTCCACTGGCAGTGGCTTGTGAGGAAGGTGATGTTTTTCCTCTACTGCCTTCCAGCCTAAGTTCCATGCCACCTCCCCTACCCCAGGGCTAGCAGAGCCATTAACAGAAGGGGGTGGGAGCTGGGGAGGTTGAAAAACAGATCCCGACTCAGGCCCAGTCAAAGATCTGGACTCAGGAAAACAGGGGGACTGGAGGCAATGGTAATTTTGTGGGCGGGGGGGGGGGCGTGGCGTTGGCTCTCTTTGGTCACTGAGGCCGCCCCATGCATTTCACACCCTGCAGGAAGAACTGTCTCCTATCAACCATTTCAATAAATAGAAGGAAAGCAACTGTATTCAAAGCATGAAACCCCATCCCCACCAGAGCTCTGAAAATCCACAAGCCAGGAAGTCTCTTTCCCTCCCACCCCCCCATCTTTAAACTCCAGTGCTGACCAGCATGTCCCATCCCCTCCCTAAACTCCAGAACAGAACAGAATATTTCACACACACATGCCCCTTTCCAGTAGGGGGCAGCCCAAAGCACCCATAGCAACAGCTCTGTACAGAGACGGGAGGGACCAGCTTTGGAATTACACCCCCCCGCCCTCATGAGACGCAGGGGGACACCAACCCCACCCCATTCTCATTAGTAAAATAATCACACCCAAGAGGCCCAGCCAACTCCTTCCCTTTCCCCCGGTATTATGAGATGGGAAGCGAAGGTTCCCCTCAACGGAGATGATGTTGGGGGAGGGGGTTAACAACATCTCATCCCTACAAATAATGCTGGACATAGAAGAGTGGATCTCAGTATTTGCCCTTTGAATTCTAGAAAAGTTAAGGCCCAGATAGTTACTGATGTGAAAAATTAGAATAGGTGAAAGAAAGTTATATCTCCCCCACCCCCCAATATAGCTCAGTAGGAGGGGAGGGTAAATGAGGATGTGACAAGGGGCTGGTTCCTGTTATTTGGTTCAATGAGCTGCATTTGCAAAACTAAAACGTGTGTGTGTGGGGCAGGGAGAGGGTTGTGATCCAGTGTCCATTCCATTTGAACCCCCAAAGGATATGTGGGAGAAGGGGGATGATAGAAGATTCTGCACCACTCCCATTCACAGCAAAGCAGAAGGGCAGTTTTATGTGGGGTCTGTGGGTGGGGCTAAAATCCTGCCCCATCCCCAGGCAGGAAAGGAGGTTTCTGTTGGAACAGGCGTCCCCCAAAAAGTCCCAGCAGCTGGCAGTGTCAAACAGATCCTCTTGTCTCCCATCTAGTTGAGACCAGGAAAAAAATGACACTTCCCTCTTTGGGGCAAAGGGGTTTTGGAGACAAGGATGAATAAACTATAAGGTAGCTTAATGTAGCAGATGAGCTTAGAATCAGAGAGCTCTGCAGCGCTTTGAGGCTACAGGAATGGGTCCATCAAATATGGGATGGGTTTTACAAGCCACCTCTGGGGAAGCTGAGTCTGCCCAGGATTGGAGAATGGGAAAGGGGAACAAAAGAGCCCTGAACACTTTCAAACACCTGCATTCAAACAACTGTGTTCTCACCCACTGAGACATTCTGGGCTGGCAAGTTCCAAGTGACAGACAATTGAGAGGCTCCATGGGGAAGGGCACTGAAGCCCAAGGTTTAAGGAGCCAGATGCCAGCTTCAGGGCGGCAGGGCTGTAATGCCAAGGAGTTCACGCTTCCAAGAAGCTGTGGGACATTTGCCCTTGAGTGCTGCTAAAATCAGCTCTTCTGCAGGAAGGAATGGAAATGCCCAATTTCTCTGCATATACCCCACCAGCAGCATTGCTAGTTACAGGGTGGGGAAACTGAGGCATGGAGCAGGGAAGTGACTCACCTGAGATTGCGCAACAGGGTCAGTGGCAGTGGGAACAGAACTCAGGAATCCTGGCTCCCCGTTTCCCTGCTCTGACCAATACATCCTTGTGGGCTGGCAATGGAACCCAGGAGTCCAGGCTTCCATTCCCGTGCTGCCTCTCACCTGCCCCAGTCCTTGGACACACTCGTACTAGCAGCACAAGCCCTCCCTGATCACCAGTGCTTGACGCTTTCCTCTTTCCTGGCCCTTTTCAAAGCTGAACAGCTACAGTGGCTGATTCTCAGCTGGAGCACGTAGCGACTAGAGAGCTCACTCCAGCCACCTCGGGGGGCCCAATCCGTAGCTGTACAAGTCTCCCCTTTCCTCCCAATCCTGCTCTGCCCACCCCACCTAGAGAGTTGAGTCTCATTTTTAAAAGAGGCCAAAGTCACTTCACACCCCCCTCACCAGTTTCATGTTTCACTGACCCAGCAGTGTCCTGGATGGAGGCTTCCCCTTGTACTCCCCCTGGAGCCACACTTGCAGCTGCCAGTTCCCAGCATCCCTGCCTTGGCAGGTCATTCTTGGTGCCCAGGGAGGAGCCACCAGCTCGGTTCATTCCTGGCCCACCCGGATGTGGGGGTTGAACATGGGGTCCAGGTTGGGGTCATTGTCGGCCGAGGCCCGGCCCAGCTTTGACATGATGATGATCAGAGTTAGGAAGCCGATGCCGCCAATCAGGAGGATGATGACAAATCGCTGCATCAGGGATCTTGGCTGCCGCTTCTTGGACCCAGAGCGATTCCTGCCAGGGGACTTGTTATTAGCATGACAGTAGCAGTGCCCAGAGGCCCAAAGCGACATCAGGGCATGTGCATCATTAGCAGTATTATGGTAGCGCCTAAAGACCGCAAATAAGATCGGGGGCACATTAGCACTATTACGGTAATAGCTACAGGGTGCCAACCGAGAGTGCGACCCTATCATGGATGTGCACTGGTTTCCTCCCACCCCACCACCGACCACTTACTTCAGAAGCTGTGCGAACCAACTGAGCGTTGGCCGCCGGCGGTACTTGTCCTCATCACAGTCGATTTGGGTGCTGGATGCTCTGCCACTGCCACCCCCACCCTCCCGGGTGTCATAGACCTTCCGTGGTGTAGAGGCTGCTGAGGAGATGGGGAGTGTAGGAACTTAGCAGAGAGCCATTGGCACCAGGAAAGGAGAAAGTGGTGGTGGGGGGTACAGGCACCCCCCCCAACCTGATTGTCCCCCCTTCTGCCACAGCTAG
The DNA here is from genome assembly GCF_009764565.3 of Dermochelys coriacea. Taxonomy (NCBI): domain Eukaryota; kingdom Metazoa; phylum Chordata; order Testudines; family Dermochelyidae; genus Dermochelys; species Dermochelys coriacea. The sequence continues at coordinate 32,402,473 of NC_050074.1, forward strand.
GCAATCCATACACCAGTTCTTCCCCAGCCCTGTTGGCTGTGGTTGATCCAGACTCCTTTGCCCCTGAGTTATCTTGTCCTCTAAGTGGGCTCCTGATCCAGACAGGAGTGAATGAAAACAGCCTAAGGGACATGAGACACACAACCGCTACCCCACTCAGAAGGGAGCCACTAGATCCTCACTTCTTAGGGGCTGTGTCCCACTGATTCATAATCCCCTCACCGCCGCAGGAGAGGACAACAACGCTGCTCACCTGCATTGATGGTGATGGTCTCATTGCTAGCATTCCCCATGTCGATGACTGAATGCTCCTCCTTCACGCCCCCATTGTTCACACCCTGCTGCTGCTGTGGGGAAGAGAGGCCAGACGGAGCACTGTAGGAATAGGCCAACATGGCACTTTGCTGGATGGTCTCCTCTGAGCTGGGGCCTGCAGTTGCTGCCAAGAAAGGAGGTAACAAAATGAATCCTGTGTGGAATGGGGCAACCTAAGACAGCTGGCTTCCATCTACAAAGCCGGGACAGCAAACTGTGACCCACTTGTTCCATGGATCTCTGTGTCAGGGGCCTAACTAGACATGATGCCCTAGAACTGAAAGGTCTCATATCCCATTCTTTGATCCCTGAAAGCCAGCCAGTCTTCCCCTCCCATCACCTTAGAAGAGACAGCAGATGAAATTGGACCCCTTGGTCTCATCCCAGACAGCAGGGAAGTGGGGAGTCTGGGCTAGATGCGTCCATTGGTCTGATCCAGTGTGGAAGGAGGGGTTAGCAGACTAGGTGGGCCCCTAGGTCTGATCTAGTGTGGTGAGGGTGGGGGAGGTGGATACTGGGCTAGATGGGCCCTGTGCAAGCATTAGTGGAGCCATTCCCATGCCCATAGCCCGGCAGCACTTACCAGAGAAGCTAGACCAATCAGTGTAATCTGTGGTATCAGGCGACTCTGTCTCTTGTATGGTATCAGCCTCATCAATCTGAAGAGAACAGAAGAAAACTGCATCAGACCTTAGACACCAAAGCAAACTCTGCCCCATCAGCTCAGCCAATCCTAGATAGTGGTTGCTGCTCAAGCCAGAAGCTAGATCAAAGCTGGTGTCCCCTCTGTCGCATCCCCCAAGAGGGGAAAGGCCCCATACTCTGTTCCCCATCTCCGGCTGGTACATTAACAGCAGTATCTGTCCAGCTTGGCTGTCCTCTTGGCTCCCATCTTGAAAACCCTCAGAGAGCCCCAAAACAAGAGGATAGTCTCATGGGCAATCTCTTACCAGTGGCAGCCCAAGCCCGGCCCGAGCCCAGTTCACAGTCGACAGTTTCTCTCGCAGCACTGAGGCCACTGGACTGACCAGGTTGGCTGGGGGGAAGATAGGACCCTTGCAGCTGGGACACTGGTAGCCAGCTGGGGCCGTGTTCTTTGGGAGCTGGTTTGCCATCTCGTTGAGACATGACCAGTGAAACAGATCTGCAAAGGTGAAGAGCATGGAATGTCTTTAAGTGAAGGGTCTAGATCAGTTACTCCCCTAGTCAGATCTACTTCACAAACATCTCCCCTTCCATTAGTCCCCAGGGGCAGAACAGCTGCTGGAAAGTAAGCTGGAGACCATTCTACCATAGACATTGTATTCATCCACTCAGTTGTCATAATTGTAGGGGCTTTATTCCCACTCTCAGAGGCCAGCTGGCTCTTATGTGGGGGAAAGGGGTGGGGGGATCTGTGTGTAGCGATACCCAGTCTGATGAAGAAACTACAAAGACAGAATAAACAGGATGCCATTTTGGCAATCACTTTTCTGACCCAAGTTTTAAATTTGCTTTAAAAAAAAAAAATCAGGCTTTGGTGGCCAGGACTGTCACTTGCTAATGAAAAGAAAACCAAGCAAAGCTCTTGAAATGTCCCCAAAGCCATGGCTAAAAGTATCTCACCATAACACACAAGCCGGGCAGTATCTTTGGTGGACAGGAGGGTGTTGCAAAGACGACAATTGGGGTTGTAATCACTGTCCTGAAGCCACTGGAGATAGGACTGAACAATGCACTGGAAGATACAGGAAGTTAGTGACAGAAAGCCCATGGTATGGGTGAGGTAGGGTTGCAATTGGAGGGGCAGCACAAGAAAAGACTTTACATTTTAAGGCCTAAAGGGACCATTATATTAGTTGAGTCTGAACTCCTGCCTAGTACAAATCACAGAATCTCACCCAGTGATTCCTGCACCAAGCCCATAACCTGTGTCTGAGCTGGAGTATCTCTTGTAGAAAGATGTCCACTTAGGACTTAAAGATTGCAATGGACAGAGAATTCATCACAATCCTAGGTATGAAGCATTTGTAGATGGAAACATCCAATGAGGTCTATGCTAACAGGCCCCTGGACAGAATTGTGTAAGGATCAGAGGAAATATGAGGAAGGTGTCCATTGCTGGATATTAACAGGATGCGCCGTTCCAGGAGTCATGACACAGGATAGAGGAACACTGATAACCAAGAACTCAGGTTGGGGACAGGGGAAGAGGGTTGTTGAGCAAAGAGGACTTTCATATTTGATCCAGGTTGGTAGCAATTGAACCAGTGTCCAAGAGTCCCCATATCCCATTCCCCACCCTCCTGAGCTAGCTGGTCCCCCCTCCCGGGGGGCCAGATTATATCTGATGTCCTAGCGACTCCCATTCCCTGAAATGCCATTGCTCAGCAGCCAGACTGGAGCTGGAGTCCAGTTACCTTGGAATGGTTTGCGACGAGGCAGCTCTCACAGACATTCACTCGGTGCTCAAAACAGAAAAGGTTGGTGACTTTCCTTTTGGGGCATTTACACAGCCCCATGGTGCTTCACTGATAACACAGCAGGAGAGAAAGCGTACTGAGCAAAATCAAAGCCCAGATCAACCCCACTCCCCTCCCAGCGCTGGGACAGAACCCAGGAGTCCTGGGTCCCAATTCCCCCTCCACTAGACCCCACTCCCCTCTCGGCTCCAGGAGTCCTGTCTCCCAGTCCCCCCACCCCCGCTCTAACCACTAGAGCCCACTCCCCCTCCCCAGTGCCAGGGAGGGAACCCAGGAGCCCTGGCTCCCAGCCCCGCTTTTCCCCTCCATAGGGTCCCCCTGACACTCACAGGCTCCTATTGAGGCTGAGTCCGCTGTTGCCACGTCTCTTCCGGGTAGGACGCAGTTTGATGACGTTGCGACCTGAGACACGGCCCGCCTCCCGGCGCTCTCAGGGAAAGGTCGGGTTCGAAGCCTCGCGAGAAGTAGCTGCCGCGTCACTGCCACTGTAGCGGCGGGTGATTCGAACGGGGCTTGGTGGCGGGTTCCAGCCCGCTTGGCGCGGAGCGGGCAGGCCCACGGATGGCGGGCGGGGGGCAGAGGCGGATCCGGTCTGCGGGCGCGGCCCCAGCGGGGAGCGGAGCCCGCGGGGGTGAGTGCGGCCCGGGGTTCACCCTGGGCGGGGAGGGGGTCTGTGCTGGGGGTAGGGTCTCTGGGGGGCACTGGGCACGCGAGGGGCGGGGTCTCTGGGGGCGCTGGACACTTGGGGGCTACGCGGGGGGCGGGGTCTCTGGGGGGAATGAGTGCACGGGGGTACACTGGGGTGGGTCTCTGGAGGGCACTGGGTACGAGGGGGGGTATGCTGGGGGTGGGTCTCTGGGGGGCACTAGTATCAGATGTTTCCCTCAGGTTGGGTCTGGGGCAGTAATTTCTCTTAGGGGGATTCCAGGAGGAGCAGGATACAAGGAAGAATCATAGACTATCAGGGTTGGAAGAGACCTCAGGAGGTCATCTAGTCCAACCCCCTGCTCAAAGCAGGACCAACCCCAACTAAATCATCCCAGCCAGGGCTTTGTCAAGCTGGGCCTTAAAAACCTCTAAGGAAGGAGATTCCACCACCTCCCTAGGTAACCCATTCCAGTGCTTCACCACCCTCCTAGTGAAATAGTGTTTCCTAATATCCAACCTAGACCTTCCCCACTGCAACTTGAGACCATTTCTCCTTGTTCTGTCATGTGCCACCACTGAGAACAGCCGAGCTCCATCCTCTTTGGAACCCCCTTCAGGTAATTGAAGCCTGCTATCAAATCCCTCTTCTCTTCTGCAGACTAAACAAGTTCTGTTCCCTCAGCCTCTCCTCTTAAGTCGTGTGCCCTAGCCCCGTGATCATTTCTGTTGCCCTCTGCTGGAGTCTCTCTAATTTGTCCACATCCTTTCTGTAGTGGGGGACCCAAAACTGGATGCAGTATTCCAGGTGTGGTCTCACCAGTGCCGAATAGAGGGGAATAATCACTTCCCTCTATCTGCTGGCAATGCTCTTACTAATGCAGCCAAATATGCCATTAGCCTTCTTGGCAACAAGGGTACACTACTGACTCATATCCAGCTTCTCATCCACTGTAATCCCCAAATCCTTTCTTTGCAGAACTGCTGCTTAGCCAGTCGGTCCCCAGCCTGTAGCGGTGCATGGGATTCCTCTCCATGGGAGTAGCATGTGGAGGATCATTTGTTGGAGTACTGACGGGGGCTTGGGGAGCAGGGTATGAGGAGAAGTGGGCACATTTCCTGAGGGCTGGGAGGGGGGTCCTTGGAGAATCAGGATGTGGGGAGGGGTCCCACTGGAGGAGCAGGGTGCATGGGAATGTCTCCCTCAGGTTGGAGAATTCCTTGGGGTAGGATGCAGGACTGGAGGGTATTTCACAGCTTCCTAACATCTTATGCCTATGAAAAGGCAAACACCAGGAGGTAGAAAAGTACTGAGAGGCAGTTAAATGTCCCCACATTGGTAGTTTGGATGAAGGTAGAAACAATCAACTTTCAAACTTTTCCTCTCTCCTTCACTTTCAGACAATGTCTCCCCTCCTCTGAGGCGCAGGTCTGAGAGGATTGCAGGGTCTCCTACCAGGCGTGGCCCCCAGAGGAAACCTCTTTTGGAGAAGAAGATGGTGGGGAGCCCAGTGAGTAATAATGCATCCCTGTTAGTACCAAATGTTCCCAAATCCAGCTGTGGGAGGGTTTGGAGTAGGTTATAGGAGCCCTGAAAAGCTAGATTTCCCATTCTGGAGAACTCAACAGGCTGTCAACCTTAAAAGTCATCCTGAGTTGTGCCCTCAGTCTAGAAGCATCCCCCATGCAGAAGTCCTTTGGTGCTCTGATATTATCTGCTCACCCAAGGCACTTTCCAGTCTGGACTGTTCCTTGCTTGTTTGGATTGTAAGCTCTGCAGGGCAGGTGTCTTACTCAAGTGGTTTGTTTGTACAGTGATGAATCTGTTCCTTATTATTGCAAAGCAAAGAGCTGCAAACTTGCTCTATGTCTTATCCTTTGCACATATCCTTGGCCATATGAGGAAAAGGGATTTAGCTGCAGCATCCCTTTAAAAAAAAAAATGGATTGGGCAGATGTGCAAAAAGTGCAATGCTTGGCAGTATGAAGGCTGTCTAAAGTATAAGCTCTTTGCAGGCTATTGCCGCTTCGTAAATAATGCACCTGGATGTGGGCTTAATTGTTGGCACTTCAGAAACCATGTATAATCGTCATGACTAACTAGAAGCTTCTCTCATCTGAAAACCACTCAGTGGCCTGCGTGAGTCAATTGTGTTTCTTAGTCCACAAATACTTATATTGCTTAACTGACTTACTCGTTGGCAGCCTTGACAGAGAATGGAATGGGCTGCAGATGCTGAACTCTTGTTCACTAGAGAAGAATTGGGGCGGGCAGGCACTGCCCTTGTTGCACTTGGGCTGTGGATAGGCAGAGGCAAAGATTTTAAGCCCATCTCCCAGCAGGGTCCATTCTGATCAGCTGGGCTCACCTGCATATCACAGGCTAGAGAGCCTCACTCATTGTTGCATCAAGCCCATTACTTCTGTTTGAGCTCCACCATGTCTTTTCAAAAGACAGCTAGTCTTGAGTTAGACGTCAAGTAATGGAAAATCCATCATGCTCCTTGGTAAAACTATTTCAATGGCACTGCTAATAGCCATTAGGAACTATCTGCATGCACTCCAATTTCATTAACTGTGTTGGGTGCAGGTGTATTGAATGGTGGAGGAATAAGTTGGAAGAGTTGTGATGTGATCTGGGAGGGCTGTGGCATTGTTCTTGCCACTAGGTCACACTGTTGCTATGTGCTTCCTACGTGCCTCCCTGTACGCTTTGTTTTAGTGGAATGGAGATAGTCGTCATGCATTGAAATATTTGGAGCATGGAGTTGTTTACAAGTGCTGAGAGAAATCTCAGACGTGGTTTGTGTCCAAAGAAGTTTACCTTCATAATACTTGTGACAACTGAGCACTCCCGAGCAGTGATGAATTATCTGACCAAGATTTCTGGTTTCAAAGTGAAATCCATCAATAACCCCTTTTACTCTACTGTCACAGTTTACTGTTTATTCAAGTGCCATGGCTGTTCAGACTCTGCTGAATTTATTTTTTAGACTGAGCCACAGCATGATTTCCTTGCAGAAACTGCTCCTGAATTTTGGGGGCATAATCTGGCAGAAGGTTTATGTCACCGACGTACACAGCTATCCAGAAGGCATAATTGGTCCAGTCAAAGGCAAAAAATAATTGTAACATATCTACAACCACCACAAGATGCAGATCCCTGTTGCTTTCACATTCTGCTCTAATGAAACGCATTAGGATGTTGGCCTAGAATTGGGGTTCTCAAACTGGGGGTCATGACCCCTAAGGGGGTCTCAAGGTATCAGCATCCACCCCCAAGCCCCCTTTTGCCTCTAGCATTTATAAGCTGTGGCTTGCTTTGTGATGGGTCACCAATACAAAAAATTGAGAACCACGGATCTAAGCTAGGAAAATCGGAATGCTGGGACTGGTGCTGGAATGGCAAGACTAGCCAGGTTAGGAAAACCAGAGGACCTACTCAAAGGGAGTTAATGCAGGAGCTACGCTTCCTGTTGAAGATCAAGTTGCTAAAGACCTCCATCTGTCATCCACAAATGGACAGACTAGTTGAGAAATTCAACAAAACCCTGAAGGCAGTGCTGAAAGATTTGTGTCCTTTGATCGCAAGCATTGAGAATCAGCTACTTCCTCCCCTTTGGTCCACCATAAGGGAGATGCTGCAAGCTTCCATCAGGTTCTCTCCCTTCAAACTGTTATTTAGCAACAACCTCAAGAGAGAATGGCTCTCCTGTACAACGGCTGGCAGGAGCAGGAACTGAGAGCATCCAAAGGGGCCCAGGATGTTCTCCAGTTCAGGAAACTCCTCCAATTCCATTTGCTCACTAAAACCTGTTGGGGTCCCAGCAAGCACAAGAACAGGGTGCATGGCTCTAGATCTTCCAGCCCAGTGATAGTGTAGTTACTACTCCCCAGCACGGAACCCAAGTGACTAGCCAGATGACAAGAGCCTTTTGAAGTGGCTCATCAGCTTGGCCCTGTAGACTGTGAGGTCCACCTGCTTGGGAGGTGGAAAGAAACTACGGTCTACAATTTGAACCTGCTGAAGCCTTGGAAAACCAGGGAAGGGAAGTTGACCACTCCTTACCCACCAGAAGCTGAATTGGGATTTCGGGCATCCATTCACCCAGAGCCAGCACACATGCAGAGAGAGGTGCTGAACTACCTGAACAAAGAGCTTAGGTTTTACTATTGCTGAGGCCTTTCCCGCTATATTCTCTCCTGCACCCAGCTAGCCCCAGCTGATACACCCTCTCATCAAGATGGTCCCAGAACAGCAGGCTAGAGACCCCATACCCCAGAAAATGTGGGAGACAGTCCGGGAGCTACTGGAACATTTAGGGTCCGTCAGCTATATCAGTACCATAGATCTTTAAAAAAGGGTATTGGCAAATCGCTCTTTTCAGGGTTCCTTCTGAACTCTGGGGTACAGATGTGGGGACCCACATGCAAGACCCCCTAAGCTTATTTTTACCATCTTAGGTTAAAAACTTTCCCAAGGCACAAATTCCACTTTGTTCTTGAACAGTATGCTGCCACCACCAAGTGATTTAGACAAAGAATCAGGGAAAGGACCACTTGGAGTTCCTGTTCCCCCAAAATATCCCCCCCAAGCCTTTACACCCCCTTTCTTGGGGAGGCTTGAGAATAATATCCTAACCAATTGGTTACAAAGTGAACACAGACCCAAATCTCTGGATCTTTGGACACTGGGAAAAAAAATCGTTCTTAAAAGAAGAATTTTATTAAAAAAAAAAAAAGAAAAGGTAAAAATCCCCTCTGTAAAATCAGATTGGAAGATAACTTTACAGGGTAACAAAAGATGCACAAAACACAGAGGAATCCCCTCTAGCCTTAGTTTCAAAGTTACAACAAAACAGGAATAAACCTCCCTCCAGCAAAGGGAAAATTCACAAGTTGAGAAAACAAAGATAAACTAATACGCCTTGCCTGGCTGTACTTACAATTTTTGTAATATGAGACTGGTTCAGAATGGTTTGGAGGACATGGATTGAAGAGCAAATGAACACAGAAACAATCCAAAACAAAGCCTCTCCCCACCCCCAGATTTGAAAGTATCTTTTGTCCCCATTGGTTCCTTTGGTCAGGTGCCAACCAGGTTATTTGAGCTTCTTACCCCCTTATAGGTAAGGAGGAATTCTAGGCTACCCTTAGCTGTATGGTTATGACAGCCCTTCTGTCCCAAAATTCAAGAAAAAAGAGTCTTCTTGACGGACTCCCTTTGGGCTCTTCCACTTCTAGACAATGCCCTTTGGTTTAGATAGAGTGGTAGCAATGTTTCAGCATTTAATGGACAAGGTGCTCAGGCCTCATCAGCAGTACGATGCTGCATATTTGGACAACATTGTTATATATAGCAACAACTGAGCCTTCCTGCAACAAGTACAAGCCATCCTCCAGTCCTTGGCTGAAGAAGGTCTCATAGTCAATCTGTCCAAATGCAAATTGGCAAATCAAAGTGTTACTTACCTGGGTAATAATGTGGGATGAGGCCAATGTAGGCCACTAGTTAGCAAAGTGAAGGCAGTGTTGGCCTACTCAATTCCTTGAACAAAGAAAGCAGGTAAGAGACTTCCTTGGACTAGCTGGATATTACAAGCGGTTTGTCCCTTGTGTCACCACCATTGCATCCCCTCTGACGGACCTAATAAAAGGTGGTAATCCAAAGGGGGTCCACTGGAACAGCATTTGTGAGAATGCCTTTAACATACCTGTGCCAGGAACCAGTCCTCTTCCATCCAGATTTTTCAAACGGGTTGATTTTAGAGAAGTAGGCCTGGGTGCTGTGATGTTAGAAGGGGTGAATGGTGAGGTGCACTTACTTCTATACTCATGTAGGAAGCTCTTTCACAGGGAGGAGGCCTATTCCATGGATGAAAAGAAGGCACAGGCAGTGAAGTGGGCGTAGAATCTCTTAGGAATTATTTTTTGGGTAACCCTTTTCCCTCATTACGGCCCATACCTCCCTCTAACCATGATGAAAGAGATGAACCTGCACCTTATGGGGTGGTAGTTAGCTCTCCCAACACTATACTTTTAGTATACAACATCATGCTGGAACAAAACACAGAAACGTGGACATCATTTTGCAGGGAATGGAGAAGTTGGGATTGGACAGTGGGGGTGTTGGGCCCCTGAGGAGTGGGGTATGTAGTGGGGTAGGTTCGCACCCCAGCCAGGAAAGGATTAAAGAACTTCTCTGGGCACAGTCAGGCCCAACTTGGCCCACCTTTTAGGCCTGGATGGCACCTTGAAAGGGAGAATCTAAGCCTAGTGCAAAATGGCATTCCGTGAGAGCTCCCTAGCCCTGCAGAATGGGGGGGAGAGAGAAGGTGATGCTTTCTAGGGGTACCCAAGGTTGTGAGGTACCTGACAAAGCCTTGTCTGTCGCTGTTGTGGGTCAGATCCCCAACTCCACTGGCTGTGAGCAACACAAGTCCTACCAGGCCCAGCTATCCATTTGCAGGCTAGCGATAGCATGCTCGAGCCCTCTGTCTCCCTGGACAGCTCCTGCACCCCTGGACATTCATAGTATTTGCAAACTTGCTGCTTGCAGAGGAACAGAGCACCCCCGTCATCTCTGATCAGCGCCCCACTTATCACACAGCACTTAGATATATTTATAGTGAAATCAAGTATATTTATTTAACAAAGCGTAGTGGTGCAAAGAGTGGCAAGCAGAAGTATTGGAAACAGATGGCTATATATAGAATCATAACACACATTCTAGAGCCTAGACTTAATTAATAAGTTACTCTCATGCCTGGTAGAGTATTTCTCACCCAAAATCCTTGCAGAGCTTTTCAGCCAGGCTGGCTGTGACCCTCCTTTCCCAAGACAGCACGCTGCCTACTAGATGAAGGATACAGTGTGTTCCTTTACACCCTAAGATATCCCAGAACAATCCTTTGTCTTCATTCAAAAACAAGACATCCCCTTCAGTTTTCCTCTCTTGTAGATTTCATGGTTTTTCAATTTGTACTTGGCTCAGTATGCAAACAGCCATACTGTATGAGGCACATAATACACAAATAGCCAGACAGGGACAGAGGAGTATTTCTGAGGTATGTCACCTCCTGGTGACCTGCCTTAACTCCAAGACCTAAAAAGCATAATTTATAGTATAGATGCATAACTCCTTAAATATCCATACATACATTTCACACTAATTATGATGACAGTGGACTACTGGCTGTCACATGCCATCCTTCAGTGAACTATTATGCAGATATCTGGCTCAGGATCACATTAAAACCTTATGCACGCCCTGTACCCTCTGCCATTTGGCATCATCGGTCCTTGAGTCAATCATCCCCCCCTACATTGTTGCAGTACGGTCAGCCACTGGCTAATCCACAGAACCCTCTTGTCTACACAGTGCATCCACCACTACACTTTCCTTGCCTTGAATATGTACAATTTCCATATCATAATTTTGAAGTGCTATATTCCAGCATAGCAGTCTGGAGTTGGTATCTTTTATTCTGTGAAGCCATACCAATGGAGAGTGGCCTGTTAGGACCCTGAACTTTCTGTTGAGCAGGTATGGCCTTAGCTCCCTGACACCCATACAATTGCACAACTTTCTCTTTCTATAACAGTGAAATTTTGTCCAGTGTGGGGGGATCAGTTTTTTACTTAAGAAAGCAGTAGGATGCTGCTTATTGCCTTTGCTCACTTGCATCAATATAGCCCCCAGGCCTGTATTGGATGTTTCTGTGCAGAATTCAAACATCTTGTCAAAGTTTAGACTAGCTTCTCTGACAGAACTCTTTTCACTTTTATTAAAATCTTCCTCACAGGCAGTAATCCAAACCACCATGTCAGGCTGCGTTTTCTTGCAGAGGTCTATAATTATGTACACAAGGTCTCTGAAACCCTCCACAAACCCGAGGTAATAATTTGCCAAGTATATAAAAGACTGAACTTGCTTTTTGGTTCAGGGCATGGGACAGTTAACAGTGGATTCCACTTTTAAGGGATCAGGCCCCCTCCAATCCAGTGACCTAGATAAGGGACTTTGGCTGTCCCTGTCTTATGCTGTAATTGTGAGACCTGCTTCTCTGAATTTCTTCAGCACAATTCCCAAGTGATTTTTATGATTGTGATACACTTTTAACCTGTTTATATGCCGTTTGAGCTGCTACCTTTCTGTTGGGCCTTTGGACACTAGGTAACATCATTAAACCCTTTCTACTACCTCTAAAGGCCCCTCCCATGAGTTTTGCATTTTATACTTTTTTACAGGGTCTAGCACAGTATTAAATCCCCCACATGAAATCATTGATCGTAGGTATTGTAATCAGATCATTCTTTCTGAGCGGCCTAGCTTTTAAAAAGTGAGGTTTTGCTGCACTATCCCCATCATGGATTTTAAATACTCCCCAAACCTCTGCACATATTCAGTCACTGGTTCCCCCTCTGCTTCAGTGCCACCTTCCCAGGAGTCTCTAATGAGATCCAGGGAACTTCTGACCATTCTTCTATACAGGAGGTCAAATGGGCAAGCCCCAGGGACTCTGGGGGCACCTTCTGATACGCAAACAGATAAAGTAACACTATGTCCCTGTTTTCTTACATTCCTAGCATAGATTTTAGGATCCAGTTGAACCTGTCAATTAATTCATTTGTTTCTGGGTGGTATTTTTCCCCACACATTCTGGGACATGAAATCTGATCCACAGTCTGATGAGATCTCTTTTGGAAGCCCACCTGCTGATTATGGAGAACTGTGCCTTAGCAACAGTTTCAGCTTCCACATTTGACAGAGCAACTGCTTCTGGATACTTGGTGACAAAATCCACCATCAATAATATAAATTTCCCCCCTCGGTTGGTCTGGGTACAGGCCTTATGATGTTCATAGCAAGCCTGAAAAATGCTGCTTCGATTGCCAGTAAAGGATGCAAAGAAGCCTGGCAGAGACATAAGTCACAAGGTTGCGGTATTCCTCTTCTTCATTTTGAATATGGGGCCAATAAAAATTTTTCTTTAGCCTTTCATATGTCTTCTCCATTCCTAAGTGACCAGCGAAAGGGCAGTTTTGGGCTAAGGACTTCAACTCCACACAGTGCTTTGTGGGAATGATTATTTGTAGGGCCCCACCAGGACTTCTGTTTCCCCCAACCAAGGCTTCCCTTTAAATCCTTCCCTCTTCTGAAAACCTTCTGCTGTGCTCTCTATCTGGGTCAATACTGAGGATGCTCCCTCAGGACATGTCTGCAGTTGGTTCTGCAGCAAACTCCATTTTGGCTCTTGCTTGTACTGAGAGCTGCGCAGGTAAGGGGATGACGACTCCTCATTTCCCTCCCCTTTAGACACATTGCTGTGTTCTGCTGGTTAGGTTGCCCCCCCCCCCAAGCATTTACCTTTGTGACAGAATACTTATAGCCTTGGCCAGTGATATCCTGTCGTTTCCCACCAATACATTAGCTAGTAAATTCTTAAAAACTCCTATGTTCAAAATGCCCCTTAAGCCTTCCCACTCTAATTCAATGGGAGCTATAGACACCATGGTTCTAAACTGCCCTAAGACCAGGAGTTTTACCTCTTTCCTGGGAGCATATCCACCTCCTTAATGACATACCTCCTGAGGAGAGGAGGTATGTGATTATGTCCCTCCTCTCCGGCGCATTTGGCCATTTACCTTGGCCTCCCTAATACACTCTTTATCTACCTCCAGAAGATCAGACTGCACAAAATTTAACTGGAACCCCCTTTGGCATCACTGAAGGCTCTGAACTGAGGGTAGCTGCATTAACTTGGATAGATCAGGCATTGTATTTGGACTCCCCATTGTTTGTGCCTGTGTTCTAGGGACCCAGATCAGAGAAAATACTTTGGGCTGTTCCCTCAGGCTGGGAGCTGATAATTAGGGACTTTCGTGTGCTTATTCCCCTCCCCTTCTTTTTTCCCAGGAAGAACAAGGGTCTCCCTTTTACCCCAGGCTTTTGTCCTTCCTTTTGGGACTTGTGCTCTAGGAATGGTCTCGCTTGCAGGTATAAGTCAGCAGCACTGGCTGCCTCTTCCGCAGATGCTGGGGAAATTTCCCACACCTTTGCCCCCACTTCATCAGAGCAGACACCAAAGAACTGCACCTGAGCAAACAGATCTACCAACCGGTGATCATTTTCTCCCCTTTTACTTTTCATCCATTTTCTCCGATAATCTCCCATTTTATGACCATATTTCCTGTTATCCAGTTGTTAGGTTTCTACACTTTAGGTGATATATCTATGGGGTAATTTGAAAGCTTTCTAACATTGATCCCTTAAACCAATCATACAACATAGCATTATTTACATTTATATAATTAAACCAGTTGTTCTCAACCTATTTACCACTGTGGGTCACACATGCAGCTCTCTGTGTGTTATGTGGGTGGCACCCTATATACTCCCTGTATGACCTGAGGATGTCACATGGGCTGCAGCTGTGTGCTCATTGGGCCACAAGTGTCCCACATGCTGCAGGTTGAGAATGACTGGATTAAATATTTATAAGGCTTTGCCAGTCAATTTGGGAGGTAAGATGGCCAAGTCTGTTCAGCAGGGATTTTGTCTGCCTATCCTTTCAAAGGTGGTCATATTCTTCAATGAACTCTCTCCCACTATGACTCAGGCAGTTTCCCCCAGCTGGGTGATCCCTAAGGAGGATTACTTGTGGGCTGAGGGTTCTGTTTGTGTAATTCCAGCTTTTTAAGCTTGTGGGGCCTTTCCTTCTCCCTTCCTTTAACTTCTGTGACATGCTTTCGCTCCTCTGCTTTCCTCTTTTTGGCTTTCTCTGCTGCTTCTAGTTTATGATCTCTCTCTTGGCCAGTTCTAACTGGAGGGCTGCCCCTCTGGGACCTGTGCCAGGCTGGTTTCCTAAGCCTGCACCTCCCACTCAACTTCATGTAATTTTGATGGATGAATCAGTTCTCCATGATGCTTATCATATTGCATGAACAGAGATTTTTATCCCCTCTACTATTTTCCCTAAAGCCTCCAAGCCATGATCTGTACAGTTTTTCCAATTGTGATTTGGTATGTTTGGCATGTCTCTGGCTTACTCAACCTGTCCTTTATGTTCTATTTCCCTTACCCCAAATAAAGCAATGGAAAACAACACACCATAACCTTTTTCTTTACCTGTTTCTAAGCCTCTCACTTTTGACTCTCTCAGTGTATATATACTATCTGGTATGTCAACGCTTGGTGCATGATCCTTGGCTAATCAGCAAACAGGGTGTAGAGTGTGCTGATTACACCATTAGGATGATACGAGGGGATTCCCAGGGTTGTGAGGTACCTCACAACCACCTGCCCTTTGTGTGAGGAAGCCTTGTCTGTGCCTACTGGGGATCACTACTCTACTGGCCATGGACAACACAAGCCCTCCCCTCTGGACCTCGCAGACCCTGCTGTTACTCTGCAGGCTAGCTATTGGCACACTCAAGCCCTCTGAGTGTCTTCCTGGAGTCACCAGCTCCTGCTCCCCTGGACACACGCAGTATTCACAGATTTGCTGCTTCCAAAGAAGCAGTACAGCCCAATTTACCAAATCCTCCTGAGGATCCCCGCTCTGCTTAATACACATCACTGAGATAGGTTTATAATGAGATCAAGTATAAGTTTATTTCATAAACCATAGTAGCAAGTACAAGTATTGGAAACAAATGGTGACATATACAATAAAATCATAACACGTATTCCAGAGCCTAGACTTAATTAACAAGATACTGTCATGTCTGGTAGAGTATTGCTCACCCAAAATCCTTGCAGAGCTTTTCAGCCTGGCTGGCTGTGACCCTCCTTTCATAAGAGAGCATGCTGTCAGTCTGCCTGCTAGATCAGTGGTTCTCAACCAGGAGTCTGGGGCCCACTGGGGGGCCACGAGCAGGTTTCAGGGGGTCTGCCAAAATAAACCAGAGAGCAGGGCTGGCTTTAGACTTGCTGGGGCCAAGGGCAAAAAGCTGAAGCCTGAGCTCTGCTGAGGGCTGCAAGTCGAAGCCAGAACAACTTAACTTCACAGGGCCCCTGTGGTGTGGGGCCCTGGGCAATTGCCCTGCTTGCTATCCCCTAACACTAACCCTGGCGCTTAATCTACTGGATATGCAGAAAAACAGTTGTTGTGGCACAGGTAGGCTGTGGAATTTTTTTTAGCATGTTGGCGGGGCCTCAGAAAGAAAAAGGTTAAGAATCCCTGTGCTAGATGAAGGATTCAGTGTGTTCCTTTGCACCCTAAGGGTATGTCTACATTTGCAGAGGTTTTGCTCTGTAAGTTTCACTGGTAAAAGAAAAGCACTGGTTTGTGTTCTCGCTTACTTCCACAGGCGTCAGAGAGTGATTACATTAGCAGCACTTCCATCACTGATGAGAGCAGCGCTTTAGGGAAGGTATCCCACAGTGCAGCTCTCTCCAGTTTGACGATGGGCCTTATGGGAAGGCGTGGGGGTCGATCGCAGGGCATACTGGGTCCTTGCACAGCCTCCTCTCCCCAAAGACTGATCAGCTCGAGTAGCTCAGCATTGCTCCAAGCAGGGGTCGTTTGCTTCGTGGAGCAGGCATTTCACTTGGCCAGATAAGTGAGCACTTGCCAAGAAATCAGGAAGGGGAGTTTTAAAGTTCCCTGGGCTTTACAGGAAGAGGGTGGATGTCTGTTTACCTGGTGTCAGAGCAGCAGAGCTGCTGGCCAGAGTGGTCACCTAGGCACTGTGGGATATGCTCCGGAGGCTAAAGCTCTGTAAACAGGAAGAACATGTCTTCACTTGCACATCCCTGCAAAAGCATCACCGGTAAGAGCTGTATGCTTCTTGTGGAGGTGGTTTACTTTTTGCAGTGAAACTTCTGAGTTTTGCTGCAAAAAGTCATTGGCAAGTGTAGACACTCCCTTGGTTTTTGTGCAAAAAAGGGCATTTTTCCACTTTAAATGGCAAGTGTAGACATGCCCTCCGATATCCCAGAAAAATCCTTTGTGTTTATTCATAAACAGGACATCCTCCTGCTCTCTGTTACACCATGCAGAGATTTCCTCTCTTGTAGGTTTCACAATCTTTCAATGTGTACTTGGCTCAGTATGCTAATAGGCAAACAGTATACAAATGGCTAGACAGGGAGATAGGTGGGTGTTATCTCCTACCTGAAAGGAACATTGCCAAGGTATGTCACCTTCTGGTGACCTGCCTTAACTCCAAGTAAACTCATAGCTGATTATGATGGCTAGTGGACTACTGGCTTTCAGTAGAGACCTCATATGGCACCCTTTGGTGTGAACTATTATGCAGCTACCTGATCCAGGGAATCCCTGTAAAAAGCCTCTGCCCCATGCCCTCTGCCAGTTGGCATCAAGGGGTCCCTGGGTAATAGGCTGATTACCAGGAAAGCTGCTTAAGAGCTTCTGCCACTTGGACCCTGAGGAGAGGTAGAGGGACTATCTCAACTTTGTTATCTTTTGTACCATTCCTTGCATATATACTCGCACGCTTCCTTGGGAAGCTGGTGCAACGGTCCTGCTCTGTCTCTGGCAAGCCAAAGAAATCTGATGGTCCAGATCCCCTGTTACACGGTGGTCTGGCCTGTTACAGGGTCTGGGGGCGGTCATGAATATTCACACACATGCCCGGCCTCCCTTATCCATATCTAACTTCCTCATCCTAATTATGTTGGGGTGTCCTTATTCTATAGATTAGTATAGTCATGGTTTCAACTAATTGTCAAATGCATCGATTTATTGCCAAGGCCAGTTTGCAGTTAAGCATTTGCCAACATTTTATCCTAAAATATCCAAACCTAGTACGAGTTCAGTGTTCCTGTGATTAGCTGGTATTCTGTTGTACGAACTCTCTGCTTTAAGCACACTATTCCCAGTTCCCCAAGCCTCAGGGTCACTGTCGGGCCATTTATCTATAACAAAGTTCATGGGCCTCAAAGCCTTATTATGGTAACTGAGTAAGCTAATGTCTTACAGGATACAGGCCTGTACGTTCCTTGCATTGCTGTTAAGTAAAATAAAATGCTAAAGCTAGCTCAATGGGCTACAGCTGTGGGTCGTCAAAGATGATTGTGTTTCAGTCTGACCTTTCTTTTCTTGAGCACCAAGGAAAGTCCTTATGCTTGACTGGAAGCTTTGTGGAGCAGGGGCCATCTTTTAGTTCTGTGTTTGTACATCACCTAGTGCAATGGGGTCCTGCCCCAGGACCAGGTCCTAGGCTCTACTACAGTGCAAGAAACAAATAATAAGCCTTGTCTCTTTTATCCTATTTATGCAGCTTCCAGCTCCAGTGGTGAAGCGATTGATCATGGTGAAAAAGATCATGCCCCGAAAACAGCAGGTCTGTGAATCAAATCTTCCTGTAGCTGTTGTTTGTGTACGCACGCGAACTGAAATCTGTTTTGATTTCCCCCAACTCCAAACCGGCCACAGACCAAGCATTGCAGCAAGTAACGGAGGCCATGAGAATAATTAGTATTACTTGTAGTGTGGGAAGGTTGTATAGTTTCAAAAGTAAAACTAATAAAATAAAGAGCTGCAGTAACAACACAAAGAAAAACTGTCTTAAAAAAACACGCCCAAGCCTTCCCACCATTCTGCTAGTAAGCAAGGGAGGAGGTGGGGAGAGAAGATAAGAAAGAAAAGGCTTTGGGAAGAAAGGAGGCTGTAAATCTTATCTGGATTAAGACTTGGAAAAAGGGTAAATAATTTCACATTGATTTTTAGCTGAAGTCAGTAATTGGCAATGGCATTGCTTGTTTGATAAAGGGTATATAAAGTAAACTTTTAAAGGATTCATTGCTAATACCTGCCTGACCATGTTGGAACTGACCAATATTGGTCTAAGCACCCCCTGGGTTTAGCCCATTTATAAGTATCTTGATCAAAAGTTCATAAATGTTTTGTTACTGTTTGGATACAGTACATTGCTTACTAGCTAGACTTTTTAGGCACGTTTAGAGCAACTATATAAATATAATTTGGCCTTGGGATTTAATAAAAGAATTTAATGTTTGGTGGTTTCCCATATCAATTAGTGTTTAAATTAAATTAAAATTAGTGTTTGGTGGTTTCCCATATCAATATTAATAATTCCAACACAGCCCATTGAGAAAGGAAAGGCAAATCTCATTTTGTTTCTCTTTCCAGCTCTGGAGAGGAGTGCTATCTAGCATTTAGAGCAGAGAGGGCTGGGTGGCAGGACACCGACTATTAGTTCTGGCTCTGCAGCTGGTTTTCTGTATCATATGTTACAGGAAAGAGTACTTAAATGACTTGGGCAAGATCATGCAAGGCTGTGAATAGGACCCAGGAGTCCTGGCTTCCAGATTCCACTGCTCTAACCTGCTAATCACTGTTCTTCTCCCAGAGCTGGGATAGAAATCCAGGAGTCCAGGCTCCCAGCCCTTTTTCTGTACTCGTTAGACACACTGCCTTCCAGAACTGAAAAGAGAACCCAGAAAGCCTGATTTCCAGTCCACTGCTCTGACCATTAGACAACACCCACCTCCACCCATTATGAAGCTGAGATGTTTGTATCTGACTTGGAATTAATTCCATCTTTATTCATTTAATGTATGGACTTAAAAAAGCAGACTTCAGCAAACTCGGAACTGGTAGATAGCTTCTGCCATGGATCCACAGCTACACCACAGCTTTTAAACAGTCTCTTGGAAAGCCCCCCTTTAGCATGGCAGATCCCCAAGGAGGTCCCACTCCTTTCTTCAGGGTAGGCCATGCTGCCTCCTAGACTGAGTGTCTGGGCTCCAGCACTTCTGCTCTATATTGTGAGCTGTACCCAGCAAGTCCAACTGAAATAGTTTCCTGGTAGAGACTTGTACACTCTTTAGGGACTAGTGCACCTCAGCAGATATTTATTGTAGGTAGGTAACAGCCAAACCTGGATTTGTCTAGAACAAATCATGCCAAACCAAACGAATATCCTTTGACAAGATAATGGGCCTAGTGGATAGGGGCGAAGCAACAGACGTGATATGTTTGGACTTTAATACAACTTTTGATACAGTCCCATGTGACGTTCTCATAAACAAATGAGGGAAATCTGAAATTAGGATAAGTTGGGTGCAAAACTGGTTGAAAGATTGTGTCCAGTTTTTGTTCTCAAAGAGTAGTTACAAATGGTTCGCTGTCAAACTGGGAGGGCATATCTAGTGGGGTCCTGCAGGGATCTCTCCTGGGTCAGGTATATTCCATACTTTATTAATGACTCAGATAATGGAGTGGAGAGTATGCTTATAAAATTTGTGCATGACACCAAACTAGGAGGGATTGCACTTTGGAGGACAGGGTTAGAATTCAAAATGACCCTGATAAGTTGCAGTTGTCTTTACTGAATTTCATCTTGTTGATTTCAGAGCAAAGTACTACACTTAGCAAGGAAAAAAAATCAAATGCACAAATATAAAATGGGGAATAACTTGTTAGGTGGTAGTACAGTACTACAGAAAAAGATCTGGGAGTTCTAGTGGATCACAAATTCAATATAAGCCCATAGTGTAGTGCACTTGCAAAAGAGACTAATACTGTATCATTCTGGGATGTATCAACAGGAGTGTTTGGGAAGTAATTGGCTTACTCTGCTTGGCAGTGATGAGGTCTTAGATGTAATATCGTGTCCAGTTCTGGCTGCCACACTTTAAAAAAGATGTGGACACATTGGAGAGAGTCCAGTGGAGAGGAACAAAAATGAAAAAACCTGACCTATGAGGAAAGGCTAAAAACCAGGGCATGTTTAGTCTTGAGAAAAGACTGAGGGGGACCTGATAGCAATATTCAAATATATTAAGGGCTGTTATAAAGAGGCCAGTGATCAATTGTTCTCCACGTCCACTGAAAGCAGGACAAGAAGTAATCAGCTTAATGTGCAGCAAAGAAGATTCAGGTTAGATACTAAGAAAAACTTGCTAACCCTAAGGATTGTTAAGTAATGGAATAAGTTACCCAGGGAGGTTGTGGAACCCTTGTCATTGGAGGTTTTTAAAAACAGGTTAGGCAAGCACCTCTCAGGAATGTTTACTTGGTTTACTAGGTCCTGTCTCAGTGCTGGTGGATGGACTAGATGACAGATCCTTCCAACACTACATTTCTTAGTGTATATTGTACTGCTACTTGTCTGGAGAAGTTATTAAGGGCGCAGCTTCTGTGTGAGCACCAGTTTAGACTTAAAATATTCCTATTCTGACTGCCACATCCCATAAAGAGGTTCTCAACTGTTATAATACATGAAAAATCAGGAATTCGGAAAACTGGGATAACGTGGCTGTGGATTTTGAAAGCTATTTTCTAATCTATGTAGCCCACTTTATAGATCTTAAAGCCAGAGGGACCATTAGATCACCTAGATCATTATGCAGGTCAGAGAATTTCACCCAGTTACCACTTCATTGAACCCAATAACTTGTTTGACTAAAGCATCTTCCAGAAAAGACATCAAGGGATGGAGAATCCACTACTTCCCTTCAGAGGTTGTTCCAGTTAATCACTTTCTATTTAAAAAAAGAATAAGGGGAGGGGGGTGGCTCATTTCTAATTGGATTATGTTTGGTTTTAACTTCCAGCCATTGGTTCTTATTCTGCCTTTTTCCTCTAGGCTGCTAAAGAACCCTTTAGTACCTGGGATTTTTTTTCCTGGTGAAGGTATTTATATGCTGTAATTGAGTCACCTCTTGTTCTTCTTCAAGAAGCGTCCCTATAGATGCTCCATGTCCGGATACGTACATGCCTGTGCGCTCTTCACTGGAGATTTTTGTCAACAATGCCCGTGGGTCCGCACCCCAGACACCCTCATGCCCATTATAAGAGTATATGGGGGAGATGGACCTGCTGCCACTCCAGTTCCTTCTCCTCCGTCTGTGGCTTGCAATGGAGCATCACAGTGTCTGGTAGCTGAACTACGTGTCTTGCTGCACCTCACTTTCTTATACCATTTTCCTTTTAGTTTTTTTCTTAGTTATTTATTTTTATTCTATTAGCTCCAGCTTGTGGTTTGAGGGGTGTCCACTTGCCGCATTTTGCCCATTTTGGGCACTCAGTTTTTTTTCTCCTGGGCCTCATCCATGGCCTTGACTGTGGATTATGCCCAAGACATTGGGCTTTGAACCTTGCCAGACCTGCCACAGGTCCTTCCCCCACACCGACAGACAATCAAGCTGCTTCCACTGCTTGGGAGAAACCCATGTTCCCTTTACACGTGAAATCTGTTTAGGATTTAAAAGCAGATCTAAATAATTGAGGGAGGACAGACAAACTCCTACTTATGGGGTGCTTTCTGAGACCCGTGGGGGGTGAGTCACCCCCCATACCTCAGTTCCACCCACCACCTTCGCCTCAGTGGTAAGCAAAGACCCTGGACACTCTGGGGTACTCCCCAGGTCCTCCAAGAAGAGAAGACCCCATTCGCCAGACAAGGAAAAGGGAAAGTCACCTCCTCAGTCTGGGTCTCAGGAGACCTCATGTCCCAGTACGGGTACTGCTGAGGCTCCTATTCCCTCCAGTACAACAACCTTGTTACCAACTAAGCCGACCACATCACATACTGAGAGGCCATCTACAGCAGCACCAGCATTGCCACCTGACTCAGTGCTTCCCAAAGCCTGAATCAAGACAAAGTCCTCATTGGTACCATCTTCCATAGCCAGAAGCAAAAAGTGTACTGTACCTATTTTGGTGCAATCTCTGGTACTGCCCAGTTTTCTTACTCCTTTCTTACTTACTTTCTTAACCACATCTGCAGGCCCCAATACCATCCAGGCTCCTATGTTATGAGGACCTCTGAATCCTCAAAGAGCCCAAATCACTGTTATTAAGAGGTACTGAGAGATACTCCCCACTGTTACTTACCCTCCATCCATTTCTTCAATGGTGACTCACTCTCTGGCACTGACACTCTCCTTGGGCAATCTTTGAGGGCTCTGAGAAATACTTTCAGCTGGTACCGTTATAACATTCTCCGGCACCACCTCACCAGCCTCCCTTTCTAATCACAGTACTGACACAAGTTCAGGTCTCTTCCCAGGGTCTAGTACAGCCCTGACCACCAGTACCTACACCCCTGACCATCCCCCAATGGATACAGAGGATGACACCGCATCTGACTCAAAAATGTCTGTATATGGTTTCTCTACCTTCCAACCTCCCTTCTTAGAGATTCACACTGAAGAAGGAGCTCATAGCAGGAAGTACACCCAGTTACCATGGCAAGGACAACCTTGGAGTCCCACCACAGTGGGCTTACCAGAATCCTTAGGCGACCCTTTCTAAAGGGTCCCATCCCAAAAGAGGTCACATCAGGATCATCATTACTTCAGCATGGATGGTGTGGCAAACTGAAGCCACTGTCCCACCTATGTGTAAACAAGCTGACAAAAAGTATTACATCCTCCTCCCCGCAGAACTGAGTATTTTTTTTCTCCCTCCTGATTCCCAATTCTCTGGTAGTGGAGGCTGCTAACAAACAGACCAGGCAAACATCAGTTCTGTTCCACAACGACTGATAAGGATCTAAAAAGGACTGGACCTTCTGGACCCTAAGAAGCACTCCTCAGTCTTCTGGCAGTTTAGAGTGGCCAATTATCAAGTCCTGGTGGCTAAATATGACTTGACTCTCTATTCAAAAATTTCAGCATTTAATGAACACTTGCCTCAGGAGCACAGAGAACAATTTCAGGTCCTCTTTGCAGAAGGTCAGACAGTTGCTAAGGCATCTCACCGAGCCTCGCTAGATGCTACCGACACAGCTGTACGTTCCCTGACTACAGCAGTAGTCATATGCCCAGCTTCTTAGCTACAGTCTTCCAGCCATCTCCAGGAGGTACAAAATACTGTAAAGGACCTTCCTTTTGAAGGCCTCAGTTTCTTTAGTGATGCCACAGATGGGTCCCTCCATTCTCTCAAGGGCTCCCGAGCAACACTAAAATCTCTGGGCATCTCTATGTACACCTGCAATGAAAAGAAAATACAGCAGGTCACAGGTGGCTCAACGATCTCGCCCAGTCCACTATCAGGAGACCTCCCTGGAAGAAGCACAAATTCCCATGAGACCTCCCTGGAAGAAGCACAAATTCCCTAAGAAAGGGCCTTCTCCATCAGCAACGTCCCAGCCAGCAATGACTTCAAAATGTCCATTGTGACCAATTGGGTGAGGATCACAAACTACTTCCCACTCCAGATCCTATGTTGCATCTATTCCCCTCCATTTCCTATCTTCCTGGGAGCTCATCATCTTGGACAGATGGATCCTAGAAGTAATTTCCATAGTCTATTCCATCCAGTTGAGCTCCTTCCCACTCCCTGTCCCTCTTCAGGGACCCCTTTACCTCCCTCCACAAAGACCTCGTAAGGCAAGAGGTATAGTCCCTCCTAGTTCTGGGGATGATCTAACCTGTCCCACTGGCCTTCATTGGGAAAGGGCTCTAGTCTCAGTACTTCCTCGTCTTGAAGAAAAATGGGGGTGGGTAGAGGAGACCAATTCTAGACCTCAGGACTTTAAACATCTTCATCTGCTCCCAACAGTTCAGTATGATGACCCGAGCAACAATTCCCTTTCTGAATCTGGGAGATTAGTTTGGTTTGTTTCCCTCTACCTTATTTTCATGGTGGCATTCATCCCTTGCACAAACAATTCCATGTTTTATGGTAGGCAAGGACCACTGCCAGCATTGCATCCTACTCTTTGGCCTCTCCACCATCCCCAGCCGTACCCCAAGGGTCTTTATCAAATTTCTGTCAGCCACAGCAGCCTATCTTCGGCGGATAGGCATCATCATCTTTTCCTGCCTAGCTCCTGAAAGGCCGCTCCCTTCTCAAAGCATAGAGCACAACCAGGAAGACCCTGTCTCTGTTTCACTTGCTGGGTCTCCACCTCAAGATGGAGATGTTTACCCTAACACCCACACAACATATAGACTTAATCTGGGCCACTCTGGACCCAAACTCCAACTTTGTTTCAATAATCCAACAGAGTCCACTAACCACTACGAGGATTTCCTAAACTTCTGGACCATGGGGCAGCCTGTATGTTCACAACTCCCATTTTCGGTGTCTTCAAGCATGGTTGAGAACCATCGATACTCTCTACAGACACAACCTATCCAAGTGGGCGTCCGTACCTCGGAAGGTCTTGATTCTCTGAACTCATGGAAGGACCCACAAAAAGTGTGCGTGGGAGTTCTGTTTGTACAGCATCCTTCAACGAAGATCATCACCACAGATGACTCTGTCGCATGTTGGGGTGTACACTCCCAAAACCTCACAGTTCAGGGCAAAAGGACCACCCTCCATATCAACGTATTGGAGCTCAGAACAGACAGTTACACGTGCCATCACTTCCTACTATACATCAAGGACAACAGCGCAGCAGTGTATTACATCAATCAGCATGGAGGAGCAAGATCCCAGTCCTTGTGCACCAAAACTATGGTACTGATGCCTATCACATAGCATACAGGTGTGAGCGCTTTTCTGCAGCCCTCCTCTCAAAATGTGACTACTTGATGGCTCTACTTCCTGTAAAATACTCTTTAGCTCACAATCTCGATTACCTGCTGAATTTAAAAACCACACTTATTGCTGAGCTCCATCAAAGTTTACCTAGCTGCCCTCGTAGCTTCTCACCTTCCCAGAGAAGGGTTCTCAGTCTTTGCCCCATCCCACCACTGCAAGATTTATCAAAGACCTATTCAACATCTTCCCACCTATCAAGGAACTAACTCTGCCACTAGTCCTCACTTTACTTCTTGCCTTTTACCTCAACAGGACTAGGCCCTTTTCAGGTTTCCCCTGGACTCTTCATCTCTGTTGCAGAACAAATGGAGGGACGTCCGATCTCCACCCAAAAACTGTCCATGCGATTTGCAGGTTGTGTTCTATCATTCTATGAGTTTTCAGGGGTTCATCCTACACTCCAAAAGTTATTGCTTGTACCACCAGGGCTCTGTAGCCAATCTCAAAAATTGACCCATCTCAGACATCAGCAAGGCAGCCACCTGGTCTTTGCCGCACGCATTTTACCAGCATTACACTCTTGTGCCCTATTCCAGGACTGATGCAGCCTTTGGTGGTGCTGTCCTTTGAGCAGTACTGAATCCACTCCCTTGCACTGGGGCCTGACTTCGAGATGCATCTCCCTGTGGGTGATCCACTGCCTGCTCTCCTTCTCCTTGGCCTCAGAGTCTCCTTCTTGGGACTTTCATGGTTGAGAAGGAACTGGAGTGGTGTCAGGTCTGCCCCTCCTTATATACCCTCATATCTGGGCACAAGGGTCTCTGGGGTGCAAGCATGGAGCACCCCTAGGGAGACATCTTGAAGAATTCAATTTACTATACCAGGTAAGTAACTCCTCCATCTTTTTGATAAAGAGCTCAGTCAGTTTAGTTTGTATCCCACTGTAAGGCATTTTTGTGGCTGATGTGACTTGTTTGGCTGATGTAAGTTGCATTAATTTCCCTTTTGCCTTCCAGCCTGCTGTTGCTTTAACTGAAGTAGAACAAACCCCATGCGTAAGTTATTGTAACCTCTATTGTAACCTTGAAATGTTTGTTTCAATGATTAATCCTTGATTCCTTAAGTTGGTGTGGAGTAGAATGAAAAAGCCCCACTGTGGTGATATGGCATAATTATGTACCTGACAGCCTGTCGAGCTACATTCCCTATGTGTTGCTGAGCACATCTCTCATCCCAGACACTCCCTTCTGAGGGATAAGAGTGTCAAGTTCTGAAATAAGATATTTGATGTTTGGGAAATGGTCTTATTTTTATGAATGTCCTAACAAGTAGCATTGGGTCTGGTATTTCTAAACACACCATAAGAGTGTCCATGCTCTGTATGTCTTTCCCCTTGTCCTCCCACAGCCTTTTGGCTACACACTAATTGTAATTCATTTGTTCCTCCAAGATGACTGGTACTGCTTTGACTCCACGGCGCAGCCCCAGGGTAAATGTCTATGTTCTCCTTTTGGGTTCTGCTAGTATATTGGATATCAGGGGAAGGATGGTTCCAGTGACTTAGGGCACTAGCCTCAGACTTGGCAGATCTTGAACTTTTACAGACCTGCTTTAATTTAAAGTAAATATGGGCTGAGCTACTTCCTTTAGACAGCCCTGAGACTGAAGTGTCCATTGGCCCCGCCAGTGGGGGGTGGCTGGGAGTTCCACAGGTTAGCTGTATTGGTGAGGGAGAAGAAGGGATAAACTGCATCTCCTTTCCTTGCAGATCTCCCAGAAGGCAGGAAAGGAGAACTTCCCCGTGGAAAGCAGCGAGGCCAAAGGATGTGGAAGCACTGATGCTAACCCAGTCTTAGCATCATCTCTCCCTGCCAATGCCTCAGGCCTGGTGGAGAAGGCTGCCCTGTCTACAGTTAGCATCAACATATGTGACTCTCCTCCCCAGGATGAGAGGGATGTGCTGATGTCTAAGAAAGTGCGCCGATCCTACAGCCGTCTGGATGCCTCACCCAGCTTGGACATGTCAACACCCACATTCGCCCATGGCCTGCAGAAGAAGTGCTCACTCTTTGGCTTTGAGAAGTTCCTAGTGCCTGATGCACTGGCAGATGTGTCTCCAGTGGGTAAGGTTTCCCCTGCCCAAGAGACTCCAGTGGAGCCCAGTGCCTTGGGCTCCACTAAGGAATGGGACACAAACATTCCTGGCATCTCCTTTCCCAAAGAGAAACGGAAGAAAAGGAGGATCCCCCAGATAGATGTGAGTACTGCCCGCTTGGATGGGAGACCTCAAGGGAATGAGATTGGGAATTCTAGTGTCACTCAAGTGCTCTAGTTGAGGGACGGGGAGATCTTTGAGGCAGGGACCCCTGCATTCTGTTAGCTACTCTGTATCAATCAGCTTGTGCTTGTTATAATTAGTTTTTCTGTTGTTTTTTACTTCCTCTGCTCTAGAAATCTGAACTGGATGAGTGGGCTGCTCAGATGAATGCACAGTTTGAAGAAGCAGAGCAGTTTGATCTTCTTGTGGAATGAAACCTCTCCCCAGTAACTTGCATTATTCTTTTGTACATAGAGCTGACGTGTTGTTTTTTCACTCTAATAAACTGGTTCTGTATGTCTGTCTCTCTTTAGAAGTCTGCTCTATAGATTCTGGTATGTATTGCTTACTAGGGCTGTCAAGCAATTAAAAAAATTAATCACTCTATTAAACAATAATAGAATACCCTGTATTTCAATATTTCTGGCTGTTTTCTACATTTTCAAATATATTGATTTTGGTTACAACACAATACAAAGTGTATTGAAATTACTAAAGTAGAACTATGTACAAAAAATAACTGCATTCAAACAATGTAAAACTTTAGAGTCTACAAGTCCACTCAGTCCTTCAGCTAAACAAAGACGATAATGCTGCTGATTACAAAAATGTAGAAAAACATCTAAAATTTATTATAGATTTTTAGGGCTGTCAAGCACTTAATCACTATTAATAGTGCAATTAATCACACTGTTAACAATAGAATACAATTTATTTTTGGATGTTTACTACATTTTCAAATATATTAATTTCAATTACAACACAGAATACAAAGTATACAGTGTTCACTTTATTTTTTATTACAAATATTTGCACTGTAAAAAACAAAAAATATTTTTCAATTCTCCCCCTACACAATGTAAAATTTTAGAGCCTACAAGTCCACTCACTGCTACTTCTTGGTCAGCCAGTCACTCAGACAAACAAGGTTGGTTACAATTTGAAGGAGATAATGCTGCCTGCTTCTTGTTTACAATGTCACCTGAAAGTGAGAACAGGCAATTGCATGGCACTATTGTAACCAGCATCACAAGATAGTTATGTGCCAGATGTGCTAAAAATTCATCTGTCCCTTCATGCTTCAACCACCATTCCAGAGGACATGCATCTATGCTGATGATGGGTTCTGCTTGATAACGATCTAAAGCAGTGCAGACTGATGCATGTTCATTTTCATCATCTGGGTCAGATGCCACCAGCAGAAGGTTGATTTTCTTTTTTGGTGGTTTGGGTTCTGTAGTTTCCTCATCAGAGTGTTGCTCTTCTATAAGCATGCTCCACACCTCATCCCTCTCAGATTTTGGATGGCATTTCAGATTCTTAAACCTTGAGTCGAGTGCTGTAACTATTTTTAGAAATCTCACATACCGCGGTGCCTTTGCATTTTGTCAAATCTGCTGTGAAAGTGTTCTTAAAATGAACATGTGCTGGGTCATCTTCCAAGGCTGCTATAACATGAAATACATGCAGAATGTGAGCAATGGGTAAAACAGAGCAGGACACATACAATTCTCTCCCCCCCCCACCCCCCCAGGACTACAGTCACAAATTTGACACTTTTTTTTTTTAACAAGCGTCATCAGCCTGGAAGCATGTAATCTGGAATGGTGGTCGAAGCATGAAGGGGCATACGCACGTTTAGCGTATCTGGCATGTAAAGACCTTGCAACACCAGCTACAAAAGGGCCATGCGAACGCCTGTTCTCAAGTTCAGGTGACATTGTAAACAAGAAGCAGGCAGCAGTATCTCCTGTCAATGTAAACAAACTTGTTTCAGCGATTGGCTGAACAAGAAGTAGGACTGAGTGAACTTGTAGGCTCTACAGTTTTATAGTGTTTTGTTTTTGAGTGCAGTTATGTAACTTGAAAAAAAAATCTGAATTTGTAAGTTACGCTTTCACCATAAAGAGATTGCACTTCAGTCCTTAGTATTTTTTAATTCACCTCATACATTTATCATTTTTACAGTGCAAATATTTGTAATCTAGAATAATATAAAGTGAGCACTGTGCACTTTATATGTGTGTTGTAATTGAAATCAATATTGAAAATGTAGAAAAAACATCCAAAAATATTTAATAAATTTCAATTGTTTTTTTTTTGTTTTGTTTTTCACCTATTAATACTTGAGTACAGTCACAGACTCAGTAAAGCAGCTAGAGATTAATGGTGGAGTTGCCTCCTTGCAGTTGGATAGAAGGGGGCAAGGGCTACCTGCCCATTGGAAAACATAATTCTCAATGAGAATCACTGTATTATGCAGAACTTGTGCATCTTGCACATCTCAAGTAATTAATGTAACCTGTGTATTGTAACCTGCTGATGTCAGGGGTGGGATGCAAGTCTCCCCTCCCCCAGTGCTCCTTGCAGTACCTGTAGAGGCCCACTGTATGCCATTAAGGCAATTAATAGTGCAAAAATTATGGCATTTGTATAAACGCCCCTACTTCCCTCCCTCCGCCATGGCTTGGGCTTATTTTGAAAGGCAGTGCTGCTTTTTTATTTCAGCTCTTTGTGAGCCTTGGCAGCACCCCACTCCCAGAAAGCTGGTCTCCCCGGAAACGCTACTGCCTCACACACCCTTGCCCAGGGCCAGGCCGCCCAGCAGGAGGGGCCCTGCAGCTGCTGACGCGCGCTCAGCCTCCTCCATGGCAGGGCCCTGGAGGGCGAATCAACAACATCGGCCTCTGCCCCACAGCCGAGCTGAGGCTGGGTATGGAGAGAAAAGCGAAGGGCCTTGGAGGTGGGCCCAGCGCGCCCCGACCCGCCCGCGGCTCACTCGCCTCCTTTGTTCTGGGTGCTGCCCACGCGCACAGAGGCCACTTCCGGGTTTGTACCCAGCTCCTACCTCCCCATTGGCTACACCCAGGACCAACAGGTGTTGGTCCACGCCCTGTTTTTAAGGCACATGCGCAGAAGACGTAGTCATGCCCGGAAACACTTGTGCCAGTACTTTCCTCCCGCCACCGAGGCGGTTGGTTCGGCTGCTTATGGGAAGCCAGCAAGTGGCAGCAGAGAGACAGTGCGGCAGGGGCTGGGGCTGCTCTACCAGAAGCAGTGCCCTGCCCCGCCTGGCCCAGGGGCTGCTGTTACACGGGGTACCTTGCACAGGGAGCATCTGGGGTGCAGAGACGGGCCCAATCCTGTATGCGCCGCCACCCGTTCTTTCCACCCCTGAAATCTCAGCGTCCAGCTCCCCACCTGATCCCGGGGGTGGCTGCAGGGAGCCTGGTTGATTCACGCCCCGCTTTCTCTTTCTCCAGCAACGCAGGGAGCCTCACATTCCCGCAGCCATTCCTGCCCAGCCTCCCTGCCAGGCTGCTTTTTCACCCCTGGGCTCAGTACAGCCACGTGTGCACCCACCCCGCTCTGCTGCTCCTGGCCGCAGCCAAGCCCCTGAACACTGCCCCATGGAAAGCCCTGGGCAGCACGAGGTCCTGGTGCTATGGAAAGATGTGGGGACTGGATCCCTGCCATTGGTAGCAGCACGAGGCCTGTCGATCCCACTTGCCCCCAGCACAGGAGGGGAGGCCGGAATCCACATCAGAGTGACATGGGTGAAGCAGGCATCACCGACGCTTCAGCATAAGGGTGAGGCCATGGCACAACATGAGTTGCAACGCCGGCACTCCCACACCCCCAGCTGAGATTTCCCTTGCCCAGCCCCTAGATCCCCACAGGGCTAGAAGCCACAGCCTACCTCCCCATGTGTGCAAAGCAGCACGATCACATCACCCAATAAAAATTTCTGGGGGGCGGGGGGGAGAGGGACTGATGGCATGAAAATCCTTGCAGCGCAGAGGGGAATGGGGGAGCTATCAGTGGTGAAGGGTTTGGGGGGAGGCTGCTGCTACCAACTCACTGTCACTGCCCCCCACCCTGCAGCTATATTCCCCAACTGCTTATTTAAGAGCTGATTAAATCCATGCCCCATCGATCCCTGCCCAGGAAGCCAGTGGGGGCTGGCTCTAACCTTGCTGTATCTTTGCTGGGGGCAGCGGGATCACATGATATCGATCGGGGGGGGGGCTGAACGCTGCACAGCACAAGGCAGAGACAGCCCCTCACATCACACCATGCCAGCTGCCTTCCTGCCCTGGACTCTTGTGCACCATTGCTATGATTGTTCAAACAGTCCCTATGCCCCAGCCCAGATGTGGCTGCATCTTGGCACACTGGGAGAAGTCCCTTGCACAGTGTGCAGCCTACGCCAATGCAGGAGATTCTCCCCACCTCATGGAGTGGGCAGTGCCAGCCTCAGTGCCTGTCTGTCACACTGCACACACTAGTTCAGGGCTGTTGAGCCAAATAATTCCAGGATCTGGGAAAACTTTTTTCTTCGAAACGACCAAGGCAATACCAGACAGCCCCTTGCATGAAGGCTGCAGAGTTAAAAGCTAGGGAATGGCCTCAGATAACAAAACCCTGTCCTGAGAGCACATTTATTATTTATATTCTGGTAGCTCCTAGGAACTGAACTGAGCTTGGGGCCCCCATCATGCTGGGCGCTTCACAGACCCACAGT
Source organism: Dermochelys coriacea (assembly GCF_009764565.3). NCBI lineage: Eukaryota > Metazoa > Chordata > Testudines > Dermochelyidae > Dermochelys > Dermochelys coriacea. The sequence continues at coordinate 32,434,171 of NC_050074.1, forward strand.
TCCTGACCTGAAGAGCTCACAGCCTAAACAGACACAGGGTGGGAGGGGAAACTGAGGCAGCAAGCGATAAAATGACTTGCTCTAGTCATCACACAGCAGGTGAGTGGTAGAGGTGGGAACAGAACCCAGGGGTCCTGAGGCCCAGTTACTGTCTCCCCACTCTTTAAAACCTATTTCTGCAGTTGGGACAGGGAGGTGGTGGCTTTAGGGGCGTGCCTACACTTGACACGCTACAATGGCCGAGCCGTAGCGCTTCTGTGTAGACATTTGCTGCAGCGATAGGAGGGTCTCTCAATTAATCTGCCTCCCAGAGAAGTGGTAGCTATGTCCATGTCTATGCCGGGTGGTGAGGTCGGCTTAACTACACCGCTGGGAGGGGGTGGATTTGGTTTGAGTGTAGACAGGGCCTTAATCTTTGCCCTCCTCAGCATGAACTGGAGCAGTCTTCCCATGGCCCATGATGCGATAGAGTAGCCAGGGCATAGTGCATTCCCCTTACACCAGTTCTACACCCCTTGGGAAGGCCCCTCCCCCTTTGAGGGGAGGAATCCCCAGGAGCCCATCTACACCCCAGAGCAGTCGAACCTCAGGGTGGCATAACTGAGGATGAGGCCCATCATAGTTAGTTACCTGATCACATGATCCACAGGACTTTCCAAGAGCATCTGTGGCGTCCGGGAGAAGAGGACTACGGGTTTGCCTAGGAGTTAAAGGTGTGTGGTTACATAGTGTCACAGCATCCCTCCTGCAGGAGTGGTCATGGGAGGGAAGGATGGCTCAGGGGCTAGGGCACCTGTTTGCGCCTGGGGTTAATTCCTTGCCCTGTCACAGACTACCTGGGTGACATTGGGCCGGTCACTGGGCCCCCATTTCCCCACCCCTAATATGGGGATAATGGCACTGGGGGGACTGGGCAGATACATGTATAAGAGATGTGTGAGGTGCTCAGACAGTACAACAATGGGGAACCAGAGAACCTGGGAGCTTGACATCCCCTCACCCCCAAATCCCACAGCTCTGCTACCCCCCAGCCCCAAGAATGCATCCAGCCCAGCAGCAGCGCTTTGCACCCTGGGATAGAACCCTGTGCTTCTAGGGGCACCACCAGGGAAGCAGCAGGGGCTGACGCCTCGGGTTTAGTGACGTCACAATCATTATCCAGGGTACCAGACCCAAGGTTGGGGCCCCCCTTACACCTGGCACTGCCCAGACTCACAGCAGCTCGCACACGACACTCTGCTCCAGATTCAGTCTGACAACAGAGCAACACCGGAAACGCCAGTGCCTGCCAAGGCCCAATTCTGTGAATGTTTTTGCTGTAAAATGGACTGCCCAGTTCCCTTGAGTTTGCCCCATCCGCACACCAATACCTCACTCTTACACAGCACTTGCAGTCTGTAAGCCCTTTACCCTAGGAAGTCAGCATCGCTACCCTCATTTTATAGATGGGGAAACTGAGGCACTGAGCAGGGAAGCGGCTTTCTCAAGCTCACCCAGCAAGACAGTGGCAGAACTGGGATCAGAACCAGGTGTCTTGAATCCTCGCTCCAGTGCGCTATCCACTAGGCAGCACTGCCGCCTCCTCCTTTAACTTGCAGAATAGTGGGTGAGTGGGTAATTAAGACACACAGGATTGTAACAGCAGGCCAGCATTAAGGGTGTGCGTCAGAGCTTTGCAACCCGATGGACCTGACTGCTGGTGTCAGCCTCAGGGCAGGTATAAAAACAACCTGACCCTCACGGGCTCGGTAGCTTCGGATCCCCTCCTGCCCATGAGGGTTGGCGTGGTGGTGGCTGCATGCCCCACTCCTGCCAGCTGCTGCCACCGTGCTGCGCTGTGTGCGTTGCAAAGTGTGTGTGCCCAGCAGTGTCAGCGCAATGGGAGGCAGGCATGGGCACACAGCTGCCCCCACGCCAACCCCAGGAGCAGGAGACTGGCAGAGATGGATCATGGGCATGGGGAGCCCCCACCAGGCCGAGCCCCAAGAGTGAGGGGCAGCACTGGCACAGGGTCGGGAGCAGCGACCTGGGAGGAGGAGAGAACCAGCTGCCCTTTGGGCGGCCAGCACTGGGCCAGGATGGGGGATCAGGTCTGGGGGTTAGTTAGCCCTGACAGCTCTGCAGAGGAAACAGAGTAAAGCAAATGGAGTCCAGGCTGGCGGCTAGACCCTCGCACATGACAAACCCAACGGGACCAGCTAGTGTTGGCTTTGGGTCGGCCTGGGTCTGAGAACTACCCAACCAACGTGCTCAGGACCAGGCTCTGGCCCTCTAGTCGGGCTCATGTCAGGCTTTAAAATTAGCCCCGAGCAAAGCTCTAATACGAGTAGCAATGTGTGTCTGTGTCTCCCCCTAGTGGATATTTATATATGAAGCTGCCACACGCACCAGCAACATTAACTCTGGCATTTCCTGCCTTCTGAGTGCTTATCGCAATGCAGCCTTAAATACGGGGAGTTTAAAGGGATCACTCATGACAGCACAAATTATCATCGTCATTTCTTATCCATGTTCCAGGGGTGACTAGAGTCCCCAGCTGAGATCGGGGCCCTTGTTACCTATCAGCTCTCTGTTCTTGGGGAACCAGGGTGCAGTACCCAGCCTGTCTGACTAACAAAAGACCCCCCAGACCCCCAGCCTCTGCTTGAACCAAAACTGATCAGAAGAAAGACTTACAAAAAGCAATGAAAAGGCAGTGGGAGACGCACCTAAACCCTTCCAGACAAGGGTGACAGGATTAAGGAAACTCCCCTAGCCTCATTTGCATTGAGATGGGACAGGGAGGCTTCTCCATTAGCATACAGAATGAAGAACATAACTTCCAAGGCAAGAACCGCACTGAACTCTGGGACCAGAAAAGCAGGGAAGCACTGCATGATGCGGGATCTCTGCTCCAGATGTTAATGAACCCATGCCTAGACACACCCAGTTCAGTAGTTATCAGACCAATTCTAGTAATAAATCCTTTATTGGTATCCAAAATAGTGAAGCTGCCTAATTGCATTGTGAGCTCCGTAGAAGGAACACTGCCCATAGCCAGGAATGAGCAGTTTCCATTGTCTAGTCTGAACAAAACAACTTTGGTGTACTCCCTTGAGCCATCACTTTACCCACAAACAAATCTAGTGTTCTCCCTTGAACCATTGTTCTTTCCCTACTTAAACCCTACCCATGCTCAAGTAAGTGTTCTGATGCCCAGATCCAAAATCTGCATCAGTTCCATTGGGACTTCATCTTCTCCTGACTGATCATGCTGGGGTCTCTACCTGTCTCCAGTACTCCGGACTCTCAGCTACCACCACCACCTGGGACCCCCGATCAAGCTTCACAGAGTGGTGAGAACCCAGCTCTCTCTCTTGGTACAGCCTTCTGACCCTGACTTGAGATCAGTTATAGTTTTCTAAACCTGACCTTTATAATCAAATTTAAGTTAGATTTAATATTGTCACTGTTTTGTTTGTTTGGCTCCTCTATGGTTATTATCTGGCAATAAATAATTTTCATGGTTAAGCTGGTTGCTTCTCTCTCTCTTCCCCTCATGGGTGTTTTTTGGCTTCCTCATTCATTCTGCAGCAACCCTCCTAGTACCTAAACTAAAAGATCCCCACAGTGCCCAAAAGTCCTGTGGGGCTTGCTCATCAAGTGGGTATAGGGATAGGGATGTGCTGAACCTGGGGCATATGAGGGTGGCTAAGAAGTGCTGCTCAACCCAGTTTGCTGAGTCCAGGGACATATATAGGATCAGCTTTGGAGTGCCGATTAACCCGGTCCTCTCAGACGCACTCTGTTAATGTGTATGTGTGTTCGTTTGATTCTGGGGCTGGGAGAACCCAGCCCTGGGGAACCTAGGTCCTGCAGGATAGCTCCACTGGGAGGGAACTTGCAGAAGTTGTGCTCCATATGAGAACACAAGCGACACACATAGGCGCCAACTTTTCCAGGCGCACATGGGTGCTCGCCCCCGGCCCCACCCCAACTCCACCCTGCCCTGCCCCATCCCAACCCCTTCCCCAAATCCCCGCCACGGCCCCGCCTCCTCCCAGAGCCCACCGCATTCCCCCTCCTTCCCCCTCCCTCCCAGTGCTTGCCGCCGCGAAACAGCTGTTTCACAGCGGTAAGCGCTGGGAGCTAGGGGGAGAAGTGGGATGTGGTGTGCTCAGGGGAGGAGGCGGAGCAGAGGTGAGCTGGGGCAGGGAGCACCCACAGCGTCGGCGCCTATGCCACAAGCAGTACATTGATAGAATTACAGAACCTCCCCTCCCTGAAGAGTAACCCTGATAAATGAGTGTACCCTAAGTAACGGGCAAATCTGGTAAAACTCTATTGTGCTGGGCGCCACACAAATACCCCCTGCAAACAAATTATCCCCCCACCATGCCAGGCACTGCACAGACACACAGTCAGAGACAGTCCTTACCCCAAAGATGTCATAGTTTAAATAGACACCAAAGCCCTATATGAGAAAGAAAGCACAGAGTCAAATAAAGTGAAAAACCTAAATGAATCAAACAGTACCATAGATTCTCTAGGGATAGAAATTCCACCCTTGAAGAAGAAGAGTACAGCAGTAGGAAATTACCATCGACCACATGACCAGGATGGTGACAGTGACTGTGAAATACTGTACCCCAGATCAAAACAAGCGTAAGAGAACCAAAAAAATGCCACTATGGCTAAATATCAGAGTAAGAGGCAATTAGAGACAAAAAGGCCTCCTTTAAAAATTGGAAGTCAAATCCTGGCGAGGAAAATAGAAAGGAACAAAAAACTCTGTCAAGTCAAGTGTAAAAGTATAACAAGAGCAAACCAAGAGAGAGTTTGAAACACAACTAGCTAAAGATGCAAAAACTAACAGGAAAAAAACGTTTAAGTACATCAGAAGAAGCAAGCCTGCTAAACAATGAGTGGGGCCACCGGAGGTATCGAAGTATGAAAGAGCACTCAAGGAAGACAAGGCTGTTGCAGATAAGTTAAGTGAATTTGTTGCATCGGTCTTCACTGCAAAGCATGTGGGGGGCATCCCCACACCCAAGCCCTTTATTTTAGGTGACAAATCTGAGGAACTCTCCTAGATTGAGGTGTCAGTAGAGGAGGCTTTGGAACAAACTGATAAACAGCAGTTAAGTCACCAGGATCAGATGGTATCAGCCAAGAGTTCTGAAGGAACTCAATTGTGAACATTGCAGCACTATTAACTGTGGTATGTAACCTATCACTGAAATCAGCCTCTGTACCAGATGACTGGAGTGTAGCTCATGTAATGCCAATTTTTTAAAAAGGTTCCAGAGGTGATCCTGGTATTTACTGGCCAGTGAGCCTGACTTCATTACCAGGCAAATTGGTTGAAACTATAGTAAAAAACAGAATTTTCAAACACATTGATAAACACAGTTTGCTGGGGAAGAGTCAGCACAGCTTTTGTAAAGGGAAATCATGCCTCACCGATCTATTAGAATTCTTTGAGGATGTCAACAAGCCTGTGGACAAGGGGTATTCAGTCAATATAGTGTACTTGGACTTTCAGAAAGCCTTTGAACAGGTCCCTCACCAAAGACTCTTAAGCAAAGTAAACAGTCATGGGATAAGAGGGAAGGTCCTCTCATGGATCAGTAACTGGTTAAAAAGACAGGAAACAAAGGGTAGGAATAAATGGTCAATTTACTGGAGAGAGGTAAATAGCATTGTTCCCCAGGGATCTGTAATGGGACTTTTGCTGTTCAACATATTCATAAATGATCTAGAAAAGGGGGTGAAGAATTAGGTGGCAACATTTGCAAATGATCCACAATTACTGAAGATTGTTAAGTCCAAAGCTGACGGTGAAGAGTTACAAAGGGATCTCAGGAAACTGGTTGACTGGGTAACAAAAGGGCAAATGAAATTCAATGTTGATAAGTGCTAAGTAATGTACATTGGAAAGCATAATCCCAACTCTATATACAAAATGATGGGGACTAAATTAGCTGTTACCGCTCAAGAAAGATCTTGGAGTCCTCGTGGAGAGTTCTCTGAAAACATCGGTTCAATGTGCTGCAGAGGTCAAAAAAGTGAACAGAATGTTAGGAACCATCAGGAAAGGGATAGATAATAAGACAGTAAATACCGTAATGCCACAACATAAATCCATGGTTTGGGCCTACCCCTTGAATACTGCGTGCAGTTCTTGTTGCCTCATCTCAAAAAAAGATATATTAGAATTGGAAAAGGTACAGAGAAGGGCAACAAAAATGATTACGGGGATGGAATAGCTTCTGTATGAGGGAAGATTAAAAAGACTGGGACAGTTCTGCCTGGCAAAGAGATGACTAAGGGGGATATGACAGAAAGCTATAAAATCATGAAAGGTGTGGAGAAAGTGAATAGGGAAGTGTTCCAGAACTAGGAGTCATTTGATGAAATCAATAGGCAGCAAATTTTAAAGAAACACAAGGCAGGACTTCTTCACACATCGCAGAGTCAGCCTGTGGACTCATTGCCAGGGGATGTTGTGAAGGCCAAAACTATAAAAGGGTTAAAAAGAGAACGAGATAAGCTCATGGAGGACAGGTCCCTCAATGGCTATTAGCCAAGATGGTCAGGGACACAACTCCATGCTCCGGGGGTCCCCAAACCTGTGACTGCCAGAAGCTGGAACTGGATGACAGAGATGGATCACTCAAAATGGCCCTGTTCTGTTCATTCCCTCTGAAGCACCTGGCCACTGTCAGAGACAGGACACTGTGCTGGACGGACCATTGGTCTGACCCAGTATGGCCATTCCTATGATGAAAGGAAGGAGACAAAGCTGAGCCACAGGGAGGGGAAGGGACTTGCCCAAGGTCATGCAGCACGTCAGTGGCAAAGCTGGGAACAGTACCCAGCTTGACCCAACTCCCAGGCCAGTGCCTTACCCATCAGACCACACTGCCTCAAGAAACACGAACCCTTGTTAGCCAGCTCGGGTCAGTCCCAGTTCTATGGTGCTTGCGTTAACTCCGGGACCTATGGCACACGAGAGCAACGTTCACGTACCCGAGGCCCTGATGCTGGCACTGAGCTCTGGCCAAGTCCCCAGTGGGAGAGCTGTATGCAGCTGAGACAGAGGGCTCTTCCCAGCACCAACCAGACCCAGGACACCAGAGCAGGGAAGGGCCTCACCAGGGGCCTGGGACCTAACAAAGAACTGGTTACAAGAAGGGAGAGGTTAGTTTGAGAGACAGCAGCTAAATGCGCTTTATATACCATGTCTAAGAGACAGTGAACCTCACCCCATGCCATCTTTGAATCCAACCCCCCATCCCCCACTCCTTTCCCAGCGCTGCAGATAGAACCCAGGAGTCCAGGATCCTAGCCCCCACTGCTCTAACCCACCAGACAAAAGTTCCATTTTGGCAGAGTCAAAGGGTACATTTTGGGGGTTACAACGGCACATTATGGCTAAGATCAGGCCCCTGTTGTGCCAGGTGCTGCATAGATCCCTGACTGAAATGAGGGCCTCTATTTGTGCCAGGTGCTGCACAGACTCCCTGCCTAAAAGACAAGGCATGGGAGAGAAAACTGAGGTACAGAAAAGGTAAGAAACCCGCCCGAGGTCACACAGGGGCTCAGTGGCAGACCTGGGAATAGAACCCACATGTCCTGATTAGCAGCCCAGTGCCCTAACCACTGGCATTTGAAGCAAACAGGAATTCAGAGCAGCTTTTCCAGTTCACTCCTATCTGAGATGCCAGCCCGTGTCGCCGCCCATACCCAGAGTGGCTGTGCTGATGCGAGGCCATCCGTGGGTGCGGGAGGACATGTGGGTAGGTGGACATGACCAGCAACCCATCCTTCCTCCCTCCCTCGCCTCCATCACACACCCCAGCGCCCATCGTATTGACACTTGCTGCTTCTGCTCTACTAAGCCAGCTGGTCTGGTTAAATAACCATGGTGAGGGGTCGGCATCAGAACCAGGCAGGAATTGCCAGTGCTGTGAGCAGCTCTTGGATGGTGTGTCCCGCTCTGAGGATGAGTGCCTCAGCCATCCGCAGGAAATCCTACAAGAAAGCCCAGGGGAAGGCAGGGCCCTTCTCCCCAGCGCACTGGGACCAGGCTGATGGTGGCCAGGTGCATGCTGGGAAGCTGCAAGTGATGGAGAAGTTCTTCACCCCACTTCAGCGCCACAAGGAGGGGAAGGGCTCGGAGCGGGAGATGAGCCAGTGCCGCCAGCAGTGGATGGAGGGGCAGATCGACCGCTTCTCCTCCTCCTCTTCCTCCTCGGCTGCATCTTCCACCACAGCAGCCTCCTGGTCCTCTGAAGCCAGCCTGGAGAAGGAGGCCTTCTTGGGCAGCCCCATGTCCCAGCCCCAACATTCCCAGTCGTGTGTGGACATCTCAAGAGAAGCCAGGGCCTTGCGCCAGGGAGGGGAGGGGACTGCCGGCTACAAGGCTGTGGAGCCCGTCTCCTTTCCCCGGCTGAAAAAGGGGCACAGCCAGAGCGTGGACCGGCTGTCCCAGCAGCTAGATCCCCAGGAGGCCCAGTCCCCACCTCCTGCCCTGGGCAGCGGGGAGAGCCGGCTCTACAAAGCCAGCAGCCTGGAAAGGAGCTTGGTCTTCAATGAGCAGGCTGAGATCTTGGCCCCACGGCTGCACAAACGGGCAGGGGCCCCAGCACCCAGCAAAGGCATCCTCAAGAACGGGGCTGTTGCCAAGGGCGACGGGCTGCGCAAGGCCAAGTCCATCGAGACCTTCCCTGTGCGGGCAGGCGAGAGGGAGACCCAGGCCCCACCGTCCCCCAGGGCTGAGGAGGAGCTGGAGCTGCTGCTGGAGCTGGGGATCACCAAGAAGCACCACAGCGTGGACCAGATGAAACTAGTAGAGGAGAAGCTGAGGTTCTCCAAGTTCCTCAACGAGATCACCAGGCAAGTCATGAGCCCCTCCAGCCTCAGCTCCCTGGGCTGGAAGTCACCAGAGGCTGCCAGTGCTGGCAAGGGCTCCGGCACCGACAGCTCAGAGTCCAAGAGCTCCAGCAGCAAAGGCAGCTCCCAGGGGTCCCTAGCTGAGAGCCGGGAGGGCCAGTGCCAGCAGGAGAGGGGCCCCCACGTCAAGAGGAAAGGCCCCCAGGGGGATCACACCAACCCAGCTCCCTCCAGGCACATGGACAATGTCAGCAGCCTGGAGCTGGGCATGGCCCCACAGATCAGGCTGGGCGGCGAGGAGCAGAAGAGGCCCGGGGAAGGCAGGCCAAGCCATGGGGAGGAGACCGAGGGCCACGAGCAGCCTCCTGCCCCCAGGAAGGTGGAGAAGGAGCGGGCCAGCCCCCCCAAGGAGCCCTGGGGCAAGGAGCAGCCTGAAGGGACAACACAACAAGGCAAGGCCCACTGCAAGGTAGGTGGCACTAGTCCCTCCAGCACTACGGCCCCACCCAAATCCCTTCCTGACCTTCCCCCATCCCCCCAAGTCACCCAGGCCCTGCAGCCCCAACGGATTCCCCCACTCGATCCCTCCTGGGTCACTCGGGCCCTACAGCCCCAACAGATCCCCCCCCGACTCCTCCCAGGCCCTACAGCCCCAACAGATTCCTACCTGCCCCCCCCCACCTCCTTCAGGTCACCTAGACCCTGCAGCACTATCAGGTTATCCCCTCTGCCCCCTACCAGAATTACCTACACCCTGCGGCCCCAAACAGATTCCCCCCAACCCCACCAGGGTCATCCTGCAGCCCCAACCTCCCAAAACCCCATCCCATCTCCACATTCCTTGCACTCGCCTGCAGCACCAACCCCACCTCATACCCCAGAAACACCTAGATCCTGTGCCACCCATCTCCTCCCGACCCTCCCCTTCAATCACCCAGCCAACTGCAGCCCCAGCCCCAACCCCACCCCCAGAACCAGGTCCATCGGCACGGTTGTCCAGACAAAGGGCCAGATACAATTCACTCTGCAGCCTGTCATCTCCTCCCAGGGAGCAGGGGGTCTACCTCCAGCTCTGGCATGGGAGGGGTCTAGTGGGTTAGAGCGGGGACTGGGAGTCAGGACACCTGGGTTCCATTCCAAACTTTCTGTACGACCCTGGGGATAAGTCCCTTCCCTGCTGTGTGCCTCAGTTTCCCTCTGTGTTCAAGGGGGCTATGTAGACTCACCCACTCTGAGATCTTGTGCTGGACATGGGTGGTGTTTTACAAAGACTCAGGTTGTTGATGAAGTCTGTCTCCGTCTGTCTATCCAGGAACTGCAGCCACAGGCAGCCGATACGGAGCCAGCTAAGTGAGTATTGAATACATACCACATACCTTGGCGCCTCCAGTCAAGAAGCATGTTCCATTTAAGCTGCGTGTAAGAGACAGAGGTCACTGTCCCGCTCTGCTCAGCACGAGCGAGGCCTCAGCTGGGATGTTGTGTCAAGTCTGGGCCCCGCACTGTAGGAAAGAGGTGGACAAACTGGAGAGAGTCTAGAGGACAGCAACAAAAACGATCTGAGGTTTAGAAAGTCTGACCTGTTGGGCACATTCAGTCTAGGGAAGATAAGGCTGAGGGCGGACCTGATAAGAGCCTTCAGTACGTTAATGGCTAGTACAGTGAAGTCGGAGATTAGTTGTTCTGCAGCACACAAAGGAACCAGCTCCACTCCCAGCAAGGGAGATTTACATTAGACGTTAGGACAAACATTCTAATCCTGAGAACAGTTAACATGGGAACAGGTTACCAAGGGAGATGGACGAATTGCCATGATTGGAGAGTTTTGAGAACGGGTTGGACAAACATCTGTCAGGGATGCTCTGTGTTTACTTGACCCTGCCTCAGTGCAGGGCACTGGACTAGATCTCTCTCGAGGTCCCTTCCAGCCCTACACTTCTGATTCTATGCCCAGTTCTTACATATTCCCATCCCTGTCCCTGTCCTGGAAAGACCGAAGGCAGCTTGAAGCCTCCTTTATACCCATACCTTAGTGTCAGGACAGTTTCAGTGTTGCTCAACCTCTGACTTATAGCTAGAGCACAGTGTGAACAGCGGCAGAGAACGGCCAGAGCACAACAGGCTCCAACCGCATCCCTGATCCACCTCCCATGGCCCCAGGGGGTGGGGGAGAGAACAGCCAGAGTGCAGTGCGCTCCAACCGCATCCCTGACACCTCTCCCATGGCCCCGGGGGACAGAGAACAGGTATAGCACAGCGCACTCTGACCACATCCCTGATCCACCTCCCACGGCCTCCAGGGGGCAGAGAACAGCCAAGAGCACAGAGCACTCAGACTACAACCCCTCTGCTGAAAACAGGACCAGTGCAGGGGAGGGGGATCCCAGGGGGCAGTCTCCACCCCACAGTGTACAAAGGGGCCTTAGTGCCCCAGAGATTCTGGCCCCCAGAGGTGTGAGGGACCCTGCACTTGAATACATGGGGATGGGGTGTGCTCTAAGAGCCCCCAGCAGCCTCGGAGTGGCTCTGCAGGGGGAGCGCCGATGGAGGGCTGTAGGCAGCTAGGCCCATGGTCTATGGGCAGAGGGGGGCATGCAGCTCAAAGATCTAACAGGGGAACCAGGCCAGCAGCTCTGGCCCAGATGGATTCTGGCCCTAGCTCCAGTCACTCCAACTGGGTCCAGGCTTTGACATGACAAGACCTCTGGGGCTCAGATTCCCCACTGCCAGTGCTCTCTGTGACCCCAGGTTGCCCAGAGACTGTGGCGTGGAGCAGGCGGAAGGAGCAGGTGCAAGGGCCAAGTCTGGCCCTGCTGGGCAGCAGGATCTGCAGCAGACCTGGGAAGAGCTGGAGTTGCTGAAGGAGAAGTTCAGCAGGTGAGGGATCCAGAAGCCTGGCCTTTGGGGGGTGGGACCTCCTCACAGCCACTCCCCCAGGAGGTTGCGTCTATTACAGTCCTACCCCCTTGTGGGTTGAGTCTGCTGTCATAGCCACACCCACCAGCAGGCAGAGTCTAGTATAGCCCTTCTCCCCTTGGGGGCAGAGCCTGCTCTCCGGTTCACTCACTTGGCGGTTGAGTCTGTTATAGCCCAACCCCTCTTGGAGGCATCAAGTCTATTCTCACAATCCTACTTCCTTGGAGACAGGACCCTCCCTCACATGCACAACTAACCTGTGGGATTCCCCGCTGCAAGTACAAAGAGCCAAAGAGTTCTGATTGGTGGAGTTGGCTTTCCAGTAGCACCTCCTGCCATTGCACAGCTCTGAGTCCCTCTCTCTCTTCTCCCTGAGGTTCAAGTTTCTTGTCCCCCTAGGCCCTTCTGGGCACAGTCCCACTCATGTGGCATGGCTCCCCTTGGCCTCCGCTGCACTGCCAGCAACACAGAAGCCTATAAGAGACCAGCCCCCATTAACAATAATTATGTCTATACTGAGAGACGGTAGAGATTGGGAATGTATCCCACTTCCTCCACCAATCACACACTGAGTCACATGGGTTCTTAGTCTATATGTGCCTCTGTCGGGCACTCAGCAAAACTGGGTCCCGAGATTGATCTCGCATGCTAAGCAGAATTATGTCTCATTAGTACTTGGATGGGAAACCTCCAAAGAAAATCCACAGTCCTGTAGAGGGTGGGGTGTGGACTCAGTAGGGGGGGCTTTCCTTCACAATCAGCACTGACCCCAATACCCCAGCACAGTGCCACCCAAAGCAGGCTGCATCTCAATACTGGGCAAGAGATCATTATATAAACAGCTCCCATGCCCTCCCCCCCAGAGGCGGCTGCATCTTAGCACCGGACGAGGGATCCCTGTATGAACAGCCCCCATGCCCCATCCCAGCACCAGGTGAAAGATCTCTGCATCTGTAGGGAGGTTTTCAAGACTGTCTCAATCTCTTGTCTGTTTCCCCCCAGGCTGCAGGAGGACTATTCCAACACCCAACGCACCAACCAGCTGCTGGAGGAGAAACTTCACCACATTGTAAGGGGAGCTTCATTGCTGGCGGGGAGCATCCCCAGATTTGGGCTTACAGACCCCACCATTGAAAGGGAGCAACCCCATGGTCAGATCCATGTACCCTGGACACTCAGCTGCCCAGACAGAGAACAACCCACTACCTCATTCAATGTAGGCTCTTATACTGGGCGCATCACCATGGTATCCGAGCCTCTAATCCATACATTAAGTGCAATGTGTAGCTACATTCCCGAGGGACGTGGGGTCCAATTTTTCCACCCCACAATCTCTCCCATAGTTCTGATGAGACATGAAGCCAAGTCTCTCTCCCCTCCTCCACCCCCTTTTGGGGTATACAGCTGCCCTGACAATTTGCACAGAGGTTTGGGTATTAACCCGGGTATCCCAGCCAAATCCCAAACCATTTCATGGCCCTAAAAATTGCTCCCTGCCTGTCAGTTTCAATCAGACATGGGATCATCCTACATGTCCTATCTTCAAATCCTGTCCAACATTGTTGTGCAGATGTTAAACCATCCCCATGCTCCACCCCAGAGCACTGGGGGCCCAGGCATCCCGACTCCCAGCCTCCTTCAAGCACTAGGACATTCTTCCCCTGACTCTCTCATCTTGCTGTCCTAAGCATAGGCGATGACTTCTACTCGCGCCGGTGGGTGCTCAACCTCCCTCTGCCCCCGGTCCCGCCCTGACCCCTCCTGACCCCATTCCAACCCCTTCCCCAAAGTCCCTGCCCCAACTCTGCCCCTATTCCGACTCATTCCCTGAATCCCCGCCCCAGCCCCACCTCCTCCCCTGAGCGCACCATGTTCCCGCTCCTCCCCACTCCCTCCCGGACTTGCTACGGCACCAAGCAGCTGTATGGTGGCGGCAAGCGCTGGGAGGTAGGCGGAGGAGTGGGGACGAGGCAGAGGAGGAGGTGAGGTTGGGCGGGGAGCTTGGCTCCCGGTGGGTGCAGAGCACCCACTAATTTTTCCCCATGGGTGCTTCAGCCCCGGAGCACCCACGGAGTTGGCGCCTATGGTCCTGAGCCCTTTGCTGTCTCTCTCTCCCCGCAGGCTCAGAGCATGGCAGCTGAAAGACAAACCCTGAACCAGCGCATTACTGAGCTGCTCGAGAGGCTTATTAGTGCCCAGAACACCATCTGCACGCTGGAGAGACTCAATGTGAGCTCAGGGGTGGCGGGCGGCCTGGGGAGCACAGACTGGGGGAGCATGGGGAGTGTTCCTAGCAGGGACGGTGAAATGTGGGCTATGGGGGGGGAGCAGGCAGAGGTGGTGCTGGGAAGGAGTGGGAAATGCTTCCAGCTGTGGAGTCAAAAATCCAGTACCAAGGAAATGTTGCTAGATTCCGGAGCCAGTGGCAGCCTTGTATTTTTAAAGTCCAAGAAGTGAGGAATTAGTGCCATGTATCTCTGGAAAGCTGGGACTCAGAGAGACCAGGTCTAACCCCCACGATGTCAGAGATACGGAGCCTCAGTCTGCCACCAGCCCTAGCACTTTGCGACCCTTTCAAACTTCTATGGCCTCAGGGAAACAAGCTCAAAGGTAATCAGAATGATGTGACTGGGGGAGCCAATAGCTTCACAATCCTCAGGGCTACACATAAAATCCCAGCTTTCCATCAGGGCAAATCTTGCGTTATTAGCTTGAAGACTTGAGGAGATACTGCACCTTAAACAGCAAGGGCTGCAAGCTTTAGCAGTTTTTGAGACTGCTAAACTCACACCAGAGTTACAGAGGGTAATCAAACTGACGGGATTGATAAATCCAAGGGCTCAACAACCATAGAGCTCGAAATAAATGCCTGACACCACTGAAAAGCTGAGGGTACAAAGCATTCAGATATAGCACTCGCGATTAAGGAGATATCGGGCTTTAAACCACCACTGGTCCCTCTGTCTCATTGCACTGAGCACGGCCATGCTGGGCTGGTGTAACATCCCCTCCCCCGTCCCCACAGATCTCGGCGCTGCTGTCAAAATCAGCGGGGAAGCACCGTCACATGGAGAAGGCCAATTCCGCCGACAGCCTCTACACCCTGCACATCTCGGACGTGGCGCCCCCTCCCGCCTTCATGGACAGTGTCTCTGATGCCCACCCCAGCCAGTCTGACTCAGCCACAGAGGCCAACAAGCCGGGCTGCAGCTCTGAGTCGGACACAGCCATGCCCAACGGAGACAGGACTCCGGCGCCCAACTACCACAGCCTCCCACCCTTAGGGCAGCTGGAAAGCCACGGGAGAACCATGGCCTTCATGCCATGGAAGCAGCAGCTGCCTGGGGAGCTGCTGGAGCACGTCAACTCAACAGAGAGTGAGTGCAGTGCAGAGGAAGGGGCCCAGATCCACGCTCTCCCCATGCCGCACTTCCTCTACCTGAGGCAGGAGGCGCTGGTGACTCCCTCCGTGCCCAACCTCCCGCCCACTGAAGCCCTGCACCCTCCCTCCCCGCAGGGCCTGCTGCTCGGTGGGCGGCTGGAGCTAATGCCGATGCCAGAGCTCAGCAGCACCGACAGCTCTGATGGGGATGAGGCCTGGAGCCAGGGCCTTGGGGAGAAGGAGCCAGGGGTGTGTCTGGATTACCAGTCAGCTCAGAGGATCCTAGACAGCCTGCTGAGGCAGCACCAACACCTGGAGAAGGAGCCGGCGAAGGCGAGTGGAGGGGGCTATCAGGACAGGAGCGAGATGGGCCAGGCCCAGGGGCACCAGCACCGGATCCACTACTACTGGGACTTCCAGAGCCCGGGCAAGAAGCAGCCCCCGCTGCACCAGCCCCAGCACAGAGGGGGGTCCCTGCCCCAGGCCAAGGGCGAGAAGGTGTTACAAAGGGAGCAGGAGTGTGGGGATGGGGTGATGGACTCCACACTGCTGTAAGGGGGCCCATAGGCAGATGTGACCCCCACCCCACAGCCACTTCATTGTCTACCCCCTGCTGCCCCCTACCACTTCACTGTCTACCCCTCACCACAGCAAGGAATCCAGCGGATCAGAAGCACCCCACTGAGCATAGGGAACTGTAGTCTGGGTTTGCTACAGACTGCCTGGGGGACAGACAGAACCGGGGTGGGGGCACGTTGACCCAGAGAGATCTGTGAGGAGAGGACAGACAGACAGCCCAGAGAAATGAGAGGAAACAGATAGAGATAGACACCGAGAGGGATGGGGTAGGGGATGGACAGACAGAGCCAGAGATGGTGGGGGAATGGGATGGGGACAGACAGGCAGACCCAGATAGAAAGGGAGGGGGACACAGATAAAGGAAAGTAGGGGGGATCCCACAAATCCATGTGGGGCCAGGAGCATCAATCCTGGGCTGACCCCTATGGCTGCACCCCACCCTGCTGCTCTCCCCACCAGCCCCACCTGCATAAACTTGCATTTACCTTGTTGACTGTGATCTGATCCGCCCTCACCTCCCCATCCCGCTGTACATAGGGTCCTGGACCGAGCCACCAGCCTGACCCAACCCCTTTTAATTAAAATTACAGACACCACCGTTAAAGGAATAAATTCCTCAGGCCAACGGGTGTTTGATTTCAGCCCACGGAGCTGGGCCGGCACACGGGGAAGAATCACCCGGCGCCGAGATGAAGTTGCCTCCAGGGTGGGACCCGGGGCTGCTTATAGAGAGGTTCCCTCAACTAGTGCTGAGATGCAGGTTCTGTCCCCAGCTCTGGGAGGGGCATGGAGTCAAGTGGGTTAGGGTGGGAGGCTAGGAGCCAGGATGCCTGGGTTCCATTTGCCCGTCTGAAAAAGGAGATCTATCTATCTGCCAGTCTCCCTGCTCTATCAAATGTCTCCCTTCCTAGAGCCAGGGATCAAACTCAGGAGTCCAGCCGCAACTCCCTGCTCTAGCCAACATACTCCACTTCTTCCCCAGGCCCACATGTAGGACCCAGGGTCCTGACTCCCAGCACACACCCCCAACTTGAACCCACAAGACTGCATGCCCTTCTCAGAGCTGAATATAGAACCCAGGAGTCCTGTCTCCCCTTGGGAAGCTCTCAACCCACCAATGCCCTTCCTAATGGGGGTGGGGAATGGAACCACCAACCGCCTTTCATCTGTTTCCTGATTCCCATTTATGGGACAAGGCTTTATGGGCCAGTCCCTTGTGTCCAAAGGGCATCCCTCAGTGCCATGAATTAGGAGTACTGTGTGGGGAGGGAGATAAGGCTGCTAGGCTGGATCTGGGAGCTAATGAGTAACCCCATGAGCCCTGGTGACAGTATCAGAGGCATGGGTTGATCCAGAGGGTGTGGGGCCCCATCTGCTATAAAGGGCCTACCACACCCACCTCACCCCTAGAAAGAGGCTGGAGCCCATGGCAGGCTGTGGGATGAGCTGGCTGAAGATCCTAGGGGCCGTGATCGTGGGGGCCCTGATGCTGACGGTTGGAATTCTGTTGGGCCACTTCGCCATCCCCAAAGCAGGGAATGGCCAGGGGGCACCCGGCCAGGGGACGCCCAGCTGGGTGCAGACCGTGGGCCGGGATCTGAATGAATCCCTGCTGCAGAGCTTCATGGATCAGGTGGAGAGCGGGAAGATCCGGGAGAATCTGAAGTAAGGAGGGGAGGAACGATGGAAAAGCCCCATTGAATTCACCCACATTCAGGAGATCCAGGACTCCTGGGCTGCAAGGCAGGATCATCCCTTACAGCCTATTCCCACCCAGGGGGACGGGATCATCCCCTACAATCTATCCCCCGCCCCGCCCCATCCCCTGGGGATAGGACAGGATTTTCCCATACAATCTAGTCCCCCCTTGGGCCAGCTAGTCTCTTCTCAACCTGTGACCAGATTGGAACCAGTGCCCCATCGAGGGAGAGGCCCTGTATCCCTAGCTTGTAGCCCCAGTTCTGGGAGAGGAGTGGTGTTTAGTGGTTATGGCAGGGATGGGGGGAGGAGCTGGGAGCCAGGACTCCAGGGTTCTATCCCCCACCAGAACCTGCAGTCCTGAGGGAGCAGTGATCTCAGGCACTCCCCTGTACCCCTCACCAGGACCCTGGCCTCCCAGCCCCACATGGCTACAACTAAGGGGGATGAGGAGCTTGTGAAGCTGCTGCTGAGCCGCTGGCAGGACCCGCAGATTGGTCTGGACAGCATCAGTGAGGACGTGTACGGCGCATTCCTGTCCTTCCCTGACCCACAGAGACCCAACAGCGTGGCCGTGGGTGTGTGTGGGCAAGTGAGGGCTGGGTGTGTGTGTGCAGGGCACGGGGCTGTAGTGGTGGGATCAGGGTACTGGAGGGAGGGCTGGCGGTGGAAGGAGGGCAGGAAAAACTGGGAGGCAGGGCAAATTGGTGCAGGGGTTTGGGGCACACTGCGGCAGCTGGGGTGCTAGACAGGCCCTGAGGCAGCTGGGGCTAGAGAAGGGACAGGCAGCAGGGACTGGAGCAGGTCTAAGAGGGAGAATGGGGCAAGGGACGGGATAGGCCAGGAGGCCAGGGTGGGGGGGAATTAAGGCAGCTGACGACAGGGAGCTGGAGGGACGGGTCTGGGGACAGACAAGGGCAGAGAGGGGCAGGGAGAGATGAGGCAGATGGGGGCAAAGGTCAGAACGGGATGTCCCACAGCAGGCACCCCACAGCTGACGAGATCTGCCTCCACCCCCAGTGGAGAACAGCAACCAGATCTTCTCAACCCGGCGCAGCGAGAAGAACGTGACAGCGGACCAGGCTCATGCAGATGTGGTTCAGCCCTATGCTGCCTACGCCCCGCCTGGGAACCCCAGGGTATGGAGCAGGGCTGGGTATAACCCCTCGAGACCTCCTCGCGGCCTCAGCTCTGACTCTCCCACTGCACCCAGGGGCTGTCAGACAGTTATCTTATCTCCTCTCCCAATCAGGACCATGTCCCTTCTTTTATGAGCCCATCAAGGCTGCTAGGGGATCTCTGTCCCTAGGGTGACATGCCAACCACTGCGTATCTATGGAGACAGACAATTCCCTGTCCTGCCCAGGTCCTCATATAGCCACAAACTGCTGTCACCAAGCCAACAGCCACTTATCCCCAGCCAGCCACACAGGTTGTCACGCCACGTCTCTCCAGACAAACAGCCACCCAGACAGGTCACCCTGTCAACAGCCATGTGTCCAAAGAGACAGTCACCCCAAATGTCACCACAAGACAGCCACGTATGCCCAGAGACAACAGCAAGCACCACACGGGTTGTCACTCCAACAGGTGGGGTATCCTGAATGGCTGCCCTCAGGCTGTGGTAGCAACAGCCATGTATTCCAAGACAGACAGCTGCCCCCCACATCCCCATGCTGATGACCACATGACCACGGAGCCAGGCAGACGTATTGCCCTGCCGACAGCCACACAATCCCAGAGATAAACAGCGAGCACCACACGTCATCCTGCCAACAGACATCTCTCCAGATAAACAGCCACCCAGACAGGTTGCCTTGCCAACAGCCATGTGTCCAAAGAAACAGTCACCCCAAATGTCACCACGAGACAGCCACATATCCTGAGACAAACAACGAGCACCACATGTCATCCTGCCAACAGCCACGTACCCCCAGAGATACACAAACCACCACATATCCTGAGGGATAAACACCCCTAACACATTGCTGTGCCAACAGCCACGTATTCCTGGAGACAAACAGCCACCCCTCAGCCCCCATCACCAAGCTGACAGGCATGTACCCATGGAAACAAATGGCTGCTCTCACATCAAAGACCCAAAGACCCTGTCCCCTTGGCAACTTTATCTTGCCCCCTCCACCACCCCTCTGATCCTCTCTTCCGCACGCCCTGGGGCTGACTCCTCTCTTTTCCCCTCAGGGGAGGCTGGTCTATGCCAATCAGGGCAAGCACAGTGATTACCAGGAGCTGGTCAACATGGGCATCAACCTGAATGGCACCATCGCCATCACCCGCTATGGGGGGGCTGGCCGTGCCGCCAAGGTGAGGGGAACTCAGGGCCTACTGGCCACGGACACCAGGCTGCCCCCTCATGTGGCACTGAAGAGGGGGCCTTTGGGCTTCCTTTCCCCTCATCCAGTTGCTCCCTCTCTGCCCCCCCATCCTAATCCCCCCATCCTTTGTCCCCCAGTTTTCCATCCCATCACTTCTTTCCCTGCTCCCCATCCCATCATCCCCTCCCCATTCCTCCAATCCCTTTCCCCCCAATATCTGACCCAAGGCCCCTTCTCCCCAAGTCCAATCACCCCTGTTCTCACTCCCCCAGTTCCATCAGCTCCAGCACTTTCCGCCCAAGGCCTGTCCCCCCAAAGCCTGATCAGCCCCAGACGGGGCATTGCACAGATCTAGGGGTGGGGGATGCCAGAAGAGTGGCCCACCTCAAGGTGGGGGGCTGGATGGAACAGTCACAGAATGCCATTGCTGCCCCCCAAGGGGATGGGAGGGGAAGTCCAGCTACAAGAGGGGGAACTGAGACAGGAATAAGAGAACAGCTCACCACACATACTCCAGTCTGGGCCACAGTGTGTGTGGGGGACATTCCAGCTGCCATTCCCGTTCCCCCTGGTAATGGTGGTGATGATGGAGTGGATAATCTGACTGACCCTAACCCTCTAGGCAGTGAACGGGGCAGAGTTTGGTGTAGCTGGCGTGGTGGTGTATACAGACCCTGCAGACATCAATGATGGGCGGGCGTCCGAGGAGGAGACCTACCCCAACTCCTGGTACTTGCCCCCCTCCGGTGTGGAGCGGGGCTCTTACAATGGGTACTTCGGGGACCTGCTCACGCCCTACTATCCTGCCAAAGGTAACATGTCTGGGCAGGACAGGGCGGGGCGGGACTGGCTTTGACCCACAATGCCTCTTGCTGTTCCCTCCCATGAAGAGAAGAGAAGTCTGTCCCAACCCCCTGCTGATGAGGCCAAGGGCCTCCTTGAATTCATCCCCCCATCCCTGCTCTTGTTCATCCAGATGACACTCCATCCTCTGCCCCCAGCTATATCCTGTAGCGGGAAGTTCTGCAGATTAACCAAACCCATGGGGAATTGCTGCCCTGGAGTGCCCCCTATTCCCTGGACTATAGGAGCCCATCTGGCCTCCTCCACCCAATTCACCCGAAATCCTCTCCTTCCGCCACCATCTGCACAGAACCCAAAAGTCTTGTCTCCTAGTTCTACGGCTCTAATCATGAGACACCACTCCCCTTCCAGAGCCAGGAATAGAACCCAGGAGTCCTGACTCCCAGCCCCCTCTGCTCTAACCACTAGACTCCATTCCTCTCCCAGAGCTGGGATAGAACCAAGGAGTCCTGACTCCCCAGGCCCTCTGGTCCTCCTTGTGTGGAATCACCATCTGGGGTATGTCCCCTGCACCCCATCAGATCCAAGTCTGGATTGCCCACCATCTTTGCAGCAAATGACCCCCCACCATCCCAAACAGGGCACTGGTGGAAGGGGGATAAAAAGCCTCCTTCTGATTCACCTGCCTCTCTCTTGTAGAATTCACCTACAGAATCAAGGAGTCAGAGATCCAGGGGATCCCGCCAATCCCAACCCAGCCAATTGGCTTTGAAGATGCCCAGACACTAATCTGGTGGGTGACCAATTCGGTGGAGTTGAGGCAAAGAAGCTGTGAAATCTGGCTGAATCCACCCCTTAATGCATTTCAGTGCCCACTACCCATTAGACTCGCAATCATCTCCCCTGGCCCTGGCGTTGTTCTGTAGCAGGACATAGCAGGTGAGAATGGCTGCTGGCTGGTGCACTGGACTGGGACTCAGGACCCTTGGGTTCTATTCCCGGCTCAGCCACCAGCCTTCTGGGTGACCTTGGACAAGACACTTCCCCCTCTTTGTGCTTCAGTTTCCCCATCTCTAGAATGGAGATAATGGCATTGACTGAAAAGCACTAGATAAGAGCTAGGGAATATTACTAATCATGGAATAGTTTGAAAGGGGAATACACATGTGCACCATCAGCTTTAGCCACTAGGTGGTGACAACAACTCAGGCCCCAAGTCCGTTTGTTAAAAACGGTCATTATTAAATGCAGAGAAAGAGTGCAACAAAATTAAATGCAGCTGGACCACTGCCCCTCCACTTCTGATTCTGGCATTGATGCACCACTGAGGTCAGGAAATTCACCTGAACTGAATTACTTTGATCGTCAGCAATTTGGGGCAAGGACCTCAGCCCCAGGCAAGAGACCCCTGTATAAATGGCCCCTGCGCCATAACTCAGAAGCGGCTGCATCTCAGTAGCGGGGAGGAATCCCTGTATACATGGGGCTTCTGGGCACTACCACAATAAGATCATAAATAACCCCCAAGGCAACGGGAAATGCCTCATTCTCTCACAGTCCTGACTACAGCATTGTACACCTGCTGTATTGTACATGCCATGGCCCCTCCATAAAGGGCCATGTAGATTTTATGAGAAGTGGATTGAACAGCCTAATAGCACAATAGCACAGGTTTACAGTATAATGTATATATGAAGGGGGTGAGGTTCAATGGATAGAGCAGGAGGAGCTGGAAGTCAGCACTCTGGGTTCTCTTTCCAGCTCTGGGAGGAGAGTGGGGTCTAGTGGTCAGAACAGCAGACCTGAGAGCCAGGGTTAAACTGTGGTGGAGGGTAGGCTGGGAGTAAGCACTCCTGGGTCTGTCCCCAGATCTGGGAGGGGCATAGGGCCCAGTGGGTTGGAGGAGAGGGGGCTGGGAGTCAGGTTTCCTGAGTTCTTTTCCCAAGTCTGATTCCCTGCATGCCCTTGAACAACTCACTTCTCCACCTTGTGCCTTGATTTCTCCATCTATAAAATAAAGACACCCACCGCGCACTTCCTGGGTAGTGTGGGGGTCCCCAGTGTTTGAACTGTTCAGGGGTGTAAAGCACTTGGAGTGTCCCAGGGAAAAGATGCTGCAGAGTAAACAAAGGAATGTTATTATCAGGAGTGAGAATGCAGTCTTCGTGGCCAGGGCAGAGCTGCTGAGGAGACTGACAGAGGAGGCTTGGTGGTTTTGCAAGGGCAGCAAAAGTGGTTTGCGGGGGGCAGAGACTCTAATAACCCCATATATCTTTGGCTCTATATCTTCTAGTAACCTGTCTGGCCCTGTGGCCCCCGCGTCCTGGCAGGGCTCTCTGGGCTGCTCCTACCCTGTGGGGCCAGGATTCCGCACAGGGGGGCTGTTTCCCAACACCAGGTATGGATGTATACACGTGGTCCAGGATTGCATCCCACTCCCACAGCTCCCACCAAAAGTCACCTGGGAATTTCGACTTCCCCCTCCTTCTCCAACGCTCACTGTGCTAACCCAGCCCCTCGGACCCTGCATTCCCTAGTGGTATGTTTCCAGCAGTCACAGAGTAGTTAGATCAAACCATACAGTCTTCTTGCTGGGAGGCGACACTACTTTAGGTCTCAGGAGTCAGAACAAGAACCCAATCACAGAGCAAGACAAAGCCCAGAGGCACAGCTCACTCACCTTACTCCAGGCTGGCTTTCTGCAGACTGGCTGCTGCTAGGCCCAGATCCATGCTTCACTGCCTCTGGGCCCCCTGCCTGCAAGCAGGTCCAGAAAAATCCCTGTGATTTTAAAGTGATCACAATCTGAACAGGTTTCAAGTTACCACATCAAGACCCTAGCTGACCCCAAATCCCCTCTTCACC
The DNA here is from genome assembly GCF_009764565.3 of Dermochelys coriacea. Lineage (NCBI taxonomy): Eukaryota > Metazoa > Chordata > Testudines > Dermochelyidae > Dermochelys > Dermochelys coriacea. The sequence goes on from NC_050074.1 coordinate 32,457,628, forward strand.
ACTCTCCTGGCACTGACCCCAACTTCCTCCTTCACCAGCTCCCATCTCCAGACCCATCCAACTGTACCAACTCCCCCTGGACCCTACTGCATTGTTACCAGTTTCCCTCCCTGACCCCCATTGCAATGACCCAGACCCCGCAACCTCCCCTAGGCTCCTCCCATGCTGGTCCCAATTCCCCCATCCCCTGTTCCCCGCTCCAGCCCCCATCACGTCAACCCTCTACTGCACTGACCCTGACACACACACCGCAACCCCCATTAGGCTGACCCCAGCTCCTCCCGCTCTCCCCACAGCGATGTCCAGGTCAACGTCTACAACCAGCGAGTCATCAAGAATTCCTCCAATGTGATGGGGTTCATCCGGGGCAGCGAAGAACCTGGTGAGTGTGTCCCCCCTGAACAACCACCAAGCACCCCCACACCTACCACCACTCCCACCACCCCAACCCCCTCTCCCCCGCCCCACAAACCTGGAGTGTCCCCCACCCTGCCCCATTCACCACATTGGGATACACCTCTCTCCATGCCCATTCCCCCAACCTCTCATTCCCTCCTCCTCTCCATGCCCTGGAGCACTCCTCAGTGGGCTCCTCTTCCCCCTATGCCCAAGAATGCTCCCCGGTGACCCCCACCCTCCTCCAACACTGCTCCTTTATCATCTGGGTTCACAGCCGGCAAGCTCCCCCCACCACACTCCATCCTGAGCAGCCCCCCCCAGCACTCCCCCCAACATCCCGATCAGCAGCAGGGCTCCATCTCTCTCCTCGCCCCTGCCCCAGACAGGTATGTCTTGTACGGCAACCACCGAGACAGCTGGGTGCACGGAGCCATCGACCCAAGCAGTGGGACGGCTGTCATGCTGGAGATCACCCGCGTGCTGGGCAAGATGCTGAAAGAAGGTATGAGGGCTTGGGGGGGGGCGCACAGGGGTGCAACTATCCCCAGTGCACAGCTAGGGAAACTGAGACACAGAGTGGACTTGCCTTCGAGGTCAGCCAGCACATCAGTGGCAGAACCCAGGAGTCCTGACTCCCAGAACTGCCCTGCTCTAACCGCAACGTCTGAATCTCCAGGCCGTGTGTTTCTCCACAGGGAAGTGGCGCCCCAGAAGGTCCATTATCTTTGGCAGCTGGGGGGCTGAGGAGTTCGGTCTGATCGGCTCCACTGAGTACGCAGAGGTAAAAACCCGAGAGAGAGAGGAGAGGGATTAACAGCGGCTCCCCTTTGGAGGGGATAAAATGGGAGGGAGGGTGGGTGGATGGGGCTGCTGTCCCCTGCTGCATCCAAGCAGACCTGCACCCAGGTATGTGCTGAATGTACTGTAGCAGAACAGGATGTTACAATGAGCCTGTCACTCCCTGCACCAGATCCATGGGCCCAGCCAGCCCAGATCAGACCCATGGGCCCATGCAGCTCATCTGATCCCATTGCACTAACTGCTGGGTCTCTCCCTTGCCCAGGAATTCTACAGCAAACTGCGGGAGCGGAGCGTGGCCTACATCAATGTGGACATCTCTGTCTTCGGTGAGCGTCCGTCTGTCCTGCCTTCCCTCCTCCGTGCTTGCTGTACCATCCCCTTCTCTGCATTGTGTAGAATGGCCGCGACACTGGGCCCAGGCGGGCTGGGGTGTTTTGGGGAGGAAGGGATGACAGGGAGCGTGCGTTGTGTGAGGCATGTGCAATCAGACGGGCACAAGTGCGAGAGCCTGCATGCAACTGAATACGTGTCTGAAGAGGTGCAGCTGAATGGTTGTGGAGAGTACACGTGCTAGAGGGTGCAACTGAACAGCCATGAAAGGGAAAGCATGTGCCACATAAGTAGGTGGCAGAGAGTGCAGGTGATGCTGGTCTGGCTGTGCTGTGGGTCTGTTGATGCTGCAGAACCCCAGGGAGTGGTGGGTCTCCCTGTATGATCCGGCACAGCCCCTAACATTGCCTCACCTGTGCTTTCCACAGCCAACGCCACCCTGAGAGCCCAGGGGACACCACCTGCCCAGAGTGTCATCTTTGCAGCTGCCAAGCAGGTACCAGGGTGGATCAGAGGTGGAGGAGGTGTGTGTGTCGGTCCCCTCTCCTACTGCAGGGGAGTCTGACTCATGTGAACTTATTCCAGGTCCAGACCCCGGCCAGTTCCTCCATGTCCGTCTATGACAACTGGAGAAACCACTTCAACCGCATCAGCCCCAGCTACGGCGTCATCCCCAAGTGAGACCCCAAGACTGTGGAAGCCACCACCCAGGCCCCCATACTCCAAGGGTGGATGATAGAGAGTGGAAGGGACAGGAAAGGGGCCAAGATCTTCTCCTCCCCACCCCCTTCTGTGGCTCAGATTGAAGAGAAAGCTTCATTGTTGGGGGAGTAGCAGACGCGGGATACTGGACTGGATGGGCCCACTGTTCTGATCCACGGAGGGGGATAGTGAGCTAAACAGGCCCATTGGTCTGATTTGGGGCGGCAGAGAGGGAGAATACCAAGAGCCTGAGCAACTCTGAACCATGACAACAGCCATAGAACATACCAAAGAATGGGGGCTTGGAGATCTGCCCCTGTAGGCAGGGGCCACATCAGCAGAGCAGGAGATGGCAAACTCTGCTCTCCACCCAGGGATGTTTCCCCTTCCCACTGTCTCCCCCCTGCCTGGCCCTGAGTCACTCACCCATCTCCATCCCCCACACAGCTTAGGGTCCCTGGGTGCCGGGAGCGACTATGCCTCCTTCATCCATTACCTAGGCATCACCTCCATGGACATCGCCTACACCTATGACAGGGTAAGGACACCTGCTGCTCTGGGCTGAGCCTGTCTGAGCCGCCCCCTCCTGACAAACACGGCCTCAATCCCAGATCCCTGCCCACGCGGGGCATTTACTGGGCGCAGAAAAGAGGCAGGGCGAGTGCAGAATTGGGCTATCTCACTGCTAACCTCTGCTCAGTGGGGGGGCGCACTCTCCTCAGTCAGTGCTGACCCCTGTGCTGTGCCTGGGGGGCACTGTATTGCAGGGAGTAGATTGGGGGGCCCAGTAGAGGGCACTGTCCCTCACAGTGCTGACCCCAATGTGGGGCTAAGGAGCTGGGCAGGTGAGTCAAGGGGAGGGTTTGCTGGGGGATCTCACCTCACTAGGGGAAAGAGGGGGGCCTTGGGATCTGTGCCCCTTTTGTTTTCAGCTGCTTTGCCCCTTCCCTGCCCTAGAACAAGACATCTGCTCGGATTTACCCTGCCTACCACACGGCCTTCGATACCTTCGACTATGCTGACAGGTTCATCGACCCAGGTAAAGGGGCGTGGCATTCACCCTGGGCAGGCATGGGGGCCTGGGTATTGTGGGGGGAAGTTTAGGATGCATCTAATCCCTTTATCCCCATTTGGCCACAGGGTTCACCAGCCACCAGGCCGTGGCCCGTACGGTCGGCAACGTGCTGCTACGGCTGGCTGACAGCCTTGTCCTCCCCCTTAATGTGAGCGACTATGGAGAGAAGCTGGATGAGCTGTACAGTGCGGCTGCCCAGGGGGACTTCCTGGCCAACCTCACTGCCAACAATCTCTCTCTTGGTGCGTGCTGGACTCCTAGGTGTTATCCCCAACAATGTCTCTCTCACTGTGGGACTCCTAGGTGCAGGCGGGTGGGACTGCTGGGTGTTATCCCAAACAATCTCTCTCTCAGTGTAGGTGGGCGGGACTCCTAGGTGCTATCCCCAACAATCTCTCTCTTGGTGTGGGTGGGTGGGACTCCTAGGTGTTATCCCCAACAATCTCTCTCTCAGTGCAGGCTGGACTCCTGGGTGTTATCTCCAAAAACCTCTCACTCGGTGCGGGCGAGTGGGACTGCTGGGTGTTATCCCCAACAATCTCTCTCTCTCTCTCGGTGTGGGTGCGCAGGACTCCTAGGTGCTATCCCCAACAATCTCTCTCTCAGTGTAGGCCGGACTCCTGGGTGTTATGTCCAAAGACCTCTCTCTCGGTGCGGGCGGGTGGGACTGCTGGGTGTTATCCCCAACAATCTTTCTCTCAGTGCGGGTGGGCGGGACTCCTAGGTACCATCCCCAACAATCTCTCTCTTGGTGTGGGCGGGTGGGACTACTGGGTGCTACCCCCAACAATCTCTCTCTCACTGTGCTTCAGGGTAGGGGCTCAGTAGGGGGTGCTCTCCCCTCTGGGTCAGTGCCAGCTCCAATGACCAAGTGCAGTTCCGCTCAGCAGCAGCTGCATTCCCCACAGTCAGTGCTTTCCTCACCATGGTGCTAGCGGGCGCAGTGCTGCAAGATGGGGGGTTCAGCAAGAGGCGCTCTCCCCTCTGAGTCAATGCTAACTCCTGCACTAGGGGGCACTGGCTGCAAGGAGCAGAGCAAGGAGCTGCTCTCCCCTCGCAGTCAGGGCTGACTCCAATATTTCAGGGGCCCATAGCCTGGCTTCCCTGGAGAGCCCAGATTGGTGTGGGGAAGGTGCTGATGGGGACCATAGGGAAAAGGGGTTGCAGACCTGCTCCCTTACACTTGGTCCTGTCCGCCTTGCAGACCCTTTGAAGGCTGCGATTGGTCGGTTCAAATCTGTGGCTGCTGACTTCAACCAGCGAATAATGAAACTGAAGGAGGAGGAATCTCCCAGGTGAGACCTGTCCCTGACTGCATGTGCAATTGCACTGGTGGGTGTCCATGCCTGCCTGCCTGCCTCTGTACAACTGCACGGGTGCACAGCCTGGAGGCACTGTCCTGCAGGGAGTGGTCACGCATGTTAGCATGTTCACATATACATGCATGGCCATGCTTGTGCAAACATGTCACCTGTGAGGGTTGGGGAGTCTCCCTTATCTACAAAGTGCACATAATCCTTGGACCCAGGGAAGCAGGGGTCTGTTGTCCTTAGTGGAGACCCCTCTGCGAATAGAGCTTGGATGGGGGATCTCTTCCAGTCCTCCAGAAAGGGAAAGGTTGGGACAAGATCACAGGCCTGGAGAGCAGTAGGCAAGGCTGGATGAGATGATGGAGCCCCCCCACAGGACAACTGATGTAAGAGGGACCCTAATCCTACTCTGGTCTCTCCTTCCCACCCACCCCAGTCCTCTCCAGATCCGGATGGTGAATGACCAAATAATGCTGCTGGAAAGGGCCTTCCTCAACCCCCAGGCCTTCCCCAACAAGTACTATTACAGGTAATGCCATGTGGGGGGCTGGACAGGACACCTTGGTTCCATTCCCAAGGGCCCATCCTCACCAGTCCCTAGTGGATCCTGATTGAAATGTGCTGGGTGAAAGGGCATCAGCAAGAGAATGATGTCTAGGAGGGGCATAGGGTCTAGTGGTTAGAGAAGAGGGGTCTGGAGTGGGGATTAGGGTTTACAGCCAGGGAGCTAGGAGTTGGGACTCCTGGGCTTTATCCCCAACTCTGGAAGGGGAGTGGTGTCTAGTGGTTCAAGCATGGGGGGGGGCTGATATTCAGGACACCTGGAGTCTATTGCCAGCTCTGCCGCTGACTCCCTGCATAACCCTGGGAGAGCCCCTTCACCTCTCCATGTCTCAGTTTTCCCATGTGTATCACAAGGCTAACATGATACTGACCTCTCCCATTCTCTTTCCAACTCCTCAGCCACGTGATCTGGGCATCCAAATCCTCTGACCAGGCCACCTTCCCAGGACTGGCCGACGCCTACACCAGTGCCCTGGAGACAGGGGACTGGGACCAAGTCCAGAAGCACCTCAGCATCGTCGTGCAGGCTGTGGAGAGCGCTGCCTCCACCCTGGAAGCCGTGGCCTAAAATCTTGGGGTCCACCCCAGTCCCACCCTGTCACTCAAAACCCAGCAACTTACACAGCTCAATTATCATACTCAGGAGGCAGTCCTGGCACCCCATCAATGCCAAATGCCCCCTCCGTGCCTTGTGCTGAACTGATGGCGTCCCCTAGTGTGGGCATTGAGGGGAAGAGCATGACATCCCCAAATCCCAGTGAAGTGGGGTAACCTGCTCTCCCTGGGATCCCTGACTGATTAGCCTCCACCACACCTCCCTAACCCAGCCTGGACTATTAAAGAACAGATGACAGCAGCAGGTGCTTCTGTTTGTTCATATGGTTGGTGGGAAGAGTGGAAGGTGAAGCTCATAATGGTGCAGGGAGGTCATCTTGGCCCGCAGGAGCTCTGCTACCACAGTGCAGTGGCCAACTTGGACGTACAGGCACTGCTGCCACCATAGGTAGGGCAGCCATGGTGGGGCCCCTGGGCCTTGCACCCACAGTATTGCCCCCCCCCCACGAGATCAAAACCCATCACTCTGATCCCAACCATCATGGGACTGGCCCACACACCAAGGGAGTTTTGTTGTTTTAAAAGACTAGATTGTAGTTTTCAGTCTGTCTTGATATTGAAAGTCCTCTGGCCCACCCCCAAGTGGACAAGTGGTGTCACTCACTCTACCAAATTTGACGGGTATGGTGATTTTGACCCCCTGCTGCCTGAGCTCTCATCCCAACGTCTGCCTATCCCTTGCCTCCCAGCCCCTTCCTCAGTTCAGCCCCCCGAACCTGAACTCTGCTCCTCCTGGGGTTCTTCAGCCCCCTCTCCCAGGCATAGGGGCTGTAGTGTGGTCCCCCTCCTCCTTCCAGGCTGGGAGGGGCAACTCCAGGGACTCTTCACCCCCCTCCCTTCCCAAGCCGGGGATCAATCCCAGGGGGAGGAGAGAGCGGAGCCATGCTGAGCTGCTGGGGTCTTTGCTCCCTCCCTACTGGAGGAGGACTTTTCTAGCTTCCACCCATGCTGGGGTTGGAACTTCTCATGGCATTACCAGACGGGCTCCAGAAATCCATCCTGTCACTCACAAAAACGTTGTAAGTTGGGAACACTTCTATGACCTAAGGTGACCATCCTGGGCCCAGTGGGCCCTGCTATCACAGCACTGTGGCCATTAAAGGCCCCACAACCACAACACGGAGTGTGGGGAGGGGGTCCGGATTCCTGGGTTCTATCTCCACCTCTGGGAGGGGCATGGGGTCTTGCAATTAGCCCAGTGTCAGGTGCTGGGAGTCAGGGCTCCTGGGCTCTGTCTCCAGCTCAGCCACTGCCTCAAATCCAAGTCCCATTCCCTCTCCAAATCTCATTTTCCTCTTCTCCAAAACAGCCACAACAATGCTCTCCCACCTCTCAGCCCACACAGGCCCTGCTACTGTGGCATGGCAGCCATGCTGGACCACGTGGGCCCCACTCTACGGCTGCTACCTCTGAGGTACACAAATCAGGACGTCCAAATGTCACAGTTCAGGGCAACTGCACCTGTATTTCCCCCTCAATGGCCCCGCAAGGGCTCTCTCCACCCCCCAAGCTTTCCGCTCCCCAGCTATTTACTCTCCGGTTGGAGACCCACGGCCCTCTCACTTCTGACCGGGAGATTTGCAAGCTGCACAGGTCCCTGCGGGCACAGTGTTCCCTGCAGCAGAGGCACCTTGCCCAAGCCAGACCTGTTTGCTTTCTCTTTAGAGACGGTTAACACATATCATTGTGCAGTTATAAGGTACGCCCCAACACTTCCTAGGCAGGCCTACATTATTGTTAAGGTAAAAAGCACTACAGAGAAAACATTCAAAACAATACGAGAATCCACTCACATGCTGTCTGTTTGCTGGATCAGAAAGAAGGCCTTGAGTCAGGTTAAAACCAGGCTATTTATCCAAAAATGCTTTGTCTGCGAGTCAAGTTTGATCTCGTGTACGCACAGTGCTCCAGGGGGTGTCTCCTCTAGAGATGTTACAGGCTGCCTGGGTGAATTTCCTTAACCACCTCCTGCTGTTCTCCTATCGACCCGTCCCGTGGAAATACATGCAATGCCGCAGTAACACAGACACCATCGCGTTTTCAATACATGGAGTGCAAAGATGTTAAAACAAATGCAATATGTTTTAATTTAATTCAGTAACATTCAGTCAGGACATTGCAGGAAATTATCAGCCTGTCATCACCAGGATGATCCTGAGCCCATAAAACCATACAGCTTGCAGTGTGTACTGAACACCTGGACAAACATCCCAGGGCAGGGACAATCTTGGGAAAACCTGGACAGGTGGCCATCCTATTGGCTACCATGGCACGGTGGCAATCTTGGACAACATGGGCCAGGCCTGTTACCATGGCGCAGCGGCCATCTTGGACTACATGGCTTTCACATGGCCCAATTTGCAAGGAAGCCACTGGCCATTGGCTTTAAGGTGCCAGACACAGCTACAGGCAGCAGCACCAATGGGGAGGGGGAGACCCTCCAGCCCAGCAAGCCCCATGTGCTGGCACAGACTGAAGGAGCAGTTGCACATTACGAGTGCTCTGTACCAAACCGACAGCTCTCATTTACCCTGTGGTCTCTGTCCCAAGACTATGGGGGCAGCTCCTGGCCGCGATGGAGTAGCAGCAGCCTCACAGCGATGGCAGCTCCCAGCTTGCGGGTCCTAGGTGTCTCCCACTCTTTCCTGCAGGGATTGGGGCTGGGAAAGCGAAAGGAAGAGGAGTTAGTTCCAGCCACTTTGCAACGGGACCCATCTACAGCCACCCCTGGATTTGGGCAGACAGCCTCTTCTCTGTTCCACCCCAGATTGCTGGCCCCAGCAGCTCCTGCTCACTGCAGCACAGCAGCTATGGGTTGCCATCCCCTCTCTCACCCCTGTGGCTGGTGGCTAATTGGGGGGGGATATTATTCTTAGCTAAGCACTGCTAAGCAGGGGCAGGCTGAGTCAGTGCTGTGCAGGGAGCAGGACAGGGGCTCAGTAGGGGGTGCTCTGCCCTCACAATCAATGTTGACCCCAGTGCCTTGGCTAAGGGGTGCTGTGCTGCTGACCTTAACATGAGATTTCAAAATGAGGCTCACTGACAATGCCTGGTCACTAAACCTGCCTAGCACTTTCCCCAAGAGCCCCCACTATCTGGCCAAATTCCAACATGGCCAATTCAATTTCACCTCCTACCGTACCAGCTGGTTACAGGAGTGTACTTCTGTTGTCCCATCTGTTGGGTAGCGTTTCTGTGCTTTCCCTGCCCCAGAAACAGCTACATCTCAGCACTGGGCAAGAAATCCCTGTGTAAATGGCTCCCACACCCCTCCCCAGAGCTGACTGCCTCTCAGCATTAAGCGAGAGAGCTCTGTAGAAACAGTTCCCATGCCCCACCCCAGAGGTGGCTGCATCTCAGCACCGATGAGGGAGGGAGCCATGTATAAACAGCTGCTGTGCCCATCCCAGCAACAGCTACGTCTCAGTGCCAGGCAAAGGATCCCTGTATAAATAGCGGCCGCATCTTTGTGCTACCCGAAGGATCCCTGTATAAGCAGCAGCCATCGCCCATTCTCCCAACTCCCTCTGACCTGGGGTTGGATAGGGATTGGTACCCAGAGCTGATAGACCCAATATCACATTCCACCCTCCCTCCCTGCGCGGTGGCCACCAGTTACTGCATTTTAAGAGTCCTTGGCAAATTCCACCCCCTCTCAGAACCAAAGCAGGGGACTCCTGGACCCTGAGCCCCTCTGGGGCACAGACCCCATCCCTCAGGTCACTCCTCCACCCCATCTAATTCAAACTAGCCCCTCCCCCAAAGCCCTTTATGTCCCCTAGTTCCTCCCGGTGTCTTTAAGCAGAAAGCTTTGGAAAAATCCTGCAATGATTGTGCAGACTGAGGTCACCTTTAGCTTCTGCTGAGAAATCCTCCCTCACAGGGACTAGGGGACAGGATTCCACAGCATGGGGGCAGCTTTAGGCTTGTGGGGCTGCAAGCAGAGAGAGACTATTGCAGCACCTTGGGCTTTGAGGCCATCATGCTAACATCATCCCTCCCTCCCCCCATGGTTAATCGCGTGTATTAATCTGGCCATTTGCAGCTGGGCCAGGCAGGGGGGTGGGGATTTGTGATTTTAAAATGCACCACCAGCTGTTCAGCCACCTGAGCAGGGCAGCTATTTAATTAATGGGGATTCAGACCGGGGGGGGGGGGGGAATTGTCCTCCGCACCCACTTTGGCTCTCTCTCTTTCTCCACACTTCCTAATCCCCACAAGTTGGCAGCATCTCATCCTCCTCATGGGCATCAGCAAATCATCGCCCCACTGGCCCCCCTCAAAGGCAGTATCACATCACCTGAGTCCTGACTCCAGTCTCAGGCCTGGTACCTTCTGTGTACAATAGTGCCTAAAGACCCCCCACAGAGATCGGGGCTCCATCGTGCCAGGCACTGCACAGACCCACACCTGTGACTGGGGCCCCCGTCATGCCAGGTGCTGCACAGGACCCGAACCAAGATCGCGGGGGCCCATTTTACCCAGCATTGCACAAACACACAGCAAGAGAGAGTCCCTGCCCTAAAGAACCTAAGCAGACAAGGGGAAGGATAATTTTCCCCATTTGATGTGAAAGCCAAGGTATGTTACATGATATGCCTGAGGTCACATGAAGTTTGGCAGAGCCAGGTGTTCTGACTCCAGGGTAGTGCCCTAACCACTGGACAACACTGCCTACAAATTCCTCCAGAGCCAGAACCCCCAGACCAGGGGAGTATGAATTGCTGATGTTCTGGGCTCACACACAGGGCTACGGGTAGGGTGATCCGGCACATGCACCCGCTGGAATTTAACCCCAGCACCCCAGCCCCAGGAGACAGACAGCAGCTTTTCAATGTGTCTTTATTGGCAGGGTCCAGAGGGAACGTGAAGTCTCAGCAATACATACACTGGGAAGCACAAGCCCCTCTCCCCGCCACCCCTCTCCCTCCTCCCACAGGCCTCAGACCCATGGATATGGGCAGAGCAGCCACTAACACAAACCACGCACTGCTTAGGGTGTGGATGGGCCCCATGTGGGTACTGTTCCTAGCTGTAGATCCCACCCCAAGAAGAAACTTTCACCTGTACCTGGTCTGTGCTCCCCATGCCGGCTGCCTCCCTCACTGCTGGGATCCCTCCCCCTAGCTCCACTCCCCATCCTGCATTCCGCACACTACCTCCCCCGCAATTGCTGGGATCCCTCCTCCATCTCCACCCCCCGGCCTGTGCTCCCACAAGCCTGCCTCCACCATCCTGCACTTCCCATGCTGTCTGCCTCCCTCCCCTACTGCTGTGCTCCCCGCGCCACCTGCCTTCCCCACTGCTGGGATCCCTCCCCCATCCCCATTCCTTTCTTGTGCTCCCCACACTGCCTGCCTCCCTCCCCCATCCCCATTCCTTTCCTGTGCTCCCCACGCTGCCTGCCTCCCTCACTGCTGGGATCCCGCCCGCATCCCCATTCCTTTCCTGTGCTCCCCACGCCGCCTGCCTCCCCCACTGCTGGGATCCCTCCCTGGCCTGCAGTCCCCACACTCTCCCAATGCAACCGCCTCTGCTATGTGTGGGGAGGATAATTTTGAAATGTGGGTGGTGTCAAGGCTACCCCATCCTCAGCCAGCAACTTAGCAACATTGTGGATTACATCAGCAATAAATTACCAGAGCCCTCCCCCCCTCCCCACCAAGGACCCCAACTCTGCAGCGCCCCTCCCCCAGTCACTCATGCACAGTGTCTGGCAGACCATTGGGGGATCTGAAGGCATCGGGTATGTCACACTCCAGTTTGCAGATAACCTTGTAGATGGATTTCTTCCAGGAGGGGTCAGCATCACAGCCCCGGGAAATGGCACTAAAGAATTCGCGCAGGGTGATCTGGGAGACCTCCAGGAACTTGCTGGGTATCTGGGTGGGGGGAAAAAGACATGAGGGCATCACCCTGTCAGGACTGGTGACACCTGGAACAGGAGGGGTCTTAGCAGGGCTCTTTTATTCCTCCCCCCAAGGTCAGTTTCCTCTTGTCAATTGCTCCCATGCTGCCAAGATCACCCCAGGCCTGCACTCCTCACCTCAGCCGGGATCCCGCCCCAATCCCCAACTTGGCCTATGCTCTCCTTCCCACCCACGTACCCCACTTACAGGGCCCCTCCCAAATCTCCACCCGGTCTGTGTGCCCCACGTTGCCTGCCTCCCTGCCCACCTCGTAGTCATTGGCTTTGTTGTAGTGCTGGTTGAGGACACGTGCTAGCTCCGAGTCCCGGGTGACAGTCAGCGTCTCGATGCTGAGCACCCCATCGCTCAATGCCTGGCGTGAGAATTTCTCCATCTGGATGTAGAAGAACTCCCGGAAGTTGCTGAACCACTTGATGAGCTGGGACGTGATGCAGCGATTGAACTGGGGGGACGGCAAGAGGAGAGACACGTTGCCATCAACACAGCCCTGGGCCTCAGTCCCCCAATTCACTGAAAACGGAGGAGTGACCCACCTTCCCTGCCCCAACTCCCTGGGAAAGGGGGGGTCCAATCTCCCCATCCTGCCCCCCAATTCCCTGCAAACAGGGGTCCTATCCCCCTTCCTGCCCTCCAGCTCCCTGGGAAAAGGGCGGTCCACTCCCTCCCCGCCACATCTCTCGTCACATGATCTACCTAAGTGTCTGCTTCTGGCAACAGTGTCAGTGTGGGGTGGGGGGAAGGGGCAAGGGACCCTCCCTCCATGGGTGGATGGTGCTAGAGGACCTGCATGGGCCATACAGAAGGGGGCCTGGATCCATGGGGAGGGTCCATGGTCAAACTGTCCCAGAGTTGGGGAGATTCTGAGGGACCCACCTTGACATCGGAGAAATAGGTCTTGAGCGTCCCGGAGCTGGGGTAGCGAGTGTAGAAGAACATCAGCTTGGCCTTCTTCAGGTGCCCAGGGGTGAGGCCCTCCTGGGAATGATGGGGTTAAGGAGCAACCGGGGAAGGGCTATAATGGGGGCACCTCACTCCAAGGCCCTCCAGAGAGCAGACCGCCCCCCCCAAGAAAGCAGTGACCCCTGCCCATGAGCTGAGAATAGAACCCAGGAGAGTCCTGACTCCCTGCCCCTCCTCCCCATTGTACCCCACGAATCTCACCTCTCAATCTCTTATCCCCACCCTGGCAGCTTGGCTTAGGCTGTAAAGAGAGAGGGAGTCAGTGGGTCATAGGTTGTGTGTGTGGGGTGTATGTGTGTGTAGCAGTGTGTATGGGGGTTTTCAGGGGAGGGGCAGTGTAGGGGAGATGGCTGTCAAGGGACAGGGCAGCATGGGGGAGGCAGTCAGGGAGGGGCAGTGTGTAGGACGCATGCAATGTGTAGGGTGGGGGATAGTCAAGAGAGGGGGCAGCATGTAGGGTGGAGACAGTGGGGGGAGAAGGCAGTGTGTATGCTGGAGGGCAGTTAGGGGAGGGGGCAGCATGTAGGATGGGGGACAGCAGCAGGAAGGGGCAGTGTGTAGGGTGGGAGGCAGTTGGGAGGAGGCAGTGTATAGGGTGGGGGACAGCGTGTAGGAGGGGGGAGGGGGCAGCATGTAGGGCGGGGGACAGCGGGGAGAGGGGGGAGTGTGTAGGGTGGGAGGCAGTCAGGGGAGGGGGCAGTGCATAGTACGGGGGGGCTCAGCAGGAGTGTCTTTGCCAGCCCACCCCTACTAATCCCGGGGATTATTCCCAGCAGGTGCCTAGTGGGTTTCAGGAGGAAGCTCTTTCTGAGCTGTTGCAATCAGCTTAGGGTCTGGCTCAGCCTGGTTAACCATTAAACCTACGCCAGGCCTCAGGGGACTAGCGGTGGGTGGGTGGTGTGGAGGGAGCAGGTGATGCTAACACCTGCCCTGCCAACGCCTCACAGGTGGCAGCAAGATGTGAGCAGGTGTGGAGTGGAGAAGGGCAAGGCCAGAGGGGAGGGCTGGCTGAGCTGATGGCAGGGCTCAATGAGTGTATGGGGTGTGTGTGAGGTGGGGGGACAGGAGTGTGTGTATGGGTGTGGGTGTGCTGCATATGGGCCGGGGGAGGGAGAAGGAAGAGGCTGTGCATGGATGTCAGGGTCAGTACGTGTATATGAGGCAGGGGCCAGTGTGTGGGAGTTCAGCAAGGGGATGCCTATGTATGGGTCTATGGGAAACTGTGTGCGTGTGGACGGTGAATGTGTGTAGGTTGGTTTGGGGCAGAGTGTGTGTGTGGTAGGTCAGTGGAGGATAGGTTGTATGTGTGGAATGAATAGGTGTGGGCTAGTTGGGAGCAGGGTTGGGGGGGCAGTGTGTGTGGGTCGGGTAAGACAGGGTGTGTGGGTCAGTGTGTGCACGGGGAGTGAATGTGTGTGGGTTAGTGTGTGTTCGGGTCAGACTGTGTGAGTGGGTCAGGATGTACATGGGGGTGAATGTGTGTGGGTTAGTTGTGGGCAGGGTGTATGCGTGGGTCAGTGGGGGACAGAATGTCTGTGTGGGGGGTGAATGTGTGTGGATTAGTTGGGGGCAGGATGTGTGAGGGAAGTGTGGGGCAGGGATCATATCCTCTCCCCACTCTACCCCCAGTCCTGGCCGGCTACTAAAGGATATTGAGGGCCTGTAGAGTGGTGGCTCCCGGCCATGGTGCGTCTCTGTGGCCTGGCTCTTGGGGAGCTGGCGGTCAGTCGGCCCTGCCAGCTGGAAGAGGGCACAGTGCGGCTGCAGCAGGTGACGTGAGGACAGCTTGGTGCGCAGGCTCACACTCTCCCAGTAGGCCTCTCCTGCTGCTCTGTCCTTGAAGGCAGCCAGGTATGGGGGCACAGCCATGGGCTGGGGGAAGGTGCTGGCCACCAGCTCTGGGGGGGCATGGGGCAGGCTCTTCCTCACCACTAGGGGCAGTGCCTCTGTCTGGTCACTTGGGTAACTGTGGGGGGGCTCCTCCGGTGGGGGTTGCTGACGGGCAAACACCTGCATGACCATGTCCACCACCTGGGTCATGGCTGCCCCAAGCTCCTCCTTCAGGGCTTCGGCCAAGGTGCCAGGGTGCCTACTCCCTTCCCCAGGATGCCGGGTGCTGACTCCAACTCTGCTTGGCTCCTGGGACCAGGCTGCCCCCATGCTGCTTCTTTCCTCCTGGGCCACCCCGCTGTAGATCTGGCACAGTTTCTCCTGCAGCTGGAACACTTGCTCACGCATCTTCTCCAGCTGCTGCTTGAGCTGGCTCCGCTCCTGTGCCCGGCGGGAGCAGCCGTAACCAGAACCTCCTTCTTCCAGGCCCCCATCACGGTATGAGCTGCTGATGCTGCACACGATGTTCTCTACCCGGGCCCGCTTAGCCCAGGCAAAGTCTTTGGCACCTTCTGGATCCAGACCCCTCTTCGCTGGGACCTCCCCGTCCCCCTGGGAAGATTCGCCCAAGTCACAGGCCTCCACCAGCTTGGCCTTCACACTCCTGCGCAGCCATTGGGAAATGAGATCATTGTCAGGGTAAGGGGCCGCCATGTCCCCGCAGCCCCTAGGTTCGTTCTGGAGGCTGAGCAGGTAGCCAGGGTCCTCCAGCTGCTGCTCCTCCTCTAGCCGCTCCAACTTGAGATTGGTGCTGGAGAAGGACATCGTTGTTGGGAGTCTGCAAAAAAGATCGGACACATGGGAGTTGGGGAGCTGGCTGTGCACTATGCTCCCTCCTGCAGCACAGCGCCCCCAGTACCGCTCTGGGGCATTAGGGTCAACACTGAATACAAGGGGAGAGTCCCCCTACTGAGAACCTGCCCCACTCCCTGCAGTACAGCACCCGCTAGCACCACACTAGGACACTGACGGGGAGGGGAGAGTGCCCCCTACTAACTCCCCCAACCTGCTCCTCCTTTGGCTTTTCTCAGAGGATCCCACTCTGCGTGGTGGGGTGGGGGTCTGTCTCAACCCCAACCTAAAGGTGGGGCAGGAGTTGGAAGGGGTTAATACAGCTGGCTTATGCAGAGATCCCAGCTGGTGGACGTTGGGCTAGCAGGTTGGGGGAGGGTGCAGGGCCATTTAAGGGCTGTAGGCAGAGGTGTCACTAGAGCAAAGGTTCACTCCCCCCCCTGCCCCCAGCAAACTCTCCTCTCCATGGTCCCTGGCCAAAGCAAACAGGCCCCTGGCTGCTCCCTGAAGGCAGCTGGGAGACACGTGTGGGCTTGATGAAAACCTAACAGCCCCGTTTTGCACCACGCACAGTACCCCCAATCCTCCATCCCCTGCTGAGATCCCTGCCCCCACATCTGCCCAGGGCTGGGCTATGGCAGACCTCCCAGTTTCCCCTCTAAGAGAGCCCTGTCCCCCTTCCAGCAGCCCCCCCCATGCCCCAGCCCCGCCTCTGCTGTGATCCCCTCGCTGCCCCAGGCTGTGGCAGGCCATCCTGCTGAGATCCCTGCCCCCCATGCCTGGGCTATGACAGCCCCACTTTGACCCTTCCAACCCCCCCCGATATTCCCAGTCCCCCCACCCCTGGGCTGTGACTGCCCCACCTTGACCCCTCCAACTCCTCCAGTTGAGATCCCTGTTCCCCAGTGATCCCCAGCCCTCACCTCAGACCCCCCTCCCCGAATCCTTCAGGGCCAGGATGCTGCTCTCCATTTTGTTACCCTGATACAAGAGTGCAACCCCTCCTCCTCCCAGCCCCCTTCCCCCGCCCCCCAAACCCCTACTAGGAACAACTACTAGGAACAGGCTGTGTCATGGGTAGAAAGCAGGAGGCTGGGGCAACAGGCATCTAACAACCCCCATGATGTTGGCTGGAGGGGGGCAGCACTAGGATTCTGGGATCTGTGGCTCTCACTCTGGCTAAACTTTATAGTAAACAGATAAGCCCCCTGCCTCCCTGCATCCCCCAAACCAGGCCCTGCCTCTCGCAGCATCCTCCACCTGTCTACCCCCAGCCAGCCCTCTACATCCTCCCACCCAGACCCTGCCTCCTTTCAGCCCTCCTACATCCTCCATCCAGACCTTCCCTGTTCCCTTGCATTTCCCACCCCAGCTCTCCCCTAACCTCTTCCTGCACCCCCAATCCAGACCTTCCTACCCCCCAGCCCTGACCTTCCTAGCCCCCAGCCCTGCATCCCCTCTGGCTCCCCTAATTACCCCAATCCCCCAGCCCCTCCGCAACCCTGCTTCACCCCCTGCACCCCACCCCCAGACCTTCCCTGGCCCCAAACCCTGAGCATCACCTGATCCAAACTCTGCACCCAACTCCCAACCTTCCCCTGCTCCCTGTATGCCAACCCTTATATTCCAATTCCAGCTTCTCCTCACCCAGACTCTGCCTCCCCTCAACTTCCCCACCCTGCTCCTGAACCCCCATGACCTCTGTCGTCCCCCCATCCCCAGCATCCCTGGGGTGCCCTGGAAGTCCCCAGTTGACTCTGCCCTTTTTGCCCATGCTGGCCCCTGAAGGCAGGTGCTGGGGGCAGATGGTATTCTGACTCACCGCGTGGCAGGTGCCCACCCTGGGGAGAGCCCCTGAGCCCTGATTCCTGATGCCAGCTTGTCTCTGCCACTGATTGACAGAGCCAGGAAGGACCTGGGTCATTCCTCTGGTGACATCACACCACGGGGACACAGCCCCACGTGGGGGGAGGGGAACGCTGGTAGCAGGGGAGGAGCTGAACCATGATTGGGCAGAGGGTTATCCCCTTGTCAATCCTGAGCCAGAGTGGGAGGAGGGACAAGCTGGACCCAGATGCCCAAAGGCAGAGCCAAGTCCTGGAGACCAGTAAGGGAGAAGGAAATGCTAGGAAATAAGTGAACACAGGAAGCCACTCCCCTCCCAGAATTGAGGAGAGATCCCAGGAATCCTGACAGCCCCCCACTCTAACCCATTACACCTTGCTTCCCTCCCAGAGCTGTGGGGAGAACCCCGGTGTCCTGACTCCCAGCCCCCCTGCTCTAACCCATTACACCCCACTGCCTTCCCAGAGCTGGAGAGAGAACCCAGAGTCCTAACTCCAAGCTCCCGCCCCTGACCCTGTCCCACTAGAATTCACTGCCCTTCCAGAGCTGGGATAGAACCCAAGAATCCTGACTCCCTGCTGCCCCGGGCCCCAGACCCTTGGCTAAGTCAGGTGGCTACAGTCCTCGCCTCCCAGCTGCCATTCTGGGGTGCTGTAAATCACACCATAAATACAACGGTACTTCCCCTCAGGCAGCTGGCAACCGGGGCAGCCTCGGAGCAGGAAGGAACCTGCCAGAATCCAAGGGGCCCCAGTGAGTGAGTGTGTGTGTGTCAATGTGACCCCAGTGGGGGAGGGGATCAACAGGGTCTGGGGGGTCCTAGATGGTTGGAATCTGTGAAGTCCAGGAGGAGGGAAGGGGACAGGGGGAACTGCAACCTAAAACTGCGACGTTTATGGGGCAGCGGTTCAAACAGACAACCCCTCCCCTAAACACATGTACCCGCTCGCATTCAGACACCTTCCTCATGCACAACCACACCAAATGCTCACAGCCCGGCGTACCCACTCTGCCTCACATAGGGCCCACTATCTAGCTGCCAACACTCCCCTCCCTGAGTCGGGACAGAACCTGCCTCCCAAGACCTGCTGTTCCAACTACAAGACATCACTCCCATTCCTGTGGTGGGGACAGAACCCAGGAGTCCTGATTCTCATATCCCCAACCCTCAGTGCTCCACCCTGCTCCCCTGCCCACAGGGTCTTTAAGGGTCTCTTCCCCACTCATACCAGACCCACTCCCCAGGGCTGGTGTAATGAGCTAACCCTGGGAGAAGCCTTTAGCCAACCCATCAGGAATGCGGGTGGGATTAGTCTGGGCCTGTGGCCACCACAATAACCACCCAGCCCTGTACGATGGGTGGCAGGCCAGGGCTTAGGCACAAGTGCTGTGTCTGCTCCTATATTCATGTCTCGATGCGTCCAAAGGATTTGTGCTCCCCCCCCCGTGGTGCCTGGCCCATTCACTGCCTCCATTCAGCCCTTAATCTCCAGCCCCCACCCCGGCCACTCCGCGCCTCTTGTTTTCTGCTTGCTGGCATTATCAGGACCTGTTTTCATGCCCCTTTGACACAGCAGAGTTCCAGGGACCCACAGGGTCTTTGCAGAGTTGTACAACCCAGTGCAGGGAGTTGTTCCCCTGGAGGCATGGGGGGAGGTCATGGCTCTTCCCAGTCCCTCCCTTCCCATGGATCTAGGAATAGAAATCCTAACTCCCAGCAGCCTCGCTCTAATCACTAAACTCCACTCTTCTGCCCACAAGGTATTTAAGGGCCTATTCCCCCCACCCACCCAGTATCTGCTCCCTGCCTGAGGCAATTCTGGAAGCTGTGCAGATTGGCAAACTCCCTTGCACACTGGCATACAGATCCTCCAGGTTCTTTGTGACCAGTGCCATAGGTGGCCCATGGGACCAGAGATGTGCCAGCTGCTTTCATGTGTGGACACACGGTACCCATTGAGCCAGGCACTGTACAGACCCACAATGGGGATCAGAACCCTTGTCATCCTGGGTGCTGCGCAGACCCATGACTGAGACTGAGGCCCCTGTCGTTCTGAGTGCTCCACAATCCCCAGCTGGGACTGGGGTCCCCTTTGGGCCAGGCACTGCACAGACACAGAGCGAGAGAGATTCTCCTGCCCTGAAGAGTTTGCAGTCATGGACAATGGCAGGATTATTCTTCCCATTTGTCAGACAGGCAACCTGAGTCACGGAGTGGATGATCACCCATGGAATTTGCAGCAGAGCCAGGAATTGAACCCAGCAGTCCTGAGTCCTGAGTCCCAGGCCAGCGGCCTACCCCTGGAGCACCACCTTAAAGGGCAGACGTGACCCATCTGGATCACTACAGAACAGAGTCACCTGCTCTGATCATGGCAAAATTCCCCAGACTAATAAAAGCTCCAGATAAGCAGATTCATAAATCTCCTAGGAGAGACAGGCCCCTCATCCATTACCTGAGGATCTGTCACTTACCCCGTCACAGACATCACGGGCAGGAGTTTCCCAGGGGCTGGAAGGTCCCAGCTTATCAGTCCCAGCTGGGCCCCGTGAGAACGTGGGCCTCCAGTTCCTCTTGAGAGGCTGCTGTGTGTTTGCCTGAGTTGTTTTAAGATTTAATTGGACACCATAAAGGGGAGGGAGGGAGAGGCACCTTGGAGGGAAATAAACACAGCCCAGATTCTCAGGCTGTCGGATTCTGAGTTATAGACACCCCCCACCCATCCTGGGGATACACAAGGGTGCCTGGGAATGGGACATGGGGTTTTTCCTAGATAGTGCTAGCTAGCTCCAGTCTGGCCTGAGTGGGAGATTGGTTGGCTCAGGAGGCCTGGGAATAGGATACAGCACCTTTCACCTCTAGTGGGCACCTGTTTCCATCCAGCCCCAGGTGAGGGGGACCAGCTGGCTCAGAGGGGTAGGTCCCTCCCTCTTTAGGGGACGTCAGCTCCAATACAGCCACCGGACATGAAATGGAACATGGGGCCTTTCCCCTCTAAGGGGCACCAGCTCCAATCTAGTCCCAGGACAGGGGGCCTGGCTAGCTCAGGGGGGCTTGGGGATAGGATATGGGGCTTTTCTCCTACAGGGGGCCCTAGCTCAGATCTGGCCTTATGGCAGGTAGACTGGCTGGTTCACGGGAGTGGGGAATGGGACACAAGCCTTTCCCCATCCCCATTTTGGGGCAGTGGCTCTGATCCAGCCCCAGGTAGGGGGACTGGCTAGCTCATGGCTGTGAGGAATGGGACAAAGGGTCTTTCCTCTCCAAGGGGAACTGGCTCTGATCTGGCCCCAAGCCAGGGCGACCAGCAGGCTCCAGGAGGCGGGGAGTGGGAAACAGGAAACAGTGGGAAACCCCTTTTCTGTATGAGCACAACCTCCTCAGGTCTCCGGCCTTCGCCTCTCTCAAGGAGGAATCTTGTGATTCTCCTACTCTTGGCCTGGGTGCTGAGCTCCATCAGGGCCCATCCCAGGCCTGCTGGGTTCAGGCACCAGCAGATCTTCCCTCTGGGAGCCTGTGACTAGTGGATTACAGCTACCCCTAAGAGCCTTCATCAAACCCAGGTATCAAATACTGAACCACAGGAACAATGCACGAAGGAAAACGTTCTATCCCAACCAACGGCCTAGGTGCATGGCTCTCTTTCCTGGCATCTAACCATGCTTCTGGTGGACATCCTGCAGGGCGCACTGCCCCCCAGATGAGCAGGCCTCGGGCTTCAGTCTCAAAAACCTGGGTCTCTTTAAACTCTCCCAAGATTTGGGATTCCCACCCCATTCCCAGAGCTGGGGATAGAACCCAGGAGTCCTGGCTCCCACCCCAGCCCTCCCCCCACTCTAAACCACTAGTCCCTACTCTCCTCTCTGAGATCCTCTGGCAAGGACGCGTGTGCGTCCCAACTCTCAGACATCACACCCAACCCCCATTCCGCACTCAAATTCACTCACACACACACACACACACACACACACACACACACCCCCTGCCTCACAACGCCCCCACTTGAGAAACCTCACACACAACCCATCCTCCAGTAACACCACAACTCCCCACATACACACAGGGCAACCACACACAATCCCCCTAGACAAACACAACCCCCCATTTATCCCCAATGATTCACTCACTTCCCCCCACGCACTGCCTCAGAACACTACATACTCAGTCCCCCTAGACATTAACACAATGCTTCAGCATGGCAGACCCACACCACAGAGGTGGATTAAGGTTTAGTGGGGCCCTGGGCCAGAGCAAGTAGGGGGCCCACTCCCCATAGCTTCTGCCTGTGGTCCCGCCCCTGTTCCACCTGCGGCTCCGCCTTGTGCCCCGTCCAGTCCCCCCTGTGGCTCAGCCGCTGTAAGTGCTGTCTACCCCCCACTCCCGCTAGGGTCCTGGGGCCACAGCAGGAAGTGAGAGCTCCCCCCAGCCCTGAGGCCGCAGCAGGGAGCCAGAGCTCCTCCAGTCCCGGGGCCGCAGCCAGGGTGAGGATGCTAGGTTTTTCCCTGCCCTGCCCGGCACTGCTGCCGGAGAGCGGGGTTGGTACACAGAGACTCCCCCAGCCCCACCTCGGTGCTTGTCTGCTGGGGGTGGGGCTCCCCAATTGGCCAGGGCCCCTGGGCAGGGGTCCCATGGGCCCATTGGCTAATTCGCCACTGCACAGACCCACAACCTCTTACAAATCAACATTTATTGTAAAACTGACTTCTACTCCGTTCAGACACCCCAAAATTGCAGGGGCACTCGGGGCTGTGTCTTACATCTCCCACAACCTCCGGCCTGGGGCAGGGGACACTGGCTGTCATTCCATACAGCTCCCCGCAATGTGGATCGTGGACGCCAAACCATCACACCAAAGCTCAGACCCACACCAACTCCCACAAACCCCAAGATCCAAGCCAGCTTCTTGAATCGCAAACCCATGAGGAGCGGGGAGGAGGGGCAAGACAAATTATGCAGCACAAGGGGTCAAATGGAGGAAGCCGAGCCCATCAACAGAGAAAGATTGCCCAGAGCCATCCAGTTGCACTAGGCACAGGTAAGTTACTTCCTTTACCCCCTTTTAAGCAGGGGGAAAATGAGGCAAAGGGAGTGGCTTGGCGGAAGTGACACACAGAGAATCAGTGACCGAGCCACTAAGAGAACCCAGAAGTCCTGGCTCCCAGTCTCTTACTCTAAACCTGATTCCTCTTTCACTGAAAGGAGCAGAAGCCAGGAGCTCTCAGCCCTTCCCAGAGCCAGCAATAAAACCCACAAATCCTGACTCCCAATCCAGCCAACTAGACTTCACTCCCCTCTTAGAGCCAGGGACAGGAACTCAGGAGTCCCGGCTCCCATCCTCACCCCAAGGTCTCTTCAGACCATTAGCTACAAGCATCTTCGATGATCTCCAGCAGGGGGGTCTCCCCTCGTTTACTGTCCACTAGCAGCTGCGAGGGGCTCTGGACCAACACGTCCGGGTCCCTGAAAGCTGCTTTCTGGAAGACCACGGCTCCATCCAGCACCATGAGCCCATGATGGCGGCACAGCTCCGCCATCTCCTCAGGACCGTCCACTGCCAGAAGCTGGGCAAGCCAGGCCAAGGGACAGCGACAGTTCCTGGTACTGAAGCCGTGGCTAAAGGTGAGCAGTGCCAGGCGCCGGGCAGGGCCCAGGTGCCGATGGAGGGCGCAAATCAGCAGGTAGGGCAGGGCCTGCGCCAGGCGGAAAAACCGTGCCCAGTTGCGCTCCAGGTAAGCCCAGTTGACAGCCAGCGCCGTGCGGAGTTCGGGGGAGGCCCGGACCGGGTCTGGGAGCTGCAGGACCTGGCGCAGAGCTTCCGGAAAGCCTAGGGTGGAAAAGGGGCAGATCAGACCAGCACCCCCTGCTGAGCCCCCCATGGCTGCTCCTTGCAGCATAGCACCCCCTGCTGAGCTCTCCCCCCCACTCCTTGCAGCACAGGACCCCTACTGAGATCCCCCATCCTGCTCCCTGCTGCACAACGCCCCTCCCTGACCGCATGCCCTTCTCCCTGTCATCTGGCTCCCTATGAGCCCTTGCACCATTCTCTTCAGTCCAGCACCCTCTACTGAGCCCTCTGTGCCACCCCATGCAGCACGAGGCCCTCTTCTGAGCCCGCACTTCTCCCTGCAGCACAGCACCCCACACTGAGCCCTACCCCTTCTCTGCAGCCCAGCATCACCCACTGATCTACCCACATTGCTCCCTGCAGCACAGCATCGAACTGGGGTCAGCACTGCTGCCAGGGGAGAGTGCTTCCTACTGAGCCCCTGACCTGGATCTCTGTGGCACACCGCCCTCTACTGAGCCACCACGCTATTCCTTGCATCACAATACTCCCTGCTGAGCAACACGTCCCACTCTCTGCAGCACAGCACCCCCTACTGACCAATGCATACAGCACAGCGCCCCCCACTGAGCAACCCGCCCTGCCCTCTGCAGCACAATGCCCCCTACTGACCTCCTCCCATTCCCTGGAGCACAGCACTCCCCCCTCTTCTGCTTGCAGCAGTGACCCCTCCTGACTCCCTCCTGCTTCTTGCAGCACAGCACCTCCCAGTGCTGCTCACCCAGGTTGTAGAGGAGGAAAAGGGCCTGGAAGGCCGGCTCCCCGTGGTGACAGCTGTCCCGGTAGCAGCGCCGCAGCCAGCTGAAGCACTCCTGGAGCTGGGTGCGGTGGAGGTGGGGGTCGAAGCGGGCAGGGGGTTCCTGGCACAGCTGGTAGCCGGCATGGAGCAGGTAGCCCAGTGATCGCTCCAGCAGGGCCACGCATGGAGCCCCTTGCAGCCGCTGCAGCGTGGCATCCTGGTGCACAGCACGCAACCGGTCGGAGATGAAAGCATGGACCTCAGCTGGGGGCAGGTCAGCTCGCGGAGCCACCTGGCCCAGCAGATAGTGCACAGTGGCCAGCAGCACTGGGGCAGGGCGCAGCTCCTGGGGCCGGGGCAACTCCTTGCCTGCAGCTGGACGGGAATACTTCTTCACCACGCGGGCAGGGTCACCCTGCCGCGTCCCCTCCCGCAGCTCCAGCCGGTGCAGGCGGCCCTGGCGCTCCCGCTGTGCCAGCTCACCCAGTGGGCACATCCCAGGGCATGTGCCCACTGGAAACTCATCTGCACCCCCCATTGGCCAGGCCCCTGCAGCAGAGACAGGGAGTGTGAGGATCTGAGGAGGGGGGCTGTTGGGGGTCCCCACAGCCTCTGGGGCAAGATGAGGAGAATCAGGCCCTCCCTGTGGGGACTCTGAGGAGGGGCAGGTCTGAAGTAAAGGCCTCTCCTTGGGAGGCCTGGGAGATGGGTGATCTGAACTACACCTCTGGTGGGGCCTAGGAGGAGACCTGGAGGTCAGAGCTGTCCCTGTAGGAGAACTGGACCAATCCCAGCCGCCCCCCCCCCATTATATCCTCCCCCCACAGATCTGCCCAATACCAGGGATAAAACCCAGCAGTCGTGACCCCCAGGCCCCCCACGCTCCTCCCCGCTCTGAGGGAAGGGCCCAATCGCCCCCCCCCCCACCAAGGAGCCGTCCCTGGGTCCCACAATGCCCTACGGGCTCCAACCCCCCTCCCCACGCCACGGATTGCAATCCCCCCACAATGCACTGCGCCAGAGGCGGCTTCCTCCCTGCACAGGCAAACAGCCCGTCATCATCATGTGATATCATCACCCAATCGCAGCTGTGCAGGGCTCCGGGCTGGCTAGTCCGTGGGGGGGCGGCGCAGTCAACACCTGGGTTCTATCCCTGGCTCTGGGCGAGGTCTAATGGCTGGGGGGGGGGATGGGCTGTGAGCCAGGACTCCTGGGTTCTATTCCCAGCTCTCCCTTTGGCTCCCCTCTTGTCACCGGGAGGGAGTTCTTTTGCCCTCTTTGTGCCTCAGTTGTTCCCACCCAAGCTGGCAGCTGTGCGCTTTGTTTCCTTGCTGCTTGCAAAGTGCTTTGCCATTGTGAGCAGGGAAGGGAACTCCTGGAGCTCCTTCCCCAGCAATCAGGGCAAGGGGACCACATCCCCTCTAGAAGAGGAACCTAGGAAGCACCATGCCCAGCGGCCCATTTAGCCTGGTATCCTATCTCCCAGAGCAGTCAGTCCCAGCTGCTTGAAAGGCAGGTGAAGAAGCCCTTCAGTAATGACATAAGTGGATCACAGGGGCAGATTCCTCCTGACCCCCCCATTAGTCAGGAATGAACTCTTGCCCTGAAGCATGAGGATTTCAGCCTCTTCCCAAAGACTAGGGGACAATTTACTCTTCGCTCTGGATGTTCTCGTTATTCAGATCAACATCCAATTCTAGTCTGAATCCCTCTAACTTGGCTTCAATGAGACCTTGTGGCAATGAGTCCCACAGGCTGCATGGAGACATTGTACGATCAGACCCACACTCTGACTCTCTGATCAGAATTCACCCACAATTTCAGCCCCCAAGAAAGCCATAAAGCGAGGTTGCAGCCACACACCAGGACACTGAAGAACCAGGGAGATTTCTCTCCATTGACGCACACCCTCCCCAGCCGAACTTTCTCAGACACATGAGGGGTGGGAAATTTACAGGCAAAATACATTTAACACGCAGAATCAAGACGCATGGATTCTATTCCTGGCTTTGGGAAGGGACTGGGGACTAGTGGTTAGAGTGACAGGGTCAGGACTCCTGGGTTCTATTTCCAGCTTTGGGAGCAGAGTGTAGTCTAAAGGGGGCTGGGAGTCAGGCTTCCTAGGTTCTTTTTTCAGGTTTGAGAATAGAATGGGATCCAATGGGTTGGGAGGAGGCCAGAGAATCAGGTCTCCTGAGTTTTATTCCCAGTTCTGGGAGCAAGGGTCAGGGTGGGAGGGAGGAGACAGGACTCCTGAGTTTTTATTCAATTTAAAGAGAATCCAACAGACAGCAGCTCTCCAGAACTGTCAGCTCTCCCTGACTCAGAGGAGTCCATCAGAGTAGTTACAAGTCTCAGAAATATTAAAGGATGTACCCTGCAACTGAGGCACAGAGATGGGAAGTGACTTGCCCAAGGTCACACCCTGAGTCTGTGACAGCACCAGAAATCAAATCCAGGTCCCTGGAGTCCTAGCCCTGGGGCCTTAACCACCAGACCTCATAGAAAGCCTCTATCCAATACTTCTCTATGGTAGTCACAGTTGAGAGTCATTAGGAAGGGGGCTGAACTCAGGCTCTTCAATGCAATCAGCACAGGCCTCTACCAGATAAGCCACAAGAGAAATGCCATTAGCTGGCAGCAGCGGTAACAGGCTCTTATCCATTGTGTGGACCAGGTAAAACACAGAGAACCTGGTCATTACACAAGCAAGGCTGTGAGGCAGAAAGCCCTAAGGATTCCCCCAATAGTTAAGATTACAAATTAAAAATGCCCCCTGGGGTAAATAATTCACCCTCTTCTCTTCCTCTCCTAAAACAACAGACATGCCCCACCCAACATTTCCCCATCTCTGGGTGAGGCTCACCTGCTTCTCTGAACTGAGAGCTGTGTTTGATGGGTAGCTAAAGGGATGCAAGATGGAGGACCATGTATTTATAGATTAAGTCCCGCCCAGAGGCAGGATTTACCTGGTGGGAGGGCGGGGCGGACGCTAAGAGCTTTATATATAGATGAGAGCCACCAGGCTAGTTCTGGATTGACTGAGGAAGGAGAGTAGAGCTAGTCAGGTAGCAAATCTATATGACCTGGATGAGTGGGAATATAAAGAGTTCCTGGCATAGGAGGAAATGGTGAACCCCGGTATGGCGGGAGGAGCAAAGGGGTCACATAAAGGCCCTGGTTTGTGGGAAATGGAGGGCACACAGAATCCCTGGCATAGGGGAGAGAGGGGAATGGAGGGCATGCACATATTCTGGCCTGGGGGAAAGGAAGAGGGGGGCACACAGAGCACCTGGTATGGGGAATCACCATGAGTCATTGAAATGAGGGCTGTGACCCAAAGACCTCTTGATGCCAACTAGCAGAGGGTACAATGATACATAAGGGTACAGGGATCCCCAGAGTTCACCAGAAAGGTCATGCAAAGTCTCTACTAGAAGCCTGCGTCACACTGATCGCCAAAATAATTGTGAGCTGGATGTATGGAAAACATGAGTTGTGGCTATGCTGAAAATTGTGTTCTCTAGGCCTTGTAGTTAAAGGCAAGGCACTCAAAGCTGTGTGGGAGACACCTATCTTCCCTGGTTGGGCCATTGTGTGCCCCCCAGGCGAAGTCTGCCAGTGCACTGAGTCCAATGAAGAGCTCCTGGAGTCTTCAGAAGGAAGTTAACAGGAAGAGGGAAATGGGGGGTGGAGGAAGGACCCTGTTTTCAGGCAAAGCTAAAAGGTTTAGTCTGGTATTTCTGGGGGTGCAGCAAGAAGCCCTGGCATCCCACAATCTGCAAAGACAGACTGCCAGGGGGCTTGAGCTTATGAAAGGGGGATCTCAGCCATGCTGGCTGAAAAGGCTGGGAAAGGGACTTGGGGTAAGCCATCCTGCAGGAGACGGGGCAATGTCTTGTGAGTTAAGTAAGTCTAGGCATGTGATTATTTTGTTTTTTGTGTAACTGAGATGGTTTCCAATATTCTTCCTGTCCCTCATTTGAGTCTCTCCTCTGCTAATAAAGGTGGTTTGTTTTCACTCTGACTGGCTAAGTGCTGGATGTTCCGCAGAGCAGGGAGCTGGAGCCGACTCTTGGAAGTTGCTGCGTGTGCTGCTCCTGCGGGCATGGCAAAGCTGAGTGCACCCAGTGGGTCAGGGGCTGGGTGCTCCAGGGCGATAGGTGGAGGAGCTGGGGGTCAGTGTGTGCCTGGGGCTGAGCTCTAGAGAAGGGGAGGCTGGCCTTGTGTTGCCAGAGGTGGGGGCTGCTCCACAGCAGGCACAGACAAGACCCCCTCAGGCGAAGGGCAGGTGGCAGGGAGGTGCCTTGCAGCCCTGGCACCTTTGAGAGAGCGGTGCCCAGGGAGCTGTGAGGAAAATGGAGGGCAAAGAACCCCTGATGTATCCAATGCGCTTGGCTGACACAAGCTACCCAGCATGAGCTCTTCTCCGCTAGTCCCCGTTACCCAAGCAACCTCATGTCCACTTCGGTTTGTTATTGGCAGAAGCCTGCTACAGAATGGCCTGCAAGCCTTGTGGTTATAGATGCTGGGTTGTTGTTATTGCAAGGTCTCTTGCAATCACTGCCCTGACCGATTGTGCCTCTAGGGGAAAGCTTGAGGGTTAAATCCTGATCCTGCTTTCAGGGGGAATATGAGAGGGTCCCAGCCCCACAGGACTGATGCAGGGCCCCCTGCTAAGGACAGAGCCCTGGCCACATGCTGGGCTCTGCCAATAGACCCCTTTGGGCTCCAGTGCTGCTGTGAGAATGAGTCAGCAGCAGTCCCACTTCAGGCTTTCACACCAGTCACCCCATGCAGCTAAGTAAATGAGGGAGTACAGGCGGTGCAAGTCATGCCCACGTGCAGCAGGAAAGCAGGGCCACAGGAGTTCTTCTGTATTCCATTCTCCTCTCCTCCCTTCCTGCTATAGGTTCCTCCATCCCTTTAGCATGTTGGCCTTGTCACCCACTAGTGGCTGCAACACCGAGGATAAAAAGACCTGCTGCTGTCTGAGGGAAGAGCCTTACTCAGCTCATGTGGGAGAAGCCAAGTCCTTTGACCATTACATTTCTATGTTCAAGTCCCAGGACTCCTGTGGTCTATGCCCAGCTCTGAGAGGAGAGGGGGAACTGGGAGTCAGGACCCCTGTCTTCTATTCTGTGCTCTGGGATGGGAGTGAGGTCTAGAAAACTAGAACAAGAGGGACTGCTGGATTCTATTCCTAACTTTGCCACCAGTTTCCTATATGACTTTGGGCAAGTCATGTCTCTGTGCCTCAATTTCTGCAAAGTGGGGGTACTGACCTCTCCCTCCGTGGTTGTGGGGGCTCCAGGGCTTGTTCATCTTTGCAAAGAGCTGGAGCTTCCTGCCCGATGACTATTCAAAGCACAAGCCAAGGGGGGCAGAAGAATCACCCACTGTCTGGAGAAGTGCTGTAGACACAAACATCTTTAGTAGTGCAGAGACACATTTCCACCCTTCACCATACAGC
Organism: Dermochelys coriacea; assembly: GCF_009764565.3. Lineage (NCBI taxonomy): Eukaryota > Metazoa > Chordata > Testudines > Dermochelyidae > Dermochelys > Dermochelys coriacea. The sequence goes on from NC_050074.1 coordinate 32,486,899, forward strand.
CCTGTGTTAAAGCAAACCATGGAGGCTGTGTGAGTGGTGTATTTCTAGCCGGGACCTGTAGTCCTGCTTCTGAGCCTGGCAGGGACATGAGGGAAGGGCTGTAGCTAAGTCACCAGTATGAGAATACGTTGGCCCTAGATCCCTTTGGAAAGGCAGTTTGGGGTTCAGATCTCAGCTCAGCCCCATATCCTGGTGGCAGGGAGGGGACTTAGATCCTGGCTCATGGCTGGAGATGGGTCAGATGCAGCTGGACCAGCTCTTCAGCCCGATGTAGATACTCAGCTGTCTTCTTTTTCACCGCTTCCCGGCGGGCAGGATCGGGGTCTCCTGGGCAGGGAGAGGGGAAACGCACAGATGTGCCCATGACTGTAAGCAACGAGCTGGCTCCCTGCACTGAGCTATGGTGCTAGCCCACTCCTCCCTGCAGTGAAATGTATGACACTGAGGGCTTGTCTTCAGCTGCAGAATTAATGCAAGTGTGGAGGTGGTTTAAACTCAGGCTGGCCAGCCCTTGAGGGGGTTTAGGCTAAAACTCAAGGGAGTGAATCTCACCAGCTGCTAGCATGACAACAGTGCAGATGACTGCAAGCTAGTGCTGCTCAAGGGCAGCTAATCCTTCAGTGCCTTCCCCCAATTCCTCCCTATCCATGTGCCTGCAAAGGACAGACAGGTTCTCCCCCAATTCACTAGAAAAGGATGAGAGCCACTCAGCTCACTGTGGCAATAAGAACTATAGGATGCCCCGCACCCTGAAATCTTAGCACCTCCCAAGAGTGGGGCAGACACATCAGATGAGACAAGGCTAACAATTTACATGCAATCCCAGAGTTAACTCTGCAGGAAACAAATGTCTTGGCATGCTGCCAGCTGGTCCCAATGGACTGGTGCATAATCTGGGCTCTGGACCAGGGATTTTAGGACCAAGATCCACACTTCCAATCTCGCTGACATCTTGAGAAAGCAGCTGTGGATTTGTTCTTTACGCTGGCCTGTTTGGCCACCCCAGCCCAGACTAAATGTGGGAGGATCCACACTGCTGTTAGGTAGCCCAAGTTAATTTGCAACCCTCCCAGGGAAATAAAAGGCCCCCCAAGAATCAGGGAAGGGCAAAGATGGTCAAAAAGCCACAGAAAAATCTGTGCTTAAGACCGAGAAGAAGGAGCAGCCCTGGCAAAGGGACATAGGATCAATCTCATACCCTGGGTAACCTTAATGGTGGGTGGCTCTTCCTCCCTCCTGACAGCAGGCTGAGGGTGGCTGGCTCATTGGCAATACCCAGCCATAGCTGGGAGCTCTTCGGGGCAGGGACAGCCTGTTCCATGTTTGTGCAGCACCTAGCATACCAGGGTCCCGCTCCAGGACTGGGGTGGCCAGGTGCAGCCTCACTCATGGTTACTGGTCAAGAGAAGGGAGGCCCATGCTGAACTCCAGGGCCTTTCCATTTGTCTGGCTGGAATGTGGGAACTTATGAAAACTGCATCCGATCACTTCCAGAATCTCCGGGAATGGTCAAGGTGCCAGCACCCTGCAGATCTGGGGACAAGGAGCAAACCCCGATTTCCACTAGAAATCGGTTCGCTTGGTGCTGCGGACAGAGGCTCACTGGTGCCCTCTGCTGCTGCCTGCACATATCACAGGTAGCAGCTCACCAGAGGGCCACATACTTTGTTGCTCAGGCAGGCCAAGCTCCGTGTGTTATCCAACTTCTTAAGTTGGAATGGAGGATTGGGTGGTGAGGGGTCCAGCTGGGGGTGGAGGGGCTGGCTGGGTGTGAAAGGTGGTAAGGGTCAAAGACCCTGTCTGGGCAGGGGGCTGGACACAGCTGGGGCAAATGAGGGGCTGGCCAGTAATGGGGCAGGGCCTCTGGCTATACAGCTTGGCCTACCTATGCCATGAAGGGTGCAATGCCCCAGTAACAACAGCACGGGCCCAGGCCAATCCCTGGATCGACTTTCATCCCCTCATGTCCCTGTGGGTGAGCGGGTTGGCTGTTGGTTTTCTGCTGTGACGTGGGCAGGGTTATTCCATCTCAGCTTGTGAGAGCTGCCCCAAGTCCCTGCTTGGGGCGATTTAGGATCCCCCCCGCCCCCAATAGAAGAGGGGACCAAGCACAGCCTGATGGAATCAAGGCCTGTGACTCTGCTCTGTGGGGGCGGAAATCGATGGAGGTGCGACACTGCTGATGGGAGGGAGGGTTCCAAATGCAGACACTAATGGGCAGGGGGCTAATAGCTGCTGTGACACACAGACGCATCTGGGAGAGTAGGGGAGGGAGCTGGGAGTCAGGACTCCTGGGTTTGATGCCAGGCTCTGGGAGGGGAGTGGAGTCCAGTGGTTAAAGCAAGGGGCTGGGGGCCAGGACTCCTGCATTTTGCTCTGTCTGTGCTCCAGACTCCATGCCATAACTTGTGGGGGATGTCACTTTCCCCTCTATGCTATGGAGGGTACTGGTTTAATCAATGAGGTCAGACCAAATGGTTCCCCCATCCCTCCAAGTACCTTGCACCCCCTTCAGCAGGATGTCCACCCCATTGCGGTAGCCACAGAGAGCCCCTGCGTAGTCTTTGGCTGCTTCTCGCTTCAAGGCCAGCGTGATCTCCTCAGTGGCCACTGCCAGGTACCCTCCGGGGTCCAGTTCCTGTATTGTCTCCTGCTCTGCAGGCTGAGAGATCTGCAGATCCCACAGGGCATCAGCCGCCAGCTCAATGTCCTGGCCGGGGAGCAGCTCTGATCCCATGGCCAACGTGGCCCCCTGGGAAAGGCTGGCTGAGCATTGCTCTGAAAGCACAAAGTGCGTGTATGAGGGAGGCATGTTAAAAGGCAGCAGGGACCCCCTGCCTGCTTCATGAGACTGAAACCCTCCATTTCTCCCCCTCCCACTATGGGGATTAACAGGCAAGCTTCCCACCTCCGCATCCTCCAAATGGCCTGAGCCCACCCAGCTCCCAGAGGAGAAAGCCTCCATGTCCCACTCCCCTGAGCCAGCCAATGCCCCCATCCTGGGCCTGGATCAGAGCTGGCATCCCCTAGAGATGACCCAGACCCATCTAACCCCCTCCTACCTTCCTTGATGAAGGGGTCAAAGAGGGCCAGGTCCTGGTCAGACAGGGGGCAGCGGAGAGGCGACCTGCTCTCTTTCTCCTCTTCCCCCACCGAGGCAAAGAGCAGGTCCAGATCCTCTTCTGATTTAGCAGCCAGTGCAGGGTCCCCTGAGAGCCAGGCAAGAAGCACAGGAGAAAGTGTGGGTGTCTGAATTGAACCCCACCCTGAGAAGCCAGCCTGCCAACCTGCCCAGGGAGCAGCCCCACCATCAGCTGAGGGTCTGGTGCTCAAGGCCTCAGTTTCCCCATCTGTACAACCAGAAGAATCACCGTTTGGCTGTGAGCTCTTTGAGGCAGGGACGGTCTCGATGGGTTTGTAGGTGTTACTGTAATACTACTACTAATGCACCCACCACAATGAGACCACAGGCTTGGCTGGGGCCTCTAGATGCTACTGTATGATTAATAATAAAGCACACACCATAATGGGGCCTGTGGGCGCTACGATATTACGACTAATAATGTGCATGCTATAATGGGGTGCAAATCTCAGCTGGTTTCTAGGTGCTACTGTAATGCTACTAATAGACAACACAATGAGGCCCTGATCTCAGCTGGGGCTCTGGCTGTGACCATACTACTACTAATCATAAGGCCGCTATATTGGACGGGCCCTGTACATGTTACCATAATATTACTAATAATGAACACCCATAATGGGGCCCAGATCACAGCTGGGGTCTCTAGATGCTATTCTACTAGAACGGTGTACCTCATAGTGGGGTCCCAATCTTGGTCAGGTCCTCTGTGTTCTGTACTCTACTGTATTCCACCATAATGGAGCCTCTAGGTACCACCATCACATGAATAGTGCTGCTAAGTGCGTCTAGGCTGGGCCAGCTGAAGAGCCTCTGCCCGAGGCAGGATAGAGCCTGGGATCCAACAATCTTCACTGGCGAATGCTGAAAGTGATGCCTTTCATTACAGGCTCAGGCCCCTGAGCTGCGTCTTTTCCAGTCCCTCCCTGGTGCTGGGCTGTGACTACAGCTCTTTGTTCCCTGCTCCTGACTTGACTGCTGTAGCGGTAGAATACTCCCTCACTCCCCAACCTACAAACCACATGATACATCATCCCCCATCCCCCCCGTGAATCAGCTGAATGTCATGTGCTCATGGTGCATTGTCCCCTAATTCTGCTCCCCGGCCCGCAGAGAAGAGGCGGCCTAGGATTCTGAAGCACCTGCTGCCCCAATCAGAGCCATGGATAGTCAATGCCTTTGGAAGCCAAACCCTTGGCAAGGGCAAAGTCCTTCACGGAGATCAAGGCTGGGATTTGTTAAATGCCAAAATTCTCTGGGAGTTGGGGAACCTAATTCCCAATCGCATCTTCCCTACTAGGGAGTGGCTCTTAGCGATTGCACTTGAGACAGCAGATCACTGGGCTGGTCAGTTTCACATATACCGAGATGCAGCATGGGCCAATAGCTAGGGAACAAGGCTGGGCCTCAGGACTCCTGGGATCTAGTCCCAGCTCTGCCACCAACCTGCTGGGTGACCTTCGACAAGTCCCTTCACCTCTCTGTGCCTCTGTTTCCCACTCTTCGTCTATTTAGAGTGTGGCTCTTCTGGGCTGGGACCATGTAACACAAGGAGCCCTGAGCTCAGCTGGAGCCTGTAGGTGCCACCGCAATACTGGCGAGAATGTGCGCGCATCATAATGAGGCTCTAATATGGAGGGATCCTCCAGGACCAACCTTAATACTCCTGCTAAGGTGCACCCCATATTGGGGTCCCTTCATGCTCCCACAATATAAATAAGAGTTGCTTAAATCTCTACTTTGAAACACAGCTGGCAAGTTTCCCTTCCTGCTCCCCCTGCCGTAAGCACAAGGTTGGTCTATTTGGTTAGCCAGGGTCAGGTTTAAATGGGAACGTCACAGATCAGCAACAACATTTAATGGCACAATAATATTTTTGCCCCTCTGTTGTGCCTTTCCGCTGTGGAAGTCAAGAACTTTGCCCATAGCAATTAATTAACCCTTCGCAGCCCTGCTGAGAGGCTGGTCAGTATAACTATCCCCATTTTGCAAATTGAGGAAGAGCAGCAGACAGGGGAAGCAGTTTGTCCAAGGTCACACCAGGAATCTGTGGCAGGGCCTGGAACTGAACCCAGAAAACCCACCTCTTGTCACTCGGTCAGACTCCCCCACTCCCAAAGCTGGGGATTGAACCCAGGAGTCCTGACTGTAACCCACAAAACCAATAGCAAGAATCTCGTACCCATCTCCTCTCCTTCGTCTCTCCTGTTATGCTCCTCCCCTGATACCCCCACAGCTCCCCGGGGTACTGGGCTCTGTGGTTCCGCCTGCTCCCTTCGGTGTGGCTCTGGCTCCCCCTCAGGCTCCATGCTTTGCAGTCCCAGCTCTGCCACAGATCTCCGAGCATCATCCCCCGCATCTGTGCCCTCCTGTGGCACTGGGATCAGAGGGGGTGGCAGGATGCGTAGGTCACAGGCCTCCAGGGGCCTCTTTACCTCTCCTCCCTGGAGGAAGGAAGCAGCATGGTAAAGGGGCAGCTGGGGACTAGAGTGCTAGTCTGGCCATGGGGGCAGGGATGGGGTATTAGCCCTGTCTGCTGCCAGTGGAGCAGCGCAATGATGCTTCCCAGGACATTTTGACATGCACAGTGGAGAAGATGGGCACAAATGGGGGAAGTGACCTGCCCAGAACCACATAGCAGGTCAGTGGCAGAACTGGGAAGGGAACCCAGGCGCCCAGATACCAGCCCCACCCCGTAACCCATCAGATCCCATATCCCTCCCAGAGCTGGGAATAGAACCCAGGAATCCCAACTCCCAGCTCCCACTGTTCTAACCTGCTAGCCCTGGGGTTCTCAAACTGGGGGTCAGGACCCCTCAGGGGGTCACAAGGTTATTACATGGGGGGGGGGGTCAAAAGCTCTCAGCCTCCACCTCAAACCCAGATTTGCTTCCAGCATTTATAATGGTGTTAAATAAATAAAAGTGTGTTTTTAATTTATATGGGGGGGGTCGCACTCAGAGGCTTGCTATATGAAAGGGGTCCCCAGTACAAAAGTTTGAGAACCAGTGTCCTAGACCCCCTCAGTCCTGACTATCATCTTTCAGACAAGTCTCTGCTGTACACTGGGATGGGGAGAATCTCCTCAGCCCAAGCTTTTCATGGGAGGTGTAGAGCAACTGGGTGAGCTGTTGGTACTGCCATGCGTGGGAGCAGCTTGATGCAACAGCAATGGACTCTGACCACCCCGGGGGTCCCTCAGCCCAGCCCTACCCCACCCCACATACCCTGAAGAACTCCTTGAGCTGGGGGCTGTTGTTCAGCGCAGGAATATGCACCGTGAACCTCAGCATGGCCTCAGCTGCTTTCCTGCGCTCCTCGATCACCTCGGGCTCAAAGCGGCCTGCAGGATAGTGCTCCTATTAGCATAGGTCCTGCAGCACAACCCCCTCCCCAGACAGACCATCCACTCTTCCTCTAGCCCTGTGGTACATTCCAGCCTGCTCACCCCTGCCACTCTCTGGTGGGCATCCCACCTCAATTCACTTCACATGGTATGATCCACTGTGTGCCTCTGTTCTGGGAATTTGGTGTGAGCCCCTCTGCAGCATGCCCTGGCATGACCTCTCCCCTTTGGGGACACCAGCTCCAGTCTGTCCCCAGGGCAGGGGACTGGTTGGTTCAGGGAATGGGCTATGGGACCTTTCCCTGCTAAGGGGCACCAGCTCTGATCCAGTCTCCAGTCCCTAGTGAATTAGAGTTATTCCTATCTGAGGCCCGTTTGGTGATCTGGGTGTGAAGTGACTTAGAGGGTAGGTCCAAGCGCCCCACACCAGCAGTCTCTAGGGATGCACTGGGGACTCAGGCTGTTGGCCTGGGGCAAGGGGAGATGGGATGTGTGGATGGCAGGGTGGGGTCTGGGTATGTGGGAGGGGCAGTAAGGGAACTCAGTCTGTGTGGGGACCTATGGGAAGTTGCAGGGTGTTGGTGGGGGGATGGGATGGGACTGTTGGGGGAAGAGGAGGAAGGGGGCTTTGTGAAAAGAGCTGGGTGTGTGGGCAGACGTTCTAGGATGTTGTGGAGCACTGTGGGGAGGAAGAAGCTGTGTGGGAGGATGCAGGAGCTACATGGGGTAGGGGGCTGTGCTGAGAGGATAGGAGGAGTTGGGCATGGGAGAGGGAGCTGTGGGGGGGGGTGGAGGAATGCGGAGAACGGAGTGCATCTGTGTGTGGGGGGGAACTCTCTCTGCCACTGCCCCTGCTCTGCGGTCACCCAGATGAATCAGGCTCCAGGGGCTGCTGAGCCCCCTGCCCCTTGGGAAGCCCCTTACCAAAGACCTGGGCTTTGGGGAAGGCGGGGAACTCCTCCATGCGCCGGAAGAGGTTGCGGTGGATGTAGGACAGGTCCCCATGCAGCTTCTTGAAGTCACTGTACCGTTTCCAGACCGTGATCTGAAGGACACAAACCCCCCAGGTGCCCCAGTTAACTAGCCACAGATGTGCACTAACCCTGCAGCTCCCACAGTCCCAGAGACCCTTCCCTTATTCCCCAAACTGCAACCCTTCAACTCAAACCCCCAAGTCCTAATCTATGGACCCAGCTCCTTCCAGGCTGAACTTTGATGTCAAACTCCCGGATTTCTGTTCCCGAAAGCCCTCCTGAATTTCACCCCCAGACCTAGGTCACTCTGCCCCTGCCCCACAACCTTTGCCATAGGACTCAAAGCCCCAAGACAAAACCATCCCCAAAACTCAGCTCCACCAGACCTCAAATTTTGGGACTTTGCCCACCACTGCAGAGCAGCCGTGCATGTGGGCTAACCTGGAGTTAGCTAACCTGGGGGGGCTAACCCCCCCAGAATTCTTTGCCCCCTCTCTTTGAGGACACGGACGGATGGATATGGATTCCTTCCCACCCTTTCTTAGCACCCCCCCCCCGCATGAGCAGATGGGTTTAAAAGAGTCACCTCCTTGACATCCTCCGGTTTCGTCTTGGAAACAAACTAAGGAGGGAAGAGACAAGGAGTCAGTAACTTCCGAGCCATAAGGAGGAGATGGGGAGGATTGGGGCTAATGAAGGGACCAGCAGAGCGGGGCCATAAGCCAAGGATGTGGGAAATGTGACAGCCACGGGGTGGGATGTGGCAGGGGTCACCCCCCTGGGACATCCCCAGGGCGTCCCTGGGACATGGGCAATGTGGGACATGCCTTTGACCTGGGGCTTACGGCAGGGCTTGGGCGTGGAGAGCTGTGGCAGGTGCTGGCCACGACACCGTCCCACGTGCGGGTCTCCCGGGACCCAGGGACACAAGGCTCCCCCCCCGCAGGAAGCTTCCGTCTTAAGGGGGCCACAACCACAACACGGTTCGACACCCCCAAACGGAGACCCGACAGGGCCCACACGCAGCTCCCCACCTCTTAAAGCGGCTACGCACAGCGTCCTTCCCCCTGAAAAGTACCAGGGACAAGTCCCGCCCCACGGAGACCAAGCGAGGTGCCCCCCCCCTCTCATGGGGGTATCAGCAGCGCCTGCTGCCCCGCAGGAAGGGCCCTTCACCTTAAAGGGATCACGCGCAGCCCCCTGGGGAGGGTCCTAGGAGCTGCCCCTCACCTTGGCTGTCACTTTATACTCGGTGTAGCCCTTGGGGTGGCTCCTCGGCTCCGTGACCGTGTAATGCCGCTGGTACTCATCTTTCACCCTGCAGGCCATCACCCTCTCCCCATTGGGGCGGCGGCCCCTTTAAATACTGAGCCCGCCCTCCCCCACATCGGCAGCCAGCCGCGGGGACTGCCGCCGGGGAGAGCGGGTTTGCCGAACAGCCACTTACGCATGCGCAAGCGATGTAGGCGCCTCCCCGCCGATAAGTGCACTACACACACGCGGCTGGACCTCCTTTCCCCGCCCCAGCCCAGGGAGCATGTGTAAAGTGCAAGGCTGCAGGCGAGCAGAAGAGTCAAGGGCTCTTCTGGAAAGTGCCCACTTGTTACAGGTAGGGTAAGCGGGGAGTTGAGCTTGGAATGGGGAAAGAAATACAGAGGGGAAGACTAGCAGGGGCAAAGGGGTAATTGGGACAGAACTGGGGTAGAGGAAGCAGGTTACAGCACTGGTTCTGAACCAGGGGTACACATAGCCCTGGGCATACACCAAAGTCTTCCTGCGGGTACATCAATTCATCTAGTTATTTGCCTAGTTTTACAACAGGCTACACAAAAAGCACTAGGAGAGTCAGTACAAGCTAAAAATTTCATACAACGATTTATTTATACTGCTCTATATACTGAAATGTAACTACAATATTTATATTCCAATTGATTTAATTTAGAATTATTTGGTACAAATGAGAGAGTGAACAATTTCTCAGTAACAGTGTGCTGGGACACTTTTGTATTTTTGTCTGATTTTGTAAGCAAGTAGTTTTTAAGTGAAGTGAAACTTGGGATAAGTAAGATAAATCAGACTCCTGAAAAGGGCAAAGTTGTCTGGAAAGGTTGAGAACAACTGGGTTACAGGATAAGGTATAAAGGGTGTAATGTTATAGGATAGAAAGTGGAAGGTAACAGGGTAGGGCTAGGGCAGGTAAATAGAAAGTGGGGAGAAAAACGGTGTCACCCTTCTAATGCTGATGCACTTTACAAGCAGGGCAAAAAGCTGGGACTAAGGTTTGAAATCCTGATGCTCCCTGGAACCTCCATCCTCATGTCCCATTCCAACCTCAACCAGGATGCTCAAGCCCCCACAGTTCAACATTGGGGGGCAGCTTTGAGGTACATCCTTAAAGTTGAGGTCTTGCCATTGCTGTATGGACACAGCTGACCAGAGGGCATGTCTGCAGCAGCCCAGAGGTTCCCACTGCCTGAGGGACCTTGGCCAAAACAGCACCTCTCATAGCTCTGCTATCCCTTCTCCATCCCAGAGGTTGCTGCAGCACACTGAGGGTGAGTGGAGAGTTTGCAGAGGAAGATGAGATTAAATGCATGGGAAAGAGGTGAATTATTAAACTGTATTTGACAGAGATTAATTTTCTCAATCACTAAAATGCAGCTGCCTCTGGTGTGGGGCACAAGAGCTGTTTTTACAGGGATCCCTCACCCAGTGCTGAGATGTAGCCCCCTCTGAGGTGGGGAGCAGGGGCTGTTTATTCAGTGACCCCTTGCTTGGCTCTGAGATGCAGCCACCACTGACTGGGACAGAGGGGGCTGTTTAACAGCTCATAGTAACAGTTAAGAACAGAAAGTGAATCTCTCTCTGCTTAAAACCACATGGGATTCAGGATAGAGTGAGAGGGTGAGGGAGATCCTTGCAGACACCGCTCCCTCCCCCAGCCTGCAACTCAGCTGAGGCTGGAAAAAAATATACCAGCATCACTAAGCCCATGTGAAAAACAGATGCTGTAGCTGGGCATCTGGAGCCACCCCTAGGGGTAGTCCATCTCTCAGGGGAAGCTGGCACAATAAACCAAAACCACAAGGCAACCCACACAGGGTCAAGGACTCCAGGCACAGCCAGGACACAGGCCACTGATTTTATTAGCACAGGAGATGAAAAATGTGAGTGAATGTTTTATACAGAGGTGAGTTGTTTTCTTTCTTTTTTGGGAGGTGAGGTGGGAAAGAATTCCTCTCTGCCAGTCCCACTCATGCACACAGTTCAACAGGCCTTGTGCTCTAGTGATGGGGCCTCAGTTACGCCCCCCCCATAAATGGCTTGGTCCCTCTGCTTCCCCCATCATTTGGGTCCAATTGATTGCCAGCATTAGAGGCTCAAACCCTGAAACACATGCACAAGACCAGGGCCAGGGGCACTAAGCCATGCAGCAATCCAGGGGGCAGCTGGGATCTAGGCCAAGTCCAAGGAGAGTTGCTGTCCTGGTGACTGACTGTTGGAGGAAAGCATGATGGGAGGGTCCATGGAAACAATAGCCACATGGTCCTGGGAACTCTGTTCAAAGCTTAGATGCAGCCCCACCCCTACTCCCGGAGCCCCCCACAAAGGAGGGGGCCAGGTCTGGGGCATGTCAGTCTGCGGTGAAGATCCGGCTGGAAATATCGTCCAGGAGCCAGTCGATCCCCGTCAGCAGGTTCTCCCCAGTGAAGGCACTGCAGGCCTGGATGCACCAGTGGTGGCTTTTGATGCTGTCTAGTTCCAAGGCCTTAAGGGAAGACAAGATGACTGAGTTACCTGAGTGTGCCGAGACCAAACCAAACCACATCTCCCAGCACTAGCACACCCTCCTGTCCCCGTCCTGGGGAGGGAAGGATTAGCCCCTTACTCACAACCTGGTAAAACTGTGGCACGGAGAGGGGAAAGATCATACAGTGAGTCAGTGATAAACTGGAGGCAAGTCAGGAGTCCTGGCTGCCATTCATCTGGTGTAACTCTTCTACCCCACTCCCCTTCCAGAGCTGGGAACAGAAAAGCCGACTCCCAGACCCTGACCTCCGTCCTCCAACCAACAGACCCCACTCCCCTCAGTCAATATCCCTGGTTTGTTTCAGGCCAGTGGCTCTTACCTCACGGATGGCATTGGAGGACAGTGCTCCTGGCAGGTCCTGTTTGTTGGCGAAGATGAGCAAGGTGGCTCCAGCCAGGCGCTGTGGGGAAGGAAGCAAAGGATGAGCTGCATGATCCTGTTGTCTTGGTCCCCCATTCCTGTTAGCCCTTCAAGCACCCTCCCACCCAGTCAGCAGCCAGGCCTACCTCCTCCTCCTCTGTCCCAGACAGGGGGCTGTTTCTCAGTCCTGAGGGACCTGGCAGCAGGGAGACTGGGGTCCTCTCTGCAGCAGAGGCAGGTGCTGCCTCCAGCAGGCCAATACCAAACCAGGCACCTCAGGGACCCCAACCCAAATCCCAGCTACCTCCAGCCTAGTTCAGTCAGAAGTTGTGCCACCGACCCACGGGATACAGCCCCCTGAAGGATACTTTCTATAGCCCACTCCCCCATGCCCAAAAGATATACCCCCCTCCCAAAACACTTGATATAACCCATCCCATACATATAACTTTTCCCCACAGGATACACCCCCTCATCCCCTCCAAGACAATTGGTACAGCCCCCCTCTCCCAAATATAGATCCTCCCTTCCCCCCAGAGGAATGCAGTTCCCACCTCTTCCACCAGGAGGCTCTGCAACTCCTGCTTGCAGACTTGCAGGCGCTGCTGGTCAGCGCTGTCCACCACCCAGATGAGACCATCAGTGCTCTCAAAGTAGTTGCGCCAGTAGGAGCGCAGGGATGTCTGTCCGCCCACATCCCAGATGTTCAGCTTGAACCTGAGGAGCAGTAGAAAAAGACACAGACTGTGGAGGTAAAGGGGCAGCCAGGCAAGATCCCAGCATGCAATGGGGAACAGGCATCCTGGAGCAAGGAGGGGATGTTCCCTCTGCGTCTGGCCCTGGGGAGACCAAACCTTCTTGGCTCCAAATTCCTTAAGGGCAACAGAAAGTGAGCAAGGGGCTGAGCTGGGGGGGGGGGGCAGGGGAGCTGTCAGTAAAGCCTCATCTTGGTTTGGTTAAGTGAAGCCTATGAGGGCAGAAAAACCACCCCCCTGATCTGAAGGGAGTTAAGCTCAAGGGGGAGCAGGAACTGTTAGGGGAATGCGGTGAGGGAGTACAGAACTTAGAGTAAAGAAGACAAATCCAGCTGGAGACCAGGGCTGTTGAGATCTATTAGGCAGGGGAATCAGCTCTCCAAGGGTGCACTATAGAATCACATAAATGTAGAGCTGGAAAGGATCTTGAGAAGTCATCAAGTCCAGCCCCCTGTACTGTGGCAGGACCAAGAAAACCTAGACCATGATATTCAATTTGTGATCCATTGAAACCCCAAGATCCTTTTCCACAATGCTACCACGTATGGCTAAGGGGGTTTGAAATTCGGGCTGAGCAGAGACTGAGGGCTCACAGTGTGGGGAGGGGTTGATAATCCTGCCTTGCAGGTGGCGGGGGATCAGACTTTGGAGGGACAATCCTCTCCAGGGGTTGGATGGGCTGGGCGGGTTTGGGGGCCTGTGGATGGATTAGGCACTCCCCTGGGTGCTCACCCCCGGTGCTCCAGGGTTTTGATGTTGAAGCCCAGTGTGGGCGAGATGGTGTCGATATCCTCCCCATTGAACTTCTTCAGGATGGTGGTTTTACCAGCGTTGTCCAGGCCACTGGGGGAGGTAGGTCAAGGAGATGGGATAGCTCAGTGGTTTGAACATTGGCCTGCTAAAACCAGGGTTGTGAGTTCAATCCTTGAGGGGGCCATTTAGGAATCTGGGGCACAAATTGGGGATTGGTCCTGCTTTGAGCAGGGGGTTGGACTAGATGACCTCCTGAGGTCCCTTCCAACCCTGATGTTCTATGATTCTATGGCAGCTCAGAACAGGGAAAGCCACAAGCGGGGGGGAAATGGATGGATCAGCTGGATCAGCCCATAAAAAGGAAACTCCCATTTCGGACTAGTGCAGCCCCCTCCTCTTCCATCACCCCCTCACAGCACTTGGTACAACCCCTCAATTCACTGGATACAGCCCCCCAGGGAAGTTGGTGCACCTCATCCCCAACCCACAAAATACAGCACCCCTCCAAGGCACTTGGTAGAGCCCAGATCACAGACCCACAGGATACACCTCCTTCCCCCAAACCCTTGGTACAACCCAGTCCCACAGGATATACCTCCTCCCCCCTAGAACTGTTGGTACAGCCCAGCCCCACAGGATACACTTCCTCTCCCCAAACCCTTGGTACAACTCAGCCCCACAGGATACACCCCCAAGAACTGTTGGTACAGCCCAGACCCACAGGATACATCATCCCTCCCCCCAACTCCTTGGTACAGCCGTCAGCTCCCACACCTAAAAGATAGAAACCCCCTTTATCCCGCGATACTTGGTACAGCCCATCCGCTCCTCCTGCAAAAGGATACAGCATAAGGAGCCGCAGCTCCCGCTCCTTCTGTCGCATCTTCTTCAGAATAGTCAGCAGCCCCATCACCAGCCCTCCAGACGCCTCTTCCGCCCCGCCCGGCACCTGCTTCCCAAGGACCAGCGCCCATTGGGTCCCGTCGCCGCCAATCACCACGGCGCTGATCCCCATTGGGCGCATTCACTACAAGTCCCGCCCCCTGCCGAAAACCAAAGAGGACGGGTCCTGCCGCCAGGAATGATCCTCACAACGCTAGATTTTCCCACATCGCCACCTAGGCGACGGGGCTGAAATTACAGATCCCACCCCCAGGAATCACAGAGGCGGTGGACCGTCAGGTGGAAGAATCCTTAAAAGGAGCCCACAGCGTCACCTGGGGGAGGAGACTGGTATTACAGCCCCTCAAAGGGGATCATTTACAAGTGATGACAGGTTTCAGAGTAGCAGCCGTGTTAGTCTGTATTCGCAAAAAGAAAAGGAGTACTTGTGGCACCTTAGAGACTAACAAATTTATTAGAGCATAAGCTTTCGTGCTCACGAAAGCTTATGCTCTAATAAATTTGTTAGTCTCTAAGGTGCCACAAGTACTCCTTTTCTTTTTACAAGTGATGGAAAGCCTAGCCAAGTCCAAAATGGGACAGCTAGGTGGGACCCCCTCTAAGCCAAGTGACCAGCCAAGTCCAAGGGGAAAGCAAGCTGTCCCCCCCAAGCCAGGGGAAAAATGAGAGGGGGCAGTAAGTCACTGACCCTACCCTAGATGGGGTGGGGGGACCAGCCAAACAGCAATGCACCCCAAGAGCCAGGCTGGCTACTACTGGCCCTGCCCCCACCGACTGGACTCCTGCCATCTCTGCTCATGGCACAAATCCCACTGCAGAAGGGAAGTTGCAGTGGTGGCTTGGCCATGTCCGGGCCCAGTTTGTGTCATCGCAGGTCTCCGAATCATCTTCTGCTGTTGCTGATAGAACTAATAGCAAACAGGCCACACTTATCAAGGCCAGGGGTTCCCACGCACCCACTCCCTTATGACAGGGCAATGATATCTCTTTCACTGCTATTAACTCCTCCCAAGCCCCTGGGGATCCCCCTTCCTCAACCACAGCTCCTGTGCGCACTAGATGGGGGGCTAGGACCTTTGTGGGGGTGCTTATTCTGCAAAGCACCCATCACTTGCATAGCTGGTAGATATACTATATTTACACATTTCAGAATAGTAGCCATGTTAGTCTGTATCCCTAAAAAGAAAAGGAGTACTTGTGGCACCTTAGAGACTAACATTTATTAGAGCATCAGCTTTCATGAGCTATAGCTCACTTCATCGGATAGATCACGAAAGCTGATGCTCTAATAAATTTATTAGTCTCTAAGGTGCCACAAGTCCTCCTTTTCTTTTTATGTTTACACATCTCACTGTCTACCTCTACCGAAAAGAGAAGATGCTGCAACAGCTGCAGAGCACTTAGCTGGTGCTATGCAAGGTGTACAAATGCCTCTGTGTCCCTCAGCTGGAAGGTGCTGCTGCAGCACAATCAGGTAGCTATTCAAGGTGGTGAGCACACAGAAACGCAGTAGCATCACAAATGACCAGTAGCAGGGAAGTTTGCAGCCATTCTTCACTTCACTGGTTATGGCTGTCACCTCCAAGCTTTCCTCATCCACAGAAGCCCTTCAGGAACCAGGCTGGAGAAACTAATTGAGCTATTTGATCAGTGCAAAAATTGGTGCCCTCTCCATTTTGGGACTGAATTTCATACTGGCACGCGATAGTGGAGTACGAGCTCTGGAGAGTGAAGTCCCCTCTATCTCAGCAAAAGAGCAAACGCCCTCCCATATACCTACAGGGTATCCAACTCTCAGGAGTTAGAGATGAACCAGCCCTTCAGCCCTTCACAGGAGTCAGGCTGAAGAAAGGAGCCAGAGAGGGGAAGTGACCTGTTTTTCAGAATTGCAGAGCAGCCCCCGACTCATATGAAGTACAGGAGCTGGAGGTTCTCAGCACTGCTGGCACTGATAAAGGATTGTGAGACTGAATGCCAGTCAATGGAAAGTTTAAAAACAAAAACAAAAACAAAACAAAAAACCACTTGACACTTTCCTCAGGGGAGCGAGGCTTCTGGCAAGTGGAGTAAACAACTTTCTAGGAAATAGTACCTAGGAGGGCACTGACTTTATTAAATCATTTGGGAACTGTGCTCCATGTTTCCAGGGGAAGGAAGCAAAGGCTACTGGAAGAAGAGGGAGGTGGAGTCAGTCTAGCTACAGAAGTAGCCTTTCCCATTATATAGGATTCCCCTTCTCCTTGCTCTCGGGTAGGTGGCACTCTAACACCAACTGTTCTGTACTTCTGACCATCTAAGGTACTTATCTGGTCCCCATTAGGAGAGCCTGTGTGGTCCAGGGGATCATGCACTGGACTAGGACTCAGGAGAGTGGGGCTCTGCCACTGGCCTGCTGGGTGGCCTTGGGCAAGTCACGTTTCCTCTCTGTGCTTCACAGTCCCCCTGAATGGGGGTCATGATTCTGATCTGCTTTGTAAAGTGCTCTGAGATCTGCTCTTAAGAGCCAGGGATTACCTTCATCTGGGTGCTTTGAAGCCTCACCTCTATTCCCACTTCCCCATCATGAGGCAGTGCTGCGATATTATCCCCATTGTCCAGATGGTGAAAACTGAGACTGAGTGGCCTGCCCAAGGTGACACCAGGAGTCTGTGGCAGAGCTGGGAATTAAACCCAGGTCTCCCAAGCACCCTCACCATTGGGCCATTGTCCCACCACAGAAGCAGCTCTATGGACAGAGAAGAGAGGGAGGTGAGGGATGGTGCCTCCTGCAGCATGAGATCAGCTGGGAGGAAGTTTTCAAGGTCTGTGACTCCTCAAAGAGGAGCCCATTAGCAAAGCCAGCAGGCCCTCTTCAGTGACTAGCAGGGAACCACGGACCGAGGTAGACACGAAATAATCAGCCGCCAGCCCAACTGCTACTTAAAACAAGGATGTTTATTAGTCCCGAGTGTTGCCCCTACAGCCCCTACCTGTGTGATGCTGTACCAGGTGCCACCCACCAATCCCAGAGCCCTATGCCAGGGCGACAAATTTCACTCAAGTGCAGTTTGGGCCTTGGATGAGGGCTGGAGCCAGGTAGCCAATGGTCATTGATACAGCAGAAGCCAACTGTTCTCAGAGATGCTAGGTTTCTGCAGAGGGGGCTGCCCCTAGTGTTGATGGAGTTCCAATGCGAAATGTCACAGCAGCTTAGCACCCGCTGCACAGAACTAGCAGGCAATCCAGTTCTGGGTCCACACACAGTTCTGCCGATGCGCCTATCTCAGGCTGGGCTCCACTTCAAGCCCCCCCCAGTCCCAGCTCTGCCAATGCTCCTTAATCCCAACCCACAGCTGCCCAGCTATCCCAGCCCAACTCCCCCGCTACACAGTTCTGTCAAGGTCCCTCTCAATCCTGACCCACAGTCCCCTGGCTTCCTCTCCCAGCTCTGCTGATCCCCCTCAATACCCACCCCAGACTCCTCTCTCTCACAGCAGCCAATGGCCCCCAATCATGTCCTGTAGCAACATCCTCCACCTCCAGCAGTCCATTCCTGGGCTTCTTCTGAGCTGACACTAGCTATCTGGCCATCTTGGGGGTGGGGGATGGGGAGGTTAGTCCACTGGGGAGCAGCAAAACAACTCAACTTGTCTCATGTAGCTCCTGTGGTCAAGTTTAACCCAGATCTCTAAAGGAGAGAGGCTTTATAGTTACTGCTGCTCAGAGCCTCCTAGGAAATGAATGTATTCCACTGCTCCAACCCAAAAAGCACTGAGCTCTAGCCTTCTACCCCGCCCTTGGCCTCCATACACACACCTACCAGCCTCAGGAGCAGCTCGCCATGCTCATCCAATGCAGAGGAGCCTGCAGTCTCCGCACTCATTCTTCTCTGCTGGAGCCAATTGCAATGAACAGGGAGTCAAGACTACTGCTGAAGGTGCCTGGTGGGTAGACACGCCTCTGTTCTTGTCCCACACACGAGCTCTGTTGGCTCCATCTCTGATGCGGGACCCCCCCATGTCAGGGGGCAGAGATCAAGGAGGGAAGCTGTGGTGTTGGTCAAGGCCCCGGGTTAGACAAGGAAGCAAGGTGACTCCCACCTAGAAGCAGCGGTTTAGAGATCTTTCTGAGGCAGAGAAGAGGCTCCGCCAAATCTGAGCTGCCTTGGTATAGAGCGAAGATGCAAGGCTGCCCCCACCAGTCTCACCCAAACCAAAGGCTGCAGGAAGAATCTTATCACCCAGGAGGAAATGGGGACAACCTGGATCTTTACGCCAGAGAATTCCCTCCTGTCCCAACACCCCTAGATGGAGAAAGCTGCCCATGATGCAAACCATGCCAGCCCTACAAGCTGGCATCCCACCCACCAGGTGATGATAGTTCTCAACACCTTGAAAGATCAATCCCACCCCAAGCACTAGTCATGATCACAGGGAAAGACCTCTCCCAACTTCTAGCTCCATGCAGATCTTCCCAGGCAGAGCCGGGCCAAGGCTGAGTTTGCGCCCGTCGCCCGTTACCCAGCAGCCAGGAGGTGTGGAGAATCTCACCGAGCAGGGAGCCTTCCGACAGCATCCAGAGCACTGTGGCAGGGACGGAGCTCGCTGCTTTCGGAGAACAAGGGATGGTGGAGTTGGGCTGGGAGGGAAAGAGAGAGACACAGAGAGAGAGAGAGAGAGAGAGAGAGAGAAGGCCCAATCCACTCTGCTCTAGGAGAGAGTAAGAAGAGAAGAGAATTTCAGCTGGAGGCTCCCCAGCTCCAGGCTTCCTTTCAGTTCTTGTCATCGCCAAGCCATTCCACACACGGATCATGTTGTGGGTGGTCTGTTGTGCCAAAGGCCTGGGTTTACCTCAATCTGCCCCTTCCTGTTTGGGTTGATAAGGAAGAGGAGCACACACCCATTTTGATGCAGTAGTGCCAAGGAATTGAAGCTGGGAACTGTCAGCTGCCCTAGAGCTGTATGTTCACCTTAGGCCGCATTCACCCCACACTCAGCCTGAGTTCATGGCACTAGTAGGGCCACCTAACCAGAGCCAAGGGTCTGTATTTCTTCAAGAAGGCAACCCTAATGTTACGTAACTTAGAAGATGAAGAATGATCTTAAGGCTCAGGTGCTGGACTGGGAGTCAGGAGACCTGGGTTTGAGTCCCTACTCTGCCAGTCTGCCTGTGTGAACTTGGCAGAGTCATTTAGTTGCTTTATGCCTCAGTTTCCCCACCTGTAAAGTGGGGAGAACAGCGCTGCCCTGCCTCACAGAGGTGTTGGGAAGATAAATCCATTCAAAACTGAGATGCTCACATACTGCGGAAATGATTCACTGCTTTGAAGACCAGAACGGCCCATTCTGATCATCGAGATTCACCTCCTGCATACTATAGGTCAGAGAATCCCTTTTCCTGCATCACGCCTGTAATTTGTGTGAGGTACAGCGCAGATTTAGGAAAGAGAGCCAGTCTTGACTTAAAGACTCCAAGTGATGGAGAATCCACAACGTCCCTATGTCCACTGGCTAATTCCTCTCGGGGTTAAAAATTTGCCTTATTTCCAGTCTGAATTTGTCTCGTTTCAACATCCACCAATTGGCTCTTGTTCTGCCTTTGTCTGTGAGATTAAAGTCTGCTCTACTCTCAAATCTCCACCCCAGCTGCAGACATGATCAAGTCACTATGGGAACCATATAAAGACCTAAACTAGATTACCACAGTAAGGCAAGTGGCACGTTTTCAGAACATAACCTCTCCGCGGCAGGGATTTCTAATACTACTTGACTCAGCACCAGCCAGTGGAGATCTTAACCAAACTTGAATCAACCCTTCCCCCTTTTAAAGAGGAGATCCACAGACTTGTCCTGAGGTCAGTGCCAGAACCAGGGACCAGAACCCAGATCTTGTGCTCTCGGTGATAGAAGCACACGACTGTTCCTTCCTCTTGGAGTGCAAGTGAAAGGGAAGGGGGGAGAAAACCGCTTACCTCCTGCTTCATCTCAGGCTGGAGTCCCCATAGGTGTTTAAGGCTCACAGTGGTTAGAGAGAAGAGACTGGGCGATCTTCAGGGAATCCCTCAAGTCATCTTTCACCTCTGCTAGCAGGATGCTTGGTGGGTCCTCCAGAAATCCTGCTCTTCCCCTGACATTTCATCTGAGGCCAAAAGAGTTCCTGGTCTGGGGGTTACCTTGATGTAAGGTCTCTTTGGGATAAGGTCAATCTAGAATAGACGGGGGAGTTAGATTCACTAGCCCCTCTTTCCTGAGTTTCTAAAAGGATCAAGGGGCTTTGCACCCTGCCCTTTAGTTTCCCATTGGCCTGGAAGGGTTTGGGTTAATAGCTGGCCTTCAGCGTAGAATGCACAGATTTAAACACAGAGCTCGGAGGGCGCACGGCTGCCGGCTCCAAGGACTCTGGGGAGTCAGCAGACTTGACAGTCCCAACAAGATGGCTCAGAAGTCAGGCTGACAAATGTCTGTCCATGAACTGTGCTGAAAGCAGATACCGCGCTCCCTCTTTGGATGGTTATGGAACTAAGACTTGCTCCCTAATGCTCCCCCACAGCCAGATCTAGACAGTTCTGATTGGACACTCAGAGCGGCTTCCCGAGCTGCGGGCTCTTCCAAATCGTGTTCTTGGGACACATCATCCCACCCCCCCTTGGTCAGGGAATGGAAGGAGTCTGCCCTTTGAGCCTGGGCTGAATGGCAATGGTGCGTCTACAGCCCCTTCCATTAGAGGCTCTCCAGGCACTGAAAGGAACCCTCAGTCACACATGGGGAAACTGATGCAGGGAGGGGAAGTGATCTGTCTACAAGCTTATAGTGGTAGACTCTCCCTGCTCTAACCACTACACCATTCCCCCCAGTACCCCACTCCCCTGCTCACAACATCATCTTCAATAAACACAGGCTCAAACACTCATCAGGAAGGTCTTTCTGCCTTACCTCAATCTGCCATGAACAGATGCCAGAGGGAGACGTTTACCCTGTTGGCTGTTTTTTTTCTGATGCTCCCACTTCACCTCCCAGACTTGCTGCGGGGGGAATGAAAGGGTCTCTCTATCACTTCTCTCACACACCAGTGGTCCACCTAGTTACGTATCCCACATCAGTAGAAGGCATTACCCAATGCTGTACCAATGGGGGGTGCAATTCCTGGCCCCAGCCGGTGACCATGTTCGGCCCAGAGTCTGCTCCTAGGAGAGAAAGCAGCTCAAGCCGACTATTCAGCAGCACAATGGATTCCTATGCCATCGTCTCTGGCAACTGAAGACAGCTACTAAAAAGCAAATGGAGGCAGGGTGTGCTAGCCCTAAGCGGATGCATGCAGGGGGATCTGGAATGACCAAAGCGATCCCCAGGCTGAGACATGCATGTGTTAAGGAGTGGGTCTGTCCCTGGATCTTCAAACCCAGTAAGGGCAGGAACATGAACTAGCCAGAGTACATCACAAGGGGTGGGGTTGGGGTGGAGCGCTTTAGATGGGTGGAGGCAGCATCCCCATCAAGAAGCCAAGATCTCTTTGCATATATAGTGCTTACCCAAAGATTTAAACGCAATCTCTGCTGTGGGGAAACCGAGGCACAGGGAGGGGAAGGGAGTTGCTAGGAATAGAACCCATGAGTCCTGCTAGCCTTGCGCTCTCACCAGAGGGTGCCCTCTGGACTGCTGAATGGCTAACCCAAGAGCACCAGAAGAGGAAGAAGCGCAGGTAGGGGACAAGGGGAGTGGTATATTCACTCAAGCTTGTAGTGGAGGCTTCACGCTTCCTTCAGCGGGGTGGTGGTTAAAGGCATTGCGCTGTCTTGAATCAGCTCTGCCTGCACCTTTGCAGCCGAGATCCCTTTCCCCCTTACGCCTCCGAGCACCGGGCTGTGTATGGAGAAAAAAAAAAATCAATGGGGGGGGAGAAAAAGGGTTACAATGTTAGATACCTGACAAGTGAGGTCTAAACAAATGTGTGTGGGCGGGGGGGAGTTGGCAACAACAGGAATAGCAGATAAGGGGCTTGCAACAGGTCAGAGTTACAGATGCCCTTCCTAAGTTAGAGCAGAGGAATGCTGCGGCCAGAAGGCAGGAGGGAAACCTAGGCAGCCTGTGGGGTTGCTAACAAGTCACTTGCCATGGGGAGGGCACACAGAGACAGGAAGGGAAGAGGGTCGCTCCATTAACTGAGGCAACCGCAGCAGAATAGGCAGCGCGATAAGGTCAAGCAAAATCGGGGTGTCAGTTTTGCCATTTGCCAGGCACAGAGGAGAGAGAGGCAGAGAAAGAAGAGCCGGACAGAGGGCTGGGCGCACGTAAAGCGACGCAGCAGCTGATTTGACGACGAGACGCCAGGAAGTTCTGTACAAGCTGTTTAATCATCAATGTAAAAAAATGAAAAGGGAAAAAGAAGCCGTGACACGGACAGATTTTGGATGCACCAAAAAAAATCCACTTCCTTTTGTCATATTGAGGTACAGAAACAGAACAAGGCACCCCTCCTGCCCTCCAGTCCTAGCTACGGATCTAGAGACACACATTTCAAAACTCCGCTCCGCAATGCACAACACTGGAAGACCATGCTGAGGAATTAGCCAGCAAAAAAGAAAAAAAGGGCACTGCAAATTACAACAGTTAAAACTGATGAGATGGGAGGGGACTCAAGAAAGGATCAGCGCTGAATTACGAGCAGAATCGCCTTGGCTTTCAGTGCAGAATTGCAGTGGACAGTTTGTCACGGTGGGCGACAGATCTTCCAAACTGGGATTATTTTCTTAGAGACCAAACCAACCACCAACCACGAGGAAAGGAAACAGGAGGGAAAGGGGATGAGGGGGGAAGTAGAGAAAAGATGCAACCTAACAAACCTTGGAAAGTTGGAGCATTGAAAAGACTGAAGGAAAAAGGAAGCAGGTTAATTTCTTAACGGGGAGGGAGGGAGGCAAACTTCTCGCCAGCGCTACTTGACCTTCAAAGGAAATCTAGACTATATTTTATATATATAAAAACACACACACACACACAAAAGGTTCTCTAGTTCATAGGAGCCTATTTACCGCCTTCAGGAGGCATGGTACCTCTACCCTCTGTGGATGGCATCAGAGAGCTACTTAGGGAGGAGTGGCACTCCCTTACCCATAAAAAAAACGTGCCAGTAAGGGGTTCTATGGCTAGTTACTCCTCCACCCCAATGCCGCCCGCCCCCCACCGAAGCTAAGATCTCTGGTCACTTACTACTATGAGCCCAGTAAGATTAGTACGTCTGGGCATATTGAGTGGCATAGCCGTTGCTGTATTTCTCATAGCACTCCCCTGCACTGTAGGTAGCACCCATGCTGTACTGGGAGTAGGTAGCGGCTGCTGCGGCAGCAGCCGCTACTGCTGCATAACCCGTCTGGTTGTACACTTGGCTGTATGTCTGGGCGGCAACCGCAGCAGCGTAGGGATCGGTATATTGGGCCACCGCAGCGGTCGTCCGCCTGCCCACCGGGCTCCTCTCTCTGTATGCGGTGGGGGTAGAGGGCGGAGGGTGGCAGGGCCCTCTCGTATGCTGTCCTGGCAGTCATCGCCCGGTCGTAGAGCTCATAGGCATAGCGGTCGTAATATTCCCGGTCATACCAAGATCGGGGCACATAGGGGGTATATGGAGGTGGTGGCAGGGGGATGCGCCCCCTGGGGAAGTAGTAGCTGGGGGGGGGTGGAGGCGGCACAGAGGTCCCCTTGGTTGTCTTGAGCGAGTTGTTGCTCTTGGACAGCGTTACAAAGATCTTCTGGTCCTCCAGAGGCATGTCGTTGAGGTTCAAGATGGCATCCATGGCTTCCCTCTCCTTGGCCATGTGGACAAAGGCATAGTTCTTGACAATGTCGCACTCCACCACCTTGCCAAACTTCTCAAAGAGCTCCTTGATCTGGCTGTCGTGGCCTTGCTGGAGACATTGCCCACATAGATCTTGGGTGGCGTTACGGATCTTGGAGGTGGCGTACTCCACCGTCAGGTGGGCCCCGTAGAACTCCTGCTTGTGCAGCTCGCTGATGGCCTTGTGGCCTCATCCTCCTTCTCCATGTGCACAAAGGCAAAATTCTTCAGGATGTCACACTCGTTCACCTGTCCATACCTGCTCGAAGAGCTTCTTCAGCTCATCCACTGTGACGGAAGGGGAAACCCCTCCCACGAAGATCTTCACCATGGCAAGAGGCTGCACTTCCAGCCTGCAATGCTCTCGAGAATCACCCACAGCAAACTCCACTGAGAGACAGAGGGAGAAGAGTTATTTCCTGCTTACGTTCAAGGCTATCACAGTGACACCAAGTAGGGCTGTCAATCACAGTTAATTGTGTGAGGTTAACTCAAAAAATTATCACGATTAATTGCACTTACCACAATAGAATACCAATTGAAATGTATTAAATATTTTTGGATTTTTTTTACGTTTTCAAAATTGATTTCAATTACAACATAGAATACAAAGTGCACAGTGCTCACTTTATATTATTTTTATTACAAATATATGCACTGTAAAAATGATAAAAGAAATAGTGTTTTTCAATTCACCTCATACAAGTACTGAAGTGCAATCTCTTTATCATGAAAGTGTAACTTACAAATGCAGATTTTTTTTTGGATATATAACTGCATTCAAACAAAACAGTGTAAAACTTTAGAGCCTACAAGTCCTCTCAGTCCTACTACTTATTCTGCAAATCGCTAAGACAAACAAGTTTGTTTACATTGATGGGAGATAATGTTGCCTGCTTCTTATAATACAATGTCACCTGAAAGGTGTTGCAAGGTATTTACATGGTCAGATATGCTAAACATTTGTATGCCCCTTCCATGCTTCAGTCACCATTCCAGAGGACATCCATGCTCATTAAAAAAAATAACAAGTTAAATAAATTTGTGGCTGTACTCCTGGGGGGGGGGGGTGGGGGAGATGTATGTCTTCTGCTAGGTTCACCTGCATTCTGCATGTATTTCATGTTATAGCAGTCTTGGATGATGACCCAGCACATGTTCATTTTAAGAACAATTTCACAGCAGAAGAAGGTACCAATGTGAGATTTCTAAAATAGTTACAGCACTCAACCCAAGGTTTAAGAATCTGAAGTGCCATCCAAAATCTGAGAGGGATGAGATGTGGAGCATGCTTTTAGAAGTCTTAAAAAGAACAATACTCTGATGCAGAAACTACAGAATCCAAACTACCAAAAAAGAAAATTAACCTTCTGCTGGTGGCATCTGACTCAGATGATGCAAATGAACATGAGTCAGTCCACACTGCTCTGGATCGTTATCAAGCAGAACCCAACATCAGCATGGAAGCATGTCCTCTGAATGGTGGTTGAGCATTAATGGTCCATTATGAATCTTTAGCACATCTGGCACATAAAATATCTTGCAACACCAGCTACAACCACGCATGCGAATGCCTGTTCTCACTTTCAGATGACATTGTAAACAGAAGCAGGCAATATTATCTCCTGCCAGAATTGTAAACCAACCTTGTTTGTCTGAGTGATTGGCTGAACAACAGATAGGACTGAGTGGACTTGTGGGCTCTAAAGTTTCACACTGTTCTGTTTTTGAATGCAGTTTTTTACATAATTCTACATTTATAACTCCAACTTTCATGATAAAGAGATTGCAATACACAGTACTTGTATGAGGTGAATTGAAAAATAAAATTGTTTTTTTACACTGCAAATAGTTGTAATAAAAAAATATCAAGTGAGCACTGTACACTTTGTATTCTGTATTGTAACTAAAATGTATTTGAAAATGTAGTAAACATCCAAAATAATGGTATTCTATGGGTTGTTTAAGAGTACGATTAATCGTGCAATTAGTTGCAATTAATTTTTTTAATTGCTTGAAAGCCCGAATACCAAGCTCTCTAGGGGTGGGGATGGTCTCAATTGTGCTTGCTAACGCTCTCCTAGATCAAGCTCTCCTGGGGTAGGGATGTGTCTGATTTGTGCTCTCTAAGCTCTCCTCGACCAAGCTCTCAACGGCAGGAGATGTGTCTGATTGGTACATCATAAATGTATGGCACTTTACCTAATACCTTATAACACCACGAATGTACAACAGTGATCAGCAGAAAACCCAGCTGCCTGCATGGGGTTGACAGAACAAAGCTGGACTGGGAACCCTGAGGCTATTTCCACAGTTGCTTATGGAAGTGGATGGCCTATACAGGCTAGCAACTACAATGAAACCCGTAGTAAACCCGTAGCTGCTTAGCTTTGGCAGCGTGCAGCCCAGACACACAATCTGCACCTCCTCCACTGGGGAAAACTCAGCACGGCGATGGGTGCTAGAGAAGTGGATAAGACAGGCAGGATCTCAGAGGTCTTCGCCACCTGCAGTGACCTCAACGCCTCCACTGGGGCAGGAACGGGGGCTAGGCGAGGAGCCTGGTTGCCCTGGGGCAGGGAGGGGGCGTGGCTCGAAGCAGGGGGCTGCGAACTTGCGGGACAGGCAGGAAACCCTTAGCCTCGTGACCAGGCCTCTCGGGGTCTCCACCGGGCCAGGGGCCTCTGCCCCGCCTCAGTCCACGGTGCTCCCCAACGTCCCTCAACGGCACCGCCCCCGGGTTTCCCGATGATACCATCCCCGCATTGCGCACTGAGCACAAACCAGCCCGGGACCGTGATCCCTCGGGCTCCTTCCCGTCCCGTTCGCCTGGACTCACCGCGGAGGAGGGCGGAAGAGTCCGGGAGGCCTAAAGCAGCGCAGCTCCCGATAGAGGCCAGCTGTTGCCCCCAAACCACAGAAACAAGATGGCGGGCGCTCACTTCCGGCCACCCCCAGGAAGTCCAGCACCAGGGGCGGAAGCGATTAGGGCGCCGCCATATTTGGGACACGTGATCACCATCGCTCTTGCCAAAAAGTATGGGGAGGCGGAGGGGAAAAAACACTGCTCCAGTGACGGCGGGACCATCGTGTAAATCATTTGATCGCGGTCCCCCCCGTCCGTCCCCGGCCCCCCCATTCCTACTGAAGCCGCATGATGGCGCCATCTTGCCTCCTAGATCAGAAAGCAGCAAGAGAGAGGCCCCGTCCCCCTCCCAGACTAGAACAGAGTTTGGGGGCCACGTTTTGTGCCGGGCAGATCCCCTGCCCCAAGGAGACCTGGCTCAGCTGCTGTGTCTAGCCTCCCTACTCCGCTCAGCTCACTGCCATCAGCCTAGACACAGCTGCTGAAGAGTCTGGCAAGGCAGGTGGCTTCAGGTGTTAGGAAAAGTTACCAAGCATAACATGCCCTTTGGGTAGAGGTGTTACAGCACATGGCCCTAATCAAATGGCTAGTAGCAGACTAGCTCAGGACGGCTTGAGGATACAATTATTCTAGGGAGGAAGCAGCACAAACAAGCAAGGATGCATCCGATGAAGTGAGCTGTAGCTCACGAAAACTTATGCTCAAATAAATTTGTTAGCCTCTAAGGTGCCACAAAGTCCTCCTTTTCTTTAAGCAAGGATGGGGGTGTGCTTAGCCTGTCTCCACTCCAGAAGAGGGTGAGATCAGACTGCATTGCTAGAAGCAAGGGAGATACCACTGTCTGATTGCAGATGCTGGCATACAACAAGGATAGTTTCCAACATAAACACACATGAGTGGTGAAGCAAGGATGTCTCAGAAGAGCAGGAATGGGGTATGAAGCCTTTCACCTTTAGCTTAGGAGCTCCTGTCTGTCTCTAGGAGCAAGGACAGGAGGCTGGGGGAGAGACACAAACTGGCTCAGATTATTCCACCTTTAGCACACTGATTTCAAATATGACCCATGTCAGGAGTGGCTGAATATATAGGAATAGTTACTGTCAGATTGGACCAGCTCCAAGCTCCATCTAGTCCAATATCCAGTCTCTGGCAGTGGCCAGTGTCAAACTGTTTTCCATCTGACACTCGTTCAGTGGCCCCACATGATACAACTTAATTCTCAGTCCCACTCCCACTGGACAGGCAGCCACAAAAGCACCACCAATTTTATTAGCAGCCTCAGTTCAAGGAGCAAAGGGAGGAAAGGTGCCTCCTGGTCGCGGGACACAGAGACAAAGTCAGTATTCACGTTCTCACGAGTCCCAAATATGGCGGCCCCCTAATTAACAGATGCCTATAGCTGAACATATGATCTTTCAAGTAACCACAGGTCTAGTGTTAACCTGTGACCCTAAAAAAATAACTAGCCTCTCTCAGCTTCCTTCACAACAGCACTCAGATATGCCTCGCTCCTGAAAACCAGGACCTGGGCTGTGTATAATGAAGGATTAGTGTTAGTAAAGCCCTTTAAGTGTTGATATGTGTCTAGGATTATCGTTTTTAAAAATAGAGGCAGGGCAAAGAGAAGCAACATGATTGGTTGAGAAAGATTCCAGGCCATAGGGTTCAAGGGGAAAAAACAAAACAAGATTCAGCCTTAAGAGGTTTGGCCGAGAACGGCGAGCCGAGAAGTTTTCCCCGGCTCTAAAGCTTTGTAAACTGCCCTGCTTATTCCCCGGGTTTCACCCAGTCACCACTCTGCAATGGATAGCACTACAGAGCTGTTAGCACGGCCTGGGGACCTTTGCAAGGGGTGGGATATTTGTCCCCTCACAGCCCCTTCCCCCCCCCCCAGCTGCCTTCCCGAGCCCTCCCCTCTCACCCCCTCTTTGCCCTCTGCTAGTTCGACCCCCCTCCCCCAAATTCATCTGCTGGCTGCTCCCCAGCCCCATCCCTTCCTGCTCCTGCCTCCCCGCCAGCCCCGCAGCCCCGTTCACTTCTCCTGCCCCGGGGGGCACTTCCGCCGCCGCCGCCGCCGCCACTCTCCCCTCCCCCACTGACGGCTGCCCCCACCTGAGCGGGGGGGGAGGGGCCGCCTCTCATTCACTCACCGGGGAAGCCCCGGAACCGGCGTCTTGCCTCCTATGCACAATACGCCCCCACCAGCTACTTCCGCTCCAGACCGGAAGTCCGGCACTTTCTCCCCTTTAGTGTCTGAGTCCTCCCAGTGTAGCGCCATGTTACCTGGGTCATGTGATCAAAGGACCCTCGTTTTCTCTCCCTCTCTCTCACGAACACACACTTTAGTCTCCATCCCCCTCCCTACACAATGGAGTTTCAAGGTGGAGGGGGAGCTGTTGGGGACGATGTGGAGCGAAATATGCCATAACATCCTGTTGCCATGGTGCCCAGCTGGGATGAAATAAGTCACTGGCACACAGACCTGCAACACAGACTATGTGCTTTGCAGCATCAACATGGTGTGAAATAAATCACGGGCCCAGGGCACCACTGCATGAAATAAGTCACCACACAGCATCAGGGGTGTGTAAAATAAGTCACTGACCTATTGCACCCCAGTATGAAATATATCAGCACGTGTTGCCCACATGACATGAAATAAGTCATTGGCTCATAGCCTTACAGAGCAAAAATATGGGGAAAGCTGGGGAAGATGAGACCAGGAGTTTGAATGTCACCTCTTCTCTGTGCCCCATGTCAAATATGTCACAATGCAGAGTTAGGGTGGTGTGAAATATGTCACCACTCAACATCAGCCTGATCTGAGTCACTGATCCCTGACAACAGGGGTGTTAAATATATCACAGCACCACAACGAGTTGCTGGGCCTCAGCCCAGTTCCCAGCAGGATGGGTGTCCCCAACACACAAATCCTTCACTGCAAATCACCCACACATCACCACCACTCCCAGAAGCTAATGATATAGCTGTGCACCCAGTTACACCAGAGTCCTGCTGAATCAAGGCTAAAACATCTCTGCCTATTACTTACTATTATTATTATTACTGGTTGTAGTAGTATTGTAGCACCAAGGAGGCCCAATCTTGGACCAGGACCTCAGTAGGACCTGTGCTAGGCTCTGTAAAAACACAGAACTAAGAGACAGTTCCTGCCCCAGAGATCTGATAACCTCAATATAAAGAATAAAGAACATAAGAACAGCCATTCTGGGTCAGACCAATGGTCCATTTGGCTAGTATCCGGTCTTCTGACAGTAGCCAATGCCAAATACTTCTAAGTGAATGAACAGAATAGGGCAATTACAAAGTGATCCATCCCCTGTCATCCACTCCCACCTTCTGGCAGTTGGAGGCTTAGGACACCCAGAGCATGGGGTTGCATCCTTGATCATTTTGGCTAATAGCCATTGATGGATCTATCCTCTACGAACTTATCTAATTCGAGACACTATAAGATGGAGACAGACAGGGGAGTAGAACAGATAGATACAGACAGACAGGGGAGTACAAGGAAACAATGAAACAATATCAGTCAGCATGATGGTGTGCTGAGACCACAGCCTAGCAGCCTAACCATTGCCATGTTTTCTGTAGGACTCAACAGCACACGAGAATTTTAAGGAAGGTTTTGAAATGGGATAATGGAATGGAATGCTAAACTGTATTATACTGTTCTGCCACTAAGCAGCACTGTGCATAAACACCTGATTTAAAGCGAACCTTAGGCATAGTTTCCAGACCGTTAAAGGATCTCATGATGAATATATCTGGTGTGTATAAATCAGCTCTGTGACCAGTCCATATCTGGTACAGAAAAACATGACATGGTGTCAGAAGTAAACTGAGAACAGAAACAGAAGGAAAACAGCAACAAAGGTTGCAAACAGAAGGGACAAAGCAACAAAGGTTATAGGATCTCAACAGCATGCCACTCTTCAATGCCCCAGAGAACTTCAACTTTGACAAACATTAAGAATGGACAGACTGAAAACAATATTTTGCAAGGTTTTGCATTGCTACCAAGCTGCACAAAGAAACTGGAGATGTACAGGTATCATTTATATTTTATGCTATAGGGAAGCAAGCAGAGCATATCTTTAAATCCTTTTAAAATGTGGTTTAAGAAAGAGCATGTTTTCATCAGAGAATTCAAGAACCAGAGAAAAATGTTGAATCATTTATAAGAGCTCTGCATACAGTGGCTGAAAACTGTGATTTTGGGAATGCAAAACATGAAAATATTAGAGACATTAGAGTGGCTATTGGGTTAACAGGCAAAAACCTTTACAGCAATTAAAATAGATCTAACCCTACACACAGCTCTTCAAATTGCAAAACAGTCTGAATTGGTGAAACAGCAAAACCTAGAGCAACTTGACATACCTGAAAAACCTGAAACTAGCTTGGAAACTGTAAACAGACACTTGAACGTTAAAAGTTAGTATCATAAAACCCCTTAGGTGAAGAGAGAAAACTCCCAGGCTAAGGCTATGTACACACTACAGTTTACATCAGTATAAATTATGTCACTCAGGGATGTGAATAAGCCACCCCCCCACCCAGAGCAAGGTAAGTTACACCAACCTAAGCACTGGTGTGGACAGAGCTATGTCAGTGGGAGAGCTTCACCGCTCATGGGGGCTGAAGTAAATAAGTTGATAGAAGAACTCTCTCCCATTGACTTAGAGCATCTGCACTAGCAGCTCTAAAGCAGCGCAGCTGCACCATAGTCTAAGAGGGACAAATTCCAGCCTACGTACATAAGGTGTGAAAAAGTCATATCCAAAGAGTTTATACATGTCCAGCCAGAGGCACATGGTGTAATACAGGGGTTCTCAAACTGGGGATCCAGACCCCTCAGGGGGTCACGAGGTTATACCTGGGGGATCGCGAGCTGTCAGCCTCCACCCCAAACCCTGCTTTGCCTCCAGCATTTATAATGGTGTTAAATATATAAAAAGTGTTTTAAATTTATTATGGGGGGGTCGCAGTCAGAGGCTTGCTATATGAAAGGGGTCACAAGTACAAAAGTTTGAGAACCACTGATGTAATACATGTATGAAATATGGACATTTTGCAACTGTTAGCCACACCAAAGCAGTCAGGGAGTTGATTCATATTACAGACAACCAAGAGCCATTGTTTCTGAGATCCACCACTTGTGATGAAACAGAACCTAGCTGGAGAGTGAAACTGAGTATTCATGGCAAGTCTATTGCCTTTAAAATGGATTCAGGAGCTGATGTCATAGTCATCTCAGAAGTGACTTACAATCACCTTCAACCCCACACGGAGCTTAACTCTGACACAGCTCTGACTAGCCCTGGAGGTATTTTGAACTGCATTGGGCCAGTTCACCACAGAAACAACTTACAAAGACAAAAACTATGCATTCAGAGTGCATGTGGATCAAAGGATCAAAGACCAACAACCTTTTCAGCCACAGTGTGGCAGCCATCGTGGGCCTAGTGAGAAAGGTGGAAGACCTTGATGGAGGACTTGATGACATTGGACATTTGAAAGGAGATCCAGTACAAATCAACTTAAGAGACAATTCTCAGCCATACAATGTACAAGCATCCCTACCAGAGAGACCATGGAAGAGACAAGCTGCAAATTTATACAAATTTAGAATTAATTATTTCCTAGCCATAGTGGACTATTTTTCCAGGTACATAGAAATAATGTACTTGAAAGATATAACATGTCTCAGTGTTATTGAGAAACTGAAGAGCACTTCTGCTCATTTCAGTATTCCAGAACAACTAGTGATGGAGGATGGATCACAATTCACTGCAGCAGCATTTAAATCATTCCAAATAAAATATGATTTTGATCATATTACTAGCAGCCCACATTACCCACAAGTGAATGGAGAGGCTGCGACAGTGGTACAGACAGCCAAGAAAATCCTACAGCAGGAAGATCTATTCCTCACTCTTCTGAGTTACAGATCAACACCAACAGCAGCTACTGGATATAGTCCAGGACAATTCCTGATGGGAAGACAATTCAGAACTACTGTTCCAACTTTGGAAAAGAACCCATCTCAGACATGACGAGAGTAGCCAAATCGGATACAAATGCTTAAAGTACTTATGATCACTTTTACAACAGATGTCACTCATTTAGAGAACTAACAGGTCTGTAACCTGGTGACCATGTTCATGTCAAATTGGATGGAGAAAAAGGAAGGACAACTCCAGGTGTTGTAAAGAAAAATAATTCAGTGTCCAGATCGTATGTAATTGAGCCTGACAGTGGAGAATGCAACAGAAACCATCAACATCTAGTTTGTTCCTCAGAATGAACAATCAACAGAGAAAACTCTACAGATGGCAGATGCAGAAGAAGAAGAAGAAGATTCAAGGATTCCAAACTAACCACAGCCAGTTGTTGCACCTAATGGACAGCCAGAAGACCAAGTTGTTATATATTCAGGTTGTGTAATTAGAAAACCAGTATGACTGAGAGACACTTAACAGACTGATACATACTGAATTTCAAAGACAATATGATAGTGTAAATATTGTAAATGAAGGAAAGTGGAACTTTAAAGAGGGAGCTGTAATGGGAT
Source organism: Dermochelys coriacea (assembly GCF_009764565.3). NCBI lineage: Eukaryota > Metazoa > Chordata > Testudines > Dermochelyidae > Dermochelys > Dermochelys coriacea. The sequence continues at coordinate 32,520,211 of NC_050074.1, forward strand.
GCTAAACTGTATTATATTGTTCTCCCACTAGGTGGCACTGAGTCTAAAATACCTTATTTAAAGCTAAAATTTAGCTATACCCAGCAGAGCATTCAAGGATCTTATGATAAACACATCTGGTGTGTATAAGCAGGGGCTGAGACCAGTCCATATCTGGTACAGGAGCATGACAAATAACAAGGTAACTCTGAGGGTGTTTGCCAGGAGTTCCTCCCAACCCTGAGGGGCAGCACTGGAGAAAGTATGAAGGTGCTTAGTTGAAAATGTAACAAGTGGGTGATGGAGGCTGCATCCTGGGCCAGTTAGAGGTGGGAGTCAACCTTTCAGTACTACTGAATGAGAGATGATAGGTAAAGTGGGATTAGATCAGGAAGGGCCTTCAAAGTGAAGGAAACCAGCTTATGTTTAATAAGATAAAGAACAGGAGGCCCGTGAAGGGGTGCAAAGAGAGGAGAGACTTGACGGATGTGATGGGATAGGAAAATGATCTTTGCAGCTGTGGTATTCTGAATGGATATGAGTGGGGCAAGATTGCATACGTCAGCATAGGCACCAACTTCTCCTGGTGCAGGTGGGTGCTCGACCCATCCCCGCCCCGACTCCACCCCTGCTCCGCCATCTCCTGTCCCTGCCCCACCTCCATTCCAACCCCTTCCCCAAAGTCCCTGCCCCAACTCCGCCCCTTCCCTGCCCCTATTAGACTCCTTCCCCAAATCCCCACCCTGGCCCCGCCTCTTCCCTGCTTCCTCCCCTGAGTGGGCCGCATTCCCGCTCCTCCCCACTCCCTCCCAGACCTTGTTACACCGCGAAACAGCTGTTTCACAGCGGCAAGCACTGGAAGGAGAAACGGATGTGGTGCACTCAGGGGAGGAGGTGGAGGCGGAGATGGGATGAGCTGGGGCGGGGAGCTTGGCTGCCAGTGGGTGCAGAGCACCCACCAATTTTTCCCTGTGGGAGCTCCAGCCCCAGAGCACCCACGGAGTCTGCGCCTATGTATGTCAGTGCAAGAGAGACGGATATTGCAGTAATTAAGACATGGGATGAGAGCCTGGATGAGCGTTTTAGACAGGCTGTATCTAAGAGATGTTATGCAGAAAGAGTCTGCAAGATTTAGCCATAGAATGGATATGAGGCCTTAGAAAGTGGTCCAAGTTGAAGATGATGTCCAAGTTACAGGCCTAAATGACCAGCAGGATGGTGTTATTGTCCTCAGTACTCAAGAAAGAAGGTAGCGGGGAGAGCTGGGGTAGGAAGATTATAGGAGCTCTGTTTTAGTCATGTTGAGGTTGAGTTTGACAGCTAGACATCAATGAGGAGATGTCAGAGAGACAGGGCAAGATTTCAGTTTGGACAGGAGTCAGGTCTGGAGCAGAGCAGTATCTGTGAGAGCCATCCACATAGAGATGGCAGCTGAATTTGTGGCTGAGATTACCAGAGATAAGGTGTAGAGGGAGAAGAGGTCCCTAGACAGGTTGGTGCCAATCAATGATTAACTAAGTCTCACTCAGTTCCTGGTAGTGATAAGAGCCTGCTGCATCCCTTTACTGGAAACACCAATAAAAATCTGATAAGGATATCAGCAAAAGTTAGGGTGCCTGTAGGTGGATGGGAACAGCTTGAAAGTGGTATGTACAATAAGCTCATAAACCCACAGGTATTTAACTCTCCTCCAGTAATGATTGGTTATAGTCAGTTGCAATGTGGTTGCAACTCCTATGATCTCTCTCACCCTAGAACCAAGGGTTAATGTGTACCCTGGTTTCAGAGTAGCAGCCGTATTAGTCTGTATTCACAAAAAGAAAAGGAGTACTTGTGGCACCTTAGAGACTAACAAATTTATTTGAGCATAATGCATTCGATGAAGTGAGCTGTAGCTCACGAAAGCTTATGCTCAAATAAATTTGTTAGTCTCTAAGGTGCCACAAGTCCTCCTTTTCTTTTTGTGTACCCTGGGCAATACCTGTCTTAGGTAATTAGATGGCCCCCATTACCATGGTATCTGAGTGCCTCACAGTCTTGAGTGTAGCGTTGCCCCTCTGGCCCAAAGAATTAGCCATTACCTGGGGCCTTGCAGTGCTGCTTCCATTAGTAGGAGAAATCAGTGAGATGAGGTAGGTCTATTCCTAGGTGTAATCTCATCTATTCTCAAAGAATGCACACAAAGTCCTGTTTCCCAGAATGCAGTAGAAACTAACAACAGCTGCTAGTTACCTTGCTTTGAAATTCCCAAGTCTGCCCCTCCAGTTGGCTCTGTGCCCAAAGAACCCTGCCTTGCTGCTTCCTCTCAGGGTCCCACTCACAACAACTTCTTCTTTTCCTGGCACTGGCCAAGATGACCCTCTACAACCCAGGAGAAGGAGCTTGACTGTGGGGCCTATCACAGTTGCAGGGTGACTGGATCTGTATTCCCTTTCCATGGCTTCTCAAGGTGACCCACTTACGTTTTCTAGCTCCCAGCCATTGCCTTTGTTGGGTAGAGACCTGCGTCTCTCTCTCTCCCTTCTGACCAGGATTATTTTTGCAGCTGCACCGGTCCCTGCCTCACACTGTGATATCCCCAGCAAGCCCATCTGCCGAAAGCCCAGTCCTTGGACTTTGCTCTCTCTATGAGGGTTATGAACAGTCTATTGCCAGCAGTTACAAATGACTGCATAACTCTTTCTAAGCAGGCACATTCAGTGATGAGCTGCCAAAATCTTAACAACGGATTCCCTCCTTACTCTACGAGGGGGTCGTTGCCCACCCCCGCCCCCCGGGACTCCTGCCCCATCCAACCCCCCTGCGTTCCTTGCTGCCCCCCCCCGGACCGCTGCCCCATCTCCCCCCTCCCCTGACTGCCCCCAGAACTGGGCAGGAGGGTCTTATGGGCCACCGTAGTGGGTGCCTACCCCACCCATAAGAGCCAGAGTCACCTGCCGGGGGGCGAGGTGGGGAGTCCTGGCAGTGCTTACCTGGGGCAGCTCCCAGGAATCATCCGGCAGGTCCCTCTGGCTCCTAGGTGCGGGGGAGCGTAGCTAGAGGGGAGAGCAGGGGGAGTGGCCGCTCCCCCCACTGATCACATCAAAAGTGGCGCCTTAGGCACTGACTCCCTGGGTGCTCCGGGGCTGGAGCACCAATGGGGAAAATTGGTGGGTGCAGAGCCCCCATCGGTAGCTTCCCGCCCCGCACCCAGCCCCAGCTCACCTCCGCCCCTGAACCCACCGCCCCGCTCTGCTTCGCCGTGGCCCCCCCAGCTTCCCGCAAATCAGCTGTTCGGCGGGAAGCCGGGGAGGGCTGAGAAGCAGGCCGCATCTCCCTACTCAGGCCGAGGGTGGCAGAGGTGAGCTGGGGCGGGGAGCAGTTCCCCTGCGTGCCCCCTCCCGGGTTACCTGCTGCGGCACGGGCGGCCCTCCTCGCGCCCCCCCCGCCTGAGCTCACCTCCGCTCTGCCTCCCTGGGACTGAGTGGAAAGCCGCCACTTGCTTCTCAGCCTGGCCCAACTTCCTGCGCGAACAGCTGATTCGCGGGAAGCAGGGTGGGGGGAGAAGCAGAACAGGGCAGCACGTTCAGGGGAGGAGGCGGAGGCAGAGCGGAGGTGAGCTGGGGCCGGGGGTGGGGCGGGGAGCTGCCGGTGGGTGCTATGCACCCACCAAATTTTCCCCTTGGGTGCTCCAGGGCTGGAGCACCTGTGGAGTCGGTGCCTAAGGCGCCACTTTGGGCTGGTTAAATTTAGAAGCCCTTTTAGAACCGGTTGTGCCTTGCGGAACAACCGGTTCTAGAAGGGCTTCTAAATTTAACAACAGGTTCTAGCGAACCGGTGCGAACCGGCTCCAGCTCACCACTGGGCACATTTATTCTTAAGGTAAAAGCGTTACAGAGAAAACATATAAAACTAATAAACAGATTTAAACACACACTGAACACACCATGAATCACCTATCAGTCTCACGGGGCCCTTGTAGCCCAAAGTCTTTCTAGCCCCTTCTCCGGGGTTGAGGGCCGTTGGACATAAGGTCCTGGCCAATCGCTGGATCAGAAAGAAGTCCTAGTGTCAGTTCAAGGTCATCCTTTTATACCAAAAGCCTTTTCCTTTGTCTCCCACTCTCTGGAAAGCCCAACTTGAGCCAGTATATGCAAACCCCTCCAGGGGTCATACCTCACTCGAGTTGTTTATCTTTAGGCCAGGTCTCCACCTGGAAATCAGGTCGGTATAACTATGTCACTCCCGGGTGTGAAAAATTCACACCTCTGAGCGACGCAGTTCAACCGACCTAACCTCTGGTGTAGGATAGCACTAGGTCAACAGGAGAATTCTCCCATCAACATAGCTACTGCCTCTCGGGGAGGTGGATTTCCTACACTGATGGTAGAATCTCTCTTCTCAGCCTGAGTAACGTCTTCACTGAAGCGTTACAGCAGTGCAGCTGCAGCGTTTTAAGTGTAGACTTGCCCTCAGTGATTCACCTTAATCACTCCCCACTGTTTGTAGTCCCTGTTGGGGCTGTAACCCACCCCCAAGGAGTAGAGCGCAATCATACATAAACCAATCATAGACTTAACACAAAATGGTCTCCAAAGATATTGCAGAGGACCTATTTCCGTTCTCTTGTTGCCTCACATCTCTGGGCAGAGTTCCTCTGGGAAGCATCTGCTAAGTCCTTGGACTCCTTTGTGGACGGCTGGCCGCTGTCTAGGGTTGCCAGGGAATTCTGATTCCCAGTCCCCACTGCCATGGGCGGTGGGTGAAGCTTCGCCTGGGGGAAGCTGGCTCCTTGCCCTGCCTCTTCTACCCATGACCATGCCCACACTCCACCCCAGCTCTGCCCCACCTCCCCCTTCCTGCTCGCCCCCCCCCCGCCACCACTCACCACATTCCTCCTCCATGAGGCCCCCACCACCCACCGCTTCCTGCGTCCCTCCTCTCCTCCACACACCCTCTTCCGCTGAGGTCCCTGCTGCTCGCACTCTCCACATCCCTCCTCTCCTCCCCCACACGAGGCCCCCCCCCATCCCGCACAGCATCCATCCTCGCCTCCACTCCCCTCCTCTGCAAGGCCCCCCCTGCCCAGCCCTTGCTGCAGAGCAGAGGTGGGCCCACCATGGCCCAGGCGTTTAGTGGTGGGGCAGCGGCAGCTGCGCCAGGGGAGGCTTAGCCTCCCCTGGCCTATTATACCCGCTGCCTATGCCCATTGTTCTAACCGCTAAACTGCCCCTCCCCCCACCACATACACTAGAACCAGCAAAGGAACCCAGGCGTCCTGCCTCCCAGATCCGTGTTTAAGCAACTAGACCTCACTGTCACTTTTTACTGCTAAATAGTAACAATATATCTTGAAGGGAAAGTATCCGCCATGGGACAGATCCTCGCTGGTGCAAATCCTGCATGAGCCTTCCCTCCTTTGGCTTGAAAGGATCTGCACTGATTTGCACTATCTGAGGATATGCCCTAGAAGGATATTTAAAGCTTGAGGACTTGTCTTCTTTACGAAAAAAGGGGGGATTTTAGCAGGCCTATACTCTCCTGTGGGAAAATCCTAGTGTGGGGACAAGGCAGGGGGAGTTTTCTTGCACGCACAGACACACACACACATTCTCTCTCTCTCTTTCTAGCAGGATGGAGTGTAGCATCTATCACCACTGGATAACCCCGTGTGAAAACTCCAAACCACCTGGCCTGTGCTGGGATTTCACCCTGCCTTCCTTACCATGGGATACGAACCCCGTCCCCACCCCCCCGGCTTCTCCCCTAGTGTGGCCCTGAGACCTGGGACTGGCTGCCAGGCCAGCAGGGTGGTGAGGAACCTCTGAACAGACCTGGGGACAGGGGCAATCATGGGCAGGAATAGGGTGACCAGATGTCCCTCTTTTATAGGGGCTTTGTCTTATATAGGTGCCTATTACCTCCCACCCCCACGCCCCGTTCCAATTTTTCATACTTACTATCTGGTCCCCCTAGGCAGGAATGAGGAACCAACTGCCTGCAGAAAAGTGAAAGCACTTAGGGAACTGGCCAGGGGACGCAGTATATTCTGTCTCCTGCCAGATAGGAGGAAGCTATTGGGCTTGCCCACAAAGCAGGAAATTCCAAACACGTGTCTTCCAGGCCAGACTTTTCTGAGCAAAGGGCTGGTTTAGGATAAATCGAAACTGAGGCTGGCGTCACGAATATAAAGGCTGGTGTCAAGAATGCACTGGGCTCTTAGGAGATGACTGGCAGCCTGTGCAGGAGAGCTTGGCCAGGCCAGCGAAGCACAGGGGCTGTTGGGATGGTCCCAAGGTACTAAGCGCACCTCTGCCCGAGGGCACACTTTTCCTTGGTGGTCTGTCACCTCAAGAGCTGACCCCATGCATGTCCACAGCATGGAGCGGTTTGGGACTAACCCTCTGTCCCAGAGCAGCACTAGCTGCCTCTCTGAGGACTCGCAGGATGGGAATATACTAATGGCTGGAGCGGTAAGTACAGAGAGAGCTGTGAGAGAGAGATTGTGTGAATGTGTGACAGAGAGAACTGTGTGAGTGTGCCAGAACTGTGCATGTGTGACAGTATGTATGTGAGACACAGAACTGTGTGACTTTGTGTGTAAGAGAGACAGAAAGATCTGTAAAAAGAAAAGGAGGACTTGTGGCATCTTAGAAACTAACAAATTTATTTGAGAATAAGCTTTCGTGAGCTACAGTTCTCTTCATCGGATGCATTCAGTGGAAAATACAGTGGGGAGATTTATATACATAGAGAACATGAAACAATGGGTGTTACCATACACACTATAACCAGAGTGATCACTTAAGATGAACTATTACCATCAGGAGAGTGGGGGATGGGGGGAGAGAGGGTGAACCTTTTGTAGTGATAATCAAGGTGGGCCATTTCCAGCAGTTGACAAGAAAGTCTGAGGAACAGTGGGGGGGGGGGGGGGAATAAACATGGGGCAATAGTTTTATTTTGTGTAATGACCCATCCACTCCCAGTCTCTATTCAAGCCTAAGTTAATTGCATCCAGTTTGCAAATTAATTCCAATTCAGCAGTCTCTATTTGAGCATAAGCTTTGATGAGCTACAGCTCACTTCATTGGATGTAGCTCATCAAAGTTTATGCTCAAATAAATTTGTTAGTCTCTAAGGTGCCACAAGTACTCCTTTTCTTTTTGCGAATAAAAACTAACACGGCTGCTACTCTGAAACCTGTCAAGAAAGATCTGTGTGAGACAGAGACCTGCGTGCGTGTGTGTGTGGCAGAAAACTGTGTGTGTGAAATGTGTGTGTTTGCCAGTGTGCGTGTGTGTGTGAGAGGGAATTATGCATGTGTGCAAGAGCATGTGTGTGAGAAAATGTGTGACAGAAAGAACTGTGCTTGTGTGTGTGACAGAGAGACCTGTATGTGTACGTGAGTATGTGTGACAGTGTGTGTGATAAACAGAGAACTGTGTGTGTGTGTCTGAGAGAGAGACCTGTATGTGTGTCAGTGTGTGTGAGAGAGAGAACAGTGTGAGTTAGAGACTTGTGTGTGTGACAGAAAATAGTATGTGTTTGTTTGACAATGTGTGTGTGTTTGAGAGAGAGAACTGTGCAAGAGCATGTGTGAGAAAGTGTTTGTGTGACAGAGACAACTGTATGGGTAGGAGTGTGGTGGTTTTGTGTGTCACAGAGAGAGAGATTGTGTGTGTCTGAACATTTGACAGATATTTGTGTATCTGAATTTGTGTGTGGTGTGTGTCTGCCTATGTGAAAGGGAGATTGTGTGACTGTGTATATAACAAAGACTGTGTCTGTGCCAGATTGTGTGTGTGTAAAAAGTGTAAAAGATGTGGGGAGACAGGTAGAGGGTCAGCTGTAGCTGTCTGTCACCCTGGAATAACCAATTCATGCCCAGCATTGACTCCAGATTCTCCTCAGGTAGTTGGGATCACAATAGGGCTCTGAGACTCTCCACAGTGCCTAGGTCACCTAGGAGCCCCAACCCACAGACAGTCGCTGGGCCTGTGCTCCTAAGTCTCCTGGGGGCTTTCAAAAGCCACAGCCCTTGTATGCATGAAGGAGAGTGCCCATGGTTGCCATGAGGCATAGCGGGATAGGCTCAGCCCTGATCAGATTCACCATTGAGCCATGACTGGTGTGTGTTCAAAGCAGCCAGTGCCAACAGCCATAATCCTATGTGTTCTATTTCCCCAGAACTCTGGTACTTTGTTGTTGGCTTGGGTTCACTTGGGATGATAAAGAGAAGAGAAGAGACACCTCCAAAGCCCTGAGCTCCCCTCCCCGGCTCTAACCACAAGACTCTACTCCCTCCCTGAACAAGAATAGAACCCAGGAGCCCTGACACAGTCTCCTGTTCTAACCACGGGATCCCACAGCCCCCTGTTTCTAGCCCCAGCACAGGCACAGTGTGGGTAGCAGCAGGCAGGTATCCTCCTTCTCCCCTTGCTCTTCCCGCTGGTTGGCTTCACTTCACCCAACTTCTAGGAGGGGAGAAGGGGTCAGCCCCAGTGGCCCATCCAGCCCTCGGCCCTCACTGCTAAGGGGGTGGGTTGGGGGATCAGCTAGTGCCCTCTGTTCTGGGGAGCCCCTCAGCTGAGGCCCAGCCAACTCATCTCGTGCCTCACTGGTTGATTTGTCTCCCAGAATTCTTTGGAAGAAAAGAAGCTGAAAAGACGTCAAAAGAATCGGGCAGCTGCCCAGAGGAGCCGACAGAAGCACACGGAGAAGGCGGAACGAGCTCCATCAGGTCAGTGGAGGGGGCTAAGAGTGACCAAGACAGGATGAAATATAGGGGCGCTGGTGCAGGACCCCCCCAAAGGGAAGGGCTCCCCCATTAGCAACTTAACAAGAATTGATGGTAGGAGTCAGGGAGGTCATAGGTGCGAGGACCACTGCCCTCTGGTGTAGGTGATCAAAACTGTATAACTACATGTGTCCTAAGGCATATACTTCTACTGGTGAGTGTCAGCACAAGTGGCAAGGCTCTGAGGTGGGATTCCTTAGTAAGACATGCTGGAACCACAGCCTTGGAGGAGGGAGGGTCTCACTCTCTAGCCTGGAGCATCGCTGGCTCTTTAAGACCCAAGCATGGGATGATGGGGTGAGGTGCCGTCCTGGCTATCCAGAGCCAAGGATGGGAGGCAGGATGAGGAACTGGGGCTCTGCAGATGGTTTCGTGCAGCACCAGAAAGTTGAGGTTTGTGAACCAAAAATAGCCACATGCATTAAGTGTGGCCCTGGGCCCCTCACAGTTTGCTGGTGTGGGATCTGGTGTTTTGGTGAAGTCAGTGCAGGCCCTGATCACAGCAGGAGATGGGAGTCAGGATAGTGGCTTTCTGTTCTCTACTCTGGGAGGAGAATGCACTTTAGTGCTAGGCTGGGGGAACACTGGGACTCATTTCTCCTGGGCTCAAACTGCCACCTTCATGGAAAATGATTCTGAGCCCTCTCCCTGCTCTAGCCCATGAGACCTCCCCCTTCTCTCCCAGAGCTGGGGCTAGAATCCAGGAGTCCTGGCTCCCAGTCCTGCATGTTAGTCCTTACATCACTGTATGCCCCGAAGAGCTGACAGTTTAGTTAGACAAAGGGTGGGAGGGGAAAGAGAGGCATAAAGTGGGGAAGGGACTTACCCAGGCTCACCCAGCAGGTCAGTGGCAGAGCTGGGATCAAGCTAGGAATGAGCTTCTCTGGTTTGTGCTAGCAGGAGGTCAGACTAGACACGATCATGATGGTCCCCTGTGGCCCTAAAATCTATGAACCCAGGTGTCCTGACTCCCAGACCATGCATACCCATTAGACTCTCACCGTCTCTCACTAGTCCTGTTCCATCGCATTGTAAGCTGCAGAATTTCTAGCCCTCCATTCTCTATTATATCCCCATAGCAAGGTACACAGGGGGTCTTTCAAACCATTCCCTTTGCATTCAATTGGTTAAGGAGACACCGTGTCTAGCAAGGACACAAGGCTATGTCCAGCTGAGCTGTCAGAGGGAAAGTGATAGCAAAAGCGCTCAGTGGTCTGGACTCTGGTAGGGAGCCAGTGAGAGACAGGAGACCTTGCACAGAGCAGGAACATAGGATGTGCCAGGCTGGCCCAGTAGCCTGTCTCTGACAGTGCCCAGCAACAGATGCATCAGAAGAAGGTGTAAGGTTCCCATAAAAGCAGCTATTCCTGTTCTCCATATCCATCTCCACACTCCTTTTTCCTGAGTCTTGCTAACCTCTTGGCCCCAGTGACCTGCTGTGGCAGAGAGTCCACAGTCAAATGTCATGTTGTATGAGTGAGCTTCTCCTTTGATTGATTGTGAATTTCCCCTCTTCAATTTAAATCGAACAGCCCCTTGTTCTTATGGTACGAGACACAGAGAACAGAAGCTCTGATTTCCCTTCTCTAGACTAGTCAGTATTTTAGAGACTTCGATTGTGCCCCCTCTCCTTTGTCTCCTTGAAACCCATCCCAGTCTTTTCAGAGAGTGTTTCAGGCCTCTGACCCCCCTGCTCATTCTGCAATATCCTTTTGGAGATAGGGTGACCAGCAGTGCACACAGAATGTAGCTCAGGTACCTGTCTCCACCCCATTACCCTAGTCATTGAGCATCTCACTGGCCTTAATGCATTTTTATTCTCCACACCCTGGTTAGGCAGTGCAGTGCTATTATCCTCATTGTATAGATGGGAAAAGTCAGACACATAGAGACTAAGGGACTTGCCTAAGGCCATAGAGGGAATCTGTGTCAGAGTAGGGAATTGAACCTGGGTCTCCCAACTGACTCTGATCACTACGCCCACCTTCCTCTGCTATCCAGTATTCCAGAGGAGGCCGCAACATTGATGTACAGAACAGCATTAGAAAATTTTCCTTATTATTCTTTACCCCAGGGCCTTTTTGGCCCCTCATCAATCCCTACACCTCATCTTCAATGCAATCAAGGTGCCTAAAAATCCTCAAGCACCATGCATGCGAGGGGAAGGCTGTGGATTTAAAGGCCAGGGAAGTGAGTGGCAGTGCTGAGGGCAATGCTAACACAGCCGCAGGGCACATACTGTGATGAATGTGCAGGCACAGCAGCATCCCCTCCTGGATAGAACCAGAAATATCCTTGCACCAGCATGATTATGTTATTGGCCATGGATTATCTACAATTTTTAGGGCCCAATTCTGTCCCTCTGCATGACCGTGTAAAAGCAGATATGGGGGTAACTAGGAGCAGAATTTGGCTCATGAGAGACAGTGACCAGCCTATTAACCCAGCACCCATGTCCTGCTGTATGGGCATTGATGTGAAAGCACCATCAGAGCCTGTGCCCCGCTGTTTGGAGTCAGCTGCGTACCCACTGTTGCTGTTTGCTATTCTGTGACTGCCACCACATCAACCACTAGGGGTCACTGGTGTTCTGCACAGAATTGGCTAGAAATAATTAATAGAGCTGATCTTCCTAATAATTAAGGAGAAGATTACATCATGGATTCCATGACTGTTAGAGACCTCTGTGACATTTTCCACTTCAGCCCTGAGGGGACAGGCTGGAGCTATCAGCCAGCAGGGGCCCTGGAGCTCCCAGCTGGCATGGGGACCCAGAGCTCCAAGCCATCGGTCCCAGAGATTTCAGCTGTGGTGGGGGGTCCCCGGAGCTCCCAGCTGCCATGGGTGGCCCCCAGCACTCCAAGCCATGGCAGCAGTGCATGCTGGACCCCTCCCCCCTTCCACAGCAGGGCTCAGGCTCTTCCCCACCCCGCTCGGGCTTCAGTCCTCCCCTCATCAGCCCTATTTTGTCACAGTTATTTTAATAAAAGTCAGGGACAGGTCACAGGTTTCTGTGAATTTTTGTTTATTGCCTGTGACCTGTCCCTGACTTGTACTAAAAATAACGGTGACAAAATATTAACCTTACTAATAATCAAGTAGTAAGAATGAGAACTGAGAACAGAACCCAGGAGTCCTGACTCCCAGCACTCCTCTCCCCTTGTACCTATTAGATTCCACTCCCTCTCCCTGCTGAACCTGGCCTCCTAGAGACCCATTATCCAGTGTGGCCTGAATTTTAGTCTAACTCCTTCTTTCTTTGCTTCCTTCACCCCAGCAACATGAGCAGCTGGAGCAGGATAACACAGCCCTAAAGAAGGAGATTGAGACCCTGAAGGAGGAGCTGAAGTACTGGACTCAAATGCTCAAGAACCATGAATCCACCTGCCCGGACATGCTGACTCCCTCCTTGCCAACACAGACGCCCATTCTGCACTGCTGGCTGAGGAGCTGAACCGGGGGATACAGTGACCCTGGCTACCCTTTGGGAGTCATAAGCTAAGGAGGTCTGTTAAACTGTGAGAGAAGAGCTGCTGCACTGAATCAGACCCATGGACCCATCCAGCCCGGTATCTCTCCCTCCCTGCTGCCCTGGCTCAGGCTCCACAGCCCATGTAGTTCCATCTTTGACCTCAGCCAGAAGCTGATGCTTGAAAGGACAGCTCCAAACCTAATCTGGGGGGTGGGCTGGTGAGTGGATGCAGCTTTGCTTCCTTCTAGGCAGCAGATCTCTCCACAACAATCAAACCATCTTCCTCAGATCATGGTTAGAGGGGGAATTCCTGACCAATCCCTGAGGTAACCCAGAATGGGATCAGGCACAGACAGAACCCAGCACAGTATGGGGAGAAGAAGACCCTGTCTGATGCTGTCTAACACTAAAGCCAAAACAGACTGGTGCCATGTGAGGAGACTCATAAAATTCACACTCCCAACCTCCAGCCAACACCTGACCTTGCTCTAGCCAGCCTGGTTCCACCCCCCTCCCCCCACAGAACTGGGATGCTAATCAGCTGGGATTCCCTAAAGGTGCAACTCAGAGGGGCTAGTGCTCGGTCCTATCCATTTAGCCCTCAGTGCAGCCCTGTTGCATTATGGTGTCCAGGCTTTTTCCCTAGCCTTAAGTACAGGATAAATTTTACCCTAAGGAGCCATTACCAAGCTGCTGTCTGGGAGGTTGTTTGTACTGAAAAGGAACTGTTATTTTCCTGGGTTCTTTGCTAACTGGGCACCATGTTAATGAGACTACGGTGAACTTCTGACATTTTTGTAAATGTCTGTTCTATGTAACAGACACTGTTTCTGCATGAGAGTCTATTGGTTTGGGGTTTGTGTCTGCACAGGTGTGAACCTTAAATTAAACTGGGTTTATTCTCTTGTATGAGGGGGTTCAGTTTTTGAGGCAGAGGCTCATTTATTAGAATGGTATATTATGAGCCAGGCACCCCATTATGGTGTACACATTAGCCATATAATCAGAGTCCAGGAATGTCACTCTCACAGGAAGGCCAGAAGGGACCACAGTGATTATCTAGTCTGACCTCAGGCACAGTGCAGGCCACAGAACCTCCCCCACATACTCCTGTGATAGACCCATAACCTCTGGCTGAGTTATTGAAGTCCTCAAATCATCAGACTAGATGATCAGAATGGTTCCTTCTGACCTTAGTATCTATGAATCTATGATTTAAAGACTTCAAAGGACAGAGACTTCACCCTTTACACTAGCTTAAACCTGCCTGTGATACACGCCCTAGACTGCAGAGGAAGGCAAAACCTCCCCAGACTCTCTGAAGACTATGATGGCTATAGAATGAGTGTGAAGCAATGGAAACAGCTACAAGCATGGCTGAGGGCTCTTTTTGTTCAGCAGGGCACCAGGTTGAGTCATGATGGGCTTTGCCATGTGGTACCATCCATTTTTTAATGAGTGCCTCCTTGTGATGCACAGCTATAGTAAGGCACTTATCTGTGCCATGGCAGGAGTCCTAGACCATTGGTCGAGTTACTTCTGAGATCACCATCCTTACTCTATAGCTATGCTGCAGTAACAATTTTCATTGGTTGTACGAGTGAGACTGTACAGATGCTGGATTACTTGGTTCAGCTACCACAATTTTGCAAAACTACCCCCACCCGCAATGCCACGCACACAGCCTCAGCACACATGCTTCACTCACGACTGACACATCAAGACAAGCCTTCCAGGATTGCCACTGTGAAACCTAGAACGGCTGTTGAGTCAGCACACAGCGAAGCAGCACCAAGCCTGGCTGAGAGTATTTTTCGCTTAGCATATCACCCGGTTCAATCATCCCTGGGCTGTGCGATCATCCCAACCGGTTGGGATGCTGGAGCCCAAAGGTTCTGAGGCAGTTGAAGTATGACAGCTGATCAGAGAAGATGGGCACAATAGGGCTGTGCCTCACTGCACCACAGTGGATAGAAACCCAGGGTCCCAAAAATACTACCTCCCTCTGTGGCTTTACTGCTGCTGTTCTCTATTTCCTGTTCACAAATACATGGCACTTTGTGCTGCATTAACATGTTTGCTGCTGCAATGTTCAGTGAATAGTAGACAGGCATACTGGGGAAAGCCTCCCACAGGTACTGAAATAATCAGATTCCAAGCCCTACAGAATTGGGCACAGTGCCCATACTTACTGGTATATGGCAGCACCGTTACCCATGCCACTCTAAGCTTTGGTCACACACACAATGCCACAAAGAAAGCTACCCTCGCTAGCCACAGAGAGGCTAAAGGAAGGAGAACACTAAGGAAAAATGCCACATGTACAAGCATGGCGTTTAGCTACTAGTTAGTAGCACAGTAGCATGTAGGATCAAAAACAAGATCAGGGCCCAACGGGGGTGTGTACATTAGTTGGGCTCAGACAGAGATCATGGCCCATATTATGATGTGTGCATTATTAGTATTAGGGTAATACCTAGGCACCCCAGCCAACATCAGGGCCCATGATAATATGTGCATTAGTAGTAGTATTATTACAGTAACATCTATTGAGCCCAATCTGCTTCAGAGCATAAACTCACCTCTCACTAATGGGGGTCAGGACGTCACTGTCCCTGAGGGCAGGTTATCCCCTAAATGCAGGGTTCCTTGCAGTTTCCTGGGAAGCAGCTAGTGCTGGCCAGTGTCAGAGACAGGATACTAGGCTAGATGGGCCAACAGGTCTGTACCTCCTGTAGTGTGACCAGCACCAGCTAAAGTGCAAATCCAGGAATGCCCTTTCTGGATGGAGCTTTCCAAGGGAAATTAACTAGAGCTAGTTGGGATCCGGAATCCCACTTTTGAGGAAGGTTCTGACATTGCAAATGTTTCATTCTGAATCTAGAAGCTGAATTTTGGAAGTTTCCTGAGAAACAAAAGATTCAAACACATTTTGAGTCATTTTGTTTCAACAAGGCAAAACTGCATCATTTCAACAATGACAAGTGCTTCGCTGAAACTTTTATATAATAGTAAAATTCACTTTACTATTGGTTATAATACTACATGTTCTATTTGTAACATACCATATATATGTTCTATTGGATATTTTAACATAATGTCTAAAAAAAATGAATCAAAAGAAGAAAGTAAAAATAAAACACTTATGACACTGATGGAAATTTCTCACTTTGTTTCAATGTTAAAAAAATACTTTCTGGTTCTGAGAATTTTTCATTTTTTTTTTCCTCTTCAAAAATGGAAAATTGTTCGGTGGAAAAATTTTCAACCAACTCCAAAATTTACCCTCACATACTGAAATACCAAGCGGAAATTCTCACACAGCCCACCAGCTTCTATCAATACCAACTCCTTTGTGCCTGAAATGCTGCCTTTTGTTTCATCCACTACCTTAGGATGAGATCTCTGCCAACCCCATACCCCTCCCATACTTACCTGCTGCTGGGAGACTGTAGACCACAGAAAGCCATCATTGTACCCTGTCCATTCACCACCCGGATTTGATTTCAAATGCTGCTTCCCACGTGGCCAGTTTGCTTAAACGGAGAGAAATTTCCACCTGATGTTTGCTGAGTTTCTGTGGGGCTGAGATCTTCCTGGTTCTTAGCTGGCCTGATGGATTTATTCTCACAGCACTCCCCCTAGTAGGGGATCACCGAGATTTGGGACATACACCCTGAAAGGCAAGTACAGTTAAATGGACAAAACTAGGTGTGACACAGAGGTGGTTCATTACTGTCAGCAACTCGTCAGGCCTGACACACACACTACACCCAACACACAGTTGTCATGATGTAGACCCAAAAGGTGGCATGTAATAGACCACTGGAAAACTAATAACTCCCTGCAACCGTCCTCCCTGTCAGGGTCAGGGTGTCACCTCTTGGTGGCATCAGGGAGTTGGTATGTGCAGCTGCCAGGTAGAATGACTGACGGACAATCACCCAGATACCAGTTCAGGTCTCCAAAAAGGAGGAATGGACATGTCAGCTGGTAGCCTCAGCCTCCTGGCTAGCATACAAGGCAGAGTCTAAGGCTCAGGTCCTGTGGGTGTGGGTGAAGCACTGCAATTGTCTACAGCCCTCTGCCTCCTACCAGGGGCAAATAGCAACAATTAAACTGTGCGTTGCTGGCCTTTGGACCTAAAGGTTAATGGGTGGCCAGCACGGAGCAGGGGGCTGGGGTTAAGGGGACCCAGCCCTAGGCCCTACCAGTGGCAGGTGATCCTGCCGCTGGGTCAGTGGGGAAACATTCGCTGCCTTACATCCCAGCAGCACAAGCAGACCAAAGTCTTGTTTCCTTGTGCTACTTCCGACTAGTTCCTGCTGTTGCTGCTCTGTGACCATTGGGATCTGTCTCTGTCTCACAGTCAGGCGGCCCTTCCTCTGGTTTCTCCCCATGGTCTTCATCTCCTGGGACCATGGGTTGCCTTTTCTTCCCTGCTACCAGCCCCAGGCTCAGCTGAGGGCTCAGCTCCCTGAGAGGGACATCTGCCTCCTTCCCTGGTCCAGCCACCACTGAGCTAGTGCAGGGCCCTATCCTTATAGTTCCTATCCACCCCCACACTTTCTGCAAGGGAGGTGGGCATGGCAAGGTTGGCAACACCCACCAGGAAGCATTAAACCCCTCTGTGCCGGAGGGAGGCCACTCTTCCTCACTACACTCCCTGATCATTAATATTCTTGTGTGATGT
Organism: Dermochelys coriacea; assembly: GCF_009764565.3. Lineage (NCBI taxonomy): Eukaryota > Metazoa > Chordata > Testudines > Dermochelyidae > Dermochelys > Dermochelys coriacea. The sequence goes on from NC_050074.1 coordinate 32,537,134, forward strand.
ATGTACAGGGTTTGTACAAAGAGTCATGGATATGTGCTAGAATTTGTTCTTAAAATGTGTTTGGCAAGCACCACATAAGCCCAGTCTGCCTTGGACAATGGAATGTGTATTTGCTTGTCTGACAAGCCTGGTAGTCAAGCAGAGACAGTGAAGATGTATTTAAATAAGCAGTAAACAAAGCCACCAAGCTAACAGGAGAAGAAGGTACCAACTCATCTCTCACCAGCAGGGGAGGAATCAGAATGAAGTCTTCCCCAGAGTGTATGGCATCTCTTCTGAGCAGGAGGAAAGGAACTGTATCTGAGAATACATTTCAATGGTTTACTGGGCTGTAAAGACAGGGGGTCTGCACTTCAAGTGCTAAGCAATTGAATCAACTGATTTTTATAAAATTACTGTATTATAAAAGTGTATTGAGTATGTTGGATTAAGATTTACTTACTTAGCAGATGGGTTTAACAAATATATTAAAGCAAAACACCTGGCAAGCAGTGATCAATTACACACAAGTGGGAAGCTTATCAGGACAATCTTATTACAGTTGCCTTTAGCACCTGCCAATACAGTTTCAACCTCCCTTTGTTACACAAACTTATTTATAACTTGGTTATTTTTTTATATACACATTAGTTTATTTTTATATTAACTTTCCCCCCCTGGTTTAAATTGTTGGTTTAAACATTTTTTCTAGTTTTTTAGTTACTTTCTTTGTTTTGACAAATGTGATTGCTTTTCATTTTTTAAAACACGTGCGCACCACTAAACATAATTAGTTTACAATTTGTTACACATACACAGTTGTACTTATGCTTACTCTGTTAAACATTATTAAAAACAAACTTAAAATTCACAGCAGGCTTTTGTTGGGTTTAAATATGCCTTTGCTTCCAACAGAGTAAGGTGTTTTATGAAAGCCTGTGATTTCACTGGAGATTAATGTCATTCTGCATTAACACTCTGAGGAATGATGGATGGTCACTGATATTATACTTTAAAATTTGTGACCAAACACAGGGAGAAACAGGTTCTGTGCCAGACAGGAGGGAAGGCAGCAATTTACTCTTTCCAATATGTGGAATCCAAACAATAGGAGCCAAATCAGCATACAAATCAGCAAGGGGATGGGAAGCCCACAGAAAGGGAAGAACAGCAAGAAACCTTCTGGCTCTTGAAACCCAGACTGAACTTTGGGAGGATATTGGGGGCCACAAAAAGTCTTTATGTAGAGACTGTCCAGTTTGGCCAATGTACATGGCAGAGGGGCATTGCTGGCAAGTATCACATTGGTAGATGTGCAGGTGAACGAGCCTCCGATAGTGTGGCTGATGTGATTAGGCCTTATGATGGTGTCCCCTGAATAGATATGTGGACTCTACGTAAAAGAATAAATGGACACAAATCAGACATCAAGAATTATAACATTAAAAAACCAGTCGGAGAACACTTCAATCTCTCTGGTCACTCGAATACAGACCTAAAAGTCACAATATTACAACAAAAAAACTTCAGAAACAGACTCCAACGAGAGACTGCTGAATTGAAATTAATCTGCAAACTGGACACCATTAAATTAGGCTTGAATAAAGACTGGGAATGGATGTGTCATTACACAAAGTAAAACTATTTCCCCATGTTTATTCCCCACCCCCTTCCTCACACTTTCTTGTCAACTGCTGGAAATGGCCCATCTTGATTATCACTACAAAAGGTTTTTTTTCTCTCCTGCTGATAATAGCTCACCTTAACTGATCACTTTCGTTATAGTGGGCATGGTAACACCCATTGTTTCATGTTCTCTGTGTATATAAAAACTTCCTACTGTATTTTCCACTGCATGCATCCAATGAAGTGGGCTATAGCCCACGAAAGCTTCTGCTCTAATAAATTTGATAGTCTCTAAGGTGCCACAAGTACTCCTGTTCTTTTTGCAGATATAGACTACCGTGGCTGCTACTCTGAAACCTGTACTTAGCAGTGAGTCAGTGGCAAGGTTAGAAATAGAACCCAGGAGTCCTGACTCCCTCCCATGTCCCCTACTCTAGCCTTTACATCCCCTTTCCAGAAACAGGAACAGAACCAGGAGTCCTGGCTGCCTGCCCCTCCCCTTGCTCCCTTCTCTAGCCACCAGACACCCCCTCCTCCTTTCTGCAGTTACACTGCTCTCAATAATGACAGGTTTCAGAGTAGCAGCCGTGTTAGTCTGTATTCGCAAAAAGAAAAGGAGTACTTGTGGCACCTTAGAGACTAACAAATTTATTAGAGCATAAGCTTTTGTGAGCTACAGCTCACTTCAGACTCCAGCCCCAGCAGCTATTTGGAGACGAGTCACCCTAGCTACAGCTTTTATGATGGAAAAATAAAGCCAGCCCCAAACTCTGACCAGTCCCTCACTGATTCTTTAATCTAAGCCCCCTGCTCAACATTTCTCAGTTAACTCATTTTCCTTCCCCCTACATGCACAGACAGGTACTTGCAGGAACAAGACCCAGCTCGAAAGGCCTTTGTCTTTCAACACAGGCAGCCACTGAGCTAATGTCAGCTTCCTCCAAACTGTCATTCAGGCAAGGCGGCTGCCTGCCTGCTCACTCCCTGCTCTGAGGGGGTCAGCGGTAAGGCACTTCCACATGGAACTACCCCAGCAGCACAGCTGGCCCCACCGTATAACATCAGATGGGCCTGATTCTGATCTCAGCTCCTCCAGGATCAATGCAGAATCACCCAGTGGGGGCAGGGCTGGATTCTGATCTCAGCTCCTCCAAGGTCAATTTGGAGTCACCCCCAAATGCATTGGGGTCAGGGCCTGATTCTGATTTCAGTTACACTATGTACATTCATAGTTACCCTCACTGGCTTCAGTGGAGGCAGAGCAGATTCTGCCCTGGTATTAACCTATTCTGCTGCTTACCCAGCAAATAAAAGGCAGCCCCACCCTTGATCCAAGCTCCCTCACTCCTTCCCTGGACTCTGGGGTGTTCCAATACAGAACAGAACTTGGCTACGTGAACCTTTCTGCAAACCACAATCCACTTCTCTTGCTACAAACTTCCCAAGACCTCCCCTTTAAAAACCATACCCCACAGATGCAACATAGAACAATTAACCAAACAGAGAGCAAGGATGGGTCAGTTGTTAGGGCCCCTCACCTGGGTTATGGGTAGACCAGGGTTCAATCCCCTGTTCTGTCACAGGTTCCCTGTGTGATCTTGGGCAAACTAGCCTCTGTGCCTCAGTTTCCCCATCTCTACTGCCCTGCCTCACAGGGGTGTGTGGGGATAAATCCATTCAAGACCAGGAGGTGCTTAGACACTACAGTGATTGGGGGAAGGTGCAGATGAGTACCTAGGAGAGACAAAAAAAGCAGAGGGATATTGATGTGTGCTTGGCTCCTTGAATGGATTAAAGGTGAGTGGACAGTTGGTATTTCCACAGGCTGAGAGTAATACAGAAATAGCCTCATTAAATATTTATTGTAATGACTCTTTTTGCATGATCATTTCCCATAAGTTTGATGAGGCCCTGGGATGGGTACATGCACAAATCTATGGCTTTGCTTAGAGAATGAATTGTAAGCTCAGGGATGCTGGAGATGGCTTGATACCGGATACAGTTACTTTTCTGCAGTGATCTTGTGCTTTCTTCCCTGGGACCAATGGCCAAATCCTGATCTTTGCCAGTGCCAGATAGTGACCAACGCTGCACTTGGAAATAGCTGACACAGGATCTGCTTGCTGCACTGCAAACCAGAAGGCAAGGGTGAGATTTTTCCAAAGAGCCCAGCATCCACAACTAGGCTTGTAGCAAAGCAAACTTCTGGAAATCAGGCCCAACTGGGGGTCCTGAGCCCTAGGGAACATAAGCAAGGAACAGCTCAAAGTGAGGAGCTGTTTACAGGCCAGAACTGCAAGGCAGGACTGTGGTGTCAGAGGTGTCTCACCTGAAATTCAACATGAAGCCACGGGCCTCGTGGGCTTCAGAGATCCCTTGGCACTTCCCCCAGCCAGGGCATGAACCATGGCATCCCAGCCCAGCTCCAGTGTTTTGCCTCCTTAACTAACCCTTCGTTGTTTCAAGATCCTTAATTTCCTCCCCTAAACTCTTGCCTGTCAAACAGCTGCCCTGCTCCACCCCAGAGACGGATGGATTGAGCTGAAACACACAAGCAGAAGTACTGCTAGAAACACAGCTGATGATCTCCTCACAAAGAACCCAACTCAGTCACGCCAGCTTTTCAAAGCCCTCTTTATCCAGGGAAGTCTGACATCTCAGCCCTTCTGGCCAAATTCCACTTTCTTTACGCAGCATTAAGCTTTCTGAGCCAACCTTCCATTTAGAAAAAGCTTGGCCCCAAGACTCAATCCAACAATAGCAGGTTTATATATTGAACTTAATCTGATGCCTAAAATATGTCTGGGTGATATAAATAGTTGCTGGTAAAGAACTGGAGCTTTCTCCCTGCTCTTTTCCAACATGTTAAGTCACAACCCCCCTTAGTTTAATTCAACTCTCCTGGAATTAAAGATTTAATTGGCTTGGAGGAAAGAGGTGTTAAGAGCCCTCAGTGCTTTGAGGCTGTGCAGAGCTCTGCTAATCGAGTTAGTGTCTGGTTTAGTGACCCCACCAATATAGAGGCCTGGGGGAATCACATTCTCCAAAGATGCTTATGCCCCCTTTTCAAAATGACTCCAAGTCACTTTTGAAAATGGGACTTAAGCAATTTGGAAAATTTGATCTTTAAGATTTTAAAAGTCAGGATCCTAAATCCATAAGCCCCTAAATAAAGACAGGCCAGTGCTATTCTTACAGCTGGAAGGATGGACTTGTAGCTAAGGGGCTGGACTAAGCCACAGGAGGGCTGGGTTTGATTTTTGTCTCTGCCACTGACTCCTTAGGTAGCCTTGTGCAAATCACTTCCCTGCTCCTTGCCTCAGTCTTCACCTAAAAAACAAAGCTAATTCACCTTCTTTTATCTATGTAGACTGTGACCTCTTTGGGGCAGGGACAGTCTCTCGCTGTCTGCCTGCCTGGCACAAGGGAAGGCCTGATCTTGGACAGGGGTGTGTACGGCACCCAGCACAATGGAGGCCCCAATCTCAGTCTGGGTCTGTGCAGCACCCAGCACACCTGCGGCCCCCCAGTCTCGGTCAGGGTCTGTGCAGTATCTGGCCCAACTGGAGGTCCTGATCCTGGCTGGGGCCTTTAACAATCTTGCCCTACCATGTATACCAAATAAGAAACCCCACCAAAAAAACCCCAGACAAAACCACCCAAGTTGTTGTTTTGGTTTGAAAAAGAATCTTTAAAACGAACCCCCTCTCCCCTTCTACCATTGGTCAACTTCAGCCATTTCCAGCCTGGGTTCAACTGCCTGTCACCCCCACAGCTGGATTTAACCTCCTCCAGAGGAGACACTGGGATCCCTTTGTTCTATAGTCGCAGCTTTGTTCTTTTGGGAAGGATCCCCACCTCCCCCCCACCCCTGTCCTCTGGGTGGCAGGTTTTTATTCAGCTTTCAGAAGCAAGATCAAACCTGTCAGTAAAGATTAGGAGAAGGCAGCCATTTTCCTAGATGATCAGGCCAGAAGGGACCACTGGGATCATCTGGTCTGACATCCTGCACAGCACAGGCCACAAGACATGCCTGCATTAACTCCTGTGTGAGCCAGAGCAGACGTGCTAGAAATACCAACAATTTTTAAATCGAGATTGGATGTGGTGGAGAATCCACAACCCTTCCTTTTGGAAGTGGTGAATTCCCCCTCACTGTTACACATTTGTGCTCTGCTTCCAGCCTCAATTTGCCAAGTTTCATCTACCAGCCACTTGATCTCACTACACCTTTGTCCACTGGAATCCATTGCTCTGAGAACTGACTCACCATTTCACCTTGGGCAAGTCACTTCCCCAGCTCTGTGCCTCAGTTTCCCCACCATTAATGTGATCCACCCCAGAGCAGAGCCAGAAAGGTTGATTCTCGTTTCTAGGGTACTAAAGGAGGAAGTGACATCACCCAAGGGCTGTAGCAGGCCAGGAATAAACCCAGGTGGCCCGAGTTCTAGCCCAACATACTAGCCATTGTACAACATTGTCTACTTGCCCATGCTTTTCCTGGAAGGTGCAGGGGTCTCTGCAGAGCTGGCACTATCCCCTATCAGGGTTAAGGCATGGGGCTGGGGCTCAGGAGATCTAAGTTCTGGCTCAGCCACAGTCTCCCTGGGTGACCCTGGGCCAGTTCCTGACTCTCTCTGGGTCTCAGTTTCCCCACCTGAAACATGAGGATGATCATTCTTCTTTTGTCTTATTTATTTAGATTATAATTATCCCTTTAATCACAAATGGGGAAACTGAGGCCCAAAGAAGGGTGGTGAGCCACCTGAAGTCACTCAGCAAATCTATCGCAGAGCTAGGTTCTAGAAACCAGTGATTAATTAATACACCCAGGCACTCCGAGAAGAGCCACTGGACGAGGACAAGCCATTGTTCTTTGTTGAGCTGCCCATGGAGCCAGAGCTGTGATCTGGAGTGATCCTGCACCAGTCTGGAGAAATTGTTATTAGCAAGAAATGGGCACATTTTGCAAAGGCAATGCAATTATCTCCCTAATGAACCGGTAGTCAGATGCATGCCGGGGCATCTAGCAGAGGACTTACTGTGCTCTTGAGCTGGAAGGCTGCCTGCAGGAAGACATTATTTCAGTTTGCTTGGTCTGCAGAAGCACAGTTTGCTTGGTCTGAGCGGGCGCTTACCATTCATTAGTTCTTTGGATCGCAGCATCTGGTACATCAGATGAGATGCAAGACCCACATCCTCAACACTCATTAAAAGTCCCCTGGCTCGGTGCTGTTAAATAGCAGCTGCATCTCACTGGTGGGTGTATAAGTCTCACCCCAGCCCAGAAGCAGCTGCATCTCATTGGGAGGTAAAATGGGGTGTATACATAGTTGCACTGTGCTCTGAGATCTGTCAGAATGGAAGATGCTGTCAAATGTAAGATCCATCAGTTGCTACAATTGTGTGATATTGAATACCAAAACCTGGTGCAATAAAGCATATTGTAACCCTGCCTCTGGGGACATAGAGGCGTCTGACTTTGGACACTCCATAGACCACGCCTCTAAATCCACTTCAAACATGTCATTTCAGAAGGATTAAAACAAGACGTACAAAACTAGCAACACCCCTGTTGTCTCTAGATAGCATGCAGAGCCGTGTGGCTAGAGCTTCAGGCCTTTCCTTCTACAAGGGCAGGCCTGGAATTTACAGATAATCCCCATTGGCTGTTAGCAATATGGGGTTTATGAAACACACCTGAGTCTTTCCAATTCCATCTAGCAGAGGACAGTGGCACTTTCTGGCATGGACATGCGCACGCACTCTCTATACTAACAAACTATTTTTTGCGCTGCCCCCAAATTGATGGTTCTAAGGGGAAGGGAGCTTATTGTAACCATGAGTGGTCTTTTACCCAGCTCCAAAGCCCCTTTTAAGCCAGAGCTAAGAAGGGCTTGGCTTCAGAAGCTGATGGAAGTTGTTGGGGTGGGATCTCTGAAAAAGTGAGTGGCTCTGGAAATCCAGAGAGCAATTTATTTCTCTTAGCTGGGAGGGCTGGTTGGGGCGGGGCAGGAGGTGGAGATGGGAAAAGTAAGAGTCCTAAAGGGGCAGTCTGAGGTGTGGAGATGCAAATACCTGAGCTAGATATAGCACCTGGGAGAGCTTGCAGCAGGATACCATGACTCAGGAGCTGCCCAACAGGACCCTGGTACAAGAGAGCTGCTAACACCCTCTGCTGTGGACTTCCAGCCAGCCAATCACAGATGGTAGGATACACTCCTGGCTGGGGGGAATTGAAGGGGGCAGAAAGCTGGGGTCTGAGCTGCACTGAAGGCAGAGCAGGTTCCCGGGTCCTTTCAATCCTTGAGGCAGGAGGAGTTTGTCAGTGAAGAGAGAATAGTCATTAGAGGGAACAATCGAAGGCTCACAGGCTTGTGCTAGCCAACTTGGCTCCCAGAGCAGGGACTAGAACCCAGGATGCCCAGCCCACTGCTCTAACCACTAGACCCTCTCCCCAGAGTTAGTGATAGAATCTAGGAGTCCTGACTCCCAATCCCTGCATATTAGTCAATGCCCCTTTGATCACTGTTCTTTTGATTTGCAAGAGAAATTGAGTTGAAAGAGCTTGATATAGCAAAAAGGAAAATCTATTTTATTGTATTTGCTGTTCAGTTTTACTCCATGTAGAACTGTACAAATCTGAGTGGGCACAAGCAAACAATATGTGCTTTAATAGGACTAAATCAATTACTTGATGAGGAACTCTATCCTGGGAAGTTGCGTCTCTAAAAAAGATTTGTGGGGTGTGGTGTGGTGGAGAATCATCTGAATGGGAGCTCCCAGTGTGATGCTGTGGTCAAAAGGGCTAATGTGATACTTGGATTCACAGAGCGGGGAATCTTGAATAGAAGTAGAGAGGTTATTTTGTCTCTCTATTTGGCACTAGCGTGGCCAGAACACCCTGTCCAGTTCTGGTGTCCACAGTTCAAGAAGGATGTGGATAAAGTTCAGAGAAGAGCCACAAGAAGGATTAAAAGGAGGACTTGTGGCACCTTAGAGACTAACAAATTTATTTGAGCATAAGCTTTCGTGAGCTACAGCTCACTTTATCCGGATGCATATGCTCACGAAAGCTTATGCTCAAATAAATGTGTTGGTCTCTAAGGTGCCACAAGTCCTCCTGTTCTTTTTGCGTATACAGACCAACATGGCTGCTACTCTGAAAGAAGGATTAAAAGATTAGAAAACCTGGGTGACAGTGAGAGACTCTAGGAGCTCAATCTATCTAGCTTATCAAAGAGAAGGTGAAGGGGGTGACTTGATCACAGTCTAGCAGTGCCGACATGGGAAACAAATGTTGAATAATGGGCTCCTGAGTCTAGCAGAGAAAGACTGGTAATAAGGTTCACATTTTTATCAGTGAGGATAATTAACCACTGGAACAAGTTCCCCAGGGCAGAGGTGGATTTTCCATCATGGACCATTTAAAATCAACATTGGATGTTTTTCTAAAAGCTCTGCTCTAGGAATGATTTTGGGGAAGTTCTCTGGCCTGTGCTGTACAGGGGGTCAGGACAGACGATCACAATGGTCCCTTCTAGCCTTGGAATCTATGAACCTAAGTGTGTGGGGAGGGAGGACAGGGACAGCCCAGACTCTGAAGCTTGGTCTATGGCCTTTGCCTCAGCACATCCCAGTCTCCTCTGTTCCCAAAGGCTAGATCCCTTCCACTCAAGAAGGATCCCCATTAGCAGTATAGGAGCTAGGATACACAGCTCACAAGTTCAGATTCCAGCCAGCAGAGGGTGGCTGTGCACACATGCCTGCATCCGCACACGATTCTAATAAGAGCAGTCCCTTCGCTCCCACCTCCTGCTGCCCTGATTCTGTACCCTGAGCATATGCCATTCCTGTTGCAGAGCCCATGCACCATGCCGTCCTGCCATGCTGTCATCATCTCCCTGCTGCTGATCCTGATGGCTTCCCCATGCTGGAGCTATGAGGCCATCGGGCCTGGCTGCCATCTGCACTGTAAGGACAGAGGAGGGGGGAAATGGAGTGGTGCCAGGGCTGAATATGGCACCGGGGAGCCAGGATCTTCCTAACCCTGGATCTGATGCTGACCCCCTACCCGGGGACTCCTGAAATTGCTGCATTTTACAGTCTGGGAAACTGACACACAGCAGGGGGAAGTGATTTGGCCCTGAGGTCAAGCATAGTCTGTGACAGAACCAGGAATAGAACCAGGAATCTCGGTTCCTAGCCTCTCTGCTCTAACTACTGTAGCTCCCTGCCCCCCACAGTTGACTTTTGCACACCTGTACTTTACAGGGATGCTCATGGCTGTAAACCCACTTGAGTGTTCGGTGCAGGGGATGGGTCTTTTGGACCCTAAAGTTGCCAGTTCAAATCCCAAGCAAGTAGGGTCCTTCCTGCTCTGTGGGCCTGGTGTGAAATGAGTTAGTTGGCTCTCTGCCCAGCCCCTAGCTCATCAGCACAGAGGTTGAGGGCTAGCCAGGCCATGAAGACTGAACTCCCCTCTGTCTCCACAGCATTTGATGTAACCATCAAGAGCGACCGCCGTGGGACCTGCCGTGGGACCCATGTGGTTCAGGCCTGTGTGGGCTATTGTGAATCCAGTGCCTTCCCCTCCAAGTACTCCGTCCTGCTGGCCAGCAGCTTCAAACACAACGTCACTTCTGTGTCGCAGTGCTGCACCATCAGCAAGATGCAGAAGGTGAGCAGGGCTGGGGGATATGCCACAGATCCTGCCCCACAGTGTGGGCCCAGGCTGGTATGAGTTTTCCCACAAACTCAGCCAGACCAGGAGACACGGGGCTCCCGTGTGCATGCAAGAGCTGGGATGATAGATAGAAGCAAGAGAGAGGGGGCTCGTTTCGAGGATACACAGGTATGGGGGAATCCAGTAGCTCCCCAATGATTCACCAGATCCCAGAGACAGTAGCTGGGATTGAAGCACATAGGGGAAGCTGGATGGACACAGCAGGGCTGATTCTCAGCTACTTTGGGGATTTGGTGCATGCTACAGCCACATGAGTGATGTGACTGGCAGAGGTGCAGCACACCCTGGTCCAGCACAGCGCTCACGAGAGGGGATCTTCAGCGCTGGCTGGAATCTCAGGGCTACTCTGTGGCCCCTTCAGAATCCATCCCTGCCAGTCAGTGTGGAGTTAAAAGGGCTCCGCTCCTAGGAAGGGGCGTGGCCAGAATGCACCATTCTCTGGCTAGTCTCTGCCCACAAGGGATCATGGGAAGTGGCACCTGCTCTAACTTGCACCAGGGCCTGGAATTCAGGGAGGGCACAGGGGGTGGGCACCAGTCCCTCTCTCACGCTCCCATTCCCCCGCCACAGATCAAAGTCCGCCTGCATTGCCGGGCCATCCGCCACAAAGAGATAGAGATCTTCACTGCCAAGAGCTGCCAGTGCGACATGTGCCGCCTCTCCCGATATTGACTCGGCCAGGGAAGCCCTCTCCTGCGACACCCAGGAACCCACAGCCTGAGCTTGTCTAGATGCATATTAACATGTGTCAGCAGGGGCCACTGCAGTCCACACCAAGCTTGCTTTGCCACCTTGAGGAGGCACCCCAGCTGCTCCCAGCTTTACCGAGAGCTTCAATTTGCCCGCTTGCTGCTGCTGTAGGTTTATCTTTGCAAACAGATACCTTTAGCAGTCAGCCCCCAGCCGGAACAAACCGCAGAGCCAGGCTCCCCAACCCAAGCAGGGCTGTAAATGGGTGTTGCCTGTACTCTGGGCCTAATCAGAGAAATTCCTGGGCTCCTTTCCCCTCTGCTGTGTTGCCAAGAAGCCAATACCTGATCTCAGGTTAATGTATCTGGCTAGAGCAGGGGTGGGCAAACTTTTTGGCCTGAGGGCCACATTGGGGTTGCAAAACTATATAGAGGGCCAGGTAGGGAAGGCTGTGCCTCCCCAAACAGCCTGGCCCCTGCCCCCTATCTGTCCCCTCCCACTTCCCACTCCCTGACTGCTCCCCTCAGAATCCCTGACTCATCCAACCCCCCTGCTCCTTCTCAGGAGCTCAGGGGCTGGGCAGGATGGTCCGGCAGGCCGGATGTAGCCTGCGGGCCGTAGTTTGCCCACCTCTGGGCTAGAGCATAAAATATGTTCCTTCCTGACCCTAGAGAAGAGATCAGCTCATGACTTGGTCCCTGAGAGTTGATTGTCATTCGCAGGAAAGATCCCTCCATGAGTAGAACATGCCTGAATCCTGACCCCATAACAAACAGAACCCTTTAAGGCCCCTTTATTTACCAAGCAGAGCATCCGAGTACAGAACCGGAACCTAGGCCTCCTAGGGAGACTATGGAAGGAAAGTAGGTCCCCATTGCTCATTTTTATATGGGAGTGCCAGAGGCAGAGCTAGAGACATAGCTTAAGCCTGCACACATCTGACCTCACCCACACCTGGTAAAAGGCCACTTGGAACTGGTATAGCTACCAGAGGGCGTAGTGTAGTGGGTAGCCAGAGGGCTGTGTTTTATACACTGGCGATATGGGGTTTTATCGTTCTGACCTGCTGTGTGACCACGCACATGTTCTTTCTTCTTACTGTGCTTCAGTTTGCTCTCCCATCATTTGCTTATTTCGATTGTGAGCTCCTTAAGGCAAGAACTCTCTTTCACTATGTCTGTGCTCCCTGATGGGTGCCCTGATCTTGGTCAAGTTGCCGAGACTCGAATATGAATAACAAAACTGTATTGGGGCCAAGGCTACCTCTGCTTCCGCTCTCTGGCTGAGTGCTGTAGTATGTGAGCTATTAAAATAAATGATCTTGCTGAAGAAACTTCAACTTGCCCAGCAGTTTCTGTGCTAAACAAACCTTTCCAGCTGGGCTGCTTAGAGGTGTCAGGCCCAGCTGCTAAAATTAAGCAGCACTTTAAAAAAATCCCACTCATCTTGGATCACCTAGTCTTGGTGACCAGGAGTTCTGCTGGCTGCAAGAAGCAGCATCTCCTCTTAGTTCTCACATCATAGGCATGAAATCCCTAGATGGGTTCTGTACAAGTCATAGAAATAGGCAGGGCCAAATTTACCCTCAGACTATAGCCCCACCAGGGAATAGTGTTATACCAGGGAGCCAGTCTGTGTAGGAAGAGGCAGAAAGGGCCAGTGGCCAAAGCCCAGACCGTGAACAATTAGAAGATAAGAATTCAGTCTTGCGGGAGGGGGGGAAGGGGGAGTGGATCTAGGGGTTATAGTGTGGGGTTTTGGGTTTTATTGCTCGCTCTGTGAGGGGAATGAGGTCTAGGGCCTAGTGGTTAGAGCAGAGAGGGACTGAGAACCAGGACTCCTGGGTTCTATTATCAATGCTGAGAGAGGAGTGGAATCTAATGGGTTAGAGCCGGAGGGGCTGGGAATCAGGACTCCAAGGTTCTATCCCTGGTTCTGGAAGGGGAGTGGGGTCTAGTGGGTTAGAGCAAGTGAAGAGGGGAGCCAGAACTCATGGGTTCTATGATGGTCTTACCATGTGACTGTTGTCACTCAGTGCCTCTGTTTCCCCCTCTTTAAAACAGGGATAGCAACCTTCATCGCACTGGTGGAAACGTTAACATCATCAGAGGAGGGAAGGGGACTCTGGGCTGGGATAGCCTCTTGCTGAGCAAATATCCTAGATCCACAGTCTGGTTGTGTAAAGGGCCTCATTTCCCAGGCAGGTGTGTAGGTGGTTCAGAAGTCTGATCTGGAGCCCCCACCCCACTCCCAAAGTGCTCAAGCCATTGTGTTCCCAAGCCAGGAACCACTTGGCCTTCAAGGAAAGCTCTACTCTGCACGTGTGGTGGGGGTGAGGGCATGGGGTTGTGGCAGAGGGGGACTAGACATGGGAGCATAGGGCAGAGACCAGGGTGGGGCTGATTTCTGTGTCAAGGAACCTGACTCCAGCTAGAAAACTTTATTCTGAGTAGAGCACACTAGGAGACCTGCCCCTCCAAAGGCTCTTTCCCACCCCCAGCTGCTATCAGTCCAGGCCACTCCTTCAGAGGCAGCAACAAGCCACGGCGGGCATGATCAATGGAGATCCCTGCAGGTCCATGAGTGGCTGGTAGCTGCTGCCCTGCTGGGGCATCCAGGCTAGGAAGAATTCAAAGCCTTCAGCACTGGCCCATGGTAGGGAGCCATGGGGGCAGGTGCTCCTGCTGGCTGGTAGACAGACATGCTTGCAGGGGCAACTCATTGGCTGCCCAATGGGAAAGACAACGCCCGCTCTGGAAGCCTGCTGGTCAGTTGGAAGTGGTCTGCCTGCTGAAGATGCATTTGTGGCTTGAATCTCAACACCATTCCTCCATTTTCCCAGCACCCTCCAGGGGCAGAGTCCCACAGGTTCCCTACCTCTGCTTCCCCAGCATCCTCCTGGAGGGGGCCTCCTATTGGCATCATCTCTAAGTCAAGCCACTGGCTGAGGGTTCAGTTCACCAATTTCTCCCCCCTTGTGGCACATGGATGAAAACACTCCCCTCTCCCCTGCTGCCAGCCTCAGGGCCTGCAGGAAGGCAGGCAATGGGTTAATGCTGGGCTAGATGTTCCAGTAGTGGCCAGAGGTGCAGAGCTGTTGATCGGGTTCCCTGTGGGGCACTCACCGGATGGGCTTCTTCAGCCTCCTCTGACATAAGACTACCTGTGGTATGGGGAGTGATATATCCTGCCCTAGGATGGAGTGGGGGGAAAAGCAAAAGGAACTGAGTTAGAATCAGACCATATAGATCAGCACTTCCCAAAGTTTTGCCGGCACAAGTGCATTTCAACAAAGTATTTCCTGCCAGGACCCCAACAAGCATAGAGGGCACCATTTTGAAGAGCAAAAGGGCATTGTCTGCACCGAGGAACCAAGACCATGTACCCACTACGCATGCAAGGTCATTCTGCATAGAGGTGGCCATTTTGTTCTACAAAATGGCAGACTGCAGTGTGATCTCATCCATATGGAGCAAACGAGGTCACACTGTGTGGAGGATACCAGGCTGTAGAGCAAAAGGACATCCCCCATGCATCATGACCCCTCACACACAAGGGTCACACTGTGCAGACAAATGGCATCCTTTGCATATTAGGGACTGCCCCAACCCCATCTGCTGATGTCATGACCCCATTTGGGGGTCACAACCCCCCATTTGGGAAGTGCTGATATACAGGCTCTTCAATGGGGTGGCTGCTGCTGCTGCCCTCTTCTGGAGAGAATCAGCTGTGCCCTGGAGTGTGACTAGAGCAGTCCTGCTAGTGGAACAGCAAATGAAGATCGCTATTGGCTCAGGCATTAGAGTCCTCGCATCCCCCTGGAGTATCTGACCCTTCCAAGTGTGACTAGGATTATACCCCGCTGGAAATGCTCTGATCCTCCTCTTAGAAATGGGGAACCACCACACACACAACTAGGATTTGAAGCCAGGGCTCCAGGGTCTCATCACAGAGCTGTACCCAAAAGGCCAGCCCTTCCTAGGTTGTAGGGAGCAAATAGTGCTGGTTTCTATTCTTGCTGGGGGACAGCTGGCACCAATTCATTACCAGGTGCTCCCCACTAGGACACTGATATCCCTCTTTGCTCTGCTTGTTGGCAGGGGTAACAGGCCAGCCCCCAGCCCCAGGGCACAGTGAGCATAGTTGGCCTTACTTCCATCCTCTGCAAAAGAATTTACAGCAGGGGTGGGCCAAAAAGTTTGCCCGAGGGCCACATCAGGGTTGCAAAACTATAGAGGGCTGGGTAGGGAAGGTTGTGCCTCCCCAAACAGCCTGGCCCTCACCCCCTATCTGCCCCCTCCCACTTCCCACCGCCTGACTACCCTCTTCAGAACTCCCAACCCATCCAATCCCCTTGCTCCTTGTCCTGACCACTCCCCTCAGGACTCCACCCCCATCCAACCCCCCGGTTCCCTGACCCCCCCCAAAACCTCTGCCCCATGCAACCCCCCCCACTCCCTGACCGCCAACCCCCAACCCATCCAACCATCCCCAGCTCCCTGACTGCAGCCCCGGGACCCCCCTGCTCCTCACCCCCTTTCTATGCCAGAGCCAGCCACGCCGCCGTGCTGCCCAGCAAGAGTGGCTGGACAGAGTGCTGGCAGCGAGGCATGCTCTGGCTGTGTGGGAGGGGCCAGGGGCAAGCCTCCCCAGTCAGGAGCTCAGGGGCTAGGCAGGACAGTCCCACGGGCCGTAGTTTGCCCACCTCTGATTTAGAGCAAGCTCTGAACACAATGGACTTGCCCCTCCCCAACAGAGGGGACCACTAGCATCCTCTACCCATCAAACTCCACATCCTGCTCATATACAGATTTCCTCCCCAGTCCCAACCCAGTCACCAATTTTGAAAGCTGGGGGGAGGGGAGGGCTGGAACTAGGAGTCCAGAGTTCTATGGCCAGCTTTGGGTGGGGAAAGCCTAGTGCTCTTCAACTCATGCATCTCTTTGCCCAATGAGCAGTTAATACTTTGCCCTCATCTACTGCCACCCAGCAATTAATGCTGCCACCAGTTGTGGTGAGTGTATTTTACATAGCAATAGAACTCAATGATCTGCAACCTGCCCAAGGTCACAGAACAAATCAGTGACTGTGAAAAGAACCCAGGTGTCCTGACTCCCAGCCCCCCACCTACATGCCCCTTCTCCCACCTTCACAGCCTAACACTTTGTGAATGGAATCTGCAGAGCCCAGTGACATGAAAGTATCTCTTTATTGAATACAGACTTATCCAGCAAACAAAAATAAGGGGGGGGAGGGGGAGGGAAGAGAGAAGGTAGCTTTAAACCAAATTATCTTAAATATAGTCATTTAACTTTTGTTTTTTACTCCACCCCTCCCCCTGAATTCCTCCTCCCTCAAAAATAACCCCTGGTGTCCATCCCCAACCCCAATTCCTCTCATGGTAACTACGTCGCTGCTGTATCTAAGAGACAACAATTGTGCACCGGGTTACTACAGTCACCATGTGGTGTGAGTTGCTACAAATAAATTAAGGTTTAAAATAAAAATATAATCCCACTACTCCCACCAATAAAATAGTAATTAAAAAAATAACAAAACCCTCAGAACTGTAAAATATTTTAAGTCATGCCTAGTATTGAGGGCACGACGTGATACCCAGGATGCCTTTTGGCCAGTGCCGGCACTCGAAAATGGGAAGAAAATTAAGACATTGGAGATGCAAGAGCATGGGCTCAGCAGGACTAGAAATGGGGAATTTTTCAACCCCCATGCCCCAAAATGGTGGATCTATTCAACACCCCCTTCAAATGGCATAGTCTATTCAGGCCCTTCCTTCTCACCCATGAGATATCCAGCCAAATGGTATAGTCCATTCACTATGAGACAGAACAGTCAACTGCTACCCCCCCCCCCATGGCAGGTTCCATCCAGCTCACCCCTTTATATAAATAGAAACTATGCACTTATCCCTTTCCCAGAGCTGGAATGCCGAGTCCAACCTCCCTTCCCCTGTGACCACACAGTCTATTTCCCCCCCCCCGCCAATTGCTAGAGTTGGAACAGTCAAGTTTAACTTCCCCAACCCAGCAATGATCATCTATACAGTTCGCCCTGCTCCCAGAATGGAACAGTCCTAAATCCTTCTCCCCTATCTCCTGAGATGGCATAGCCTATTCAACACCCTTCTCCCACTTCCATGGCAGGGCCTATGCAGACCCCTCCCTCTTTAGCCCCACATATGCAACAATTGATTCCAGATGGTACAAGCCACTCAAAGACCACATCAAATAGTAATCTGCAGCTCATCCCTTTATTTCCCCAGATGGTACAGTCTATTAAGGCTCCAAGCTGGAAAAGGGGTTGGTTCAACTTGATCACTCCCTAAGGAGATGCAGCAAAATGGACCATACCATCTAAACAGGGAGGGGGTATACTGACTCTACCATCCGGGGAATGCTGCAGGATAGAGTGCACCATGGGAGGGAGGGGATGTTTTCAATAGACTGACCCATGTTTCCAACAGAAATTGAAAAGGAAGAAGGAAGCAAACTTTTAAAGTGACGGTAGTAGCTGACAGCTGCTGCGGGGAGGGGTCATGACAAGAAGGAATGTCCCCCAAGAGCTGATCCAAGAGGATTGGGAGGAAGAGGCAGGGGAGATTTATATTAGCCTTGCAGGGCTATAAAGCTGCTCTCTTCCTTGCTGTTCTGCACCACCCCCCATCTCCAGGGAGGGGTACCCCCACCCTCACATACCCATGGACCCCAGATCCAGTTCCCCAGCTGCTTCCCTCTCTGTTCCTTAGCAATGTACAAAAAAAATCAGAAATAGTGGCTGACAACAGGCCCTCCACTCCTGCCTCCCCACTAACAGTCCCTTCTGTCCTTTGAGCTGTCACATCCATGGCTGCTGGTTCTGTACCTGAGGACACTACACAGACCCCTCCAACATCTCTGCTATTGAGGCATTTGTGTTAGGGGAGATGCATTTGCCTGTTGGAGCAGCAATAGAGGGCTGGGGAGAGAAAAACAGGATCCCATAGAAGCCTGGATTCCACTGGGGGTGTGTGTGTGGGGGGGGTATGACAGGGGAATCTCCCCAAAATATGTTTCTGCAGGGCAGTCAGGATTGTGCACAGATATATAGGAGGGGGGATCTCCCCCATGCTGTTTGTGCAGGAGACTGAGATGGGGTGGAAATAGGGAAAGGATTGTGGGGTGCACTGATGTATGGGATCAGGATTGTGGGGTGCCTGCTGTATTGGAGGGGGGAGATCTCCCCCAAGCTGTTTCTGTTGGGCAGTGCATTGATGAATATGGGGAGCTCAGAGAGTGCCCCACTAAGCTAATTGCCAAGTTTTGGAGAGCAAGCTCCAGGGCTGAGGGATGGATCTGCCCCAGGGGCAGTAATGAGCCAAGGGGACAAATGGAGGAGGATTAATGCAAATCTCAGCTGATCTCTTTTTCAGAGTCCTTCCCATCACAGCAGCTCAGTCCCACCACCTCCAGGCTCATCAGTAGACCCTGCCCATTCATACTAGCATAACACCCATCCCACAGAGGGGGAGGGGGGCAGGAACTGAACTCCCAGCCTCTCAAAAGGAGCTCTACTCCCTCCCCTCTTACATTAGGAGCCCTAGGTTGGAACAGGAGGGTCTATTGCTTTAAGAAACACAGGGCCCCCCTATCCAGCACCTACAGCAGAGCCAGCCATAAGCCACTGCAGTGTGGTGGGGGGTTGGGGGTTCAGCTTGCACTGGGAATAGCTAAGCTGGGTCCCCCATCTAACCCCTTGTTATATCCCATATGCCAAATAGGGATGGCTCTCTGGACCAGAACAATGGAGACAGGCTGATTGCCAAGCAACTCACCCTGTCCCTAGCAGCCACGGGGACCCCTTCACCAGAGATCCTGTGCCCCTGCAGCCTACTGCATCCCTACCCTGTTCCTACCCCAAGACGTAGTCTGGCCCTGCCCCTTTGACAAGAGGCTGAGGCTGGACCCTGCACCCCCCAAGGAATGGGGGGCACTGGGGCTACCCCCAACAACATGCCCCTGTGCCAGCTAGGACCCACAGAGGTCACGTGGGGTGATGTGTTAAGTGTACATCATGGAGATGTGATGGGGAGAAGTGCCAGCCCAAGTGGGGTGCAATTGCTGAAGCAGGGGTGCCCCCCTCCAGTCCTGTTTTGGATCCGTGTCCCTGGTAGGATGGGGATGGAAATGACTGGGGGGCCGTGGGTTCCTGCAGCATGGAGGGGCCAGCTCTGGTTTGGCACAGGCTGGGCAGGGGAGGGGCTGGTGGCCTGCTGGGCACCTCTCTAACTCTTGTTGCCACTCTGCAAGCCCAGGATGTGCTGGAGATTGATCCGGTTCATTTGCGCCTCCTCCAGACCCTGCAGCTTCTTCAGCTGCAGCTCATCCAGCTGCTTCCAGAGCTCCTGACGCTCTTTCTCCTTCTTCAGCTCCCTGCAGAGACAGGGTGGCAGAATGAGGGGAGAAGGCAGTACCCAACTTGGCCCCTTGCCGATAACCCAAGGCAGCACCTGGGGTCAAACACCCTCACAGGGGCTCTGGAGAAGCCCTTGGGAAACCCAGGCCAAGATGGCCTCAGAGTGCCCCAGGGCATTGTGGGGGATGGGGCATGCCCTTGGGAAATCCAGGCCAAGATGAGGGGAGCACCACCCGAGGGCATTGTGCAGGGATAACCAACATAACTCTGAAGCTCCTCTGGCCTTCCACTTCTGCACATTGCTGGAGCACTTACCCTAAACTGGCTGGGGGCTCCTCACTCCCCGGCTCCCAGCCCAACCTTGTGCAAGGGCTAAGAGACAGATATGGACTATGGAATTGCAGGCAGTGGGTCATATGACTGGGCAGCAGTGCCCACCGGGACTCCTGCATAGAGGGGGGCTGGCCCTAAGGACATGGGGGGAGGGGACTGGCCCCCATTCCAACATCTGGATTCCCCACATTCCCTCCAACACCTGGCCCCCACTCACTGCTGCTTCTCCACCTTGTAGGAGGCCGTGAGCTCATCAAAGAGTTTCCCATTCATCTCCATGAAGGTCTTGAGCACATTGTAAACCAGGGAGACGATTGTCCTGTGGACATGGGGGAGGAAGGAGAGGTGAGACCCTGAGTGGCTTCAGCTGCCAGCCCTATATTGGATTCCCTGCCCCAGGGAACCCACCAACCTCTTCCCTCAAGGCATCCTGGCGCTTGCCATAGTGCTCACCTCCCACAGCCCTACAAAGCATCTTGGGGTTTGCCAAGATGCCCACCTCACAGCTCCCTGCCCAGGTTCCTCTCCCCACTTCCCCAATGCCCCCCCAACCACCCTGTGCTCCTTACACAGCAGGGGAGGGGTTGTGGGGAACAGCAAGATCCTAGGAGGAGAGACTCTCCAGAGGGCAGGGATCCCTTGTGCCTGGAGCCCTGCAGGGGCTAAAGAGGGCAGGCAGCTGAGACACGTCCCTCACACACACTCACTGGTTCCAGTGCTCCTTGGAGACACGGTAGAGGGTGCCAAAGATGGCAGGCAGCACCGTGTGGCAATTGTCCTCAATCAGACTCAGGATATATTCGTTGTTCCAGAAGTACAGAGCCCGCTCTGCCACCTGGGGACAAGGGAGACAGGGTGAGTGCTGGGGGCTGCCCAGCCCTGCACCCTCCCAACCCCACTCACCTCCCCCGCCACCTGGGATGCGTGCTGGGGAGTCTGATCCCCACCAGCAGATCTCTTGACTGCATCCCAGGCCTGAGGAAAGGACCTCTCAGCACCAACAACCCTGGCCAGAGGAGGGAGCCCTGACCCCCACAGCCCCCAAACTGGGGTGGGGGACCCAGGATTCAGGACCAGCCCAGACTCAGGGAGCCCTAGCTTTACTGAGTCTGGACCCCCTTGAAGGGAGGGGGAATGGGACACCTTCCCCAGCCCCTAATTGGGGGCAATGACCCTTGGTGCCCTAGAGCCCTGATGGGGAAAGCCCCAGACTCCAGACTCATGAGGAGTCTAAGGCCCCACCCTGCGCTCAGGCCCCGCCCTCCCAGCCCGCACACACCTGGAAGTGGGGGCTGGAGATGCAGCGTGCGATTTGTTTGAAGAGCGGTTCTTGCACCTTGACAAACTGCGAGGGCTCAATCACATCCAGGATCTCCTCAATCTCCCCCAGGAACATCACCTGCCAGGTGTGGGGAGAGGCAGATCTCCTCTTGTGAGCTACAGGGCTAGGAGAGGCACGCTCGATAACCCACCCATGTCACACCCCAGACTGTGTGCTCCCTGATCCCCACAGACCACATCTCCCCACACCCAACAAGTGTCCCCCCAACAATGGCCACTCCCATTTGCCTGCCCCCAAATCCCCCAATACCCATTCTTTACCCCATCCAGTGCTATCCAGTCTTTCACCCCCCCACATCCCTCTAGGCCCCTATGCAGTGCACAGATGCTCCCCACCAATGCCCCTCCCCACAACCCTACCCTCCGGGTCCCCATGTCTGCCTGTTTCCCACTAGCAGGCCCCTAACCCAGCCCCACCTCTTTCTGAGTGCAGGTCTTCGGCCAGTATTTCAGCAGTCCCCGGATCACCTGAGGGAAGGGGGACATGGTAGGGTTAAAGAGGAGAGCCACTGGGCCCCGGATCACATCCCCCACCATGGGGCTGCACTTACATGCTCTGTCAGGGTGGCATCTTTCTCCAGGAATTGCACCACGCAGTACGCCAGCTGCAAGGGGAAGTGGGGTGGCATCAGAGACAGGGATCCCCTGCACTGGTCCCCACCCCCTAGATTCCTCCCTAGCCCATTGAGCTCAGATCCCCATCAGCAGGCAGTGGAAGCATCTGAGACAGGGCTCCCCCCACCACCTAGATACTGCCCCAGAACCCAGGGGGTCTGCTCTCCATGCCCATCCCACGTGCAGCACCAGACCCAGAGATCCCTCCCAACCTGCAGATTTCCCGCACCCCCTCCCCCAAGAGCTAAGATTCCCATCAGCAGGGTCCATGACTAAGGCCCTTCCAAATTCACAGCCATCAAAAACACATCACAGACCATATCTGATCTTTTACCCTGTACTACACAGATTTCATGGGGAGACCAGTGTTTCTCAAATTGGGGATCCTGACCCAAAAGGGATTTGCAGGGGCAGTTGCAATATTATTTGGGGGGGTCACGGTATTGCCACCCTCACTTCTCCACTGCCTTCAGAGTTGGGTGGCCAGAAAGCAGTGGCTGTTGACCAGACGCCCAGCTCTGAAGGCAGCGCCCTGCCAGCAGCAGCGCAGAAGTAAGGGTGGCGATACCACACCAGGCCACCCTTACTTCTGTGCTTCTGCTGGCGGCAGCTCTGCCTTCAGAGCTGGGATCCCAGCCAGCAGACGCCGCTCTCCAGCTGCCCACTCTGAAGGCAGCGCTGCCGCCAGCAGCAGCACAGAAGTAAGAGTAGCAATACCACAACCTTTCCCCACACCCCCTCCCCCACCAATAATCTTGCGACTCCCTTACAACTCCTTTTTGTGTCAGGACCCCTATATTACAACACCATTAAATTTCAGATTTAAATAGCAGAAAACATGAAATTTATGGTTTTTTAAATGCTATGACCATGAAATTGACCAAAACGGACCATGAATTTGGTAGGGCCCTATCCATGACTGACACTATCCCAGCTTTATGACAACAGACATAAGTTAGCCACAAGGGGGCAGTAGTGAGGCAACTTCCAATGCCTGGAACTGCAAGAGGGTGTGGGAGGGCAGGGGAAATCTCTCATAGGGGCTAAAGGCAGTGCTGACCTGGACAGAATGGCACAGGGTTCCCCCGCACAGCTACTGCGCTAGGGCATGGCCACTGAGACCACTCTTCAATCTCCCAGAGGAGAGCCAGACCCTCTTACAGGGGAGAGGCCCTGTATCCCATTCCCTGCCCCCTTGAACCAGCCCATTCCCTGGGGATCACTTACTCCTTGCACAATTTCAGGAGCAGACACCTGCAGCTCACTACCCTGGAGGTGACCCCCTTATCTGACCTGGAGGTGAAAGGTCAGAGTTCAGGCCCACTCCCAGAAGGGGGGTGGCACTTACCTGGGCATGAAAGATGGAGAGGGATTTGACCGAGTGCAGTGGGATCAGGACCCGCACCAGGAAGTGCTTGTGCTCCGTCTTCAAGGGCAGGGCGAAGCCATTGATGATGCTGCGTGTTAAAGAGAGGAGGGACAGGTGGTGACACAAACACACACAACGGGGGGGACGGAAATCAGGATCCAGCAGCTGATGGGGAGCTGGAGCTGTGCTGGCTCCATCTGGGTGTGGAATGGGATTAACTGTGGGGTGTGGTAGGATGGGGGACAGGGGGCCCTAGACCCCAGCCGCCTCTTGGGGGAGGGTACAAGGTGCTCTGGTGGCTACTCTATGGTTACTGGTGGGGGATGCCCCCTGGGGAGGGCTGAATCCTTATGGGGCACCCTCTACTGACTTCCAGAAAACAGATTATGGGCCTGTAAGGCTGGGTGTCCCCCACCCCACCAATGTGCACCCCCCACCCCTGTATACCTGTCCCCATGTCCAACCATTACCTGCCCAGGATTTCCAGTAGCTCGGCCACACCATTGAAATGCTCCGTCTCGTAGATAAACCTGTCAGGGAGAGAGAGATAAATGAAAATGCCTCCAATGCCTCTTTACTAACCCCAACTCCCCACTGGAACGTGCGCCCCTTGGACCCCCATATGTGGTGGGGGGAGGGAGCCAGCCCTGCCCAGCAGCGTGGTGGGGAGGAAACAGGTGCTGTGAATTCTGGAGGGAATGGGGGAGTCTAGGGGAGGCTGCTGTGGGCAGGCTAGTGCCCCCCCATGGCTTCAGTACCAGATTCAGCCCAGAGCAACTGGAGAACACTCCCAGGAAGCCTGTGCTTTGCAGGCAGTACACTGCTCCCTGATGGGCACCCCAAATCACAGTAACCCTCTACTGGTCACCCCAACCCCATGGTCAAACTTAGGGGGTGATTTCCCCAGCCTCACCACACATACTGGGCATATGGGGCAGAGCCCCATCAGGGCACATCATCCCCCATAGGGCAGGGGGAGACCTGGGTAACTGATGGAATTCAGGGCTCTGCCCCCTCTGAGACCAGGGGACACAACTGAGGCACCTGCCAACCACGAGAGGATTGGGGGAGCTTCATGCTTTGGGGACATACTTCCAGGAAGTCCCACCCTCCTGCCCCCCAAAGAGGCATGATGCCAGGGAATCCCACCCTTGGCCACAAATCATCATCCCCAGAAAGTCCCACCCTCCCGAGAAGGGACTTCCTGGAGTGCCATGGCAGCCCATGCTCCTTGGTTAGGTCAGAGGGCCTGGCTTGAGACTGGCTGGAAGGGGACTTCTGTCCCCTAGCAGGCTCCACGCTGCCTGGGGGGCTCACCGCAGGAAGATGTTGTTGCACTGTTTGCGGATGTAGGCACGCAATCCCAGGAACTTGCCATAGACCCGGTGCAGGATGGTCTTGAGGTACTCACGCTCCCGTGGGTCCTCACTGTCAAACAGCTCCAGCAGCTGGGAGGCAGGGGAGAGGGTCCTACAGATGACCTTGCAACCTGCCCCACCCCCGCCAACCTTCATCCCAACATCCAGCCTGAATATCCCCGGGGGGGGGGGGAGTTAGCTCTTCCCCCCAACCCTGGTATCCCACAGATGACCCATCCTCCCCCATCCCAGACAATAGGTGCAATGATTAGTTTGTCCCCAGCAGGTTCAGAACTGACCCAGATCCCAGATCTGCTCTAAACATGTCCATCCACTCCTGCCTGCTTCCCCAGCCTAGGATCGACTGCAATGGGTGAAACCTCCTCACTCCATGCACCCACCACAGGGGGTACTGCTCGTAATGAGCCTGTCCAGTTCTGGGGGGGTGCATCTGCTGCCAGCCAAAGTGCCCCATCATGATGAGGTTTGGACCCCAGTCAGGCCAAGAGCCAGCAAACTTGCTGCACCCCAGCTAGGAGCCAGGCTCCCACCACCCAAGCCAAGAGACCCCTTGAATGTAGATCCTTGGAGGGAGGGGACTCAAAGCAGCCATTACCCCCACCCCACTGACTCCTTATGCTGCAACAGACCCCAACAGCAGCAGCCTCTCATGATCTTCCACTCCCCCAATATTCCTCGGTCCCCCCAACCCAGCTGCTTTCCCAGGCACCACTCACCAGCAGCACAAATTTCTGGTCGACGTAGCGCTTGGCCACAGAGGGCTGGAAGTCAGGGCTTTCCAGGAAGCGGAGGAAGAACTCATAGACCAGCTGAGCGAGAGAATTGAGAGCACTGCTGGATGCACGGTGGCTCCCCACAACAGACAGTATTTTCATCCTTGCACCTTGCCACCTAACTCTGTGGCATAGCCTTGCTTCATTGCCAATAAGTACGCACTCTCCTTAAGAATGGCAGGGAGTCCAGCCTAGATGCAGAGCTAGAAATTGTGCCCTGCCCTGCGCCAATCCCTGCCCTGCAGCCAACTGGATGGGAGTGCTGCCAACTCTGGGTGGGAGCCCCAACTGTGACTATATTCTGCTGCCTGTGCAGCAAGATCAAATCCTGCAGCCCCCAGTGGCACCGGACCCCTGCCCTGCTGCCACACGCTCCCTGAGGGATGTCTCACCTGGAGATGGGGCCAGGAGGGCTCCAGGTTGGGCTCGTCCTCTTCAGGGTCAAACTCGGGGTTCTCAGTGGGTGGGAGTGTCCGGAAGATGTTGACTGAGATCTGGAAAGATTAGAGGGGGGTGTAAATTGGGTCTGGGGAACCCCCCACACCACTACTCCCAACCCTCACACCCCAATCCAGCCTATTCCAGCCCCCATTCTCCACTGGAGTCAGTTCCACCCAGAATGCCACCGACCTGCTCTTTGAGCAATGAATAAAGAAAAACCCAGGAGTCCTGGCTCCTAGCCCCCCACACCCACCCCCCAAACCCACTAGATCCCATTCCCTTCCCAGAGCTTGGAACAGAACCCAGGAATCCTGGCTCCCAGTCCTGCCCCTACTCTAACCCACTAGACCCCTCTCCCCTCCCAGAGTTGGGGTTAGAACCCAGGAGTCCTGGCTCCAACCCCAACTCTAGCCCATCAGACCCCATTTCCCTCATGGCACCCTGCCCTGCTCCCTCACCATCTTGATGATCTCGGGGTAAACGGGCTCGATGAGGACGCCACGGTTGGTGGCCACACACTCCACCAACTCGTTGAGCGCAGCCCGCTTGATCTCCTTGCCCTTGAGGTCGGCCACGCAGTCCAGGAAGTCGAAGAGCACGCAGCACTGCTGGAGCTTCTTGCACAGCAGCTCGTGCAGCTCCGCCACCGCCACATCTGCAGAAAGGGGGCATCAGCACCAAGGATATCCCCACCACAAAGTGATCCAAACCCACACATGGATTGGAAGCTTAGCCCCGACGACAACCTCCTGCATAGGAAAGTGGTACAATCCTACATGGACTTTCACTTATCCCTGACACTGACCCCCACCTCCCTACAAAGTGGCACAATCCCATGGGGGGTGGGGCTTAGCCCTGACAACATATGCACATACCCCCGCAAAGTGATACAATCCCAAATGGACTGGTGGATTGGCCCCAACACCACACCTCCTCACCAGACAGTGGTACAATCCACTGTGGGCTGGGGGTTCAGAACCAAGCATGCACCCCTAGTGTAAAGGGGTACATTCCCACATGGACTGCACCCTCCCCAGTATAGAATGGTACATTCCCACATGGCTGGGGTGCAACACTGAGCATGCCACTAGGACAAAGTGGTACGATTCCCATGGGGGAGGGGGGCTCAGCACTCCCACATCTGGGGAAAGGAGAGTCAGCACTGCGCAAACATCAGCCCCCAGCATGAAGTGGTTCAGTCCTAGGTGGATGGGTGAGTGGGCTTAGCCCCAAAGGGACAATTCACCATGCTGGGGGTTTGCAGAGAATCACCACAGTCCCTGCTCTAGAGAGCTCTCCCCTGGGGTGTCTCCCTGTCCACAAATCCCTTTAGCATGAAAAGTCCATTCACATCAAGCCGTTCCCTTCCCATGTTACGTTACAGCAGGGACAGTCTTTGCTCTGTGTCTCAGAGTAGCAGCCGTGTGAGTCTGTATTTGCAAAAAAGAAAAGGAGTACTTGTGGCACCTTAGAGACTAACAAATTTATTTGAGCATAAGCTTTTGTGAGCTACAGCTCACTTCATCGGATTCATCTGTGTCTGTACAGCACCCAACGCAATGGGGCCACGGTCCATGACTAGGGTTCCTAGGCACTACCACAATGCAAATAATTAACAATCCAAGCCCTGTTTAACACCAATGAAGAAGTTCCACACTGGGTTTTGTGATGACTCAGGGTCACAGATTCCAAGGTCAGAAGGGATGAACTTGAGTGCCTTGTACTGAAGGAGGATATTGATATAATAGGCATCACAGAAACTTGGTGAACTGGTGATAATTAACTGGACATGGTAGTAACCAGGATATAGACAGGAATGACAGTAGGTTGTGCTGGTGGGGGAGTGGCACTATATGTGATAAACATATAGTACAAACCTTAAATTAATTGAACTGTCCCACAGAATCTCTAGGGATAGAAATCCCATGCTTGAGTAATAGAAGTATAGCAATAGGAATATACTACCGACCCCCTGACCAGGATGGTGACCATGACTGCGAAATTCTCAGGGAGATTAGAGGCAACAAAAATAGAAAACCCAATAATAATGGGGAGGTTTTCAACTATGCCCTACTGACTGGGTACATATCACCTCAGGACAGGACGCAGACACCATTTCTAGACACCATTAATGACCTCCTTGGAGGAGCTGTGACACAGGGCACATCTACACAGCAGCTGAGAGGGTGCTTCCTCACTCAGGCAGACAGAGCTTGAGCTAGCAAGATAGCAGTGCAACCGTGGTAGCAGCCTGGATTAGCCAAGCAAGTACAATACTGCCCAACAACCCGAGCACATACTAGGGTAGCCACCCCAAGTTGCTGCAGCCACACTGCTATTTTTAGGCTTTTGCTCAAGCAGAGCTAGCCCATGTATGTCTACCTGAGCTGGGATTTATACCAGTGAACCAGGAATAATTATGGGTATGATGGTAGCACTGCACAGAGCCCCCAACCCCTCCAAGGTCAGGGGCCTGTCATGCTGGGCACTGAACAGACACTTTCAAGAGACAGTCCCTGCCTTGAAGACCTCCATCAAAAAGATACAGGGTGGGAGGGGGAAACTGAGGCACAGAGCGGGGAAGAGACTTGCTTATGGTCAGTGGCAGAGCCAGAAATAGAACCCGGAGTCCTAGTGCTCTAGCCATTAGACTCCACTCAACCTGCACCTACAGCCACCCAGACCTGGCGTGCAGCAGGGAGCCCCAAGACAACCAGTGACCCTGCAACAAAACTTCAGGGCTGTTTCTGGTTTTCTTAAAGGACCCCATGGATCTCCATTTGGGGCCAGCAGGGAAAGTTGCCCCAGTGCACTTCCCTCAACACACAGATTACTGCCCCCCCCCAGCCACTTGCTCAGAATATAGTCTCCCTAAAAACAGTAGGGCAGGGAATCTAGCAGAGCCCCAGTAAATTCTGTGAAGAGATGATCTGATTCCACACCCCTTGCTCTCCCCATGTCGGAGCCTCTCCCCAGCCCCATAGCTAGGTTCCACTCTGAACTCAAGACGCTACTTAGCCCCAACAGCTCTCTGGGGAGATGGCACTGGCACCAGCTTTGATCAGCAAGAACAGGCAGCCCGCACCCCTGCGAGTGGCCACCAGGCTGAGACTGGCATAGCCCCTGCCTGATGCCCTCAGTATTCTAGCAACATGTGGAAGCACAGCTAGAGCACATGAGGCTGGGATAACAGTGGGGAAACCCTGGAGGGGGGGGGCGGAGAGGTCCTGGTTAGGCAGGTGGGATGGTGGGAGGTACTGCTGCAAGACTGGTCTTTTGCCTCCATGGACCTGGGTGTGAATGTAGGCACTGGCCACTCCTGACAAGCGCTGGGCCAGAGGAGGTGCATCTGGGGCAGGAAAGACAAAAAATGGAGTTTGACACAGTAGAAGGTGCTGCAGGTTGAGACCGAGACGCATCAGCAGTGGAGCCAGGGGTGCCAGTGGGTCAGGACTGAGGAGCAGCAGTGAATTGGCTCAGCAAGCCCCACTCCTGGTTCTCTCCTCAGGGAGGCCAGTGGGTAGGAAGCCCCACAGGACCCGTCTCCAAAGCAGCAGAGATCAGAGACGAAGCAGCAGCATCCAGAGCCCTGGGAAGCAAGGGGGAGGGGAGGGAGCATAAGGCCAGATGTGGGGGAGGAGGAGGAGTCGATGCCCATATTCCTCCCAGAGCCTTCTCCCAAGGCAATTTCCTGCCTCCAGGTGGAGACAGCAGCTCATGAGGCAGCCCCAGCCAGAGGCGCTGCTGGGACCAAGTCCCATGAAGCCAAGAGAGAGAACCTGGCTCCTCAGGCCCCATGATCTAGACCAGCAGAAGCCCCTTCTCCCCCAGACACAAGCAAGGAAACGTCTTGTGCCTAAAGTCCCCAGTGTTCACTTCCCTCCCTGCCTGCCAGGCAGCTCTGGTGCCTCATGTTCCATTCTGGGCAGGGAGAGAAACAGGCAACCCAATAAAACAGGCCTACAGCAATTCACCTGCACCTCCAGGCTGGACATAGATGGAGCACATCTCCCCTACCACCTTCCAATCTCCAAATTCTGCCACCAGTGCTTCCTTACCCTTCAGCTCTGCCCCCATCTCCGAAAGATACCAGGGGCACAGCTGGCACTGGGGGGCAGGGATTGACAGGCGAGATCTTTAAGTCAGACACGGGGGGATGCTGAACACAGAAGCTAGGCGGTTTCTAAGGGAAGGGAGGCTGAATTCACCACCAGGGCCTCAACCACTGAAGGTGCAGATAGATGGGTGGCACAAACTCCCCTCCCCTCCCCGCTTGGAACCAGGCTGACACTTGACAAATTCACTCCAGGAAGAGGCCACCAAGCAACTCGCAGCAAAGATGATGGCACCTGGAGGGGAAAGGCCCCATGTCCCATTCCTCGTCCCTGAGCCAGCCAGTCCCCCCACCCTGGGGCCAGACCTGAGCCAGGGCCCCCTAGAGGAGAAAGCCATTCAGTCCCACTCCCTCCTTGGTCTCACCTAAGCCCCAGTGACAGCCCCATGCAGCTAGCAGCACCAGCCTCCAGGCAACTCTGAACAGAGAAGCCTACAGGGCTGGGATTGCAGAGTGGGGGTGAAGACGTGATCTGTGGAAGGCCCAAGGGATCCCCCGACACGGGTGGCAGACATGTGGGTAGCCAAATCCCATACTGTGTTTTTAAACCTCTGGAGCTTAGCGAGCTTCTTGCTATTGCAGAGCTGAGCTCACATATGCACGGAGCTCTGCTGAGACCCCTCTATCACGACCCACAGCTCCTCTCCTACTCTAGCCCAGGGCTTCTTAGCAGATGTGGAGCTTGCCAAGCCAATCTGTGGCAAAGCCCTCAGCCCACCATCCAATCTGGTCAGAGGGCAGTCGCCAGCGAGTTATGACACAGTCTGACTTTGGCCACAGCATGGGGGATCCTCTTGCTGGCCCCAAGGCCTAAGATCGGCTGCACACTGATCCTGGCCTGCTTGAAGTTGACTCGTAAGGGCATCATGGCAAATCAAACCCAGGTATACGCGTGGCCAGGTCAGTTATACCAGACTGGTGTCTGACATCAGCTGCAAACTGTTCTTCACATTGACTTGCAGCCCCCCTTCTATTACAGCCCTGGGCTCACACACAACTGCCCCCCAGCCACTGAGAGCGCCAGTGGGTATCTGGAAAGGTTCCCAGGGAGACACTCAGCATCAATTTGGCTGCTGGCTCCAAAAGGCACTTAGAGAAACCAAGCAAACACCCAGCATTGTACTAAGGGGGGTGGGGGTTGGGAGTCAGGCTTCTATTCCCAGCTCCGAGAGGAGAGTGGGGTCCAATGGTTACAGTGGGGGGGGGTTGGGACTCGAGGCTTCTAGAGTTCTATCCCCAGCTCAGGAAGTGAAATCTAGATACTAGGCCAGACTAGATGGGCCCATGGGTCTGATGCAACATGACAGCTTGAACACCTGACAACCACTAGATGACCAGGGAGCAGTTGCCCCTATAAGCGGTGACCCCTATGGGACACCTCCCTGCCCATGGGGGCCTGCCCCCCACTAAGGACTTGAATGATGGTGCGACACACCAAAAGATCCTCCCCCATCCCCAGGTCTGGTACCAGGGCTCCTCCCAAGTCCTAACCCCTATGGGATGCTAAGGTGATTGGGACTGTCTAGCAGGCCAGGGGCTGGAGACTCCCAAAGAAGTAAGGAAGAAGAAGGTTTGAATTAAGGGCATGGAGGGCTCAAGGAGCTACCAGTGCTGTTAGGGGAGGCATTAGCAGGGCATCAGCGTCACACCCCTGCCATTGCAGACCGGAAACTAACAGGATAGGGCCAGCCCTGCTCTGTGTCCCAAGTGCACTGGCTGTGCAGTGCAGCCACATGTCCTGCTTGGAGCCAGGCTGGGACCTGGCAAATTCATCTCATGCTGTGGGCAACCAAATGGGCATCGAGGTCAGTGATGTCCCAGTAACTCAGCCTAGATGGGAACTGGTGCCCATATCCCATTCCCCATCCCCTGAGAAGCCAGTCCCCCTCCCTGTGGTTGGTTCTAAGCCAGTCCTCATGGGCTGCCTCATTTCCCAGGGGTCTGTTGTGCCATGCAGGGTGGCTGAGGCACTGGGCCCAGATGGACCAAGGGAAGAGGGAGGGTGTGGTGACTAAGGGGTTGCAGCCTCTTCCCTCTTTGCAGGAGCAGGCAGGGAACACATCACAGCAGACCCAAACTCAGACCAGCCTGGGGATAGGGGGGAAGAAGAGAACTGCAACCAGCGTTGCCAAGTAACCCCACCACAAGCCAAGAACTACCACACAGCCCAACAACAAAAAACCAGGCCCAGAGCTCCCATGTGACCCACCACCAAACCAGGGAGACCCTCCAACAAACCTGGCCTAGCTCCACTAAGGGACCTACAGCACAGTTAGCAGTAGCCCCCAGGATTCCCAAGAGACCCTACAATAACAAAGCCCAACACTCACAGGCAACCCTACAAAAGCAAAGCCAGGCTTGGTGCTCCCAAAAAGACACTGCCATAACAAACCCAGTACAGACAGCACCAGGAATCCTAGAAAACCCGACATTAACAAAGCCCAAGATCAGTTAGCCCCAGAGCATCCAG
This sequence comes from Dermochelys coriacea, assembly GCF_009764565.3. Lineage (NCBI taxonomy): Eukaryota > Metazoa > Chordata > Testudines > Dermochelyidae > Dermochelys > Dermochelys coriacea. The sequence continues at coordinate 32,569,422 of NC_050074.1, forward strand.
GTGACCCCTGTGCAGGGTGACACAGGGGTTGAAGTGCTGTTTGGAATCAAGGGAAAGTGGGGCTAAGCAGTGCAGACAGGAAATAAGGGTCTCATGCTCACACTGAGCATTCCCTGATCTGCTGTATGGGACAAGCCCTGTGCAAATATCCGTGTGTCATCCCTTGAGCAGATAGGGTAGAAATCCCCACCTCTCAGAGATGGGGGAAACTGAGGTACAGAGGGCACTTGTCCAGAGCTGAAGAGAATCCAGGAATCCTGACTCCTAACCCCCTTCTCCCACAACTAGACCTCACTCCCTGCCCAGATCTGGGACAGAACCCAGGAGTCCCACTCCCAACCCCACCAGCTGTGCGACACTCACCTTTCAGCAAGGGCAGGGGTGTCAGCTCCTGTTGGTTGCTCTGATACCGGAATTGTGATGAGCTGTGAGAGCGGCGCTGACGGGAGCGGCGCAGGGAGCGCCGGGAGAAACCGTCCACTTTATCAGGCGGGGGGACAGGCGACATCCCTGGGGATGAGGGGCTGGTGGGGGTGCCAGCGGGGGGCAGCTTGGTCTCCATGTTCGCAGGTGGAGGCAGCTATCAGAGCTACTTGGCTCCTCTCCTCCAATAGACAGGGCCACTCTGGCTAAGCCAAGAGGATGCTGGGTAAAGCAGTGCCCGTTAGCACTCTGGAGAGGTGTCCAACATGGCAGGAATAAAAGCTACTCGCATCCTCAGCATGCACCCCATGGCAAGAGGGCAGCACGTATCCAACACAGCTCCCCTTTGCACTCCGGGGCAGGGTGCAGGTGATCGTCAAGTTTCCAATTCCCAAGAGGATTCCAGGCCTGGAGCCTTACTTTAGGTCTACAGGTACATTCAAAGTTTCAGACCCAACGAGACACCTGCTTTGGCATGAATCACTGCAGGGGGGTATTCTCCCCCACACACAAACACCTGTCCCACACTTGGTTACAATGTAAGGGATGGGGGATCACCTATTTATTCCAGGGGCAGCTCGATGCAGAGGATGAGTTCGGCTGAAATCCAGGCAGTTCCTCAAGCATGGGTTAAAGTAAGTTCCTGGTGCATTTGGAAAGCGAAGTGTTTTTACTCTGAATCCCAAGTTTCTCTTCCCCACATGTCTCCAAGGGGGAATGAATCAGGCAGCTCAGTTCAGACACCTCTCCCCCCAGTCGTGATCCTGATGAATCAGAAGCCAACGAGGATTTGAAACCAGCTCCCTCCAAACTTTGGTGATTGTAGAATAAATGTTAGGGGGCAATTCTAGCAGCAAAACCCCTATCCCTTTTTGCAAACCCTTAAGTATTAGTGCATTCAATGCCAACCCAGGCTGTGCTCTCTCTGATTTAAGACTGGATTTTAGAAGACCAAAGATGGTTTGTAAACCATCTCTTCCAAAACTAAAGACATTTCCCTAAGTTCATTTGCTTTCAGCTTCCTCCAACCCCAAGCCAAAGCAATGATGCAACACCAACCCCTGAATTTAGCAGCAATGTAGTAAATTGCACACACCAATCTGACCTGCCACCCCCATCCAAGCAGCAAAAACTTTACAAAGGGGGAAGTTGCTAAATAACACAGACTGCAGGTCCCCCCCGTGATCACTATGGGGAAGATAAATGTAAACGCTTTTTACAGCACTGTGCCCATAGCTACCCAGCTTGTTTTGCAAACTAAATGGAAGACTTTACCCTTAAAAAAAAATCAGACCCATGCACCAAACAAACAACACACACACACACACACACACTATCTTTCATTCACTGGCAAAGCTTATGGCTTAAGGATGCTGTAAGTAGCTCAATCCCCTCTTCCTTCTACCTAGGCAGCTTCTGTCCCTTTGGAGAGAGCCAAGCCACAATAGTTAAGCCAAAACGTAACAGAGCTAGGATTTCACACACACACAAAAATGTAACCCTACTATAAAAAATTGGAAGGAGATTCCAGTCTCTCTCTGAAACGGACAGGATCCGAGGGTCAGAATGGAAGGAGGAAATCTGTGTCCTTGGAGGGGAAAAAGGCAGGTCACCAGTCATATAATCATCTCCAACAGGGTCACCTGCTGTAGGTTTGGGGAGCACAGGGGGGAGATAGCCACCAATGAAGCGGATGGGTCATTCTGCACAAAGTTGCATCCCCCAACCTATGGCCAGATGCACTGAAAGCAAGAGATCTCTGTGCAGGGGGGGAAAGACTGGGGGTCACTCCCGCACCTGCTCCCCTCCCTGCTGCCTTCCTCAGGTGGCAGGGTCAGGACTCTGGACTCATCTTACCATGGCTCCCTCCCCAACGCTCTGCCCTGCTGCGAAGCTCGTAAACAGTCAAGCAAATTGAATAAATAGCAGCCCCCGTTGCGAAGCCTGCCCCTGTTGCAATGCAGAGACCGAGGCCTCCTCCCTTCTTGTCCCGCTCCCACCCTCCCCAGAGGCAAGTGCAACCGGGGCTTGCAAAAACAACCCGAGGCCCCCTCCCCGCAACGCAGTGGGGAAGCTAAGGTGAGGCGCGCGGCTCGTCTCCTCTTCCTGGGGGCTGCCCCGCCGGGGATGCCTGCAGCCTCATGGACCAGCTCCCCCGCCGCTCTGCAGCTCGGCCTGTGCGGATCCAGGGAGCAGCCGATGGCTTGGGGCCGAGGTCAGGGGCTTGGCTGCAGCAGCTCCCCAGCTCGGTGCACGGGATCCCGGCCCAGGCCGCGCCAACCCCCTGGTCCCGCAAGGCCCCAGCCAGCAGCCTCCCCTGCCTCTCTTTGATGCTGCACCGTTCATTAGGCTGACATTAAGTAACCTCTCGGGGCCACGTGACGCCCTTCCGGCCAACCCATTGGTCCATTAAAAATAGAATCTGCGTCATTGCTGTAGGATGATGTCACCCCCAGCGGCCATTGGCTGGGCCGAGAGCAGGACTCGGCCCAGTTTTAAAGGCACAGGGCGTTCCCGGCTGGACTGGGTGGCGCTCAGCTGGTAGCGCTCAGTTGCACTAGGGGTTGCTCCTACGGTTCACACCTTTTGCACCTCCAAGAGCTGCTCGCTCTGTTGCTTGCACGAGGAATTGCCCATATTGGTGCACCAGGGTGTTGCTCAAGTGGCAGGACTGCAGCTGCCACCGGGGCCCATTTGCACAGGGGGCACCAGGAGCTGTGCCGCTGCACTGGGAACTGCTCACACGTTTGCACTAGGGGTCGCTCAGTTATTCCAGGAGTTGCTTGCCTCGTTGCAGGAGGCATTGTTCACACATGCCGGCAGAGCTCTTCACACAGTTGTAGTGTCACTTGCAGCTCTCACAGTATTGCACGGGGACATTCCCAGAACAGAGTGCGTGCAAGGTTTCTGATGGCTTCAAGCCAGGCATGTAAGGAGGTTTCGGCCTTGCAGTCGGAAAGCGCCCGTCTCCAGCGCTGTGAACATTAGCATTAATCATTTGAATCTGACATAATTACAACCTCATTTCCTCTGCGTTACTCCAACAGGGGCTTTCAAAACAAATGACAAGGGAGATTGGAGACCAGAGCCAGAGATGGAATAAAGGGATCTCAGTTCCAGCTGGTGAGGCTGGACAATTGCATCTCATGGGGGGTCCACCCACCAACCCCAAGAAATCCTGCACTACCATCTTTAGAACAAACCAGAAATCATCCAGGGCAAAATTGCATCTCAAATGCAGGAAGGAGTGCGTGGGATTTTTTAGTGGATTAGAGCAGGAGGACCTAGGGGTTCTAGTCCTGGCACTGGGAGGGGAGAGTAGTCTAGTGGGCTACAGCAGGGAGTGAGAGTTGATTGTTGTGGGAGTGGAGCAGGGTCTCAAACAGTAGGACCAGAGGCATTCTACATTCCTGGCTTTGCCAGTGCCTCAGTTTCTCCCCTCTGTAGAAGGGGGATAATAGCACTTGCAGGAGGCTGGCAAACCTTTACTAATGAATTGTCATTGTGTGCTTTGAGAGCACCTGGCAGAGTGCTATGTACTGTATTCCTTTGTAGTGGTTATGATACACCATGGGTGTTAGAACAGTTATTAGTGGAACCATGGCTAACAATGCCTCCCTTCCCAATGTTTATTTGCATAAATACTGCAACCCCAGAACTTTTGGGTTCAGACCAAATCCACTCCAAAATAAGACACCTGATTGTCAGGGGCTGTGTTATTGCTGCTTGCAGGAGCATGCCACTCTAAATGGTTAAATCAGCATCCTGTCGCTTTGCAGCATGGGAGTTGTAGGCAGAGGGTGCATGACAGGGACTCTAGCCTATCCTGCTGCTTCTCCTTCTTACTCTGTAGCCCAACCCTAACCTCCTGGATCTGTAATGGCTGCTTCTAGATATGTAGTGAGTGGGCCAGGCCTGCTCTTAAAGGGGCCTAGGGAGGTTTAGTGATGGGTTCCTCTCTAGTGGGGAATGGAAAATGCAGTTCTGCACAGCTGTTGCCATGCTGCTGCCTTGCACTGGGAAGGATTGTCCTGGACTGTACTGCACACGAATGGGAGTCATGAGCTGCGCCAAACTTGGAGGATGTGTTGCACTGAATTACATTGCACTGATGTGCAACACACCAAAGAAAACTGCATTAAAGCTGGCGTGACAGCACAGAATTGCATTGCATTCAGCTGAATTGTCTCAATCTGGAGTACAGTTAATTTCATTGGAATTCACACAGGGCCAAATTCTCCTCCGCATGACTCTGTACGATCTCAGTGATGTCACTGCATCCATTCCATGGAAGTTTTTTGTGTCATTCCAATATACTGGCCTTTAAGGGTATAGTTTGGGAGGCCATATACCCTGATTCCATGTGTCTGGGGACAGCAGATGAAGACTGGAAAAATAATGGAAGTGACCATTAGGAAAGAGGAAGTTGGTCCTGGGGAGCAGTTAGTGTCTGGGAGGGTGTGACAGGTTCCCCGGATGCAACCTGGATCTAGGGTACTCGGGCATACTAACCTAGGCTCCCTCTCACATGTAGTGCTGTGACAAGCTAAAACCTCTCCAGGTACTGCACTTACACAGCCACCCACAGGCAGGGACACACCCTGCTGAGTTATATGAATGCTTTTCCTAGCCACTCATCAACTAACAATCGAGAGGCTCCAGTCAATTCCCCCAGCTCCCCAGCCTAGGACCCCAGGGCTGTACTGTCTTGTCCTGGTCAGAAGCCTGATAGTGTAAGTTTATTACACAGCCTGCCCCGCTCTCAATGTGGAGAGGACATGCATTAGCTTTTGTTCACTGAGCAGATTTCCCAAGCACTTCAACCAAAACACACTGTTTAAGGTAAAATATAAACAGATTGATTTACTACAAAAAGATAGATTTTACGTGATTATAAGTAGTAAGCGTACAAACCAACGTTGGTTACCTAAGAAATAAAAGTATAATCGCAATCTGAGCTCTATAAACTAGTCAAGATTTGAATCAAGCAGTGTCTCACCCTGATGGTATAGTTCCTTAATACACAAGCTGGGGTTCTCCTTTCCAGGTGGGACCATCCCCCAGTTCAGTCTTTGTTTTCTGGACATGTTTTCAGGTGTTGAATTGTAGGGGAAGTGAGGCCAAGTGATGATGTCACTTCCCCTTTTTTATAGTTTCTTCCATCTTGCTGGAAAGACCCTTTGCTATGAAGTGAGTCAAGTAGTGTCCATTGTCTACATGCTCTCTCTGAGAGGTCTCCATTGTATACAGTTCCTGGGATAGTCCTTGGTAGTGTGGATTCTCCTTAATAAGTCATCAACATTTTCTGGCTTCTCCACTGTTGTACCTGAAAGGCTGGTTGGGGGTGTTTCCAACTTCACAACACATTTCAGTAACACACACATAGCAAAACTTAATAACTTCCCATACAATGATAACACATACAATCCAACAGGATATTAATGTTCAACAGGTCAAGACTTTTAGAATGATACCTTACGAGGCATATTTTCTACAAAACATATAATAATCATATCACCATGGTAAATATGGGGGTGTCAGGGTATTGCTTTGGGGTACAGAGTGCCACAAAGGGGAAAGGTATTGGGCCATCCAAAACCATTATTTCTTGAATGGCCAAGGACCAGGAGCTTTGAAGAATGGACACAGCAATGCTCCACTCTCTTCCATCCAGCACAGACAAGGTTTGGAGTTTAGACCCACCTGGGGAGGATCAGGAAACTGAACAGTGGCCAGATGACTCAAGAGGAAGCTCCAAGCCCAGTAAAGTGGGGAGCTGCTCAGATGGAGAGGAAGAGCTCAGCTGGGTCACAGCCCCAGTGGGGAGAGCTTATGAAACCCCTAAATCTGAGGGCAGGCCAAGCAGACCAGGACTGAAATTGCTCAGTCCCAAGAAGGAGGGCCGGGAAGTCCTGAACTTAAAGAGGGTAGCTGGTTAATTTGAATTAATTAGCCCTAAGAAAGGGGAAATACGGTTCTTAAAGACTCTGGGTATAACTGGATTATTCTTAGTACATATAGGGAAACTGAGGCAGGGTGCCTGAAGGGCTGTCCTAGGCCACAAGGGGGTGCTATGAGACAGCATCCACATATAGCTTTGAACCTGCGAGCTACCAGGCACCCTCAACTACTCAGCTCCCTAAAGGATCAAGCCCTAAATGAGAAAAGCATTTTGGCTCTGTGTTATGTTGCAATTGCGTTGAAGCAGACAGCACTCTGCTGCATTTCATTTCACTGGCTGCAATTGCATGCAGTGCACAGCATCTCCTTGAAATGCAAGGGGCTGCACTGCACTAGAGGGACAGGAGAAGTAGTGTAGCCCTTGAATTGAGATGGAGGCTGTCACATTAAATTGCACCATGTTGCAGTGTGTTGGAGTAGGTCACATGGAGTAGAATTGCATTAGGAGACTCTTAGAAGTGGGATAGCTGACTGGAGGGGCTGTGGGTGAAACCAGTGGCGGCAGTGAGGGGGGAATAGCTGACTGGAGGGGCCCATGGGTGTGACCGGGGTGGCAGGGATGGGGGATAGCTGACTGGGGGGGCCCATGGGTGTGACTAGGGATGGCAGGGAAGTAGATATGGGGCTGGAGGGGCCCGTGGGCCTGACATAGCACTGCCTGGGGATACACATTGAATCCCACTTTCTAGGGCTACAGAACAGTTCCCCCTTGTCTTGGGGCCCCAGCCCTGGGCTGGGTTGTGGAGTTAGGGCAGGTCCTCCACACAGAGCCAGCCCTGGCTGCCACCAAGCTGGGTCCACACCATGGCTTTATCTGTGGCTGAACTTGTCTCCAGCAAGGAGGGAGGTGCTGTGGGCTGAGCTGAGCAGGGATTTGGGGCTCCTAAGTGTCTTATGGCTAATGGATGAGGGAGGTGAAGGGAGAGTGGTCAGGCCAGAGGATAGAGATAGCACAGGGGCTGGTGGGTGGCTGGGCCCCACCGGGCAAGGCAGTGGAGTAGTGCAGGGGGGCTGCAGGAGGGGGGCAAGTGCTGTGTCCCCCCAAACTCCCCATCCCCTGAGCTAGAGCAGCCCCCTGCTGAGACTCTGACAGCAAGGTCACCTCTGTTCCAGACACCCCCACCTCACACCATCCTTGCTGTCCCTCCCCCATTGTTGCTGCTGGAGCCCCCCACCCCATTCCTCCAATCTCCAGCACCCACGGTGAGAGCATCGCTTTGTGAACCTAGTGACTGCTTCACATGCGCATACACACATGTGCACACACTCAGACATACATGTATACACATGTGCATATGCACATGTGTGTGCACGCACATGGGAACTCCCACATACATGCTGCTGTGCCTACCAGGGGGCAGCTGGTGCGGGTGGGAATTGTTGCCACAGTGGGATGGTTAAATGGGTGGAGAGGGTGTCCTCTGGGATACGTGGGGACTACAGGGTGCTGGTAACCCAGCCCAGCTCTGGGCCTAGCTCAGAGGGACAGGGAGAGGGTATTGCAGGGTGCAATGCCAGGGGCAGACAGGTAAGCCCTGGGCACCTGCCATGGAGAGGCTCAGGGGTGAGGCTGGGTGTGTGGGTGGAATGAGATATACCAGCCCTTGCCAGAGGATTTGTGGGCCAGTCCCGTCCTAGCATGTGATGTATCTATGGCACGTCTCAGCCTCTCTCCCTGGAGCTGGATTCCTGCTGGGGACTGCCCCCTTCAGTGTGTGATGAGTTTGCCTGGTCTCAATCCATCTGCCCCCCTCTCTCTACCCACCGTGGGGCTAGCTCTTTGGCCCCTTGCTTAGCACCACTAACACTGTGACATTCGGAGGCTGATATTGAGGGGGACCCCCCCATAGGTGAACCCCTCTCCCTCTCATTGCGAAACAAGGGGGTTTGGCCGGATGAGAAGTGGATGCATGGACCAGGCTGTGGAGGCCAAACTTCAGCAATAGGTGACTGAGTAGCGGAACTGAAGGCACCAAATTGGGGGTCAGGGGAGTGATCTTGATTCCCAGAGGAAATGGGTTGGTGTGTGAATCCAGTAGGAGGGTAATGATTAACCCTAAATGTGCTGCTCTGATGTAAGAAGGGGGGATTGGGCCTCACACCTGGGGGAGGTGGCCAGACCCAATCCCCTTGGATCAAGGATGTGGGGCGGGGGATAGGAAGAAAAGTTGTTTGCTGGGTGGATGTGTCTTTAAAGGGATGATGTGAGGTGAAGGGGGTGTGGAGGAGATAGAAGAGGGTTATGGGGTTTAGAAGGCTAAAGGGGCAGAGATGTAGAAAGGTAAATGAGGGCAAAGCCAGGACTCCTGGCAGGGGCTGAGACTTGACTCAGCTTGTTGCACATGTGAGGCACATTGGCAAAGGTTCCCCCACCCCACCCAGGAGAGATGGGTGTGGGGAGCAGAGATGGGCAGGTCACCCCAGAATTGTCTCACTCTGCATCATTAGTAACACTCTTGACTGGGTCTGTGACTAGTGCCAGCTTGTTGTGGGATGAGCCAGTGCTGGGTGCAGTGCCAGTGTCTGCTCTCCAGTGCCTGGGGCAGAACCAGTGCCCGGTCCCCAGTGCCAGGGCAGAGGCAGTGCCTGGTCCCCAGTGGCTGTGCCCAGTCTGGCGCCAGCCTTCTCTCTTCAATCCCAGCCCTGGATCCCAGTTCCCAATCTCCAGTGCCCACTACCCCGTGCCTGTATGCCAGCTTCCTCCTTGTTAGCAGCTGCCTCTAATTGTGGGGAGAAGAGGGGAGGGCACTCTGGGTTAGCAGCATAACATGGCAGGAGTCAATCGTTAACCTCTCTCCCCACCTTCCCCTCTGCTCCGTATATAAGGCATCCAGGAACTGGGAAAAGCTGCTCCTTAAGGGAACCTGTGCCCATCTCTCCCTGCGGGTGCCTGTGTCTGTCTCTCCCTTGAGGCGCCCGTCTCTCCCTGCAGTCACCCCAGGAGGGGCTTGTGCCCATCTCCCCCACCATCTGGTGTCCCTGCCACCCCCCCAGCCATGGCCTTTGGAGACCTCCTAGAGAAGGTGGGCAGTGCAGGTCCCTTCCAGCTCCTCTGTGTCCTGCTGCTCACTGCACCTGCTCTCCTCATTGCCAGCCACAACCTGGTGCAGAACTTCAGTGCTGTCTCCCCTGAGCACCAGTGCTGCCCCCTGCCACCAGGCACCAATGCCAGCTGGGTGGGCAACAGCACTGCAGCTCATGGGGGGCTCTCCCTGGACCCAAGCCCAGAGCAGTACTGTCGCTTGGCGGGCATCCATGGGCAGCATCCAAGACCCAATGGTTTCCTGGGCAGGGAAAGTGAGACAGAGCCCTGCCGGGATGGGTGGTACTACGACCGCAGCACCTTCTCCTCCACCATCGTTACTGAGGTATGGCTCATAGCCCCTTTTCTTCTCCGCTGCCCCAAGGCAGAGCCATGGAGTGGAGGCAGGGATGGGGGGACCCATGTAGGGGGAGGGGATAGAGTGAGGATTGTGGGGAGAGAGGGGAGGGGAGGTGGGGGATAAAGAGGGATGGGAACTGGGAGGACGGTAGGGGAGAGAGAGGATGGGGAGAGCTGGGGAGGGAGCCAGAGAAGGGTGTGGGGGAAGGTTGGGTGCTGGGGGATACATGGCTATGGAGTTCCAGTCCCCCAGGTCAAACCACTGACTGGGAGGGGGCCCCCTGGGGGTGCCACACCCTGTCTCTGTGGGCATTGACTCTCCGTCTGTCTGCCAGTGGGATCTGGTGTGTGATCTGGGCCCCCTCCCGGCGCTGGCACAGATGCTGTTCATGGCAGGGGTGCTGCTTGGAGCCCTCCTCTTCGGAGTCTTCTCGGACAGGTGGGTGAGGCGGGGGCGTCCCCTGAAACTAACATCCCCCACCCTGGATCAGATCCCCTCTCCCTGCTGCCCTGGCTCAGACCAATGGGTCCATCCAGCCCAGTATCCCCTCTACCCACCCACCCCTGGATCAGACCAATGGGCCCATCCAGCCCAGTGCCCCTCCGCCCACGCCGCCCTGGCTCAGATGCATGGTCCAATGCTAGGTCATTCCATGACGCATGGAAACACTCCCTGGGTTGAGAAGCACCCTACATTTGCAAGTGGTTTACCCCTCACTTGTCACTGGCCGGTTATTGATGCTCAGCTCCCCAGCACCACCTGTTAACCATGGGTTGTGGGTGTCAGCCCCGGCTGTCAGCGAAGACACGTCCGTAGCTGATCGGCGCTCAGCACTCAGCCAACAGGCGTTAGCAAGGGCTGGTTATTGACAAGGGGTCCCACCCTTTGCTGCTTCTGTTGTCCCAGCACTTGTACACACCCTGCATCCCTCCAGCCCCTGCACAGCTCCCTCTGCTGCATCCAGCCCCCTCTAGTTCAGGGACACGCTGCAAGCCCCCTACCACTGCCTCATGCCAGGGTCACCCATTGTCCCCCAGTGCCAGGGACTGTGGGCACACCCCCTTCCCCCCATGTTCCCTTATCTACCCTCCCCCATTGTTATTTGTCTGGGAGATGTCATTTCTGCCCCCCCCCCCCCCCGTTACACTCTGTTGGGAGGATTGGCAGAGCTGAGATGGAGTGCTGTCAAGTTGCTAGTTCATTAATTGATGCCCTCAACCAGTTTTTTGAACTCGGGTGCTTGAGGCTGTGGCTCTGCTAAAGTGCTGCTGGGGCTCCGGATACCCTCCATTTCCCTCTTCCAGTTGTGCCCAAATTCCCCATAGGGTTTTAGCAATTGGTGCCTGGAACATTCCCTGAAATTCTGGGCTGGATCAGACGCAGCACTCAAAGATTATCGTGTTGCAGACAGAGCGAGAAATGCCAGGGAATCAAGTGTATGGCCAAGCTTGGTTAGTTACAAGTTACTGGCTATCGATGATCAGGGATCAAGTGCTGGTCACTTGTTTCGATGATCAATTATTTACCAGTAATGATCAGTGAGCTGGGGCAGTTGCTGTTGATCAGTGATTATCAGCTGTCAGTTACTGACTCCAAACAATCACAGATGCCTGATGGAGTGCTGCAGTTTCCTGTGGCCGTGAGTACCGCAGGTGAACAGTCTGCCATGTGAGAGCTGTGTTGCTCTCTCTGGGGTCTTACTCTGAAAGCTCCCCTCTGTGATGCAGGTTTGGGCGGCGGGTCATCCTGCTGTGTTCTCTGCTGTTGGTGGCTGTCATGGGAACCGGGGCTGCCTTATCCTCAGATTTCCTCACCTATTGTGCCTTCCGCCTGCTGAGTGGGGTCGGTCTGTCTGGCTTCCTCCTCAACTACATCTGCCTCAGTGAGTATCCCCAGGGCAAGGGGAATGGGACAGGGCCTTTCTCCTCTAGGAGGCACCAGCTACAATCCAGTTCCAGGGCAGGGGGACCAACAAGCTTGTGGGGGGACAGGATACAGAGCTGTCTGCTCCACTGGGCACTGTCTCCAATCTGGCTCTAGAGTCGGGGCACTGGCTGGCTTCAGGGGGTGGAATATGAGGCCTTTCCTCTCCAACGGGCACTGGCTCCAATCCGGCCCCAGAGCAGAGGGACTGGCTGGCCTAAGAGGGTGAGGAATGGGATATGGGGCCCTTCCCCATAGTGGGCACCAGTTCCAATCCAGGTTAATGATGCCTAGGGACCTTCCCCATCCAGTGTCCCATTGCATAACATGCAATGAGTTTGCTATGTCTCAGCCCAGTTCCTAGCAGGAATATCTCAGCTGGCCCTAACTGTGGGAGGCTCGAATAGGGAGGCTGAAAGGGCTACAGAAATGAGCCTGCCCTGTCCCCAAGGCTGGCCTTGGCTGAGGCCCATGAGTGATGGGCGTGGGGAGGGGCTTGGTCTGAGAAAGGGGCTCAGGAGTCACCCCCCAGCTCAGATGTTTCATCCCTCTGCCCCTGCCCAGGTCTGGAATGGGTCCCCACCAAGTCCCGCGCCCTGGTGGTGACATGGCTGAGTTACTGCAGCACAGCAGGTCAGGTGGTGCTGGCTGGCCTGGCCTACATCATCCGGGACTGGCGCTGGCTGCAGCTGGCCATTTCCACCCCCTTCTTCATCTTCTTCCTCTGTGCCTGATGAGTCCCCTATCCTCAGAAGGGCCTTGGAGAGGAGTGGGGTCCAGTGGCGAGAGCAAGGGGCTGGGAGCCAGGACTCCTGGGTTATATCCCCTGCTCTGGGTGGGGAGTGGGGTCCAGTTGTGAGAGCAGGGGGCTGGGAGCCAGGACTCCTGGGTCCTACTCTCTGCTTTGGGAATGGAGTGGGGTCTAGTGGTAAGAGCAGGGGAGAGGACTGCGTTCTATTCCCAGCCTTGCCACTGCTTAACTCTGTGACCTTGGTGGGGGCAAATCACATCCCCCCATGCCTCAGTTTCCCCCTCCATAAAACAGGGGGCTGAAGAACTGACAGCAAAGCTCTTTGAGATTCCCCCAGGGATCAGCCCTGTCTGAGTGGAATCCTGGCTCCTCCCTTCTGCAGGTGGATCCCGGAGTCCGCACGCTGGCTCATTGTCAACCACAGGCCTGCAATGGCGCTGAGCAACCTGCAACGGGTGGCCCGGATCAACTGGAAGCAGCTGGCTGGGGACAGCATCTCCCCGGAGGTGAGCTGATACCCTTTGACCCCTAGGGGTACAGCATGTCCCAGCCCTGTTACCCAGCTGGAGCTGGCCCTGGCGAGGGGGATGAGAGGTCCTTGGGGAGGCCCCAGTTGGGTTGGCACCTGGCCCATTTCCTCACCTGCATGGATTCGGGAGCTGGGAAAGCTGAAAGGGGGCAGGGTCTTGTCCAGAGAGGAGCCCCCACCCCAAACACAGTGGGGGCAGCGAGGGGGGTGGAAGTTCCTTCGTGGGGCATGAAGATGGGGGGGCAAAGGCGTGAGGGCAAGAGGTGCATGTCACACGGGGCGAGGGCCTTAACCCATCTAGGGTTGAAAGGGCTTCATCTCTCCAGCCAGCCAGTCCTGTGCACACTCATGTGTCCGTCCCTTCCTCCCCCACATACCTGTCCATCCCTCCCTCCCCACACATACCCGTCCATCCCTCCCTCCCCCCCACACCCATCCTCGGTCCCTCCCCAAACATATCCATCCATCTCTCCTTACCCACACACACCCGTCCATCCCTCCCTCCCCAAACATATCATCCATCCCTCCCTCCCCACACACACCTGGCCTCTGTCCCTCCTTCCCCACAAACACCTGTCCATCCCTCCTTACCCACACACCCCCGTCCATCCCTCCCTCCCCACACACACTCGTCCTTGGTCCCTCCCCAAACATATCGTCCATCCCTCCTTACCCACACATACCCATCCATCTCTCCCTCCCCACACACACCCGTCCTCTGTTCCTCCCCAAACATATCATCCATCCCTCCTTACCCACACACACCCGTCCATCCCTCCCTCCCCACACACACCCGTCCTCTGTCCCTTCCCAAACATATCGTCCATCCCTCCCTCCCTACACACACCCGTCCTCTGTCCCTCCCTCCCTACACACACCCGTCCTCTGTCCCTCCTTCCCCACAAACACCTGTCCATCCCTCCCTCCCCACACACACACACGTCCATCCCTCCCTCCCCCACACACCCATCCTCGGTCCCTCCCCAAACATATTGTCCATCCCTCCTTACCCATACACACCCGTCCATCCCTCCCTCCCCACACACACCTGTCCTCGGTCCCTCCCCAAACATATCCATCCATCCCTCCCTCCCCACACACACCCTTCCTCTGTCCCTCCTTCCCCACAAACACCTGTCCATCCCTCCCTCCCTCCCACACCCGTCCATTCCTCCCTCCCCTCACACACACGTCCCTCCCTCTCTCCGGCCCATCCGTCCTTCCATCCCTCCCTCCCCACATGCACCTTTCCATCTATTCCTCCCCACACACAGCCGTCTGTCCCTCCATTCCTCAATCTGTTGCTCTGGGGCTGGCCCTCTCCCAACATTCAGGGCTGGGATTTGCCCCCTTCCCCCATTACCCTCTCCTAGTGCCCAGGCTCCCAGGGTAGATGCCAAGGCCAGAGGCCATGGTTGGGGTCTCGTGCTGAGCTCCTGCCTCCAGCCTCAGCCCTGCGAGGCTCCCAGCTGAGGCCAAGATGGGGGATGGGGCTCTGGGGCTGGCTAGGTCCTGGGCTGGGCGAGTGGGGCCAAGGGAAGGGGCGAGTCTGTGTGCAGCCTCCTCCTCGCCTGGGGCCCTGAGTGGCTGGGGCACTGCTGAGCCACCTTCTCTCTCCTAGATGGTGGAGAAGGTGGGGGGCAGCCTCCCTGGGAAAAGCACATGCTCCTGCCTGGGCCTCTTCCACACGCCGGCCATGAGACGCATCTCCTGCTGTCTTATGAGTGTCAGGTAAGGGCCCTCTGCCTGGCCAGCCTGGGGCTCAGAGCCTCCAGCACCAGGGAGTGACCCTTCCGCACCCCGGAGGGGATGGACAGAGCCATACATCTACCACGGGATAAGGGTACCTATCAGGGGACAGCTAGATGGTGCAGGGTGGAGGGGTAGTGTTGAACTGGATAGAAGGTCAGCTGTGGTGATAGACAGTTAAGGAAAAGAGGATCCATGGGGAGAGGGAGGGATGGATGGATAGTCGAACATCTAGGATTTAGTAATATGGATGGATGGACACAGATACATCTTCCTGGACCTAAGGAGGAGATGGAGGGACAGAGGTACTCAGGTATCCCTGTGAAGATGGGTGGATGGATGGATGAACACAGCTAAATCTCTGAGGAAAGGTGGAGGGATGGACAGAAGGACACATCTATGAGGATGGATGGGGAGGGATGGACACAGATGAATCTCAGAGGATGGACAGCAGAGGGATGGACACAGATGTATCTAAAAGGATGGACGGGGAGGGGTGGTCACAGATGTATCTAGGAGGATGGACGGGGAGGGGTGGACACAGATGTATCTAGGAGGATGGACAGAGGAGGGATGGACACAGATGTATCTAGGAGGATGGACAGGGGAGGGATGGACACAGATTTATCTAGGAGGATGTACGGGGGGAGGGATGGACAGGGAAGGGATGGACACAGATGTATCTAGGAGGATGGATGGGGGGAGGGATGGATACAGCCGTATATACGAGGATGGATGGGAGAGAGGTGGACACAGATGTATCTAGTGTAGTAAACCCAGGACAAACACTACAAACGGGGGGGGAGTGTAGTAATCAGTCCCAGAAGGTTAAAAGGCCCCTCCCTATCCACTGACGAGAGGTAACCATAGGTTAATAAGGTTCAGCTGAAAAGGGATTCCTAGAGAACCAATTAGGTTCAGCTGACTCCAACTGCTTGAGACCTTTTTAAACCCTCCACTGTTAGGAAAGGTGGTGGAGGAGTGAGAGAAACAGGGAAGCTGCCAGTAGGCTGTGTGCAGCAAGACACTGAACCTTTCCAGGAAGGGAGGCTGCATTCCCTCCCCAGAAGGGAAAGGAAAACATGCACAAGGGACTGACTGAGGAAAGATGTAGCCTGACCTTGTGCCACCTAGTCGGACTGCTTTGCCCAAACCTGTGTCTCCAAGGCTAAAAAGAACTGAGCCTGCTGAGGCGAACAAGGTACTTTGCCACACATGGTGTGAGCGGTGGGATAAGCGAGTGAGGCTCTGTGGCAAGCCATCTCAGGTCAGAGTAAATCACCCCAAAAAACAAACAAACAAATAAATGGAGGATGTAGTGAAGGCATTGGTACAGGCCACTGCGGCCCAACAAGAGGCTACCAGGGTACAGATGGCTGCCCAGCAGGAGCCAGTGTGAGTCCAGCAGGAGATAAACCAATTACTGATGAACCAGGCAGCCCAAGATCGAGCCACCCTGAATGAAGTGGTGAACCAGTTAAAAGCCCTGACCATGCTGAGGCATGGCCCCCCAGGGGGCCCAGCCGTTGCAGACAAGCAACTATTTACAGAAGATGACCGTGGACAATGACATCGAGGCATATCTCCTCGCCTTCGAGAGGACAATCCTGCAGGACGCCTGGCCCCAAGACCAGTGGGCAGGTATCCTGGCTCTGTTTCTGTGCAGGGAGGCCCAGAAGGCCTATTTTGACGACAACAGAAACAGCTATGGATTACTCCCAACTGAAGGCGGAGATCCTGGCAAGGTCAGGCGTGACGCCAGCCATAAGGGCCCAGCGCTTCCACAAGTGGAAATACCGGAACAACAAAGCACCGAGGTCCCAGCTATTTGACTTAATCCACCTCGCCCGGAAGTGGCTCCACCCCGAGAACAACGGCCCGGAGAAAATTGTGGAAATCCTAGTGTTGGACAGGTACATGAGGCGGTTGCTGCCGGACATACGAGGGTGGGTCTGCCAAAATGATCCCTCCTCCTATGATGAACTAGTTTCCCTCATAGAGAGACACCTAGCAGCCCAAGAAC
This sequence comes from Dermochelys coriacea, assembly GCF_009764565.3. Classification (NCBI taxonomy): domain Eukaryota; kingdom Metazoa; phylum Chordata; order Testudines; family Dermochelyidae; genus Dermochelys; species Dermochelys coriacea. Next base: position 32,586,164 of record NC_050074.1, read on the forward strand.
TTTCTCGGACCACCGGGGAGGAAGGCACCAGAATCGGAGACAAGTCTCTGCGCTGAGGCCCCAGTTTGCCATAGCGCCAGGCCGGACTATGGAGGGGAGGAAGGAGGCTGAAGAACAGCCGGAAGTCCCGGAGAGACTTGAGGACTGGGGGAGAAAGGCTCGGGGGGTAAAGCCCAACAGCCCAAAAAATAGGGGGCTACCCCAAGCCAGGTACTGATGTTATGCATGTGGCAAATTGCGGCATATCGCTGCCCAATGCCTGAATCTAGAAGAGCCCATGCAGTGCGAACTGGGAGATATAGGAGGACCATGTGATCTAATAAATCTAGTAGGGGTTGTGAAGGTCCCTCATAGATACACTCGCCCCGTTCAGATGAATTGTATAGAGACCACCGCGTTAGTGGACTCAGGAAGTGTGATCACGCTGGCCTCAGGAAATCTGGTTGGGCAAGACTAACTATCCTGGGCCAAGCGCTCAGGAATATCCTGTGTGCATGGGGATGTTAATTACTACCCGACCATCCCCGTAAAAATAGAAGTTCTCGGAAACCCCACTAAGGTGACGGTGGGAGTAGTTCCTTATCTCCCCTACCTAGTCTTCATCGGACAAGAATTCCCAGGATTTGATAGTCTACTCCCTGGAGAGGAGGCGGAAGGAAATAATGAATCCAGGATCCAGGAGATGGCCCCAATAGTTAACCCCCCCAGCCTTCCATGAATTTGCCCAGGATTTGTTCTCTCCGCCTGGAAAGCCCAGGAAGACTCGGAGGGAACGGAGGGCGGTTAAAATGAGGGGAAGGGAATGAATCTTGGCCCAGTACCAGAAATCTACGCTTGTAGGGAAAAGAGTTGGCCCAACGGACAGCGGGACTGGGCCGGAGATCGATGACCCTGTCACTGGACCTAGTTCCCCAAGGTTTTCCTTGAGTGGGAGAAGGAGGTAGATCCCCCTGAGTTTGGACAAATGGGGCCCTCTCTCAGGAATTTTGGACAGGATCAGGCCAATGATCCAATATACAACAGTAGGCTGGATATACAATGATTCAATATACAACAGTGCAGCAAGACACTGAACCTTTCCAGGAAGGGAGGCTGCATTCCCTCCCCAGAAGGGAAAGGAAAACAGGCACGAGGGACTGACTGAGGAAAGATGTAGCCTGACCTTGTGCTACCTAGACAGACTGCCTTGCCCAAACCTGTGTCTCCAAGGCTAAAAAGAACTGATCCTGCTGAGGCGAACAAGGAACTTTGCCACACTAGGAGGATGGACAGGGGAGGGGTGGACGCAGCTGTATCTAGGAGGATGGATGGGTTGTTTCTACCCCTGATGTCACAACCTGGCTGAGCTCTCCATGTTGCCTATGAGTCCTGCCCGGCCCTCTTACCCATCTCTGCTCTGCTCTGCAGCTTTTCTACCAACCTGGCCTACTTCGGGCTCTCCATGGACCTGCTAGCCTTTGGCCTGGACATCTTCCTGGTGCAGACATTCTTTGGGGCCATTGACATCCTGGCCAAGATGGCCTGTGCCCTGGCGCTGAGCTACTTTGGGCGCCGAGCCATCCAGGCCAGCTCCCTCATCCTGGCCGGAGTCTTTCTCCTGGGGAACATCCCTGTGCCCAGAGGTAAGGAGCCCCCTGGAGCTCCAGGTTCTCAGCCCATTCAGCTTCCAGCAGTGATGGGAGCCAGGTTGGTCCCACTGAGCTGGGAAGTGGGGGAAGCCCTTGTGACATGGCTCTGCCAAGAGTCTCCTGTCCCATGACCTTCAGGAAAGACGGCTCAGGGGTTAGAGTGGGAGGGTGGGGCTGGGAGTCAGGACTCCTGGGTTCTATCCCCAGTCCTGGAAGGGGACTGGGGTCTGGTGATTGGAACGGAGTGGGCTGCTGGGAGTCAGCTCTCCTGGATTCTATTCATGGCTCTGCCTTGGACAAGCCACTTCACCTGTGCAGCCCCATGCCTCATTTTTCCCACTGTGAAATGCTGCCGTGATACTTTGCATGGCTCATGTGGCAGCTGTGACATGGGACCGCAGTGACTAAAATCTGCACGGGGCTTTGTGATCTCCAGAAAGGTCAGTTCCACATCCCCATTTCTCCCCTCTCCAGAGATGCTGATGGTGCGACTGGCTCTGGTGGTGCTGGGAAAAGGATGCCTGGCTGCCTCCTCTGTCTGCTCCTACCTGTATGGGGGAGAGCTCTTCCCAACTGCTGTCAGGTAAAATCAGGACTGGGATTCCCCATCTCTCTGATTGTATAAACAACCCCTGTGCCCCTCCCCAGGGGCAGGTGCATCTCAGCACTGGGTGAGGGATCTCTGTATAAATAGCCCCTGTGACCCACCCCAGAGATGGCTGCCGCAGTGCCGGGCAAGGGCTCCCTGTAACAACAGCCTCTGTGCTCCACCCCAGAGGCAGCCTCATCTCTGTGCCGGGCATGTTATTATTGTTACAAGTCTCTCAGAGCATGCTGTGTCTGGCAGGCAGACAGGCACTGGCTTCACCACTGTGATGGCTCGTCTGGGTGGCATGGTGGCCCCGGTGGTGCTGGTGGCCGGGCAGCAATTTCCCTTCCTGCCGCTGGTGATATTCGGGGTGGCTCCCATCGTGTCCAGCATCGCGGCCTGCTTCCTGCCAGAGATGCACAATGTCCCCCTGCTGGACACCATAGAAGAGGTGGAGGACAGGTGTGACTCACAGGCTGCTGGGGTATATCTCCTGCTGCCCTTTCCCCCTGCAAACCTTTTCCTTGCTTGTCAATCCTTTCCCACCTGCCCTTTCCATCCTTTTCACACCCTCCCTCTTTTGTTCCAGAGCCAGGAGGAAAGGCGAGGAGACGCCCGCCAGGGAAACTGTGGCTCACATTGTCCACTCAACCAGGATCTGAGCAGCATTCCCTGCCACCCAAAACCCCCAGTCCTGGCCCCCCAATGCACAGGTGCAGGCTGCACCAAAAGGCCCACGTGAAAGGAGGAACCACCTGCTGTTCCCTTTGCAACTTAGGAATCAGCCCCCTTAAAGAGACAGGGCAAATGGGGGGTGGGGGATTCTGAGTTGTGTCACTGAGCTGCCCCACAGTGGGGGGCCCTACGCCTCACATGCAGGGAGCCTGTGGGGCATGGACAGAGCAGGGAGACACCTCCCTAAACAACTTTTCCAGGTGTGACTGTACCTGCTCCCCTTGCTGGTGTATATTGGCCTGACACCCGCTCCTCCCTCTGGTCCGGCAGGGCTGTCACTGGCCCGGGCTGTCACTGGCTCCCCCAGGTTTTGTGTATTGGCCTAACACTCGCTCCTTCCTTTGGCCTGGTTGGGCTGTGAACTGGCTTCTCCTGGTGATGTATATTGGCCTGACACCCACCCTGCTACAGCATCTGTGGCCCATTCATGAGATGCAGGTTTCTGTCCTGCTGCGAGCTGAGACCCAGCCAACAGATTTCATAGCTGCTGATGAGCGACTACCAAGCTGGGCTTGGATTGGATCCTGTGGCTGAACTGATGCTCTTGGGGCAAATTGAGCAGAGTGGGGAGAAGGGCCTGGGGGCTCTGAAGGTGTCGATGGCTCCCCATTAGGTGCAGGGGGCTGGGGGCAGCTAGTAGCTCAGCTAGGCTGTACAGGAGGTGGGGCGGTTGGATCCAATCTGTAACATTCACCAATGGGGCTGGAGTTTGGAGTGACCCCTCTCTGTGGGGTATGAGCCCCCAGGCAGCAGGGACAGGATCTGTGTGTGTGTGGGGGTGCCTAGGTGAGATTTCCTGCACTCGTTCCTGTGGTCTTCTGTACATTTTGTAAATAAATCAGCCACACTAAAAAATTCCCCTTGCTCCATGTCCTTGATCCCTGCACACCAACCACCCCATAGAGTCAGGGCTGGAGCTCCTCTGGAAACGGGCGGGGAGCATGTTTCTCTCTCCAGAAAGTGTTGATATTTTCAGCAAAAATCTAATTATTTGGATTCTGAAATGCCACTGCAGTGCCTTGTGGAAGATATAGTTTGGCAGCCTCCTGCTCCTGCCTTCTCTGTGAGATGGGTGCCCTGGTAACTACATCTCCCATGATGCACCATGATCTCCCCTCTTGTAGATGGGAAGGGAATGCATTTTGGGAATCCCTGACTGGTGCATCATGGGAAATGTAGTTTGAGTGCCTCATTCTCCTCTAGACTGGGCTCCCTGGATAGACTGCATTTTCCCATGATTCACCACACTCTCCCCACATGGAGGTGATGCGGGTCAGAGCCAGGCAGGCTACTGCACGGGTACTGGGGACCATGTGCATAGCAGTTTCCACACCTAAAGAAGCTATGTCAAGTGATGGCTACTAGCAGAAGGGAGAAGGGTGTCTGGTGATATGAGCACCCCTGTATTACCCCTGTGCTGTGGTAGGAGATCCTAGGGGGAAGACTGGAGGGGACAATCTAGCCCTGGATACCAGGTGAATCTCCTGTTCTGATCATCCCAGACAGTAATCACCAATCTATGTGGATTAGCAGGGCTGCCGAGAGGGGCACTCCAGTGGTGGATGGGTGTAGAGCTAGGGAGGGGTAGGTTGGGGGCACCCAGGGATGGTGGGTGGAGGGGCAGAGGGGGTGCCCCAGTGGCTGGGGTAAGGCAGAGAAGAGGGATGTGCAGTGATAGATCAACAGACCCACAGTTTAGGCTGCAGGGGAAGATGAGAAGTGCATGTGGGTCTTATCCAGGATGATTTCAGATGATCTCCCAAGTTTTCTATTGGGCTGGCCCTGAACTGGAAGATCTCCTTGGGCTGGTGCCTGCAGGGGCATTCCTGGCCCAGATCCCTCCTGGGGGTACAGGAAGGGCCCCCTGCCTGCAGAGATACTGCACTCCCCTCACCCCCATACACACACCCAGGGCTGCCATCTGGAGAAATAATGTGACCAGCTGAGTGCTGTGGATGCAAAGCAGAGCAGAGCGCCAAAAGAAGCGAAGCAGCGGTGGCCTGCCACACAGGAACAGAGCTCCAAGCTGCTCGGCAGCATGCGGGCTGGCCGATAGGGCAATGACTTGAACAAAAGGGGCCACTGATGTGGAGTGCCCAATGTGACACCCTGGCACCCCAATATTCACCACTGTCATGTAATTAGGATATGTTTTGTACAAAGTAAGCCTTGTGAGATATCGTTCTAAAAGTCTTGATCCATTAGACAGTAATATCTCATCGGATTGTATGTGCTATTGTTGTATGTGAAGTTCTGAAGCTTGGCTATGTATGTGTTACTGAAACATGTTGTGAGGTTGAAAACACCCACAAGCAGCCTTTCAGGTACAACAGTAAAAAGGCCAAACCATGTTAATGGCTTATTGAGGATAAGCACAAGGATTGCCCCAGGAACTGCTACAATAGAAACTTCTCAGAGATAACACTACACGATGGGAACGGTTTGACCCAGGTCACAGCAAAAGAGCTTTCCAGTAAGTGGGAAAAAGATATAAAAGGGGGGAAATGACATTATGGGGGGACCTCACTCTCCCTACAACAACACACCTGGAAACACCTGAGGAACAAAGACTGAACTGTGGGAAGTGATGGTCACAGGCTAGAAGGATTTGTAGTCTGTGTATTAAATCCTGGGAAAGCCAAAACAGCTTGTGCCTGAAGAATCTGCCAGCCTGTTTATCACTCAGGGTAAGAATTTGCTAATTTATATCCTACCTATCTAGTGTGTTAAGCTCAGTTTGCGTTTTTTGTTTATTTACTAAGGTAATCTGCTTTGTTCTGTTTGTTCTGTTATTATTGTCACTTAAAATTTACCTTTTGTAGTTAAACAAGACATAAGTTTATTATTTCAAAACCCAGTTTGTGCAATTCATATCAGGGTGGGAAAGCTGTGCATATCTCCCTCTCCCTTGAGGGAGGGGACTATTTTTATGAGCTTAGGCTGTACAGATCTCTCTATACAATGAAAGACAATATGATTTTGGGTTTACACCCCAAAAGGAAGTGTGCACGTGAGTGCTGGATAAAGTCCTGACCTGAATCCTCCCACACAGCTGATTTCAGTCTGTGTCTGCAGCTGCGTGTGGCCTTACTTGTGTGTGTGCTAGAGAAGACTTGAGGGCCTAGCATAGCAAGGACAGGGTGAGGAAGCCCAGGCTGGTGGAACAGGTGGGCTCAGTGAAACCCCAGCATATCAAGTGGCATCCTGGACGTGGAGTCCAACCCATCACAGGGAGAATAATCCATTCTTTGTCTGTTTGGACTGTGAGTTCTTCCGGACTGGAACGATCTTTCACTGTGCAGCACCCGGCACAATGGGGGCCCTGATCTCAGTCGGGGTGTGTGCAGCACCCGGCACCATGGGGCCCTGATCTTGGTCGGGGTCTGTGCAGCATGTGGCACCATGGGGCCCTGATCTCGGTCGGGGTTGTGCCGGGCCTGGTACAGGACCTCACTCATTCTCAATCCAGGTGTCTAGGCTCTACCCACCCACAAAGTTCAGTGCCAGGCAGGGGGAAGGCTGTGACAGGGGTCTGCTCCCATTCTGGCTAAATCCTCTCTTACCAAATGCAACACTCCTGTCTGTTGCCCACCCAGGCCCAGGGGAGCCCACTGGGTTTCCGTGGCTCGTTAATGCCACATGGTCTCAGAAGCGTCCGTGATGTGGGGTAACTGGAGCGGGATGAAGTGGACTCCACAGCTTCTGACCACGTGAGCCATCACCTGGGAATGACTGTTAGTCATGGGGGCGAATAGGAACACGAGCCCTAGAGGGAAATGCCCCAGTATCCCATTCCCCACCGTCCCTACCAAGCTAGCACCCCACCCTGGGACTGGATTGGTGCGAGCACCCCCCAGAGGGGAAAGGGTCTGTGTCCCATTTCCCATTTTGTGACCTGGCTACTCGCCTCCTCCCTTCCCCCCGCACCTTAGTAGATGAGTAATGCTTCTGAGAAGTATGTCCTCTGCTGGACCTTGTTCCCTTCCCCACTTCCTCCATGTTCTCAGCCTCCTACCTGACTCTGCCCTTGATGCTGGTCAAAGATTTACCAGGGCCAAAGGCCAAGCTAGGACAGATAGATTTATTGCTATACGAGCCAGGGGCTCTGGAGAAGAAGAGCAACCAGGCAGTCAGGAAGAGGTTTCCACACAGCCTCCATGGCCCCTGGAGTCCAGCTGGAGAAGGAGCAATGCATGGGCTTGTTCCAAACCATCCTCGTCACCCTGGTCTTCCTTCCTCTCCTCATGGTGGCCTCCCATAACTTCCTGCAGAACTTCACAGCTGCTGTCCCCAGGCACTGGTGCTACATCCCGGTGGGAGACAATGACACCACAGAGGTGACAGGAGACTTGCTGAAGATCTATGTTCCTATGGATGACAACCAGGAGCCAGACAGGTGCCTGCGGTTCAGCACCCCACAGTGGCAGCTCCTGGCCCCCAATGGAACCAGCACCAACGCCACTGAGCCCTGCCTGGATGGGTGGGTGTACGACAGGAGTGTCTTCAACTCCACTATCATCACTGAGGTACAGTGCCAGGGGAGCATGAGGGATCATTTCAGGGGAGTGGGGACCTAGAGCTGTGACAACATCATGGGCTGGTTATCTATCCTTCCACCTACCACCTGTCCATTCACCTACCCATCTATCTATGTCCCCATCTAACCACCTATCCATCCATCCACCCCACCCCCTCGGTATTGTGCTCTCACCATAGTATCTGAGCCTGTCTCATGCATTAGACTGGCATAGTAAGGTGCCTACTGTACTACATGGCATCTCTGGCTCTCCTTCCTCTTGGGAACATACAGACTGTGCTTGATGTAGGGGGCTGTTGGATCAGTTTGGTGGTAAAGCGTTATCTAACAAGCAGTGGGGCTATCAGGCTGTGGCTTAGCTTCATGTCCTCTGGAAGTTCTCCCCTAGACCTGAACCACGCCTTATCTCTGTGGCAGCTAGCCTGGGCTTTGTGGTCGCCCTGGCCCTCCAGGAGCTCCCTCCCTTGGCTGGCCCTACATGGAGGAGATGTCTCCGCTGTAGCTATGATCTGATCCATGAATGCCTTTGTAGACCAGGACCAAGGCTGTGACCTGGCAGGGCCTGGAGCAAAGGGGGGTGCTCACAGCCTGGTGGTGCAGGGACCCCTGTGCTGCCCTGACTCACTGGAAGGAGCCCTTGCATTGACTGCGCAGTCAACACCAGCCAGGAGGTGACACAGGGCAGGGCTTCTGAGCCAACTGGAGGTGGGAGGAGCTAGCCTGGAGGCTGCCTGGTTGGCCAAGCTCCATGATGACTCAGTGAGACCCTGAGATGCCCCCTCGGAGGTTTCATCACCTAAGCAAGGCCCAGCTAGTTCAGTAGTTGGGAGGATCTGAAGGAGTGCCCAGCTTCTCTGGGGAGCCAGGTGGGGGGCTCACTAGAGCTGCTTTTCCCATGGAGTCTGCACTGATTGTGCTGCTGCAGGGAGAAGGGAGGTGGCTCCCTAGGGGGTGCTCTTAGTGCTGACCCCAGCAGTAAGGGATGTCGTGTCACAGGGAGCCAGCTGGGTGGCTCAGCAGGGGGTACTCTCCCCTCTGCATTGGTGCTGTCCCCAGCGTGGCACCGAGAGGCTCTGTGCTTCAGGGAGCCGAGTGAGGGGGGACCTCAGTAGGGGGTACTGCCCCCTTGCAGGCAGTGCTGACTCCAGTACCCCAGTGCAGTGCTACGGGGTGCTGTGCTGCAGGGAATGGGGGGGCCTCAACAGGGGCTGGTGTGCCATGGAGCATCTCTAGGAGGGCCGCACTCGGGCTCAGTCCTGCTCTACAGGGTGGGCACTGGCCAGTCCCTACACAAGGGGCGGGAGACTTAGTATCCCTCCCCGAAAGATGGCGCCTCTGCCTTAGCATCACCCCTCCTGGTGCTGCCCAAGGGCCTGTGCCTCTGTGCCCCTCCTGCCAGCCCACAGGGGCCTGCTGTGGCAGAAATTCAGCCTGAGCCACCCCTCTGAGAGCTGGGATAATGGATGACAGTCCTGGTGTTTTCCTTGGCGTGGATCCTGTGCCAATCCCTTTTCCTGCTCTTAGCTCACCCATGACATGTCGTGCTGCCAGCTGCCCCATGCCCAGCTGGGTTACACAGTAACCCGCTTGGAACAACCCATGATCCCCTGGTCCAGGCCTCACCCATCATTCCAGACTCCAGATTTGGGGGAGGGAGGGGGACACAGACGGGGACATTGTCCTGTCCCCCCAGCCCTTGTGCGGGGCAGTGGAAACTCAGCTCATCCTGGCTGCATGGACAGCGCCGGGCCAAGGCAGGGAGAAGGGCTTTGTTGGCAGCAGTGGGTGGCACAAGGGAGTGAGTTGGAATCAACAGGGCATAAAAGGGACAGAGAGCATTTGAAGGGCATGTGTGCTGGCAGGCTTGGGCACAAGATATGGGGGTCACAGGACTCAGGTGGGCATGGGAGCTGCAGGTGGGCATGCACAGCAAGGGAGGTTTTGGGTGGCACAGGTGGGCATGGACAGCAGGGGCAGCTGGAATAGCGCTGGTGAGGATTGACAGGAGGAACAGCTAGGATGGCCAAGCTGGGCTCTGACCAAGTGGGCCCAGGTGGGTACAGGTGAGCTCAGATGGTACAGTAGCATTGGGGTGTAGGCTCTTCTCAGCCTGATGCATTCTGGGTCGTCCTCCCCTCGCTCCCCCTAGATATGGAGGTGCTGCTGATTGTCCTGAGTGCTGCCAGGGTTCAGATACTAGCCAGGGCTCAGGTAGCTCAGGTGGGCACTGGAGACATAGGTGTGGTTCCTGGCCCTTTGTGCCAGCTGTGTCCCTGGAGCCCATCTGACTATGCAGTCAGCCCTTTGCCCAGCAGCGCAGGGTGCCATGGGGCATCCTTGAATTCACACCCCTCTCCCCACTTCTCCCCAGTGGCACCTGGTCTGTGGCCAGCAGGATCTCAAGGATTTTGCCCAGTCCATTTACATGGCGGGGGTGCTGGTGGGAGCGCTGGTCTACGGGGGCCTGGCGGATAGGTGAGTAAAACAATATCCCCCTTCCCTGCCCCCCAGGAGCACCCCATGCACCCATCGAGCCTAGTATCCCCCTTCCACATCAGCCCCATGGACCCATCCAGCCTGGTATCCCCCTTCCACATCAGCCCCACAGGCCCATCCAGCCTAGCATCCTCCCTCCCATCCCCCGTCCCCTCCGGATCAGCCCAGACTGGTATCCCCCCATGAATCAGCCCCATGGGCCGATCCAAACTGTTATCCCCCCTGCATCAGCCCCATGGGCCCATCCAGCCTAGTATCCCCCCCATTGCCCCCCCCAGATCAGCCCCATGGGCCCATTCAGCCCATATCCCCCCTTTCTCCAATGGTATTGTCTCCCCTGCTGCAGGCTGGGGCGCCGGGCACTGCTGCTCTGGTCCCTGCTGCTGGTGGGTGTGATGGGCACTGGCGCCGCCTTCGCCCCCAACCTGGTAGCCTACTGTGCCTTCCGCTTCCTCAGCGGCACGGGTACTGCGGGCTTCATCCTCAACAGCATCAGCCTGAGTGAGTGGGGGAAGGGCTGGGGGTGGGGAGCTGGCATGGGGGAGCTGAGTGTGAGGGACCTAGGGTACTGGGGTGTGGGTGTGTGAAGAATGGGGGGACAGTGGGGTGTGTGTGCATAAGGGGAGATGTTTGTGGGGGGGCTGGAGGTGTGGGCTGTGGGGGAGCTGTGATGGGGGCTTTGTGTGAGAGGAACTGTGGAATTTTTGGGGGGCTGTGTGGGAGGGGGGAATGTGAGGGAGGTTATTTGCGGAGGGGACGGAAGTGTTTATGGGGGTCCTGGTGGCAGGGTCTATGTGTGGGTGCATAGGGGGCAGCTCTCCCCACACTGCCCCATCCTGGGCCCACCCAGTGCAGAAGGGTGCAGGGTTGAGCCCCACTCCCCAAAGTTGGGCAGGCAGCTTGAGGTTGGAGGGTGCTGCACCTCACTCTACTCCTTGCCCCCAGCCATGGAGTGGATGCCATCCCAGTCCTGGACCATGGTGGCCACCGTCCTCACCTGTAGCCTGACGCTGGGCCAGCTGGTCCTGGCTGGACTGGCATACGCCATCCGTGACTGGCGCCAGCTGCAGCTGGCATCCTCAGCGCCCTTCTTCCTCTTCTTCCTTTACAGCTGGTAGGTGCCCTTGGGGTGAGGGGCAGGGGACCACACATCCACAGGGAGCCATGGCTCCAGGAAGGGATGGCATTATGGGCTCAGGAGCCGCAGGATCCTGTGTCTGGGAGCCCAGAGGGGACCCACACCCCATGGCAGTGGTAGCCTGTCGCCTGGTCCAAATGGAGACTCTGCAACCCTGTTCCCCTCTGACAGGGTCTCCATTTGGCTAGACCAACTGGCAGGGAAGCACAGAATCCCAGATCTGTTGCCCAGAGTCCAGGGGACGTGAGTGCCCGGTCTTCAGCAGGCACCATGCCCTCCCCTCTATCTCTCTCTCTGAGCCCAGGTCCAACTGCTCCCTTCCCCAGGTGGATCCCAGAGTCCGCACGGTGGCTCATCGTCAAGCACAGGCCTGAGATGGCGCTGAGGAACCTGCGACGGGTGGCCTGGATCAACGGCGAGAAGCTGGACGGGGAGGGCATCTCCCTGGAGGTGAGGGGCACAGGGTACCTGGCAGGGTCTAGTGGCTAGAGAGGGGTGGGGCTAGAAGTCAGAACTCCTGGATTCTATGCCTGGCTCTGGGAGGAGAGTGGGGTCTAGTGGTTAGAGATGAAGGGGCTGGGTGTCAAGCCCCAGGGTTCTCTTTCCCTGGCTCTGCCCATCCCCCCTCTGGAGAGGAGGTATGATTTCTCCATGCTGATCTCAGCTCCAACTTTCTCTCCCTCCCCAGACACTGAAGCTGGAAATGCAGCAGAAGAAAGAGAGCTTGGGGCCCTCCCGGCACTCTGCCCTGGAGCTGTTCCAGACAGCGCCCATGCGTGGGATCACCTGCTGCCTTATGCTGGCCTGGTAAGGGGCTCCCCTTGCCCCCATCTGTATCCCCCGGCTAACAATACTAGTGCGATGAACTGACTGGGGAGGGTGGTTGCACCATTGCCTCTTGTTGAGGGGGATTCCTCTGGGCTTAGATGGCAGGAAGATCCGAGTTCTAGTCCCCATGCTGCTTAGCCCCCCAGAGAATTCCATGGTCAGGATGGGAGCAGAGTGTTTATCCCCACAGCACTGATTTAAGCTAAGAGGAGGTATGGGGGAGGCTCAACTTTGCTTTGGTCCCCCAGTGGCTGGGTTTGTCATGGGGCAGGGAGTTTCTTCAGTGGGGAGAACCCCCTAGAAGTAAATGTGGGTGTCACTAAAACCCTGTGGGGATTCACCCATGTGAACAGGAAAGTTCCCCCCCTCACCACACCCGAGCAGCTGGAGACAAAGACAGATAGAAATGGGGAGGGAGAACCAGACAGACCAGAGGAGGGGGAGAGACAGATCGAAGAGGGAGAGAGAGACAAACAGATGGGAATGGGGCTGGGAGACAGTCACTCCCCCTTTGAGCCCCTCTCACTCCAGTTCTCCCCACCCCCATCCGGCAGGTTCTCCAACAGCTTCTCTTTCTATCACCTGGCTCTGGACCTGCAGCGCTTCGGGGGCATCAGCATCTTCCTGGTGCAGCTGATCTTTGGCGCTGCGGACGTGCCCTTCCGCATGCTGGTGGCCGTGGCCGCCAACCGCCTGGGGCGCCGGCTCACACAGGCCGCCTGCCTGTTCCTGGGGGGACTTTTCATCCTGGCCAGCATCCCCGTGCCGCAGGGTGAGTCAAGCACGTTCAGCCAAGTCAGCATAGCATTCCCCGCTGCCCCGGGCTTCACCAGCCCCACCCAGATCAGACCCATGGGCCTGGCCAGCCCAGTAGCCCCCACTTCCTGCCATCTCATATCAGACCAATGGGTCCATCCAGCCTGGTATCCCGTCCTCCCTGCTGTGCAGGAAACCGAGCCAGTGATGGTGCGGTGGAAGCTGCGGTGGCTTTGGGAGTGGGAAGGAGGTTCAGCCAGTGGCCGAGATTATAGCCCCAGGGGACTGGTAAGCGACCAGTGCCCCTGCCCAGCTATGGTGCCGTGCAGCCCCAGCGTGGTGGGTTTGGTCCTGGGCTGCCCATCACCCAATGCTGGGTCTCTGAGTTAGTGACAGGCACCTCCAGAGCAAAAATTGGGATGTAGGCTCTTCTCAGCCTGATGCATTCTGGGTCATCTTCCCCTCGCTCCCTCTAGACATGGAAGTGCTGCTGATTGCCCTGACTGTCTTGGGAAAAGGGCTCTTCTCCTCCTCCTCCAGCTGCTCCTACCTGTACACCACTGAGCTCTACCCTACCGTCATCAGGTGAGTGGGGTGGCACCCTCTGCTGGACAGCATCAATGGAGGCAGCATTGCCTGAAGCATAGGGAGCAGGGTTGGGAGTCAGGCCTCCCGGGTTCTAGTGACTTGGGATATTCAAGCTAATCCCCCCCACATGGTGAGGAATGATTCCCTGAGGCCCAGTCCCATTGCTCAGGTACAAGATGTCCCTCCCTGAGGTTCCCTCCTCATTCAGCTAGTCGCTCCAGTCCCTCCTCAGCTGGGACATGGCTGAGCTCTGTGGGTGTCTCCACTCGTCTGCACCCTCCGGTCCTGCTGGGGCAAATCCTGCTGAACCTCCCCATTTGGCTGGGACACTCCTGATTTCAGCTTCCCCCGCCTGGGGTCTCAAGCGCTGCTTTAGTGTCCCATTGGGGGAGCCCTGGAGCTGTGCCTGGGGCAGATCTTGATGGAGGGAGGGAGCCAGTGATGTATTTATGTATCCATTGGGGAGGTGGAGCTGAGAACTGATGGGTCTGGAGTGGGAATGAATTGATTTGACTGCAAGGGGGTTATGCAAATAAACAGTTGTTTATTCATAAAATATGCAAATTAGACCATCTGCTCATTTGTATAAAGTATCCACCCTTAATAGAATTTCTCAATTCTTTGTGGCTTCCCCTTCTTCCCAGGCAGACAGGGCTGGGGGTCACCAACATGATGGCTCGTCTGGGAGCGGTGGCAGCCCCCATGGTGCAGATGACTCAGGCCTTTGTCTCCTTCCTGCCCCTGCTCCTGTTCGGGGCAGTGCCCATCACAGCTGGAATCCTGGTCAATTGCTTACCAGAGACCTTGGGGGTCCCACTAGCCGACACGATGAAGCAGATGGAGGACAGGTGGGTACGATGGGCACTGTGTGAGGGCTGGGGGCTGGGCGTGGGATAGATTGTGTGTGTCTGAGCATGAGTGTATGTGTGTGAGCCAGAGAGTGTGTGTACATGGACACAGGTGTGTGAATGTATGATAGATGGATGCAGTGTGTGTGTGCATGGATAGAGGGATGTGTATGGGGATGGCTGGATAGATAGCTGGGGTGTTTGGGATGACTGGGGTGTGTATGCATGGCGATAGTTGGATAGCTAGCTAGCTAGGAGGTGTGTATGGGGATGGATAGAAGGACAGATCTTAAACACTTTACACAAGCCTTGGATGAAAGGACAAAGAGTCATTAATTATTAATTGTTGCTTTTAATGATCCAGCTGTTTGATGCTTTTGTTCTTCTCTTCTCCCTTTGTTTTCAGAGCAAGAAAGAAAAGGAGCAAGAAAGAGGAACTGAAGAAAGAAGCCAGGGGAACGAAGAAAACCAAATTCTAAACACAGGCTCGTGCGTCAGGCACTGGACTGGGATTCTAGAGACCTGAGTTCAAATCCTGGCTCCCTGTGTGACCTAGGGCATGTCACTTCATTGCTCGGTGCTCAGTTTCCCCATCTGTAAAGTGGGGCTAATGATGCTTCCCTGCCCAGTGGGGATTATGGGAATAAATCTATTAATATGTGGGAGGCTCAGACACTAGCATGACAGGCCCCACTGCAGAACTAGACAGAGACAGAACCAGACAACCAGCTTTTTATCACAGAAGCAAAATCTTGAAAGGGTCCTTTTTATCTGGGATTCTCTGGCTTAGATTTTTAGTTTTTTGGTTTTCATTTGCCACAGGATCAAGAGGGGATACATTTCTTCCCACTAGGATGACTGTAAACCCTTAGAGAGCTGGCATATTTAAGTCTTTCCGGCAGATATCCAATACTACCATGGAATTGACCCACTTGCAGTGTTTTTCACAATTGATTTACACATGGCTCATCAGGGACTAGCAAATGCTGGGGCAGAATTGGTAGATTGGACTCTGAATCAATTTGCTTAGCACATATTAACGTGACAGTGTTTTATTCTGTATACTTAACCTTCCTTCGTATCCACTAGCTGCATGGAAAATTCCCTTTGCTAGGAAGGGTTTTGACATGGAAAGCCTTTTGTGTGACCTCAGTTGAAATGCACCTTTTCAATATTACTGCCCCTTGGCCATAGCTGGTGTCAGAACCTTGTAAATTGGTTTCCTATCAGAGGAGAAGTAAGTGAGACAGAATCAGTGGGTATTTTCTTAGTGTAGCTTGTTCATCCCCTGCGCTATATGCACCAGTCCTGGAACAGAGGTGGACAAAACGGCACGACAGACAATCCGTTCTTTCTGTAAACTCTGCCCAAACACCCATACCCAGTTCCCAGGGAGCTGCTTTGCCCCCCGGAACTGATGTGATTTAAAAAGATAAAAGCAAAGAGCAAATTCTCTTGCTGCTTGAAAGAGCAGCACATCTGGAAAGAAAATAACTGCATCACAAAACCAACAATGGTGGCTTCAAAGACTGAACACTGGGGAAAATAAATTGTAAGGCTATGTGTGACAGTGCCATCTGGTGACACTCCCCCATAGCAATATTAGCTGACCAGAAGCCATGCTGAGGAATCAATAGGATGCTCTTCTTCCTGAAGTTGTACTGACTGCAGTGGTCCAAGACTGGGGTTAGTATGGGCCATATGCAGCGTGTGTTTGCTATGTTAAGTAACCAGGTGGGACAGCCACCTGCTAACACCCTGGAGTCACAAACTGGTCCAATTCTGGTTTCCAAATGGGCACTGGTTTGTTGTGATGGGCTCCAACTGCTGGATCCCACATGCTGCTTAGCCCCCTATGTCTGGGAAGTGACTGATCCCGGTCCCTGTGCTGAGTCTCCCAGGGATATACCCCACATCTGACACCCTTCTTGAGCAGTGGGACTTCAGCTGCCTAGACCCTGGAAACAGTGTCCCAGTCCTCCCAAGTCCCAAAGTTGCTTATATATTTCTCCCCTGGAGTCTACCTGGCTGTGGGAATCTTGGTTTTCCTAGTTACACCATTCAGGGATAACTCAGCAGTAAAGGAAGGAAGTGCACAGACTTAGCAACGGAATTCCTTATGCAGGCGTGTGCACTTGCACACAAAGCAGGGCTCATTCCCTCCAGCTGGGGGCAGCAGGGACACACACAAACACACACACACACACTCTCTGAAAGCATTGGAGAGTTACAGGTTTATGGAAAACAGCAAACTTCTGCACCCCATCCCCTCTCTCTAATCTCAGCCTCCTTTACAAGGCCCTGGGTTTGGTCCCAGCCCTTTGTGAAGGCAACTGTTCCTTCTGTGTCTTGTGTCTGTGGCCATGGAAATGCCACCCTCTGGCTTGGAGAAGCACAGTCTCTGCCCCTGTGGATCAGGTGCAGCCGCATGTTCAAGCTTCTGGGGAGAGCGATTCCCTTTGGCCCTGCCAGTAGCTACCTGATTGTTTCCTCAGGAGACAGCCATTCAGTGCTGATGCCCTTTGATCGCTCGGTCACATCTCACAAACTCTCACAGTAGCTGTGAGTGTTCAGAAGTTCGCACTGGTATTTGGGATTTGCATTTCAGCTGTGCCTAAGAGCCCCACTCACGGGCCAGGGCTCCATTGTACTAGGTGCTGTACATTATTATTTCATAGCTGGTGGAGGCCAAGCTGTACACCTGATGAGAAAGAACAGCATCATATTACTGGTTTCAGAGTAGCAGCCGTGTTAGTCTGTATTCGCAAAAAGAAAAGGAGTACTTGTGGCACCTTAGAGACTAACAAATTTATTAGAGCATAAGCTTTCATGAGCTACAGCTCACTTCATCGGATGCATTGTCATCGGACAGCATCATATTACTGTCTGGTTTCAGAGTAGCAGCCGTGTTAGTCTGTATTCGCAAAAAGAAAAGGAGTACTTGTGGCACCTTAGAGACTAACAAATTTATTAGAGCATAAGCTTTCGTGAGCTACAGCTGAGCTGTTAGTTGTTAGTCTCTAAGGTGCCACAAGTACTCCTTTTCAATTTAACAAAGAAATTGATATGTACCAGGCTTGTTATCCCAAGGGGAGTCTCTGACACATTTCCCACCAAACACATTGCTTCAGGTAGAATAAACAAACAAATTTATTAACTACAAAGATAGATTTTAAGTGGTATTAAGGCAAAAAGAGTGTTACCAAAATAAAATATAAGCACGCAGTCTAAACTCTCAATCCTATTAGATTGGGCAACATCTAGATTAAGCAGTTTTTCTCACCCTGGATATTGCAGTCCTTAAAATACAGATTTGTTCCTTAAACCTGGGCTAATCTCCTCTGTTGGAGTCTTGTCTTCTTCTCAGTGTCTTAGTTGCTTGAAGCGAAGGGGGCAGCAGAAGAAGGGCCCAGTATGTGTCCACTCTGTCTGTTTTATACCCTCAGTCATGTGCTTGGGGGTACATGTCCAGGCATGTCAGGGGGACATTGCTGAGTCTCTCCAAGCAAAGTTGAGCAATTCCCCTGGTGTGGCCTCATGCAGGTGAATCAGTGCATTGTAGTTCCCTTGCTGGACAATGGCTGTTGATGGGTTGTTTGACACTCCACCTGTTGCCTCTGGGAAGCTAATATCTGGCTGATTCCCCAATTTACAGCATGTTTTAGCATGACCACCGTACAACAAAATTCTCATAACTTCATATGCATTAATGATACGCATATATAGATAGAGAAATGACTTTCAGCAGATCATAACCTTTCCCCGATACCTTACCAGGCATGCTTTATATGTACGATCACGATTATATGAAAATGAGGAATATGGGGATTACAGTACACTCCCCCAAGGTATAGAATGTCACACTATTGTTATTTGTTCTCTGTACTGAAGTAGCACTAGGAGTTGCAATCACAGACCAGGCCTCAATTGTGTTAGGAGCTGTACAAACACAGAACAAGTATAGGAAAGGAATTATGTAACCACAGCTGAAGCTGCTGCCCATCGTGGATTCTCCACAATCTTCCTGCTTTCCTTGTGGAAGGTTCGGTTTGTGGGGTTTTGGCAGCTGCCAGGAGAATTTGGGGAGACCATAAGATGCCACAGCATCCCCTCCATGTGCCATGCTGCTGCCTGGGTTGTCATGATGTTGTTGTGCTCGATGCTGCAGCAGCGTATGGACACCAGCTTGCGGTGCTGTGCCACAGTGAGGGCACTTTGCATGTGCTGCCATGGTGGCATTTCTGCATTGCCACCAGGAGGACATTCTAGTGCAATTGGGTGATGTTTTGTCAGTGCTTTTATCCATGCCAATTGTTGTCATTTTCCTGGGGTGCAATGGCATTGTAACAACACGATGAAGCACTATGACATCACAACACAGCTAATCATAATGTGATATCAGAATGTGACACACTGACATCACAAAACAGCACTGTAACATCATGAGGGAGCACACTAACATCACAATACAGCTAGCATGAAGGTATCACAGTCTTACACAGTGACATCATAATATAGTGCTAGGACATCACAAGGGCAATACAATGACATCACAATGCTGCACTATGACATCAAAATACAGTGCTATGATATCACAATGTAACACAGTGATGTTACAATGCAGCACTATTATAGTTGTTGTTCATCAAGTTTAGTATGGTAGTGCCTAAGGACCAGCCAAGAATGGTAGCCCATTGTGCTAAGCCCTACACAAACACAGTGTAGCAGGCAGACTCTGCCTCTATGATCTTACAATCGCAATAGATCAGACAAACATAGCGTGGGGGAAGGGGTACCCTACACAGGCAGAGCAATCTATATGATGGCAGCAAATAGCATGTTAGTTTAATGATTTTTGGGGGTGGGGAGGGTTTATTTCGGAGCGGAGAGGCTAAATGGGAAGAAAGGTGTAGAAAAGGATGATGAGGCGGACAGGGCAGGGGAGGAGAGGGTAAGAGAGACAGGTGTAGAATGAAGCAGGATGAAGAGAGTGTGAGGGAGGTAGAGGGTTAGAGCAAACAGCCAATCAGCACATGGCAGAGAAAGTTCAACCAAAACTGTGGGCAGTTCTCTGGCTGTCCAAAAGGTCCTTGTTTGGGCTGCTTTTGCTCCTTCCAGCTGGAGTCTCTGGCTGGTTTAATAGTTTCACAGTTTAAGGCTAGAAGGGACCATTAGATCATCTAGTCTGACTTCCTCTATGTCATAGGCCAGAGAATTTCACCCAGCTACCCCTATATTAAGCTCAAATATTTTAGTTAACATCACAGATAAAGCATTTCAGTCCTCGGCAGACTTGAACTGTTATGTGCTACAGGCATGGCCCTGGCTGGGCCCCATTTTATTATGGCATCACAGGGAGGTGAAATGACACCACAAAGGAGCACAGTGACATCACCACACAGAATGATGGCATCACGCCACTGAGAGGACAACACAACCTTATTGCATCCTGTTAAGTCCCGGCCAATGTTTAATTGAACCTTTCCCATCCCTCACCATGTCCCTTTCCAGGCATGGTATTATCTGGGGCTCTTGGCTGATGATCCAGTGGCTAGGCTGCATGTTTAGGATTCAAAAGACCCATGCTCAAGTCTAGTCTCTGCTATTTATTTGCATGTGACCTTTGGCAAATCACTTAGCCTCCGCCTTAGTTCCCTGTCTGTAAAATGGGGCCTCAAGGAACGATTTCACTCCACTTCCTGGTATTGGCCACTTCCCGCATGCGCTGTGGGGACAGGGGGGTGGCACCTATCTGGCACCAGGCGTGCCGCTTTCTAGCTCAGCCCACTGCGCCCATGCGTAGTAAGGAGGCTTCTGGACCTATTTAGCGCCCGGAGCGTCCATTTGTTGCTCCGGTCAGTGGGACGCATGCACGGTCCGAGGCTGTTTACAGCGGCAAACACGTGCGCACACGCAGTCCCGGTCTCTGGACTCTATTTCATACCAGCCTGGGACGCTTTGTGGCGCTTCCCCGAGGAGCCAATCAGAACAGAGCGAGAGGGGGCGGTCCCCATTCTCCCAGCCAACCAGTGCGGGGCCTGCCCTGCCAGCGGGCCAGTGCTGCGGGAAAACAAGCCGGCCGCGGAGGCGGGGTCAGAGTGAAGTTGAGGCGGGGAGGGCGCAGCCCGGGCCGGGAAGAGCCGCCCCCAGCCCCTCGCCCAGCCATGTCCCGCTGGTTCTTCCCCTGGTCCAGCTCCATCAAGAAGCGGGCCTGCCGCTACCTGCTGCAGCACTACCTGGGCCACTACCTGGAGGAGCGGCTGAGCCTGGAGCAGCTCAGCCTGGACCTGTACCAGGGCGCCGGGGCGCTGCGGGACATTCACCTGGACATCTGGGTGAGGGGCCGGGGCGGGGATCGGGGGCGCCGCGGGACACCCACCTCGACGTGGATGGGACTAGGGGACCCCAGGGGGCTGGATGGGTGCGGCAGGGATTGGTACGGGGGGCGGGGGCTGGGGAACATCGACCTCGGTATGTGGGTGAGGGTCTGGGAACTGCTGGGGTCCGTATCTGGGGTCCAGGACACTGTGGGGCCTTGGAGAAGGACAGGCTGAGCCACAGGGGAAACAGGATGTGGAGGTGGAGGCGGGGGGCAAGGTTGGTTGGGGTGGGGCTGGAGGTGGCATGGGCCTAGATCTGTAGCTGGGAGCCGAGGGGGAAGCGGGGAGAACCCGGTGATGTTGGGAGCCCAGATGGGAGTCCTATCCCCTGATGCATAGGGTTGGGGGCTTGGGATGGGGCTCAGGGAGGAGGAGCAAGGACCTTGAGAGGCATCTGTCTGGATACGTGGGTGAGGGACACAGGGCAGTGTGGCTCTGTGGGTGAGATGGGGATGGGGTAAGAACCAGGTGTATGCAGGGCCAGAGAGCAGAGTGGCAAATGAGAAGAGAGGGTGGGTGCAATTAGTGACAGCGACTGATCCCACCAGGAAGAGCTAGCTTCAGGATGGGATGCTACCCCTTGTGTGTTTCACTGCCTCCCACCTGCCCTGGCAGTACTCCATGCTCAGGGTCATGTCTATAAAATACCTAGCATATAGAGCAGTAACTGCACTGTGTGTTTGGGTGGGAGGGAGGGAGGGAGGAGGGTAAACCACTTGGGAAGTGGCCTCTTGAGGGGGTTGGGGTGGGGAAATACCTGATTAATCCTTAAACTCCCACCCCATGTGCTAGGACAGGTCCCTGGGGTGCTGATGTCAGCATATTTCCATGACTTATTCCTTGTGGATTTCATTTGCTGGAGGTGAAGTACCATTGAGCCTATCTGGCCAGACTCCTGGCTGATATGAGACAACCAGGATAAGGCTAGACAGACAGACACCCTCTCCTAGTCCAGTGCTCTGTGTCCTACCTCTGTCTAGGCTGGTATGGAGCTAATGCTAAAAGTTTCAGCCCCACTCCTGGGGAGCCCAACTCTGTAGTGTTACCCTATGTGGGGTATGTGCTTGTATCTGAGCCATTCACCCACCTAGCCCATCCTTACATTTCTTCCCCTGGTTTATATTAGCAGCAGTACAGTGCCTCAGTTTCTCCACCTCCCTTGGAGCTGGGCTATCCTTCCTTGCCTTCTACCTACCTTGGATTGAGGGAGGGGCCGCTGTAGCTGCTGGGTTAATAACCTTGCTGTCACCCCAGGAGTAGAGTCTTGGGGAAGTGGGATGTGTCACTGAGTTGTGGGTCGTGTCACTAGGTCCCAAATAATAGCCCAGCATTGTGTTGTGGTGAGTGTCAGGGCCCAGCTTCCAGTGCCCCACTGTGAAGGGAATGGGGGGGACAAAGAAGCTGCATGGGGCCTGGGTGTGCTGCTCTTCATGGGGCGGGGGGGGCAAAGGGGGTGGAGGGGTTGGGAGGAAGAATCAAAGTGGAGCCACGCAGTGAGGCTGTGGGTTGGAATTGAGGGACATCAACAGAATAGCGGGGGATGGGGGGAGAGAAGAGCCTAGGGGGCTGAGGGATGGGTTTAGCTCAGTGGTTCTCAAACTTTTGTACTGGTGAACCCTTTCATGTAGCAAGCCTCTGAGTGCGACCCCTCCATAATAAATTAAAAACACTTGTTTATGTATTTAACACCATTATAAATGCTGGAGGCAAAGCGCGGCTTTGGGTGGAGGCTGACAGCTTGTGACCCTGCAGGTAATAACCTTACAACCCCCTGAGGTGTCCCAATCCCCAGTTTGAGAACCCCTGGTTTAGCTGCTTGCAGGCATGCGGGAAGGACACCAGTGCTGTGACTCACCTTTGAACTCTTGCAGAGGGGAAAGCACCCCCTGCTGAGTCCCCACCCCACTTGCTGAAGCTCAGGAGCCCCCTAGCACCACCCTGGGGCTACGACATTGGGTTTAGCACTGACTGGGAGGGGAAAGTGCTGCCTCCTGAGCCCCCCACTCGCTGCAAGTGTCCCTGGCACTATGAGATGGTGCTTTTGGGTGACACATCCCTGCTGGCTGAGGTCTGGTTCTGATCCAACCTTTGGGAATTGGACTCTGGCAGTAGATGGCTCTTGGGTGTCTGTTTCCTCTGTATGTGCGTACCTCTGCCTCTCCTCCGGGCTACTAGGAGCTTTCGTGGCTGCTGCCTGTGGGGTCATTGGTCATCCTGAGCCCCCCATTATTGCATCAGGTGCTCTTAATTGAGATGGAGGTGGGACAGGGGTCATGGGCACAGAGAAGGTGCTGACCACAGAAGCTGGGTGAGCCAGCTGGCCTCCAGGTTCGGGCGCTGTAAAGCCATGAGCCGATGCATGTGGCCATCTACCTTCTCATCTCCTGCCTCAGTTCTCCACTCCCTGTAGCCACCTCTGGGGTCTGATTGGAGCAAGGTGGAATGAGGGGAGTAAGGCTGTTGGTGGATGGTCTGCTAATGGTTTGAGGCTATCTCTTGCCCAGAAATCCCTGCCTGATGCTGCCCGCACTGCTTCCTCTGCCTGGTAGGCCCTGATAGTCAAAGGGGAATGGGCTCCTCATGGCATCTCTCCTCTGAGGTGCTGCTGCCTCATTTAATCCTGTTCTGGCCAAAGTTGCCTAGCCACTGTGGATTTTGCCAGGGTCTCTTTGGCTCCTGTTGTGGGAATGGACCCCCAAGCTCTGCTAAGCTGCATCTGTGGCAGCCTCTGTGGAAGTCTTGCTAACGTTAATAATAGATTTATCCATTTCTGTCCCCCCGAAAGGTAATTTTACAGATGGGTAAACTGAGGCACAGAGCAATGGCAGTGACTGGCCAAAGCTTGCATGGGGGCTCTGTGGCATAGTGAGGAACTGAACCCCACTGCCGTCTGTAGCAATTGACGGGGAGATATTTCTGATGTCAGTATCAAAATGGGGGAGTGGAGTCTAGAGGGTCAGAGCGGGGCAAAGAGCCAGGACTTCTGGGTTCTCTCTCCAGCTCTAGGAGGGGTGTGTGTGTGTGGGGGTGGTGTGTGCATGTCTAATAGTTTACAACAGGGGAGGGCTGGGAGCCAGAACTCCTGGCTCTGAAGTGGTGCCCTCTGTGACCTTTGCCTTTCCCCTCTCTGTTCCTTGATTACCCTGCTTGTGCTAGCTGGTGTTGGGAGGCCCTCAGGTGGTGGCACGATATTGCTGGTGGCTTGGTAATGGCAGTTACTCTTGGTAGTGGTTGTTGGGGTTAGCCTAGCACTGCAGGTGAGGCTGCTCTGCATGTATGTATTGATGATGTGCCATGGATACAGAAAATGCCAAGGGGGGTAGGAGGGAGTGTGGGTAGGTGAGTGGTCAGACCCCAGGGCTGATGAATGCCCTGGGCTCATGCCAGCCTGTGAGCTGCTCATTAATCTGCTCTGTGACTCAGGGTTTCCTGACTGTCATGCCTGGCTTCAAAACAAGCACAGAGCTTCCCTGTGGGGGGAGGAGGAGGAGGCATGGAGAGGGGAGGCATTGTCTCTGATTGGGAAACTGAGGCACAGGGGCTGTACCTCCTAAGGGCACACATTGAGTAAGAGGGAAAGCTGGGATTGAACGCAGGAGTCCTGGCTCCCAGCACCAACTGCTAGACCTGACTCCCAGCCCCCTGCTCTAACCCACTAGATCCCCTCAGAAAATCTGCTCCCTCTTGTTCTCTGCACTGGCTCAGCCCTGCCTTAGTTTCCTTGCCAGGCCAAGGGGTGGCAGTGTGGGATGTTGACATTTTGGGCCAGCCAGCCCATAATCCTGGTGCCAGTGAGTCCTGCCCCTTGCACTGAGGCGGTTGTTGTCCTACCTGCTGGGGAACAGGGCTGCTGCCCTTCATGAGCAGGTTATAATTAGCAGCCACAGTCACTGTACACCTGTTAGACTGATGTTCCCATGGCATGTTGGGACTGGCCTTCTGTATGTCCCCACCACCACTACTGTGTCCCACTGTTCCCCCTCTCCTTGCCCTCTCCTCCCCGCCATGTCCCAATCACCCTCCCTATTCTTGGCTTTCCAGGAAGCTGTTTCACGGCTGGCTGCCTCTGGACTTGTTGCCTCGTTCTGCTCCTATTGAGCTGTGTGTGTGACACATGGTGGCAGTATGGTCTAGTGCACGGGTGGGCAAACTTTTTGGCCCGATGGCCACATCAAGGTTGCAAAATGGTATGGAGGGCCGGGTAGGGAAGGCTGTGCCCCCCAAACAGCCTGGCCCCGGCCCTTATCTGCCCCCTTCCACTTCCTGCTCCCTGACCCCTCCAACCCCCTCTGCTCCCTGTCCCCTGACTGCCCCAACCCCTATCCACACCCACAACCCCTGACAGGCCCCCTGGGACCCCCGATCCATCCAACCCCCCCCACTCCTTGTCCCCTGACCGCCCCTCCTGGGACCCCCGTCCCTAACTGCCCCCCCTGCTCCCTGTCTCCTGACCACCAAACCTCTGCCCCCTGGCTACCCCCGGGACCGGCTACTCCTTATCCAACCTCCCCCTACCCCCATCCCCTTATCTTGCACCTACCCCCATCCCCTTATCTTGCTGCTCTGAGCGGCAGGACAGGCTTATTTGAAAGTCTGGGAGGTGGGCAGGTGCAAGCCGTGCTGCCTGCACGGCGGCATGGCTGCGGGGAAGGGGGGACAGTGAGGGAGGGGCCGGGGGGGAGCCTCCCCATCTGGGAGCCCAGGGGCTGGGCAGGATGGTCCTGTGGGCCAGAGTGGCTCACCTCTGGTCTAGCGTCTGGGGCACTGGGCTGGGAGGCACGACATTTGGGTTCTATTCCTAGCTCTGCCACTGATCTGTGGCAAGTCTTGTCTCTCTGTGGCTCAGTTGCCACTCCCATCCTTTCTGTTTTAATTGAAAGCGCATCAGGTAAGGGACTGGCCATTGCTGTCAGCATGGGGACTGGTGCGATTGGGGGACCCTGATCTTGGTCTTGGGGTTTGTGTGGCTCCCAACCCAATGGGGGCCTCTGATTTGGGTTGGAGGGTCTGTGCAGTGCTGGGGGACCCTGATCTTGGTCTGTGTGGTGCCTGATATGATGGGGGACCCTGATCTTGTTTTGTGCAATGTCTGGCCCCATAGGGGCCTTGATCTTAGTGGGGGGCAGGGCTGTGTAGCCTTTGGCCTGATGAGGAGAGCCTCTGATCTGAGTCGGGATTCCAAGTGTTATTGTTAGAATAATCCAGTAGCCTTAATATTTAGCATTTCTATGAGGTCTACAATTAACTAGCTGGAAACCCTGTCCGGACAGCCGCCTTCTTCCTCTGCTGAAATGGTTTTGCAACCAAGTCACCTGACCTCCCCAGCCCTTGTCACCAGAGTAGATTTTAGAACAACAATCCATGTCATCTGGCATCAGAGGGAAGATTCCCAGATAAGAGTGCAGCATGCAAGAATTGGCTGGTGACATGCAGCCAGTTCTGGAGTGGGGCATTACAGGGCATGTTAGCCTAGGACAGGAAGTGCAGCCTGAAGTGCCCAGGGTATTTGTAACCAGCCCTGCTGGAATGTGGACAGGCCAGTTGGATTCACACACTTAACCATCCACCACTGAGGTTAACAATGGGCCCTGAAATGGAATCTGGCTGTTCCAGGCACTGGGAAGCTGTGAGCTGCCTCTGCCTGGAAGAGTGGGGAATGCAGTGCGGAGTCAGCTCACTGTTCCCGAAAAGTTAGCAAACTGCAAGCCAGGACTCCTGGGCCCTATCCCTGGCTCTGAGAGGAGGGTCTAGTGGCTCAAGCAGGGGTGGCTGCTGGTAGTCAGGACTCCTGGGTTTTATTCCTATCTCTGCTCTGGCTTGCTGTGTAACCCCAGGCTCCCTGCCGCAGTTTACCTCTCCAGAGAATGGTAGGTAGTAAAGTTACCTTTAATACTTGGTGTGATGCTTCCCTCAGTCCTTCCCTGGGGAAGGTTTGAAGGGGCAGGAGCCCATGGGGATGGCTTAGTGTTCTTAGCAACAAGATGGAAATCCCTTGGCTCAGAGATGCTGCCAGTTTGAATCCTGACACAATCAGTTTAGGGCCTGGAGGTTAAATAGATTTGAGCTCCATGAAGTTGTCTGCTGAAAGCAGCTCTGAAAAGTGACATCCACTTTCTCTGCTGTCTTGGGTCAAATAACCCTGTGTGACAGTGAAGGGAATATCTGCTGGCTTCCACACCCCATCCCAGAGGTAGCTGCGTCTCGGTGCTGGGCGAGGTATCCTGGTATAAACAGCCACCTTGCCCCACCCCAGAGGTGGCTGCATTTCTGTCCCAGGTGAGTGGTCTCTGTCTGAATGTTCCTCTGTTCTCCCTGCAGTCGGTGAACGAGCTCCTGGAGTCAGTGAACGCCCCACTGGAGATTGTGGATGGCTTCATCAACAGCATCACGGTCACCATCCCCTGGTCAGCACTGGTGACGGAGAACTGCACCGTGGAGGTGACAGGGCTGCAGATCACGTGCCGGCCCAAGTACCGCAGTGGTGAGTGTGGGGCCAAGGGGTGGGGCTGCTCCCAGCCTCTCCCTGGCGTAGAGACATGGCCACAACAGCCTGCACTCTGGCTAGTCCCTGCTCCCCGAGCCCATTAGTGGTGTTGTTCCTTTAGCTCCAGCTGCAGAGGCCTGAGCTCTCAGGGTGTGTGGTCCCAGGGGCAAGCCTGGCCCAGGGAGTGCTGGTAGCCGGCAATGATGGCTAGTGTCTTAATTTGCTGCTCTTGCTCCCTGCAATGCAGAGGTGCTCAGCATCTCTCACCCTGCTTCCACATTTCCCATAAGCCCTGGTGATGGTCAAAGGTCTCAGCCAGCCAATCATGTGAAGTGGGGTCCCTATTTGCTAATTACTGTTTCTCCCTCCCTCCCCCAAAATTGTGTGTTTTGCCCTGCTACCTGCGGGAGAGGTGGTTTTAACAAACTCCTGAGGATCCTGCCCCAATCCCAGCCAGGCCTCAATTGGGATCTCTACTAGTGCACCACACGGCAATGGGCTGCACCTGACTTGAGGCTCCAGGATGGGGACTGATCTCACCAGCTGGGGTTCTGGGAGCGGGTGGCTGCTTCTGGAGGGTCGTTAGCCCTTTCAGAGCTGGGGGGCTGTTTGGATGCCAGTAGAAAATGCTCCAGTAGAAATAAATTAATAGGGGCTCTTAAAATTGCTCCTACAGACATCTCTTCTCCTCCCCCTGCCCAGGGTGAGAGTATGAGCCCCTCCCTCATCACTGCCAGGTGCTGTACAGACCCCTCCAGGCCTGAGACCAGGCCCCCTGGTGCTGGGTACTGCACAGACCTAGTGAGAGAGAGTCCCTGCTCAAAACAGAGGAAGGATTATTCCCAATATTAGGTGTGGAAACCAAGGCCTAGTGGCTAGGGTGGCCTGGCACTTGGGTCCTGCCTCTGCCCAAGTCCCTTTCCTGTTCTGTGCCTCTGTTTTGTGCTCTGAAGTGGGCGGTGAGTGTGTGCCTGCCCTGCCTTTGGTGGATGGGGCTGGCAGTGCCTTCAGGGTTCATTGCCCCTCAGTAATGAAGTGCCCCTCCGTTCCAGCAACCACCCCGGGAACAGAATCTCAGAGCTGGTCATCATGCATGACCACGAGCATGCAGCTGGCCCAGGAGTGCCTGAAGGACCAGCCTGAGGAGCCCCCACAGCCTCTCGAGGGCCTTGAGATGTTCGCCCAGACCATTGAGACGGGTGAGTCTCCCCTAGGATCTTGTAGGATGAGGGGCAGGGGGAATCTGATTACAGCTGGGGAACCAAGGGCCAGGTGGAGACCCAGGAATGGAACTGAGGAGTCCCGACTCCTAGTTCTACCCTTGCTCTAACCTGCTAGAACCCAGTCTACTCCCAGAGTTGGAGATTGGGCTCTTGGGTTCTGTTTCCAAGCCTCCCTTGCTCTAACCCACACAGACCCCACTTCTGTCCCAGAGCAGGGAATAGAACCCAGGAGTCCTGGCTCCCAGTCTAACCACTAATCTCAGTGGTAAACAACTTCTCTTGTCTGGTATAAACTCAGAGTAGCAAGTACATAGGGGTGGAAGATGAACAAAATGCTCCCAAAACGAACCACTCCACTGCACCCCCAACCTCCCCAAGAGGAGCGGTTGGAGAGAGATTGTGGCAGGTGTCAGTTGTGTGGCTGAAAGCCCAGATAACCCGCACTTCATAAGAACCAATATGGGACAGAAGAGAGAGGCTTAGTGCAGGGATTCCTGAGGTGGGAGATAGTGTGACTTAGTGGATAGAGCACTGGAATAGGAATTTGGGAGACTTGGATTTTATTCCTAGGTCCGCCACTGTGCCTCCATTTCCCCATCTATAGAGGAGGGCAGTATTGTTATCCCCATTTTAAAGCATATTGAGAGCTACGGATGGAAACTGAGGTAATTACTGTGAGATGGTCCCTTAACGTCTCTGGTTGTCTCTGGCATCCCCTGCCCAGTGCTGCGGAGGATCAAGGTGACGTTCCTGGACACCATTGTTCGGGTGGAGCACATACCCAGCAGCTCTCAGACTGGGGTGGCCCTGGAGGTTCATATTAAAAGGTAATGGGGGTTCTGCTACTTGCATTCCTGAGTGTGAAGGGCGGTATCCAATGAAGTGTGGAGAAGGAGACTGTCCCCCTGGGGATCCTGTCAGAATTTGAGCTAAGCTGGGTCAAGCGAGGCCGGTACCTGGGTGGGAGACATCCCAGCAGGAATAGGGTGGTACAGGGAGCCGTGTGAGGGCTTCAGTGAGGGGTGCTCTTCCCTCTTTCTGTGCTGTCCTGATTCTCAGCACCCCTTGCTCTAACCACCAGGCCCCTCTACTTTCCCAGAGCTGGGGATTGAACCCAGGTGTCCGGACTCCCAGCCCCCCTGCAGTAATACGCTAGACCGCACTCTCCTTCCCACACGGTCCTGGCTCCCAGGCCCTGCTCTAACCATCAGGCCCCTCCCTCCCCCCCCCCGAACTGGGAATAGAACTAGAAGTCCTGACTCCCAGCCCCCCTCGCTGCTCTAAGTGCTAAGTACCCAGCTGTCTGAGACCACCTTTTGCCCAGCTCTGGTACCCATGGGGCTGTGTCTAACCCTGTCACCTGTGACTTGCTTCCCCAGGCTGGATTACTGTGATGAGGCAGTGAA
The DNA here is from genome assembly GCF_009764565.3 of Dermochelys coriacea. Taxonomy (NCBI): domain Eukaryota; kingdom Metazoa; phylum Chordata; order Testudines; family Dermochelyidae; genus Dermochelys; species Dermochelys coriacea. Next base: position 32,615,800 of record NC_050074.1, read on the forward strand.
GGACCCCAGCCAGGTGCTCCCAGTTGACATCCACCAACCCCCGGCCTTTGTGCACAAGATCCTGCAGCTGAGTGGTATGCAGCTGTACTATGAGGAGTTCCCCGAAAGTGCAGCCTCGCCTGTGCCTGGCCCCCAGGTACCTCTAGGCACAGCCATGGGAGGGGAGAGATGGGCCTGCTTGTGGGAGAGGAGTGGATCTAATGTGTAGGAGTTGTGGCTCCCAGCCCCCTGCCCAAACCACTCAACCCCACTCCCCTTCCAGGGCTCGGGAAGGAACCCAGGAATCCTGATCTGAACACAAGGCATAGGATTGTAAGTCAGAGCTCCTGGGTTCTCTCCCCAGCTGTGTGCTTTGGCAGCACGGTATTCCCTGGCTACCATGCCGGGAGAGCCCACTGAATCCTTTTGGGATGAGAGGGGCTGCTGGTCCCAAACCAGCCTCATCCATTTGTAGCAACCAAACTCTTCTCCTTTCCATTTCCCAGCCCCAGCCCCAGACGAGCGAGTCGTCCTCAGCCAGTGGAGCGGCACCCGAGTGTCCTGACCCTCCCCTGCAGATTGGCAGCTGTTCCGGCTACATGGAGATGAGGATCAAACTCAAGCAGAACGAGGCCTTTCCCGGGCCCAAGGTGAGAAACACTGGGGGGCGGGGATCCCATCCCCTCACTTCCCCAGCTGAAAGGGGGTTTCCTAAAGATGTGGCACAGTGCACCACCTACTGGTATACACCTGTGGAACTACCTGCCTCAAGAACAGGCTGTGGCTGGGAGGGGAGCCAGATTGGATGGGCTCATTGGTTTGATCTGGGACAGGGAACCAGGCTGCACTGCATCGGCCCATTGGTCTGTTCTAAGTTGAGGGGGGCATCAGGGGGAAGAAGGAGGAACCTGCCTAATGAGTTCTGCTTGTCTCCTCTCCCCAGCTGGAGCTGGATGGGAAGCTGGGATCCCTGCACCTCTTGGTTTCCCCCCAGCAAATTTTCTACTTGCATGACCTGCTGACAGCACTGAGTGTCTCAGGTGAGCCACCGCTGGGAGTTTGTTCCACCCTTTCCTCCATCCTGACGAAACACAGCTCTTGATAACACCTAAAGAGGCTCCTGGGTTTTGTCCCCAGCCCTGGAAGAGGAATGGGGTCCAGTGGGTTAGAGCTGGAGGAGGATGGGAGTCGGGAAATCTCGGGAGAGGAATCTGGGGATCACCACCTGGTTTGCTGTCTTGATGCTCCATCCATTGTGGGAATCTCTGAGGAGCTGCTGCTGTGATCTGGGCTCAGCTATCCATGCCTCGTATCCCTATGCCCCGGGGCTCGGCTGTCTGGGCCCCACATGCCCCTTGCCAGCTCTCTGGATGCTCTGCCAGTGACAGGTGCTGGCTGGGCTGCAGCCCTGCCTGGGGTGGGCACCAGAAGCTTCAGCCCTTTTACCTGAGTTTGACCCCTGCGGGGGGGGGGTTGGGAGAAGCTTCTTCTGATTGGCTGCCTGACCCACTTGCCCACCTCCTGGGGCAGAGCAACCAATCAGAGCTGCTGAAAGGAGAGTTCTCTCCCCCTTGGTCAGCAACCTGAACCATTCCCTCAGGTGGGGAGGTGGAGTGGAGAAGAGCCATCCTGAGGGCCTGGGCTCGCTGTTTTCTCTCCCCCTCCCCCCCCGCCCCAGTGAGAAAAGCTTGGGGGGGCTGAGGGGGGAGAGCAGCAAGAGCTCAGGATAGCTCCTCTCCCTCCTTGCAATGCCCAGCCTGGGAAAAGGGGGGTGGGGGTGGAGAGAACCCCCGGAGGAGCTGAAGTGAGGCCACAGCGGATGAGGAAACAGGTTTGATTTGGACATTGTGGAGGCAGAATTAAGTGCTGGGCAGGAGAGGAGCTCTCGGCCCCTGCTGCAGGAGCTCTCGGCCCCTGCTGCAGGAGCTCTCGGCCCCTGCTGCAGGAGCTCTCGGCCCCTGCTGCAGGAGCTCTCGGCCCCTGCTGCAGGAGCTCTCGGCCCCTGCTGCAGGAGCTCTCGGCCCCTGCCCCACATCGCCTTACCTAATCAAGGGGCATGGGCAAGCTTTCCCCCTCATGCATGGAATGGGTGGGGCAAGTCCAGAGACAGACCAAAGCCATTGACTTTTCAAACGTCTCGGGGGACTGACTTGTGCCAACTTCCCGAGATCAGTGCTGCCCTTGGGGTGGTGAGGGGAGCTCCTCGCTTAGTGGGGCTCAGCTATCTCTGCCTGGCAACCCATGTGCCGGTGGGACCCTGCCCAAGCCCCTCTTTCCCCACTAGTACCCCAGCTGGTCCCCAGGGGCTATCTCCTTTCTGCACCTCCCTAACCCCCACGGCTCCTCCTCTCCCCAACCCAAGAAGCCAATGGGCTACAGGAGAAGCTAAGCAAGAGCCGCCCACTGGACTCTGAGGACCTGAAGCTGATAGAGCAGGATCTGAGCCAACAGCTGCACGGGGGCCAGGGCTTGGGGCCGGGCCGGCTGGAGGAGGAGTTGGAGAGCTTCGTGGGCCTGGAGAACAGAGGTGACGTCTGGGCAAAGTGCACTGGGGAAGGAGGGGTGTCAGTGCTAGACTGTGCACTACATCATGGCCTGTGTGCTGCAGACAAAGCTCAGCTGTTGAACAAATACACACGCATGCGCACATACCGTGCCTGGGGAGCCAGGATGAGGAACCTGGGCCCTTTGGCTCCAGAAGCAGCATTGGCCACTCCCACTTGAGCTCAGGGAGGATTTTCCTCAGTTGGCAGCAACAGCAGGTCTCATTTTTTGTGTGGCCCTGTCACTGCAGGGCGAGGGAGATTACGCATGGGTGCGCTACAAAACCAGAGCAGGTACTTGTGCAGCCCGCGACTCACCGTGAGCTCTTCTGGTGCCCCTCAGTCCCAACCCACCACCTGTGTGTTATCTCAGCCCTGCTCCCCTTTCACCCCAGCTCTGCTGGGGCCCCTTAGCCCCCTTACTGTGTGAAACCTTATGTGAGGACAGCACTTTCTAGTGTGCCTGCCCACATGCTCCATGGTCTCCCAGTACAACAGGCTGCCTGTCCCTCTGCTGGGGCTCCGCCTCCCTCCCATGACCCTGCTTCTCCCCCTTTACCTTCCAGAGATGTTCTTCTCCATGGCTGCCATGACAAGCAGTGTGACCTCTGTGCGCTCAGTCAGCGATCTCTCTGACATCGAGCTCGACTCCTCTGTGCACAGCGACTACAGCGCCTGCCCCCTGCAGCCGCCTTCCTTCACACCGGGGGTGAGAACTCACGGAGGGGGGGCGGAGTGGGAGGGCATAGCTGGCAGCATCTGACACTGTCCCCCCTCAGCTCCCCCCTTCCCGGTGTCGAGAACCAGGCAGAGCCCTCTGGAACTGTCTGTGCCTGCTCTGCTCCCAGAGCTGCGTGGTCCTGGGAGCACCTTGGTGCTGCCAAACCTCGTGTGTGTCACCCTGGTCTGGCTCCGCATTCCTAATCTCCGCTTCTCTCTACAGCTGATCTTGAGCAGCCCCAGGCGCTACGGCCGCTCCCCCTTTGCTGCTACCCTCCCAGGCCTGCAGGGCCTGAGCAAACTGCCAGGTGAGTGGGGCTTGTCCTGCTGGGTTCGTGCTGCGCCTCGGTGAGGAGAGTGGGGTTCCACTAAGTGCTGGGAGGGCAGTGGGGGTTGGTGGGGTAGAGCAGCAGGGGCTGGCAGCCTGGACTCCTGGGTTCTATCCTAGGTCTGGGATGGTAAGGGGCTCTAGTGGATTAGAGCGGGTGGGGGCCTGGGAGTCACCGCTTCTGGGTTCTATTCCCTTCTTGGGGGGCTGCAGGCTTAGAGTCTGTCCCCGAAGCTTTCTGACTGTAGAAGGCTTCCTTCTCTCATGGCTGAAATCTGACTCAGCCATCTAGGGGTAAGTGTACACGCACGGGCGCTGTTTATACAGGGATCCCTCACTTGGCCCTGAGATGCAACTGCCTTTGGGTTGGGGCATGGGGGCTGCCACATCCAGGCGAGTTTGAGAGAGGTAGAAGGCAATAACCCCCAACTCGAATTTGACTGAGGCAGATGGGTTAGTGCCTCACCCCTGCGGGGAAGCAAGAAGGGCCTTGGTTTCCCCCTCCACCCTGGTCCTTCCCCTTTTGGAAGACCACACCTCCATTGGCCTAACCCCTCTTTCTCCCTGCGAAGTTCTGGGGCCCAGGGCTCCTGGGTTCTATTCCCAGCACTGGGCTCCCACCAGTCCCTCCCTGCCCCCCCCCCACAGCTCTGCCATTGCCTGGTAATCCCAACCTGTAGCCTCTTCTGCTGTGGGGCATCCCCTGCTTGGAGGGAAGTGTCTCCTAGCAGGTTTCCCAGTATCCTCTGGGGGGTTGGTTGTAATGTATCGGCTTCATCTAGTGTGGGAGACCTGATGTGAGCCTCGCAGTCGGGAGGGTGGCCAGTTGTAGTCCCTTTGCTAGCCAGACTAGCTCAGGAGTGTTGGGACTAGCTTGGGGGGTGGGGAGCTCTCATTGCTGGGACTGTCTGATCCGAGGTGCCTGATCTGTTTCAGGCAAGGCCCCACAGCTGCCTTCCTTGGAGAGCCTGCGGCCAGAGACGCTGCTCAGAGTTACGGTGGGCGGCCTCACCCTGACGGTCCCGCATCAGTGCCCCAGCCCACCTGCCCCTCCCCAGCTGGCCCAGCGTTTCTTTGCCAAGTTGGCCTTCTTCAAAGACTCCGCCTTTGGTGGGCGGGACTTTGGGCATCTGCGCCAGTGCTTTGAGAAGGCCTGTCCTTGCAGTAACCTCAGGTAGGCTTGGTGCAGTTCCCTGCCCCTCGTGGGGGACACAAGATACACCCTGGCTGCTCCCCACTGCAGTCTGGGCAGTGGTGCAGAGGCAGGTACCAGGGGATGTTCTAGATGTATGAGCTCCAGGGCCTGGAGCATTGGGAGGTGGGGCCAGCATGGATTGGAAGGGGAGGGCACAGCACCCCTAGCGCCATGCTGGGGTATTGGGGCCAGCACTGATTGTGAGGGGTAAGTGCCCCTCCATCCCACTGCAGCACAGTGCCCCCTGGCGCACACACGAGTTTGGCACTGAGTGAAAAAGGAGAGCACCTCCTCCTCGTGGCACAATGCCCTCTAGTGCTGTGCTGGGGCAAAAGGAGAGCACCCCGTTCCACTCTTTGCAGCACAGCGCCCCCTAGTATCGCTCCTGAGGCACTGGGGTAAGCACTGACTGTGAGGGGACAGCATCCCCTGCACTTCACTCCTTGAAGTCTTCCATCCATGTGCTGACTGTCCCTGTGCCTGCTTAGCTTGTGAGGTCTGCCTGGGCCCCAGCACCAGGGCTGTCAAACCCCCCCTACACCCCTTACTGCAGGCTCTGACTCTGCCTTCCTGCCTCAGGCTGACTGGAGCAGCCCTACAGGTCACCTGCCAACAGAGAGCAGCTGGCTCCCTGCACGTGCTCAGTTTGGAGGTGAGCTTCAGCATGCTGGAGATCCTGGAGTGCCTGTGGGCCAGCACCGGCCCAGAGCGCAGGCAGCAGAAGCCGGAGTATACCGAGGTAAGGGGTGGTGAGTGGATGGCAAAGCCACACCCAGGGCTAGGCACTGGGGTCATGGCTCTCCGGCCCTCCTCACTTCTGTCCTGACCTGACCATGGCTGTTGCTTCGGGGTATCTAGGGGGATGAGACCTCAGCCTGCAGTCATGGTGTGCTGAGCCCCAGGGTAAGGGCTGACTGTGGTGGGGAAGATCTGTTTTGCCTAAGAGTGTGGGGGAGTGGGGAGTGCTCCTGCTATCAGTGCTCCATCGGCTCTGCCTGAGAGGGGTGGGAGAGCATGTGCAAGGATCAGAAGGGTGTGAACCCCAAGGAGGGAGGGAAATTACTGTTGAGGGGTGGGGGGAAAGCTAGACCAGCTGGTGCCCAGGCAGGGCAAAGCCTGTGGGATCCTAATCTGGAAGCTAAAGGGCAGTGGTGGGGTGTTAAAGCCCTGGTGGAGTCACCCCTGTGAACACCCAGGCACCAGGCTGGTGCATGGACCCAACCTTTGGATCCCACGTGTTTTCAAGCTTACTGGACCTGAGCAGCGTCCAGTTGCTGCCTCGGTCCTGGCCTTGCTGACATGCTCTGGAGGTGCAGACTCCCTTTCTGGCCCTCCTCCTTGAGGGGTGGAGTGCTGCAGCCCAGCTGCCATGGGCCCCCAAATCAGTGCTGACGCTCATTCCACATTTCTCCAGTAGCTTATTCATGCTGCTCCCAGAGCTCTACCTTCGTGAGCTCTCTGGTTTATAGATAGATTAACCCTTTGGGACCATGTTGCAGTTAAAGCAAGGAACCCAGGCTTCGCAAAGGAACTCCTTAAACTCCCATCTGGCCCCCCCCAATGCATACTCTGCTCTTGGAAAGTACAAGAGAGTTTGGCTCTGGGGACGAACACACAACACCTGAACGCTATCCTCCCTTGGAGCCCTGCCCACTCCTGAAAGTCTTTTGGGTTCTGGTCAGTGTTGTTCAGGGAAGCCAGGGCCCTTCTGCTCAGCCTCCTGGTTCTGCAACAGCCTGGCCCATTGGCTAGAGCATTTCTCTTTGGAAAGCTACTTCTGACACCTCTTCCTGCCTCTCTTCTCATGCTGGGCTTTTCCATGCTCTGGCCCCGCTGTGTGCTGCTGGGCACAGGGGCTGTTAAACATCCATGACATAGAATGCCCCAGTGGTGAGGAAACTGAGGCAGGGAATGGCATGTAGGCATTGGGTCTACCAGGATCTGTAGATCTCTTGTGCTGTCTGAACAGTGATGGTTGCAAAGATCCTTCTGTAAGTCTGTCTGCTGCCTTCCACTATCATGTGTCCCAAAGGGTTAAACTATAAACCAGGGTGCCGTGCCCACAGGTGGAGTTCGGGGAAAGGGCCAGTGTAAGCTACTGGGGTGTCTTGTGGGGGACACAACGACACTGGGCCTAAGGCAGCTGGGCTGCAAGGTCCCACTTCAGTGGAGGGGTATCTGACAGTCTGTGCCCCGGAAGTGTGCCAGAGAAGCCAAGGACAGGGACGGTGACTGAAGCTCCTGCGCAGACAAAGGGGAACTTAAAGTCCATGGGTCTAAACGCAGCAGCCTGGTGAGTGTCCAGCAGGGGGCGCACTGCCTTGCCAGGAGAGGTCTAATCAAAGAGGACCAGGCCACCTGAGCCTTCTGTCCCTGGCAGCTACTGTGCCAGCACCCGATAGGATGAAACATCTCCCCAGAGAAGGGTGGGTGGGTGAGTGTGGGGCAGCTTGTATCTGTTCTTGGGGAAACTGACTGAGCATCTGCTGTTTGGACCTGCTGCACAAACCTTCACCGCACCCCTTCTCTCTTCAGCTAATGACCTTCAAGAACCCCAGTGCCTTCACCTATAACTCCTCGGCCCGGCCCTGCGTACAGATCCACTACAAGCAGTCGGAGAAGCTGTCATCCAAGGTGAGCAGCAGCCTGAGGCTGGAGGGTGTCTTGAGATTCAGTGTGATTGGCGTGGTTTTTTTCCTCCCCTCCTGCCCCACACACAGGTTTCTCCTCTGGGGAGCCACTGGGCAAAACGGAGCAGAGCCATCGCAAGTTGCCACTTGATGGCATTGCACTGGGCCCTCGCAGCAGGGAGATAGGGGGGATACTGGCTGTCCTGGGTTATCTGTCTTGCTGTGAAGAAAGAAAAGGAGTACTTGTGGCACCTTAGAGACTAACAAATTTATTAGAGCATAAGCTTTCGTGAGCTACGGAAATGCATCCGATGAAGTGAGCTGTAGCTCATGAAAGCTTATGCTCTAATAAATTTGTTAGTCTCTAAGGTGCCACAAGTACTCCTTTTCTTTTTGCGAATACAGACTAACACGGCTGCTACTCTGAAACCTGTCTTGCTGTGATGGGAGCACTGCTGGGAGCACTGGTCCTGTCCCTTTGTCTGGGAGTGGAAGTGCTCCTGAGGTCAGGGCTTTGTTGGTTCTGCCTAGCTACTGCTAAATTGTATTCCAGTAGCACTTGGAGTCCCCAAGTGGAGTGAGATGTGGAGGAGGGGGAGAATGCCCCATTGTGCCGAGCACTGCACAGTCGCAGTGAGATGATTCCTGCCCCGAAGAGCTCAGTCTGTTTAGACAAAGGAACAGTTTATTCTCATGGGGAAACTGAGGCAGGAATCGGGGAAGTGACTGGTCAAGGGTCACACAGTGGAATAGTACCAAAGTGTCCAGAGTCCAATCCAGTCCCTTAACCACATGCCCACACTTCAATAATGTGCCTGAACGGGTTGGGGGAGGGGAGCTCTTCTGTGGTTGGTGCTCCATTGGCTTGGCCTGAGGTTGGTACTCCATTGGCCTGGCCTGACTGTGGCAGGAGCTCTCCTGCAGTAGGCTTGACCTGACATATGACTAAATGCCAGCAGATCTCAGTTCCATGTGCTGGGATCTGCAGGGACACATGATCTTACACAGCCAGAGTGGGTGGGGCTGCATCAGCAGCAGGGGAAGCCAAGCAGGCGGAGATAGAAGGAAGCCCCCAGCTTTCCTGGATGACCCTAGAATAAGACACTGGCAATTGCAAGAGACCCTACAGTAATACAAAAAGAAAAGAAGTACTTGTGTCACCTTAGAGACTAACAAATTTATTTGAGCATAAGCTTTCGTGAGTTATAGCTCACTTCATCGGATGCATGCTGTAGCTCACGAAAGCTTATGCTCAAATAAATTTGTTAGTCTCTAAGGTGCCACAAGTCCTCCTTTTCTTTTTGCGAATACAGACTAAAACAGCTGCTACTCTGAAACCTACAATAATACAGCAGTCTGTATAGTCCCAGATGACCAGGGGCAGCACCTGAGCTTCCCCCTCACTCTCCAGTGTTCTGTAGAATGAACTCCCTCACCCCCCCCCCCCAATCCCATGTAGAGCAGCCTCTCCCTTGGCTGGGGAGGCATTCCCAGGGCTCTGATGGCTCCACCTCTCCCTGTAGAGCAATCTCAAGAAGACTGGGGTTAAGCAAAGCTCGGAGCTGTTGGTGGAGCTGGCAGAGTTCTACTCTGATGTGGACCTGGGTGTCCTAGACCGGCTTGGGTCCCTCCTCCATCTGGCAGCGTCAGCGTCCATGCAAGATCAAGCCCCCGGCCTCCATGCGGACATGCATGTGGTGAGTGTGGGGGATGGAACATCTCCCAGGAGGGGGCAGGGGGGTTGTTCCCAGTTGGCTGCAGAGGAGGAGGTGCTTGCGCCTGCAATGGGCGTGGGACCCGGAGGGAGATGAGGTCCCTGTTAATTCTTTCCTCTCTCCCCCTCTTGTGTCTGGGCGCCAGGCAGAGTCTCCCCATACCCCCGAGAGGCACACAACCGTGCGGCTGGCAGCGCCCAAGGCCACCCTGTGCTTGCAGTTCCCAGTGCCAGACCTGCGGCCCGAGCCGGAGCGGCGACCCTGGACGAAGAAAGCTGTGCGCAAAGAGAGCCTGCGACTGGAGCTGACTGATGTGGTGTTCCAGACAGAGCTGCGGGCAGGGCTGGGGGGTCACGGGGAGCCCACCCGGCTGGAGGTGACCTTCAGCGACCTGCATGGTGAGCATGGGAAAGGCTGAGCTGCAAGGCCTCTTGGGAAGTCTGTCCTTGCCCTGAGTGGGGCTCACGGCTCCCTATGGAGGTTAGGAGGCTGCTATAGCCTCTGGGCTAGCAGACTTGAACAGTGTCTGCTTTGGCTCTAGGATCCATAAGTCCAGGGTTGGGTCCCTGCTGCCAATGACCCTCCCAGGGGCATCTTGTTCCCTTAAGGGGCTGGAGGGCAAACCCAGGCTGCAGGGACAAGGCATGAGACCCACAGGGACCCACTCTGTTCAGGTTGAATTGCGGGGTGGAACATGTGACCCCATGTCTCCTGCTGTAAAATATGAAGGGGATGTTTCTAAATGGATACCTCTTGGTTTTGTAGATGCTACAGAAACCTGCATGCTCTTACCAGAGCCATCCTGATAATGTTCTTTATTCTAACCAGTAGGCTGCCCTCCCTCTCTGCCAAATCCAGGAATAGAATCCAGGAGTCCTGGTTTCCACCTCCATCTGCTCTAACCATTAGACCCCAGAATAGAACCCAGGAATCTTGATTCCTGTGCCCCTCCCTGCTCTGCTCCCAGAGCTGGGGGTGGGATAGCCAGGAGTCCTGCATCTTTAATTCAACCCCCAGACCCCTTACAAACTCCTCCCAGGTGTAGGATAGAAGGGCAATATTTGGGAGGGTATGGGGGTGTGTCTGGGCACTGAGTCCAGCCACTCTCCTTGCAGGTCTGTACGAAGACGGTGAGAGGCTCTCCATACCCTGCATCCGGGTCAGCAAAGCTCTTGATCCTGCAGCCAAAGGACTGGGCAAGAAATACCTCTTCCCAAAGTGAGCGTTTTGGGGGGCTGATCTCCCTGCCCCATGTGCACCCTGGTAGGAGCAGCCCCCTCCACCAGAGCCTCTCCCATCCCACCAGCTCTCTCCCTTATCTACATCTCAGCTGATTGTCATCCAATCATACATCCTCTGGTTGCATGGAATGTCTCCTGCTGTGGTGCACAGGGTTGAGTGTGGGTGGGGGGGGAAGCTCAGATGTGTTGCAGTGAAATTTTGCCCCCAGCATCTGAGAAGGGGGCAGATAGCCTCATAGGGGGCTACATTGCTCACCCTGTGTCCTCTGACTTTCCCTTCCCCCGGCTCTGCACAGGATCACGGTGACCCTGACCCCCCAGCACAGCCTGTCCCAGTGGGACTTGGTGATGGACAAGGTGGAGGAGATGGATCTGTCGATGGTGGAGAGTCCCTGTGAATTGCGGCGGCCTGAGCCCTCCCCCTTCTCTTCCAAAAGGACCATGTATGAAACTGAGGAGGTAAGGGGGGCGGCCCTCCCTGGCACTCAGTGGGGAGGAGATAGTGGTATACGTCGGAGCATGCAATATGTCCTGCCTTCCAGGGAGTCTGATCCTGCCAGGAAAGGCGTGAGTGTTGTCTTTGGGGCAGGTGGCTCAGTTAGCCCACCAAGATACAAGGGAAGCAGCAGGGAGGATCTAGGGTATGGACTGAATGATCCTGAGGGAGGAGCCTCAGAGATGAGAACAGCACAATTGGGGTTCTCAACTCCCCTTCCATATCAGGTCCCCTTTTCATCTAGCTTGGGCTCTCCCCTCCCAGTAAGGAAAGGACAGGGGGAGGTTGTGACCCCTGACATGGGGGTCACAGCCTCCATCTTGACAACCCTCTGGTTTAGTAGTTGGTTAGCTAAAGCGGGTGCCTGTCCCTTTAAGTCTTTAACCCCTCCTATGCTGGCCTCCCCCCAGATGGTGATCCCTGGAGACCCTGAGGAGATGGCGGATTTCCAGGCCAAGACAGTGGCTGCCTCACAATACACCCTAGAAGTGACCCTGCCCAGTGTCCACATCTTCCTGCCTAGCAAGGAGGTCTACGAGAGCATCTATAACAGGTATCTGGGGAGAGGGGAGCGGGGCATCTAGCCGGGTATCCTGGCTGGCAAGGAGCAGCCACAGCGCCTGGCAGCCTCTAGGGATCAGGCCCTGAATCCTCCCTGCTTGCCCCCTGGACTCTTGACCTTCCGTCTGCAGAGCGGGGCACCAGCAGTGCTCAGCTCATGTGGACCCCGGCCCTGCCTGTGTGGGGGGTTGGAAGAGCTGTCGGCTGGGGCGGGCCAGGCCTGAGCAGATGGATCCCAGGTGGCCCAAGACTACTGGGTTCTGTTCTGAGCTCTGGAAGGAGCGTGGCCTCTAGTGGTTGGAGCAGGGTGGGGCTGGCAGTCGGGGCTCTTGGGTTCCATCCCCACCTCTGCTGCCAACTTTCCAGGTGATCTTGAGCAAATTGCTTCCTGTGCCCGTCTCCCCACCTGCAAAATGGGAGGTGGCGCCTATTGAGTGGCCTATCTTGTTCCCTGCAGCACCCTGAGAGCATTCTGTGGTAAGCTCTCTGAGGCAGGGGCTGTCTCCTTCTGTGTCAGTACCGTGCTCAGAACCAGGCGGGCCAGGTCTATAACAAACACCGCTGGGCCTGGGGAAGGTTTGAGGGGTTCCTGGCCTAGGGGAGGCAAAGGCAGTTGTGAGCATGAAGCATCTTTCCTTTTCCTTCCCCAGGATAAATAACGACTTGCTGATGTGGGAGCCAGCCAGCCCACTTCTTTGCTCCTCCGGGTCTGCGGGGGGCGCTGCACCTGGGGCCTTCTTCCCCAGCCACCCGCCCCCTCCCAAGTATTGGCAGGACAACTTCAAGATGTGCAAGTCGGCCTTTAAACTGGGTAAGGAGCCAAGCCCCGCCCCCAAACCCAGAGAGAGACTCCTGTCATCCGCACTGAGCTGTGAAGTCTTAAGGCAGTGGTTCTCTAACTTTTGTACTGGTGACCCCTTTCACACAGCAAGCCTCTGAGTGTGACTCTCCCCTCCCCCCCCCTTATCAATTAAAACCACGTTTTAATATATTTAACACCATTATAAATGCTGGAGGCAAAGGGGGCTTGGGGTGGAGGCTGACAGCTCGTGATGCCCCAGGTAATAACCTCACAACCCCCTAAGGGGTCCCAACCCCCAGTTTGAGAACCCCTGCCTTAATGGAAATGGGGAGTGAAGGATTCTGGGAATAGCATCATGGTTGCTTGCTTTGTGATGGATTCAGGATAAGGAAAGGGGCTTGTGGGTCCAGTCCCCGGCTCTGAAGGTAGCAGAAGTCTAGTGGCTAGAGCAGGGGGGCTGGGAGTCAGGACTCCTGGGTTCTGTACCCAACCCTGACATGACCTTTGGCAAGACCTTTCCCTCTGTGCCTCAGTTTCCCCATACAGCAGGAGCTGCCACTAATGTTCCTCTTCCCTGTCCCCATCAGACTCTGACTCTGAAGATGAGGCCTCTCACTTCTATTCAATGGACGAGGTGGTGGCTCAGCAGAGGAAGGGGGACCAGCTGAGGCAACATCAGCAGAGCCGTTTCTCCACTGTGGTCACTATCCTGAAGGGCAGGGTGGTGGCTCTGTGCGAGGCCAAGGTGAGGGCAACCCCCAGGGACCCACTGCCAGGCCATCTCCTCTGAGCTCCAGCTAGCCTGGCCTGGGTGCTGCCTGGATGGGAGATCTCTGGGTTCTGCAGGGAGCAAGGTAGTGGAGCCCTCCCCACTGAGCTGGTGTGGAGGGCACTAGGTGGTGCTGTGTTGCAGGGACCAGGATGGAGGCTACTACTTTTCCATAGAACTGAGCTGCTCCTTCTAGTGTCCAGGCCAAATTCAAACCTGGGTCATTCTCCAAATGCCCACCCGCCACCCTTCAACTCCCTCTGGAATTGGGTACTGGATCCTTCCCTTCTGTACCATGCTGCTGTATGCTGTTTAAATAAGCCTCGCACCCCTCCTTGGAGGTGGCTGCATCTGAGCCCCAGGTGAGGGATTCCTATATAAATAGCCTCGCATTCAACCCCAGAGGCTGCTGCTCCTCACTGCTGGATGACTGCCATCTGACCCTTCAGGATGAAAGGGCAATGGTCTGCAGTGGGGTGTCCGACTCTCATCCTCCTTCCCCTCTGCTCCCAGGGTGAGGCGGGGAAGAAGCTGGATGACTCCCATGGAGAGATTGTGCTGGATGTGGACAACTGCACCATCTTCAGCGTGTCCCAGTACAAGGGTCAGGAGGAGCTCGGCTACCTCTGCATAGAGTCGGAGAGAGTCACCCTTTATCATAAAGGTATGGTTCAAACTGCGTAGGGGTGCTGGGAGTCAGGACTCCTGGGTTCTGTCCTGAGGAGGATCTCTTCTGTCAGATTGGGGTTCTGGTCCTGTGTCTGATGGGCTGAAGCAGTTGGGGCTGGAAACCAGGACTCTCCTACTGAGCCATGGATTCATACCTATCCCCATGTACTCGCTGGACAACTGGCAAGGGCCCATGGTTACAGAATAGATCCCAGGGCTGCCGAGTCATAGCCCTGCTCCCCGACACACAAGACCCGTCTGCTTTCTCCAGAGCCCTCCAGGGATCTCATGAAGTATTGCGGAGCTGGGATTTCAGTTGGCCCATCCAGGTCAAAGGGCAGCAGGTCAGGCCTGCGCTGCCCTCTGTGCCCAATCTTGCAGTGACCTCTGGTGGGAGCAGCCAAGGGGCCAAAGAGGCAGCTGGGCTGAGGCCTGCCAGGAGGAAGTTCTCTGCAGTGGGGATTGCAAAGGAGGAGGCTCTTGCACCCTGCGGCAGCTCAGCGTGGTGGGGGGACATCTAGGGTGGCGGTGGGTCTTAAAGAGACAGAGCAATGCTGGAGGGGCTGGGGTTGCAGCTGCAAGAGTTGTTAATACCGAGTTCATATCAGTAGCTGTCTGAGTGGGTTATGAAGGAGGTCAGGATCGTTACCCCATTTTACTGAGGGAGAGAGGGTCAGTGACTCTACCTGGCATTACCCAGTGGCAGAGCTGGGAACAGAGCCTACCTCTCCTGAGTCTCAGGCCAGTGCTCTGCCCCACAGGGCACTGGGAGGGAGTTAGTGGGAGGGATGGCTAGCTAGCCAGCCAGCCAAACTCTCTGTGTCCCCTCAGCTGTGGTAGAGGACTACTTCCTGGCCAGTCGTTTGGAGATCCCCAGCTTCACCCCCCCTGACAGGCTGCACCCCACAATCTACTCTTCAGAGGAGGGGGTGCTGAGTGGGCTGGCGGGTGGCAGGAAGGATAGGCCCCTCAAGATGCTCTCAGCTGCCATCCGCATCAACCTGGACTTGAAGAAGAACATCAAGGTATCTTGTCTCCACTCTCTGGGCTGCGGGGGAGGGGAATCGGCTAGGCGGGCTCCCTCTGCTCTCCCTTCTCCAAACAGGCTAAGAGCCAAAGCAACCCCTCCCTGGGATCTGCATTTATTTAACTTAAAACATCTCAGTGCCAGCTTTCATCTGACTTGTCTGTTCCTAGAGGCTGTTTCCCTGTAGGATCTCCTCTGTCCCTTCCCCACCTCAGAGAGCCACTGGGACAGTTCTGGCTTGAAGCAAATAGGGCTCCTCTGATCTGGCATTGTCATGAATCAGCAGAAGTGGCTCTGTCTCCCTGTGCACTGCCCCATGTGAGGGGTGACTTGGCATGAAGGGCCATGGGTCTGGATGGGGCCCAGCTGCGGTGGACTGGCATGTGGGGGTGCTAGAAGCCCGCTGGCCTGGTGTGTTTGGGGGAAGATGTCCTAAGGGGGTTCATAAATGGCTTCCCCCGCATCCTGCCCCTTGTAGAGCCTTTCCCCATCGGGGGGGGGGGAAATCTCCCTGCTTTTTAACTTTGCTTCCCCAATCTTCCCTTTTGCAACCCAAATCCAGGAGTTCCTGGTCACCTTGAGGCTCGAAGGGGCCACCATGCGACATCACATGGCACTGACCAATCAGAGTTGGTACACACAGGTACGTCCTGGGCCGGAAGTACCCATCCTGGAGTGAATAGCAGAGGGAGGGGTGCAGAGTAGCAGCCATGGGGCTGAGGAAGACTTGGGGCCAGGAGTGGAAGCTGGGCCAACACCAGCATGGCTAGAAGGTGTGGAGCTTTCCCAGGGGACAGGCTGGATCCTCTATAGTTTGGACTTGTGCCCTGGTGTCCAGCTAAGGGGAGTTGAACTCATTCATTGGGCAGGGCCCAAATCTCTGTTTAGTTGTGGCAATTCTTGCCCCTTGCAGGTGTAAGCCCCCACCCGGTTCCTTCTGCTGTTGTGATCAACAGTGGAATAGCTGATCTGGATGAGAATGGGGATTGCCCAGTGGTTAGGATGTTCGCCAGGGACTTGAGACCTGGGCTTAATTCCTGGCTCTGCCATAGGCTCCCTGTGTGACTTTGGACCTCTTTTTCCCTACTTATAAAGTAGTGATGGAGTGAGGCAGGATGTCCTAGTGGCTAGAGCACTGGCTTGGGACTTCCCAGCTCTGCCACTGGCCTGCTGTGACTGTGGGCAAGTCATTTTGCCCCTGTGCCTCAGTTTCCCAATCCGCAATGGGAATAAGAACCCTGCCCTGCCTCCAAGGGGTGTTTGTGAGGATAAATCTGTTACAGATCGGGGCCAAATGAGTGTCGAATGGAAAGGTCAGCTCTGAGACTAGCAGCTCGCTGTGTCATTTTCACTCAGTGCAGCTCCTGCATCTCTCAGCCATTGGCTCAGGCTCTCGGCAGACTCAGGCAGGTGCCATGAAATTGGTTATACGCTAGGCACATGGAGTCTGTGAGGCCTAAAAACTAACTCCTTTTTTCATGAAAGCTGAGATTCCGGGCCCCACAAATGCATTGGCCAGGCTGGATCCGTATGTCCGACACCCCTGGTCTAAAGAGAATCCTCCTAGTTCAACCACAGGGGACTGGGGCTGGATGCAGGGATCTGGGGCAGATGGGGGTGGGGAGAATCCTCCATCTGGGGGGGATCGGCGCAGTCTCTGCCCCCATTAAAACCTGCTGTCTGGGGTGTGCACGCTCACGCTCTCTCACCCTTTCTTTCAGCTGATTGACTTCCTGGACGTACTGGATGATCCAATTCTTGGCTTTGTCCCCCCAACAGTCATTACGGTGCTGCACACCCACCTCTTCTGCTGTGCAGTTGACTACAGGTACTGAGGGGAGCAGAGGCAAATCGGCTGCACGGGGAAAAGGGTGGCTGTAAAATAGGAGAGGCCCTTGTCTGTTTGTACAGGAGGAACAGAGATGAGACAAAAGTTAGAAAGCAGATCTGGTCTGAGGAAATCCAGAATCCCAGGTTCTGTCCCAGCTCAGAG
Organism: Dermochelys coriacea; assembly: GCF_009764565.3. Classification (NCBI taxonomy): domain Eukaryota; kingdom Metazoa; phylum Chordata; order Testudines; family Dermochelyidae; genus Dermochelys; species Dermochelys coriacea. The sequence continues at coordinate 32,632,468 of NC_050074.1, forward strand.
TGGCGAGTGGAGTCTAGTGGGTTAGAGCAGGGGGGTTTGGGAGCCAGGATTCTGGGGTGTTCTCTACAGCTCTGGGAGAGGAGAGGGGTCTTCGTTAAAGCAAAACCTCTCAGCCTGGTCTCTGCTGTCTGCTCTCTTTCTTATCTTGGCATCCTGGAGACTGGATGCGATGGTGGGAGTCTGTCATCTTGAGATGGTCTCAGCTGGGACAGGAACACTGGCCCAGCCAGACAGGATCAGAACCGAGGGCCATCTGGTTCAGAATCCTGTCTCTGGCTGTGGCCAGTACCGTATGCTTCAGAGCAAGGAGTAAGGATCTAGCAGAAGGCAGCTGTGGATCATCTGTCCTCTGTGAAGGCTGCAATCCCATCTTGGCTGGGGCAGGGCGCACGTGGGATAACCCTGCCGTGCGGGGACTCTCCTTGGCTCCTTTAGCCCTCTCATCACACCCTGCCCCCGCACTGGTTCTGTCACTACCATCTCACCCCTCAGGCCCTTGTACCTCCCTGTCCGCGTGCTCATCATGGCAGAGACCTTCACCTTGTCCAGCAACATAATTGTGGATACTTCAATCTTCCTGCTCAGGTAGGCATCCTCCAGCTGGGGACATCCCAAGAAGGCTGGCCGCTCCAGGAAGGGCCTTGCCTTCTCCAGGGAGGGCCTGTGCACCCCTGAGCTGGTGAGATCAGGGGGTTTGAGACCTGTTCCCTCTGGACCGAGCCTGGGCTGCTCACAATAACCAAGTGCTGGCTTGTGTGGAAGAAGTTGGGGTCAGTAGCTTTGGAGCCACCATCTTATGGTGCCTGGATGCCATGGTGGTGGGCATGGTAGAAGGAGCCCAGTACAATGGAATCCTGAGTGATTTCTTTGGACCTGTGTCTACTCCAGTTACCTGGGGTGTAGCCGTGAACCGGTGGGCCAGGTGCGCTTATTGGAGGAGTCTCACCCCAGCACGCACAGTCTCTTCACACCGTCTGGCATCCTGTATCCCATTCCCCACTTCTCTGAGCCAGCCAATCTCCCCACCCTGGGGCCAGGACAGAGCTGCCACCCCTAGAAGGCCCCATATCCCGTTCTCCATCCTCATGAGCCAGCCAGTCCCACGGTTCTGGGGCCAGATCAGAGCTAGTGCCCCGAGATGGGAAAGGCCCATGTGCCGTTCCCTGTCTTCCCACCCGGGGCTGGATTGGCACCGATGCCCTCTAGAGTAGCATCCTATTCCTTGAGCCAGCCACTCCCCAGTGCTTACTCCCTTGGCCCAGGGTGGGAGTCGGGGTCTGTCACAGGGCCAGATACCTATTGCACTGTATGGGGCCCTTGTGTTCATGGTTACTGTACAGTGATGGACAAGATCTTGATTGCACTCGATCTGCCTGGTATGTGCCTACTGGGCGGGGGTGGCAGCAGAGTTTAAGTCACTCCCTTCACCCCAGGTTTATTCTGGATGACTCTGCCATCTACTTGTCTGACAAATGCGACGTGGAGACAGTTGATCTGCGGAAGGGTAAGAGTTGGATGGGCTGCGTGTCCATCCTTTGCTTTGCTCTGGGTACTGAAAACAGCAGCTATTTGAAAGGCTGCTGGGGAGCTGCAGGTATCCCTCAAGCATCATGCCCCCGTAGTCCCTCAGGCTGGGCTCTCGGTAGGTCTTTCAAGCTAAGCAAGCTTGCACCTGGTCAGTAGTTGGATGGGGGAGCTGGCACTCAGAGCCCAGCCTGGTGGCAGGCGGCTCTGTAGAAGACACCCCATATTGCTTAATAATCTTCCATCTGTGGATTTCAAGGGGTTTCCCAAATGTTTGAATGGATTTAACTGTCCCTCGTCCTGGGTGTGTTGTTGCTGCAGGGAACCTAATGCACAAAGAGGAGTGTGGAGGAAGTGCCCAAATTAAAGCGAACGTGGAGCAGAACCCAGGAGTCCTGACTCCCAACCCTCCCTGCTCCAACCCACCAGGCCCCACTCCCTTCCCAGAGCCCAGGATAGACGCAGGGATCCAGTCGGGCTGAATCTCTGTTCTCCCTTGGCCTCAGATTACGTGTGTGTACTGGATGTGGATCTGCTCGAGCTGGTCATCACCACGTGGAAGGGGAGCGCCGATGGGAAGCTGGTGAGGCCCAGCCAGAAAGGGCAGGGTGGGGGCGGGCCTGGTAACTGCAATGGAAATCCCAGGAGAGAAACCCCCCCCTTAAAAGGTGACTATGCAGAGTGGGGAGGATACTTCATGTGGCTGAATGCAGGAGGTGGGTGACTTCTCAGCCCTCCTTGTCCCTCGCTGTAGCCTTGCGGGGTGTGAGCCTTTTCCAGTGCAGCTTCTGGTGTTTTCGAAGCAGCCTTTCTGTGTTTTTGAGCCTGCAGGACCTAAGCAGCCCCGCCTCCTCTCAGGAGCCCTGTGCTGTCTGCACCAACCTCTCCCAAGGACCCAGGATTCCATTGCTCTAGCTCCCCACCCCAGTGTGACACATACTGTCTCCCACTCGCTTTGTTCCACTCCAGACCCAGCCACTGTTCGAGCTGCGCTGCTCCAACAACGTGGTGCATCTCCATACCTGTGCTGACTCCTGCGCCATGCTGGCCAACCTTATCCAGTACGTGGTCAACCACGGGGACCTCCACCCGCCACCCCGGCAGGACAGCCCCACAGAGATTGCTGGCCAGAAGGTGCAGGTAGGGAGAGGAAGTCGGGACTGGTGTCATCCCTAGCTGAGTAGGTCAGACTGGTTTGATGCCTGGATGGGGGACCTGCATGGGGATCTTCCAATGCTCTAGCTAAGCAGGGTCAGGCCAGTTCAGTGCCTGAATGGGGGACATGATCGGGGATCTTTTGTAGTTTAGTTAGGTGGGGTTGAGCCAGTTTGGAGCTTGGCTGGAGGACCTACTCCAGTGAGATCCAATACCTAAAACTGCACCAATCAGAGGAGAAATAAGGCACATTTTTTTTTTTATTGGGGAGATTCACCATTGCAGCAACTTACGCAGGGATGCGGGGTGGTCTCCAGCCCTTGAGGGTCTTTAAATCAAGACTTGGTGTTTTGTCTCTGAGCTGCACTCTAGCTCAACCATCAGATCTGGGCTGGATGCAGGGATCTCATGGGGAAGTTCTCTGGCTTGCATTTTGCAGGAGCTTGGATGAGATGGTCTCGCCTTAACAGCTGTGAAGGAAAGGCATATGCTGGAGGGACACAGGGAAGTTCAGTAGCTGGTGCTCTGCCCTAGCAATCAAGCAGACTCCAGTGCTGCTGTGTGGCACTAGGGGGCACTGTTCTGCAGGGCGGAAGGGCCCAGTGTCAGTCTTCCCTCTAATTTTTTTACATCCATGTGCCAAGTGAATTTTATGTGCACCAATATGGAGGTGACGTGTGACATCACCTCCATATTGGTGCACATAACATGTGGTGGGGGTGGGGCCGAGGGGTTCAGTGTGGGAGGGGGCAAAGGGTTGGGATGAGGGGTGGGGCTGGGGATGAGGAGTTTGAGGTATGGGAGGGGATTCAGGGCTGGGGGAGAGGGTTGGAGTGCAGGCTCTGGGGTGGGGCCAAAGATGGGGGGGGTTGGGGTTCTGGCTGCTCCAGGGCTTCGGTGGGGAGATAGGACTCCCCTCCAGCTCTCTCCCTGGCTGTGGCAGCTCAGGTGAGGCTGGGTTGGTCCGAGGGAGGGACTCCTCTCCCCCGGCCGAGGCAGGTTCATGCTGGGGCCGGTGGGGCTTAATAGGCAGCTGCAAAGCTTAGAGGGAACTTAGCTCAGTAGAGGGTGTCTCCCCTGCCATCAGCACTGACCCAAGTACCCCTGCACTGTGCTAGTGGGTACTGTGCCCCAGGGAGCAGGTTGGGGCTCAGCTGGGGGCGCTCTCCCCTGGCAGTGGTGGTCCATGGATACCCATCACTTGGTACATAACACCCTCTGGTTGGCCCCCAGCTGTCGGAGAGCCCGGCCTCGCTGCCCTCCTGCCTGCCCGCTGAGACTGCCACCATTAACCAGCGGGACCTGACTGACGCCCTCATCGACACTGACCGTGGCCTGAGGGACCTGGCGTTAGAGTCTGGTAGGGGGTGCCAGTGAGAGCCTGGGGAGCCGAGGGGACCACGCTGTCCTCTCGTTGCCTCTACAACTCCTTGGGGGGCCTCTGGACATGGTGGGGGGCAGAGAGGAAGGGTTGGGGGCTGGGTGGTATGTGGCTGCATCCCTCCTGCTGCAGGGCTAGAGAAATTAGTGTCAGCCCCACGCCCCAAACTGTCAGCTGGCTGAATGGGCTAATTTGGGGCTGGTGGGGCCCATTGTCCTGATCCGGGGAGGGGAATGTGGGGCAGGAAGGGCCGTTGGCTCAATCCAGGGGCGGGTGGATGTCAGGCCGGTGGGGCCTGTTGGACCAATCCAGGGCAGGGTGGATGTTGGGTGGGATGGCAGGGTATCTCATTGGGGCCAATCTCACCAGTGTCCCTCTCTCCTCCCAGGAGAGACTGGGCAGTTGCACCAAACTTCCCCCGTTTCAGTGTATCTCTTCCCGGGGGAGAAGAGTGCTGGGGGCAAGCCCTGCCCCCCACCCCCTGCTGCCCTGCCCCCGGCCCCCGTGGAAGTGGGGCTAGATTTCTGCTCCTCGGAGGGCAGCGAAGAGGAGAGTGAGGCCACCGATAATGATGACTTCTGCATCCTGGACGCGCCAGGCATGGGCATCCCAGTAAGGAGAGGCAGGGGCTGTGGGGCACACGGGGATGGGGGACTGAGGGGAAGCTGAGGCCTGGGGGGCTATGACTGATCGGGGTGGGGCTTTGGGGTCAATGGGGAGCTAGGAGGGAGAGGTTGGGAGTAGAGCAGGGCTGGGTCCAAATGCCTGGATTTTTTTAGGAAGGATGAGATAGTGGGATATTGGGGGTGGGGTTTGGACATCTGGGTCCACTGATTGCTCTGAGGCCTGCCTCTGTGTGTCTCTCTTCTCCCCCCTCACACTCCTCCCCTAGCCCAAGGACGGAGAGCCAGTGGTGACAAAGCTGCTGGAGGGACCGGTGCCCATCAAGGATGGCTACTTCTCGCGCCCGCTGGGCAGCACAGACCTGCTGAAGGCCCCGGCACACTTCCCATTGCCTGAGAGCCGGGTCATGCTGCGTGAGATCTCAGTGGTCTGGCACCTTTATGGAGGGCGGGACTTTGGGGTCGGGCGTGCCTCCCCAGGACACGCCCACTCACCCAGGTGAGACCTCGATGCCTGGCAGGCACGGCCTGCCCTGGTGCTGGGCTGGACAGCTCTGACCCTGTCTCTCCCCAACTCTGCAGGATGAGGCCCAGCTTGTCGAGCGTCCGCAGCTCCCCTTCCCGCTCCTCGATGGCCAACCGGCCCCAGAACACCTGGCGCACGCAGGGTGGGACCGGGCGCCTCCATGACCTGCTCATGGAGATACAGCTCACCAAGGTGAGGGCGGGGTTATGTGTGAGTGGGTGGGGCTTACATCCGTCCCACAAAGTTCTTCTGGGGACCTCCCTGCCACAGGATAGTGGGCTGGGTAGGCCCATTGGTCTGACCTCCTTTTCATAGACATGATGTTCAACTCCCCTTATGCTATAGAACTGCGTTCTGCTCCCAACCCTTCTGCGGGGTGTGTCTGGCCTGTCAGGAACACTCCTCGCATTATTATCAAGCCTTAGCCTCTCACCAGGTGAGCTTCCAGCATGAGACCTACCCCAGTGGGGCAGAGAAGCCGTCCACAGAGCTGGAGGAGCAGCCAGTGTCGCGGCAGGTGTTCATCGTGCAGGAGCTGGAGATTCGTGACCGGCTGGCCTCCTCCCAGATCAACAAGTTCCTCTACTTGTACACCAGCGAGAACATGCCACGCCGGGCCCACTCCAACATGGTACTGCCGGGGGGCTAACAGAGGGATGGGTAAGGGGCAGGGGGTGGTAGGCTAGGGTGGGATGGGGCAGATACTAGGGAGTTGACATGAGGTGAGTGCTGGGGCTTAAGGAGAGGCTGGGGGGTAGGATCCAGGTCTGGGGTAGGGGTGAGTTCTGAGGGCTGTTGGTGTGGGGCAGCCACTGCAGTTGGGGGATGGGGAAGGTATCTGGGGTGGGCATGAAGTGAGGGGCTTGGTGTGGGTTGAGCACTGGGGTGGGGGGGCAGTGGGCTCTGTGGGGAGGGGTGGGCTCTTGTGGAGAGGGGTTTGGTGTGGCATGGGTACGGGATCTGAACTGGGGGAGGGGTGGGGTGCTTGCTCCATCCCTGCTGAGGGAGGGCAGTGGACCATACACTCCCCTTCCTCTCCCCATGAGTGACGGCCATCTCTCCCCATAGCTCACCATCAAGGCCCTGCATGTCTGCCCTGAGGCCGGGCTGGGCGGCCCAGAGTGCTGCCTGCGCGTCTCCCTCTTGCCGCTGCGCCTCAACATCGACCAGGTGAGGGGGGCTGCAGATAGCTCGCTCCATGGACCCTGCCTAGAGAATCTCTGCCCTGGCCCCACAGCCCTGGGGAGCCCCCCCAGTCCCTAATGGCCTGGCTCTGGATTCAGACCAGCACCCCCTCAAGGGGAAAGGCCTTGTAAGCCAGTTCCCTGCTGTGGGGCTGGGTCAGAGCTGGTACCCCCTAGAGCAGAAAGGCCTGTGTCTCCAAGTATAAATGGAATCAGCTCTTTTTGTCTCCTGGAGCTCCAACTTCCTGGGGTTCAGCATTGTCCCTCCCCAGTCCCCATTCAAGGATTTCCCCCCCTTCCCCCACCCCTTTGTGAATGATGGGCTCTGACTCTGCCTGGTGCCCCCTTGGCCCAAGCGATTTGTCAGCATCTGGCATTTTGTCAAGTTATTGCTCCCAAGGGGAGGAGAAATTGATGATGCGAGGGGGCAAGTTCTCCGGTGCCATCCTGTCTGCTTGCAACGAACGTCCCCACAGCCAGGGGTGAAAGGAATATTCAATTTTTACCGCTAAGGGGTACAGCTCCAGCCCCTGGAAGGGGCGGGGCCTCAGGCAGAAGGGGTGGGCTGGGGGATCAGGGGCTCCGGCAGCGATTTTAGAGGGTCTGGGGCTCCGGCCGCTGCTGCGGTAGGGGCGGCCAGGAATCCTGAGCCTTTTTAAATCGCTGGCCCCGGGGCAGCGGCCCCTTTTGCCTCCTCCATCGGCAGCCCTGCCGGTGGGATCCCTACTGGCAAGGCCGCCGATGGGGGAGGGGCAGTGACGTTAGAGCTGCTGCGGCAGAACTTTAATATGGACTGCGTACGGGACGGTACTGGCTTCTTACCGGTACGGTGTACCGGCCCACTTTCACCCCTGCCCACGGTCCCGTGTCCCTGATCACAGCAGGAACGAACGGCTGGTTCCTTGCTCTCAATTTCCAAGCTAGCCCAGTGTCCAAGGAGCTCTGTCCCCCTGCTGTCTCCCAGGGCCACACTCGCCTTTGCTTCTCTTGCTGTGTGCTGGCTCTCTGCCTTGCGCGCACACCCAGCTTGCCAGGAAATCCCCCAGCCTCTGCATTTGCAGCCAGTCTGGAAACCCCACAGCCCACATGGCTCATGCCTGCAGCCTTGGGCAGTGGCTTCTATTGTTTCCAGCCCTTTCCCTCATAAAGGGGCTTAACTGCTCCTTCCATTTAGCCTGAAAGAATGGTAATTAGCACAGCCAGGTCTGTGACTGAGGGCTGCCCACCTTCCAGTATAACACTGCCTGTTGCTGCCTCTCCACCCCACCACCAGGATGCCTTGTTTTTCCTGAAGGATTTCTTCACCAGCCTAGCTGCCAGCATTAACCCTGTGTTGCCCATGGAGGCTGGGACAGAAGGTGAGTTGAAGGGCAGTTGAAGGTGCGGGCTGGCTGGGGAGGGATAAAGCTTTCTTCTCTGAGGGTCTTCTGGCTCTTTGTAGCCCCGTCATAAACCTTCCTCATGCTGGGGAAACTGAGGCAGGGGGACAGACTCTCGGGCCACGTGAGTGTCTGGCCACACCAAGTGTTAACAGTGACTGTAACCTGGGCTCCTGACTGCATTTCATGGGCTCTGCCAGCTACGCTACCACCTGTCACCACAAGATGGGGGTGTTGCTCAGGCCTTAGCTGCCAAGAGCATGTACAGCAGAGGGGGGCAAACAATGGCTTGCAGGCCACATCGGGCCCACGGGACCATCCTGCCTGGCCCTGAGCTCCTGGCAGGGAAGCTAGCCCCCTGGCCCCTCCCATGTTGTTCCCCCTCCCCTGCAGCCTCAGCTCACTGCGCCGCCAGCGCAATGCTTTGGGCAACAGGGCTGCGAGCTCTTGCCAGGCAGCGCAGCTGCAGAGCCCAGCCTGACCCAGAGCTCTATGCTGCACGATGGCATGGCTGCCTGTCCTGGCGTTCTGGGCAGCGTGGCTGTAGCGCTGCCAGCCACTGGCGCTCCAGGCAGCACAGTAAGGGAGCAGGGGCGGTTGGATAGAAGACAGGGGAGTTCGGGGTGGTGGTCAGGGGTTGGGGCAATCAGAAGGCAGGGAACGGGGGTTGAATGGGGGTGGGGGTCCCAGGGGGCAGTCAGGAAGGGGGGGTTGGATGGGGTGGGGGGGCAGTCGGGGGACAGGGAGGGATGGATGGGGCAAGGGTCCCCAGGGGGGCAGTCAGGAAGAAGAGGGAGGGTTGGATGGGGGTGGGGGCCGGGCCACGCCTGGCTGTTTGGAGAGGCACAGCTTCCCCTAACCAGCCCTCATACAATTTCGGAAACCTGATGTGGCCCTCAGGCCAAAAAGTTTGCCCACCCTGATGTACAGCCTGCTGAGTTAGAGAGGGGGAAACTGAGGTGCTGAGCAGGGGGAGGCATGTGAAGCCCCTGCTCCTTGACCACCACTTTTTTTTTCTCCCTCCCCCCCGCCCACTAGCCCGCCCAGATCCAGGGGTCCGAGCCAGCCCAGCCACCGAGTCAGAATCGCTGGGGAAGGAGCAGGAAGGGAGCCGGGGGCCAGGGTTGGTGGTGATGGGGGTAGAGATGACAGCTTCTGTGGAGACCACACTGAGCGAAAACAGCTCCTCCTCCAATGCCTCGTCCTCCACGGACCAACCAATCTACTTTAGGTACGAGATGCTGCTGCCTCTGGAGTGGGGCGAAGGGGTGCTGCATAGTGATCAGCGAAGGGGGATCTTATTTCGAATTGAAGCGGTGGGTGGGGGAACATGAGGGGCGAAGGAGGCAGAACAGAAATGATGGAAGCTAGAATGCAGCCCGGATCACAGGGTTCCTCACAGCCTGATCCGTACCGGGGGGACCATCAATGGCCACACAGCAGCAAGACCTTAGTTGCACATTTTGTCTGGCAGAGTGCTTCATACTGATCTCTGCTTCCTGCCCCACAGCACCCCCTAGCACTGTACTGGGTCAGCACTCATTGCAGGGGGAAAGCGCCCCCTGCTGAGTCCCCACCCCGCTGCCTGCAGCTCCAAGATTTTGGTGGTCTCCATCCAGGCTCGGGCTCTGCTTAGCGTAAGATCTGTGCCCATGAGGTGGCCCGGCTGTAAGTCCTGCCCCCTCGTCTGCCAGTCTCTCTAGCTCTCTGTCCTGATTGATTGATCCCCAGGGAGTTCCGGTTCACGTCAGAAGTGCCCATCTGGCTGGACTATCATGGGAAGCACATGACCATGGACCAGGTGGTAAGTGCGGCTGGGGTGTGGAGATGCCAATGAACTTCTGGGTGGGGCAGAGGTGATGGGGAATCCCAGACCCCCACTCCCTCCTCAACTAGCCAGAGCCTCTTGTCTCCTGCTGGAAGGACTGGGGATGGAGTGGGATAGTGTTGGATGAGCTCTGTGGCCTTTGGGCAGGATCTGGCCCTGGATGGGAGTCGGGGTAGGTAGTGGGGTGGCATCTGGCCCAGGGTGGTGTGGGGGGTGGGCTCTGGTACTGGTGGAGGTTGGAGTTGGGCAGGCTCTAGAGTTGCGGGGTGGGGATGCTGCTCCCTCTCTGCTGGGTCTGGGGGTGCAGTGCTGAGCATCCTCTCCAGGGGGTGAGAATCCACTCCTTTAGCTGTTGTCAGGTGGGCCTTAATGTAGCCCCTGGAGCTGGCACTAGAGGGGGCAGTGGGACCATCCGTGACACCTCTGACCCTTAGGTCACTGGTTCAAATCCTGCTGGGGTCAGGGTGGAGTTTACTGGTGTGGAACAAGTTCAGGTGGTGTCAGTTGAGATCAGACTGGCCTGGGGAGACCCCATCAAAACTGACCCTGGTTGCTGGGTAGTGGGGACAGAGCTAACCTCTTTTGCTACCAGGGTGGGGTACCTGGAGGGTGGGAGTGGAGACATGCCTGCATTTAGGGGGGAGGCTGCTGTTCATAGGAGGTGTAATCCCCATTCTAGAACTGGGGAAACTGAGGCAAGGAAGGCTGAGTGTGTGAACCAGGTTTAGAACAGAGGAGTGCCTGGCTGCTATTGGGGTGAGGAGGTTGTGCTGTGTGCATTGCACTGTGGAGTAGGGCAGTGCCGGGGGGTGGGAGCTGTGCATAGACAGGAGCAGGGGAATGCAGGGTACACATGGTACGAGGGGAGTGGCTGTGCATAGATGAGGGAGCTGGATGGAGGTGTGGGATAGGGAGTGTTGGGGGGGCTGTGTGGGAGGGGTGTGGGCTGTGCATCAGCAGTGCTTTAACCCTTTCTCTTTCCTCCTCTTCAGGGCACCTTTGCCGGGATCCTCATCGGCTTGGCCCAGCTCAACTGCTCTGAGCTCAAGCTCAAGCGCCTCTGCTGCAGACATGGGTGAACTGGGGGGCCTGGGACATGCCCAATCCTGCAGGGCTGGGGGGAGGCGGAGTCAATGCAGGCAGTGGGTGTGGTCTGTGCCCATGCGGGGCTCAGACTGGGGGATGGAACTGCCTGTTTCTGCCCCACTCTCTTACTCTGACTGGCACCGCTGGGGCCTTGCTAGTTGCTGGGGAGGGGGTGGGGTGCAGTCTGTAGCGTGGCTCCAGGGCTTAGTCCTCTCTAAGAGGGCACGGTGGGAGCTGGTCATTCTTTCCCACAATGCCCTCTGTCTGTCCCCCCCAGGCTCCTGGGTGTGGACAAAGTGATCAGCTACGCCCTCACTGAGTGGCTGACAGACATCCGCAAGAACCAGCTGCCAGGCATCCTGGGTGGTGTGGGGCCCATGCACTCCGTCGTCCAGCTCTGTAAGTTCCTCGCACAGCCCCCCCGTCCCTTATCCCCTCCTTGCACAGGGCTCCCCCCAGCTTTGTGCCAAGCCCCTGTGTGGGGAGAACCACCTCGCTGTAGATCGGGGGGAGGGGAGAAGGCATGGGTCAGGACATGAGGGGAGGAGATGCGGGGGTGGGGGGCTGGTGTGAGTGGAGAGGTGGGAGGTAAGGGGGATGGAGGCTTGGAGCAAGTGTGGCGTGGGTGATGGGGGCCAAGCATGGTGGGGGCGATGAGGCGGGTAGGACGCAATGGTGTTTTCCCCCACGTCCGGCTAAGCTGGCCTCTTTTTTTTTTCCTCCCCCAGTCCACGGTCTGCGTGACCTATTCTGGCTGCCCATCGAACAGTACCGCAAGGATGGGCGCATCATCCGGGGCCTGCAGCGCGGGGCTGCCTCCTTCGGGACCTCCACAGCCTCGGCTGCCCTGGAGCTCAGCAACCGCCTGGTGCAGGCCATACAGGTGAGAACCCTCCCTCCCATCCATCCACAGCCTGGGACAAGCCACCCCCCACCCCAGCGCTTTGGGGCGGGGCTGCAGCATGGCTGTATCCAGCCAGCGTGGAAGGCAGGATGGGGAAAGGAGCAAGGGTCTGCAATAGCATCGGAAAGGGCTTTTCAAGTGCTAAGCCCCCCATCCCTTTGTCATGAGGGAAATTGGTTCAGAGAAGGGAAGGCACTTGCCCAAAGTTAGTGGTAAAGCTGGGAACAGAACCCAGGAGTCCTGGTTCCCAGTCCCTCACCCCTCTCCTCTAACCAACTAGTCCCTACATCCCTTCTAGGGATGCTTTCTTCTTGTCCTGAATCAGTTCTGGCTCGTAGGCCAGGTCAGTGGTCGAGGGTGGACTTGGAGAGTGTGTCTGTGAGTGGTGGAGTGAGGGGATTACGGGTGTCTCTCGGGGAAAGGGGTCTGTGTGTATAGGGTGTGGGGGAGGAAGCTGGGATGTGCGGGGGTCTCAATAGGGGGTGCTGTTGGGGTCTCTTTATCTCTTAATGTACCCCTGCCAGGCCACAGCTGAGACAGTCTATGACATCCTGTCTCCAACCTCCCCTGTGACACGGACCCTGCTGCATAAGAAGCACGCCCGGAAACTGCGCCGGGGCCAGCAGCCAGCTGACCTCCGTGAGGGCGTGGCCAAGGCCTATGATACCTTCCGAGAGGTATGGTTCCTCCCTGTGCTAAGGCCAGTCCCCTTCCATGCAGGGCGTCAAGGCTGCTCCCACCACTGGAAATTCCCTCCTGACCCTGTCAGGTGACAGGCCTAGAAACATTAAGGTTGGGAGTCTTATTTAAATTCCAGTAGGATCTGGTGTCGGGTACTTCCACGGGCTAACCGTGACACACACCCCCACCCCCCACTAACTGTTCCTCTTTGCTCCCTTGCAGGGCGTGATTGACACTGCCCAGACCATCTGTGACGTGGCTGCCAGGGGCCATGAGCAGAAGGGCATCACAGGGGCGGTGGGCGGAGTCCTGCGCCAGATCCCTCCTACCGTGGTCAAGCCCCTTATTGTGGCCTCGGAGGCCACCTCGAACCTTCTGGGGGGGATGCGCAACCAGATCAAGCCAGATGCCCACAAGGAGGAGTCTCTCAAGTGGCGGTTGGAGGAGAGCCAGGACTGACTGGGTACAGACTGTGCCCCAGAGTCCAGCCCCCGAGACACTGTGACGGCCAGCCATCTCCTCCTCTTCTTCTGGGGGGGGCGCCAAATCCCACCCCCTTCTAGGAGCCGCTGACCTCTCCGACCAGGCCGTGCCAAGGACACAGTGCGGCAGGGGCTGCAATTCGAACCAAGGAACTGCAGTGCGAAGGGGGCATGTTGTCAACTTGAGATAAGGAGGGGGCCCCTAATTTAACCCCCTGCCTCGTGGTCGCTTGGGACTTGCTTTTATACTGATCAGCCCCTTGAGTCCTCCCCTGCATGATCCCTGCAGCCCCCTTCCCCCAAAACCAAATGAGGAGGCTGAGTATTAAAGGAAGTGAGTGGTTTTCACTTGGTCCCTTGGCCCGGCTTTTTCCAGCCCCATGTCCCAGGCAGCCTTTGCGGGGGTGTGGGGCATCAAATCACAGGGAGTAAGGACCTTGGTCCCCCTCAGTCCCCAGCTGCTGGCATTGGAGAGGATTGTGGGGTAATGATCTTTGGCTGAAAGCACCCCCCTCACCTGGCCTGGGGTGGGAGGATGGTGGCCCTGTTCAGGGGTGGGGGGCCCCGATACCTGTCCTCCTGCTGGCAGTGCCCACATGAGGAGCAATGTTCTCCCTCCACCCATCTTTAGCAATGCCCTGCTTGCTCCTACCCATGCCATCCCAGTTGCTGGTTTGTTGTGTTGTGGAGCTGGCTGTGCAGCTGCTGGCATGTGGTACTGGCCGGTGCCACTGAGCTGTTTTGAAAGAGTCACCTGTGCTTCCCCTTTTCTTGCTGATACCGAATAGCCTGAGCTGCTTTAGTCTGTCTCTATAAGGCAGGTGTTCTGGGCTTCAAACTGTCCTTGCACCCCTTCCCTGCCCCCTCTCCCATTTGTATCCCTCCCTGGGGCACTGCAGAAAGGTCCCTACAGACCTGCTACCCAGTGGAATCTAGTGCACCTGGCTTATTTTATTCCTAAGGGGGTGGAAGCGCAAAACAAATCTGGCACCCCTAGCCTCCTAGAATAGGCTTGTACTAATTGAGTGAAAGGAGCTTCTCTGTCAGCTGGCAGCAGCAGTAGGTTATTATCCCCTAAAGGCCACATTTGCATCTTGCCCAGGCTGAACTGCTCCAGCTCTGCCTCCTGGGTCTCATCTTGCCTTTGCCTCAGGCATTGGGGAGCTCTGCATTGAGGGCCAGGGCCCATGCTTTGGGACAGAGTCAGCTTCCTGGGGAAGCCAGGGGTGAACAGAAGTGGGGTGCCCCATGCTTCTGTCAGTGCATGAAGGTGACCAAGGGCTTGCAAGTATGGTGTGGAGGGGAGATCAGGGAGGCCCTGCACCTTCCCCTTCACCCGGCTGAAGAACCCCTCTTCCCTCATCTGTGTAATACTGAGCTTCAGCCACCAGGGGGAGCAGCAGTGTTCTGCACTGTGGGCCTTGGCTGGTTGGTGGCTTTGGGGCTGGCTATCCCCCCCCCGCTCCCCCACTCTCAGTAGGTGGCAGGCTGGCACAGTGGAGGTGGCTGCTGCCCTGGGTTGGTGCCAGGGGGGCATTGGACATGGTGGGAGTAGATAAGGGGGCCATGCACCTTCTATCATCTTTCCTGGCTCTACTGTGCTGTCAGCAGCAAGAACCTTAGAAGCTGAGGCCCCAGTTCAGCACCCAGGAGTGGAAAAACCAACACCCCCACTTTAGAAACCCAGGTCTGCCCTGTGTGGGTGCTTCAGCTCCCAGAGCCCCCCTCCTGCTCCCTACAGGGGTGGTAAGAAACTGCAGCGGAGTGTCATAGCCTCTATCCTGCCCTTGGTTAACAGTGATTCCCCTCTCCTGGTCTGTGGCTTTCAGGGTGTAACGCACGCACTCCCATGCCACGGGTGTGGACGTACCAAGTGTCCTGTTGAATGAATCGAGGGTGGGAGGGGTCAGTCCTGTGCCGTGATCAGTTTAGGAAAGAGACAGGCAAGGGGTAATTGCATCATGGTCAATAATGTACTAGAGGCTTCGAGGCTTGGTAAGTGCCTTCTGGTGTCCGTGCCTATAGTGCCCACCAGCACTGCCAGAGGGCTGAGGCTAAATCTTGGAAAGATGGGGAGGGGCCCAGATACTCCAGTGAGCGGAGGGAGGGTGGATAGGGTCTCTGGTCGGTGTTAGGCAGGAGCTCAGACATGATGCCTAGCAGGGTCTTTTCTGGTCCCAGAAATCCTTGTGCTCCTTTCTCTGCGGCCTTTGTCTCAATGGAAGCGACTTCCCTTTCCAGACAGGGACCTTTAAACCAAGAGGCAGTCTGAGGAAAATGGCCCCCAGGGCTGGGAAAAGCAGGCTTGAGCCTGAAAGGGGGCAAGAAGTTTTTAGCGCTGGGAGCTTGGATGGTTTAGGTAGACATGGCAGGTGGAGCGTGCCCACACTGTGTCCGGGGGGAGCTGTCTCCCCCTGGCCTGTGTCAGCCGTGCAGGGGCGGGTTGATGGCCACGGGCGCCTGTGTGCACAGCTCTGGAATGAGCTGGTTTCCCTGGGGTTTTTTTCTCTCTCCAAGCTGTAACCTTTGGCACCAACTGTCTCCATGGCAACACAGCCGGTGATTGCCACCCCCCCCCCGCAGCTCTAAAGGGGGGGGCAGGAGGGGCGGGGGTGTCTGCCTCTGGGGCGTTGTCTCCAGCAGGGGCTGGTACGAGAACAGCCAGTGCTGAGAGCAGGGCCCCCCTTCAGCCCGGGGCAGAGGACAGCACTTGGTTAAGGAAGCAGAGGTGGGGCTAGAAGCCAGGAATCCCGGCTCCCAGCTCTGTTGCTCTAACCACTAGACCCCTGCCCCTGGCAGGCATAGAACCCAGGAGTCCTGGCTCCCCAGCACTTGCAGGGAGGGAGCTCTTAGCTGCTCCCCACCCCTCCCCGGCTGCCCTTGGACAGCTGCTGGCACAGCCCTGGGACAGGATTTGTTTGTGCCATGGTATCCATGGTGACAGGGTAGGGAACCCTCTGGCATGTTAGCTAGCCCTGACCATATGCCATGCCTGTGGGGAACCCCACATGCAAACACTGAGCAGCACTTAGGGGGAATCCTCAAACACTGCTCCACAAAGGGCCCTAACTCCCATCCTCCCACAACTACCCTCCTGCTGCACTGTGCTAGGGGCCCCCCAGCACCCACCTCCTGCACGTGATGGGCTAGTGGTGCATGCAGATGTGCCCCTTCAATGTCTGAGGGTGCGTCCTGGGTGGTGAGATATGATAGACACTAGCTGGATGGGGAGATGAGTGACTGAGGGATAGTGCATGGGGTTGAGATAAGATTGAGATATGTGGCTGCGGTGGGGAGCTGGGTGGCTGACAAGGGCTAGAAAGTGGAGTTGAGTCTGTTGAAGTGCAATTTGTGGTGTATGCACAAGCATGCCTGTGCAAATGAGAGGGTAGGGAAAGTGTGTTTCCACCAGCTCTATGCCCCAGCTGTTGCCAAGGTTAGAACCCAGGAGTCCTGACTCCCACCCCCCTTGCGTGCTAACCACTGGACCCTGCACATGCACACACATAAATGTATGTATACACACATATGCACCCCTCCCCCAGAACAGCTGGGCTCAGATTTACCACCTGTTCATTAAATGTCCCTCCACAATTCCTCTTAAGGCGCCTCTATGCAGGGAGGGGAAAGCAGGGGCTGAAAAGCTGCTGCTGGGTTAAGATACGTTATGGTTTTATTAAGGGGATGATGCAACGAGCTGGGCTTGAGGTATGTAACCTCCACAGATGGGGCCATCTGCCCCTGTGCCACCATCTCCTGCCTGGTCCTTATGATCCTGCATCACAGCACCTCAGGGGTGTGGGGATGTGCCACTCCTGCTCCCAAGGGCTCCTGGCACTTTCCGTTTAGGTGCCAACTCTAGCCCCTGAGGTGAGGTGATCAGCACCTGGTTGGCTGGACTGACACCTCATTAATTTCCCTCCATGGGGGTTGAAAAAGCAACATGGGGAAAAATAGCATCCTTCTTCCCTGTTCTACAATCACAGAACTTGCTCGGGCTTCGATTTAAACCCTGCCCTAATTTCTGATCCCCTGAAACTGGAGCAGCACCAGATCCTCCCAGCTAACAGGCTGGGGCTTTAATTGATCCAGCTCCACTCCACCCCTTTTTGTTTGTCCAACTCTCCTCTCCCCTTCCCAGCATGAGATGCAGCCACCTGTGGTGGAGCATGCCGACTGTACAGGGACCCCTTGCTTGGTGCTGAGAGGCAGCCACCTTTGGGGTGGGGCACAGGAGTGGTTTATCTGCACACTGCATAACATGGTTTTTTGAATCCAGTTCAAGCTTCAGCACAGGGGGTTAGTAAAGGCTGCTCAGAGTGGCATAGCCTAGGGAAGTGGGGCGCTGTCATCTTGACTTTACAGCAGAGAATCTCCTTCTCATTCCAGGTGTCCAAGGGGGTTTTAGACTCCCCCCTTCCCCTCTCTCAATTTGGGCAACCAGATCCACGGCCAACACTGCCTGGTGCTTGTTGGCAACTGCTACTAAAGGCAACCCGGGCTGTGGCTGCTGGTGGAAGCAGAGCCAATCTGGGCCCTGACCCCACTGCCCGTCCTCTGCTGGTGCTGACTGTTAGGAGTTAGTAGCATGAGTCTGGCCTGTAGAACCCTTGGCCCTTCTGCATGAGAGCCGAGGCCCAGATTTTGAAGGCTGGGCTGATGGCTACACTGCACCCTGAGTGTGGTGGTGTCTCCCGGGGTGTCCTATAGAGGAAAGACCCACTGACCCCCTGCCCCACGGGCAAGGCTCTATCTATGCCAGTGGAGATGCACTGGGGTCCTGGGAGCCTTACACAACTCCCCCATAATGGCCCTAGAGAGGAGTTGGGTGAGTCACGTCCAGATGAGGTCTCAGAGGGTCCCACAACTTAAGGCTCAGGGTAAGAGCAGCTCTGGGGCTTTCACGGAGGTGGCTGCCCACTCCAGTGGGCTCTGTGGCATTCCAGCCTCAGGGTTCGCTGGGGGCTGGTATCTCCTCTGGCCCCAGCCTCTGCTGCGCAGCCTGCAGGGTGTGGGTGAGGTGGTGCAGGCCGATCAGGTAGCCATCCTCGTGGCTGCCCCGGGTCCATGGCACATCATGGCACAGGGCCAGCCAGGGTGGCACTGGCAGTGTCTTGCCGAAGTCAATCATCCATACGTTGGCCCGGCCGTGGCGGTCGTGGACGAAGAGCAGCGAGCTCCCAATGACCTTGGGGGAGAGAGCAGGGGCATTTGTAGCTAGGGGGCACCAGCTCTGCTGCAGCCCCACAGGGGTGGGGAATGGGAAACGGCATTTCTCGGGAGCGTCAGCTTCAATTCAGCCCCAGGCCAGGGCGCTGGCTGACTTGGGCGGTGGGGAATGAGACACTGCAGTGGGAGATCTCTTTCCCCTCTTGGAGGTTCAGGCTCATAGCTCGTGGGGGGTTGTCACCTTATTAGGGGGGTGCGTTTGGGCCCACACCCCTCTGCTCTATGGGGGGCTGCTTTTCCCTCCTCCCCCTCTTTGCCAAACCTGTTCCTTTGCCCTGCACCTGGTGCTGTGGGCCCCCTCAGACTGTGCTGGGGGAGGGGAAATTCCTGGATGCCTGGGTTCCCCTAGACTCACCTCATGGGTGCGGAAGAAAGCTGATTCCTGTAGTGCGCTCCGCATGCTCTCCAGGCGGCTCTGGTAGGCACTCTGCAAGATAAAGATGGGGGGAGGCGGTCAGAGGGTACCCAAGAGGGGGGGGGGGTCTCTGCTCTTTGGGGCAGAGGGGTATGGAGCGGGTCAGACAACCAAGCTGCCTCTCTCTACCTGAGGGCAAGTCCAGCATAGCATGACCACACTGCCCTATGTCCCCCTGGCTTTAGTCCCAGCCCTCTGTAAGTCGGCCCCAAGACTCAGCTGAAATTCCCCTATTACTCTCCAAACACCACCAGCCAGCCTTGTATCACCCACTGCTCCTCCCTGGCCTCCCCGCTCCCCCAGTGCCATGCAGTGGGCTACAGGGGCCCGGGCAGTGACCCTGTGGGACCTGGTGCCCCTCTCTTACCAAGATACTCCCCTGTCTCTTGGTGAAAATCAGGAAGGTGTTGATGATCTGCTCCTGGGTCCGGGTCTGTTTGAAATCCTTCTGCACAGCTCCCCCTTCTATCTGTGAGACACATGGCAGGGTTCAGGCAGACAGGCAATCCGGGGAGACTTCCCCATACAGCAGCCATCCTGTGCGAATATGCAACTGCCTTGGGAGTTGATACAGGGCCCCCCCCCCCCCCCCAGCCTGGTACTGAGATGCAGCACCTCTAGGGTTGGGCAAAGGGGCTGTTTACGCAGGGTTCCCTTGCCTGTGCTGAAATGCAGCCACCTCTGAGGTGGGGCACAAGGGTTATTGATACATGGATCTCTTTCCCAATGCTGAGATGCAGCTTCCTCTGGGGTGGGGCACGGGGGCTGTTTATACAGGGATTCCTTGCCTGGCACTGGGGTGGGACATGGGGGCTGTTTATACAGGGAGCTGCAGCCTGGAGCTGAGCCCCTGTAGGGCTGGGAGCCCCTTTTTCCCTCTCACTCACTGTCACGCCCTCAATGCGGAAGCCCAGGGAGGCGGTGGAGCTGATGTGCTCACGCCATTGCATGTAGCGGGGCTTGGTGACCGCCCTCTGGCTGTGCTCCTCAGCCGTAGCAGCGCTTGGATCCACCTTCACCATCTTCTGGTACATGTCCTTGCGGGGGATCGGCTTCAGCAGGGCCTGGGTCAGCTCTTCCTCCAGGTATGTCCTATGGGCAAAGGCAGAGGGGTGGGCAATGGGACGTGGGGGCCTTTTGTTTCTAGAGGGTGCCAGCTTCAATTTGGTCCTAAGGCAGGGGGACTGGCTGGCTCGGGGGGGGGGCAGGAAAGGGACATGGGGCATTTTGCCTCTAGGGGGAGCTGCCTCCAATGTGGCTCCAGAGTGGAGTTCCAGCTGGCTTGGGTGGGGAATGGCACAGAGGCCCTTTCTCCTCTAGGGGGCATTGGTTCCACTCTCCTGGGGCAGGGGGTTCCACAGGGATATGTTCCCCCCCATCCACTGCACTGACCTCACCCCCATCTTGCAGTCCATGATGCTGGGTGCGTCAAGGCCACGCAGCAGATCGTCCATCTGGATGTAGTGCTCGCCGTCCTTCACCACCACACCG
Organism: Dermochelys coriacea; assembly: GCF_009764565.3. Classification (NCBI taxonomy): domain Eukaryota; kingdom Metazoa; phylum Chordata; order Testudines; family Dermochelyidae; genus Dermochelys; species Dermochelys coriacea. The sequence goes on from NC_050074.1 coordinate 32,652,356, forward strand.
TGGTAGGCAGGCACGTAGGGCCGCAGTGCATCACCCATCAGCATCTCCAGGCAGGTGTTCTCCACAGTGCTGAACTTCTTCAGGATCTGGCCCCCCTCACTGGGCTTGAAGTTACCTAAGGAAAGGGGTGATGGTAATGAGGGGCAGGTAGGAACTTTGACATCCTGGGGCTAGTTGGGAACAAATGGGTGTGGGGCAATACCTGGTGGCAGGGAATTCCCCTGGCCAATGATACTGCCACACTGAGAGCTGGGGCAAGGAGTTCCCCAGGCCACCACTGTCCCCAGGCACCTGGACATCCACACTACCTTAAAATGGCCTGAGAACCCAGCAATTCTCATTCTGCAGTAGGGAGCTGGCCTGGAGTGCCCCCCAAAACCCCTTCTCACCTTCATGCCCTGCCAGCTGCACCCAGGAGCTGTGACGCCGCAGGGACCAGTGCACCATGGTGAAAAATGTCTTCCATGACTTGGTCTAAAGAGACACAAGGCAATTGTCAGCCTGGCAAGGGATTGTCCCCCCCAGTCTATTGTCCCCTCCCCCTCTGAAAGTGAGACTCTCATCCTAGCACTGGCCAAAGCCTCCTAACCCATAAACAGCTCCTGAGCCACACCCCAGAGGTAGCTGCATCTCAGCACTGGGTGAAAGATCCTTATTTAAACAGCCTCCGTGCCCCATCCCAGAGATGGCTACAGCTCAGCGCCAGAGGAAGGATCGCTGTATAAGGGCTAGTCTAAAGTGGCAGGGCTTTAACGTGGTTTGTGTGGTGGCAGCGCAGCGCTGGGAGAGAGCTCCACCTCCATGAGGGGCGTAGCTCCCAGCACTGGTGCACTGTCTACACTGGTACTTCGCTGAAACTTGCTGCACTTGGGGGGGGGGGGGAATTCACACCCTGAGCGAGACAGTTGCAGTGCTGTAAATTGCCAGTGTAGACACGCCCTAAGTCCCTGCACCCTAGAGGTGGCTGCCTCTCAGCAGTGGGAGAGGGAGCCCTGTATAAACAGCCCGTGTGCGCCATCCGAGAGGCGGCTGCATCTCCAGCTTGCGGTGTCCCCAGGCGAGGCAGTCCCTGCCTCAGCCTCATTGTTGTGTGAGCTGCCTGGCGCTGAGTCACTCCGGTGCTGGGGCTCAACCGTCCTTCCTGCCACCAGAGCTGGCTGCAGCCGCCTTGCTAAAACGCGCCTGGGGGTCAGGGAGGGGGTGGTGCTTGCTTGAGGGATGGGTGCACACCTGCTCCCCCAAGCGTGCACCCTCCGGTTTGGGCTGGGCAGTCTCCCGTAGTGCTAGGGGGACTGGGGCAGCTCTGCTGAGGAGGTGGAGGGGCTGTTTCTTGGATGTGTGTGTGTTCACAGACACGCTTGAGTGACTCCAATCTCAGTTCAGCAACCTTGGCAACCCTAGGCCCACAGGAAGGGAGCTCCCAGCTGCCATGCACGCACACTACACACACTGCAGGCAGAGTGGGTCTGGTGTGCTCACACATTGCACAGCCTGGTGTGATGCACTGCTACACACACAAATTGAAGGGGGGCTGAGCTGGGCATCATGCCCTGTTGCTCACACTGGCATGCTGTGCACACACTGCAGAGCCCTGGAGCCAAGACCCCTGCAGTGATGCAAACATGCACCCTGGAGGCCAACGAACTCCTAGGTATGGAGCAATGCTGCATATGCATGCATGCTTTACAGAGACACAGAGCCAGCTCCAATGCATTGCTGCTCTCTCTCTCTCTCTCTTTGCATGTGCCATGCACTGATCCCAGCCTTGAAGCCTGGCTGCAGTGCCCTGCGGAGAGAGCTTGCACTAGCACACTCATGCAATCATGTGGGTGCCCTGTGCACTCCAGGCAGGGCGCTGGCCCCTCTCCAAGCAGCACCCGCGCCCAGCCGGTTTGCAGGCTGCAGAGGAAACCCAAGTCCTGGCACCCACCCAAAAGAGCTCACTTTTTCCACAACCGTCAGCTGCAGCCAGCCCCTGGTTCTGCCAGGAGTCATGTTAACCCTTCGGGGGGGGGGAAGCTGGGAAGGAGTCGGGGGAGTAGACTCTGGAAGCAGAAGAGGCAGGTGTCCTGGGGAGCACAGGCCGGTTGGGGAGCAGGGAAGATTCCTGGGGGCAGGGGAGGTGGCAGACATGAGACGTGGGGAGCACAGGCCGGGCGGGGAGCAGGGAAGGTTCCTGGGGGCAGGGGAGGTGGGAGACATGAGACGTGGGGAGCACAGGCCGGGCGGGGAGCAGGGAAGGTTCCTGGGGGCAGGGGAGGTGGGAAACATGAGATGTGGGGAGCACAGGCCGGGCTAGGAGCAGGGAAGGTTCCTGGGGGCAGGGGAGGTGGCAGACATGAGACGTGGGGAGCACAGGCAGAGGGAGGGAATTCTGGCCAGGGGGAACCTTTCCAATCCGGTTCTCCCCAAGCAGATCCCTGGGGAATCCATCTGTCCAAATTTGAGTGTCCAGAGTGGGTGGGGCTGAGCTGGGTGCTGGTGGGGGAGAGGGCGTGGGTCCCCCTCTACACCTTCCTCCCCCCGCCACTTCCTTCCCTGACACACTAAGAGAAAGGCTGGAGTCAGGATGTGCCCTCATATCCCTCTCCTACCCTGCGCCAGGGGGTGGGGTGGGGGGGAATGGAGTCTCGAGGCCCCTGCTCTTCCCCCTTCCCCTCCTGCCGCAGGCCAGGGCAATGGAGGGTTGGGGTAGCAGATGCAAGGGGGGTATTGACTTTCCGGGTGCCTGCTCAGGATGAGAAGGGAGCAGAGGGCTGGGTAGGGAGGTTCCCTGCCCCTCCCCCCCCCAACAGGCAGTGGCACCGATGCTCCAAGCCAGGGACTGGCATGAGTCCAAGGGGATGGGCGGTGAACAAAGCCCTTGGCCCTGGTGCTGGCTACAGGGGACCGTGGGGGCCTTTAAGGGCAGCCAGCACTCCCCCTCATTAATCACTGCTTGGCCCCCACCTCCAGGAGGTGGGGCCAGGAGGCAGGACCCGGCACTGGTCCAGCTACCAGGGGGATGCCCTATTTCCAGCTGCCAAGCCAGCCAGCCCTCCCCCAACTGTTTCCTACTCTCTTGACTCGCCCGAGGGGGGGCCATTTGCTCAGCCAGTGCTGAGGAAACCGCAATCGGGGAGGGGAAGTGATGTCAGAGCCCAGAGGGGAATCCTCCTGCAGATACTGAGAGACTGAGCAGGGAGAGACAGGCAAACCCCGAGTAACACAATGAACTCAATAAAGCCCTACACCACGCCCCTCTCCTGCAACACAACACAAGACAACGCAACCTGCATGCACAGCACAACCCCTACCCAACACAGCCCCTCTGTATGGCATGCACAACACAACCCCAATACAATACAATCCCTCTGCTCTGTGCAGTGCAATCACAACACCGCACAACCCCTACCCAACACCGCCTCTATACAATAACTCCTTTGTGCAGCATGCACAACACAGCACCACACCGCATCTCTGCAATAACCTGCACAGGCCCATCCCCATGGGAGTGTGTGTGTGTGTGTGTGTGTGTGTGTGTATGTGTGTAGGGGAGTGTCACTGCACGGGCAGGGTGAAGCTAATGCGCCCAGGGACCTCCTCCTACCCACGCCTGTAGCAAGGCCAACCTCATGGCCGTGGGCAGGAAGGCGTGGGAGGCAGCAGAGATGCGGGGGGAACGGAAAGGGGCCGCTCTTCCCACCCGCCTCTCCAGCTCCAGCCAGGGCTGAGGTGCTGGGGGAGAGGGGTCTGAGAGTCACCTAAGGATGCTACAAAAGCTGGTACCCCTCAATCATGACCTGCAGCCCCCTGCTATCCCAGCCCTGCACTCCCCCACCAGCTTTGCCAATGTCCCTCAATCCCAATCTGTAGCCCCGTATTATTCCAGCCCTGGTTCCCTGGTCAGACCCTCACACATCAAAGGCAGCATTTAGCTCCACCCCTGCCCCCTTTGTCTCACCTTCCTCAGCATTTTCCTCCGCCCAGGCTTCCCCTTCTCCTCTTCCTCACTGAAGACCTCGTCGGACTCCTGTGAGGACTCAAAGGAGGAGCAGGTGGAGGAGCTGGAGACAGAGCGGTCATGGCCACTGCTAAGGCCCTTCATGGCCATGTGCCGGAGCTTGGGGGCTTCTGGGGGACCTGCATTCCCCTTGGTCCCATGAGGAGATGGGGCCTGGATTCCTTTTGGAGAGTCAACCTCAGGAGATGCCTTTGCCCCATCCAGGGCTGGCCCCTCTCCCCCCACATCCATGGAGAGCCCTGGGCCCTGGACCAGCTCCTCTCTCCACTCGGGATCCCCCGAGGCACCCTCCTTTGCCACACAGGGAGCAGGACAGCCCTGCCCTCCCTGAGCCAGGGCCTGGGAGATGCCTTTTGGAAAGGCCTTGATGCCATTGAGCCCCTCCATGGCTGATCCCGTTCCTAGATTGTCTCCCCAGGGCACTCCAATTCAGGGTTCAGCTCAGACCAACTGTGGGTGGCATCTCCTTGTCCCGGGGAGCCTGACAGGGAGCGGGTTGGGGCGCTGCATTGCTGGAAAAGGGTGGGGTCCGCCCTGTGGGGAAAATAGCACAGAGAGAGAAGGGTTAATCTGATATGCTCCGGGGGTGATGCTTGGTGACAGCCCATAGGAGCACCTTCCCCCTACACTCCCCCAGCCAGCCCAGCTCCCGACCTGTGGTCTCTGCCTGGCATGCACCCCAGGGCCCAAAGAGTAGTGATTTCACAACCAGCCTGAAAGGGGAAGAGAGAGAACAGAAAAGAGCTGTGAGGGAATTTTTCTAACTAGCTCCGCACCCCCCACAGGCCCAGCCCATCTTGGGTAGGGTGACCAGATGTCCTGATATTATTGGGACCGTCCCAATATCAGGGGCTTTTGTCTAATACCCTCCCCTCCACCCGCACAGGGCCCTATTACCCCATCCCAATTTTTCACATTTGTTATTTGGTCACCCTAATCTTGGGGATGTCAGGATCCCTCTTCTCCAGGAGATGCAGCATCCCAGACCAAGCCATGTTTCCCCATTTGGCCAGGAGAGAAACTGAGGCACAGAGCATAGTGAGGGGTCTGTCTCCAAGATCCAGAACTCAGGAGTCCTGCTCCCAGCCTCCCCTCCACTTTAACCCACTAGACTCCACTCTCCTCCCAGAGCTGTGGAAAGAACCCAGGAGTCTTGACTCCTAACTGCAGGTGGTCACTTTTGATTCACTATGATCTAGTGTGACTGCTGGTGACCTATGTCAGTCAACGTTCAACCAGTGTGTGATCTACTCCAGGATCTAGCATGGTCTCTCAGGCTGTACTGTGATCTGCTGTGGTCTGGTCAGCTCTATGGGGATGGATTGTCATCTACTATTGTGTTCTCTTAGGACCTGTGGGAACCAATTTTGATACCGTGAGAGCCACTGAGATTTCCTGTGATCCATGCAGCTCTGCTGTGAAGCACTACGACGTGGTGTGGACCTTGTGAACTGCTGAGAGCCAATGAGGTTGTGATCTACTTAAATGTGCTATGAGTTCACTGACATCTGTTGAGATGTGTTTTATGTATTGTGATTTGCTGGTATCTATTGAGAATTACTGTCATATACTATGGCCTGCTGAAATGTCCCCACAGATCAGCTGAGATGGGTTGTGTTCTCCTCTGGAGTTTACTGAGATCTGTGGGATCTGTTTTTATTTGTTGTAATCTCATTATGGTCTTCTATGATCTAGTGAGATTCGCTGAGATGTGTTGCAATCTCATCTTCAGGGCTTCAGCCAGTTACCTGCTGGGGTCAGGAAGGAATTTTTCACCCACAATCCACAACCAAACAGAGGGATTCAGGGTGGGGGTGGGGGAGATCACCTTCCTCTGGAGCATCAGAGATCAGCAACAGATGGAGAGAGGACACTGTATGGGGTGGACAGTTGGTCTGAGATGGTCCAGAGACTCCTCTGTCTTCGCTGCTTGGCTGGCACATCTTGCTCCCATGCTCAGGGTGTAACTGATCGCCAGATTTGGGGTTGGGAAGCAATTTCCCCAGAGATCAGATTGGTAGGGGTGTCTTTGGGGTGTCTGCTGGGATTATCTGGCTATGTCTCACCTCACCAATTCCCTGGCACCACAAGGGCCTTAGACACTGATGAAATCTGGCTCTGTCCTGTTCCCTGCCTGGGGCTCAACAGTTTGGTCTTGTGAGGACTGAAATGCTTCAGTCTAAGTCATTGAACTCGACAGAGAGGTACCTGGGAGAAGTTTAATGGCCTATGATACAGAGGAGGGCAGACTGGATGATCTACTGATATTTTACACCCTTGTGGGAACTATTATGATCTGATCTTCTGATGTGACCCATTTTGATCTGCTGGATCTATGGAGACCTGCTCATATGTGTTGGGATCTGCTGCAATCTATGGAGCTCTACCAATATGGGCTGGGATGTAACGAGATCTGTTGTGGCACACTGGGATCTACTGGGACATTCTACCTGGGGGAAGGCCTTCGATCCTTAGCTCTTTGTTCATTGAAAACTAGATCCGCACAGATCCCTGGGGAATGGACCACAGGAACCAACACTGTCCTGGGTCCAAGATGGGGGACGAGTAGGTGGGACCCCCAATGGGACTTTCCCACTCGCCCATCCCATACTGGAGAATGGGGAAGTCAGGGAAAAGTGGGTTAAACACCACCACCACCCTAACCCATCCCCTGCCTCTCAACAGGGTTTTCCAGCCTGGCTCCAGGCCCAGCACTCTCCCTGGCAAGGAGCCCCCGGCTCAGCACCATGGAGTCTCCTGGGGCTTTTCAGAAGGGACTTGGGAATGAGATGAACAAACGGAATCCCAGCCCAGGGCTGTGGGCACAGGGGGAAGGGAGCTTGCTGGCCTGTAGCCATAGGGCAACAGCTGGGAGGCAGGAAGGGATGCACAGGAGGGGGTGAAGGAGGCTGGGATCGCTCACTGGGCACCCCCTGCTCTACCCACTAGACTCCACTGTGGGGCAGAGAATGGCATATTGTTAGAGGACACTGTGGGTGTGCGGAGTGTGTGTAAAGGGGGCTGGGGGGAGCTCTCCCTGCCCCGGAGATGCACAAAGGGATGCAGAGAGGAGGGTGTCCTGCTGCCCTTCCACAATGATTTGTGTGCATGGAAAATGCCATGGGCAGCTGCAGCCATCAGTGGGTTCATTGTCCCAAGGGGGCTCTATGGGTTTGGGGGAGAGGAGGAGGACGATCGGATGTGGGGACTAGAACCCAGGAGTCCTAGCTCCCAGCTCTCTCCCCCCCCTCCCCGGTCTAACCGATTACACCCCACTCCCCTCCCGATCCCGGGGTAGGGGGTGGGGTCCTTCCTGCCATGTGGAGCAGTAAGTGCTGCAGTGACCCTTACCCCCAGGGCATTCCCGCGGCTCGGGGGGGCGTGGATGGGGGGGCAGCGTCCATGCCCCATCCCGGCTCTAAGGGGCAGCGTCCTGCGGCAGAGCAGAGGGAGCACCTCCCCTCCCCCGATTTCAGCTGCCCCCACGCCGCGGACTCTCCCACCCGCGCTGCGCGATGTCCCCTACCTTCCGAGCCGAGGTCCGGGCTAGTGTGGCACAGACATCCCGGCGCTGCGAGCCTGGCCACGGCAGGGAGAGGGCGGGGATGGCGGGGGCGGGGGAGGGAGAATGGCTGACAAATTGCCCCCCGAAAATTAATCCTGCGCTGCCCTCTGCTGCTCAGCCGAGGGACTGACTCCCTCCAAGCCCGGCGGAGCAGCAGGGGTGGGGGACGCTGCTCCTGGAGGGGGCGCTGGAGGGCTGCTGTGATTGGGTGTGGGGGGTGCTGAGTGTGTGGGGGCGGGGTCCGGACGCGGGAGGAAACCACAACCGGGCATGGATCGGAGCTGAGCAAGTCCAGAACCAGCTTCTGTAGTGTAACACAATGCACAGTCAACCTGTGGAACTCCTTGCCAGAGGATGTTGTGAAGGGCAAGACCATAACAGGGTTCAAAAAATAACTAGATAAGTTCATGGAGGAGGTCCATCAATGGCTATTAGCCAGGATGGGCAGGGATGGTGTCCCCAGCCTCTGTTTGCCAGAAGCTGGGAATGGGCAACGGGATGGATCACTTGATGATTACCTGCTCTGTTCATTCCCTCTGGGGCACCTGGCACTGGCCACTGTCAGAAGACAGGATACTGGGCTAGATAGACCTTTGATCTGACCCACAAGGGCCATTCTTATGTTCTTAATTCCCCTAGAGCTGAACACCAAACCCTAGGCATAGATCCATCCACCCACCCCCAGAACCACCTCATCAACACATACCCCATCAATCCATCTGTCCACCTATCCATCTGCTTATACACCCGTCCATCGGCCCAGCCCCAAATACACCCACCCATCTATTCCCATATCCATCTGTCCATCCACCCATCCCATATACACCCAGCCATCCATTCCCATATCCATCTGTCCATCCTCCCAGCCCCATGTACACTAACGCATCCATTCCCATATCCATCTGTCCATCCACCTAGCCCCATATACACCCACCCATCCATTCCCATATCCATCTGTCCATCCACCTAGCCCCATATACTTCCACCCATCCATTCCCATATCCATCTGTCCATCCACCCATCCCATATACACCCACTCATCCATTCCCATATCCATCTGTCCATCCACCCATCCCATATACACCCACTCATCCATTCCCTTATCCATCTGTCCATCCACCCATCCCATGTACCCCCACCCATCCATTCCCATATCCATCTGTCCATCCTCCCAGCCCCATGTATACCCACCCATCCATTCCCATATCTATCTGTCCATCCACCTAGCCCCATATATACCCACCCATCCATTCCCATATCCATCTGTCCATCCACCCATCCCATGTACTCCCAGCCATCCATTCCTATATCCATCTGTCCATCCACCTAACCCCATATACATCCACCCATCCATTCCCATATCCATCTGTCCATCCACCCATCCCATATACACCCACCCATCCATTCCCATATCCATCTGTCCATCCACCTAGCCCCATATATACCCAACCATCCATTCCCATATCCATTTGTCCATCCACCTATCCCATATACATCCACCCATCCATTCCCATATCCATCTGTCCATCCACCCATCCCATATACACCCACTCATCCATTCCTATATCCATCTGTCCATCCACCCATCCCATATACACCCACCCATCTATCTATCTCCATATACTCCCATCCATCCAGCCATACCCCCAACCTCATATACACTCATTCATCCATTTCCATACCCATCCATCCATCTCCACACATACACATCCATCCACCTAGCCCCACAGAGAGTTACACACACATTCATCCATCCCCATAGCCACTCATCCATCTACCCATCCCCATTCACCCCTCATCAATCCCCATATCCATCTTTCCACCCATCCAGCCATCCGCATACAAGCCCCTGCATCCACCCAACCACCTCCATAGCCATCCTGCTGACCCTATATACACCTACACCCACATCTATCTATCTATCTATCTATCTATCTATCTAATTCATTTCTACTTTTATTCATTCATTCTCTCTCTCTCTCTCTGGATTTATAAACTTCAGCCCCCTCCATGCGCCCCCCCGTCTCAGTTTTTCTCTATCGCTCTTTACATAATTTCTTCTCCACGTATCTCAAAGCTTAGATTCCTTCATACAGTCTTCCCTCCACCTTCCCCATCCACCCTTCAGTGATTCCCCACCCAGTCCCCCTCCACCCTCTTCCCCCATCCCTGCATCATTGATCCTCCATCCCAATCCCCCACCACTTGCCCCCTGCCTCCCCCCACTGATTCCCCCACTATCCTCTTGCCCCCTGTGTCTCCCACAGTCCCACATCCTATTCCTCAGCCATCTCCCTGCAATGCAATAGCACCAGACAGACCAGGCTTTCCAGTCCTTTATTTCCCCTTTAGTCAGAGTCCTCTGAGATCTCATAGACAGTGACATGCAGCTTGTCCAGGTCCCACTCTGGGGGGCAAATCTCCTCTCCCTGCGCCCCCCAAGTCCCCTGCAGCCCCTGAGTTTCCAGTGCCTCCCTGCGCCTTCGCAGCTCATTCAGGAAGCCCTGCAGCTCCCTCTCCATCTGGCTCAGCCTTCGTAGGTGTCTCTCCTTGGCCTTCCTCGGTGTGCATGCAGGGCGCAGGGGTACAGCCACTGCCTTGCTGCCCACCTCACTGTCTACTGTGCTGCAGCCCTCGCTGGCCTGGCCATGGGGAGAGAGCTGGGGTCAAGGCCAGGGCAGTTCCAACTTCATCTCCCCTGGGGGAGTCCCCACCACCAGGGATGGATGGATGGAGGGGGATGTATATGAGGATGGTTTGACAGATGGATAAATACATAGATTAGTATGTATAGGGTTATATGCGGGGATGGGAGCATGGGCATGGGGGGGATAGGTGAAAGAATGGTTATGGGAGATGGAGGGATGTGGGGGGACGGATAGATGGAGGGATGTGTATGGAAATGGATGGATAGAAGTACATAGTGGCCCTGCACATCCTGCCATCCTCCCTCACCCTGCCGTGTGTAACCGTCTCCCCAGCTCCTCCAAGGACCCCATGGCAAACCCTCACTGGCAGCCCAAGGGCAGTGTGGCTGTCTCATGTCATGTGCCCCCCGCACCTCATCCCTGTCTGTCTCCAGCTGTGATGACCCTAGGGACGGTTTCTCTGCATGCCTGGCCAGCAGACAGTGTATCTCAGAGCCAGATGGCAAGGGCCTGGGCCTGGTATGTCCAAGGCAGTCCATATCCCTGTGTCAGCAGGATCCCAGCCCAGGACACAGGGACCATGGGAGGGTGTGTGATGTGATGCACTGGCCTGGAGCCACATGGCAAAAGCTGTCAGCCGAGGGACATGTACTCCAGGCTTTAGCCCTGTCCTCTTTGGCAGACTGATGTAGGCTCTCACCTCCTTTGCTGGACTGGTCGTCCCGGCCCCCTCTTTGCCAGGCCAATTGCCCCGCCCCCACCCCATGCCAGGCCAGGGGCTCCACTTCCTTTACCAAACTGGTGTGCCTGCCCCTATTCCTGACTAGGGCTCCACCCTCTTTGTCAGATTGGTGTCCCCACCTCCTTTGCCAGGCTGGCATCCCTGCACCCTCACCTCACTCTGTGCTTCCTCCACCTCCTCCTCTTCCTCGCAGTCGGGATCCGATGCCACGGCCTTGATGAGGCTGTACAGCACAGCCACAGCCACCCCACACACCATCACCACCTGCACTGGGCTCCCTGCCCGGCCCTCGGCCCCAGGCCCCTCCTGCCTGATGCGGAATTGCTTCTCACAGGGCCCCTCAGCCCAGCCAAGGGTCAGGGTCCCACTCAGGACAGCCCAGTGCAGCAGGAAGGGCAGAGACCAGACCTGGGCAGCCATGGCCCGATCCCCAAGGAGTTGGCACAGCCCGGCACGTGGGCTGCTCCGGAACCTCCCACGACCTCACAGCCATATCTCATTGTGTCCTCACCACTTCGGGACCTTCTCACCTAGAGTGGCCTGGGGGAAAGGCACCAGACTGGGACTCAGGGGGTCTGGATTCTGCCACAAGCAACCCTGTCCTTGGGCAAGCAATTGAATCCCTCTGCTCCTCAGTTTTCCCATCCGTCAAACAGGGAGAATAATCCCTCCTGTGTCCGTCTAGACTGGGAGCTCTTCAGGACAGGGGCCACCTCTCACTGTACATCTGTGCCCCACCCGGCACAATGGGGGCCCTGATCTGCTTTGGGGTCTGTGCAGCACCTGGCACAATGGAGGCCTGATCTCAGTTCAGTCCTCTAAAGTACTGTCACAATAATAATAGGTAAAGCAATTTTGCTACCCAGAGACAGGAATAGAACATAGGAATCCTGGCTCCTAATCTTCTTGTCTAACCAATACTCTCTTGTTTAATGTCACCTGGAATTTGACATTCCAGACAGCAGAAGTTAGTGTGTGTGTGTGTACACTCTGTATGTGTGTGTGTGTGCGTACATGCATGTGCATGTGTGTACATACTCACACAAACACAGAGGCCTGATCTATATTAAAGAGTTAAAACAATGAGGAGTCCTTGTGGCACCTTAGAGACTAACAAATTTATTTGGGCATAAGCTTTGATGGGCTTTTTTGGGCTCCACTTCATCAGAATATATATTCTAACACATGAAAAGATGGGAGTTGCCTTACCAAGTGGGTGGGTTAGTGCTAACAAGCCAATTCAATTAAGGTGAAAGTGGCCTATTCTCAATAGTTGACAAGAAGGGGTGAATACCAAGGGAGGGAAAATTACTTTTGCAGTGCTAACAAGGCCAATGCAATCAAGGTGGCCCATTTTAAACAGTTGACAAGAAGATGTGAGTATCAGCAGAGGGGAAATTACTTATATATTCTGCTTACTGTATTTTTCACTTCATGCATCTGATGAAATGGGTTTTAGCCCACAAAATCTTATGCCCAAATCAATTTGTTTGTCTCTAAGGTGCCACAAGGACTCTGAGAAACTGAAGAGTTCGGTTGACATAAGACAGTTTACGATGACCTAACTCTGTAAGCGTCTACACTAAAATGTCATTCCCGTTGACGTCACTTGCCTGCTCCTCTGCGTTAATAACCCCAGTTCAACAAGAGGTATAGAGTCAATGTCCATGTAGTTAGATCGACGCAGTGCCTGTGTAGACACTGCAGTGCTCATATCTGCTGTTGCTGCCTTTCAGAAGCCATCCCACAATGCTCCACACTGAGAGTTCAATTGGTGCAAGTGCTCCTGGCGAGGACACATCACAAGGAGCAAAGTGTGGACATGCACAAATGGCGTAATTATTGCAGTGGCTGTATGCCAACATAAATTAGCTTGACAATTGTGTGGTGTAGACATGCCCATGATCTCTGACTGTATATCACACATACACTCTTGCACAAGCATTCAGTCTCTTACACACACATATGCTCTCTCCATCTCACAGAGTGGCTAACTCACACATACTCTCTTTGTTTTTCTCACACCGTCTGTTTCACACACACACATGCACTCACCTCTCAAACACAGTCCCATACACAGTGTCTTTTAGACATAGTCTGTCTAATACACACACACACACAATCTCACACACACATTCTGTTATGCACATACTTGTGTACACACACCATCTTTTAACACGTACCGTCTGTCACACACGCACACAAAACTCTTTCACTCACACATATCCTGTGGCATGCACACACACCCAGAGTATGCCTCTCTCTGTCACACACAAACAATCTGTATTCCACACACACAATCTTCATCCCTCTTTGAAACTCTCCTTTGCCATGATGCCTACAAAAACCTTAACGGCTGGGCTGCTGATGTGTGGAGACCACTGTCTATCATGCTGATCAGTAATGACTCATTGTTTCCTTGGGCTTCCTCCACTGTCCCTATCTGGCTGTTGTCTCTTGTCTTATCCTTAGACTGGAAGCTCTCATGGGCAGGGACCATCTTTTGTTCTGTACAGCGCTTAGCAGGATGGGGCCGTGCGTGGGGCTCCTAGCCGCTACCAAATACCCATAATAAAAAGGAAGCACGTCTTGTGTTTTGATTCAGTTTTTGATGTTTTTTATTTCTCTTGCTAGGAACTTCTCCACCCCCCATGCGCCCTGCAGATCCAGCAGCCACACCCACACCCATCCACCCTGCACCTGCACCATGGAGGCCAGCTGGGCACCCTGGGGGACATTTAACCTAATGTCCCCCTGGACAGCCCACTGCAGGCTCCCGTCTGGCTCAGGAGCCGGAGAGTCCCTACAAGGAGCTTGTTGCCACCTTGTATCACAGGTTGCCCATCCAGCCTGCCGGCCCCTCCTTGTGAGCAATGAGCCTTTGGGTGACCCTGTTATTTTCCTCCATCCCAAAAAATAATTGGCCAGCCTCGGCAGAGCAGCGGAGGGTGGATGATGGGCAGCGAGTGGCTGGCTTCAGGGCGCTCTGTGGGCACCATGCCAGCCCAATGTCACAGGGCAAGTTGCCGGGATGCAAGGGGCGGGGGGGGGGGCGAGGTAAGGGACACGCCCGTTAGCTCCCATTGGCCAGGGTCTACGGGGACGTCATGGCACGGGCTTGGGGAGCGATGGGGGCGGCAGAGACAGCGGGGCCACTTGCTAGGCTGGGAACAAAAGCGCTCGGGGAGCAGCAGCCGGGCCAGACTTCGGGACAGCGGGTCCAGCTGCCCCCTCCCCGGGATCCGACAGACTGAGACCTCCCCTGCCTCGCCGGGGACCGCGGAGGCAGAGAAGCAACCTCTGGGTGCGGACACGGGCGGGGCTGGGGGAGCGGGGCTGGAGGGGGGATGCCCGGGCGGGGATGGGGGAGCAGGGCTCGCGGGGGGCTGGAGGGGGGATGCCCGGGCGGGGATGGGGGAGCAGGGCTCGCGGGGGGCTGGAGGGGGGATGCCCGGGCGGGGATGGGGGAGCAGGGCTCTCGGGGGGCTGGAGGGGGGATGCCCGGGCGGGGATGGGGGAGCGGGGCTCGCAGGAGGGGGAGGAGGATGCGCAGGCTAGGTTGGGGGGGAGCGAGTCAGGCGGGGGGGGGGTTCCGACTGGGGTGAGAGGATCGGGGCTGGAGGGGGGATGCCCGGGCGGGGATGTGGGGAGGAGGGTTCACGGAGTTTAGAGCGGGGTGCCCGGCTGGGATAAGAGGATCAGGTCTGTCAGGAGGCTGGAGGGGGGATGCTCGAGCGGGGTTGGGGGGAGCAGGGCTCTCGGGGGACTGGAGGGGGGTGCCCAGGCTAGGTTGCGGGGAACGGGTCTGGCAGGGTGTGTGTGCTCCGGCTGGGGTGAGAGGATCGGGGCTGACAGGACGCTGGAGGGAGGATGGGGGAGTGGGGCTGGAGGGGGGATGCTCGGGTGGGGGTGGGAGAGCGGGGCCGGGGTTGCCCCGGCTGGGATGAGAGGATGGGGGCTGGCAGGGGGCGCCCGGGTTGAGATGGGGGCGGGGTTTGCAGGGGATGCTCCTCAGGCATGAGCCACGCTCCTCCTCCTCCAGCTGGTGGGGCTGGCGCTGGGTGCCAGGGGACGTGGTGGATGCCTATGCGAACCTACGTGCATTCCTGCACACAAGCCCCGGGCTTGGGCTGTTGCAACGCCTGGGCTGGGCTGGGCTAGTAGGAGCGAGCGGGGCTCGTTGGCTGCAGCACTGGGAAGCGGGGAGCGCGCTGTGATACACAGAGCATGGGGGGGGAGACAGGGCTACAGACAGAGGGGAGGGAATCTGAGCCAGTCATAGCCCTGGGATCCAGCCCAGTGCCCAAATTCTGCGCTGCATCCAAATTAAGCTAGTTCCCTGGGCCCAGACGAAAGTGCCCTGACCCCTATGTCCATAGCCTGGTCAGTTTCCTAACGCCATGGCTGGGGAGTGAGGGGCAGCAGCAATAACCCCTGATTGCTGGCTAGGAGGGGGTCGGTTTGGGCTTGTTATAAACTGCAAGGGAAATAAGCGATACAATATATTAATGACATGGGAATGATTCGGATGCAGGGCCTTTCCCCTGCAGGGGGCACCAGCAGATCATGCCCCTGACTGGGCCTCTGCCCTCTAAGCTAGTGGTTCTCAAACTTTTTTCACCTGAGGACCCCTAACAAATTTCAAATGGAGGTGCGGACCCCTTTGGAAATCTCAGACATAGTCCGTGGATCCCGGGGACCACGCTTGGAAACCGCTGATCT
This sequence comes from Dermochelys coriacea, assembly GCF_009764565.3. Classification (NCBI taxonomy): domain Eukaryota; kingdom Metazoa; phylum Chordata; order Testudines; family Dermochelyidae; genus Dermochelys; species Dermochelys coriacea. Next base: position 32,668,036 of record NC_050074.1, read on the forward strand.
AGGCCACCAATTCAAATGCCCAGACTAATGAGGCCAGCCATCAACAAATATCTCATAACAGCAAGATCTCAACACTGTAACTAGCCTCACAAAGATGTTTATTTGTGGTAGCCCTGAGGAGCCCCAGTCATGGACCAGAGCCCCCTGTAAGAACATAAGAGCTGCTATACTAGGTGAGACCATGCTCTGTCTTGCTCAGTATCCTGTCTGCAGCAGTGTTCGTACCAGAGCTTTGGAGGTGGGGGTGTAGAGAACAAGCCAATTATAGTGTGATTCACCCCTGTCTTCCACTCCAGGTGTCTGTTAGTCAAAGGTTTAGGGTCTCCGAAGCATGGGGCTACATCCCTCACCATCTTGGCTAATCCATTGATGGACCATGAATGTATCCAGTTCTTTTTTGAATCCCATTATAATTTTGGTCATCACAACATGCCATGGCACTAAATTCCACAGATGAGTTGTGTTGTTTGAAAAAGTACTTCCTCTTGCTTGCATTAAACCTGCTGCCTATTAATTTAATCAGGTGACCCCTGCTTTTTTGTATTGTGTGAAAGGGTCAATAACACTTCACTAGTCACTTTTCCCACACCATTCATTATTTTATAGACCTTAGTCATCTCTTTTCTAAGGTGAACAGCCCTAATCTTTTTAATCTCTCCTTGTATGAAGCTGTTCTGTACCCTTGGTCATCTTTGTTGCCCTTCTCTGAACCTTTTCCAGTTCCACAATATCCTTTCTTAGATGAGGCAACCAGAACTGGACATGGTATTCAAGGTGCGGGTGCACCATGGATTTATAGAAGGCATTATAATATTTTTTTTCTTATTTCCTATCCCTTTTCTAATAGTTCCTATTAGACTGTTAGTCTTTTTGTCTGCTGCTTCACATTGAGCAGAAGTTTTCAGACAACTATCCACGGTGGCTCCAAGATCTTTTTCGTGGGTGGTGAGGTAGGTAAGCTTTCTTGTGCTAGACACTATACAAACAAAAAAGATGTCCCTGCCCCAAAGAGCTTCCAATCTACCCGTGGAGCCCCAGTGTTGGTGTATTAAAGATTTCTGGGGTGGGGTGAGGTGGGAAATAGACTGTATGAACCTGCCCCCCGCCCCAATATCCTTTGATAACCTCAAAAATTGTTTAAATAGAAAGAATTTTACAAATCAAATTTACATGGAGCTCTGTGTGGTTTCCATAGATTGATAGATTTTAAGGCAAGGTGACATCTTTCATTCCTCTCAGCGCAGACACTGAAAAGCTATCTGTCAATTTCCACTTCTGATTATAGAATCAATTTCTAGTCCATTTCACCCTCGGGGGCTCATGTCCCAGCTCAGTGCTGCAATGTCTGATTGCAAATTCTTCCAAGGCCAGGAATGGATTTTGCTTTGCTTTGGTTTGAAATAAAAATGATCCCCACTGGAATTTTTAAAATTCCCAACCCCTTTCAGTTGGTCTCAGGTTTTGTAAACCTGGGAAAATCTCAATGTTTAGAGACAAATTTGACTACAGCAAACTCTCTAAAATCAGAATGGACAAAATCCTAAACTGTTTTATATAGTATTGCTGTGCATTGTTAAACACATGCCATGTTCCACCCCAGAGGTGGCTGCATTTCAGCACTGGGTGGGGGATCCCTATATAAATAGCTGATGCGATCCCAGCCTGTGTCTGTGCACTGGGCAAAAGATCCCTGTTTAAATAGCCCCTGTGCCCCACCCCAGAGGTGGCAGCATTTCAGTGCAGAGTGAGCAATCCCTGTGCAACATCACAGTTAATAATACCTAGTTCTTATATAGCACTTTTCATCTTTAGTTCTCAAAGCACTTTACAAAGGAGGTCAGTATCATTAGTTGTGTTTTGCAGATGGGGAAACTGAGATACGGGGAGGTAAAAGACTTGCCCAAAGTTACACAGCAGGCCAGTGACTGAGCTGGGAATAGATGAACTCAAGAGTCTTGGCTCCCAGCCACTCCTTCTCGATCCATGAGACCCCACACCTTTTGCAGAGCTAGGAATAGAACCCAGGAGTCCTGACTGATCGGTAGTTACCTGCCTCCTGCCTATATGTCCTGGTTGTGTGACTTTTCCAAAACTGGATGTGGGAGCGGTGGGGAATTGAACTCCGGATGCCCTGTACTTTGCATCTGGATTGTATTCCTGACTCTGGGAGGAGAGTCAGTTCTAATGATTAGAGCAGTGTGGGAGCTAGGAATCCGGACTCCTGGGTTCATCCATTGCCAGTTCCTCCTCTCTGCTCCATGCCTCGTGCTCTGTGGGTGTCTCCGAGCTGAGGGAACAAATGAGTGGAGGGTCACAGGGAGAGACGGGGTGTGCATGTGCATCTCAAATTCCCTGGCCCCCAGCACGTTTCAAATGTGCTCCTGCCGGATGGGACTGGGTGACTCAGAGGAGTGGCACCGCCTTTTGTCTGACCAGAGCTGCGTCTCCCAGTGCGGAGGAAAGGTGCTGACTCAGCAGCCTCTTGGAACATGCTCTGTCTGGGGGTGCTCTGAGTCAAGGGGTTGCAGCAGAAAGAGCCGCCCCTCCCCACAAAGCCACTGTGCTACCTGTAGCAATGGGTCTCTGGTGTAACCCTCTGGTGGTAGAAGGGAACTCGGTCTCTGGCCTGTTAGTCCTTAGCCTCTGTTGAAGAGAGATGGGAGATGGGACTCCTGGGTTCTACTCCTGGCTCGAGAAGAAAGATAGTGGGGACTGGGAGGCAGAACTTCTGGGTTCCGTTCCCATTCTCTGGAAGGGGAGTGGGGACTAGTGATTAGAGCTGGGAGTTAGGATTCTGGGTTCTAGTGCAAATCTGGGAGGGAAATGGGGTCTAGTAGTTAGAACACAGGGAAACTGGGAGTCATGACTCCTGGGTTTTTTCCCCAGCTGTGGTAGAGGATCTAGTAGCTTAGACTAGGGGGAGCTGGAAGCCAGGAGTCTTGGGTTCTGGCCCTGGAAGGGGGTGTTGTCTAGTGGTTAGAGCAGGGGGGAGGGTCTGGGAATAGGACTCATGGTTCTCTCCTGAACTATAGGAGGAGATTGGTCTCTTGTGATCAGAGCTGGATGTCAGGATTCCTAAGTTTTGTCCCTGGCTCTGGGAGGGCAGCGGGAATGCTTCACACGGAGGGGTTGATCAACTAGGAGAGTCAGTAGGCTAAGGGTTAACAAGGCTTGCTTCCAGGGCAGTGGCCAGCCAGCCAGGGGCACCCAGATGGGCTACACTGGCCGCCCTGCACGTAGCCTTATGCTAACGGATTAGCAGTGTCTGTAGCCTGGGGCACAACACTAAGAGCAGCTGGCAGCTGTCCATGCTGTCTCCTCTGCAGGTCCCCAGGGGATTAGCAGCAGGGTTAACCCCAGAGCTGTCCAGGGGAGGAGGTCGATAGGGCAGTGTGGAGTGGAATGGGGAATCTGAGTTTAGAAGGTGCTGGAGGCAGGATGCCAGCCTCACTGCCTAGCCTTTTAAGGGCTACACAAAACTAGTTGGTTAGGGGGCTCTCCTGCACCCATGCTACTTCAGAGGTCCTGTAGTAATTAGAATGGGGGAGCTGGGAGTCAGGACTCCTGAGTTCAATCCCCAGTTCTGGGCAGGGAGTGGGAGTCAGGACTCCTTGATTCTTTTGCTGGCTCTGGAGCAAAGTTTATTAGGCTGGTGACCCAGTGAGGATTTGTAAATAATCCTGGATAATTTAATATTATATTTTGTGATATTTATTAACAGAACCCAGGAATCCTGACTTCCAGCCTCCCGCTCTAACCACTAGCCCACCCTCCTGTACACTCTGGGACCACTCCACGTCATTCCTTCACATGCTGGGTGTCTATGTCCCATTGGTGGGTTCAGGACATGTCCCCTGGCAGGGCTTTATGTGTCTCTGTGCTGCAAGCTCCCTGCCTTGAGCTCTTAGTGGTTCCCTCTCTGCAGAGCCCTCCATGGCTGAGATCCTGATGAAGAAGGGGCTCCCCCTGGCTGGCCGGACCCTGGGGGAGTTCCCAGTATCCCCTCTTCGCTTTGCGTCAGCATCAGGGGGCTGCCAGAGGAACCTGGACCACATCAGGAGAGGAGCCAAGGTACAAATGGGTCTGGCCAGAAGGTTAGAATCATAGCAATGTAGGGCTGGAAGGAGTTTTGAAGGGTCATTAAGTCCAGCCCCCTGCGCTGAGGCAGGGCCAAGTAAACCCAGAGCATCCCTGACGGGTGTTTGTCCAACCTATTCTTAAAACCCTCCCATGACGGGGATTCCACAGCCTCCCCTGGTAGCCTGTTCCAGAGCTTAACTACCCTTAGAAAGCTTACCTAATATCTAACCTAAATCTCCCTTGCTGCAGATTAAGCCCATTACTTCGTGTCCTGCCTCCTGTGGGCACAGAGAACAATTGATGTCCGTGCTCTTTATAACAGCCCTTTACATATTTAAAGTCTGTTATCATGTCTGATTCTCTGACGGGAGTGTGGGTATTGCGAATGGGATACAGGGCCTTTCCCCTCTAGGGGGTTCCAGTTCCAATCTGGCCCCAGGATGGGAGGACTGGATGACCCAAGGGGGCTAGGAATGGGGCCTGGGGCCTTTCCTCTCTAGGGGACGCTGTCGATCTGGCTTTAGGGTGGGAGGACAGGCTGGCTTGTGGGGGGAGGAGACTGGGACACGAGGTACCAGACAGTATCCCAGCCCCCACCCATAGAGGGGTGATGTTTCTCCCCTTTTCCAGACTTGCAGCTCTGACTGGACCATTATGCCTGGTGTTATCCCAAAATCCTTTGCCAGTCCCAGACCTGCTCACCCAGGGTGCTGGTCTCCTGTGCTGGGGCAAGGGGCTGGCTCTCTGCTGTGGACACCACAGCTGGACCATGTCCTGTCCCTCTTCCTGGTCCGCTCCATGGGCCCCTGGCGCTTGTACCATCAGAACTCTCCTGCAGTGGGCAGGCTGACAGCTGAAGACATGCAAAAGGCCAGAGACGCCAAGGTGCCACCCATCCGGCCCTACAGACATATGGTAAGGGGGTGGGGTCTAGTGGTTAGGGCAGGGGTCTGGGAATCAGGGTGCCTGGGCTCTGTTCTCAATTCAGGGAGTTGAGGAGTGTAGTGGTTAGAACAGGAAGTCAGGACTCTTGGGTTCTATCCTCAGCTGCGGGAGGAGAGCGGGGTCTAGTGAGTTAGAGCAGGGGGGCTGGGAGACAGGACTCTTGGGTTTTATTTCTGTCTGTGACCAGGCAGTGCATAGGAGAACATAGGGCTTTCTGCTCCCATGCTGCCATGGGGTGAGACAGGCGCTGTCTGGGAGAGTCATCCCCACTCTGTTTTGCAGCTCAGTGACAAATCCTGTGAGCGGAAGGTCCCCGCGACTCGGCTCGGCAGGCTGGCCAACTTTGGGGGTAAGAAGCATCCAGCACATGCCCTGATAAGGAAAGGTCTTCCCTGCATAAGGGCCCCAGCTGACCCAGGGGACGGGACACGGGGCATTTCCCCTCTAGGGGATCCCAGCTTCAATCTTCATTGTCAGAGGGGCCCAGCATTGAATAGGTCATGGCAGCTGAGTTGGCGGGGGATGGGTCCCTGTGGGGTCAGGAGAGGCAGGTCAGCAGGGGGAGCTGTGTTGTGTATAGCACTAGCCCTGCTGCATCCGGTCTGGACGGACACACACAGAGGCTGGCAGTCTAGCCTCCAGGGCAGCAGGAGACAGTAGGTCAGGAAGAAAAGTGTTCCCAGGAGCTGTGTCAGTATCTCCATGAGGTTTAAGGGGTGACTTGTTGGATGCTTTGTCGGGTGGGTGGCTCTGGAGGTCAGCGTGGGGGCGGCTTGCAGAGCAGTGACGTAGGGCTGGTTGGCCTGGTGTGTTATTCCTCCACTCTGTTCCCTAGGCTTAGCCGTGAGCGTCGGGATCGGGGTCCTAGTGGAAGCTGCCAAGAAATCCTTCCGGACAGAAACGGTTGTGAAAGGTGAGTGAAGGACACTGGTGGCAGCCCACTCACTCACACACTTGGACAGGCACAATCAGAATCTCCCTCGCACTCTCAGACACACTGGTGGTCGGGTATGGACACAATCAGAATCCTTCTCTCACATTCAGACATGGTCCCAGTCAGGTACAGGCATAACTGAAATCCATCTTGCACACTCAGACACTCCTGTGGTCAGGTACAGACACAATTGGAATCCTCCTGCACTCTCATTCACATGTACACATGTGAACACACATGCTCTTGTGAATACACCTGGGGTCCTTTTACACTAACGCACCCCCAACAGTAGCAGTGTTGGAAGCTGCCCTGGGGGCAGGGGCTCAATGCACAAGTAATCATGCTTGGGCACCTGCATACGTAGAATCTCACACTCCCTGGCTCACATGCACACTTAAAATTTTGCACTATTGGACACCCATTTCCATGGTGCACTGAGGCTGCCTGGAGACCCCTGCCCTGTGTGTGCGCAATGGGAGTGGGGTGCATCTTTCCTGTGACCTCATTGTCTCCTGTGGGGATTGTGGGAAGAAAAGCATGTCACAACCCAAAGGCTTGAACCTGTGGCTTGGGCTGGAGGGCAGGGTGCCAGCTGGGCCAATTGGTGTGATTCTAGTGCCAAGGCTGGGATCAGATGGCAGGGGATTTGGACGTGGCAGCCAGGCAGGGTGGGGCCCCTTGCCAGCAGGGCTTTTCCGGTGATGTGGGGGGCAGGGGGAGTACTAGCGCTGGGTAGGTCGTAGGCAGGTTGGAAAGGATTCATGGTGGTGGGGTCGGGGGGTGAACAAATCATTTTGTTTGGGCTTCAGAGCCTCTGGAAACAATTTGTCACTGTTAATGGAAGGACGTGTTAGATCAAAAAGTTGTTTCAAGGTGCAAAATCACAACATTTTGTTTCAGAGCTGGCCCAGCCGGCCCCTGCGATTTCTCCCAAATTGTGCTGCAAGATTGAAAAATGTCTAAATGAAAAAAGTGGCAAAATCCACAGGCCTTTGGGAAAGATTTGGGGGTCGTGGAATTGCTGTTTGTCAGTGAAGTAACGGGTGGGGTGAAAAGCTCCAGTGAGCAACACCCAGCTCCAGTGAGCAACACCCCCCTTTCCCTCCCAGAAGGGGGTCCTTGGCTGCCAGATCTGTGCTGTTGGGGGGGTCTCCCCAGAGGATATGGGGGGTTAGCTCTGACCTGACCACTCCTATGTTCTCCCCCCACCCCCAGGTGAGCCATCACCCTCAAGCTCAGGTGCCCTCCTGTCTGAAGCCAATGCAGAGCGGATCGTCCGGACCCTGTGCAAGGTGCGGGGCGCAGCCCTGAAACTTGGCCAGATGCTGAGCATCCAAGGTGAGGAGGCGGGAGGATTGGGGGTGGAGGCAGCGAACACCCCCAAATCCAGGGCGGGGTTGTTCCCTACAGTCTATTTGCAAGGGCTCCCTGGCATTGAACTCCACTGCCTCCCCCAGGTGTGGGGCTTGCTGCGGGGACAGTTCCCCAGCCAGACCCTCCTTCGCTCTGCCCAGTGTCACCCCACTGCTCCTTCCCTGCAGCCTGGCATCCCCAATATCACATCCCCCCCAACACAATCTCTGATGTAACCCTCTGCTTTGTACCCCCCAGATGATGCCCTTATTAACCCTGCGCTCCAGAAGATCTTTGAGAGGGTCAGGCACAGCGCTGACTTCATGCCCACAAAGCAAATGATGGTGAGTGGGGTGTGAGAGGAGACAGACTCAGAAGGGGGGAGGACTGGGGGGTCATGGGAAGGTGGGGGGCCAAACCTGAGGTGTGGGGGTGCAAGGGATGGGGGTGGTTGGCACTGACCCTGCTGTTCTCCCTTCTCCATGCAGGGGGTGCTGAACAGCGAGCTTGGCCCAGACTGGCGCAGGCGGCTGGCCTGGTTTGAGGAGCGCCCCTTCGCTGCTGCTTCCATTGGGCAGGTGCATCTGGCGCAGCTGCTGGATGGGCGCAATGTGGCCATGAAGATCCAGGTATCAGCCGGACGGAGGCGAGCCCAGATCCCCCTGCAGGCAGCCTCCATCTTGGCAAGCAAACCCGAACTCCCAGCAAGCAGAGCAGCAGCCATGTGGAGGCTGGTCTTCCTGGGCACTGGTGGCAGCCATGTTGGAGGCCTCTTCCCCCGGAGCACTGGGCGAAGGTGACCATGTTGGAGGCCGGTCGCCCGGGGTACTGGTAGCCATGTTAGAAGCTAGTTTCCCGGCGCACTGGGTGGTGGTGATTTCACCCCATCCAACTGGCCACCATGTCCCAGTCTGGCCCTCTGTGGCTGTGCCTGTTTGCCCAAGAGGCTGATGGGAAAGGTGTTGGCATCTGTGTGATTGTACTGAAGGAGCTTCCTGCACCTGCCTGCCAGTGGTTGCATTTAACCTCCTGCTCTGGCTCCTTTGAGCACCTCGATGCCCCCCCCCCGTGCCCCCTTTGGTTCATGACATCTGTGCCATGGGCAGGCCCCATAGCTGCTGGGTCTGACGCCATTTCCCTTTCCCCCAGTACCCAGGCATCGCCCAGAGCATCAACAGTGACGTCCGGAACCTCATCTCCCTGTTGAGTCTGAGCAACGCGCTGCCTGAAGGTACCAGGTCCCAGGCCCAAGGGCCCACATTCCCCGCCAGTGCTACCATGCCTTGCTCCCTCCTGGTCCCAAGAGAGCCCAAGCCCTCCTAGGCCTTCCCCCAAGAATCAGACTCCTGGTCTCCTGGCCAAATCCCAACTCTTCTAATGACATTCTGTGACATTCTGAGGGGCCTGGGAGCCAGGACTCCTGGGTTCCATCCCCAGCTCTGGGAGGGGAGTGGGATCTAGTGGGTTAGAGCAACTGGGGCTGGGAGTCAGGACTCCTGGGTTTCAAGCTTGACTGTATGTGGCTTTGGGCAAGTCCTCTCCCTGCTGAATGCCTCAGTTTCCTTGTCTCTGGAAGGGGGATAGTAACAGAGAGTGTGACTCACTCTGGGCTCCCAGGTGCTAGGCTGAGCTGGGCGATGGCACTGACATCCCTTCCTTGCCCGCTTCCCCACAGGGCTTTTCCCTGAACATGCCATCGAGGTGATGAGCCGTGAGCTGGCCTTGGAGTGCGACTACAAGCGGGAGGCTGCCTGTGCCATGAGATTTCAGTAAGTGCCCATGTCAGTGTCAGATCCACACGGGCACAGTTGCCCAGAAGATGGTACAGTCAGCCATTCTGGAACACTTGCCTTGGGGCTGGTGTTGTCAGCCGCACTGGCACAATCACCTGGAGGAGTGGTACAGTTGGCCACTCTGGCACAGTCACCTGGTAGAGGTATGGTACAGTCGGGCACTCTGGCACAGTTGCCTGGGAGATGGTACACATTGGCCCAACTGCCTGGTAAAGGGATGGTACAGATGACCACTCTGGCACAGTCACCATGGGGATGGTGCATGCGACCACTCAGGCACAGTCCCCCAGTGTGTGTGCGTGTGTTGGGGGGGTTAGGCTGGTACAGAGCCTACACTGACACAGCCTCTCGTTACATTCCCTCCGCAGGCAGCTGTTGCAGGGCGACCCGGTGTTCTATGTGCCGTCGGTGATTAGCGAGCTGAGCACCCAGCGGGTGCTGACCACAGAGTTGGTGCCTGGCTTCCCCCTCGACCAGGCCCAGGGGCTGGACCAGGAGACACGCAACAGGGTGAGGGGGGGAAAGACACTCGCACGCACACAGGATCCCATGCGCGGGACGCATTCCTAGTCTCTCTCATGCCCCCTTTGGGATCTCCCATTGGATGCCCTCTGCTCACGTCTGCCTCAGGATCCTGCGCCTGCAGACCCCACTCCATGCCCGACCCTTTTCCCCTTAACTCTGGGATGTGGAGCCAGTGCTGCTGCTATTGGAGGGGGGCAGTTCCCAGCCTGATCCTAGTGGGGGAGAGAACCTGTCATGGGAGGGGACATAGCAGGACTGGGGGCCATTGTGTTCAGCGCTGGGCTCTCTCTCATTCCCACAGATCTGCTCCAGTATCCTTGATCTGTGCGTGCGGGAGCTCTTCCACTACCGCTACATGCAGACCGACCCCAACTGGTCCAACTTCTTCTATGATCCACATAGTGGCAAGGTATGGACACCCCCATTGCCCTCCATATCAGAGCCAGCCAGCACCGACCCCTTTCCCTGAATGGGGGAACCCCCTACTGCCCCCCTCCATTTCAGAGCCAGCCAGCCAGCCAGAGTGGTTTGTGGGGTAGGGTGGGCTGATCCCTCCCCTGCCCTCACGTCCCATCCCAGACCTGGGCTTCCCAGCTGATTCTGACCCGCTCTTCCCTCTGTTGGACACAAGGTGGCGCTGCTGGATTTTGGAGCCACCCGCAGCTTCGACAAGGCCTTTACCGATCAGTACATTGAGGTGAGACTACTACTACTGCTGCTGGCTTTGTCCAGCAGGGGGTGCTGCAGGGAGGAAGGCAGGAGCTCTGGCAGTGCGGGGAGTTCCTGGCTATTCCAGCCCTGGCCTCTCCCAGCAGAGGGCTCTGTAGGGAGTGGGGCAGGAGAGTTTTGACCCTGTGCCCATCTCACATGGCCTCTGGGCTGCTCTGCTACTGGTTCCAGATCATTAAGGCTGCAGCTGAGGGCGACCGGGATGGGGTGCTGCAGGGATCCATTGTGCTTCGGTTCCTCACAGGCTATGAGACTCAGGTGAGACTCTTGGGTCCCTCCCTGGCTACGGCATGGGGGGGAGGGGCAATGCCCAGATGTTTGGGGGCAAAACCCTGCTCCCCCAGCCATCTCCATGCCTCCAACCTCTGCCCAACTTCCCTGGCTCTCTTAGCCAGTTCCCTGCACTCACCCGTCTGCCTGTGTGCTCCCCTCAGTCACCTCTGTGTCCCTGGGTCCTGCCCACCTCCCTATACCTCTGCGCCCTCTGTCCCCCGCTGCTACCTGACCCCATCCTGACTCAGGCCCTGCTCACTTCCTCAATCCCCTCTATGTCCCCCGCCTTGTACTCTAACCCACTCCCATGCCTGCCTCGTTCCTCTCCACCGTGTTTCCCTCCAGTCCCTGCCCACCCCCTCAGTTCTCTCAGTGCCCCTCAGGTGCTCTCACACCACCCTGGCCCCCTATGTCCCCAGCCTACCTCCCCATGCCCCTCCTGCCCCCAGGCATGCTGCCCTGGGCCTGTCCTATGCTCCTCTCCCTCAGGCAATGAAGGATGCCCACGTAGATGCCGTGATGATCCTGGGCGAGGCCTTTGCCTCCGACAGCCCCTTTGACTTCGGGGCCCAGAACACGACGCACCGGATACACACCCTCCTGCCCATCATGCTGCAACACCGCCTGATACCGCCCCCCGAAGAGACCTACTCCCTCCATCGCAAGATGGCCGGTTCCTTCCTCATCTGTGCCCGGCTTGGTGCCCGCATCCCCTGCCGGCCCGTCTTCCGCCAGGCCTATGCCCGCTACTGGGGCCGGGAGAGCTGAGACTGCAGAGTGTGGTGGTGTCCTGGTAGGGTGGGGGGCCCAGCAGACATTCCGGTGTGTGTTACCCACAGGGCGGTTCTGGGGGTTTAGGGATGCCATCGTGGAGAGTACATTGGGAGCCTCTGCGCCACTGAATGATCAGAGTTTCAAGGGACCTTTCTGGGCTGGACTCAAGGGATTTTTGAGGGAGACTTCATGGAAAGATGGGAATTTCAAGGGAACCCTCAGATTCGTTACAGTTTCAAGGGGGCTCTCAGGGACTGGAGAATTTCAAAGGGGCCCTCATAGAAGGGTGGGATTGGGAATTTCAAGGACCCCTTATAGGTAGATCTCAGGTGAGTTTTGAGGGAGCCCTCATGGAATGAGAGGAGTTTCAAGGGATCCTTACTGGGAAGTCTTATATGAGTTTTGAGAGAGCCCTTACAGGATGATGAGATTTTTGAGGAAACCCTTAAAAAAGGGGACACCAAGCAGAGGGAGCTGGGGAGGGGGTGATTGGGTAATTGTCATGGACTTTAGGAAAGCTGGGCGGGTTCCCTTTTCCCACTATGGTCATGCTGATGAATTCTACACAAGCCTTTCCCCCAGTGTAAATGCCATGGGCCTGCCCTCCCTCCATCTCTGTACCCAGCTGGGAGCCCCCACCCAGAAACTGAACCAGGTCCTGCGGCTCTGTGGGGAACCCTTCACTTCATGCTGGCATGAGAGGAGGAGCAATGGAGTTGATGTCATGACCCTCCCACAGCAGGGGAGCGACCCCATCTGTCTCCCAGTCTGCATGTATCTCCCCAGCCAGTGTAGCCCATGTACATTGTGGTGTGTGCCTGTCTTCCCCTAGGGGCAGCACCAAGCATTACAGCCTATGCTCACTACAGCATGCGCATGCGTGTCCTCGCCTAGGGCCTGAGCCAGGCATTGTAGCCCATGCACTTTTCTGTATGGATAACTTCCTCGACGGGCAGCACCAGGCTGTGTGTTTGTGATGTGTGCATTTCCAAGTAAGGGCTGAGACAGGCTTTGCAGCCCATGCACATTGCTGTATGGATATCTCCCCCTAGGGGGAGAGCCAAGCACTGCAGCCCATGTGCATTGCAGTATGTGTATGTCTCCCCCTAGGGGTAGAGCCAGGCATTGTAGGGCTGACACATTGCAGTGTATGTCTCCTCCTAGGTGTAACTCTAGATAATGCAGCACATGTGCATTGCAGTCAGGGTGTCTTCCCAAAGAGGCAACTCTGAGGATTGTAGTCCAAATGCAGCAACCAACATATCCCCAATAAAAAGAATGAAATGCTGAACTGGTGTGTGTGTGTGTATGTGTGTGTGTGTGTGTGTGGCACAGCCGTTGGGGAGGGGGGAAATGAATGGGACATTACAATGGTGTCAAGAAAAGCTCTTGCCCAACAGCCCAGTGTGAGTGGCTCCCTGAACTGGTTAAAGGCATGTCTCCCCCTGACAAACAGTGAGGGAACATTAGAGCAGTGGGTTCAAGGATGCACTTTGGCTATTACAGGGCCTTTTCTGATAGCCACGTCTGGGAGATATAGGTTGGGCAGGCTCTTCTGCTCTGTTACCAATTGCTGCATGGGCTGAGCTGTAGGTGGAGCGAACCCTGCTGGCCAAAGATGAATAGCAGAATAGTCAATTCCAAGCATAGGGGAGAGGAATCAGACTTGTGCCCCAAAGGTGGGCAGTGGATCTATCCTGAGGGCAAGATGGTTTAGGCCACAGCAGTTCCCAAACAATGGGCCAGGACCCCAAAGACGACTGCAAACCCATTTTAATGGGGTCACCAGGGCCAGGACAGCATTAGACTTGCTGGGACGAAACTGAAGCCCAAGCTCTACCCCCACCTGGGGTTGTGGGGCTCTGGCTCTGCCCCCTCCCCCAGGGTCATGTAGTAATTGTATTGCCAGAACTGCTGGGCTAGGGAATGGAGCTGAAGGGCTATGTGTGTATGTTGCACTACTTGCGGTTGGCCGGGCGGGGGGGGGGAGAATGTCTCAGCCCCTTCCATTCATGCACCTTTGTTCCTGGTGGCAGGAGAAGGGGCTGGAGCACAGGGATGCAAGGAATAAGCTCCCAATCCCTCCCCTCAACCACATGGGGAGGATAAAGGACAGGGTTCCAAGGGGGAGAAGGTTAAGAATCTGCACTTCTGCCATTTGACCACTAAGTGGCACCCTCATCCCTCTGGCTGATTCACCCAGTGCTGAGATGCAGCCACCTCGGGGGTGGGGTGCAGGGACTGTTTATACCAGGATCTCTCATCTGGTGCTGAGATGCAGCCACCTCGGGGGTGGGGGGGAATTGTTTAACAGTGCTGCCCAATAGCTTAGTGCAGAAGAATCCTGTATGTCACGGGAATGGCCAGGGTCATTTAGGAAGGCAGCATGGAGTGTCCCTGAATTAGCATTTGCCCCGGACACATGCCATACAAGATCATTGATGATAAGAGGTAGCCAGGAGCTGAATTTCACTTTGAGGCAGGGCCCTGGAGGTTTAAAGGATTGTATAGCTCCCAGTGCAGCCAAGGGCTCTGACCTCCAGGGCTCTGGCTGCGAGGAACTCCTCTTTCTAGGAAGTCCTGTGGGAAGCATTGGGAAGAAACCCTTTGTCTAGCAGAGACACCCCTCTCTTAGGCCCAGCTGTGCCCACTCCAGCGACCTGCATTTAAGAGCAAAGGGCTGAGCGACGAACGTGACTGACCATTTGGAAAGGAGGACTCATGGAAAGCCAGGGCATCTATTCATCCACACATCCATTGCTGTCCACTTCTCCTCTCCATCCATCCCCCCACTCATCTACCTATTGGTCTGTATCCAAACCAGCCGGCCAGACACACACCCTCCAGCCAGCCATCCCCCCCCACACCCACCTCTCTCACTCTGACTGGGACAAGGTTCTTTCCAACACGCCCTGACTCTCCGTGCAGGGCTGAGGTTTGTGGCATAGGCCAGGATTCCTGGAAACGAATTCCCTTTGGGATGGGCTCATCACGCACTTCCCCCGCCCTGCCCCATTGTATCTCCAGGAAGTGGGGAGCTCACACGTACACACACGCACACACCCTCTGCGCTGCCCTTGGCCCTGACATGCCACCAAAACCGAAAGTTCTCTCCCCTGCGCCCCTGGGACCCGCCCTGCAGGCCAGTGAACTGCCTGGCTGCCTTCTGGAGATAAGGTGTGGGAAGGATCCCAGCCTGGGCCTCCCCACTAGCTGGGGCACATCCCAGAGACATGGGGCGGGAGGCAACCTCCCCTGTGCAGGGTCAGAGCTGCAGGTGCCAGGGCAGGGGAGCCAAAAGTCAATACCTGCTTAGTGCCCACTGCAGGCTGGTGTACAACAGGGGTGTGTGAGCCCCTCTATGGGGTGTGGGGGGGGTTGCACACATCCTGGGCTTGGGGAGGGGCTCTTCAATCATGATTCAGGGTGGTGGGATTTGGGTCCAGATGTTATTCTCAGAATGACTCCCAGCCCCCATCCACCTGTCCTAACCACTAGATCCCACTCCCCTCACAGAGCTGAGGCTAGAACTCAGGCGTCCCCTTTACTGAGCAGGCCCCATGCCCCTCCCAGCGCTGAGGATAGAACCCAGGAGTCCTGACACTCAGCCTGCCTGCTTTAACCCAGCAGACCCCACTCCTCCCCCAGTGCTGGGGATAGAACCCAGGAGTCCTAGTTGCTTCTGGGGTGTGTCCCTTCCCCCCTCAGCACAGTAGTGTTTATCTTTAACCGTTGTGGAGCACTATCTCTGAGCTTAATTAACCCTCTAAACATGGGAGGGGGCAGAGCTTGCTTCCTTTGCCCGGGTCTCTGACCCCACCCCCAGATAAGGGGAAGGGACTGTGAGAAGAGGGTTGATGGGAATGGGGATATAACGATTAATCCTGGAGTTCTTGCAGGGGTCAAAGCCAATGCAGGAGGGTGAGGCAGGATGGGAGTGGGGACTGGTAGGTTAGAGCTGGGGGTGCTGGGAGCCAGGACTCCTAGGCTCTATCCCCAGCTCTGGGAGGGAAGGGGGGTCAGTGGGTGAAAGTGAGGGGAGTCAGGACCCCTGGATTCTCGGCCCAGCTCTGAGAGGGGAGTGGGGGCTAGAGGTTAGAACCAGGAGGCGATGGACCGAGCTAATCTATTGACATTTAGTCCCTGGATGGGGTCCTTCCAGGGCAGGCCAAATTTGGCGTTTGATTCCTCCAGAGGGGGCTGTTGGGGCAGCCCCTCCTTGCTGTGGGGGTGGAGGGCTGGGTTGTGGCTGGCTGTACTTTGAATCCCGAGGTGCTTATCAAATATTTACAGCCAGGCTAATCATTAACCTGCTTGTGCTTTATGGGCCTGGCCTCCTGGTGAAAAGATAGCCCAGCCCCACCCGGCCCATCAGTCCCTCCAGCTCTGGCAGGGTCCAGGCTGGCAAGGGTACAGTGAAGGGGAGACAGACAGACAGACAGACCGACCCAAGGGAGATGCCAAGGTAAGACCCTTTCCAAGTTTTCTTTCAATCTACCTAGTACACCACTCCATTTCTCTGAACCCTGCCATTGATCTTTTAACCCCTTTGTCTCCAGACAGGCTGATGTACCTGCGGGGCAGGCCCAGGTCTTTTTCCCAACCCCCTTGGAGGGACTCAGGGACCATCTCCATGGCACCCTGCAAGGTGTCCCTGAATGCTTTACCTGGCATGGAGATGCAGGCACCTATGGTGAAGGGGCTGTTTACTACAGGGGGCCCCTTACCCAGCAGTGAGATGCAGCTGTCTCTGCGGTAGGGTTCGGGGGCTGCTCATACAAAGATCCCTTACCTGGTGCTGAGATGCAGCCACCTCTAGGGTGGGACATGGCTGCTGTTTAACAGCACACAGCAACACACAAGTGCACAACAGTTCAGGATGGGCAGTGAAGGGGAATCTGGTCTCTCATTGACATGGCATGGGGGATAGAGGAAGGCCGGATGGAATCAGCCCAGCTGGGATGTGTCCATCAGGAAGTCCTAGTGCAAAGTAGCTTGGGATCTCGACAAGCCCCACAGGCTTCAGAACACTTGGCCTTGTGATGTCATTGCAACCCCCAGTGTCACAGCAATAGGGAGGGTAGAGCCCCAAGCTGGAGTCAGGACTCTCTTAGGTGTCTGAATAGGAAGTAGATATGGCTTTTCAGTCTGCCATTCTGGGAGTCAGGACTCCTGGGTTCTGCCTTGAATTTGAGAGAAGAGGGGTCTTGGGGCTGTTGGGAATCAAGACTCCTTGGTTCTAGCCCTAGCTATGGGAGGGGAGTGGGGTCTAGTGGTTAGAGCAGGCAGGCTGGGAGTCACGACTCCTGGGCTCTATCCCCAGCTCTTGGGGGGAATCTAGTGGGGGGCTGCTGAATGTCAAAATTCCTGGGTTCTGCTGCCCCCATGTGAATTAATTTGCCTTTCCAGAATCTCTGTGTTTCTTCCTCTATTTCCCTACCCAGCCTGGCCCATGTTACTATTTGCCTCTGTGTCCCCTCCCTGGCACTGGGTCCTGTCCCAACCATCGATCACCCCTGGCTGAAGGAGAAAGGTCTGGTTTATTTCTTTGCTCTTTTCCACACTTCTGGCCTGGGAGTTATTGGTTCATGGGGAATAAGGCTAAACCACTCACCCACTGGGTGTCCTCCCTAAAGATTAACTGGGCATGGAAGTCCCCCACACCTCTCCCTACAGCATAGCACCCCCTAGTGCCACACTGGGCACTGACTGTGAGGGAAAGTGCCCCACCCTGCTGCCTGCAGCACCAGGAGCTTTTTCTATCTTGATCCCTGCTGAGATCCAGTTAGGTCATTTGGGGTCTGGTACAAGGAATGAAATCCTTAATACTTTTTTAGAGCCCCCCCCCCCATACATTTCCTTGAAACTCTGGACCTTTAGGCATCCAGGCCACAATCTGTCAGAGACCTTGGGTCCCTCCGGATCAGAGTCCTTTTATTATGGCTCCTTATCAAGGAGCCTTCTTTAACCGCCCTTGGCACCCTGGATGCCAAGGGGCGAAGTTCAGCTCCCAGCCCCGGTGCTGCATGCAGTGCAGCTCATAAAACAAGCAGGCTTCATTGCTTTATTGCCCCTCATGCCTTATCGCCGCAGCTTCCTTATTGCTGGGGAACTGGGCTAACGATCCCATGGATGGTGAACTTGTGACTCTGTGCCAATTTCCGGGTGGCTCAGTAGGGGGATTTCTCCTCTCCCTGCCAATGCCCGAGTTCAGCACTAGGGGGCGCTTTGCGGCAGTGAATGGGGGGAGGGAGGGGGCTCAGAGGGGGCGTTCTCCCCTTGCAGCCAGTGCTGCCCTCAATGTCCCAATGCCATGCTAGGGGAGGCTGTGCTGCAGTGAGTGGGTTGGAGGGCCATTAGGGGGCACTCTCCCCTCACAATCGGTACTGATTTAACACCGTCTGGGCACATTGTCATTTGGGTAGCTCCAGTCTGCATCCTTTAGTCATTTTTCAGCAAATCTGCTTCTCTTCCTGTCCTAAACACCGTGTTAGTCTGTATTCGCAAAAAGAAAAGGAGTACTTGTGGCACCTTAGAGACTAACAAATTTATTTGAGCATAAGCTTTGAAGTGAGCTGTAGCTCACGAAAGCTTATGCTCAAATAAATTTGTTAGTCTCTAAGGTGCCACAAGTACTCCATTTTTTTTTGTCCTAAACGTTTGTGCATCATTGTTAAACAGCCCCTGCGCTCCATTCCAGTGATGGCTGCATCTCAGCGCCGGGTGAGGGATCCCAGTATAATCAGCCTTTGCATCCCACTGCAGAAGCAGCTACATCTCAGCACCATACAAGGGCTCCCTGAATAAACAATTTCCATTTAGCTGGTGTTACAACTTTCATATTTCTGACCAGAAAGTTTGAAACCACCAAAGAAAAGGCTGCCCTACTGTGAATAGTCCCTGGGTTTGTATTGAGTCCAGTGCTTGCTGGGACAGGTACATATGTAGTGCAGACATGATCAAGGCTTGTGGCTGTTTATCTCACTAGCAAGTCACAATGTCTTGATTTAAATTATTCCTAGTAATTTAGCCCTGCATCTCAGTGGCTGCATCTCAGTGCTGAGGAGCACTCTCTGGTATGTTTTGGGATGCTCTAGAAATATTAGTATGATTTATTATTAGGTTAATATCAGAATGAGGGAGAAACAACCCAAGAAAGGAGAAAAGACAAAGCCGTATCTGCTCCTGTGTTTGGCACCTCACACATTTGGGGCAATTTCTGGCTGGTCCCAAGGCACTTCCATGATAAACATGAAGATAAATCAATAAATAATGCTAATAATTGGTACTGGGTTCCTTATTCCTTCAGGTGCCCAATTCAGGATCCCCTGTCTCCGGCAGGTGACTACCTCCATCCCAACCTGAGTCCGGCACACAGCTCTCACCTCGCGCCAGCGATGCACTGTCCAAGCATCACTTGGAGAAACGCTTCCCCTTGAACTCGCATCCCGGCGTGCAGGAAGCCCCTATTGCACATGATCCCCTGGGGCTGGAAGTGACCGACAGACACCACCTCCTGCCTAGTGGGAGACTGCCCCCTGCTAGAAGGTGATGCCTAATGGATGTAACAGCAACTCCATGTGGAAGGTTTCATCCTGTTTCCAGTGGGGCTGCTGTTATTTTTGATAGGCTGTCAGGAGCGTCGCATGGAGCAGGGGGCAGGATGGGGGGAACATCAGCTAGAGAGTGTTTGTGGGGGGGTAGGAGATGCTGGGTCGAGCCCCACCCCCAGAGGGTGTATACCGGCTAGGGCCTCTCGGTATTACTGTAATACTCAGAATAATGCACACACCATAATGGGGACTGTAGCGGGGTGGTCACTGGCTCCTGCCCTGAAGGGCTTGAAATCAGCCCTGGGAGAAGGCTGAGGCTGCGAGAGGGCTGTTGTTAGGGAAAGCAGCAAGCCTCGGCTAATTGGGGAAACAGCCACAGCTGTGGCCACACCCCAGTCAGGGTCCAGCTGGCCTTTATAAGAGGGCAGTGGGCCAGGAGGACCCAGCCTCTCTCTTCATGTTGAAAGGGAGGAGTCTGACTGCTAGGAGCTGAGCAGAGTACCTAAAGTGGAGCAGGGCGGGAGAGCTCCGGCCTGAGAAACCCACAGGCTGAAGGCCTAGGAAAAGGGAACTGGAGTTGCAGAGGGTAGCCCAAGGGTAGGCAGAAGCAGCAGGTCCAGACCCTCCTTGCTGATGAGTGGCAATTGTACTGCAGTCCGCCCCAGGGAGCGGGGGCTAGATGGTGACTGGCAGTAGCCAAAGACTGAAGCGAGGTGAGGATAGAGGGTGGAGGTTCCCTGTGGGGGTGAGACCCAGATTTGTGGGGGTACTGTCAGGGGGCAGCACCCTGATGTGAAAAGGGTACTGGAGTCTGGGAGGGACTTGGGGGCCCAGCTGCAAGCGGAACACCGGCCTGCAGAGGGTGCTCTGGAGGCTGGAAATGCTAATTCCCTGGACCACCAGCAGGAGGCGCTGCAGGGGTGAGTCCCACTCCACTGCAGAGACCCTGAGCTCAGTTGGGGCCTCCAGGTGCTACCATAATACTATTAATAATGCGCACATAATAAAGCCCCATCTCAATCTGGGCATCTAGATGCTACCATTCTGCCACTAATAATGTGCACTTTAGAAGGAGACACTGATCTGGGTTAGGACCTTCTGCTGTTACTGTAATACTGCTAATAATGTGCACCTCACAATGGCCTGTAAATACAACTTTTATACTACTACTAATGTGCACCCCCTAAGGGGGCCCCGACTGCAGTTGAGGCCTCTAGGAGCTACCATAATATTACTAATAGTGAGCATGACATAATTTGTTCCACCTCCACAGGGTACTGTAACACTGCTAATAATGCACAAGCTTTAATGAGGCCCGATCTCAGTAATACACCTAACACAGGGATGACAACAGCCAGTCCCACGCTGGGAGTCAAGCCGCTGGAGATTCAGAGCGGGCTCTGGCCAGCTCTTCCTTGTGTGTTGGTAGCCAGAGGGGTGGCGGGTGAGCAAAGATAGGAGGGGGGCTAGGGAGCTGGTTTCCCACCTGCAGCAGGGCTGGAAGGCGGCTCTGGGACACAGGGGCTTTAAGAGCGGATGGGGGCAGGGCAGATAAGGAGCCGCCCCCCAAGACCCAGTGCACAGGACTATGACCTATGAATTGACAGCCAGTCCTTCTGCCATGCCCTGGCTGTCAGTTCTGTAGGGCACAGGTATGTTCACCTCCGTGACCTCGGCATGGCGACCGGCGGGTGTGCCAGGGAGCGAGGGGTTACCTGGGGCTGGGGTGGGAGGGATGGGAGATGACTGGATGGATGGGGAAGACCTGAGGAGGGGAAATAAACTGGATTCCCAGCAAAGACGTCTGAGGCTCCTTATTGGCTCTACAATCTGTGCGGGGGGTTGCGGGGAGCTTTTCACCAGCGTTTTCTGGACACCATAGGGTTAATGATATAGCAGGAGTCGTTGATACCAGACCCCTACTTCATTAGCTGCACACTCTGGGGGATGGGCAGGGGGAGCCAGGCTCTGAGACCCTGGGGGAGCTCATAGGGGAACACTAGCATCAACCCACATCCCAGGACCCCGACTACCCTCCTCAGCCTGGAACCCCTCCATCCTGAGGGCTGGTGCTAGGCTGAGAGGTGTGCCAGGAACTATGGATCAGGCCAGGCTGGGGGTGAGGAGAGTGTGTGCCAGGATGTACAGGCGAAGCTAGGCCTGGGAGGGGTGTGTGCCAGGAGGTCTAGGTCAGGCCAGGCCTGGGGTGGGGTGTGGGCCAGGAGGTCTGGGTCATGCCAGGCTGTGGGTGGTGGTGCCTGGGGCTGGGGGTGCCAGGAGTCTGGGTCAGGCTGGGAGGGGGTGCGTGCCAGGAGGTCTGGAACAGACCAGGCAGGGGTGGGGGGTGCCAGGAGGTCTGGGTCAGACCAGGCGGGGGTGGGGGGTGCCAGGAGGTCTGGGTCAGGCCAGGCGGGGGTGGGGGGTGCCAGGAGGTCTGGGTCAGGCCAGGCGAGGGGGGAGATGCCAGGAGGTCTGGGTCAGGCCAGGCTGGGAGGGGGTGCGTGCTAGGAAGCCTGGGTCAGGCCATGCGGTCTGGGTCAGGCCAGGTGGCGGGGGTGTGTGTGTGCCAGGAGGTCTGGGTCAGGCCAGGCTGGGTGTGTGCCAGGTACGGGTCAGGCCAGGCTGCTGCATGGGGGTTTCCAGTCATGATAATCCTGTTCCCCCCTGCTAGTGAATAGAGTACAGTACACTGAGCCCTTCCTTCAGTAACCCAACTGTATCCACCAGGAGGCGAGCTAAACCCGCTTTTGTCCAAGGTCTCACAAGATGTTATCAGCAGAACTGAGGTTAGAACCCAGGAGTCCTGACTCTTAGGTGCCCCTTCTCCCGCTCTGACTCACTAGACCCCACTCCCCTCCCAGAGCTGGGAATAGAACCCAGGAGTCCTGCTATAAGCAGTGTGGAAGGCTCCCTCTCAGGTGACACAAAGGGGACATGTGGCCCCTGCCCAGGCTGGAGTTTAGCCGCTCCCTCAAACTCGGCTGGTGCTCCCTGGGATAACAGGGTTCCCTGGCCAGCACCCCTCCCTATGGTCAGTGGAGGCTGTCTGGGCTAGGCCTGGGGAGAAGAATATGAGCTCATGGGGTGTTGGCTGCTCTCTTCTGCCAGCTGTTCTGCAGTGAGCTCAGCACTGGGCTATGACAGGCCATGGCCCGGGGGATGGGGGTGGGGAGGGGTTTCATATGATGAGAAGAAGGGGCTGGGGCTGCAGCTGCTCAGAGGCTAATACACGTGGCTTCCTCCTTTGGACTCTAGCCAGGCTTGGGAGTGGGGCCTAGTGGGAGAGAGCAGTGGCTCTCAACTTTTCCAGACTACTGTACCCCTTTTGGGAGTCTGATTTCTCTTGCGTACCCCAAGTTTCACCTGACTTCAAAACTATTTGCTTACAAACTCAGACGAAATACAAAAGTGTCCCAGCATGCTATTACTGAGAAATTGCTCACTCTCTCATTTGTACCATATCATTCTAAAATAAATCCACTGGAATATAAATATTGTACTTGTATTTCAGTGTATAGTGTATAGAGCAGTATAAACAAGCCATCGTCTGTATGAAATTTTAGTTTGCACCGACTTTGCTAGTGCTTTTTGTGTAGCCTGTTGTAAAACTAGGCAAATAACTAGGTGAGTTGATGTACTCCCTGGAAGACCTCTGTGTACCCCCCATGTACCCCTGGTTGAGAATCACTGCGTTAGAGCAGGGGGCTGGTAGTCAGGACACTTGGGTTCTATTGCCAGCTCTGGAAGAGGAGTGTGGTCTAATGGTTAGAGCAGGGGGGGCTGAGAGTCAGAGCTCCTGGGTTCTGGCCTCAGCTCTGGTGGAGGAGTGCAGTCTAATAGTTTGGGGAGGAGGCTGTGAGTTAGAAACTAGGCTTGCCAATTCTCCAGGAATTAACAATTATGTCATGTGATGAAACCTCCAGGAATATGTCCAACCAAAATTGGCAACTCTAGTCAGGACTCTGGGGTTCTCTTGCTAGGCTCATATGAGTATGACCATGAGACGAACTGGGTGAGTAAAGATATTTGTGTAAGTGTTTGCAGGACCAGGGAGGATTTGATCTAGAAGAACATATGGTAGTATCTAGAGGCCCTGACCAAGATCAGGGCCCCCATCAGGGCAGGCACCCCACAGCCAAGATTGGGGCCCCCATTGTGCCAGGCATTGTCCAAAAACACAATCTCTGCCATGAAGAGCTCATGGTCTAAGCAAAGGCAGGATTATTCCACCCCATTTTACCTCTGGGGAAATGGAGGCACAGTGTCTGACCCAAGGTCACAAAGGCAGTTTTTGGCAGAGGTGAGACTAAAACCCAGCTTGTCTAGCTCCCAGTTGAACACTGTAACCACAAGCTCATCCTTTAATAGCCTGGGCATAGGGCTAATTGTTCTCACGCACTATCCTCTGCTGGCACTGACCATGGGATGAAAGCTGTCCTCAGAGATCATCTGGAGCCAGGATTTTATGGAGGAAGCAGCCATTCTGCTGGGCAAACATCCCAGCCTTATTTACAAGGTGGTGACTAGCCAGATGGGCTATTTCAACAGCTGGGGAGAGGTGGCAGTAGAAGTAGGAGTAGAACCAGTGAAACAGCTGAGAAGGGGGTGGGTGCTGCAAGGGAGAAGGCTCTTGCACCGTGCCCAGTGCTAATACCCCCCTCAGACCCCTGTGCATTCATTGTAGTGTCCCTGCACCCTGGGGCCCTTGATCTCCTTCTGCTCGCATAACAATGCTCTCCACTTTCTCCATCCACTGTGGCACAAGAGCCTCCTTCTCTGGAGCTACAGCACTTCATGCTGGGGGAGGAGGGCATGCAAGAGCTTCTTTCTCACACTTTCTCTGGGGTCTGGATTATTTAACCCTGAGAGCGAGGAGCTGTGAGTTTGGGGCTCTGCCAGCCTCATGATAAGGGCTAGGGCTGGGTTAAGTTCCCGGAGAGGAAGCACATTAGCATGTTACATGAGTAGGGGAACATTTGCTGTTCTAGCAGGGAAGTTTCCTGGTTTTCAGAGCTCATTAGGGAATCTAGACTCCTGGGTTCTGCCCCCAGCTCTGGAAGGGGAGGAGTCAGGACTCCTGAGTTCTATTCCCAGGTCAGGGAGAAAACTGCTCACCCCCTGCTGAGTGCACACAGCCTGCAGGAGCCTAGCTTCTGAACAGATGTTGTAGGGGTCAGGACTCTACCTAAGACCCTATTGTTTGAATCTTACTCCTTAGCCATTTTCTAATTAGATGGAGACTTCCGTCTCCCTTCCGAGCTGGTACTTTCCCCCACAGGTGTGGGCGTTAACTCCAAAGTCAAAGCCAAATCCTAACACATTCAGTTCCGTGCTGCATCCCTTCAATTGGACACAAGGTCATCCTTCACGTCCTGTCTCAAACGGATGCTGCATGCAGTAGTCCCCTATCCTCCACCCCAGAGGTGGCTGAATCTCAGCACCGGAAAAGAGATCCCTGCATAAATCACTCCCGCACTCCACCACGGAAGCTGCTGTGTATCAGCATTAGGTGGGGACCCCCATGTAAACAGCCCCCCACATCCATCCCAAAGGTGGCCGCATCTCCTCACTGGGTGAGGGAATACCGGGATAGCCACAGTGCCCTACCCCCACAGCTGGGATCCCTTTATAAAAGCCCCACGTCCGAGGTGGGTGTATCTCAGCCTCCGCAAAGGTCAGCTGGATCCTTGAGGGGGCGGCTGAGGGGAATGACAGGGCATGAGAACCGCAAAAGTTTTTTGCAATCCCTGAGGGGTCAGTGAGAAGCACAAACAGGGAGTGGAACAACTGGAGCGCTCTGAACTCAGGGTCAAGCCTGAATTCTTTGGCTGGTTGGAATGTGAGCCCCCCATGCCCAGGCCAGGAGGGTGCATGGCTGGGCAGGGTTTGAGGAATCGCTGCCATGATCCTCTCCCTGCGAGTCCTTGCCTTTTATTGCCTGCTTCCCCAGCTCTGCCATGAGCTACAGTTTTTCTTTGCTTGGGAGCCCAGACAGCAAACTTTTAATAGCGGAAACAATGAGGCACTGGCCTCTTAAGGGGAATACGCAGACTCTCTCCTCCTGTTCTCCCTTATTTGGGAGGACAACTGGGCTGATTTTGTTCTGGTTTCTTGGCTTGGGTTCTCAGAGGCATTTTTAGCCATCGGTATTTAATCCCCAAGCAGACCAATGGCATCCCCCATTCCCACAGTCGGCTGGAGGGGCCCCACTGGGACAAAGGCTGATGCAATGAGATCTCTTTGTAGTAGGGCTTTGCAAAGAGCACTGCTTGCAAAGTTAGCCCTTTAATGTGGTTAGAGACATGGATATGGCTGGGCTGGATCAGACCCATGGGCCCACCCAGCCCAGTATCCTACCTCCAACATTAGCCATCATCAGATGCTTTGAGGGAAGGTGCAAGAAAACTCTCTAATGCACAAGCATGGAGCAGCTGGCATGGGCCAGCAGTCAGGTCAATTCTCTTTCCATTCCAAGGGACACTAATAAACATAATCCCAGGGTGAGCAGTGGAGTGGGGAGCCCCAGCACAGGATTGTTCTATATATCTAGCCCTCACATCTCCTGAGAAGGGCAGTGTGGTCTAGTGGGTAGGGCTGAGGTTTGGGACACCTGTTTTCTATTCCTGGCTCTGCTCTGTGACCTTGAGCAATGTTCCTTCTCCCTTTTGTATCCCCTCCTGCCGTTATTGTAAACTCTTTGGGGGCAGGGATGGTCTCTATGTTTGTGTGTGCAGTGCCTGGCACAGTGGGGGCCCCGATCTCGGTGTCTATGCAGTACCCGGCACAATGGAGGCCTCAGTCTCCGTCAGGGTCTGTGCAGCACCTGGCCTGACATCACTCCAGTCTCAACAGAGACTTCTAATTACTACTGTGATAGAAACAATAATATAATAATGTAATTACCAGGGACCAGCTTTCCAGCACCAGGCCAGAGAATTTCCAGAAGGCTTGGCCATCTTAGGTTCACATCATTAAGCACTCAAGAGTTACAGATCTTTGCATAATAACAGTCTGCTCCTGTGACCCGAGTCTGATTTAACCCTGTCTGTGAGTATGAGGTCTGGTCACCATTTCAGGTAAGGCAGAGTCCCTCCTGCCATCTCTTCTCTCCAACCTGTTCTGATTCCTGGCAGTCATTGGCGGTGCTAGGCATAAACAGACTAAGCAATTGCTCAGGGACCCAAGTAGCTCAAAGGGACACCCATTCACGTTTTTAGGGTGTGTTGGGGGGGGAGAGAGGGAAATATTCCTGCTTAGGGCCACCAGTGGGCTAGCGCTGCCTCTGCTGGCAGTGGATGGCCCTTTGAGGGTATCCCTTCTTAAATACAGGCTCTGATCCTGTGCCCAAAGTGGGAAATTCCAACCCCCAGCCATGCCTTTTTTGTCCTACACAATTAGCCAAGTCAGGTTGTTTTGGTTAGGAGGAGAAATTGATGCTGGAGTCAGGTATCTTTGATGCAATCCTGTTTATTTACAAAGAAAGTACAAAGTCCTGTTTCCCAAACAGCAGGAGGCAGTTTCTTTACTCATAGTTCCAAGCCTTTTTCCAGCCAGTCAGCCCAAAAATCTCTCTTCTCTCTGTAGGCTTTTACTCGGGGCCAGGCTCCTAATGCGTGTTCTGCTGTCTCCTTGCCTTTTCTGTCTGTTCTCTCGGCTTCTTTAAACACACAGACACATGACACAGCTGCAATCAAATCAATTCCCCCACCACTGAATTTTGTATCAGATCTTAATGGAACCCCAAAGTATTGTCTCCTCAGGTGGGACCAGTTGAAAGTCATTCAGAGTTGATGGCCCTTGTTGGCTCTCTCATTAATAGGTTAGGTTAAGATTTTGTCACGGTTATTTTTAGTAAAAGTCAGGGACAGGTCACGGGCAATAAACAAAAATTCATGGAAGTCCACGACCTGTCCCTGACTTTTACTAAAAATAACTGTGTCAAAATGAGGGTGATGGGGGGATGAGAGACTGAGTCCTGTTGGTGAGGGGGTGGGGGAACGGTCCAGCACTGTGGCTGACAGCTCTGGGGTCTCCCCAGTGCCCATGGCAGCTCAGAGCTCTGGGTCCCCCCACTGTCCACGGCGGCTGGGAACTGTGGGGGCCCCTACTGCGCATGGTGACTGATAGCTGTGGGGCCTCCTGTCATCTGCAGAGCTCCAGGGCCCTGCCAGCTCACAGCTCCATCCCTGCCGCCCTGGGGCTGAAGCAGAATATGTCACAGAGGTCTCTGGAAGTCAGGGAATCCGTGACCTCTGCGACGTAATCTTAGCCTTATTGATAGGTCTCCTCAAGAGGTTCCATATCTCTCCATATGGAATAGACTGGCCTTGTCAAGGTTTCTTTGGCTTTTCAACCCAGAACAACAAAATGGCTGTTAAGATGTAAATCGGGAGCCAGGCTACAAAAATGGAAGTCATTTCACAAAGCAGACTTCACAGTGTGATCCCCTTTGTCAGTCAGGATGCCTGGGTTCAGTTCCTGGCTGTACCCCAGATATCTATTTTGGGCCAGGGTTTCAAGGACTTGGGACCCCTCAGCCCTGATCTTTATGGAAAATCTGGCCAATTCTTTTGGTGCCTAAAAGGGAAGCCCATAACTGCCCAGTGCCTCAGTTTTTTCTCTCTGCAAAATGGGGATAATGGTACATCCCGATTTCACAGTGGGGAGTGCAAGAATAAATACACTAACAAAAGCAAGGTATTTAGATGCTATAGTCATGGGGCCATGTAAGTACATAAGAACGGCCATACCGGGTCAGACTAATGGTCCATCTAGCCCTGTATCCCGTCTGTGACAGTGGCCAGTACCAGATGCTTCAGAGGGAATGAAGAAAACAGGGATTATGGAGTGATCCACCCCAGTCATTCAGTCCCAGTTTCTTGCAGTCAGACACTTGGGACATGGGGTTGCATCCCTGACCATCTTGGTTAAATAGCCATTGAGGGACCTAGCCTCCATGAAATTATCAAATTCTTTTTTGAACCCAGTTATAATTTTGATCTTCACAACCTCCCCTGGCAACAAGTTCCTCAAGTTGACTGTGCGATGTGTGAAGAAGTACTTCCTTTTGTTTGTTTTAAACCTGCTGCCCATTAATTTCATTGGGTGACCCAAGTTCATGTGTTATGCGAAGGAGTAAATAACATGTCCTTATTCACTTTCTCCACACCAGTCATGATTTTATAGATCTCTATAATATCCCCCTTAAGGCTTGTCAACTTTCTCACTCAGGGGTGTGAAAAAACACCCCCCTGAGCACAGCAAGTTTCAGCACTGTAACGTGCCAGTGTAGACAGTAGCTATGCCCCTCGTGGAGGTGGTTTTTTAAGAGCGCTGGGAGGGCGCTGTGCCGTGACTACACAAGCAGCGCTTTAACGATGCCAGTGTAGACTAGCCCTTAGTTGCCTCTTTTCCAAGCTGAAAAGTCCCAGTCTTTTTAATCTCCTTTCATACAGAAGCTGTTCCATCCCCCTCATCGTTTTTGTTGCCCTTCTCTGTACCTTTTCCAATTCTAATATATCTTTTTTGGGATAGGATGATCAGAACTGCACGCAGTATTCAAGGGGTGGACATATCATGGATTTATATATTGACATTATGATATTTTCTGCCTTATTACGGTTCCTAACATTCCCTTAGCTTTTTTGACTGCTGCACATTGAACAGATCTTTTCTGAGAACTATCCACAATAACTCTTTCTTGAGTGGTAACAGCTAATTTAGATCCCATCATTTTGTATGTACAGTTGGGATTATGTTTTCCAATGTATATTACTTTGCATTTATCAACATTGAATTTCATCTGCCATTTTGTTGCCCTGTCACCCAGTTTTGTGAGATCCCTTTGTAGCTCTTCGGAGTCTGCCTGTGACTTAACTATCTTGAGTAGTTTTGTATCATCTGCAGATTTTGCGACCTTACTGTTTACCCCTTTCCCAGATCATTTTTTGAATATGTTGAATAGCACTGGTCCTAGTACAGATCCTTAGGTGACATAACTATTTACTGCTCTCCATTCTGAAAACTGACCATTTATTCCCAACCTTTGTTTCCTATCTTTTAACCAGTTACTGATCCATGAGAGGACCTTCCCTCTTATCCCATGACTGCTTACTTTGCTTAAGAGCCTTTGGTGAGGGACCTTGTTAAAAGCTTTCTGAAAGTCCGAGTACACTATATGCATTGGATCACCCTTGTCCACATGTCGTTGACCCCTCAAAGCATGCTAATAGATTGGTGAAGCACGATTTCCCATTAGAAAAGCCATGTTGATTCTTTCTCAACAAACAAATCATGTTCATCTCTATGTCTGATAATTCTGTTCTTTACTATAGTTTCAACCAGTTTGCCTGGTACTGAAGTTAGTCATACTCACCTGTAATTGCCAGGATCACCTCTGGAGCCTTTTAAAAAAAAATTAAAAATTGGTGTCACATTAGCTATCCTACAGTCTCCTGGTTTAAGTGATAGGTTACAGATTCAGATCTGAGTTCTTTCAGAACTCTTGGGTGAATACCATCTGGTCCTGGTGACTTATTACTATTTAATTTATCAATTTGTTCCAAAACCTCCTCTACTGATACCTCAATCTGGGACAGTTCCTCAGATTCGTCATCTAAAAAGAATGGCTTAGGTGTGGGAATCTCCCTCACATCCTCTGCCATAAAGACTGATGCACAGAATTCATTTAGCTCCTCCGCAACAGCCTTGTCTTCTTTGAGTGCTCCTTTAGCGCCCCGATCATCCAGTGGCCCCACTGATTGTTTGGCAAGCATCCTGCTTCTGATGTACTTACATTTTTTTTTTAATGTTAGTTTTTGAGTCTTTTGCTAATTGCTCTTCAAATTCTTTTTTGGCCTGCCTAATTATACTTTTATACCTGACTTGCCAGAGTTTATGCTTCTTTCTATTTTCCTGTGTAGGCCTTAACTTCTAATTTTTAAGGATGCCTTTTTGCCTGTAACTGCTTCTTTTACTTTGTTGTTTAGCTATGGTGGCACTTTTTTGGTCCTCTTTCTATGCTTTTTAATTTGGGGTTATACATTTAAGCCTCCATTATGGTGTTTTTAAAATGTTTCCATGCAGCTTGCAGGCATTTCACTTTTGTGACTGTAACTTTTAATTTCCATTTAACTGGCTTCCTCATTTTTGTGTACTTGTCCTTTATGAAGTTAAATGCTAGTGTGGAGTAACTATGTAGACGGTCCCCAGAAGATGAACTAAAGGCTTGGTCCAACACATGTTGACTGATGATTCCCAGCGACTTAATGGGACTCTCTTCACTGGCTTCAAAGGGCATTGGATCACACCCTAAGTGAACTGCTCCCCTTTGGAACAAGCAGTTCGCCAACACTTGGGGCCTTGCCAGGCTGTTTCTGAGAGGAGGAAGAAGAGGATGCAAAGGGGATATGTTCTGTGGTGCAATCTTATTTATTTGCAAAGAATGTCCACACTGTCCTGTGTCCCTGATCACAGCAGGAACAAACAAGCAGCAGTGTTTGTGCTCACAGTTTCCAAGCCTGCCTCTCCAGTCAGTCCTAGATCTGTCTCTTTGCTGCCTCCCAGGGCCACGCTCACCTCTGCTCCTCTTGCTGTCCGCTGGCTCTCTGCCTCTCTTACATGGTCACAGGCTCAGCTTGCTAAGCAAACCCCCAGCCCCTGCATTTGCGGTCAGTCCCAGGGATTCATAGATTCATAGATACTAAGGTCAGAAGGGACCATTCTGATCATCTAGTCCGACCTCCTGCACAACGCAGGCCACAGAATCTCACCCACCCACTCCTACGAAAAACCTCACCTATGTCTGAGCTATTGAAGTCCTCAAATTGTGGTTTAAAGACTTCAAGGAGCAGAGAATCCTCCCTCAAGTGACCCGTGCCCCATGCTACAGAGGAAGGAGAAAAACCTCAAGGGCCTCTTCCAATCTGCCCTGGAGGAAAATTCCTTCCCGACCCCAGGGAAACTCTGCAGCCAACATGGCTTAGCCATGCTCAGGCTTTGCCATGCAGCTGATTGCCTTGGGTGGTTTCTGTTGTCTCCAGCTCTCCTGCTCTATGAAGGAACTTAATTGCTCCTTGCATTTTTCCCAAAAGAAGGGTGGTTCGCACGGCCAGTGGCTTTAACCAGGCTGCCACGATACCTGTCAGCATGAGTAGAATTGTCTGGGAGGAGGATCTGAAAGAAGCTGGGTTATGGGGCATAGCAGCAAGCCTTTACCTTACAGTGACTCATTCCAGAACTTTGCTGACTTCATCTGTGATGCAAGACCCCATTGACAAAGAAGGGTTCCAGATGGGCTGTTAAATGACGCAGAGGGAGGTAGAAGGAGTGGCCAAAGGGGCGAAAATGGACGAGGGCAGTTTGGGTGAGGGTCGGGCCATCTCTCTTTGTGTGTGTGTGTGTGTGTGTGTATATATATATATATATATACACTTTACTCCCTTCCCCACCACACTGAATCAAACCAGTGGGCCCACCTAGCCTGATATCCCTCTTTGTTGCCACCTAAGATCACCCCACTGGGGGTAAGCTAGCCCAATATTCCCCCATCCCTTTTCCCAGCAGCCCCAGTTCAGACCCATGGAGCAATCTAGCCGGACTATCTAACCGGGTGTCAAGAAGACAGTGGGAGGGGATTTGATGGGATGACGTTAGGCAGTTTGGGTGATGGATTCGGAGCAGCAGTGTCCGGCAGGATAGAGTCAGAGGGCGACCGGGGGAATGGTGTCAAAAGGTTGGGGCCTTCAGGGGACAAGGCCCCCGCCCCCTATCTGCCCCCTCCTACTTCCTGCCCCCCTCAGAGCCCCCGAGCCCCAACTCCTCCTGCTCCTTGTCCCCTGACCGCTCCCTCAAAGGACCTTGCGCCCCAAACCGCCCCCCCTCCCTGTCCCCTGACTGACCCCCGGCCCCTATCCACCGGGACTCCCACGCCCTGTCCAACCCCCCTGTTCCCCGGCCCCCTACCGCCCCACAACCTCCGTCCCCTCCAGTCGGCCCCCCCCGTTCCCTGACTGCCGCCCGGAACCTCCTGCCCCTAACCGCTCCCTGTCCCCTGACTGCCCCCCGGGATCCGCGCGCGCGCCGCCGCCACCCCCTTACCATGCCGCTCAAAGCAGCAGGAGCGCGCAGCCCGGCTGCCTCTGCAGCGGCGTAGCTGCGGGGGCGGGGCCGGGGCCTAGCCTCCCCTGCCAGGCGCTCAGGAGCCGGGCCGGGCCGGACGTGGCCCGCGGGCCGTAGTTTGCCCACCTCTGCCCTACGTCCGACATGATCCCACAAGTCCTCCTTTCCTTTTGGCGAACACAGACCAACGCGGCCGCTCCTCTGAAACCTACTTTTGCCACAGTAACTGTCATGGCGGCTCGTGGGGGGCGGGGCGCAGACGGGAGACTCTAGAGCTACTTCCACCCCAGTAACTGTCACGGAGGCCAGGGAGAGGCAAAAAGCGGACGAGAGGGGCGGAAGTGACGACATTACTATTGTGGAGCGGTGGCAAAGAAGGCTTAGGGCGAGGGAGCAGGGCGGAAGCGGCTCACACGGCGGGCACCAATCAGCTTCTCGGGGGCGTGGCCGAGGGGCGGGGATACGTATAAATGCAGGCTCTGAGGGGGAGACGCTTTATTCAGCGGCAGGCGGCTGAGCCGGGCAGTGGGCGTCGCTGTCCCGCTCCTCCTGGTCGCGCTCCCGTCCCCGCTTGTAACGCAGCCTCCCCCCGCCCCTCCAGTCCCCGCAGCCATGTTCAGCTGGGTGAGCAAGGACGCGCGGCGGCGCAAGGAGCCGGAGCTGTTCCGCACGGTCTCGGAGGGGCTGAAGCAGCTCTACGCCACCAAGCTGCTGCCCTTGGAGGAGTACTACCGCTTCCACGACTTCCACTCCCCCGCGCTGGAGCCGGCCGACTGGGAGAACAAGCCCATGGTGCTGCTGGTGGGGCAGTACAGCACGGGCAAGACCACCTTCATCCGGCACCTCATCGAGCAGGACTTCCCGGGCATGCGCATCGGGCCCGAGCCCACCACCGACTCCTTCATCGCCGTCATGGGCGGCGAGACCGAGGGCGTCGTCCCTGGCAACGCCCTGGTGGTCGACCCGCGGCGGCCCTTCCGCAAGCTCAACGCCTTCGGCAACGCTTTTCTCAACAGGTGAGCGGGGCGGGGGGGGCCCTCCGGCGCCGCTCGCCGCCAGCCTTCAACGCACGTGTGGGGGCGGGGGCTGCAGCGCCACACGCGGCCCTCCGCGCCTTTCTCAACAGCGCAGGGCTGGCCTGGGGCCTCCGTGGCCCCTCATGGCACCCCTAGACTCTAGCTTCTCACCGTCCTCAACAGGTGAGAGCCTGGCTACGGGGGACCACACTCAACTGCAGCGCTCCCCCCCCAGCGCCTTCCTCGATAGGTGAGGCTGGGCTGCTGCGTGGCATGAGTGGCGCTGCTGGCACCCCCCGTTCGACCTTAGTAAGAACATAAGAACAGCCATACTGGGTGAGACCAAAGGTCCATCCATGCCAGGAATCCTGTCGGCCGACAGTGGCCAGTGCCAGGTGCCCCAGAGGGAGTGAATTTAACAGGTAATGTTCAAGTGATCTCTCTCCTGCCATCCACCTCCACCCTCTGACAAACAGAGGCTAGGGACGCCATTCCTTACCCATCCTGGCTAATAGCCATTAATGGACTTAACCTCCATGAATTTATCCAGTTCTCTTTTAAACCCTGTTATAGTTTGAGCCTTCACAACCTCCTCAGGCAAGGAGTTCCACAGGTTGACTGTGCACTGAGTGAAGAAGAGCTTCCTTTATTTGTTTTAAACCTGCCGCTCATTAATTTAATTTGGTGGCCCCTAGTTCTTGTATTACGGGAACAAGTCAATAACTTTTTCTTCACTTTCTCCACACCACTCACGATTTTATATACCTCTTTCATATCCCCCCTTAGTCTCCTCTTTTCTAAACTGAAAAGCCTTAGCCTCTTTAATCTCTCCTCATATGGGACCCATTCCAACCCCTAATCATTTTAGTTGCCCTTTTCTAATGCCAGTATATCTTTTTGGAGATGAGGGGACTACATCTGTATGCAGTATTCAAGATGTGGGTGTACCATGGTTTTATATGAGAGCAATAAGATATTCTGTCTTATTCTCTATACCTTCTAGTACCATCTTCAAGAGGTAAGACCCTGGTGTGGAGGCCCCAGGGTGGGTAGGGATGCAGGGGGAGCCTGCCAATAATACTTGTCAGTCCCCAGACTTATGTCAATCTCCTTCATGCAGATCCCTGTACCAATTCCTGTATAATACATGTGCCCCTGTCCAAAGCCAGAGATGGGGGTTTCATCTGTTGAGGTACATGGCCGGTGGGGATGGGGAGCTGTCATTTTACAGTTAATGCTGAGCAGGACTCAACTCTTCTCTCCTCCTCTTTCTCCATCCCCCAGGACCTAACTGAAACAACCCTGGGGACTCCACCCCCAGACTGTTTACTGTGTCCTGACAGACTATAAACATTTGCAAGCGGGGCCTGTTTGAGAACCGCTGCTCTAAGGCATAGTTCTTGGATACCTCCCCTATAAATGCTGCAGCCAAATTCTGTTAACTCCCTCCCTGCCCCATAGGCAGTCTTCTGCCTCTGAATGTCCTCAGGCAGAAGGCGTTTTTTGTGCATAACTGCATAGCGATGCCTTCCCCTCAATGGCTCAGATTTCGATAGCAGTGTTGGTCACATCTGATGGGTTCATGGAGGGGGTGCTGACTAAAATTTACTAGGAACTGACCCTAAACAAACATGAAACTGACTGGGCGTTTTCCCAAGTTGAAATAGGAGAAAAATTAATATTAAAGCAAGTTAACTTAAACTTCCCAAACTCCGTTCCTCAAAACTAAAGAGGACTAACTCTAAGAAGAGAACATAATTTATTTTAAAAAGTCTTAACATGACAGCATCTCTTAACTTGAACCCAATTCTCTGGTCCTGCAGGGGGGTTCAGGAGCTCCCTTGGAAGCAGAGGTATTGCAGAGTACCCCTGCTAGTGGACATTTCCGAGCATGTGACTGCTTCTGTAGTTGAAAGGGGAGAGTTTCACTTCAAGGTTAAAATACAAAATTGTGATGCCTCATAAGGAAATGGGTCATTCAGGGATATCCAGCCACAGGTTCTCATAATCATCCAGAAATGGGCTTCCTGCCCTTGGTGATAGAAGATAATTTCATAGCTGACCATGAGGGCATGATGCAGGAGGGCATGAATGAAACACTTGAAAACCATAGCATACAGCTTGAACTCATGATCAGGGCCCCTCTCAATTCATGGCTGCTTCCTCTCTGCCCAGAAGGATGCCTTTCTGACAATTCTAGGTCAGGATCTACTAGCTGTTTGTGAGCTGGCTTTTTTTATAAACCAGTCCTAGATGGCATTTAAGCCCCACTGTTAAATGGGTCTCTGGAATGTTGGCCTCTGATCTTCCTGTTGGAGGAAAATGAAGACTGTTAATGCTTAACCCAAGTTGTCTCATCTGGATGGCCTAGAGGTTTTTAAAAAAGTCTTGTGTATTGCAACTTTAATATACTATATCCTTTTAATCTGTTAACTGTCTTAGCCAGTGGGTTCTTCAGATGTAACAAAGGTCTCTCTTGCATTCCTCCTAAAGCTCCTTAAAGGAGCACTGCAGGGTCTCTAGGCTCAATAAAGGAGTAGCAGGTTTAGCCTCATGTCCCTGTTCTTCCTTCCCCTACCCCCACTGCTGTGCTATAATCACCACGATAAAGGTGTCTGTGTATTAGCAGCAAAGCATGCAGTTTCAAACTAAGATCAAATGTTAAAAATGCTAAAATGTTCAGCTTTTAAAACTGCTCAGTCTCTTCTGAAACACTAGGGATTAAGGGTTACAATGAGTGTTGTGCAGGAGTTGAGATTTCCTGCCTTTTTATGAAATCCATGTCAGCTCAGCACAATTGCCTTGCTGTTGTAGTTGATCACTCTTCCTTTCTGCATAGCTAGCTGAAATCTCCTCCAACAGAAAGCAGCTGTGGACTCCGCTGAGGAACTAAAATTGCTGTGGACTCAACTTCTGAAATAAGAACAAGCTAAATATGTTTCCAGTTGGTTTGCCTAGTGGAAAAATGAATTCCAGCAAATTTTTGCTCTTGACTCATTTTCAAGAGATCTGATCAAAAGTTAGGGAAGAGTGAATGGAAGCATTACATTATGATCATAGAATTGTTGGATTAGTGGAAAGGTTAAGTGTGGAATTCTAAAGTCTGTCACTCTTTCCTTTAAAAAATGTGCTGTTCTGGCATCAAGCTTGTCACACTGTCAGCAGCTGGAAGGTATAAAGTGCACTAACTTGCAGTGTTGACTGACATTTCCAGTTAATACTCATGACTTTACTGCTTTACCGCTTTACTGCTTGCATCTAACATTCTGCATGTTTGTTACTATATCTTATATCTTTTTCTATCAGATTTACTTGTTGCTACTGTTTAGGTGGCTTGGACAATAAAAATAAAGTCAGTTTCACTATTGGGCTTCAAGGTTTCAGATACCAGAGGAATAGCTTAATCCTAAGTGACAGATTAGATGTTGGGCTGCTGCAAATCCAATGACCAGCTCCCAGGATAGCTAAGGCCCTCTGTCAGCTCCATTGAAGCTAATCTACACCAGCTGAAGAGCAAGGCTATTGTCTTCATTGGGATTTAATAGAAATGTCTCTAAATAACAGCACTGCTCTAGTATGGTTCCCTTGTCCTTAGCCTTATATACTTGGTGGCTTCATGCATATAAGGCTGAAGAGCAGGTGTCACATTAGTGTAATTTAAAGAACTGATAAATTGGTAGCTTAAAATTGGTCACTATTGCTAGTAAATCTGCCAAAGCAACTACTCTCCAGTTTCTTTCACATACTTAAAATGCAAGAGGTACACTTCCTATAAGACAGTGAGTCACAGAGGTGAAGTGATTTATAGATAGCAATTCTGCTAGTGCTGTACAAACATAATAAATGACAGCCTATTCCCCCAAAAAGCCTGCTGTCTATCTTAGCATCCCTCCTCCCATATACCTGAGGCTGGATTTAAGCTCACCATACCCTGTTAGGTAAAACTCTCCCTGTCTTACAGATAGGGGAATTAAGGCAGTGTCTGCTGGTGGAGAGGGAGACTTGCCCCTGGTCACATAGGGAGTCTAGCAAAGTAGGCAATTGAATCCAGATATCCTGAGCCCCAGCCTAGACCACATAGCTGGTCTGTCTTGGTTTTTTCTTGCCTCTGATCTTTTACATCCTATAGAAGGAAAGTGCCTAGCCTGTCTAATTTGAGTATCTCTTCTGATGTAGGTTCATGTGTGCCCAGCTACCCAACCCTGTCCTGGATAGCATCAGTATCATTGACACACCTGGTATCCTCTCAGGAGAGAAGCAACGCATAAGCAGAGGTAACTGCTTCCTTTAAATGCATTCCAGTGCCTACATTACATAAGAATTTCCAGACTGGATCTGACGGACCAGTGGGATCATGGAGCCCTAAGTGTGAAACTGGGCATACCACATAATACAAAAATGGACTAGCTTGAGCCATACTTGAGTATCCTTCCATTTATTTTGGCATCTTATAGAGCTCTGGTCTGAAGTACATGTGTGCAAAGCATTTGATACAACAGCAGCAGCAGATTACTACTCCAAGCAAAGGCAGTTTGATTTGTTTCACCTTAGAGGCTAAATAGCTTAACATTAAGTCATCCACTTAAACTTCCTTGTTCTCTGTGGACCAAGGTTTGAGATTTGCCCCAGTGTCAACTCCTCATATAGAAATGATTGGCATCATTGCAAATCCTATTTCACTGGTGGCTAAAACTCCAGTGCTAGTCTGGCTTTCTGGAGCTGTCTGGTGTCTTGGGAATGTTCTCTGGTTCTTGGGTTTGGAAGAGAATAATGTCAATAGAGGTGATCCTCACTTGGAAGGTCTGTCCAAAGACGAGCTTGAAGTGGAGCTGAGGACTTAACTGTGAAGCTGACAAAGTGCATCTGATGTCCATTCCAGAGCCATTGTATTAGGACAAGTCCAGGCCATCTTGGGAGGCTAGCATGGCACCCCCTGGATGCATGCAGGATCGCTTGTTGGTTTGTCAATGCTTTAAGGCCATTTAGAGGTAGAGAAGCATGGTTTAGTGGCTAGGGCATTTGATTTGGAGTGAGAGAAGTGGTTCTATTCTTGGTTCTTGTGACACCCAGGGCAAGTCACTTCCCCTCCCACCCTGTCTGTCCTATTTAGAATAGAAGCTCTTCAGGATGGCAACTCCCTTGTTGTGTGTGGGGCTAGTAATTTTAATAAAAATGAAATAAGAGCTGGCTGTTTGGAGTCATACTCCTGGGTTCTGTTTCTAGATTGAGGAATGCAGTCTAATGGTTAGAGCTGGGGAGTTAGTACTCCTGGGTTCTAGTACCCTCTGCCTTTGCCCTGAGGTAACTAGCTTCATTAATGTACCTCTTTCTGTAGCATAAAATGGGGATGACACCGTCCCACCTCAGTTAGTTGTGAATCATGCTGCTGAGAATGCTAAGCACTTCAGATATCTGAATGAGTTACTTAGCTGAGCCACCTCTTGAAATGAGTGCATGGTCTGTTTCCTTTCCTCTCCACTGTATTGCAGGTAGGGACAACAGCTGACTGAGTTTGCATGTCCCTGCTCATATCAGAAAAGCTTCACCTGTTCAACTGAATCTCATTTAAACTGGTGTAAACCTCAGATGTGTGTTAGCCCGTAATCTTGTAACTCCCCTTACAAGCGAACCAACTTAAAGCAAGTGTTGAATGAGCTTCAGTTCAAATCCATAAGGTGGATGCACCAGTGTAACTTAAGGGCTTGTCTTCACTTTGGAGATCTTAGATGACCCTCTCCCAGGATATCCAAGGCCATCTGTCAGCAGCCATGCTGCAAGCCATACTTGCACTACTCTGTCTTCGCTGCTGTTGCATTCCCCAGGTCATTAGGATTTGTGATGGCACATCCCATGGTGCTTTGTAAAGCAGTAGGCTATACTACTTTGTCTTAATGAATTATGAGAATTCATCTGTCCTGGATGCACAAGAATTGTGGGAAGGCATTGGACTAATAACACTTGAGTGAGTTAGCCTGTCCTTACTGCAAGGTGGTCAGCAAACCAGCCCTCTGGATGGTAGGTCACTATTGTCCCTGTCCTACAGATTTGGGTGGAAAACCTGAGGCACACAGTGGAAGTGATTTGTTTAAGATAAGTGAGCAGCAGGGATGGGGACTAGAACCCCGGTGTCCTGATCATCCAATAACTCCCTGGTCTAAACCACTAGACCAGGGCTCAGCAACCTTTGAGAAGTGGCATGCCAAGCCTTCATTAATTTAAGGTTTTGCATGCCAGTAATTTCGCATTTACAGGGTCCTCCCGATGGAACCCCAGACTGGTAGCAGGCTGAGCGGTACCAGTGGCCAGGACCCCAGCTGGCAGATGGTACCCCAGACTGGCAGCACACTGAGCCACTAAGCCTGCTGCCAGTCTGCAGTTCTGTCCACTGGTCCCTGCCAGCTAGGATCCTGGCTGCCAGCCCTGCTCAGCCTGCTGCCAGCCCAGAGTTCTGTCCATCCAGGCCAGCAGTGGGCTGAGTGGGGCCAGTGGCCAGGACCCTGGCTGGCAGCAGAGTGCCACTGAAAAATCAGCTCACATGCTGCCTTTGGCACGTGTGCTGCAGGTTGCTGACCCCTGCACTAGATCTACTGGCTATAGAGAGGAGAACCCAGGAATCCCCATTCTGTGCTCCAATGAGAAGCCTTTCTTACATCCTGACAAGTGTGTGACACTTCAACTCTCACTTGACTGACTCCCATTCTAGTATTCTTCAGCTTACTGCTTTTACCACACTGGCGATGCTACAAATTCAATGGACAATTATCCAGGTACTACTGATCAATGTGTGTAGTGATGTTGCCACTGAATGGCTTCCTGAGCTGTAGCCTGCAGCACCTGTTGGCTTTAGCATTCCAGAGATCTCATGGCACCAAGTGGCATTTGAACCTAGAAGCTCTCTTCCCTGTAGAGTGAGCCCCCTATCAGGGGAGCAGTGTTCTGAGATTTTGCTTGTGTGGTTGAGTACCATTGGCTTGTACATTTGAGCCTTACTGTGACTATAAGGGACTGGGGAATGCTTGTCTTACAGCATCCCTTGGCTGGAACATGACTGCCAGACTTTAGCCATGTAGATAAATAGTGACTCAATATTGAGGGGGAGAATTTGGCAGGCAGTAATTTCCCATGGCTGAGTGCTCTTGAGTAAAAATAGGATCTGTTCTACATAAGTTCAGGTCCTCTGACCCTGTTAGAAGTGTAGTCCCACCCTTATCACCAGACTACATAGCTCTAGACAGCACTAGGAGTACCTTCCAGTCGTGCATAAATCGTCACAGGTGGCTTATCTCTAACCTCAGCCACAGGTGTGTGCATGTAGTGATGCTTCCAGGTTCATGCTACACTCAATATTGGACCAGGGAGATCAGAAGCACACTGCCCTTGGAGCTCAAGGTGGCAGCATTTGGAATGGTCCCTAGTTCCTGGGGGATTTTCATTGCACTTTCTCAAGGAGGCTGTCTGAGAGCAGCTGTCTCCTGCATGGATGATCTTAAGGTAGAAATTTGAAGCAGCATTGTCAACCCTAGTCCCCATTCCACATCTGTTGGCTCCTGTAAGTGCCTGGAGTGCCTTGGGAGAAACACCAATATCTTCATCTGAGAACCCAGTGTAAAGAGGGCAGGACAGGCTGACTTCTGATTGCCCTAGTTAGAAGTAGGCTTGGCAGAATTTTATTTTTAGCACTTTCCCCACAACTGAAAATTTAAATAGGAAATTATGGAAGGTAGGGGTCAGACAGTTTAATGATCGATTGAGATTCAAAATTTCTAACAATTAAAACACAAACTGTCAACATATGTCAGCATATACAGTGTAAATGTCTCTACAGCTAAATTTGTTTGCCACCTGTTCTGACAGCAACTTTTGAGCACTGATTTGTTTGCATTCATAGCTCCTAGAAGTCACAGCTGAGATTGGGGCAGGGACCATCTGTGTGCACAGTGCCTGGTATGATAGGACTGCGAAGTGAGAAGTAGTATTTATTCCCACTTTATGGAGAGGCAGGGCAGGGAGGGGAACTGAGTCAGAGTAGTGACTTGCCTAGTGCCTCAGAGTTGGGATTAGCACTCAGAGCTTGTGAATCCCAGCCCACTTCCTGAACCTCAAGACCAGCCTTCCTTTCCTTCTAGGGCAGAGGTCCCCAAACTGTCATGGATGAACATTCAGGGGTGCATGGCAGGGCCAGGCCAGCCTGCGGGGAGGGAGGGCCCCAAGCCCTGATCCATGCCTGGCCCTGTCCTGCCCACAGGCTTGGGCTGACTGCAGCCCAGCTGGGAGCTCCACACATGGCCCCAGTCATAGCCCTGGCCTCAGGCCCACCCCAACTGTGACTCCAGCCTTGGCCTCCTTACCCCGTCCACTTCCCTACTCCTGGCCTCACCCCAGGGGTGAGGAGGGGCCACAAACAGGGATAAAGGGGGGGACATGACCCTGAAAAGTTTGGGGATCACTGTTCTAGAGTCAAATGCTCTGTACTGACCTGGCTCTTGTCTCCT
The DNA here is from genome assembly GCF_009764565.3 of Dermochelys coriacea. Taxonomy (NCBI): domain Eukaryota; kingdom Metazoa; phylum Chordata; order Testudines; family Dermochelyidae; genus Dermochelys; species Dermochelys coriacea. Next base: position 32,709,622 of record NC_050074.1, read on the forward strand.
GAGGAGCGGCATAAATATTTACCTCTAGCCCCACTTGTTCACAACATCTGACTCTCAATCTCAGGCCTTTTATTGATCTATTGACCTAGTGCTGGCTGTGATCCAGGTCTGACTCTAGCAAGTGCCTGACCTTGACCTAGTGTTTCAGTTTTTCTATTGGTTTCTCAGTGTTTCTGCTAAAGGATTTCACCCCTCTTCTTCACCCCACACAGCTTCAAAGTACCCCACTGTGACTACTCCCCAGCAGAGGAACTGGGCTTGTCATTTCTGTGCTGAGGCTGGTCCCTGCACATTCCCTTCTGTGTCAATCTCTGGGCTCGTTCAGATCTCTGCAAAATCTTGTAGCTTAGCTTTTCCTGAGTATCAAAATCCTGCCATTTGATTACATTGCTCCAGAAGCTCCTGTTGTATTTGTGGCTTTTTGGTTATGGCAAAGGCCGGAAGGAAAATGTCTTGCTTATTAATCACATCAGCCTTTCCAAACCCTCCTGATATTTTTTCCAGTGACTAGTAATGCCTGCAGGAAACTGCTTTCAAAGATAAGGCTCTTGCTGCCCCAGTCAGAAAGAAACCAGGATGTAACCCTAAATAAAGCACCATGAATTGTGGAATAATTTTACCCTTCCCCCTTACAAACCACAGAATTTCTTTGTAATGTAAGTTAGCTGTGTCTCATTCCTGTAGTGAGACTTTTGGACCACTTTAAAAGGATAGGCAGGTCACTTCAGTCCCCAGAACATCTTGTAGGAAAACAAGGTCAAATTCCTTTTTTAAATTTCTAAACTTTCATTGTGACATACTTTGCGGTGTCTGGTCTTGTGCTAGTGCTTCAGGTATGGCTTGCATGGGGGAAGCCTGTGCTAATGATGCAGGTACATAGTTGTGATTCTTTCTCCTCCTGCCTCCCCACATTCTTGTACAGAATAAATGGCTCTTTAGCTTGCTTTTAACCCCTTCCCAAGACACTGAGAAAAGACTGCCTAATACAGAAAGTGTCCCTGTGGGGTTGATTATTCCTGTATAACTAGATCAGTTTAAATCTGCATCTTGGGTTATGCCATTAACTCTCCCTGGTAGTCAAAGCTTAAGTTTAGAAGGTAAAACTGACTGTCTTATTGCCCATGCTCTTCAACACAGAAGGCAATTTGCATTAATACATGGCTGCACTCTCTTTGGCAAAGGCCATTTATGGCACTTGACAGGGACTTGAAAGATCAGGTCAATTCCTGATTCCCACAACCAACTCCATGAGACCCTGGGCAAGTCATTTCCCTGTGTAAAATGGGTATACTTCCTGCCCACAGAGCTTACAGGTGTTGTCTTGCTTTGTTTGGCTAGTGCCTGGCATAGAGCCCTTGATCTGGGGGTTGTGGGCCCTAGATACTACTGTAATCTTAATGTTTGGGTTTAATTATAACAAAATGAAGGGGGGTTTGTAGCTTACATCACCCCTATCCAGTGTCCTCTTTCAGAGCTTTTTCTGGATGCTAGAATTTTGCTGTATTCAGCTCACTAAAACTCCCATTTTTAGTATTGCTGAGCTCCTTCAATGGGGAGTTCTTCTGGGTCTTGGATAACATCATAACTAGCTCCAAGACTATCTGCCTAGGGGGGAAAGTGTATAGACTCAGCCACTGCAGAGCAAACGAGGCTCCTCCCTCAAACTACTGCTAAGTTCACTACTTGATTATTGCAGAATATGTTGTCCTTAAAGCTGCTAGCCTCCATGTTGTCCTGCTGTTAAGCTACATGACAAGCAACAATGGCTAAATCAATTTGTCAAAGGACAGTTTGGTTTTTAAATGAGTCCCCCTAAAATAGGCATGTCAGTGTTGTGCTATAAATTCCTGTAGTTGTAAACAAACTGTGTTTTCACACATGCTGCAGTTCACTGTGGGATGTAGGCTGAGCAGACTCAGTGGAGGACTCTCACAGAGTAAGATCTTGGAATGACTGCTGGTAACAGAGGCTGTGACTGGCTTGACTGCAAGGTGAGAGGCAGGGTGCAGTTTTCATTGATCTCATTGGGTGTCCAGATACAGAACAAATCAAACCAGGATGTTTATGTGCAGGGTGGGTAGTAAGTAAATTTGTGTAGACTCTAAGAAGGCCATATCTGATCTGAGCTGCATAAAGCAAGCCATAGATATTTACCCTTAAGCCCCATAGCTGATGGCTGACACTTCATGCCTCCAAGCCTGGCTGCTAGTCTCAGTCTGCAAGGTGGCCTATTGTTGCCTGTTGCCTTCATAGAGACAGTTGCACTTGGTCTGAATTCCTATATGTAAGGAGGGTGTGTGTGCAGTCCAAGCAATGATTGGGGGTATGAGGACTTCAATAACCCTGTCTTTTTGATCTTGTGTCTGATCAGCTGGACCAGTGCTCTGAGGTGGTGCAAAGAATCCTGACTTAGCTGCCTGGCTCATGTGTGCTCACATGCACCAGGGTCTGCCTGATCACCAGATTTGATTATCAAGGACCTTGAGGTGTTTTGGCCTTCTGCAGCAAGGGGTCTGGGTCACTTGCTGAGATCACCTAATACCCTGCTGTCACAGCCACCTCAGGAATTGGTGGACCCTTGGGCTATATACACACTACAGCTTGTGGGTATGTCACTTGGGAGTGTGAAGTCACCTCCCTGAACTAAAGTTACACAGACCTAAGCACTATGTGGGCAGTGTTACAACATAGCTATCACTGCTTGGGGAGGGGGCTGGCACATGCTGGAGTAATTAAGTTGATTACTTAAGATATTAAGTAATTAAGAGCTCTCAAGCATCTGCATTAGCAATACTGCAGTGGCTTAGCTGGAAGCTCTATAGTGTGGCCATAGTCTTGGTCTCAGGAGGCTTGTGTCCCAGACACGTGTGAGGACTGAAATGTTTTAAGAGTACTTGTGGCACCTTAGAGACTAACAAATTTATTAGAGCATAAGCTTTTGTGAGCTTCAGCTCACTTCATCGGATGCATTTGGTGGAAAAAGCAGAGGAGACTGATTCTCACTGATTAGAACTGTTCAGGGTGTGTTGCCCTGGAGGAATATTCATTGGAGGAGCCATCTGCTATATGGCAATAGCCTTTATCCAGCCTAAATACTCTCCAGTGTTCTAATCTTAGCCAATTAGCATTCCTTCTGTAGGAGGAGTCTTGAATCTTAACTGCATGAAAGGTGCCAGATTAGGTGCTCTTGAGATTTCAGTCCTGTTCTCAGGTATTTCTGAAATGCCTGCTACAATGGTTTAAGGACCTTTCTTCATAGGCAGGTAACTTCATCTGTTCCCTATGTTGTCCTGGTGGTTAAAGTGCTGGACGGGGGCAAAATATTTGGCTTCAATTTCCAGACTCCCTGTGACCTTGGGGCAAGCCGCTTTATCTCTGTGCCTCAGTTTTCCCACTTATAAAGCCAGAGAGAACAATCTTTACTTTCATGGAAAGGTGGACTAGGAAGGGATCAGGTTTCAAGGTAGTGAAGGGGCAGACATGTAGATTTGCTGTCATAACCAGCAATTCTGTTGGTGAGTTGGATACATACCTTGTTCATGGGCTCAGACCCACCAACTCATCTCACCTCAGATGCTAGTGACTTCCCATAATCTTGGCTAGGAATTAAACCCACATTCTAGAGTGACCCTGCATCCCTTCCACCCAATGTAGTCTGAAGCAAATGAATGTCCTTGGATAGTCTGCCTGTAAAGAGCTTTGAGTAGTGCTGGACTGCTACACAGCAGGGCCAGCTTGATCTAATTCTACCTGATGCTGGCTAACATTTTCTTGTGAAGATCTGCCAAGTTCAGTGGCCGAACAGACTGGAAGTTGTAGAGAGCTGTAATTTATTCAACTCAGCAGGGGAATTTAGAATCAAGAGTCCTGGCTTCCCCAGTCTGTCCATACTGCTAAGGCATAGAAGTGCATATCAGAGCATCTCTAAAGAATGCATGGTAAGGTGGGTACTTGGTGTTTAGAACAGCTTTTAACACAGCTTGCTTAACTCTGTTCGTGATTTACATAACTGTTCTGCACAGTATTGCCTTCCATTGTGGGCCTTGCTGAGTCGTAGGAAATCTGGAGTCTGCTACATGCAAACTTCTATTCTGGGGTGTAAGAGCATTGCTTAAACCAAAAACAAATCCAGTCCACATAACTATGGGGTGGGAAGGCTGTCTTCTGCAGCTACAAAGAGGCACTGTGGAGGATTCAAGTCCTGTGCATGGCTTAATGTTCCAACATGGTCCAACTTCAAATTATTTTGAGTTGGTGTGATGACTAAGCATTGGACTGGGAGTTGGTGAGTTCAGTTCCCATCTCTGCTGCTGACCTGCTGTGATCTGGAGCAAGTCCCTTCTCCTTCCCCCTCCCACTTACTGTCTTGACTGTTTAGATTGTAACCTTCTGTATAGGTTCTTTCCTCAAGCTCATCACTACGCTGTCTGATCTTAGGCAATAAGACTAACATCTGTCACATGTTCTTTCAGCCTTTCTGGTCCTAACCCTAAAGAGCTGACAAGATGAACAGATGGAGATTAGCACAGGAGTTCAAGGAAACATTGAGTTGGTATTGGTCAGCATGATAGGCAGTGGACTCAGCATGGCAGTGGCCTAACCATTGGCAAGTTTATTGTAGGCATCACAGCAAAGGGTTTTGAAGGATAATTTTCATTAAAGAAGGCAAGGCAAAAAGATGCACCTTGCACTTGGAGTAGAAAGTGGTGAGATTTGGGATGGGCTTTTGCTCTTGGGAGATTTCATTCTGAAATCTCAGACCAACCTCCAAAAAGCTGTCTCCTGAGCAAGTGAGCTGCTCACTTTATTGTGGAGAATTCCACTGAGCCAGAGGAACAGAAGTGGGTCTCCATCCAGAAATTTTACAGTCTTGTCGTACCCTGGATCCAGGCCATGGTGCACCTGAAGATAAGTACTGAGATCTTGACCTTGATTTCATATTCTATGGCAACAGTTCTCAACCACAGGTCTGTGGACCTGGGGGAGGAGGGGCATAAGCTGGTTTCAGGGAGTCCACCAAAATAAACCAGAGAGCAGAGCCAGCATTAGACTCACTGGGATCCAGGGCAGAAAACTGAATCCTGAGCCCCACTGCCCAGGACTGAAGCCATAGTCCAAGCAACTTAGCTTTGCAAGGTCACATGGGGTCCTGGGCAATTGCTCTGCTTGCTACTCCATAATGCTGACCCTGGTTTTTAATCTACTGAAAAAATTGTGGTTAAGGTTAGCCATGGAATTTTTATAGCATGTTGGAGGGGCCTCAAAGAAAAAGGTTGAACACCCCTGTTCTATGGGATGTAATGTAGAAGAGGTTTGATGCACTCATGGTAACCCAGGTTGCTGATGAGATATTCTGTACCAGTTGAAGTTACCTAAGTGCCAAAGACTTCATGCCCTTGTGTTGTAGTCTGCCCAGAAAAGATGTGAATAGTGAGGCCAGCTCATTCACCAGGAGGGGGTGGAGTCTGAGCTAACCAGAAATGGTAGAAAGTATGCTACTACATGAGTAGCCTCTGTGAAATCCTCTGGATATGAACGGAGTCTGTCACTTTGCACAAAGGGGCCCTTATCTGAATTGGGGCCTCAAGACCTTACAGGAATAAACTGTAGGATTCCTTGTACGGAGAGTCATTCACTTTGGGGCTTAGTAGCTGGTGTAGCTGCCTCAATGCAGATCCTATTGCCCTAGTGTGCATGGCTTATCTTGGAAGTTAGCATTTTGTCTGTACTAAGACTTCAGACAATGCCTAAAATGAGATGTTAAAATACCTGGATTTGGCTGCCCTCTACAACTCATGGCTTGCTGCATAAACGGCATTCTTGTACCAGTGAATGCTGGGCCCTCTAATGCACCAGAACACTACTTGGCTGCACCATTAATAGAGTAGGGAATGCTGGTTAAACAAACGTGCACTGCTTTGTAAGGGGAAAAGCTAGTTGAACGGGGCTTTCCAACACCAAAGGAGAGCCTTTGTGTAGGCTGGCCCTGAAGCAAAGATCCCATCAGTTATTTTTGAATAGCCTGGGAAGGGGTGTGGGGGTGGTGCTGTACAGCTGTCAGTTCAAGATGCTACAGCCAGTTACACTCACTTGGTTTTGCCTTTGGGAGCAAATCAAAGGGGTCTCTAGCCCAGTAGTCACCAACTGGTCAATCTGAGAGGATCTCCCAGTCAGTTGCAATCTCCAGCAGTGCAGCATGGCTGCCACTAAGGCAGGCTCCCTCCCTACCCCAGCCCCACACTGCTCCTGGAAGCATCCAGTGCAGCCCTTGGGGTGGAGGGGGAGCAGGAGTCTCCCTTTGTTGCTACCTGAAAGCACCACCCCCACACCTCCCATTGGCCAGGAGAACTGCAGGGGTGGTCCTTATAGAGGGGTAGTGTGCAGAGCCACATGGTCACAGGACCCCCCTGCCCCTGTAGGGGTGTGTTGGCCCCTTCCAGGAGCAGTATGGGGCCAGGGTAGGCAGGGAGCCTGCCTTAGCAGCAGCTGCACTGCAATGCCTATGGGAGCCACCAGAGGTCAGGGCCACCTGGTGGGAGGCTGCACCCCAACACTCTGTCCCAGTCCAGAGCCCCCTCCTGCACCAAAACACCCTCCTAGAGCTTGCACACCTCACCCCCTCCTGCACTCTGAACCCTTCAGCCCCAGCTCAGAGCCCACACCCCCTCCCAACCCAAATCCCCTACCCAGCTTGGTGAAAGTGAGGGTAAGGGAGAGCAAGCAACAGGAGTGGGTGGGGGGAATGGAGTGAGGGGGGCAGGCCCTCAGGGAAGGGGTGGGATAGATCCTGGGTTGCCCTTAAATTCAAAAAGTGATCTTGACCATAAAGGTTGGAGACCACTGCTGTAGCATCTAAGTGACTGACTCACTTGCTGACAAGCTCTTGAGTCCTGCACCTCTAGGATCTGTTGCACAAACATAACTACATACCTCCCAGAATATCTTCCCCCTTGTAACATTCCACCATTCACCACTGAAACTAGCTTTGCCAGTGTTAACTTCAAGGTCCTGCCCACAGATAAGGCAGTTACTTCGGCCTCTAATTCAAATATTATGAAATGCAGCCCATTTTTGGGGAGCACTGCATGTGAGGTATCAAGCAGAATCACCCAGTGACTTGAGATGAGCCTCCCAAGTGACTAATTGCTAGATGCAAAAAACCACAAACCTACTGTAAAACTTTAAACTATATTGCAAAGTGGCAACAATAACTTATTACAATGCATAGTGCACTGCAGCTTATTTACTAGTGTGGTGTAGTCTTCCTGTCCTCTATAATAATAGAGAATATAACAGCTCTGGCTAGCCTGAAATGGGGACACTGAATGAGGAGCAGCAAATTTCAAAATGAAAGGTGAGAAACTCTTCTGTGGAACTTGCTGTCACATAAGGAGCCTAGCAGAGTTCCAAAGGTCACTTATGTGCCCAGGGAGAACATTCAGTTGTTACATTATCAGTTTGTCTTGTAGTAGTGCCCAGAAGCCCCAGACATGGACAGGACCCCATTGTGCCAGGTACTGTACACAAACAGCTCAAAGATCCCTTTCCCCCAAAATACAAGCAAAGAACAAGAGACAATAGGTGGATGCTCAACTAGACCAGGTCTCAGTGGCTCAGGGACTGTCCTGTCTATAGCACCCAATTCAAAAGAGCTTGCAGGCTACTGGGGGTTGAAAGTGGGGAATAGGATAATGGACTCGATGAGTCCATAGATCTGATCTAGTCAACTTGAGAGACAAGGTCAGTGAGGTAATTTTTACTGGACCAACTTCTATTGCTTAAAGGCAACCTTTCAAACTTGCAGAGCTCTAATATTGTGGGACCAACATGGCTACAACACTGCAAACTTACAGTTGAAGCAGTTCTGCAGGAACATGAAGTGTTTGGGCCACTGATTCTACTTGAATTTCTGTCCAGGGGAGGACAAAGACTTTCTATAAACCTTACTTGGCAAAACTTGCCAGCCAAGGCACGGAATTTACTTGTGTTCCTAGTCACCATGATCTAACCCACCTTACCTATAGATTGCTTCACCTGTGAGTGGAGCAATGCAAAGACCAATCTGCTCCCCTTGAACAGTCCCATGCAGTGTCCATGACTTTTCTTAACCTCTAATTGTGCTCTAACCAAGGGCAACTGAGAGGCCATGGGAAAATTCCCAGTTTGACCAAACAGGCCACAACTTCTTTAACAACTCCAGGAGGAAGAACTTTCTTAAAACATTGCTTCTTAAAAAAGCAGACCCGTAGCAGCAGTCAGACTTGCTGATTCACAAGTAGCTATGGGATTGGAATGTCTCTAACATTACTCGTGTATTGTAGGAGTGCTGATCTCCAATTTTCTCCATTCTTGACTCTGCAGTTGACTAATGTGGCTCTAGCCCGGGGTGGGCAAACTTTTTGGCCTGAGGGCCCCATCAGGGTACAAAACTGTATGGAGGGCTGGGTAGGGAAGTCTGCCTCCACAAACAACCTGGCCCCTGCCTGCCCCCTTAAAACCCCAACCCATCCAACCCCCCCACTCCTTTCCCCTGACCACCCCTGGACCCCACCCTTATCTAGATTCCCTGTCCCCTGACTGCCCCCCAGGATCCCCTTGCCCCTTATCCAATGCCCCAGCCCCCTTACTATGCTGCTCAGAGCAGCATGTCTGACTGCTGCCCAGCCCTGCAGCCCAGAGCGCTGCCTGTGCAGTGGCGTGGCTGCAGGGGAGGGGGACAGTGCAGGGGAGGGGCAGGGGCTGGGCAGCACAGACCCACAGACCATAATTGGCCCACCTCTGGTCTAGGCAGATGGGTTGGCTCTTTCCCCACCTGCACAATGCACCCTATAATGCATAACCAGAATATGGTTATACTGAGTGCTTTCCTCTGTAAAGAAATGTCAGGTCAAGATTGTGACAACACTGTGTATTGTACCTGTCGGGTGTGGTTCAGCAGTCAGGGATAGCAAGGGAGCACACAACTGTCTTAATTCAAAGACAGGCCTCTAAAGGGCAGCATTCTCTCTGCCTTGCTTTAAAGGCCTTACCCATGTCCTGTGCAGGTTAAACCTCCAGATGTCCCATAAGCAGGGGAGGTGTACTCTCAGGCTTATGTTGCCAAAGGTCACAGTATCGTGAATTTGTGGCTGAGCTTGTGATAACCCAAGTGTCCTGACTTGATTTCCCCAGTCCTTACCGCTAGCCATGCTGCCATAACTTCAGCAACCCTTTGGTTTTTTTTACATTGACCTGGATGTGTATTGTACTTTGTGGTACAGCTAGATACTTTGTGGTAAAGATTACCCAAAACTTCTAAAAACCAATTGGTCATACAAAACAGGATGGCTTGTAGCTGTCAAGAAACAGCCAGATTATTCACAATATAACTTCCAGTACATAAGTGACAGGTCCAAGCACTGGGAAAGTAGGCTGGGGCTTCAAGAAATCCTGAGATTTTAAGACAGATCTGTGTCATCTGACTTGAGGCTTTAGTAGTCCTACGTTCAAACTCTCCCCTCTAACTATGAAGACTGTATAATATGGTTCTGGGAGCCAAGCCTTTAAGAAATGACATCTTGTGAGTTGGCAGTGCTGATATAATGCATATCTCTGCCTTTTGAGGTTCCTCCAGAGGAAGTGGCCACTATTGGTGTATTGGCTTGTATTTGCCCTTAAAGGACAAACTACAGAATTCCCCTTTGGCTTCTGCAGAACTACACAGCTGGTTACTTCCCACTTTTTCATTTCCTTGTCAGTAAATTGATGAACTCGTGTGGCCAGCCTTAGTAAATTCATCAGCAGAGCAATGGACTTACTCTCCAATCCTTGTTTACACAGCCAGATGTAAGAGGGAGAGGCAGCTGTGATTCTCCCATGATGTATAAGGGATTCCATTCCACTGTGCAACTAAACTTGAGAAGCTCTGTCTTTGGATTCAGGTGCAGTAGCATAGTCCCAATTGCCTTGCTTTAGCCACTGGAGTTGACTCCTGGGTCCTATTCCTTGCTCTGCCAGTGATCTTTGCTGTGATCTGTGACAAGTGCCTTCCCCCGTGCCTGTTTCCTCTTTACACTGCAAGCTCTAAGTCAGCGGGTGTCTAGGCACAATGAGGTCTTGATCTCTGCCGGTGCAGCCCTTTAGGCACTATTGCAGTACAAATTAACTCTGAAGTACATCACTCTCTTCTTGATACCAGGTATATGGAGCCTTTGTATTTGAAGTGCTCTAGAAGGGCAAGAAGCATAGTGTAAATGCTGTAGGATGCGTACCAATGCTGTCTCAAGTTTAGCCTGAGTTCTTGAGCTGTGGGCAGGCACACTGGATTAGGACTCCAACTTGGGTTCTGTTCCTAGCTCTGCCCCAGCCTACTGTGAGACCTGAAGAAGTCATCCTCCTTCTCCCAATTTGTAAAATGAGAACAGTGCTCCTTTGTAAATTGCTCTGAGGCCTGTGGATGAAGATGACGGGCAGGGAAATCAGAACATAAGAATGGCCATACAGGGTCAGACCAAAGGTCCATCCATCCCAGTAATCCTGTCTTCCAACAGTGGCCAATGCCAGGTGCCACAGAGGGAGTGAACCTAACAGGAAAAGATCTAGTGATCTCTCTCATGCCATCCATCTCCACTCTTTGACAAACAGAGGCTAGGGACACTATTCCTTGCCCATCCTGGCTAATAGCCATTAATGGACTTAATCTCCATGAATGTATCCAGTTTTTAAAACCCTGTTATAGTCCTAGCCTTCACAACCTCCTCAGGCAAGGAGTTCCACAGGTTGACTGTGTGCACTGAATGAAGGAACTTCCTTTTATTTGTTTTAAACCTGCTACCCATTAATTTAATTTGGTGGCCCCTAGTTCTTGTATTATGGGAACAAGGAAATAACTTTTCCTTATCCACTTTCTCCACACCACTCATGATTTTATACATTTCTATCATATCCCCCCTTAGTCTCCTCTTTTCCAAGCTAAGTTCTAGCCTCTTTAATCTCTCCTCATATGGGATCCATTCCAACCCCTAATCATTTTAGTTGTCCTTTTCTGAACCTTTTCTAATGCCAGTATATCTTTCTGGAGATGAGGGGACCACATCTGTATGCAGTATTCAAGATGTGGGCATACCATGGATTTATATAAGGGCAATAAGATATTCTCCATCTTATTCTCTACCTTTTTTAATGATTCCTAATATCCCATTTGCTTTTTTGACTGCCGCTGCACACTGCGTGGACATCTTCAGAGAACTATCCACAATGACTCAAAGATCTTTCTCCTAATTAGTTGTACCTAAATTAGCCCCCATCATATTATGTATAGTTGGGGTTATTTTGTCCAATGTGCATTTTTTTACATTTATCCACATTAAATTTCATTTGCCATTTTGTTGCCCGATCACTGAAACCTGTCATTAGTTTTGTGAGATCTTTTTGAAGTTCTCCACAGTCTGCTTTGGTCTTGACTATCTTGAGCAGTTTAGTATCCTCTGCAAACTTTGCCACCTCACTGTTTACCCCTTCTCCAGATTATTTATGAATAAATTGAATAGGATTGGTCCTAGGACTTCCCCTTGGGGAACACCACTAGTTACCCCTCTCTATTCTGAAAATTTACATTTATTCCTACCCTTTGTTCTCTTAACCAGTTCTCAATCCATGAAGGGATCTTCCCTCTTATCCCATGACAACTTAGTTTACATATGAGCCTTTGGTGAGGGACCTTGTCAAAGGCTTTTTGGAAATCTAAGTACACTATCTCCACTGGATCCCCCTTGTCCATATCTGACCCCCTCGAACTCTAATAGATTAGTAGGACATGATCTCCCTTTACAGAAACCATGTTGACTTTTGCACAATTTGTTCTATATTTCAATTTTATTTACTATTGTTTCAACTAATTTGCCCAGTACTAACATTAGACTGTCTGTAATTGCCAGGATCACCTCTAGAGCCCTTCTTAAATATTGGCATTACATTAGTTATCTTCCAGTCATTGGGTATAAAGAAAAGGAGTACTTGTGGCACCTTAGACAAATTTTGGAGAGGAAGATGTCTCTGTACAAGTTTTTTCATGAAGCTGACAGATTTCCACTCTATACGGCTAAATTCAGTGCCTTGCATAATGACAGGTTTCAGAGTAGCAGCCGTGTTAGTCTGTATTCACAAAAAGAAAAACACAGCTGCTACTCTGAAACCTGTCATTGGGTATAGTAGCTGATTTAAAGAACAGGTTACAAACCATAGTTGTTCCACAATTTCAAATTTGAATTTTCAGAACTCTTGGGTGAATGCCATCTGGTCCCAGTGACTTGTTACTATTGAGTTTCTCAATTAATTCAAAAACCACCTCATGACACTTCAGTTCCTCAGATTTGTCACCTACAAAAGACTTCTCAGGTTTGGGAATCATCCTCAGCTGTGAAGACTGAAGCAAAGAATTCATTTAGTTTCTCTGACTTTATTGTTTGAGTGCTCCTTTTGTGTATCAATTGTCCAGGGGGCCCCACTGGTTGTTTAGCAAGCTTCCTGCTTCTAATGTACTTAAACATTTTGTTACCTTCTGAGTTTTTGGCTAGCTGTCCTTCAAACTCCTTTTTGGCTTTTCTTATTTTTTTTACACTTAATTTGGCAGTGTTTATGCTCCTTTCTAATTACCTCACTAGGATTTGACTTCCACTTTTTTAAAAGGTGCCTTTTTATCATCTTTTACATGGCTGTTTAACCGTGGTGGCTTTTTTAGTTTTGGGGTATACATTTAAGTTGAGCCTCTATTATGGTGTCTTTGAAAAGCGTCCATGCAGCTTGCAGGGATTTCATTCTAGTCACTGTACCTTTTAATTTAATTTGTTTAACCACCTCATTTTTGCATAGTTCCCTTTTTTGAAATTAAATGCTACAGTGTTGGGCTGTTGAGGTGTTCTTCCCACCACAGGAATATTAAATGTTATCACTATTTCCAAGCGGTCCTGTTATAGTTGGCTCTTGGACCAAAACCTGCACTCCACTCAGGACTAGATCGAGAGTTGCCTCTCCCCTTGTGGGTTTCTGTACCAGCTGCTCCAAGAAGCAGTCATGTAAAATATCAAAATTTTGTGTCTGCATTTCATCCTGAGGTGATATGTACCCAGTCAATAGGGGGATAATTAAAATCCCCCACTATTGAGTTTTTACTTTGATAGCCTCTCATCTCCCTTAGCATTTAATCATCACTATCACTGTCCTGGTCAGGTGGTCGATAATGAATCCCTACTGTTATATTCTTAATAGAGCATGGAATTACTATCCATAGAGATTCTATGGAACCTGTGGATTCATTTAAGATTTTTATTTCATTTGATTCTACATAGTGTCCAACATAGTTTACATAGCAGTAGAACTGCTGCTTAGAATATAATTGAGGGACTCTTAATCATGAATACTGTTGAGTCCCTCTGAAAGCCCCAGAAACTACCCATCTGTCTCTGCCAATCACACTAGCTAAAGGACTTTATTCTCAGGAGATTGAGATTTGAGACACTTTATAAAAAGTATGCTAGCATTTAGCAAAACTAACACAGCTGAATGCTGAATTCTCAGGATGGATTGTTAATCTCTTGACTTAGAGTGAAGTCAAGACACTAAGCATCACTTCTCCATACTGTCCTGGAGAGGAAGAATGGATGGTGTAGTGCTTAGGGAGTTATCTTAGGACTTGAGTTGAACTGAGGTCTCCCAGCTCAGACAAACTTCCCATGTGACCTTGGGCAAGTCCTTCAGTCTCTGCCACCATCTGTACAATAGGGATAATAGTACTGCCCTGCCTCAAGAGGTGAGAGGCTAAAGGCCTTGGAGATTAAGGCCCTTTAAATATGGAAAGGGGAGTGACTGCTGAAGTGACTCTTTATTGAATGAGTGGCTAAAGGTTAGCGCGCTCCTATGTGTAGAGGATCTAACTTCGTTTACACTTGCATTACAAGTAACCCTTAGATATATTTTATTGAAAGCCACAGCTATATGTGAGACTGAGGGGTCCATGAGAGACTTAGACTGAAAACTGACTGAATAGAATTCAGCAATATATATACAATAGATTTCCAAAGGAGGCTGCCTCCATTTAAAATTTTGTAGGGGTCCACAAAGGGGGGGAGGGATAGCACAGTGGTTTAAGCATTGGCCTGCTAAACCCAGGGTTGTGAGTTCAATCCTTGAGGAGGCCATTTAGGGATCTGGGGCAAAAATTGGGGATTGGTCCTGCTTTGAGCAGGGGGTTGGACTAGATGACCTCCTGAGGTCCCTTCCAACCCTGATACTCTGTGAAATTAAAGACTAAACCACTGATACAGCATCTAGTGTGCAGAGTCCCTAACTCAGTCTAAATAGACAAAGGGTGAATAATCCTGAGGGAGGGAGCTGAGATACAGGGGAGAGGACTTGGCCAAAGTACCATGGAGTCTGTAGAAGAGTTTGGGAAACAAACCTGAGGGTCCTAGTCCAATGCCTTAACACCAAACCAACAATTCCCTCATGTAGAGGGATTCTGCTGACTGATTATGGAGTCTGCCTGGTATGCAACTTTACCTTTTTAGTGAAAGATTTTGGATGCAGGCATCCTGAAGTCTCTCCAAATGCACAAATAAAGGACATTACAGGAGAAGAGTACAGTTAACTTTCATATGGTAAATAAGCACCCTGACTTTCATGAAAAGCCAAAAATCAGGCTAATCTCTAAACTCCCAGCATGCAGTCGGGAACTGTGGTGGGACTGCTGTGCATCTTGACTCTCTTCCCCTCCTTGCTCCCCCTTGCCCAGAGGAATAAAAAAAGCAACAAGCAGCTCAAGCCAATTAAGCCAAAACCAAACCCAATTTCTGCTTTTTTTTGATGGGTTTGGCATGTCTGGAAGAGAGCTGAGATGTTGAAAGTCATAATGAATACTCCTTCCTGCAGTGCTGACAGTGACACCTGATCGTTTTGAAATCTAGTATGGTAACAACATAGCTGCCATACATCCAGGCTCAAGCTGTGACTTGGGCCTAGCTAGATAGTAAGCTCTTCCAGGAGGCTCTTGCTGTACTGCACCTAGCACAGAGGTGTTGTGATCTTAGTTAGGGCCTAGGGGCCTTAAGTAGGTGGCACTTTCCCTGAGTTATAAGTAGATGTGGGTGAATTTTAAGTCACTCTTCAGTGAAAATGCAAATTCAATAACATGCTTCAGAAAGCCATAAGACTGGGTGGATGAGGTAATTTCTGTTGGTGAGAGAGAAGCTTTCATGGCAGTTTTGCTGCATTGTAGAAGAAAAATCTGACTAACACTGATGTGGGAACAAAACACTTCAATGTCCTTTGGTTTGAACTTTCTCAATTTCCTTGAAGCATATTAAAATTCAAAACTTAAATGGTCAGATTCAAAACATTTAGTTCAACCCAAAAAAAGTTTCTCTTAAATTGCCAAAGGACCAAAAAGTCCTTGTCTAGCTCTAGTTACCACCCTGAGGTGCAGTTAGTGAGCTCTGTGGCAGTAGGTGCAGTTTCCCAGATGACATGGGGAGCAAAGCTGAGCTTGCTCACAAATGGGAGACAATCCTCTTGTGAAGACAGTTGCAGGGTGTTGTCCTAGCAAGAGCCTAACTTCAGTAGCTACATCAGCCTTTACCCCCCCAAAAAAAAAAACCCTCCCTTTCAGCGTGTAGACTGGTTTCAGAGTAGCAGCCGTGTTAGTCTGTACTCACAAAAAGAAAAGGAGTACTTGTGGCACCTTAGACTAACAAATTTATTGGAGCATAAGCTTTCGTGAGCTACAGCTCACTTCATCAGATGCATTGTAAGGAGAGTGATCACTTAAGATAAGCCATCACCAGCAGCAGGGGGGAAGGAGGAAAACCTTTCATGGTGACAAGCAAGGTAGGCTATTTCCAGCAGTAAACAAGAATATCTGAGGAACAGTGGGGGGTGGGGTGGGGGGAGAAATAACATGGGGAAATAGTTTTACTTTGTGTAATGACTCATCCATTCCCAGTCTCTATTCAAGCCTAAGTTAATTGTATCCAGTTTGCAAATTAATTCCAATTCAGCAGTCTCTTGTTGGAGTCTGTTTTTTGAAGCTTTTTTGTTGAAGGATAGCCACTCTTAGGTCTGTAATAGAGTGACCGGAGAGATTGAAGTGTTCTCCAACTGGTTTTTGAATGTTATAATTCTTTACACAAATCAGACACAATCAGACGTCGAGACTACCAGTTTGGCCAATGTACATGGCAGAGGGGCATTGCTGGTACATGACATATATCACATTGGTAGATGCGTGTGGACTATGTCTGCATAGAGTTGCTGGGTGCTGTTCAGTTGGCTTCACACTAGAGGTGGCAGCACTTTGAGCTAAGCCGTTCTTGTGTAACTTGCATATCTGCTTGGGGCATCCTGTGTTCACATGACACTGCACTGCTGGAAGCAAGCTTTCTCAGACTGGAGTGCATCTGCTACTGCAGTGTGCTGTATGGTTGCTACATCTCCAGCCTTACTAGAAGTTAAAGTAGCCGTCCAAGTTCCTGCTACAGCAAGTCTGATTGCAGATTCACTTGCATGGGGTTTGCCCTTCAAGGAGGTTTTTTCAGTCTTTCTCAGGAATGTGGAGAATGCTCAGTCATTCCAATGGTAACCAGTATTTCAGCTGACACTAACAGACTAGTGACCAGAGCACAGGACTGGGACTTGGGAGACCTGTGTAGGAGCCCCAATCGTGGACCAGACCCTGTCAACACAATTCCTGTTCCAAAGAGCTTTATTCCTAGGTTGGCCACTGGCCTGCTGGCTGGTCCTGGGACAAGACGCTTTCCTCCCTTCCAGGTCAGATTTGCAGAAACAGGGGGAGGGGTGGGCCTTGCACAAGGAGATGTTGCCTTCTGTAGCATGGGTAATCTGCTGGTATCACTAGGCGTCTCACTGCAGCAATTCTTTGCCATCACAGGGGCCTCTGGCATTGGCAGCCCTTTGGTTTCTCTTGTTCTCTGACTGGGGCTTACAACAGGTTAGTCTCCTGAGGGCTGAAATGCTTTGGTTTAACTCAATTGTTGGGTTTGGTATAGGGGTATCTGAAACTGAATGGCCTGATAGATAGGAGGCCAGACTAGATCTGATGGTCCCATCTGGCCTTAAACGTTCCCTTATCTTTAAACCAGGGATAATGAGATCTTTCTGAAGATCTCTGATATCTAAGCTTGGAAAAATAGTGTGGAGAGCTCAGCATTAACCATAGGTGGTGGACACAATTCAGTCCTGATCTAAAGTGGTCAATCTAATAGATGACTTTGGAAGTTGTCTGGGGCAGTCAGTTTGCATAGTGCTTAGCACAACTTCTGTTCCATGGCTGGTGTTGGGGCTCCTAGGTGCTACCCCAACACAAATGAGTAAGACAAGATGGGAGAGGAAACTGAGGCATGGGGGCAATCATTTGTCAGGGTCAGTGATGGGGCTGGGAGCAGACCAGGGTCTCCAGAGTCCCAAGTTGATGCTCTCCTCTCTAGCAGCCTTCTTAGCTGCAGTCCTTGTGTATAAACATCCCTCTCTCGCAGGCTACGACTTTGCAGCAGTACTGGAGTGGTTCGCGGAGCGTGTGGACCGTATTATTCTCCTCTTCGATGCTCACAAGCTTGACATCTCAGATGAGTTTTCGGAGGTGATCAAGGCCCTGAAAAACCACGAGGACAAGATCCGGGTGGTGCTGAACAAAGCAGACCAGATTGAGACTCAACAGCTGATGCGGGTCTACGGTGCCCTCATGTGGTCACTGGGGAAGATCATAAACACCCCAGAGGTGGTGCGGGTCTACATTGGCTCCTTCTGGTCCCAGCCCCTCCTCATCCCTGAGAACAGGAAGCTCTTTGAAGCAGAAGAGCAGGACCTCTTCAAAGATATCCAGTCCCTGCCCAGGAATGCTGCACTCCGCAAGCTCAATGACCTCATCAAGAGAGCCAGGCTAGCGAAGGTACAGTGTCCCAAGCATTCCCTCTAGTGAGCCACAGACACGCTATATGGCTGGGATTTAGTCTAGAGGAAGCCTTCTCTGAACTAGGCTGATACTTGTCTAGTGTTAATGTAGCATTTCAGAGTTCCCCTGACCAAGTGCAGGGGTGTGCCTATTGTGCCAGGTGTCTGCAAGTCCCGCTCCCCCAGACTAAGATCAGTCTCTGAGAAAGATGGGGGAGGGAGAGGCATTGCCCTGCTCACTGCAGAGAACCCCCAGTGAAATAATACCTGCCCCAGAGAGCTATCTGAATATCCCCAGGGTGGGAAAAGACACCAAGTGGTAGAGGCTCACTCAAGGTTGCAAAGCAGTTTAACATCAGACCTGGAAATAGCAACCACCAGTACTGTCTCCAGCTCCCTGCTCTAACCCGCTAGACCCCATGTTCCCATAGCACTGGAAAACCTAGAATCCTGACTCCCAATCCATGTTCCCACTGCTTTAGTTGTCAATACAAGCCCCAATGTAGATACTATCTGCACCAGTGAAGCCTATGTAGCATCTGGCATTTAGTGCAAGTTGCTGGTGTAAGAACAGCCATGGCTCCAATCCAAGGGTAGGTGAGGCATAGCTTGTACTGCCTGCTAACCCCCAGTGGTTTCTCACTACTCCATTCAACTAATGGCACACTACTCCCAGAAGTATGTTTTGTGGTAAAATAGAATAGAGATCTTGTGGCAGAGCCAGGAATAGAACCCAGACTATTACTGACAGCTGCATTTTACAGCAGGGGAAACCCCTCAGATTAATTTCCCTTGCTGGAGAGTTGAGGCTTTGTTTCTGGGTCAGTCTGGGGGGAGAAACTATGGAAATTTCTGAGCCATGCTGTGGAAATTCCACCTAAACTCTTTACCTTGCAATGGACTCTGCACTATTCTGGGCATTAGCTTATCTGCAAGAGTGATGCCTTAGAGATCTGCTCACATATAAGCCTAGCTAGTAAAACACAACCTGGGTGGAGAAGTGCAGCTCTTCATTGGAACACAACTGGGTTTTTTTATGGCTCTGTTTTCAGTTTCTCTTTGCACTGACTGGAAGGAGCTGTAAAAACCTTGATTGCTTCAGAGAGATCACAGGGCTCAGCATTGACATGGGTCAGAAATAGCTCCTGAAACCAGAGCTGGCATTAGGCTTCTCAAAGATCCAAACTGCTGCTTGATTTCAGCACAATCTACTTCAGAAGGAACAAATACGTTTAGCTAACCAGGCTTTCTAAAATCTAACTCTGATTTAGTATAACAGATCAAATTCTTATTCTGTGTCTACGCAGCACCTAGCACAATGGGGTTCTGGTCCATGACTGGTATTTGAATTACAGGATGTTTTAATGTAAGTCAGCAGAGATGTATAGGAACATAAATGGAAGGCACCACTTGGGTCATGGAATCTAGTCCCTGCTATTGTGTGCAGCTGCAGTCACATCCTGGCTCCAAACTAGTTAAGTTGTCCGATCCCCACTATTCCTACTGGAGGCTGTTCCAGGATCTTTCCTTATTTCCAGCCTCAGTGGATCCCTGGTCAGTTTCTGTTCTTTGTTGTGCCAATGTTGTCTTTGAGCTGTTATAGCTCTTCCCTCCCTGGGGTTTACCCCCAAATGTATTTAGAGAGCAGTCAGATCCCTTCTTAGCCTTTGTTTTTTCAAAGGCTAACCAAGCACAGCTGCCTCCTTTTGTAAGATCTGCTCTTCATTCCCCTGATCAGCCTAAGAGCCCTCCTCTGCATCTGGTCCAGTTTGGATTCAACTTTCTTGGATACTAGTTTGTAATAACTCTCCCTGTAGAGTTATTAGTTTGAGAGGCCAGGCAAGATACCCAGCACACACCTGTTCTGACACTGACTCTGTCATTTAACTGAGAATGCCAGTAGACTCGCTAACCAATTGCAGGAATAAGCTTTACACTGAATGTCTAACCCATCATCGCAGGCTGCATCCCTCAAAGTAAGTCTATGTACACTAGCTGCCTGAAATGATGCTTTGGGAGGCAGTGTGGGCTAGTAGCTAAGTGGGAGTTGGGAAACTTTCGTTAAATGCTTGGCTGTGCCACTGACTTTGTGGGAGGGGAAGACTTCCCCTGCCTCCACTTGGCTTGAAAGCAGTTCAAGCATGTCTCAGGCTGGCATGTGACTAACTTGTAAATTGATCCCTCCCCTGTAACTTAACTCTTTGAGTATAAAAATGACTTAATCCTGATCCAAATAGCACTGGTGTGACTGTAAAAGATTGCCACAGGCAGGATAGCATTCCCACAACCCACTCCTGGGAGTGGAGAAGCTCCATCCTTGTCCTGTCACACAAGCACTTCAGGCATAAAAGCCACCACAGTGCAGCAACATGTGGGGGAGGGATAGAATATCTTACCATTAAATGAGCTGTGCCTACAGAGGGCAAGAATCCAGTTTCACCTGATAAGCATCCCAGCTCTTCCAGGGTCCTCATGATCTCCACATGCCTTGCAGATGGAAGGAGGATTTGAAATCACTGTTGCTCTAAAAGTAGAATAATATATCTCAAAATGAATCCAGGAAATGTGCCTGAGCAAGTCTTGCTGGCTTAGCAGGACTCTTCAGAGACTAAAGCAGGTCCTACACCCAAAGCACTACAGGAATTCCAGTCTACTGTACTGGCAAAGCACTGTTAGTGTGCATGCAGCTATACTGGCAAAAGTGCTGTTGGTATAGCTCATTTCAGTCTTCCTGAGCAAAATAAGCTACGCTAGTAACAATGTTTTGCAGGCTGGTGTATCATGCCAGGTGTCTGCAGGCTGTTTTGCAGGCTGGTATGTCAGTCAGGTGGCACATCAGCATAGCTGTGTAAAACAGGTGTGATTTGCCAGCATAGCTACAGTGGCAGAAGTCAATAGACCTGGGCTAAGAGGTGACTTGTCACTGTCTTTAAGGCCCTACCAGAGGAAGAATTTTCTGGTAGTAGGTGGCTCTTCAATCATGCAAAAAGCAGAATGAGATGAAGCAAGACATTCAAACCAGAAAGATGCAAATGTTTCACAGTGAGGGTGGGTGACTGTTGCAAGAACTGACCAAGAAATGTGGTGGATTCTCTAAGTGGGGTTTTAATAGACTGCATATCACTCCAAAAGAGATGCTATAGCTTCAAACAAATTACAGGCTTCATATAGCTAGGTGGAGTTCTCACTCTTAAGTACTTTCCTTATGATCCTAAATATACCTGGCATCCTGGAGCCAGTATGACTTAACTCCATTTTACAGATGGGAAAACTGAATTGGAGCCATAAAGTGACTTGTCTGAGGTCACCTAGTGAGTCAGTTGCAGGTCTCAAGTCCTAGGTTAGTGCTCTAACCACTAAACCACCCTTTCTGTCTGGCCTTTTTTGCAAGAGGCTGGGCTAGATCAAGTCTCTTCTGGACTTAATCTCTGATGGCTTGTGCTGGATGACTGATCCACAGGCCATTACCCATTCAGACTCCAGTCTTAAGTTAAAACTATCAAGAGTGCCTCAAGAATTGAAGTCTCAGTGAGAGTCAATGTGCTTTAAGAAACTAAAGTCACTTAGATGCTCTTGAAAACTTGATCCCTAGGCTAGTGCCCATTAAGTCCACCTGGCATTCCATGGGGAACGAACTACTAGGTCTAACCTGGTACTTAAGAGGCCTAGGTTCAAGTCTGGCTCTGATGTTGAGGCCCAGAAGGAAGAGACTTCTCCAGTTTCCCACCTGTAAAATGGAGAGAATCCTTCTGTGATCCAGCAGGGAGTGGGGAGTATTGACCTGGGAATGTCGCAGGGGAGTTTTACTGGGACTGTCTGCATTGGGGCTGGGAGACCTTCCATGAGGGAAGATACCTGAGCATGTAACAGAGCCCAGGAGGGGGGTTGGGGCTAGGTGACACCTTCTGCCCAGAAACTGGCCAAAGGCTGGAGGAGGAACCAGGGGAGTAGGGTGTGACAGCTGGAGGGGGTTTCAGTTGGGAGCTGGCTGTGGAAACAGGGAGCCCTAGGACTGGGGTCTAAACTCCCTTCCCCACCCAGAAGGACTTGACTGAGGGGTCCTGGTACAAGCTTTGCTTGGGACTGTTCCTGTCGTCCCATAAACCTTCAGTTTTACAGGCAGGCTGAGTCGCAATGAATTGCAGGAAGTGGAGGTGCAGGGCCCTAACTCCCCCATACTCCATGACTACTTCAGTAGTGAGGATAAAAGCCATTGTAATGCTCAAATGCCCATATCTATATAGACAAAGGATTTCATGGGAAATGTTGAGCAAGAGGCTGGGAAGCAAAGCCACTGCCACTGCAGGTTAGGAGTAAAGGGCACCAGCAGACTGTGGCTAACCTTCCTCACAGGCTGGGACCTGAGGCAATGGTCCCTGATGGGTACATAAGAACAGCTATACTTGGTCAGACCAAAGGTCCAGCTAGCCCAGTATCCTGTCTTCCAGCAGTGGCCAATGCCACATGCCCCAGAGGAAATGAACACAACAGGTTATCAAGTGATCCATTCCCTGTCACCCATTCCCAGCTTCTGTAAAACAGAGGCTAGGAACACCATCCCTGCCCATCCTGGCTAAAAGCCATGGATGGGCCCATCCTCTGTGAACATAAGATGCATATGCAAGTAACAAACAATTCTAGATTTGGCTACCATATAAATACTAATGACGACTCCCCACGCTACAAACCCTCCTTGTGTAAAATCAATGGAAGTTCCCCCACACCACAAGGGCCTGCATGACTTGGCCCAACAATGGGAGCTTTGCTTCATAACACAGTAAAAGAAGGGGACATCTGAAAAGCAGGAAGGCAAAAGTGACAGGTAAAAGTTTATGGCAGTGACTAAGGATCTTATTGTATCTACTGATATACTAGCAAAAGCTGAACAAGAGAATCCTCCAAACGTTTTCCTCCTCCAGTGAGAGGGGTTACATTCCCCAAGTAAAATACTCCCTGCCTTTACTCAAACAAATGTAGTCTGTCTCCTCCAAAATTCCCCACCCTTTCCAACAGAACTCCTTTAGATCCACCATGTTTCCTTCCCCAGCATCTGATGGAGGTTCCGTTAGGTGATTCTGTTCCTGCGCTGATGGGTGACCCTTCCCTACCCCTGTACCTCAGTTTCCCCTTTCTAAAGTGAGGATAAAGCTACTTGCCCACTGTATGGAACTGCTCTTGAGATTGACTCATGGGTTTTGTGAAGCAAATAGGGTATCTTGCAGTTAGAGCCCACAAGTTCTATTCCTGGCACTGAGGGGAATGTGGTCAAGTGGGGTAAAGCAGCAGTGAGGCTGGGAGCAAGGATGCCTGGATTCTGCTTCCTGCTCTGGGAAGGAATTGGATCTGTATTAGGGCAGGGAAAGTGATATGCTGTTAACCAGGAATGGCAGCTCCTCTCTTCTTTTTCCTAGGTCCAGGCCTACATAATCAGCTCTCTGAAGAAGGAGATGCCCAATGTCTTTGGGAAGGAGAGCAAAAAGAAGGAGCTGGTGAACAACCTGGGCGAGATCTACTTGAAGATTGAGCGGGAGCATCAGATCTCCCCTGGGGACTTCCCCAATCTGCGCAAGATGCAGGTGCAAAGCCATGCCTTGGGCGTGAGGGCGGGGCAGGGTCTGAAGTGCAGGGCCGTGAACCATTGTGATAGGAGTTTTGGTCAGACATCTAGGCCCAGCCACTGAGCAAGGAGTGCTGGTAGCCAAAACTCCTGTGTTCTGTCTCAGTGCTGGGAAGAGTGGGGTCTAGTGGATTAGAGCAAGAGATGCTGGGAGTCCTAAATCCCAGCACCTAAAATACTACTTGGAACCATAGGCTAATCCCCTGTCTGGGATGACTTAAACTCTTCTTCCTAAGGAAGATGAACAGGCCTCCATGCTGGTCACACCATAGGCTGTTCTGGGGGAGACCCAAACAAGCTGTCAGCTTTCTGTAGATGGGGAGTCCCTGACTTCTTGCTTAGAAATAGTTTCTTCCCATATGCCCTTGACAATAACTTCCCATTCCCCATGGTGCAGTGTACCACTTAGCAGCTGTCCTCCATCCCAGAGGTGGCTGCAGACTGCTTCACACACCACTTCTAACTTATAAAGCCAAAGGCCTTGGTGTCTGGGGTGAGGGTTGTATCCAGGAGTTGGGGGGGCAGAGGGAGAAATGGTCCAGGAGGGTACAGGTGGATTGAGTGGGTGCAGCTCAAGGAGGGCACTGGGGCTGGGTTGGGGATGGCCTAGTTTAGAGACATATGGGGGTGTTTCAGCCTGATTCAAGGATGGATGGGATTGGGGGACAGCTCGGCATGGCTGGATGGGGGCAGGGACATATGGGCATTGAGGGATGGGTTGGAGTTGCTGAGTATTGGGTAGGATAGGGGAGCAGACTGCTTCCAAGTGCCAAAGCACACCCTGAATGCTGATCTCTGCCATCTTTCCCAGGAGCTCCTGCTGAGCCAAGACTTCAGCAAGTTCCAGCCCCTGAAGCCCAAGCTGTTGGATGCAGTGGACGACATGCTGGCCAATGACATTGCCCGGCTCATGGTGATGGTGCGGCAGGAAGAGTCTCAGATGCCCACCCAGGCAGTGAAGGGCGGGGCCTTTGAAGGCACTATGAATGGGCCCTTTGGCCATGGCTATGGGGAGGGGGCTGGTGAGGGCATTGATGACATTGAGTGGGTGGTGGGAAAGGACAAGCCCAGCTATGATGAGATCTTCTACACCCTCTCGCCAGTCAATGGTAAGATCACAGGTGCCAGTGCCAAGAAGGAGATGGTGAAATCAAAGTTGCCCAACACTGTCCTGGGCAAGATCTGGAAACTGGCTGATGTGGACAAAGATGGACTCTTAGATGATGAGGAGTTTGCACTGGCCAACCACTTGATCAAGGTGAAGCTAGAAGGGCATGAGCTGCCTGCAGAACTGCCCCCCCATCTAGTGCCCCCCTCCAAACGCAGACCCGAATGACTCCCCAGCAGCCTCTAAATGGAGGGGGGATGGGCAGCCAGATGCCTGGATTTCAACATCTAACTGCTAAAAATCCACAACCCCTGAGAGCTGGTGGACAGTTTGAATTTTGCTTCAAAAGGCACTGAACTTAAATCTTCCTTCCAAATGCCCCCATCTATGGGAGTGATAAGATCTGAATGAAACCCTCAGACATGTCATACTGTGCGCAAGAATGATATTTTTAATATATTCAAGGCTGCATTTTTGTTCCCCTTTATCACTTGAGGTGCTGCTCCAGGAGCTGCTAATACAACTGGTTTGTCTTCCTAAGGTGTTGAATGAATGGCTCCTTGTGGCAGAGCAGCATAGCTGAGCTGCAAACATCAGTTCAATCCCCCTGCCTGGGAGTACTGTTCGCAATGGAATCAGCTTCACCCTTGTGCTGGGATGGCACAATTCTGGTTCTCTTCTCTCCTCTCCCCCCTCCCCCCAGCTGTCTGATTTTTCTGGGGAAGCAGGCACTGTAACTTCCCCTGGTGGTGAAGCAGTTCTAATTCTCTTTGGAACATGGTCCAAACACATCAGTTTAGTTCTAAGCTGACTTCCCCCTATGTACAGAGCAGTTTTTATGCTAATACCCCAGTGGTTGGTCTTAAGATAAAGGGTCATTTCTCCAGGGCTTTCTGATCTTCCCATCTAGAAATGTTCACAAGTGAGTGTTAATTACAAAAAATGTAGACTAGTTAAAATTGGAGAGGGGTTCTTAAAGGAACATGGACAGATCTCTTTGGTGGGGATCCCTGGTGCTGCTTGTTGTACCTTTCACTCCTGGACTCCCCTTACAGAAGACAGCAAGTTGTCATACTTCCTTTGAATCCCACTCAAAGCCCTCACTTCCTTTTAGACACCTACTTCACTGACCTGGCTTCTTGTAAATTTCACAATCCACATCTCAGTTCTGAGAAGCCTGAATTTCTCAAACAGGAAGATAGTCTGTTCCAGAGGCTCTCTTCCTTAAAACTTCACAGGTCTGACCTCACTGTCCTAAGCCTTGTCTCATCAGTTGCTCTAGTGCAGACTCTTTTGCTGTAGCATTTCCCTCTGTAGCATTTCCCTTTGCCCTGGTCTAAGTGATGTGCAAGGTATGGCCTAATCTGAGCCTATTATCCTCACCCTGTGGAACTGACGCACTTTGCACTGCACACGTGGTCAGATGTTCACCTCTAACTCTTTTCTGTCTAGAAACATTCATGCTGAGAAGCCTTGGAATTAAACTAGAGGTGGGTTATAGACAGTTACTCTGGCAGCATGCTCGTCTGATGCTAGTGACTATCACTAAACTCAGCCTGTCTTTGTCAACCTCCAGGGCTAGATCTGGAACTGTTAGCAAAGAACTTGTGGGGAAAGGGTGGCCATGTTCCTGATTCACCGCTGCACAGGTTGTGACTGCAGTTCCTTAAATTGCCTGAGTTTATTGGCCTTCTGTCAACTTCAGGGCCCTGCCAGAAGCCCTCAAGCAACTCTCATCTGCTTGCAATTTTAACCATTCTCTGTACCAACACTGAAGACCTAACCCAGACTGCAGCCTTCAGAGGCACCTACAGTTAGGTGCACTGAATCCTGCAGGGATTGGGCACCCAATTTAGGCTGTTCTCAAATCCTCAGGCAGAGCTTCCTATGAAGCAATGGCTACACAGTGCTGGGAGAGGCCTAAGGGTTTGCCACAACATCCTCCTGCCAGGCTATGAGATTGGGGGCAGGGGGATGGTTAAAGTGGAGACTTCTCTGTAAGATGTGCCTTATTCTTGTGGCTGTTGGAGTAGAGGCAACATCATTTGGTGGGTTTCTCTTGGTGCTTTCACAGACAAGCAGCCAAAAATGTTTTGCCTGGGGTCCCTTATCAGCTGCTTAACAGCCTGGCTCTGCTCAGTGTGTACTTGGTTTGTGTGACTGACACCACTGATAGAGAATCTAAAAGCCTTCTGGTAGCAGGTTGCCAAAGGGGATCCAGTGTTTCTGGCTGAGTCCATGTGACAGGCAAGAGACTAAAGCTCTGATACTTCAGGTAACTGGTTAGAATGTTCCCAGCTTCCTGGCCTTCTCCATGTGGACTCTGTGCCAAAGGAGGGTCAGACTTCAAGGACTGTGCTCTAAAATCTGTTAACTATGTACATTGCTTGTTTACTTCCTGTACAATGAAGCAGTTCTCAGTGGGGGGTGGTCCCCCCAGGCTCATGCATCAGAGGAGGGAAGTGCACTCTGTTTAAGCCTGTCAAAATCTTTTTGAAACATTAAAATGTATTTGCAAATTCTGCAGCTCCTGAGTCTGCGTCCTGGGAAATGCCAGGGGAAGTGGCTTCTGAGCCTTGTTAAAGGGAATGCATCACATCTTAAGAGACCTGTGCTAGCAAGAGCTGCTACCAACATGGGGCTCCTGCTGGAATATCTCCTGAGCTGGGAACTGCTCTTCAATGCAGGCCTAAAACACCAGCCTAAACTTGACTCTGGACCCATATATAGGAGGTGGCCCTAACATTACATGGCTTCTGTTGGTGGAGGGAGAGGTGGCCTGTGTATTGCTCCCTATAAAGAGAAATGGGGTCAGCTGACATGTACTTGGCTTAGTTTACCAGCTAGAAAGTTACTAGCAGGGGGGAGGGGAGAGGAAGGAGGAGAGACTCCACTAAAGTCAGTGGCAGAGCAGGGAATAGAACCAGCGTGTCCTGTGTCTGATACCTTAACTGCTGCAATGCTCCTTGCAGCCTAAATACAAGGGAAGGAGGATTATTCCTTCACCCACTTTACAGATGGGGAGGAAACTGAGCCAGACTTGGTTCAAAATCCCAGCTTCCTTCAGGCAAGTTCTCTGGCCTGCCAGTCTACGGCCTTTAATCACAAGGCTACCTTGCCCCTCCCTAGTGCAATGTACCCCAAGGAGAAATGTGCATCACTCTTTAAGTACAGTTAACTCTGCTCCTGAATGTAGCTGTTGTACCATGTACCAGCCCCTGTAGTGGGGTGAAGATTCCACTGGGTGAGAGCAAGAAGGGGATACAGCAGAGGTGGAGGGAAGAATTGAAGTGTGGGGAAACCTGATCAGACAAGAGCAGGATCTGCTGAGGAGCAAGCTCTGACACAGCTGTGGCATTGAGGGGTAGGAGGTGCAGGAGCCTGGATTGTTTGGGGAGGGACAGACTTTGGGCAGTGTCTGTTAAGCAAACAGTAGCTGTTTGTCTATAGGAGGAAGCTGCTGATGCTCCTGACCTTCAGGGCTTGTGCCAGGGCATCTTCCTACTTCCTGGCATGATAAAGTGCCTGTGTACATATGCCCTTCCTAGTCCACAGCTTCCCTCCCTTCCCAGCTGGTGGAGGGGGTGGGATTTTCCTATGAGATCTGTTCTACATCCTACTCAGTAGGCTTCTCTGGGCCCAGTCCCAGAGTGTTGATCCCCTCTCAACACCCAGCTCCTATTGTTACCAATTGTCCATTCTAACAGGTGGCTGGCAGGTTGTTTGTGTGGGGAGGAGGGGCTGCTATGCAGTTGGGGCAGTGTCTCACTTTTCCTGGTGAGGGAGCAAAGTTTCCTCTTATCAGAGAGAAAGGATCCACGCCTACTTAAGGTGAGTCTACATGCAATGGCGGGGGGGGGGGGGGGGGGAGAAATGTGGCACATGGCAGAGTGGGAGAAGCTGCTTCCAGGAGGGTGGGGCAGAGAGGGAGAAGATGCTGGGAGGGAATGGGCTACCTGCTGCTGGCTGCAATAGTAATGGGCTGGGGGGGGAGGCGGTGGCATTAATGCTGAGACTCTGAGTGAATTTTGGGGAAGGGTAAGATGCAGCTGCCCTTTGCTGGGTGGAATGTGGGAACAAATAGGGCGTGGAGGCTGCATGTAATGAGACTGGATATCCTGCTGCATGGAATACAGTAAACGGGGTAGGGCGAGGGTGGGATGCTGCTGCCTCCTGTTGGGTGGAATGGCTACTGCACAGCTGTTCCAGAAGCCCTGTACAGCCAGTATCCAAGAGTGGAGGCTCTGGGTCAAAGCTTACTCCTTTAAGAGCTGCAGGATCCAAGTCCTGCCATCTTTGGCATGCAGCCCTGGATGCTGGTGTTCAGCTGGAAGAGTCTGTGTCCCCTGCTGCTGAAATGCAGCTGCCACTTGTCTGCAGGGAATTATGGCTTTAGGGCCTGATATGGGGGGGGGGGGGGTTGTTTGGCACCAGCAGCCCTGAACAACTGTGGGTGGGGACATTGCAGGGTTTAGGGGCCCACTCCTTCAGTGGGGGCTCTTCAACTGAGGGAGGGTAGAATCCAGGATCGGGCCCTCCTGTTGAAAATAAAAGGGCCTGCTTGTAGTGCACCCACTGGGTGTCTGAAGTGGGGACAGGCCTAGAGAGCAGAGGAAGATGGGAGAGCATGATCTCTTCCCTCTTGGCCATCTGACCTCAAGGTTTCCATGCAAGTGCAGGTTAATCAAAATGCTTGAGGGAATGTCCGTTCAATTTCACCAATTAGTTGAAGTGAAGGTATGGGGGAGGAGTCCAACTTCTTGAAGACCCCACATTCTAAGTGATTGGGTTTAGACTTTAGTATTTAATAGATTCTATTGTAATTTCAACCATCATACAGTATGTTATTTATATATTGGTCAAAGTCCGTTCACGTTTGAGCTGAAACACCATGGTGATGTCCTGAATCCAAGTTCCAGTTTTGTGGGAAAACTTTGAAATTCAGCTTTTGTCCCCAATTTGGATGGGAGGAGGAGGGAAGTATTGTGTAATAGTGGAATTTTATGCAGAGTGGAAGTTCTTAGAAGGAGGTAAGTGAGAAATTCTAGTGAGTCACTTCCTAGGCCAGAAATTCGCCGGCAAGGTAGTTCTGTAGGCTGGGAATGCAGGGGGTTTCCGGCTCAAGGCTGGATTGCTT
Source organism: Dermochelys coriacea (assembly GCF_009764565.3). NCBI lineage: Eukaryota > Metazoa > Chordata > Testudines > Dermochelyidae > Dermochelys > Dermochelys coriacea. Next base: position 32,739,421 of record NC_050074.1, read on the forward strand.
CTACAATCCAAAACAGCTAGTGAGTTGCTGTAGGATAAGAAATTCTAATATAGTGTGCTTTTAAGTTTTAACCCCTTCCCTAATGCTGACTGCCACCTCCTACTGTCAGCTGAAATGAGTCCCTAATTTTTTTTTTTTTTGCTGACCTCATGTATGTGTCATCCTTAGCCCTTTGTAGGGAAGCCTAGCACTGGTGTGTGTGAGGGGTGTCCCAATCATTAGATCTATCTTTGCAGCATCTGCTGTGAGGTGAGCAAGTATAATTATCAATGGCAGCAGTGAGAGTGATTTGCCGGAAGACAAGCACCAGTGTTTGGTGAAAGAAGGAATAGAACCCAAGTCCTGACTGCCAGCCCCCTGCTTTCACTATAAGGAGACTTCGCCATCTCACTGTAGAGCCTTCCCAGACAGGGTTTTGGGTCAGATGAGCTGCATGGGAATGGTATCAGCTGGTGCTGTTCTAGCATCGTGCCCTGTCTAACGACTGGGCACAGTGTTGTTGGTCGCTTTCTGCTGTGGTGCCCTGATGGCGGGGAGGAGTCTCTCTCACTTCCTTGAATTGCCAGCTGGGAGGGGGATGGAGTCTGGGCTTGGAGTGGACCCTTGAGCTTCCTTGGGTTAGCTTGGTTTTAATCCAGTAACCTGCCTTTAATTCAGTCATCCAGCAGGGGGTAGTGCTACTTCATGTAAGCTTCTCCACCTCCCCACCCCATATCCTTGCCATGGCCTCTGGTTAAACTGTAAAGAAATCTCAGTGCTATTGGGCCTATGCAGCTTGGTGTGATGGGGGACCCCAATCAGGTTGGGGGGAGCAGTCTATGCAGCACTTGGCACCCTGAGGGGCCCCAGTCTCTGTTGTGGCTTCTAGGTGCTTTCACAATATAAAAGGGAGCCTGCGGGCTAATGCAAGGGATTGGAACCTAGGATGCCTGGGTTCTATTCCTGGCTCTGCCCCAGATGCCCTGAGAGAACTCAAATGAGTCCCTCTCTTCCCTTTTTCCCCCCCCCCCCCATACAATGGCTGTTTCTCCTCCACTCCTTTTGTCTGTTCAGACTGAGCTTGGATGGCATGCTAGGGGCACTGATCCAAGTTGGTTCTTTAGACACCTGCCTTGGTACTAACAATGCACATGCCACGGTGGGGCACTAAATGCCAGTTGGTGCCTCTAGGCCAGTCCTTCTCTGCCTATTTACCATTGTGAGCCACGTATGCAAGTCTGTTAATCTGTATGGCCTTGAGGATGTCACATGGGCCACAAATGTGTGCTGATGGTGTCACAAGCAGCCCGTGGTAGGCTGTGGGTTGAGAACGCACTGTGGGCTCTAGCAGTAATAGGATAGGGGCTAGAGAGGGCTGCACTGGCCTTAATAGCTGAACAGCTGCCTGCTCCTTGCCTGGGTGAGGAGCTGAGGGGCCAGCCTGAGACCCTCCGTTTTGCCCCCAGCCCCAGACTGGTCACAGTCCAATACCAGTTTCTTTCAGTGCCTCCTGACCTGGTATGAGATGAGTTTGCTGGGTCTCATTTGGGTTCCCCTAGAGCCAGGGGTCTATCTCAGCCTGGCCCTGATGGAGGGGCCAGGCCACCCCCCCGTGGCAGAGCAGAGAAGGGGAGAACAAGCATATGCCATACCTCGCTCCTTCTATCTTAATCTTTCTCCTCCTCTGTCTTTTCCGTTCTCCCTCCAGGGGCTCTCCTGTCTGTCCATCCACCCCTAGCCCTGGCTCACTGTCCCTCCCCCTCCCCCTTCATCCCTCTCTTGAGCCAGGCTTCCCTGAGTCTCTCCCTGTTCGCAGCTTTGGCTCTCCAGCCACCCCCCCCCCGCCCGCCCCCTCTAGTTTCCATTGCCGTCCTCCCTCTATCCATCCCTCTGCACGTGCGCCCCCTCTCCTGCCATCCATCTGTCCATTCCTCCCCATGCACACCTTTCTTCCCTCTCTTTCTCCTCCCCGTCTGTCCGTCCGCCCGCCTGCCTCCCTACACATCCATCCGTCTGTCTCCCTCCATTCCTTCTCCTGTCTTTCTTCGGCCCGCTTTCTCCTTCTCTCCCTCCTCAGCCTCGAGGGGGCGTGGAGCTGTCAGAGCACATCTGGCACAGCTGGCCCCGCCCCTTCCCCCACCTGGCCCAGGTGTCGGTAGCTCCCTCCCCATTGGGGGCCGGCCGGCAGGGGCGGGGCCCGGGCCCGGGCTGCGGGGAGTGGGGAGTGGGGAAGGGCAGGCAGGCAGCGAGGCTGGAGCGGCCGGAGTGGGGCAGCATGTGCAGCCCGGTGGAGCGGCGCCTGGCCGGCCTGCGGGAGCTGCTGCAGGGGCCCGGGCTCGAGTCACTGCTGGACGTGCTGCTGTGCCTTTACCGGGAGTGCAGCGGCGCCCCCCTGCGGCGGGAGCGCCGCGTGCAGCAGTTCTTGGAGTGGGGTGAGTCTCCTGCCCCCAGAGCGCAGTGCAGTGGGGGCTGGGAAGGGAGCGGGGGTCCTGCCCCTAGAGTCCCAGGTAATAGGGGAGGCTGCCCCTTTAGCTCCTTGCAGTGAAGGAAAGAAGCCTGTCCTGTAAAGTCCGGCCCCCCGCCCTGTGCAATTAGAGGGGAGCTGTAGGAAGGGGGGGCTACCCCCAGGGTGCAATGGGACAAAGGGCCCCCAATCCTGTGCAAGGGGAGAGCTGACCCTGGGGTGCAATTGCAAGATATACTGCCTCCAGCACTCTGCAATGCAGGGTGGGATACTGGAAGGTCAGGAAGGGGGGATGACTTTCCTCCCACCATATGTGATGGCTAGGAGTGCCCCCACCTTGTGTAATGGGTATCCCTGTGGTGGCTGAGGGCAAGGCAGGAGTGGCTGTACTTGAGTGCTCCCTTACTCTGTGCAGCAGGGGTGCGATGTGCTCACTAAGGGGTAGGGGGGAGGAAACAGAGGTGTGAGCAACAAACACACACCAATCCCTGCAATGCTTTCTTCCCCCCGCTTCCTCCCTCTAGTCTGTGCTGATTGTGAAAGTAGCTGCTTTTATTTATTTTATTTTATTTGGGGAGGGGGACATGAAATGACCCACTAGAGACTAGCTTGAGACTTGGAAAACTCATGTCCTGCAAGCCCCTGCAAGCAGTTGGCTTGAGTCTGGATCACTACTAGGTGCTTGGGGCTTGTCAATCCAAGGAAGCTATTCTGGAGTAAAGTAGGGTGTGAATTTAAAGCACAATAGTTACTGTGGAATAGTTCACTCTTCCTCTGAATTAGCAGTTCTGGTCCATTGCCCTGTGCCACTCCAGCCTGGCAGGGCCCTTGTCACTACAGTATCAGAGCCTCTTGGTCTGGCTGGTTTATCCTCAAACATCTATTGGCTAGCAAACCACTTACAAGCAGGGCAAATAGAGGCAGAGAGGCTGTAGTGTGTTGCCCATGGTGAGATAGTCAGTGGCAGAGCTGGGGATAGAACTCGGGTCTCCGGTACCTTAACCGCACGCCCATCAGCACCAGATGTATGGCACTGTTTTGGGTTGAGAGGTGGTTTGATCAGTGTACTAGTATCTTCAGAGAGAGGAAACAGCAGGTACTAAAAGGCTCTTTAATCTAGTGGAGAATGGTAGAATAAGAACCAACAGCTGGAAATTAAAGTCAGAAACATTCAAGTTAGAAATAAGGCTCCAATGTTTCTCAGGGACCAAACTCTGAAAGCAAAGGGTGGGGGAGGATTCTTGATGTCACCAACTCCAGACTGGCTGCCCAGCTAGAAGATGCTTCAGTCAAATGTAGGTCCATTGATTCCATGGCCTAAAGGGACCATTGTGGTCATCTGGTCTGGCCTCCTGTATAGATAGCACAGGCCAGAGAACAGCCCCAAAATCATTCCTAGAGTAGATCTCCAAGAAAAACAAGTGATGGGGCTCGGTACAGGGTTAACTGCTGTGGTATTCTTTGGCCTATATTATACAGATGGTCAGACTCAATGGTCTAATGTCCCTTCTGGTCTGAATCTATGAATATCCTTGTCATAGTGTGGCAGGAACTCCATTTTAGTTAAGGCTGAGACATTCTTCCTGTTAACAGCCAGTTTTTCTAAGTGCTCAAAAATTCACCTGCTGCCTTTATTTAAAAATACAGAATTCCTGCCTTCTAAATCATCCAGCTGTGTTCTCACGACCCTTTGCTGTAGCATCTGGCTACGTCTCTCACAGAAGGAAACCTACACATTTGATACCAGAGCCTGTAAAAAGCTTGTAAATTTCCTGTTTGGCCCATCACCACCAGTAGACTGGTCCCTCTCATGCTCCTGATACAGATCAAATGATGGGAGGGCTCAAATTTTCCAAAGTGCATAAGGATTTTGGGATGCACAGAGACGTTCCTTAAAGGAGCCTAACGGAAGGGGTCCGTTTAAGGCGTGTCCAGTTGGGCAGCCCCCAAATAACTAAGTGGTGATTTCAAGCTGTTTTGTTGACAAAGGAAGGTCCCTGCCCCAAAGCTTGGTCTAAACACAGTGGAAAATAGGACGGGAGGAATGCTGCCAAGTGCAGCACTTTGGTTCTGAGAGTCATTTGTACATCTACTGTAATGGGTTGGTCGCAGCATCACTATTGCTTGGGGTCTCTGTGTCCTGCCACCTTCTGCCAATCTCTGAAGCCCACAGGGGTACATTCATTTGCACCAGCTGTGAATCTGGCCCCAAGGCTGGCTGCAGCCTGTAGGTCCTAGTTCCATGCTCACTCCAGTGGAGGATGGCTGCTCTTGCACTACAGACCAAGCCTCCTGAGAAGTCTATCAACGAATAAATGGGGGGAGATGGGAGATCAGGATCTCCTGGCCTCATAGCACAAGAACAAGGGCCCACAGTGAAATCTGAAGGTAGCAGTAAAGACAAGTGCAAAGCACTACACTTTGAGAAGGGAAAAAATCAAATGCACAGCTATAAAAATGGGAAATAGCTGGCTAGACAGTGGTACTGCTAGAAAAGAATCTGGGGGTCATAGTGGATCACAAATTGAATGAGCCAACAGTGTGGTGCAATTGTGTGTATTTATATATTAAAAAAAAAGCTGATATTATTCTGGGGTGTATTAACAGGAGTCTTGTATGTAAGACAGGAGGCATCATTATCCTTCTCTGCTTGGCACTGGGGAGGTCTCCTCAGCTGGTGTGCTGTGTCCAGTTTGGGGTGCCAGGCTTCAGGAAAGGTGTGGATAAACTGGAGAGAGTCCAGAGGAGAGAAACAAAAATGGTAAAAGTCTTTGGAAAACCTGACCTGTGAGCAAAGCCTTAAAACAAACAAAAAGAAACACACAACCCCTTGGTGTTTAGTCTTGAGAAGAGACTTACTGGGGACCTGATAAATCTTCACCATCCTCTTTAAAACAGCCCTTAACGTATTTGATCAATTGTTCTCCATGTCCATGAAAGGTAGGACAAGAAATAACTGGCTTAATCTGCAGCAAGGGAGATTTTAGGTCAAATATTAGAAAAAAATGTTCTAACTCTTAGATGAGTTAAGCTCTGGAACAGGCTCCAAGGGGAGATTGTGGAATCCACATCACTGAAGGTGGTTAAGAACTGATTGTGACAAACACCTGTCAGGCATGGTCTAGATTTGCTTGGATCCTGTCTCAGTGCAGGGGCTGGACTTGATGACCCCTCAAGGTCCCTTCCACCCTGACATTTCTATGATTTTTATGAAACTCGCAATGGATCAAAGGATAGAGTACTACTTTTAGATTATGGTACTTGCTACCATAGGAAGTCGCTGAGGCCAAGAATTTACCAAGCTTCGAAAAGAGATTGGACAGGTTCTATGGATGACAAGAATATCCAGTTATAGCTAATGTTAACAAACTTCGGCAAGGATATTAAACTTCAGGGTTTAAGCTCATCTTCTAGTTATTCACAATCAGGAGGAGACCTTCATTGGGAATATATTATCCTACATTGGCTCACTCCAGCATTTCTGCATCTTCCTCTGAAGCATTAGCTGCTGGTTGTTTGTATTGCTATAGTACCTATAAGTCCCAGTCATGGGCAAGGGCTCTGCTATGCTAGGCACAGTACAAGCACTAAACAACAACTCTCTTCCTGTCCCCAAATTATGATGATCTAATTTTGGGTTAGATCTGGTCTGGTCTGATCCAGTCTGGCAATACCTATCTTCCCAGGTCTAACCCCTGGCTCTGCCCCTCCCCTGTAAAACTGAGGCTGATCATTCAGCAGCTGTAAAGGGTGGGTGATATTTCATTAGCTAATTGTAAAGTGTTGTGCTCTCTCCTTCCACTCCCTTGAGAGCTGCTTTGCAGGAAGCCAGGAATCTCTGTGCTGTGTGAGTTTGCATCCACTCCCATTGCTTACGTATATTCTCTATGCTGGGAGTGATTTATGCTGCAGGAATGAAGATTGGAGGTGGGGGGAATGATCCTGCTTCCGTGTTCTTTGTTTTTGTTTTAAGTCCTTTCTTCACAAGGGAAAAATGTGGGAGAGATTCAAAATGAGATGGCCTGACTCTGTGCCCTCCTCCTGTGTGAAAGTGAGATCCACATCAGGCCCTAATGTCTGGCTGTGAAGGTGTCTACTGCGTTTGCAATACCATTGCCCTAGCACTAGAGCCAGCTGAAATTTGGGATTTCTGGTTTGCAGGACATGTCAGACTTGCTGAAAATGTTAATTTCAGAAATAGGGAAACTGTATTTCCAAAAGGTAATACCTATCCCAGCAGGTGCTCGGGAAACTGATGTGATTCTTGTCAGTTTCACTCTGTTCACCACTGAATGATTTGGGTGAAGCTGACCTGAATCATGTGAGCAGCTGCTGAGGACGCTGGGGATTGCCACTCCCAAGTATCTCTCTCATGGTTCTGGGGCCCCAGGACTTCCCAAGCCAGCAGGTTCCCTGGGCTGTCTGGGGATCTAGCTGCCCCCAGGACACTGGCTAGTAGAAGGGAGACTGAAAGCTGTGGCTAGAACAAGGGCTTCCAGGCTCCCTGCTGGGAGCTGAAAGCTGAGCCCCAGTTAGAGTTGGGGTCCTCAGGCTCCCCTCTCCATTGCAAGGTGCCTGGGAGCCCAGCTATCTCCACTCTGGGGCAGTCCAGATGGTGGGGCTGCCCCAGAACTGCAGAGCCTGCTGGGTGATCTGGCAGGGACCCTGCCTGCAATGTGACAAACAGTCGAACTCGGGGTGAGTTTGCGAAACACTTCACGTTCACCAATTGTTTGTTGTTTGTTTTTTTTTAACACACAACTTGGAAAATTTCCATTCAGCTCTTGCTAGGACAGGGTTTGTTGGGGATTTTTAATGGATTTTATGTAGGCTGGAGGAGTGCTTTGTGACTTAATGAGTCAGATGTGTCCTAAAGGAGACATTTATGCCCACAGGGGTGTGCTGGGCCTAGCTGTGGGGGGAGTGGACAGATCTGGTTATTGTCTATGGTGTCTTCTTGCTACTCTAGTTACAGTTGCACAGAGAACCTTGAAAATATGATCTGATACGGTCTGATTTGGCAGAGAGCCTGAAACCATAGCTCTGGATACTGCCAGCTAGCTCGGTTGACCAGCAATGGTACTTCAGAGGTCAGCATTAACAATCTCACTGCTGCTCAAAACATATAAGACAGGAGGAGGAGGTGGCTCTTATGGAATCTGGCCTGCTGGATAAGGCAGGCCATAGAATTTCATCCAGTGGCTCATGTGGTGTAGAGAATTATTCTTTCCTACACTCACTGCAAAGGGGAACCCTGATAAGAAATGTGGCCAAGGGACAGGACATGTGAGTTCCATTCCTAATTCTGCACAGGCCTGCTGTGTGACCCTGGGCAAGTCCTTTCCCCTCTTGGTGTCCATTTCCCATCCCACCCTCTGTCTATTTAAACTGTGGGCTCTTTGGGGCAGGGCCTGTCTCTTGCTACATGTCTACCTAATGCCAGGTGTGATGGCGGGGCTTTTTTTTTTTTTTTTTTTTTTTTTTTTTTAAGGGGTCTAGGTGCTGCTATACTACAAGTGTGTGAATTACAGCAGGGACAGCTCTTATGATTTTGGTGGAATTTAATCACAGGTTTCAGAGTAGCAGCCGTGTTAGTCTGTATTCGCAAAAAGAAAAGGAGTACTTGTGGCACCTTAGAGACTAACAAATTTATTAGAGCATAAGCTTTCGTGAAGTGAGCTGTAGCTCACGAAAGCTTATGCTCTAATAAATTTGTTAGTCTCTAAGGTGCCACAAGTACTCCTTTTCTTTTTGTGGAATTTAATGTTTTCCTTAAAGCCCCAGCTCATGTGAGACTCACCTTAATATTTGCAGATTGTGGGGGGGGGGGAGAGAGACTGAGAGTGACTCACTGACTGTGCCCCTTTTAAAGCTCAAAATCCACAGGAGACAAATTCAAAAAGAACCCAACATGCATTACTTTTTTTAAAATTGCATGATTCTTTAAGGTAATGTCATGGTTTTGGGCTGGGCTGCCTCCCAGTTTTGAATGCTTAGTGTTGGCAACACACAGATATCCTGATTTCTGGAATCCCTTCAATGGGGTTTCTAAGTATTCAGCACCTCAAACAATAAACCCCTTTTAATACTGTGAGGGTTAGCACTTGGACTGTAAGTTCTTTGGGGAAGGTGCCATCTTCTGTTTGTGTGGTGCCTAGCCTAACAGAGCTGCAACAGCTTTATGCTTCCAGAGGCAGTGTTGCCTAGTGGATAAAGCACTGGACTGGGACTCAAAGACCTGGGTTCTAGTCCCTGCCCTGCTGGGTGCCCTCAGCCGAGTCAATTGCCCCTTTCTCTGCTGCTGTTTCGTCCTCTGTAAAATGGGGTGACTGTTTATTCTTCTGTAAAGTGGTTTGAGATCCACAGACTAACGCTGCTATTGCTGCACCATTACACAATTATAACTAACAATAGATCTGGGTCCTTTAATTGTAACAGACATCTAAAATTCCTCACTTGGAGGAAATGAGAAGCAGGCAGATAATCAAGCCATTGACTTTTTGGGTCAAAATAATGCCATTCAAAAATAAAAGCATAACTTCTGACTGATTTTTAAGGCCAGAAGGGCCCATTGTGGTTTTTCTAGTCTGATTTCTGTGTACCCCAGGCCCTAGGAAGTCTCTGAAGTAACTCCTGGTTGAACTAGGACTGCTCTGTTAGAAATACATCTTGTCTTGATTTAAACATTGCCAGTGATGGTAAATCCACCACAGCCCTTGGTTAATTATCCTGTCTGTTAAAATGTTTCATTCTGAATTCGTCTCGCTTCCACTTCCAGCCATTGGGTTGTGTTCGATCTTCCCCTGCTAGATTGAGGAGCCTATTTTCAAATTAGGATTCCTCATGTCAGTACTGCTAGACTGGGATCAAGTCACCCCTTCGCCTTCCCTTTTGTAAGCGAAGCAGCGTGAGCACCAGGGCTTTAAGGGATGTGTGATAAACAGTGAAAACTCCTCTAGTTGTAAAACTATTTCTATCCATAATGGATCTGTCTTGAAGCATACTGCAGTCAGACCTAGCAGCCCTAGCCATGGACCAAGACCCATTGCGCTAGGTGCTGTACAAACTGAACAAAAGATGGTCCCTGCCCCAAAGAGCTCACAGTTGCACTAGTCTGGCTCTGGCCCAGGGACATGTTAGTCTAACCTAGCACGCTTTTAGTTTTATTTTAAAAGGAGTGAGACTGCATTTTCGGAAAACCTCAGGTTAGTCAAAAGCAAGGCCTTCTGAAAGGTTCAGGCCAGTTGCCTCCTTCCTCAGGCATCTTAAATTCTTCCCTGCAACTTGCTGACATTTTCCAAACAAACGTTCTTCACAGCTTTTTCAACCCCAGTTTTGAGCTACAGCAACCTCATTAGATACCAGCTGTTCTTCTGAGTAGGCCAGTACTACCTCAGGCCCCAGAAGATGGGCGATGGGGCAGACAACGGGGGTGGGCCATTGCTGCCTAGACCCCTGCACTGAGATTGGGAGAGATGTCCTGTTCCAGGTGACTAAGAACATGGGGCTGTCCCTGTTGTGCTAGATGCTGCCCAGACCTCCCTGCCCACAGAGGTATGCTCCATGGGGCTAGGTTCTGTGCAGCCTCCTACCGAGAAGCACTTCCTGACCCGGAGAGCTGCCAATCCAATCAGAGTTCACAATAAATAAACTTCCAGTCCAGAAAGGGGTTGTTATCTAATTGGGCCTCATGTAGTATCCTGGCTGGAACACCTGATGCTTCCTGTGTTGAGCCAACAAGCTGGCGAGGGGCCCAGATCTATCATGTTAGGGACAAAAGCTCGAGGCTTGATTTAAAAGCTCTGCAGGTGACCGGGGAATCCCCCCCCCTCTTCCTGGGTGTCCAACAGACAGAATTTGCTTCTGCATTCCCAGTGTGAATTTTAATTCCATTCTAGCTGCTGGTTCTTTAACCCCAGGGGAGGGGGTTGAACTGGGGCCCGTTTGCCCTCCCAGTCAAGAATGGTACCCTTAGTTTACTGAGCCATTGTGGGTTGAAGGCCTGGTCCCTGAAAGAGGGGGTGTCGTCACAGGGGAAGCAAGGGGATGAGGCTTGTGCTTCACATTAAACACACACAGGACTGGTGGCTTCAATTGGCTAAAGAAAAACTTAGTTGTACAATCTTATTGCTCAGGCCTGGCCTACCCACATATTTTGTGCTGGTGGCTGTGGGGGTATGTGTGAGAGAGAGAGACATACCATGACACCACCTAGTGTGGATGGTCTTTCACAGAGTTTAAGGCCAGAAGGGACAATGAGCTCATAGAGTTTGATCTTGGGTGTATCTCAGGCCCTTTTAACTTCACCTAGCTACCTCTGTCCTTAGCTCAATGACTTTACTTAGACTAACTCTTTCAATCCTTGGGCACCTGACCTCTTGTGAGCCCTGGGCCCAGAACAGCAGACCACCAATGTCTCAGGCCCCTGCTATGGCAGGGGATCAATGAGGTTAGACATGCCCAGATGATCCCAGCAGCTGACCCCCACCCTATGCTGCAGAGGAAGACAAACCCCGCCCACTACGTCCCTGCCAATCTGATGTGGGAGAAATTCCTTCCAACCCAAAATCTGCTGATCAGTTAGAACCTGAGCTGAGGAGCAAGATCCACCACGAGGCATCAAAGCCAGTGAATTCTCTGGACCACCTCAGAGCCCTAGTTTGACTCATCTCCAGCTGTAGCTGATCTTTGATCTGTCAGACGAAGGTTAGAAAATCCCAGCTACGTTTGGCCAATTGTGCATTGGAGAAAAAATTTCCTTCTCTGTTCTGCAGGTGCCCCATGCCTTAGACTGGTCTAGCTTATTACCCTTCCTCTATGGCGTGGTTTTCAAACTTTGTAGGCTGTGTACCCTTTTCCAAATAATGTAGTCTACTGCATACTCCCAGCTGAGATACCTACAATTCCATTGCTAAGTTTTACTAAATAAAATACGTTGTCCACCATTACAGGATATTTTTGTGCTTACTCCCTGATGAGAACTCGCACCTAGGGGTACACGTGCCCCCCTTTGAAAACTACTGCTCCATGGGAATAATTGTCCTAGTATATGTACATTGATAACAGTGAAACTCTGGCTATTTCAGGTGCATTGAGCCACTTTAACTACAGCAGCAGAGTTAAAGCAATACAACTACTGTATGCAGACAAGGGCTTAAAGCGGAAGTAGTCAATAGGCAGGCCGCAGGCCGAATCCAGACTGCTAGATGCTTTTCAACGGACTGTGAAATCTTATTTACTTATGATCATTATTGGGTTTTTATTATTTTCTCTGGAGTCTGGACCATGACGATACCTTGCTCAAGAAATGTGGACCTTGACAAAAAATAGACTACTCCTGGTTTAAAGAGAAGGCACACACTCTAGGCTAGCGACTAGGGCATTGGACTAGTAATTGAGACACCTGCATTCTAATCCTGCCTCTGCTACTCCTGTAATACATAGGATGGAGAATGCTCTTGTTCAGTGTCTGCTTGATGTAGACAAATACCAGGAAAACCACATATTGTCTCTTCTAGAGCAGAAACTAAATTGGCCACAGTAGCTGTATGTGTGTGTACTTCAATCTTCAGAAGATTTTTGGGTGTTTTTTAAAATTTGTTTGGAAGAACAGCACTTTTAAATTGATCTAAAAAATCTCTTTGAGGCAGGGACCATCTCTCGTTCTGTGATTTGGACAGTCTCAGACACGAGGGGGTCCATGTCCCTGAGTGGGGCTCCTTGGTACTATTGTGATGCATATAGTAATCTAGATACTGCTTCCTTGGCTCCTTATTTGACAGACCTCTGAAGATCTCCAGCGGTCCATCGAATTGCCCAATGGAGAGAAGATTTTTTTGCTTTTTCTACCACAATAATACACCAGAAAAGGATCTGAGAATCGCAGTCATCCAAGGCAGCATCTCACTACATGCCACCTGCCACTCCTGTCTGAAACTCTTGGCTGGAGCAGCCTTTTTAAAAAAAAAAAACAAAAAAACTATGATGTAACTCTTACTTCTCTGGCTCCTTCTTGTGAGGCAGTGGCAATACGATTACTCACGCTCCCCAACAGCACAGGTCTTGTTTTTCAGGTTTAGGCGCTGGCTGCCTTAGGTAAAGCACTCGATCTTGCTGTAGGATCCAAAAACTTCAGAAAACCATGCCTGGTACTTGGCAGGAAACTACCTTTTACTTTTTGTTAAAGTTAATCATTTTGGGGGCAGGGCATATTCTCCCTGGGACCGCAGCAGATGCTTGAGAGACTAACTTGAAAGGAAACTGATTTATTTCAGCTCATGATCTGTATTTCAGAGATGATTGGCTGTTTAAAAATAACTTTTGAAATCCCCTCATTTTTGCTGCGCCTTGGTTTGTATGACAGCAGGGGCTGGAAGCCCTATGAGACAAGGCAGAGGGCCCTGTTGGGCCATGCACTGCACAGACCCTGATCCAGATTTGGGGGGGGGGTGCATTATGGCTGGTGCATGAGCAGTAGTATTAAGGTACAGCCAAGAGATGCCAACCACGATCAGGGTTCCTTTATGACATGTATATTATTAATAGTACTATGGTAATGCCCAGGGGGTCCCAGTGAGAGGAGGGGCCCATTATATGGTATGCATTAGTAGTATGGTACTGCCTTGTTGCTCCAGCTCAGACTGGGGGGCCTGCTATTGGGCCAGGTGCTGCCCCCTGCCAGGTGAGGCCCCATTTACAGCATCTGTATCATTGCCTGCACTATAATAGCACCCAGAGGAGATCAGGGCCCCTGTCCTGGGGAGCACTGCTCAGATCCCAAATCCCTGGATTGTTTTGTTTTAACACCTTCTCCTAGGTCAGAACGACTCACGGTGAAAGCACTACACTAGCCTGCAGGACACCTGGCTTCAAGGGCTGGCTCTACCGCACAGTTCTTGGGAACCCTCAGCCAAGTCACTTCATCTGGGTCTCTGTTTCCCTTGTCCATAAAATAGGGATGGATTATTCACCCCATCTGCTTGAATTGTCAGCTCTTCAAGGCAAGGCTGGTCTCCTACTGTGTCTGTGCAGCAAAGCTTGAGGGTGGGGGGCGGGGATTTCCCCAAATCTTGGTTAGGGGTGTGTGTGCGCAGCATGTGGCACCACTAGGGCCCCCAGATCTTGATGGCGGGACAGGAGGGAATGTCTGTGCAGCACCTGGCATGGTGGGGGAGCCAGTCTCAGATCAGACACTTAGGCACTGCTGCAATACAAATATCTCCTTGTACTTTTTGCTATCAGTCAGTAACTGGGCTAAGTGGGGATGATAGCTAATAAATTTTAAAAAAATTAGCACAAGTGTCGTGTGTGTGTGTGTTGTTCCTGTCGTCAGGGTAACCTGGCTGGAATCTTGGTTGGCAGGTAATTTTTGGATCCAGCAACGCCTGTTGATTTCAGAGGGCTCTGTCTGATAAAAGACCTGAGGCTTCCTGCAAACTCTGAGCTGTTAAAAAGGGACACTACCAATTTTTAACCATCGCCCATCTGGCTCCAGCTACATCAGTGTTTGGTTTGCCTCAGCCTTGCCCTGAATTTGCTGGAGCACTCCTGGATTTGCAGTGAGAAAGGAATGGGGGCCCCTTTGCCAACACTTCATGTTCAAGTTCCATTTTAAAACAGGCGGGTGGAGGGTTAATAAATCACTAGCTGTTTCAATGAATAGCTGATTGATTGTTCCAGCTCCTTATTGCTGTCTTTAACCCTTTGTGCAAGGTGCTTTTAACACACGCTGCTCATGCCCATGACATGCTGAGAACAGCTGTTTGTCACTATGTTAATGTCCCGTTTAGCAAGGTTAATAAAAGTGTAGCTAACCTACTAGATGTATTACGATAGCACATGAAAGACCAAGAGTGAGAGCCTGTTATGGGATCCCCATCGGGTCAGGCGCTGTACACACATCCAGCGAAACCATCCCTGCCCGGCAGTGCTCCCACTCGGAATATAGGGTGGGAGGGGAACCTGGGGCACGAAGGGGGGAAGGGACTTGCCCCAGATTACACAGGGAGTCTGTAGCAGAGTGGGGACTTGAATCCTGATCCTACAAGGCCCAGGTTAGAGTCCTAACCACTGAGCCCACTTTCCCCTGTGGAGGCCTTTGAATTGTGGTCTCAGATGGGTGGTAGGGTGTTTTTTTGTTTTCCTTAGGGTGCAAAGTTCAACGTTTGAAGTGGGGGGGGTGTGAGAGAGAGAGAGAGAGAGGGAGAGAGAATAGAGCTAGTGAGAATACATAGCTGGGATGTGTGTGTATGTAGCTGATGTGAGCACGTGTGTGGATAGGTGGGGTGTGTGTATGTACGTGGGTGGATAGCTGGCGTGTGTGGATATACCTATGTAATGGGTGGAGCATGGCCATGTGCATCTATACGTGTATACACTGCAGAGTGTGAGAGCATGCAGGTGTGTACTTCACTTTCCCCACCATAGCAGAAAGGGCAGGTAAAGGGTGTGTAACGGGGGTGTTTGTGGTATGGAATCCTCCTCCTCAATACAAGTCATTACAGGAAGCCCTGAGTTAAGGCTCCATCTCACAGCTGTGCAGAGCAAGCACACTAGGATGGCAGAATCAAGCTCGAGCTGCTAAATGTCTATTGAAGGGGGTTGTTAATGATCAACTGTACAGAGCAGAGCACATGTGAGTCACGCTGTAACCCGGTGACTTGGGGCTCCCTCAGGAGTCAGTGCTGTTCTTATGAGTCAGGACTCTGCCAAAGCCTCTAACTTACCCGCTAACAACATGGCAGCTGTAGTGGCTCACTGCCCTAGGATGTGTTTGGTTAGTTTGAAAGGTATTGTGGCTTGAAGAGTAGATGCAGAGAAGGGAGAGGGAAATGAAGCTGTGGTTAAAATACAGGCCGGGGAGTCAGCGCTCCTACGTTCATTCCTAGTTGCACCAGGGAAGCGAGGAGTGGGAATGGGGACACCTGGGTTCTATTCCCAGCTTGGGAGGGGATGTGCATGTGGCAGCAATTTGTGGTTAGAGCGTGAGATTAGATACCAGGGGTGTGAGGTCTAGTGGTCAGAGCAGGGGACTGGGAGCCAGGACTCCTGGGTTCTCTTGCCATCTTTGGGATAGCGGTCTAAGCACAGCAGCAGGAAGAAGGGTGGTCTTGTGGGTAAGTCACACAGGCCTGTGTTCAGACCCTTGTTCTGCCACAGGCTTCTTACATGGCCTGGGGCTACTCAGTCCTCCCCTTGGCATCTGTTTCCTCATTGGTGAAATATGGAGAAGAACCCTTCCTTTGGCTAAGGAGAGTGTAAAGTCTTGGGGGCAGGAACGGTTTGATATGACTGAGAAGCCGTGATCTTGGGCAGGGAGAGGGGGAGGAGGGTGAATGATGTGGGGGTGCAATCTTTGTTGGAGAGTGTCTATGTAACAGGGTCCCCAATTTCATTGGCGGCCACCCAGTGAGTGAATGGGAATCTGCAATGGGGGATCACCAATCTTCGTCAGGGCTGTGATGGGCTAGCATAATACTGATCGTACAGGAAACCCCACTCCCCCACGTGCCGCCTCAGCCTTGTGACTCATGTGGGAGCATGTTACGTCAGCGCTCTACCTCTCAGTAATAATGATAAGCCAGGAATGAACTGGCTGGTCCGGCCGGACATTCCAGCACCGTGATACAGGAGCTTTGACGACCTGGTGGAGAGCTTTTCAATAACTGAATCACTGTTAAAGGAAGCTGTGCAGCTGTAGGAAGTGGGAGACCTGGAACTATTTTATCAACAGCTTTGTTGACACCCAAAAGGGTGTAAGTGAAGGTGTGAATTTTAACCAATACAATTATGCTGGTTTAGCCTCACGTGTGTTGTCTGGTTAAAAAGTATGTTGAAAAATCAGAGGGTGTGGAGAAGAGCCACAAAAATGACCCAAGGGCTGCAGAAAAGGCCTGCTAGCGAGAGCAGAAAGACAATCAAGAGGTGACTTGCTCCCAGTGTAAAGCACCTTCACGGGGGGAAAAATCCCAGATACTAAAGGGCTCTTTAGCGGAGAAAGACAGAACAAGCCCCGATAGCTGGAAGTTAAAGCCAGACATGCTGTAATTAGAAATAAGGCAGCAGTGCTTCCCAGTGAAGGTGATTAATCACTGGAAGTGGTGGAGTCTCAGTCTCCTGATGTCTCCAAGTCCAGTCTGGCTGCCTTGCTGGAATATGCTTTAGCCAGACATGAGTTATTGGGCTCAGTACATGGGGAAAAAGTAGTTGAAACTCTCTGGTCTGGGATATACAGGTTAGATGAAATGATCTTATGGTCCGTTGACTGCTGTGAAGCTAGACACACTTGTTCTAGTATAAAGAAAAGGAGTACTTGTGGCACCTTAGAGACTAACAAATTTATTAGAGCATAAGCTTTCGTGAGCTACAGCTCACTTCATCGGATGCATCCGATGAAGTGAGCTGTAGCTCACGAAAGCTTATGCTCTAATAAATTTGTTAGTCTCTAAGGTGCCACAAGTACTCCTTTTCTTTTTGCGAATACAGACTAACACGGCTGCTACTCTGAAACTTGTTCTAGTATAAAAGGGACTTTTTTCAGGTTAGTTAATGTCACTTGGGAAGGGGTTTAAGCTAAAACCTAAAATGCCGCTCTTGTGTGGAGTGTCCCCATGGGGATTATACAGATGTGACTGGACTGCTAAACTATAACTGGTAAAACTTTCCTGCATGGAACAGGGTGCAGGTGGTGAAGACAGGAAGTGCTGTCTAGTGGTTAGAGCAGGGCATGCTGGGAGGCTGGACTCTTGGGTTCTCTGGGAGGTGTCTACAGAAGGTAGAGTGGTAGTCAGGACTCCTGAGTTTTATTCACAGTCTCTCTTCTGCATTGTCAGCTACAACACACACATGCTGCTGCCACTAACAATCACTCTAGAGAGGTTTACCATCCACGGATGGACCTTGGGCATGTCAGTTTTCGCAGCCTCATGCCTCAGTTTACACTGACTATTTCCCTTCCTCTAATGGATATACTGCTAGGCTGCAAAGGGCTCTGATCCTTTGCTAAAAAGATGCTGGAGGAGTTCAAAATGTTCGTTAGCAACGTTTGTCCTTTGGTGCGCAAGGTAATGGGGGTAAAGCAAGCTGGTTGTGAAACTAACACACCTTATTTTTATATAGCATCAATGACGCAAACAGTGTCTCAGACCCAGGTCCTCTCAGCTATTTAGGCAGCTAACTCCCCAGGGGGGGAGGATCTGGGCTTCAGTGAGAGAAGTGGAAGAGAACACTGAGTGAGTGTGTGAGAGAGAGAGAGAGAGAGAGAGAGAGAGAGAGAGAGAGAACGAAGGCGGAGGAGAAGTGTGGCCTAGTGGCCAGCCCCCTGGCCTGAAATGCAAGAAACCTGGCTCCAGTTCCCAACTCAGCTATCGACTTCCTCTGTGTCCTTGGGCAAGTCCCTTCCCCTCTCTGTGCCTCTGCTTCCCCATTTTGTTGGGCCCTGCACAGACCCCGCCAGAGATTGGGGCCCCATTGTGCCAGGCTGCAGAGACACACAGTGAGACACAGTCCCTGCCCTGAAGAGCTCACAGCCTAAATGGACAAAGGGTGCACTATTCAGAGGGGGAACCTGCGGCCCACAGGGGGAAATGACTTCCTTAAGGTCATGCAGGGAGTCAGTGGTACAGCTGGGATTCGAACCCAGGTCACAGACTAGTGCCCTAACCAACTGCAGATGTCCTGCATCCTAACTCAGCTGCATAAGCATATGGCTGTCCTTTGCTGGAGCTGCCAACGTGGGAGATTTTAGCAATGTTCCCCAGGCACAGGCAGGGCTGTGGTTTGCTCTGCATTTTCTAGCAGGCCGACGGCTTCACGCCTCTCCTGACCTCAGAGAGCCACTCATTAACATGCTGCATGGTGCCTGGGGGGTGGGTGTTGGGTGTGCCCCACGCCCAAGCGTCCTGTCATCTTCTCAGCGCCTGCTGCCCAAATCCACAGCCTGGCACAGACACCAGGGACTGAGAGGCACCTACCGGCCTGGCTGGAGGAGGAGAACTGATCAGAGGACTTGTGGCTGCAGTTAGTAACTCGGCTGTGAAGGAGATGTAGGACTTGTCTAAATGGGAAAGTTGCAGCAGCATCACTTAGGGAAAGTGTTACCAGTTATACGGCTCTAGTTACTCCAGCATTACCCCATGGGGGTGGATGTACCGATGGTTAGCATGCTGGCCTGGGACTTAAGAGACCCACGTTCAGTGGCTTGCCTTGCCCTGGCCTTCTTATGAGATGTAGGGCAAGTCACTTAGCTACTCTGTGCCTCAGTTTCCCCACCTGTACAATAGGGATAACAGCATTACGCTACACACAGGGATGTTGTGAAGATGAAGGCATTAAAATGGGTGAACTGCTTAGATATTACAGAGATGGGGTCAGCTAAGGACACTAGTAAATCTTGTCTCTCCACAAAACTACGTGTATGTAAGTAAGCACACAGTTATCCCAGGGTGCAATGTTCCACTAATGGACTCTCTGCATTCTGGGTTTTTCACATGGTGGATCTTTGGATCTCCCATGAGTCCTCTCCAGCTATCCCATAATGCATCTGGTTTTCATGAGTCAGCGCTGTTTTCAAACAGCTACCAGCTTAGTTTCAAACTGCAAAGAGAAAGCATCGCAATCCAGGCAGCCATAACCACTAGGGATTGTACCAGTACAATGATATCAACTAAACAAATCACACCCTAGCCGACATAATTATATGTACCAGGACACAGGCTGGGTGGACACCATGCCTTCTTTTGGTAGAAGAATGGCTTTTTGGGGGTTAGCTTAAATCCCTTCCCAGGAGACTGAAACTAAACCAAAAAAGAAAAGGAGTACTTGTGGCATCTTAGAGACTAACAAATTTATTTGAGCATAAACTTTCATGAGCTACAGCTAACTTCATCAGATGCATTCAGTGGAAAATACAGTGGGGAGATTTATATACACAGAGAAAATAAAACAATGGGTGTACCATACACACTATAACGAGAGTGATTAGGTAAGGTGAGCTATTACCAGCAGGAGAGCGGGGCGTGGGGGGAACCTTTTGTAGTGATAACCAAGGTGGGCCATTTCCAGCAGTTGACAAGAATGTCTGAGGAACAGTGGGGGGGGAGGGGGAATAAACATGGGGAAATAGTTTTACTTTGTGTAATGACACATCCACTCCCAGTCTTTATTCAAGCCTAAATTAATTGTATCCAGTTTGCAAATTAATTCCAATTCAGCAGTCTCTCATTGGAGTCTGTTTCTGAATTTTTTTTGTTGAAGAATTGCCACTTTTAGGTCTGTAATCGAGTGACCAAAGAGATTGAAGTGTTCTCCGACTGGTTTTTGAATGTTATAATTCTTGATGTCTGATTTGTGTCCATTTATTCTTTTACGTAGAGACTGCCAGTTTGGCCAATGTACATGGCAGAGGGGCATTGCTGGCACATGATGGCATATATCACATTGGTAGATGTGCAGATGAATGAGCCTCTGATCATGTGGCTGATGTGATTAGGCCCTATGATCGTGTCCCCGGAATAGATATGTGGACACAGTTGGCAACGAGCTTTGTTGCAAGGATAGGTTCCTGGGTTAGTGGTTCTGTTGTGTGGTGTGTGGTTGCTGGTGAGTATTTGCTTCAGATTGGGGGGCTGTCTATAAGCAAGGACTGGCCTGTGTCCCAAGATCTGTGAGAGTGATGGGTCGTCCTTCAGGATAGGTTGTAGATCCTTGATGATGCGTTGGAGAGGTTTTAGTTGCGGGCTGATGGCTAGTGGCGTTCTGTTATTTTCTTTGTTGGGCCTGTCCTGTAGTAGGTAACTTCTGGGTACTCTTCTGGCTCTGTCAATCTGTTTCTTCACTTCAGCCGGTGGGTATTGTAGTTGTAAGAATGCTTGATAGAGATTTTGTAAGTGTTTGTCTCTGTCTGAAGGATTGGAGCAAATGCGTTTGTATCGTAGAGCTTGGCTGCAGACAATGGATCGAGTGGTGTGGTCTGGATGAAAGCTGGAGGCATGTAGGTAGGCATAGCGGTCAGTAGGTTTCCGGTATAGGGTGGTGTTTATGTGACCATTGCTTATTAGCACCGTAGTATTCAGGAAGTGGATCTCTTGCATGGACTGGTCCAGGCTGAGGTTGATGGTGGGATGGAAATTGTTGAAATCATGGTGGAATTCCTCAAGGGCTTCTTTTCCATGGGTCCAGATGATGAAGATGTCATCAATGTAGCGCAAGTAGAGTAGGGGCATTAGGGGATGAGAGCTGAGGAAGCATTGTTCTAAGTCATCCGTAAAAATGTTGGCATACTGTGGGGCCATGCGGGTACTCATAGCAGTGCCGCTGATTTGAAGGAATACATTGTCCCCAAATGTGAAATGATTCCAATTTCCCCATCCCCATTCCCTGTTCCCATTTCCCCTCTGATCCCACTGAGGGTTGCCAAAAAAAACTACACCATTTGCTCAAGAAACTCCCTGAAAAAGCACAAGAACAAATCCGCACAGACACACTCCTGGAATCCCGACCAGGGGTATTCTATCTGCTACCCAAGATCCATAAATCTGGAAATCCTGGATGCTCCATCATCTCAGGCATTGGCACTCTGACAGCAGGATTGTCTGGCTATGTAGACTCCCTCCTCAGGCCCTACGCTACCAGCACTCCCAGCTCTCTTCGAGACACCACTGACTTTCTGAAGAAACTACAATCCATCGGTGGTCTTCCTGAAAACACCATCCTGGCCACTGTGGGTGTAGAGGGCTTCTACACCAACATTCCACACAGAGATGGACTACAAGCCGTCAGAAACAGTATCCCCGATAATGTCACGGCAAACCTGTTGGCTGAACTTTGTGACTTTGTCCTCCCCCATAACTATTTCACATTTTAAAATCAAGGTGGGATGTATTTCAAACAGATCTGCTCTGGTTTGAATAGGAATTATTTCATGGAAGCTCTTTGGCATATGTTATGCAGGAGGTCAGACCAGAAATATGATCACCGTGGTCCCTTCTGGCCATAGGATCTATGAATCTAATGTTGCCTCCTCCCTATTGCCCCCTTGTGCCTCCTAATGCTGCCCCTGCCAGCCCTGTACTCCCCCCAGTCAGCTGGGTTGAATTCAAAATAAGACCGTCCACATGGTCCTTTGAAATGGGTTTAACTACACTGCTGTAAATTCACTCTTTTAAGCTTAAAATGGTGTAACTGTCTACCAATAATGCACACACACCAAAATACAGATGGATCTTGGCAGGCCCCTCTGGGCAGTACTGTAATACTACCAGTAATGCGCACACCAAAATACAGATGGATCTCGGCAGACCCCTCTGGGTGGTACGGTAATACTACTAATAATGCGCACGCAAAAATATGGACGGATCTCGGCAGGCCCCTCTGGAGTCTCGCTCTGAGAGAGGGAGCGAGTGCGCGGGCAGGAGACATCCCAGTGACTGGAGCAGCCAAAGTTTAATCTGTCTCCTGCATGGCCAACAGAGTTGTTCCCTGAATGCCAGTAGCCTAGCCCTCCACTAGCTCTGTCCCACTTGGTGCTTCCCCGCTGCCACCCATCCTTGCCCCTCCCAGTGCTGCTGGGCCCTCCGTAGTGCTGCCCCCCCCAGCACCTGAGAAAAAGACTTGGGGTCACAGTGGATAATCAGCTGAACATGAGCCTCAGTGCGAAACCTTAGCCAAAAGGGCTAACGCGATCCTGGGATGTATAAATGGGGAATCTGGAGCAGGAGGGGGAGGTTCTGTTGCCTTTGGATTTGGCTCTGGTGCCACTGCTGCTGGAACAGAGGTCCAGTCCTGGGGCCCTCATCTGGAGAAGATTATGGTCAATCGAGAGGGTCGGAAGAGAGCCACGAGAGATTAAACAATTGGGAGCTATGTGTACCAGAGAGAAGGTTAAGGGGTGACTGGATCACAGTCTATAGGAACTGACATGGGGAACAGAAATGTGATCACAGAGGGCTCTTCGATTTGGCAGACAAAGGTCTAACGAGATCCAGTGGCTAGACAAACTCAGACTGGAAATAAAGTACAAACATTTAACTGTGCAGGGAATTACCTCTTGGGACACCTGACCCAGGGTGGGTGTGGATCCTCCAGCATTGAAACTCCAGATGGGAGGCTTTTCTGACAGATCTGCTCTGGTTCAAACAGGGGAATTAATGCAGGGTTGCTCCATGGTCTATGCTAGACAGGAGGTTGGACCTGATAATCACAATAGTCCCATTTGCCCATGGAACCTATGAATCTAATGCTGCTCCCTCCTCATTGCCTCCATGCCTCTTAATGCTGCCCCAGCCCTCCTCTCATGTCCCCCCTTAATTCTATGTCTCTGATCCCTTCTTTTGCACCCCAACACCTTCTGCTCCTAACCCCCCTAGTCTCCCAGCAGCCCCCCAGATCTACTCTGTAGGGAGTGTCCCTGTATGCGTGGCTGAAGCAGAGAGGCTGTTTGTTTTCTCTTTACGCTGCTGGCGCCGGTTCCTCCGTGACTCAGCTGGCACCTGTCCCAACGTGCCCGGGCACTGGCCGTCCTCCTATCGCCGCACTGGGGAGCTGGACTCCTCCCAGTGCTAGGTGTTCCTGCAGAACATGGGGGAATAGAACCCAGGAGTCCTGACTTCCAGCTTCCTCATTGTTCTAACCCACTAGATCCTACTGCCCGCATAGAGCTGGGGAGAGAACCCAGGAGTCCTGGCTCCCGGTCCCTGCTCCCCACTGTTCTAACCCCTAGATCCCCGCCCTTCAGAGTCCTGGTGCTAGAATTCTGGAGTAGGGTCTTGCTGTGGGAATGAGGGTGCGAGGCTGGATGGGGGTCAGGACTCCTGGGATCGATCACCAGGTCAGGGGTATGGGGGTGGTGTCCCGTGGTAGGAGCAGGGAAGGCTGGATTGCAGTATGCTGGCCAGTAGATCTGAGTCACTGCTGCCCTCTACTGGCTGGCGTCAGGCCTGCTCAGCTGTGTGTCATCAGCCCTGTATTGCTCGCGGCATGCGGCAATTGTCCATTAGCTAAAGATGCAGAATTTTGGCAGTAGGAGGAGCTGAGCTGTCTCCCCGCTGCCGCTGCGAAGTGCTGAATGGCCTCACAGTGCCAAGCAGTGGTTATTATTAGACATTGGTGGGACGGGCGCGAGCGCCACTAGGGGGTGTATTATCAACAGGAGCTCACGTGTCGTAGCTTGTGTCGGCCAAGCTCCGTGCCTCCCCCAGAGCTCCTTGCCTCCCTCCATCCCCTAGCAGCTGCCTCGGGCCACCCTCCCAGCCCCTGCTAGATCAGGGACTCCCTGCAACCCCCATCCCTCCCCCAAGGGGTGCTAAGTGCCCCCCCACTCCCATAGGAGGGTTCCCTATTCTTCCCCCCATGTCAGTGACTATGTGTGCCCTTGGTCTCACCCCCCCATGCTGGCGGCTCTGTGTGCCCCCAGTCCCCCCCCACTAGCAGCTCTGTGTGTGCCCCCAGTCCCGCCCCCCGCCAATGGCACTGCGTGTGCCCCCAGTCCCACCACCGCCAGCGGCTCTGCGTGTGCCCCCAGTCCCCCCTCCCCCACCAGCGGCTCTGTGTGTGCCCCCAGTCCCACCAAACATACCCTCCATTCTCCTCAGTGGCACAAAGAGTGCCCCCTTACTCCTTCTCCCCATGCAATGGGCTCTGTATGTTCCATCCCCCCATTCCAGGATCCCCTATTATCCTTGGCAGGGTTCTGTGTGCCTCCCATGTCCCGCTCCCTCCCATACTCCGATCTCACATTCTCCCGCCATGCCAGAGGCAGAGGGCAGACCCACATTCCTCCCCCCCACCACACTCACGCACTTATTATTTGTCTAGGCGATGTCACTCGGGTGTCGGGGCGTCTCCGGGTTACAATCCATTGGGAGGCTGAGCTGAGCAGGGCTGGTGTTATGCTGGAAGCGTTAATAGGTGCCCACGACCAGTGCTTTGCTCTGCAGACAATTGCGTAGGTGCTCGGCACTGTGGCTGTGCAGAGACTCAATGGGTCCCCCCATTTCCCCTTCTGGTTTCCCGATTTGCTCCAGAATCCATCGGATTCTGGCCCCTGATGCCTCAACCGTTCCCTGAAATGCTGGAAGCGATCGGCTGCGATGCTCATAACTTGTAGCCTGGCCCTCAGACCGACCCAGAAATGCCAACCAGGTGTCAGCGCCTTCGTGAGCTGGGCCGAAGTTATGGTACTGCCCACAGGCCCCAGCCAAGAGCACAGCTCCGTTATCTTGTGTGCATTATTCGGAGTATTAAGGTAGATACTACAGGCCCAGCTGAGATCAGGGCCCTATTACAGCATGTGTGTTTCTATTAATGCCACGGTAGCACATCAGGTGTGTGCGTTGTTGGTACTATTACAGTAGCACCTACAGACCCCAACTGAGTTAGTTCCCCATTATGTCATGCACCTTATTGCTAGGATTACGGTAGTGCCTGGAGGCCCCAACTGAGCTTGGAACACTGTGATCCTGTCAGCCCAACTAGCTCGGTATCCCCTGACTCTCCCTGCTACCCCCAATCACAGCAGGGGCCCACCCAGCCTGGTAACCCCCCACCCTCCCTGCTACCCACAGTCAGACCCAGGACCCACCCAGCCCAGTATCCCCCCACCCTCCCTGCTACCCACGGTCAGACCCAGGACCCACCCAGCCTGGTATCCCCCCACCCTCCCTGCTACCCACGGTCAGACCCAGGACCCGCCCAGCCCGGTATCCCCCCATCCTCCCTGCTACCCACGGTCAGACCCAGGACCCACCCAGCCTGGTATCCCCCCACCCTCCCTGCTACCCACGGTCAGACCCAGGACCCACCCAGCCTGGTATCGCCCGACCCTCCCTGCTACCCACGGTCAGACCCAGGACCCGCCCAGCCCGGTATCCCCCCACCCTCCCTGCTACCCACGGTCAGACCCAGGACCCACCCAGCCCGGTATCCCCCCCACCCTCCCTGGTACCCATGGTCAGACCCAGGACCCACCCAGCCTGGTATCCCCCCACTCTCCCTGCTACCCACAGTCAGACCCAGGACCCACCCAGCCCAGTATCCCCCCACCCTCCCTGCTACCCATGGTCAGACCCAGGACCCACCCAGCCTGGTATCCCCCCACCCTCCCTGCTACCCACAGTCAGACCCAGGACCCACCCAGCCCGGTATCCCCCCACCCTCCCTGCTACCCACGGTCAGACCCAGGACCCACCCAGCCTGGTATCCCCCCACCCTCCCTGCTACCCACGGTCAGACCCAGGACCCGCCCAGCCCGGTATCCCCCCATCCTCCCTGCTACCCACTGTCAGACCCAGGACCCGCCCAGCCCGGTATCCCCCCATCCTTCCTGCTACTCACGGTCAGACCCAGGACCCACCCAGCCTGGTATCCCCCCCACCCTCCCTGCTACCAACTGTCAGACCCAGGACCTATCCAGCCCGGTATCCCCCCACCCTCCCTGCTACCCACTGTCAGACCCAGGACCCACCCAGCCCGGTATCCCCCCACCCTCCCTGCTACCCACGGTCAGACCCAGGACCCACCCAGCCTGGTATCCCCCCACCCTCCCTGCTACCCACGGTCAGACCCAGGACCCACCCAGCCTGGTATCCCCCCCATCCTCCCTGCTACCCACGGTCAGACCCAGGACCCACCCAGCCTGGTATCCCCCCCACCAGTCAGACCCAGGACTCACCCAGCCTGGTATCCCCCCCACCAGTCAGACCCAGGACCCACCCAGCCCGGTATCCCCCCACCCTCCCTGCTACCCACGGTCAGACCCAGGACCCACCCAGCCTGGTATCCCCCCATCCTCCCTGCTACCCACGGTCAGACCCAGGACCCACCCAGCCTGGTATCCCCCCACCCTCCCTGCTACCCACGGTCAGACCCAGGACCCACCCAGCCTGGTATCCCCCCATCCTCCCTGCTACCCACGGTCAGACCCAGGACCCACCCAGCCTGGTATCCCCCCCACCCTCCCTGCTACCCACGGTCAGACCCAGGACTCAACCAGCCTGGTATCCCCCCCACCAGTCAGACCCAGGACTCACCCAGCCTGGTATCCCCCCCACCAGTCAGACCCAGGACCCACCCAGCCCGGTATCCCCCCCACCCTCCCTGCTACCCACGGTCAGACCCAGGACCCACCCATCCCGGTATCCCTCCCACCCTCCCTGCTACCCACGGTCAGACCCAGGACCCACCCAGCCCGGTATTCCCCCACCCTCCCTGCTACCCACGGTCAGACCCAGGACCCACCCAGCCCGGTATCCCCCCACCCTCCCTGCTACCCACGGTCAGACCCAGGACCCACCCAGCCCGGTATCCCCCCATCCTCCCTGCTACCCACGGTCAGACCCAGGACCCACCCAGCCTGGTATCCCCCCCACCCTCCCTGCTACCCACGGTCAGACCCAAAACCCACCCAGCCTGGTATCCCCCCATCCTCCCTGCTACCCACGGTCAGACCCAGGACCCACCCAGCCTGGTATCCCCCCATCCTCCCTGCTAGTCACGGTCAGACCCAGGACCCACCCAGCCTGGTATCCCCCCATCCTCCTTGCTACCCACTGTCAGACCCAGGACCCACCCAGCCTGGTATCCCCCCACCCTCCCTGCTACCCACGGTCAGACCCAGGACCCACCCAGCCCGGTATCCCCCCACCCTCCCTGCTACCCACGGTCAGACCCAGGACCCACCCAGCCTGGTATCCCCCCACCCTCCCTGCTACCGACGGTCAGACCCAGGACCCCCCCAGCCCGGTATCCCCCCACCCTCCCTGCTACTCATGGTCAGACCCAGGACCCACCCAGCCTGGTATCCCCCCACCCTCCCTGCTACCCACGGTCAGACCCAGGACCCACCCAGCCTGGTATCCCCCCACCCTCCCTGCTTCCCACGGTCAGACCCAGGACCCACCCAGCCTGGTATCCCCCCACCCTCCCTGCTACCCACGGTCAGACCCAGGACCCACCCAGCCTGGTATCCCCCCACCCTCCCTGCTACCCACGGTCAGACCCAGGACCCCCCCAGCCCGGTATCCCCCCACCCTCCCTGCTACTCATGGTCAGACCCAGGACCCACCCAGCCTGGTATCCCCCCACCGTCCCTGCTACTCACGGTCAGACCCAGGACCCACCCAGCCTGGTATCCCCCCATCCTCCCTGCTATCCACTGTCAGACCCAGGACCCACCCAGCCTGGTATCCCCCCACCCTCCCTGCTTCCCACGGTCAGACCCAGGATCCACCCAGCCCGGTATCCCCCCACTCTCCCTGCTACTCACGGTCAGACCCAGGACCCACCCAGCCCGGTATCCCCCCCACCCTCCCTGCTACCCACTGTCAGACCCAGGACCTACCCAGCCTGGTATCCCCCCACCCTCCCTGCTACCCACTGTCAGACCCAGGACCCACTCAGCCTGGTATCCCCCGACCCTCCCTGCTACCCACAGTCAGACCCAGGACCCACCCAGCCTGGTATCCCCCCACCCTCCCTGCTTCCCACAGTCAGACCCAGGACCCACCCAGCCCGGTATCCCCCCACTCTCCCTGCTACTCACGGTCAGACCCAGGACCCACCCAGCCCGGTATCCCCCCCACCCTCCCTGCTACCCACTGTCAGACCCAGGACCTACCCAGCCTGGTATCCCCCCACCCTCCCTGCTACCCACTGTCAGACCCAGGACCCACTCAGCCTGGTATCCCCCGACCCTCCCTGCTACCCACAGTCAGACCCAGGACTCACCCAGCCTGGTATCCCCCCCACCAGTCAGACCCAGGACTCACCCAGCCTGGTATCCCCCCCACCAGTCAGACCCAGGACCCACCCAGCCCGGTATCCCCCCCACCCTCCCTGCTACCCACGGTCAGACCCAGGACCCACCCAGCCCGGTATTCCCCCACCCTCCCTGCTACCCACGGTCAGACCCAGGACCCACCCAGCCCGGTATCCCCCCACCCTCCCTGCTACCCACGGTCAGACCCAGGACCCACCCAGCCCGGTATCCCCTCATCCTCCCTGCTACCCACGGTCAGACCCAGGACCCACCCAGCCTGGTATCCCCCCCACCCTCCCTGCTACCCACGGTCAGACCCAAAACCCACCCAGCCTGGTATCCCCCCATCCTCCCTGCTACCCACGGTCAGACCCAGGACCCACCCAGCCTGGTATCCCCCCATCCTCCCTGCTAGTCACGGTCAGACCCAGGACCCACCCAGCCTGGTATCCCCCCATCCTCCCTGCTACCCACTGTCAGACCCAGGACCCACCCAGCCTGGTATCCCCCCACCCTCCCTGCTTCCCACGGTCAGACCCAGGACCCACCCAGCCCGGTATCCCCCCACCCTCCCTGCTACCCACGGTCAGACCCAGGACCCACCCAGCCTGGTATCCCCCCACCCTCCCTGCTACCCACGGTCAGACCCAGGACCCACCCAGCCCGGTATCCCCCCACCCTCCCTGCTACCCACGGTCAGACCCAGGACCCACCCAGCCTGGTATCCCCCCACCCTCCCTGCTACCCACGGTCAGACCCAGGACCCACCCAGCCTGGTATCCCCCCACCCTCCCTGCTACCGACGGTCAGACCCAGGACCCCCCCCAGCCCGGTATCCCCCCACCCTCCCTGCTACTCATGGTCAGACCCAGGACCCACCCAGCCTGGTATCCCCCCCACCCTCCCTGCTACCCACGGTCAGACCCAGGACCCACCCAGCCTGGTATCCCCCCACCCTCCCTGCTTCCCACGGTCAGACCCAGGACCCACCCAGCCCGGTATCCCCCCACCCTCCCTGCTACCCACGGTCAGACCCAGGACCCACCCAGCCTGGTATCCCCCCCCCCTCCCTGCTACCCACGGTCAGACCCAGGACCCACCCAGCCTGGTATCCCCCCACCCTCCCTGCTACCGACGGTCAGACCCAGGACCCACCCAGCCTGGTATCCCCCGACCCTCCCTGCTACCCACAGTCAGACCCAGGACCCACCCAGCCCGGTATCCCCCCACCCTCCCTGCTACTCATGGTCAGACCCAGGACTCACCCAGCCCGGTATCCCCCCACCCTCCCTGCTACCCAGGATCAGACCCAGGGCCCATCCATTTAGTAAGGTCTGTCACTCTGTAGCTGGGATCCTCGTGGCTGGTGGGTGGGGCCCTGTGACCGGACTGTGGGAGTCAGATCTGCCAGCCTGGCAGCCCCCTGTGTGGTTCCAGACCCAGCACTCTGCCCGTGCCAGGCTCGCGGAGGGAGGAATGCAGCAATGCAGGTTCTCCCAGGCACATCCAGGCCAGACCACACCCTCCACGCGGCTTAAACTAGACGTTGTTGCCATCACTGTGCCCAGGTGGGAAAGAAAAGTGTGAAGACCCAAGACTCCTTCTGGCTCCTGCAGTAGCTGAGGACAGCATCCAGGAGTCCCGACTCCCAGCCTACCTGCTTTAACCCACTAGACTCCACTCCCCCCTCCCACAGCTGGGATAGAACCCAGGAGTCCTGGCTCCCAGCTCCCCTGATCCAATCACAAGACCCCATTCTCCTGTCAAAGCAAGTGTCATGAGTTTTGGTTTGTGGTTGTAGGGTTGCCTGCAGAGGTCTGTGCACGCCCAGAGATTTCCCATCTGGCCACTATTGGGTGTCCCACGTCTGCAACGAGTTTGGCGGGTCTCAGCTGTGTTCCTCATGACACCGGTGCTCTCCTGAAACTGGCACTAGCTTCTCTCCTCATCCTCAGTCTCCATGGCGAGAGCGGGGGCTGAAATGACCTCAGAATCAGACACTCTCTTGCCAGTTCAGGCGAACTATCCCAGTCCCTGTCCTGGGCCGAGGGGGCATGGCATGATGGGGCATGCCCTGATCACGCCGTGCCTCGGGATGCTGCAGAGAGGCGGGGGAAGGGGCACCTGAGGCAGGTGAACAAGTTGGTGCATAGCAACCACAAGTGCCTAATTGGAGACAATCTTGAAAAGTTGCAACATCATAAATCGCTTTTGCGTTGTGCTTGCTGCTGTGAGCAGGCAGGGAGCCTGGACTCCTGAGTTCTGTGCCTGGCTTTGGAAGGGGTGTGAGTCTAGGGGTTAGAGCAGGAGGCGCTGGGAGTCAGGACTCCTGGGTTCTATACCCGGCTCTGGGAGGGGAGTAGGGTCTGATGACTGGTGGGAGGGTGATTTATACAGCCCTGCCCGCAGGCCCAGTGTTGGATGTACATCTGCAGACCCCCTCCCTGGGCCATGCAGGAACAGCACCAGACTAGCGTGTCTGGGGAGGCTCTGGCCAGGCTGCTACTCGCCAGTTAATTTCTTTGCCTGCTCCGTGCAGTCGCTAGGAGTTGGTGGCAGGCTTATGAGCCAGTGCCGGAATCCTGAACTCAGCAAGTCTCTTGCGCCTTCAATCCAGTCCCCGGCTGGGCCATCTAGGTGCCTCCCCCGTTGCCCAACGTCTTGCAAAATGCCTTTGCTCTGTGGAAGGAATAATCGGGCTTCAAAACGCCTGCCAGAAGCCAATTAGCAGGGCCCATGTAATGCCTCTTCCCTGGGGATTATCCTGCTTTGTTTATATCATCGTATATAGTCCATTGAGGCCATGGCTAGGAAAGTTATGGGGTCTAGTGAACAGGGCACTGGAGAGGGAGTCAGGACTCCTGGGTTCTAGTCCTGGCTCTGAGAGGGGAGTGTTAGTGGGTTACAGCAGTGGGGATGGGTGTCAGGCCTCCCGGGGTACATCTGTACAGCAATCTGAAGCCCGTGGCAGGGAGTCTCAAAGCTCAGGTCTGCACACTCAGACCTGTGCCGTGGCGCTAAAACCTAGCCGTGCTGGTGCTGTGAAGCGATGGAGGTGGGCAGGCTGAGATGTGCTGCTGCAGGTTGCTGCTAGGGTGACCAGACAGCAAGTGTGAAAAATTGGGATGGGGGGAATAGGCACCGATATAAGACAAACCCCCAAACAGTGGGACTGTCCCTATAAAATCAGGACAGCTGGTCACCCTAGTTGCTGCTGGCTGTAGGCAAACCCCTAGAGTCTGGTCCCAGCTCTGCCACTGACGGGCTGTGTGACTTTGGGCAAGTCCCTTCCCCTCTCAGGGCCTTTGTTTCTACTGCCACCCATGTCTGTCTTGGCTGTAAGAGCTTTGGGGCAGGGACTGTCCCGCAATGTTGTGTCTGTGCAGCACCTGGCGCAATGGGGTCCCCATTGTGCTGGATGCTGTACAGACCCTGACCGAGATCAGGGCCCCATTGTGCCGGGCGCTGCACAGACCCTGACCGAGATCAAGGGCCTGCGTCATGCCAGGTGCTGCACAGGTTGTAACTGAGATTGGGCCCCCATTGTGATGAAGGCTGTACAGACTCTGACCCCCCATTGTTCTGGGTGCTGCTGCACAGACCCTGACTGAGATCAGGGCCCCCACTGTGGCAGGCGCTGCACAGACACGAGAGCAAGTTCCTGCCCAAAGAGCTCACAGTCTAACTAGACAAAGGAAGGCTTGTTTGCCCCATTTTACAGATTCAGCAGCTGAGTCCCAGAGAGGCAAATCTCCAACTGATGGAGATGGACACAGCTCCACTGGTCAGTGAAGTCACAATCATTTACACCAGCTGAGGATCAGTGCAGAGTGATTCATTGACATGCCAAGGCACTTGGGGAGTCAGTGCTGGAGCTGGAATTAGCCTCAGCCTAGTGCCTTAACCACAATGCCTGCTTTCTTCTTTCAAATTGTTGATACACCCAAAAGGCCTGACTTGCAGACATCTCCCCCAACCCCCACGCTCTAACCCACTAGACCCCACTCCCCTCCCAGAGTCAGGGATAGAACCCTGGAGTCCTGACTCCCATTCCTATTCCTGGGTTCAAGCCACTAGCCCACCCCTCTGTCTCCAGGCAGCTCCCCTCATTTGCAAAGCCCCTGGGTAGCGCTGGGGCAGCAGTTGCCGCCAAACTGAGGTCTCTCTCTGTGTCTCCCTGTCCAGCCACCCCGTTCATCACCAAGGTGAAGGAGATGTGCCTGCGCCGGGAGGATTTTGAGATTCTGAAGGTCATTGGGCGAGGGGCCTTTGGCGAGGTGAGCGCTGCCAGCCATCCCTACTTGGACTCACAAGGGGCTAGTGGTCCTCAGTTTTGGCCATAGTCACAGGTGCAGTGCCGGGCACAGTACCACCTGCTGCCACTGCTGTATCCTGCTAGATGCAGTATCACCTTTTGTCATTGGGTGGGGCTGACCTATTGGAGACCTGTAGGGTGCAATACCATCTGCTGTCGGCTCTTGCTGGGTGCAGTACTGCCTACTGTCACTGGGAGGCTGGGGAGGTCCTGGGGCAGGTGGGCTGCAAGTAGCAGACAGAAGACCACGGAGTGGGGCTGTAGCAGGTTATTCCCACAGGGAGAGAGGGTAGGGCTCCATGCAGCCATGGTCCCTCCCTGCTGCCCCTGCAGCTATTTTGGGGCCAATTCAGACTGGCTCCTGCAGGTCCCCTCTTTGATCCCACTCTCTGGCCACCAGGTGGCAGTGGTGAAGCTGCGGAACAGCGAGAAGGTTTATGCCATGAAGATACTGCACAAGTGGGAGATGCTGAAGAGAGCGGAGGTACCTAACCCTAACCGTGCCCCCAGACTCCCCCTGCACACTCACCACCCATGCTCCCCTCCCTCCCATCCCACAGATTCCCTGCCTAGTTGCAGTGAACAATAGCAGGTATTCCATTTTCAGGCTGGATGGGCCCATGGGTCTGATCTGGAATGATAGGGGATTGGGGAGGGATACCGGTCTGGATGGGCCCATGGGTCTTTCCAGAACAGAAGTGGGTGGGGGGAGACTGCGCTGGATGGGCCCTTTGCCCCAGTGCTGCAGCACTTTCTGCAGTGGCCTTGCTATGACAGAGCCCTGCAACCTCCCTGCCCTGGGGTGCATCCCCTGAGGCTTCACCATCTCCCTGCAATCCCCTTGCAGACAGCCTGCTTCCGGGAGGAGAGGGACGTACTGGTGAAAGGGGACAGCCAGTGGATCACTGCCCTGCACTACGCCTTCCAGGATGAGCAGTACCTGGTAAGACTCTCCTCTGGGAGGGGCTCTGAATTGCAAGGGGACCCTCGGTCCCTCAAGCACCATCTCCTTGCTCCCATGGACCAGGAGACCATTCCCTGGAGGAAGTGGCTGCACAAGCCTGGGTTAAATCCTGCTCTGGCTGCATCCAGAGGAAAATTTTAGGCGGTATGCATCTGGTTGCCAGAAGGTGGCGCTGTGGGAGCTGGGCATTTCCAACAGGGGGTGTGTGGGGCAGGCTGGGCATTGTCAGCAGATGGCGCTGCGTGGGTGGCTGGCATTGCTGGAGGAGCTGCAGGTGCTGGGTATTCCCAGCAGACGGTGCAGTAGGGCTGCATTGTTTGCAGCTGTCCTGAGTTATTTTGCAGGTCCTGCAAGGCTCATTACAGGTAACTGGCACAGCCTCCAGGGAGGGGATCCCCCCCCCACACATCTCCCCAACTAACGCTGCCCCCTGTCTGCAGTATCTAGTGATGGATTACTACGTGGGTGGGGACCTGCTGACCTTGCTGAGCAAGTTCGAGGACCGGCTGCCCGAGGACATGGCCTGCTTCTACTTGGCTGAGATGGTCCTGGCCATTCACTCCATCCACCAGCTGCAATACGTGCACAGGTACGGCCTGGCTCCCAGACCCCCTGCTCTAACCCGTCGGACCCCACTCCCCTCCTAGGGCTGGGATAGAACCCAGGAGTCCTGGCTCCCAGCCCCCTGCTGTAATCATATAGCCCTGTTTACTTTATCAGTAGCTGGTCCCTCTCTGCCTTCTCCCCTCTCTCCCCACAGGGACATCAAGCCAGATAATGTCCTGATCGACATGAATGGACACATCCGCTTGGCCGACTTTGGCTCCTGTCTTCGACTGCAACCAGATGGGACGGTGAGAGGCACAAGCTGTCGCAGGCACTGAGTGTGTGATGCCTGCAGAGCAGGAACCTCCACAGACCCAGGCCTGGGTCAGCCCCTACAGCCTATTTCCCCCTTGTGGAGTGGATCAGCCCCTACTGCCTATTGTTCAGGACTCCAATCAGTCTAGGGTTACAGTTCCTGGGCAATGGGGCTCCTGGCCCTTCCCTTGTGGAACTGGGGGTGGATTGACCAGTTCCTGTATGCTCTGGGATGGGGATCCCATGGGATGCGGGCTGCCATGGCCGCACATGGAGATAGACACCCTGTCTCCCCTCCTGGCCAGGTGGAGTCTGCAGTGGCAGTGGGGACCCCTGACTACATCTCCCCTGAGATCCTGCAGGCCATGGAGGACGGGAAGGGGAAGTACGGCCCCGAGTGCGACTGGTGGTCCCTGGGCGTCTGCATGTACGAGCTGCTCTTCGGGGAGACACCCTTCTATGCTGAGTCCCTGGTGGAGACCTATGGCAAGATCATGGACCATGAGGTGAGCCTGGCAGGGCAGGATGCCCCAGCAAGGCCTCCCTGAGCTTGCCGAGGGGGCCTTGAAACAGGGGGTGTATGATGCAGGCTTTGCTGCAAAGGGGTGGATGCTTGGGAGAGTATGAGAGGAGGTGGGGTGGTGAGGGATGTTGGAGAATCCGTGTGTAGATGGGGAGGGATGGATGAGGAGTGGGGATGAATAGATGGGTAGATTAATATGGGTTGATATCTGGATGGATGGATGGATGGATGGATGGATGGATGGATGGATGGATGGATGAAAGAATATGGTTGGATGGATGGGTAGGTGAAGATGGATAGATGAATATGGGTAGGTGGATGGATGAATAGATTACTATGGTAAGGTGGATGGATGGGGCATGGTGATGGATAGATGATTATGGGGAGATAGGTAGATAGGTGGATGGATGAAGATGGATAGATGAAATGGGTGGATGTGATTGGGGATGGATAGATGAATATGGGTGGATAGGTAGGTAGGTAGGTGGATGGATGGGGAATTGGGATGGACAGATAAGTAGATGAATATGGGCAGATAGGTGGATGGATGGGGATGGAGTTGGGAATGGCTGAGTGGATGGATAGATAGATGAACATGGCTGGCTGGGTGAATGGATGCGTGTGTGGATGGGGATGGGTAGGTGGGAAGGGACGGCTGGAAGAAGGGAGGAATGGATGGGTAGATGCGGGTGGGTGAGTAGATGGAGTGGAGGGAAGGAGAGGGATGTTTGCTTGAATGGAATGGAGGAAGGATGGGTACATGGAGATGAAAGGGGGTGTATGGTGATAACTGGGTGGGTAGAGGGGGATAAATATGAATACATCTGCATGTATTTGAATAAATTGTGCATACAGGAGACTGATTTGTGTGGCCATTTCAATCAATTGTGTGTGTATTCATGTTAATTTGCATACACTGGGATTATTTGACATGTGTGTTGATAGCTCTGTCCAGAGGTGCAGATAACGTGATGGGCAAAGGGACAAAGCTAGGAAGCCAGCAAGGAACTCCAGCCTGACTCTCCCCATCAATCCCTCTGCACTGAGCCCCTTTGGCTTGTACCCCCCTACAGGACCACCTGCAGTTCCCCACGGACATCACGGACGTGTCGGAGCCAGCCAAGGACCTGATCCGGGGGCTGCTGTGCCACCAGGAGCTGCGACTGGGCCAGAACGGCATTGAGGACTTCAAGCGGCACCCCTTCTTTGAGGGCATTGACTGGGACAACATCCGAGCCAGCACGCCCCCCTACGTGCCCGAGGTCAACAGCCCCGCAGACACCTCCAACTTCGACGTGGATGATGACACGCTCAAGGAGTTGGTGAGTGCGGCGCTAGGGGGCGCTGTGCTGCAGGGAGGGGGCGGTGGTCTCGGTAGGGGGTGCTTTGCTCTTGCAATCGGTGCTGGCCTCAGTGCTATACTATGGGGTGCTGTGCTGCTGGCAGGGCCTACTTTCCTCTAAGGCTGTAGACCTGAGGTCCTGGCCACACAGGGTCATTGAGGTTCCTCAGACGCTGTGTAAACAGCCCCCGCGTGTTCCGCCCCAGGAGTAGGGGTGTATCCGCGCTGGCTGCCGTGATCTCTTTGTGATGTGTGTTGTCCCTCTCTGATCTCCCAGGAGACGCTGCCCCCAGTTTCTCACAGTGCGTTCACGGGCCACCATCTCCCCTTTGTGGGGTTCACCTTCACCTCTGGCTGGTAAGTACGAGCCCCTGGCAGGGACACCCAGTCTCTCTCCACAGCTGTTCCCCTGGGCGCCAGAGCGGCCAGTGTTGTTATCACTTCAATGCGCATCCATGATCTCCCCGCCCTGGCTTAGACCCATGGGCCCATCTCACCTGTCTCTGACACCCTGGATCAAACCAATGGGCCCATCCAGCCCCACTTGCCCCTTCCGGGCCGCCCCAAGTCAGATCCATGGGCCCCCTTTCCTGCCGCCCCAGATCAAACCCATAGGTCCATCCAGCCCAGCATGCTCCCCTCCCTGCCACCACAGGTCAGACCCATGGGACCCCCTCCCTGCTGCACTGAGCCCATCCAGCCTGGTATCCCCTTATGGGCCACGTGTGAACTCGGTGCCCTTTGGCCAGGATTGAACTCATCACCTCGAGATCTAGAGACATGAGACCCTAGGGGTCAGGCTGAAGGACCACCCAGTCTGGGGATGCCGAGGCTTCTGCCACTTGTTGCAGCCACCAGGGGGCGACAAAGAGTCACATCCTGGGCTAAGCTGACCATGCGGGATGCTCACGCATGCTCCCCCCCGCCGTGTCCTGCAGCCCCATCTCCGAGCAGAAGCCCCCATCCCCTTCCACATCCCCTGCTGTGGCCCATCTGGAGAAGAAGATCCGGAACCTGGAGCGGGAGAAGATGGAGCTGGCCCAGAAACTTCAAGGTGAGGCAGGTGGTGCTTGGAGGGTTAAATCCCAAAGATCTGCCCTGTCTAGCAGCTTAGATGCTCCCCTCTTGCACCCTTATCCCTGTAGTCTCTGTACACCCGGTCATGGATGTATCTGCATCATCATCATCTGGCAGAGGAAGTGACAGTGAGTCTGGGAACAGAACCAGGGTGGAGCCCTGCCCGCCAACCTCCTGCCCTAACCCACTAGACCCCTGACCCTCCCAGAGCTAGGGATAGACCCCTGGAGTCCTGACTCCCAGCCCTCTGCTCTAACCACTACACCCCTCTCCCATCTCAGAGCTGGGGAGAGAACCTAGCAGCTGTTTACGAGGGATGCCCCAGGAGAGAGCTTGGGGCCATCCCTCTCCTTCCTGCTCAGTCCCTTTTGCCCAGTTTTGGGGGCTGATCCATTTTGGTTCCATCTAAAATTTCCCCATGTAGACACGCTGCCCAGATTCCCCCCCTCCGCCCCCGCTCCTGAATTTCCAAAGCCCCAGCCAAGGACTCAGAAATTGGGAGCTTGAAGAGAGAAATAGAGATGTGTAGAAAGTTGATAGGCAGGTACTGATGCCTGAGGGATAGGGAGTGTGGATCAGCTAGGCCATTGATCTGATCTGGGATCTGATCTGGGGTAGGGGGTGGTGGGAGAGGAGACCGGACTGGTTGGGCCCTTGGGTATGATCAGAGGTAAGTAAATTCCCTGGTCTCTCTCTCTCATGCTCAGAGAGCCAGTTGGAAGCCAAAGACACGATAAAGCAGCGGCTGGAGGGGGAGGCGTCTGGGCAGGTGAAAATCCTGGAGAAGCAACTGAAATCGCTCAGACAGGAGAGGGACGAGGCGCATAAGGTGAGACACTCCCCAGAGTCCTACTACTGCCCCTTCCACCTGTACAGAATAACTGGGATCCCTGGCCCGGCACTGAGATGCAGCCACCTCTGGGATGGAGCACAGCAGCTGGTTTAACGGTGATTGTACCTCCACAGGAACTGTCGGAGGCCCAGGAGCAGCTGAAGGCCCAGGGCCAGGAGCTGCAGGAGCTCCTGGCCAGGCAGAAGCAAACGGCAGAGGAACTGCGTTGTGCTGAGGCCAAGTGCGGGGACCTGCAGGCCCAGCTACTCCGGCATGTGCGCCAGCTGCGGGAACGGCAGGAGGAGACCGAGGCAGCTGCCCGGCGTGTGGACAGCCTGCGCAAGGAGCTGGCACGGGTGGAGAGTGGGCGCAAGGAGGTAACCGGGCAGCGCCTGCCCCTTCCTGGCTGCACCAAGCATGGGACACCTCCTAGTGAGGACCTTGCACGCATGCATCACCAAGCCATGTCCCTCCCTGTGGTGTGCATGAGATTCCCCCTGGTGGTTGCCCTGCAGCTTTGCATTATGCAGCACCAGCCTCAGCTTCCCTGTGCTACAAGTGGGACTTCACCTGGTGGCTCCTTGCACCCAGGCATCATACAGCACCAACTGCACCCCCCCCACACACCCTCTGCTGGCAGCCTGTCATCTGTGCATGATGCTGAGCCACATGCCTCTAGTGCTGAATGCACAGTGCCCCCTGCTGGCCAGCACTGATTGCGTTCCCCAGCTGGCAGCTAGGGGACCAGGCAGGGGTTAAATCCCAGTTATCTGGCAATCAGTGACAGTTAAGCATAGTTAAACTGGGTGCCTTTAAGAACAGGCCGGGGGGGGGGGTAAGCTGCAAGGCAGAGCTGTGCTGGGGTAGGAGGATACTGGGGCTGCTCTGTGCCTGGTTAGGGGTGCACCTGAAAAATAAAAATAATCCCTCCCATCAGAAGGACTTCGCTGCTGAGTGTCCCCCAGTAATCGTGGTCCTTCTGTGCTGTCTTTGAGGCTCTCTGTGTGGTGTGGAGGATGGGGGAGCAGAATCCAGCCCCCTTGTGAGTTGCCTTAGGTCAGGAGGGGCTGGCACCCCTGGGGGTGACCCCAAACAGAGAGGGGGTGTGATAGGGTTAGAATAGGGTCCGTGCTGCCTTTGAGCCTGACTCCTGTGTGCATGCCTGGGGTGGGGGCACCAGCAGGGAGTGTTTGGCCTCCCCTCCTTGTCCTGGGTTGAGCCCCTTCTACAGGGACTCAGTCTCTAGGCCTGTCCTCCCCCGTCTCTCACCTCAAGCTAGGTAGTTAGTTCAGGGTCTGCTGGGCCCTGCAAACCCACATCACTGGGGGCTGGCAGTGCGGGGGATGACCTGGGAGTGGGCTAGGATCCATACCCCAACCCTCAGCCAGGCCTTTCACACTCTGGGGCCGGGTCAGAGCCAGGGGGCCCCAGAGGGGAATGGTCCCATGTCTTCTTTCCCAACCTCCTGAACCAGCCATTCCTCCTCCCCTGGGTCTGACTCCCAGGGAAGGGCCCAGGTCCCCCGATGCCCTTGTCTCAGGCCCACTGTTCTCCCAACCCTGGGGCTGTGGGGGTGCTCGAGGCTGACGGCCCTCCCACCCACACAGCTGGAGTCTCGGATCAAAGGTCTCTCCAGCGAAGTGTCCAAGCAGCAGAAGCTGAAGGAGAGAAGTGAGCTGCAGGCGAGGAAGATGAGGCAGGAGCTGGAGGGGCTGAAGGTGAGGGGGAAGGGGGCTGGGTACGTGGGAAGTAATGCACCAGTACCCCTGGCACAGGTAGGCAGTCAGAGAGTGCAGCCTCCAGAGCATTCCCCTCCCCTGCCCAGCAGGGGCCTGGGGGCAGGGGGCAGTGAGCGCATGCAGGCCCCTTGACTGGTCAGTGGGGACCCCTGCAGGGGCAATTGGTGAGCACATGAGAGCCCCTTGCTCAGTCAGTGGGAGTCCCTGTGGGGGCGGTTGGCGGGTGCATGACAGCCCCTTACCCAGTCAGTGGGGCCCCTGGGGGGGCAGTTGGTGGGTGCATGAGGGCTCCTTGCCTGGTCAGTGGGATCACTGGGGGGGCCGTTGGTGGGTGCATGAGGGCCCTTTGCCCGATCAATGAGGGTCCCTGCGGGGAGCATTAGGGTCCCTTGCAGGATTAGGCATCAGCACTCCTCTTTGACCAGTTACTGATACCGCATAATGACAGGTTTCAGAGTAGCAGCCGTGTTAGTCTGTATCCGCAAAAAGAAAAGGAGGACTTGTGGCACCTTAGAGACTAACAAATTTATTTGAGCATAAGCTTTCATGAGCTACAGCTCACTATGCAAGCCGATGAAGTGAGCTGTAGCTCACAACATCGTATGCTCAAATAAATTTGTTAGTCTCTAAGGTGATACTGCATAAGCGTCCCCCATGGTAATGGGCAAGTGGGTGCCTGTGGCTGAACTCTCCTTCCCCCTGCAGGCGAAGCATGGCACGGCCTCTCTGGACCCTGTCAGCCCCAACCACACCAAGGACCCCACGCTCCCGCGAGGGGACCTGCAGCCCAAGGGGGAGTGGAGGAGCCTGCATGAGCCACTGCAGCAGAGGGAGAGCCAGCAGTGGGCTCTGCAGGGTGAGCTTGCCCCGCTGCAGGGAAAACTGGAGAAAGCCAGGAAGGAGAGGTGAGTGGGGAGGGGTGATCTGAACCCAGAGCCCTCTCCTGCGCTCAGCATCTCCACTGGTCAGGGGCAGGGAGGGGAATTATTTTTTTTCTGGGGGAAGAAAGGGAGACGGAAGGTGGATTTTTCTTGTGAGAAAATTTCTCTTTTTTTATTTGGAGACATTTTTCCCGCAAAATTTTTTTTAGAGTTTTTCTTCATTTTCCTATTTCCTTTTTCCTCCCTCTTCTCTTGCTCTCTTTCATTTCATATCTCCACTTCTGCCACAGACCTGGACACCCTGTTTTTTCCAATAATGATTTATTTTTGCTCCCTAGGAATTTTTTCCCTTTTCCCTCCTCTGTCACATTTCAGAAATTTGGGACTTTTCCGATAGTGAGAGTGAGGGGGAAGAACTATTTATTCAATTCCATTCAATGGTTAAAAGGAAGGGAAAGAATAAAATTGTTAACTTGAACAAAAATTCCAAAAAAAAAATCCACATTTTTAAATTCTGATAAATGGCCATTTTTAACAGGGGAGGAGTTGGGAAAGAAATATCCTTCAGACACAGTTGCTGTTGTGTGGCCAAGTGGTTACAACCCCAGACTGGGTTATGTTCTCGGTTCTGCCACTGGCATGTTGGGTGACCTGAAGCAAGTCAATGCCTCTCTCTGTGCCTCAGTTTCCCCATCTGTAAAATGGTGATAATGCCATGGCCCAGATTTTTAAAGCAGTGGCTCTCAACCTTTCCAGATTCCTGTACCCCTTTCAGGAGTCTGATTTGTCTCGCATACCCCCAAATTTCACCTCATCTAAAAGCTACTTGCTTACAAAACCAGATATAAAAATACAGACATGTCCCAGCACACTGTTACTGAGAAATTGCTCACTCTCTCATTTGTACCATATAATTATAAAATAAATCCAGTGGAATATAAACATTGTACTTACATTTCAGTGGATAGTATATAGAGCAGTACAAACAAGTCATTCTCTGTATGAACTTTTAGTTTGTACTGACTTCTCTAGTGCTTTTTGTGGAGCCTGCTGTAAAACTAGGCAACTATCTCGATGAGTTGATGTACCCCCTGGAAGACCTTGGCATACCGCGGGTTGAGAAGCACTGTTGTAAAGCACCTTGAGAACTACAGGTGGAAAGTGTTGCATAAAAGCTAGGGATTAATATTATTATTCCTGTTGTGGCTCTAATGTTCTTTTCCAACCCCCGGGCTCTAGTTTAAGGGAACACGAGGAGTTGACAGACCAGAACGAACGGGAAAGGACTTGGCTGCAGGAAGAGAACAGTAAATTCGCCCAGGAACAGGAGAGGGTAAGAGGAATATGTATCTCTCCATTTCTCCAAGGTGGGCTTGATTTGGATCTTCCAGAGTTCAGGGGGCTCAGCCTCTTGCAATCTGGTTGCTGCTGGGTTGCATGGCTGATATGCTGCAGGCTGTACTACGAGCTGCTGTCACTGGGTAGCTGCAGGGGCTGCATCACTGAAAGGTGCAGTACCGCATGCTGCCACAGGGGGCATCTCCTGATGGGAAAGTGCTGTGGTTGCCTGGCTCCAACTAAAGGGGTTGCACGTGGGCTGCAGGTAGCAGAGGGAGGGGTCCTGGAGCAGGGAATGCAGGCTGCAGTGGGGTTATTGGATCTTAGCCCCAGAGGCAGAGGACAGGGTCGCTGGAGCCCCTGCAGCATGCGGGAGGAGGCACATAGCCCTATCCTTAGCTGGTACCTGAGAGCCAGTCAGTCTCATCTCATTGCAACCCCGCAAGCTCTGCCCTGCGCTCGGAGCTGTACACGAGCAGCTGTTTACAGTTGTCCCCCACAACTTGAATTGGCCCTGAAAAGCCCAGGAACGATTCTGCATGGAGCACCCTCTACTGGCAATTTAAATAGCTGCTGTATGTATACAGAGCTTTCCCACGTACAGCACACTCTCGAGATGCTCCTTAGCTGGCTGTATACAGATCTCACCCATGTGTTACAGCCGACCACCAGCTCTGCTGTAGTTAAGATTGAGACGCTCTTTTTGATTAAAGGACAACTCTATCAGGTGCTGTAAAATTCACATGCTTAATTAGATTGCCTTGAAATTTGGTTTGCCTCATGGGGAACAGGGTGGGGTTAGTGATCCAAATTTGGGGGCATTCAAACAAGAGGTTCCTGAGATACAGCCCCCCAACCCTCCAGCATTTCTTAATGCTGACACATTTCCACCAACTTTGATTGCGCAGATCTGGGGCTCGAACTGTGGGTCTGATTGTCTCAAACCCTTGCCATTTATCCCTGCTAGTGCCACTGCTTTTTGTGGAAAGCAATATTGAAAATGTTATTTAGAAAAGAGTTAAGCTGTCTGGCTAGAGGCGTGTGCTGGATGCATTGCAACGTACATGTGCAGAAAGAGCAGCCAAGAGGATTTTGAGTCATTCACTATTCACATGACCTGAATGGCCCAAGAGGACATGCTGTGAGCGCTGAACCTGAACGTACACCTAGGCAATGAGCATTTAAAACCTGCTCTGTGGAGAAGTCAAAGAAAGATCTGCCAGCATGTTGATCCAATCTGCCTCCATCCAAGGAAGGGGGAGCGGGCCGTGTTTATTTGGGGGAAATGGAATCTGAGAACAGCAGAAAATTCGGAAGATGCATGTAGCTTAATTCTGAGTGTCCTGGTTTCCAGAGGTTTGAATTTTGCTAAATTCAACATTCTGAAACACCACGGGATCAGCCGTAACTCTGCATTAGCCCAAGTTTTTGGTCAGTGAATAGAGCATCCTCGGGACACGCGGCAATAGTTACATGTGGACAGGCCTCGCTCTCATGGCACCATAAGTTAAAAGAATAGGAGGGATTTGAAGGGAGGGGGGGAGGTGGAGCTGGCCGAACTTTTTCCATCAAACCTTTTTTTCAGTGAAAAATGCAGATTCGGGCAGATGGAAACATTTTGTGAATTTGGGTCAACTTCAGCAAATTGTTTTTGTTGAAATCGAACAAACCAAAAGCTCCAAAACTTGGAACATGTTGACTTGTTGATGTGAACTGAATTCTCATTTGAAATTACCTTTAATTTTATTTAAAATAACATTTAAAGGGTGGGGGGGGACTTGAAAATGACACATTTCAATTGACCCGAAATAAAACTTTTTGGACTTTCTGATTTGTCGAAAATTCCAAAAAACCTTTGTTTTGGATCGACTTGATATAAATTTTTTCCTGATATTTTGGAACTGCAAGGGAATGAAAGCCCATTCTCTGCCCAGCTCTAGCTGCAGGGTCGTTCCTCCCAAGGTCCATGAGGCATTGTCTTCCTCTCCTGTTTGCAGCTCCTAGGCCAGGTGGAGAAGCTAAATACGGCCAACAAGCAGCTGGAGCAGGAGCTGCGCTCAGTGGAGGACCGGAAAGAAACAGTCACTAACTGGGAGGCCCAGATCTCTGACATCCTGAAGTGGTATGAGCCCCCCATGCGGAGCTGAATGGTGCAGGGATTAGAGCCCCAAGCAGGGCTCGCTGTAAGGTTGGGTGAGAGCACACAAGGGTTATCCTGCTCTTAGAATGAGACAGCATCCGATCGTACCAGAGAACAAGGGTACAGCCTGGGAGTCAGGGCTCTAGGTTCTGTTCCTGGCTCTGGGAGGAGAGTGGGGTCTAGTGGTTAGAGCAGGGGGCCGGGCTGGGAGTCAGGACTCCTGGGTTCTATCCCAAGTTCTGG
This sequence comes from Dermochelys coriacea, assembly GCF_009764565.3. Taxonomy (NCBI): domain Eukaryota; kingdom Metazoa; phylum Chordata; order Testudines; family Dermochelyidae; genus Dermochelys; species Dermochelys coriacea. The sequence continues at coordinate 32,783,869 of NC_050074.1, forward strand.
GAGAAGAGTGAGGTCTAGTTGTTTGAACAGGGAGGGTTGGGAAACAGAACTCCTGGGATCTATTTCCAGCTGTGTTGCTGGCTGTGTGACTTGCTCCAGACCACTTACCCCTCTCACCTGGTTGACATCAACATGCTAGGCTGAGGGCTCCTTTCCCTGGGACTGGGGAATAGATTGCAGGGGCAGATGCTGCTGCCTTGGTCCCACTTGGGTTGGTTTAGCTGGCTCCTGACAGGGCTTTCTCCTGACTCTCTCTCCCTCCCCTAGGGTCAGTGATGAGAAGGAGTCCAGGGGCTATCTCCAGGCTCTGGCCACCCGCATGACCGAGGAGCTGGAATCCCTGAAACACATCAGCACACAAACCTCAGGCGCCCGGACCCCGGTACGAGCTCAGTGGGGTTGCATGTGTCTGGTGGGCCTGGATTGGAGCCAGCACCCCCACTCCTGAGAGGGGAAAGGCCCCATATCCCATTCCCCAACCCTCTGAGCCAGCCAGTGCCATGCCCTAGTACTGAGATTGGAGCTGGCACCTCCTAGAAGAAAGGCCGGGGGTCCCATTCCCTGTGATCCAGCCAGCCCGGGGGTTTCCCTGATCCTAGCTCAGCTCTTCCTCTTTCCGAATGTGAAGGACAATCACTGGAAGGCCAGACGCCTGCAGAAGATGGAGGCCTCAGCCAAGCTGGAGCTGCAGTCAGCGCTGGAAGCTGAGATCCGGGCCAAGCAGGGTGTCCAGGAGGAGCTGACTGAGATGAAGGCTGCACACCTGGCCACCGAGCGGTGAGGCGGGTGGGGAGCTGATACTTGTTAGCCGGGGAAAGGGTGGGAGCCCCATGCCTTGGGACACTTGCCAGACAGCTGGGGGACTGCCGGTGGCTGAAATGGGACTAGAACCCAGGAGTCCTGGCTCCCAGGCCCCCTGCTCTAAGCACCAGATTCCACTCCCTCCCGGAGGTAGGGATAGGACAGAGGAGCCCACAGTCCCCTGATACAATGGCTAGACAATGCTGCTGCTTCAACAGTTTTCGCCCCCTGAGATGTTCGTCAGGGTAAAATCTGTCTGGGGAGGGGCTGGCGCCTCTGCCATCAGCTGCGTGGGCATTGTGCTATCCTGGCCCCGGCCCCGTGGCACCTTTGGAGCAATAAAGACAAGGGTTTCCCTTGTTGTTTGAATGTTTGACAAGGAAATTGCAAGAAGCCGAGGTGCAGAACCGGGCCCTGCAGCTGGAGCTGAAGAAGCTGAAGGAGGAGCTGAAGGTCATGTCTGTGGAAAGTAAGGCCCCAGAATGTCCAGCCTGGTTGAGTACACATGCAGGATGGCGGCTGTGTGATTACCACTTTAGCCTGGGGTGCCCCAGCTGAGATTGGGGGGCCCTAGGGGATCCCTCAAATGAGATCAGGGACACCCCACCATGCCAGGGGCTACATGCATCCTCCCCTCCCGATTGAGATTGGGAGCTGTCCTTGGTGCTCCTCAGGCCCACCCTTGAACGAGGTCGGAGGCTCGCCCGTTATGCCAGGCACTGCATGGGCCTCCCTGACCAAGACTGGGGGATCCAGTTGTGCCAGGCACTACACAGACTGTGACCGAGATCGGGGGCCCCTGACGTGCCAGGCACAGAACAGACCCATGGTAAGAGAGTCCCTGTCCCCAAGAGCTCCAGGCCTAAACAAAGGGTGGGTGGGGCAGCGGAGGGGCAGAGAGGAGAAGGGATTCTCCTGAGGTCACTGGCAGAGCCAGGAATAGAACCCAGATGTCCTGCGCCCTCCTCACTAGCTCCTCTCACAGCTTGGCCATGGCTTGACCTTGGGCAAGTCACAGAGTCACTCTGGTCTCAGCTTCCCCACCTGTAAAGTGGGGAGAAGCCATCTTTTGTCTGTCCCAGCTGTCAGCTCTGGGGGACTGAGACTCTCGCTGTGTGTGCAACAACTGGTGGGGGGGCATTGTGGTGGTTCAACCAGGGGGGTCTGTGTGGGGGCCTACCCCAATCTCATTGGGGTCTATAGATGCTATTGTAATAATTCAGTGCTGGTGGAACACACTTAGAAGTGAAAACTCCCAATTCCCAGCCCTAACCAGCACGTCATGTTCTCATTGACCAATGCAGTGGTTCTGTGAACTGGCTACTGTGTGTGTGTCTGTGTGTCTATGTGCCATTGTCCTCTGCTGGATGCAACAAGAACTTCTCCACCATGTGTCAAATCACCTGTACTGCTAGCAGGTAATGGGGGATTATCCTTTAGTGCAAATAGGTATGGTCTGGACTTTTGGGAGGGTGGACCTGGGGTCCACTCTGGACCATAGACAGGTTGATGCTGAGGTGTTACAGTGCTGCATGTGAATTTTTCTCTTTCTTCTAGGCACAAAACAACAGGGGCCACTAATTCCCTTTCTATCGTTCTGGAGTGCAGAGGTACGTCTGTCAGGTTGTGGCTGGAGCAGGGCAGGCTGCGAGTCAGGGCTCTGGGTTCTATCCTGGCTCGGGGAGTCGAGAGAGTTAAGACTCCTGGGGTCTGTCCACACTTCTGGGTGGGGAATGGGGTTTGTTGGTTAGGTTGGAGGGGCAGGAAGTCAAGACTCCGGGCTCTGTTCCTGGCTCAGATCTCTCAAGACACTGAGACAGGGGACTATGTGCTTTAGCTGCGTGCACTGATGGTCCCACCCATCCGGGGGAATTAATAGCCCCTTGATTCATATGGTGCCCTCAAGTGCCACACCAGGGTCAGCACTGACTGCAAGGAAACAGCGCCCCCTACTGAGCCACCACCCCATTCCCTCCAGCACAGCACCCTCTACTGCCATACTGAGGCCAGCACTGGCTCAGAGGGGAGAGGCCCCCTAGTGTCATGCTGGGGCCAGCACTGACTCCAAGGGAGAGCATCTCCTGCCTCATTGCCTTACATGCTGCTGCAGGATTGGGTTTGCATGGTGCTTTTTCTTTGGCAGAAGGATGCGATCAGTTTTGGGAGCCCCCCAGACACGCAGGAGAATCGGAGATCGGCCGAGGAGGCCCAGCTGCGCCCAGAAGGGAGGAGAAGCCTCCGAGCTAACGTGAGTAGTAAATGCTGACAGCCTTGCTGCATGATGCCCCTGTGAGGGGCTCAGATGGAGGATGTAGCTGTTGGCTCTCCAGGGTTCACAATTCTACCACACCCCAGCCCTGGGCAGTCTGTCCCCAGCTCTGGGAAGGGAGGGGAGCCAGGACTCCTGGGTTCTATCCTACCTCTGGGAGCGGGAGGGAGTCTGGTGGGTTAGAGCAGGGTGGGGTTCAGAGGCAGGACACCTGGGTTCTATTCCCAGCTCTTCCCCAGATTTGATTTGGAAAAAGTCACTTACTTGCAGCTCCTTTTGAAATGTTTCCCTCCGAGCTCTCTGTGCTGATTCTGCCCTCTCTCTCCTTGCTGCCCCTTTCCTTGCATCCTCACAGCCGGCTCAGTCCAAACCCCCAGCACAGGTAGCTGTTGCTGCAGAAGGAAGCAGCTCAGGTGCACTCAAGGTAACCTGGGGTTTGTGTGTGAGCGTGTGTGTGTTTGCTCTGTTGTGGAAGGGGAGGGTGTGGAATGTATGTATATGGGGTATTTTAGTTGTGTATGTTAGAACAAGGGGTTGGGAGTCAGGACTCCTGGGTTCTAGTCCCAGCTCTGTGAGGAGGGAGGGGTCGGGCTGGGAGCCAGGACTAAGCGTTGTGTTTGTGGCATTTCAGCGTGTGTTGGTACTGTGTGCGTGTGTGTGTGTGTTTGTTGTCTGCTCATGGGAGAAGATTTTGTGTGTTCAAGTTCTCTCTGTGTTTTAGGTGCATGTTTGCAGTCATGATATATGATTGTTTGTGCTACTACATAAGATCAGAGCCTTCTTCATTTCCACTCTTAGCCAGATGATTTCTCAATATGCAGCTGGTGTGACACAGTGGCTGAGCAGTTCAGGTACTTGGTTACAGCCTGGGAAGTTGTGGGTTCAAGTCTCGCTCGAGCTCACCCAGACAAGCCACCTCCGGTCCACCCAGCTCCAACCGGGTACCTGATTTCGTCAGGTTAGGGGAGCCAAGTATATTTGGATATGGTGCTAGCCCGTGTGTACTGATGGCTAGGGGAAAATGACAGTCCTTAACCACATCAGCCTGATGGCTCAGGGCAGACTTTGTCTATGATTGAGTGTATGTGATAGTTGGGGTGTGCTGTACACCTATCTAGTCATCTTTGTGTCTGCACACGTGGCAGAGAAATCCTCTCTTGCCCTTTTCTAGTGGATTTGCGTAAGTGCGTGTGTGGTGTGAATCTTTGTTTATATAGGCATGTGGTTGTGTTTTCTCTCTGGCATATGGCATGAGATACATGTGAAAATAGAGCATTTATGTAGAGAGGATTTGTTGTGTGGTGTTGGGGTGTCCATATGTTTGGTGTGCGGTGTGTGTGATGGAGGGGATTTATACCATGGATTGTGTGGGTGTGTTTTTCCTGTGTGTTGTGGTGTGGGTGAGTGTGTATATACTTGCCAATGTCAGATAAACCCCATCTAGTCAGCTGTCATGTGGGTATTTTTTTGCACACACGTTACTACATTGTGTGTTGCATTCGCTTTGTATGTCTGTCTGTTGCATGGCAGGGGGTGTTTGGGTATGTGTGCACGTGGCATAAATCCCCTGGAATTTCCCTGGTATTGTATTTTTTTCTACATGCATTGTGTGTGTGGGGGGGTGTGGTATGTAGGTCTATTACAGATGTGTTGTGTACATATGGGGTGTTCTCTGTATATGTATGTTATGAGCATGGAGTTGTATGGTTCAGTGTGTTGTACAGTTGTATGCTGTGAGCATGGGGATGTGGCATGTGTGCTTGATGTGTGTTGTATACTTGTATGCTGTGTGTGCAGATATCTATCTATGGGTGTATTTAGGTGCACATGGGGCTGTGCTGTGGGTGTGGGGTGAGCTGTGTGGAGATGAGTGTGGGTAGTTAATGTGTGTGTGTGTAGTGCATTGTGTGGGTCTGTGTACACACATCGGACAAATGCCCATTTATCCCCCTGTATCTTTGGCTTCCCAAAATCCCTCCCCAGCCACAGATTGATACCCCCTTTTTGTTGTTTTCCCCCCCGTTTTCCAGCCAAAGTCTCACAGCTTAAAGATGCGGAGCTTCACCGTGCCCACCAAATGCACACGCTGCACTGCGCTCATGGTGGGGCTGCTGCGCCAGGGCTACGCCTGCGAGGGTGAGTGAGGGCCGGGGCTGGCTCTGCCCCGTGCTGGGATCAGATTAGGGCCCCTTTGCAATTGCTTCCCTGAGGTGAATTCCTGAATGGGGCTAAGCACGGGCCTCTGGGCCTAGAACCTGGGTCCCCGCCAGGCTGGGCATTGAGTGCTGGGCTCATTGGGCTGGTACCCACGTCTTCTACCACGCAGGGGCACTGGGGACTGACACCTGGGTCTCCTGCCAGGCAGGGTTGGATGCTGGGCCCTGGGGGTGGTGCCTGGGTCTCTGGCCCCTCTCCCTGCATCAGATGCCTGTCAGAGTCTGACTCCTTCCCCTCACTCATGCCCCGCATCCTGGCTTCTCCCTGCAGCTTGTAACTACGTCTGCCATGTGTCCTGCGCTGGGGGCACAGCCGTCTGCCCCACGCCCCCCGAACAGCTGCGGAAAACCATGGGGGTCAACCCGGTTACTGGGACAGGCACAGCATTTGAGGGATATCTGTCGGTAAGTCCCCCCACCCTCCGCAGGTGCCCTGTGTCAGCCTGGCTTTGGTCTGATGTGGCATGGCAGAGAGGATTCTGCAAGCACCCTTCCCCCGATCTTCTCGGCTGTGGTGAATATGGTTAAAGTAGGGTCACAGAAGTCAGGACTCCTGGGTTCTGTCCCTGGCTCTAGGAAGAAGTGGGCTCTAGTGGGTTAGCACAAGGGGGCTAGGAGCCAGGACTCCTGGGTTCTATCTCCAGCTATGCCACTGATGTGCTGTATAACTTTGTGGCGAATGGGGCTGTAACCGTCTCCCATCCCTGTCCTCGTAGGTGCCGAAGCCAGCGGGGGTGAAGAAGGGCTGGCAGAGGGCATTCTCCTTAGTCAGCGACTTCAAGCTCTTCCTTTATGATGTGCCAGAAGGCCGGGGCTCCCTGTGCGGTGTCAACGTCATGCAGGTCATGGATATGAGGTAGGGAGGGGCAGGGAAAGGGGACCCATGAAGTGCCTTATTGGTCAGACCCCTGAGCCCACCTAGCCTTGCACCCATCTCTGTCATTGCAGATCAGCCCCCGGGCCCAGGCAGCCCAGTATCCCCCCTCCTGCCACCCTGGCTCAGACCCCTGGGGCCATCCCACCCTGTAGTCTTCACCCCTCCCCCTCGCCTCAGACCCCTGGACCCAGCCAGCCTGGTATCCTCCACCCTGGCTCAGATCTCTGGGCCCAACCAGCCTGGTATCCCCCACCCTGCCACCTGGCTCAGACCCCTGGGCCATCTCACCTGGTAGTCTTCACCCCTCCCCCACTACCTCAGACCCCTGGGCCCATCCATTCCGGTATTCCCCCCTCCTGCCCTAGACCCCGAGGCCCATCCAGGCCAGTATCCCTTCCTTCTTTGCCTTCCCGGATCAGACCAGTGGGCCCAACTAGCCTGGTATCCCCCCAGCCTCTGCTGCCCCAGATCAGACCATTGAGCCCACAGGACTGAGTGCAAGGCAAGAGCGCCCCCTACTGAACCGCTCTTCCTGCAGCATAACAACACTGGTGTCCCAATGGGTTTACCACCCCTCCAGATATGGATCACTGCTGGGTGAGTCGTCGAGTTGTCTGTTTTCTCCCCAGACCTCGTGTAGGTTGTGATCCTGGTGTCTGGGAAAGAAACTTCCGCTCCCTCCAGGTTTCCAATTGTCTGAGCTTTATTCACTAAACCAAATAACAAAGCAAAAAGCATGATGTAAATAATCCATATGAATGGGTTGATACCAAATCAACTGACGTATCAGATTGTTTAAACCATATGCATAGACAATAAAGCCAGAAGAGACCAATGTGATCATCTAGTCTGACCTCCTGTGTCACCCAGGCCATAGGCCAGCCCTGAATTAATTCCTGTTTGAACTAGAGCAGACCTGTGAGAACACACCCAACCTTCATTTAAACATTCTCTGGAATGGAGAATCCACCCCACCTGTAGATCAAGTGTCCCAAGAGTTAATTCCCCTCACTGGTAAACATTTGCCCCTCATTTCTAGTCTGAATTTATCTTGCTTCAACTTCTAGCCAGTGGCTCTTGTTCCATCTTTGTCTGCTAGACTGAAGAGCCCCATGTTATACAGACTGTGATCAACTCATCCCTCAACCTTCTCTTCGTTAAGCTAAACAGCTTGAGCTCCTGGAGTCTCTCACTGCAAGGCAGGTTTTCCAACCCTTTAATCCTTCTCGTGGCTCTTCTCTGACCCCTCTCCAATTTATCCACATCCTGCTTGAATTGTGGGCCCCAGCCCTGGGCCCAGTACTCCAGCAGTGGTCGCATCAGGGCCAAATACAGATGTAACTGAACCTCCCTATTCCAAGTCAAGATTTCTATTTGTTTTAAGTGTTTCAAATAAACCAACAATTCTGGAGAGGCACCACCTCATACGTGGGAAGAGCAGCAGTCTTATTTAGCTCTCAGCCCCTAAGTGACTGGGCTTTACCAGGTCCAGTGCCACTTGACACACGTATATTCTGGTTGAATGGCTGATATTGGGAGGGTCAGATCAGTTCTGGTTGAAGCTAAAGCTGAGGCTACACTCTGATGCCAATGAAGGCAGTATGCCCAAATCATGAGTGGTAGCAATCTCTTCCCCTGGCACGGGTTACATAGAAATGTCAGGCTGGAATGGATCTTGAGAGATCATCAAGCCCAGCCCCCTGCGCTGAGGCAAGACCAAGTAAACCCAGAGTATCCCCGACGGATGTTGTTCAACCTGTTCTTAAAACCCTCCAGTGATGGGGATTCTGCCATCTCCCCGGTATCCTGTTCCAGTGCTTAACCATCCTGGAAGTTTTTCCTAATATCTCACCTAAATCTCCCTTGCTGCAAACCAAGACGAATGCTCCTTGTCCCACCCTTGGTGAACACGGAGAACAACTGATCCACCGTCCTTCTTGTAACAACCTTCTCCCTATTGAAGGTTGTTATCAGGTCCCCCCTCAGCCTTCTCTTCCCTAGACTGAACGTGCCCAACGGGTCAGGCTTTCTAAACCTCGGATCATTTTTATTGCTCTCCTCCGGACTCTCTCCAGTTTGTCCACCTCTTTCCTACAGTGCGGGGCCCAGCCTGGACACAACACCCACGCTGAGGCCTCGCCCGTGCTGAGCAGAGCAGGACAGTGACCTCCTGTGTGTAATCATAGGGTGGCTGATCCCTTTAATGGATGTTGGCCCTGTTTAGGGCTTCTTTAAGGGGAATGAGCCCATCTCAGCCAACTTGTGAGCAATTAACTGCCTAGGTGGCTGGCTGGCAGCTCATTGACTAATGAGCACCTGGCTGTGCTAAAAGGCCAGCAGAGCTCAGTTGGAGGGGGTGCTCTTAGGGACATGGTGCTGCTAAGGAGAGGCTCCCCCACAGACGCTAGCAGGGGAGGACATCTGCCGGCTTACCTGAAAACGTCATTTATCTGGATTACAGATTGGATCTGCTTGAAAATTTCCCCATAAAATATTTGTCCAACTGAAAATGCTGACACTTCCCAGGGTGGGGGAGCATGTTGATTTCAACACAGTCTCATTGCAGGGGGCGTGGGAACGTTCCATTTTGACATTTTTGGAATTGAACATTTCAACCTTGAGTTTTGAAATTACTTTTTGTTTAAAAATCACTTTCTAAAAAATATATCAATACAAGAAGTCATAATCCAATTGAAACATTTTGAGTTCTTTAAACTATATTTTTTGAAGATTATTTATTTTGTTGAAAATTTTATTTTGTGGAAAACTTCATAGTTTGTTGTTTTCCCCCAGTTTTGCATTGAAAAAATTTGAAATGATGGGAACAGAAATTCCAGGTCCTGTCCAGCTCTATTATTAATACAGCTCCTCACCCGTGTAATAGAGGCACATATGATCTTTTAGACAAAGAGGTGGAGTTGTTTTAGGTGTTTGAGAAATTAATTTGTAGGTGCTGTTCTCAGATTCTGTGGGTTCTAGACCCCATCCCGCCCACACTCCCTATCAGTCACTTGCTCTCTCTTTTTTTATTCTTGATGACCCTCTTCTGCTGTTAATGGGGAATAGGAGCAGAGGAAAATACAGAGAAGCTGGGGAGGTCATGGGCAGAAGGTTTTATAAACAACAGAGCATGCTTCCTTCCTCGACATTCTTCCATTTTCCGCAAATAGTAGCAGTATCTAGTGGCAAAGTGTGTGCCTCATTCACACTGAGGATAAAAGCCTACTACTGCTACCAGTTACTTTAATTTGGCGGAGAAAGGCAAAAGAACCACCAATGGCTGAAAGTTAAAGACAAATGAATTAGAAATAAGTTACTATTTTTTTCACAGTGTGAGTGACTAACCTTTGGAACAAACTCCTAAGGGAGATGGTGGATTCTCCCCCTCGGAATGTCTTCAGATCAAGCCTGGCTGCCTTCATGGAAGAGATACACAAGTGACTGGGCTCCATAGAGGGGTAACTGGGTGACATTCTCTGGCTTGTGCTGTACAGGAGGTCAGACTAGATGATTGAATGGTCCCTTCTGGCCTTAAAATCTGTGACTGTAGTGAGCAAATCTACATCTCTCTCCTTTCCGAGGCTTACAGTTGCTCTGTGGGGCACAGTAGCTGACACTGGGGTGTTGTAAGGTGCAGCTGTGGAGGCTGTGCTGGTTGGTGCTCATGCTTCTCATCTTCTATTCAAAGGGACGAACAGTTCTCGGTGACTTCGGTTCTGGCCTCAGACGTCATCCACGCCAGCAACAAGGATGTGCCCTGTATATTCCGGGTAAGTCCCAGGTGACGGGACATTTACAATATTGGGTGTGCCTCAGGTCCAGAGCAGCAGCTGTAATTGCGTCACTCCAGCCCGGATCACATGACTCAGTCTGGCAAGTTCCATCTCAGCCACACAATTCTTGTGTGTCAGATACTTACTGCAATGGGCAAGTGCTACTCGGTTACATCACTGGTGCAGAGCTGGCATCATTGCATTTACACCAAGAGTAACTGACATCAGACTCCGGCTCTGACGTCACTGCAGTCAGGGCTTGATCCTGGATTGACTCAGGGGAGCTGAGATCCGAATCTGGCCCTGGCCCCATTGTAGTCAGGGCTTGATCCCAGATTGCCCCGGGGGATCTGAGATCCAAATCCGGCCTTGGCACCATTGTAGTCGGGGCTTGATGCTGGATTGACCCAGGGGAACTGAGATCCGAATCTGGCCCTGAACCCACTGCAGTCGGGGGGTGACTCCCGATTGGCTTTGTGTGAGCTGAGCTCTGAATCCAGCACTAAACATCTGCATCTTTCAGAACAACGCTAAGCTGCCCTCCCTGCTCCCCATAGATTACATCCTCCCAGTTGGCCACACCCCCCACTACCAGCTCCCTGCTGCTCCTTGCTGACAGTGAGGCCGAGATGAAGCAGTGGGTGCAGGTGCTGGTGGAGCTACACCGGATCCTGCAAGAGAACCGGCACCACGACCGCTCTGTCTATATCCTCAAAGAAGCCTATGACAATGGCCTGCCGCTCATACCACAGGCCCTCTCCGCTGCTATCATTGGTGAGCTGGCATGGGAGGCAAGAACAGACCACCCAGGGAGGATAGTGGAGTCTGCTGGATGAGGGGAGGGGTTGGGAGCCAGGATTCCTGGGTTCTATCCCAGGTCTGGGAGGGGAAGTGGTTAGAGCAGGCGGTGACGGGGGGTCAGGACACATGGATTCTATTTCCTGATGTGTCACTGACTTTATAACTTCGGGCAAGTCCCTGTGCCAGCCTTTGCTTCAGTTTTTATAAATTTATAAAATGGGGAATAATAAAATCCCCCAGCTTCCCAGGGGGTGTCGTGGAGCAGTGTCTGAGAGCAGTCAGGGCCCATAGGGAGGAGCCAGCCAGTCTGTGCAGCCTAGCCAATTCCACATCCAGGCTGCCTCACTCTGACACTTGCCCCTGTCCTGCTTGCAGACCGGGAGCGGATTGCGCTGGGAACCGAAGAGGGGCTGTTTGTGATTCACCTGCACACCAACGGTAAGAGCTGTCACGGGATGAGTTTGCAGGCAAATTGGGAGGGGGTTGGAATGACACACACTTGCAGCTGGGTTGGTCCATGGGCCAGCACAGGGAAGAGTTGTGTGGCCTAACTTGGCACTAGTTAAGACTCTGAATCAGATTCTGATCTCGGTTACACCCTGGTGTAAATCTGGAGCTGCCCCAGAGAAATCCTTGAGGCAGACTGGATTTTAGTTATACTACTACTATACTATAGTTATACTTGTTATATATAAATGGCTAATAAATCTAGTGTAGCTGCACTTAGGTCAGTGGACTTAGGAGCACATTTTATTGTTGGTTATAAACTGAAGTAAGTCAGGAGTAAGTCCATTAAGTCATTCTGATCTGTTATGAACTGGAGGGTACATCTTGGGTATGAGACAGATTCTGTTAAATCTGGTGTAAATCTGGAGTAACTTCATTAAATGAATTGAGTTTAGGGACCATGTTCTGATTTCAGTGACCTACGGTTTAAGTCTGGAGCAGTTCATTTTGAGATAATTAAAACAGAGCTGGTCTCTGTTACACATTGGTATAAATCAGGAGTGACTCCATTGACTTCACTGGTCTCAGAACTGCATTCTGGCCATGGTTACACGCTGTGTGAAGTAACTGCAGACAAGTTGTTGAGCCAGATTCCAGCCTTGGTCACAAACCTGGTGTAAATCTGGAGTAGCTGCACTGAAATCACTGGAGCGTATTCTGATTTCAGTAACACAGTGGAGTAAATCTGGAGTAATTCATTCTAGGTAATTAAGCCAGATGCTGGTCTGACCTTAAATGCTGGTGTAAATCAAGATTAATTCCACAGAAATCAGTCATACGCTGACTTTATTTTGGGCCATCGGGTCACACCCTTGACATTATACATAAATCCAATACAAGTCCACCTAGCCACATTCAGTTCTCTGTTACAAACTGGTATAAATCTGGAGTCGCTCATGGAGTCACTCCAGAGTTACACCAGTTTGTAACAACAGAAGTCCACTGAGCCAGATTCTGATCTAGGTTACAAACCACTGCAAAGACTCATGGAGTTAATCAGGGTCACTCTGGGTTTACACCTGTTTGTAACTCTGCCGAGCCAGAGTCTGATCTCGGTTACAAACTAGTGTGACTCTTTGAGCTACTCTGGATTTAATCAGGGGTTGCTCCAGATTTACACCGGTGAGTACCTGAGCTAAGTATTTCCCTTCCCAGTGCAGTCTCCTTAGCACTCTGGCAATGCAGCCCCCCATGACTGTACATCTCTGACTCTCATCCTTTGTCTGTCTCGGTTTGCAGAGGTGCTCCAGCTGGGTGACTGCCGGCGGGTCCAGCTACTCCTGGTCTCCCCCAAGGCCCAGGTGCTCTCGGTCCTGTGCGGCAAGAACCACAATGTGCGCCTCTTCTCCTGGGTCGAGTTGGAGACACCAGAGTCCCCGGGGACCAAGATCGCCGAGACCAAGAACTGCCAGACCATGGTGTCGGGGCTGATCTGCCGGGGAACCACCTCCGTGCTGTGTGTGGCCTCCAAGCGCCAGGTGCTGTGCTACCAGCTCACCCCCTCCCGGCCCCATTCCCGGCGCATCAAGGAGATCCAGGCCCAGGGCTACGTGCAGTGCTTGGACATCATGGGCGACCGGCTCTGCATAGGCTACCCCTCGGGCTTCTCCCTCTACCCCCTACTGAACGAGGGGGCGCCCATCCACCTGCCCCACCCCGAGGACCCCCGTGGAGCAGCCGTGGCCCAGATGGAGGCCCTGCGGGCCGTGGAGGTCAGCCTCAGTGAGCTGATCCTGTGCTTCAGTGGGCTGGGGCTCTACGTGGATGGGCAGGGCCGGAGGACGCGGCAGCAGGAGCTGATGTGGCCGGCGACCCCCCTGAGCTGCTGTGAGTGGCGGGTCTGTGGGGTCAAGGGAGGTTGGGGGCAGGCAAGGGCAGAAGGGGGTGGTTCCTGCTTTCAGAGATGCTGCGTGCATGGAGCAGAGGAGAGCTCTGTTCTCTCCAGCAGGGGGCAGCAAATGCCCCATCACCAGAACCGGCTGCCCCAGATCACACCCAAGGCCATCTAGCCTGGTAGCTTCCCCCTCCACTCGCCTGCCACCCTGGATCATACCTGTGGGACCCTCTATACTAGTATCGCCACAGACCCACTCGATCACATCCCTATCTAGCCCAGTATCACCACACCACGACCTCTCTGCTGCCCCAAATCAGACCTACATTCTAGCTCAGTGTCCTGCCTTTGACAGGCCAACACCAGATGCCCTCTAGTGAGCACCCAAGGGAACCAACAGCTGTACTGGCTGGGATTTGCATGCGGGTTTAAAATGGACTTGGTCTCTCAACTCCTAGGCTACAGTGCCCCCTACCTGAGTGTGTTCAGTGAGAACGCCCTGGATGTGTTTGATGTGCGGAAGGCTGAATGGATACAGACAGTCCCTCTGAAGAAGGTGAGGCTTTTTGGGGGAAACAAGCCCCAGGACCCAGGATTTAGCCAAGTCTGGGGGTGAATGTGGGATGGGTAGGCCGATAAAGCGCAGCAAAGCTTTTATTGGTTCGTTCTTATTTTAATGGTCCATTTAATAGGGCTGGGAGCCAGGACTCCTGGGTTCCATTCACAGCTCTGGGAGAGGAGTGGCTTTTAATGGTTAGAGCAGCAAGGACCTGGGAGTCAGGGCTCCTGGTTTATATTTCCAGTGATGCGAAAGGAATGGGGTCTAGTGATTGGAAAAGGGTTGTGCTGGGAGCCTGGACACCTGGGTTCTTTTTTCGGCTCCGCCACCATCTCAGTGTTTGAAGTCTGGGCACCTGCCGTAACCTCCCTGCACCACAGCGTAGGGGGTTGTGATGACCTGCCCCTGCAGCAGCTCCTTGGGAACAGCAGCCTTCTGGGAATTACTCTTAATCTCATACTCAGGTGCGGTCCCTGAATTGCGAGGGTTCCCTCTGCACCTATGGCAGCGAGAAGGTGCGCCTGACCTATCTCAGGAACAAGTCTGCAGGTAACCATCCACCCCCTCCTGCTCCAGGCTGCACAGTCAGAATGCTGGCGGGGCGGGCTCAGCCCCAATCTTATTTACACTGACTGCCATGTGGACTAGAGCCATTGAAGTCAATGGAGTTACCTGGATTGATACCAGCGTATCAGCCACAGGCACTGGCTGCTGTTAGAGATGTGGGCTCATGGGTCAGTTCTGGTTCTGGCAGTGCGCCTGGACTAAAATCTTACTGCCAGCTAGAACTCCATACAGCAAATACTAGTAACATTATGGTAGCAGTATTACGGCAGCTCCTACGAGGCCCCATTAGGGTCCTGTGTACATTATTAAAAGTATTACGGTAGCACCTACAGCAGTGGTCACCAAACTTTTTAAGTTGTGCTCCCCCTTACCCCAAATATAATCTTCCCCGCCTTCCCGGGAGCTGCAGTCAGGGACTGAGGCAAGAACGGGAGCTGGGGGTTGAGGCTGGGGGCAGAGCGGGGCTGGATGGTGCTCCCTCATTGCACTGGCCCGGGCCCGCTGCACACCCTCCCAAATATTTCTTTGTGCTCTCCTAGCGGGGTGCGCCGCACAGTTTGGGGACCACTGATCTAGAGGCACCAAAGAGAGATCAGGGCCCCATTATGTGCTCTCCATTATTAGTAGCTTTATGGTAGAGCCTAGTGGTCCAAGCTGAGATTGGGGGTCCCAGTGCTAATATTACAATAGTGCCTCATGGCACTGACCAAGATTAGGGGATCCCCTTGTGCCGAGCGCTGCACAGTGAGAGACAGTCCCTGTCCAGAAGGGCTCACAGTCTGAATCGACATAGCTGGGACGGGAAACAGAGGCACACGGGGGGAAGGGGTTTGCCCCAGGTCAATGGCGGAGTTGGGAATAGAACCCAGGACTCCTGACTCCCACTCCAGTGTCCAAAGCTACTAATCCAGGAGTCACAGGCATGTAGTGGCTGAATGGTGTAACTGCAAGTAGACCCATCTTCGCAACCTCATTTTGCCCCTCTGCTCCAGACCAGGATGAATTCAGTGTTCCTGAGACCACAGACAACACCCGGCGCCAGCTGGTGAGGACCAAGAACAAGCGGAAATTCTCCTTCCGTATATCAGCAGAGGAGTGGCAGCAGCAGAGGAGGTGAGGCCAGGGCTGGGGGAGGGGTGTGTGCGTCCTGCACTACCCTCCTGTCCTCACCCGGAAACCTGGAGGGCAACAGAGACTTGTCATTCCATCCTAACTAGCATGGTGCACGTGCTGTTTGTATTCATGGGAATACTGTAGGGATCACAGTAGTGCCTAGAGCCCCCAGCCCAGGTGAGGTCCCATTGTGGTGTTAGTACTATTACAGTAGTACCTCCAGGCCTACAACTCATCCTGCCGGCACAATGCGGACAGTCCCTGCCCTGAAGGGCTCACAGGCTGAGCAGATAAGCAGATAGTTCTCACCATGTTATGGGGTGGGGGAAACTGAGGCACAGGAAGGGGAAAAGTGATTTGGGGAAGGTCACACAGGAAGTCTGTGGCAGAGCCAGGAACTGAAATGAAGTCCTCTGAACCCGTGGTCAGCACCTTAAGTCCAGTGGCAGAGCGAATGGGGGCGGGGGGAGTGACTGCCCCCTGAAGCCATCAGGTGTATGTGTGATGCCTTTCCGAGCAGTTACGCAGGTGACAAACGGAGGCATACAGCGTGAATGTTCACACGGCTGGAGAGCCTGCCCCAGATTCACCCTGCAGTGGCGGATGCTGTCCAGCCAGGCTGGGCCCAGCTCCTCTGGGTGCTGTGATCTGGGTTACTGGGTCATGTGTCTGTGTGTGTTCCCCTCCCCCCATGTGTCTGTCTGTCAGCATCCCCCCCATCCCCGTGTCTGTCTGTCTAAGCATGCCCCCCTGCTGGTGTTGCAGAGCCCACGGTCAGGGCACGCTCCAACTATTCACTGCTCCTCTCTGTTCCCCCTGCAGGGAGATGATGCGAGACCCCAGTGTGAGGTCAAAACTAATTTCCGGCCCAACCAACTTCAACCACCTGGTGCACGTGGGGCCGGGCGACGGGCAGCACCGGCTGCAGGACCTGCCCACAGTGAGCATGGGGGGGGGGGGGGTGGCAGCAGCAACCTAGCCAGTGAGATGCTGCCCAGGGCAGGGGTGGGGCTGCAATCAGTGCTGGGTTTGCAGAGAGGGCAGGATCTTCTGCCAGGGTGGGGTTTACCAAAATCTAGCCCTTGTGATCGCAAGAGACCCTACAATAACAAGCCAGCCCTGGGTGAGCTGGAGCAACCCTACAATAACAAACCTGCCCTCGCAGTGAGCCTTTGGTGACCCTCGTGACAGACTGTCTCCTGTGGGCCTTTGGTGACATGATGTAACAAGCCGCCCTTGGCTTGGCAGTGTCACCCTTTGAAGGGTTATAAGCAAACAGTGAGAGGGGGGCTGGGGGAGGGGTTGAGCACCCCCTGCCTGTGCTCTCTTGCTGATGTCCCCCCACTGACCTGGGCTCCCTCCACCTCTGTGCTTCCCCTTTCCGGGCTGCCAACCCTACGCTGATTGTGTCTTGCAGGCCCAAGAAGAGAAAAGACGGGAGTCACAAGCCAAGCTGCGTCGGCGCAGCTTCACTGAAACCCGGCCCCCATCGTCCTCAGGCAGCGACACCGCCCTTGGGGACTCTGCATCTGGTAAAGGAATCCCATGACTGGAGCGGGAATGAATCAGGGAGGGAGACACCCCTCAGGTCCAGTCTGGCCCAGAGCGGAAATACTCCCCCAGGGGACAGCCAGTCCTGTGAGATTAGCTGTGCTTCTCTGTTCTAACCCCTGGGGATCACTGCCTCCCCATGCCATGTACCCGAAATCTCTGAGGCCACATGAAAGGACCCAGAATTCCAATGGGACCCTGAGCCCATTAGAACAGGACAAGGATTCCTAGTGGTTAGGGTGGGAGGCATGGGAACCAGGATTCCTGGGTTCTAGTCCTAGCTCTGGGAGGGAAGTAGGGTCTAGTGGTTAGAGCAGGGTAGGGGGCTGGGAGTCCAGACTCCTCAGTTCTATCCCTGGCTGTGCTCAGGATTTAGGACCCAAACTGGGGGTGGTCCCAGATTCCCTGTGCAGTAGCTGGGAAGGTTTGCACCAGCCAGTGACTACAGCTCTCTGTCCCCTTGCAGCGAAGCGTAAATCGGGCAGCTCCATCTCTGATGACTCCTTCACCTCCCCCCAGGGCCTGTTCACAGGCACTGACATGCTGACGGAGGTAAGAGACCCCACGCAGCCAGACCAAGGAGGGACAGGCCTCCCTTGCCAATACCCTCAGTGTCACCCCACTGAGAGGTGAGGGGCTGCAGGACCCTAATACTTCAAGCTATTTTTCAAGAGACAGCCTGGTTTGATGGCGAGAGTCCTGGGCTGCGAGTCAGGCCTCCTGGGCTGTGTTCCTGGGTCTGCAACTGACCTGCTGTTTGGGCAAGTTCCTTCCTTTCTCGGTGCCTCAGTTCCCCTCACCTGTTGTCACCTCAGACTGTGCAGCACGATGGGGCCCCAATCTCATTGTGGGCCTCTAGGCGCTACTACTGTAGCACTGGTCCACTGAGGCAGGACCAAGTAAATGCAAAGCATCCATGACAGGTGTTTGTCCAACCCGTTCTCAGAAACAGGCCTGACCAGTGCTGAGTAAAGCGAGACAGTTATCTCCCGTGTCTTACATATGGTACTCCCATTAATACAGCCCAGAATATTAGCCTTTTTCACAGCTGCATCCCATTGTTGAATCACATTCAAGTTGTGATCCACACTAACCCACGATCCTTTCCAGCAGCTCGACTGTCTAGCCAGTCATTCCCCATTTTATAGTTCTGCGTTTTTTTTTTCTTCCTGAGCGTAATACTTTACACTTGTCTTATTTTCATCTTGTTGATTTTAGCCCAGTTCTCCAATTCATCAAGGTTGTTTTGAATTCTAATCATGTCTTCCAAAGTGCTTGCACCCCCCACAACTTGGTGTCATACGCAAACTCTCTATTCCATTATCCACGTCATTAATGAAAATAATACCACGCCCAAGCCAGGCAGCCCCCTGCTAACTGCATCCCCCCAGTTTAACAGTGAACTGTAGCCAAGTACTCTTTGAGTTCAGGTTTTCATCCAGTTTTACAGTAATTCCATCTAGACTCCATTTCCTTAGTTTGCTTTTGAGAATGTCATATGGGACTGGGTCAAAAATCAAGATAAATCCCATCTTCTGCTTCCCCCTAGCCGCGAGTCCAGTCACCTTGTCAGAGAAGGAAATTAGTTTGGTTTGGCATGATTTGTTCTTGACAAATCCATGTTGGCTATTCCTTAATCTTCTAGGTACTTACAAATTGATTGTTTACTAATTTATTCCAATATCTTTCCAGGTATCAAAATTAGCCCAACTGGTCTAACTCCCTGCGTCCTCTTTTTCAAAATAGGGACTTCGTTTGCCCTTCTCCAGTTCTCTGTGAGCTCACCTGTCCTCCTTGAGTTCTCAAAGATAATTGCTAATGGTTCCAAGATTGCTTTTGCTTAGTTCCTTAAGCATCCAAGGGTGAATTTCATCAGGCCCTGCTGACTTGAATAAATCGAACTTAGGCCAAAATAGGGAAAGAACAGGTTAAAGAATATTTAGCTGTGTTCCTTTCCCCTTGTTAATAGTAGTTGTGTTGAGTATCTAGTCACCAGGAACATTTTTAACGATGAAGCAAACAATAACTAACTGTCTTGGGGCCCTGATTTTGATTGAGGCCTCTGGGTGTTACTATAACCCACATGCTAATAATCACAGGCTGCCCTGCAGTGCCGGCTCCTTGCTTTTGGTGGTTCCCCCTCCACCCTTCCCTTTTAACTCTTCTCTCATTCCTTGCAGATCTCGGATCAGACCCGCAGCCTCCCCCTCTCCTTCAGCTCCAGCCAGGGGAGCTCCAGTTCTTAAGGTGGCAGGACCGATGCCACAAACCAGACCCTCTTGCACATGATAATCTGTGTATTTTAGCTGGAGATGCCACCGCCAGGTGCTGTAATGTTGCTGCTACCGCCGCCGTCGGTAGAACATTCCCCTCGCTGAGGTTGTGCTCTGCGACTGGGGAATTTGTCCATCCCGTACTGAAATACATAAATGTTGATACCAAAATATCTCCCTGCCCCCATGCATCACCCCGACACACCACTTACTGTCTCTGAGACAGCCCTGTAGCGAGAGGAAGCTGCAAAGTGTTAAAAGAAGTGAAGAGAGATCCCCCTCACACGTGCATGCTTTCACAAGGGAGAATAGCGCCTCCTTGCGTGCATGCCGTTCTTTGCCTCTGGAGAGCCCAGTGGGATGATGCCCCAAGTGGTGAAAAGCATGAAAGGGAGCAGGTGAAAGTGCACCCTAACTTACCTGGGGAGTCGGAGCTGCACTGCCTGAAGAGCACACCCTGCTGGCCGTGGGTAGTACTATCGCAGTACCTGGAACCACTGGAGCAGAAAGCATCAAAGATCATGGTGGGGGCGTTGCTTCTCCCAGAAATCCCCAAATCCTAGCAGCCATCTGAATCAGGGACGGATGCTGCTTTTTTTAAACTGCTGTTTAACACAAAGAAGTCTAGCTTGGGCCAGATTCTGATCTCAATTATCATCTGTATCGATCTACTGGAGTAAATCTGGTTTCACAGGGCTCTATCTGGATTGTCTTGTGCCATTGTATATCCAGGGTTCTTTTTGAACTACTCAGGGATTGGGTTGCTTTGCTGAATCATCACGACACTGTTTAATCCTGGTTGCATTTCCTTCAGTGTTTTCTTAAACCTGTCATAGCTCTGCAAGAACCAAAAGATGCTGAAACCAAAGATTATTGATTTCCATTCAAAGGCGGGAGAGAGAATCCTTCCAGGAATTCAAATTCTGGGGGACACTTATTTAAAAGTGGGTGGGTCAAAGACTGGATTTATTTAGGAAGCAAATGTGTAAATAATTGGACAACTGCACTATTAAATGCTGTGCAAATGTTTGCAGTCTGCTCTGTTCTATACAGCAAGGGAGGATGTGCTGAAAGAGGGACAGAGGCAACTGATACTCTTGGATTGTGGGTGCATTTAAGGGGGTGTGATAATAGTGAGGGTGATTAAGCTTTGGAACAGTTGTCCAAGAATTGTGGACTGATTTTCCATTGCTGGCAGTTTTTACATCAGACAGGAAGACAGATGAGATGACATTAGTGTGCTCTTCTAGCTTTCAACGCTGTGACGATTACGTTTTGCCCATCTACATTACAAAGACAGCATTAAAACTTGCTAGTGCCTCAGCTGTATTAGTGCAAGGTTTGGCTCTATGAACAGATGAAAAACCCATGGCCCCCTGTTGTCAGTTATGTGTTTGCTGCAGTTGCAGAAGGCAAATGTGGGGTCCAGGCATCCGTTGCAGGCCCAAGGCTGCTGCAAGTGACCCTGTGTTTGCCAGCAGGCGTGATGGGATTTTATTTTAAATAGGTTACCCATGTTCCAGCAAAGAGGGCCATGGTACCTGAGCAGGAAAGCAGCCTGGGAATCGGTGGGTGCCTGGGGCGAAGGGATTCGTGCTCTCTCAGTACAGCAGCTGCAGAAAAAACAGTGACCAGAAGCAAGTTGGGAAAATTCCCCCTCTGCCAGGGTGGGTCGCAGAGCTGCCTCCTGTGTGAAGGGGCTAGTTTGAGTCCAGGCCCTGGGGAGACACCCCCTACTGGTGCTTCCAGCCATAACACCTGCAGCTGAAAAAGCTGTCCAGCGCATGAGCCTGTGGGACCAAGCACCTTTTAACCATAGTGAGAGTCTCCTATTGGTCATGGCTGTAGCCAATGGGGAGGCAGGAGCTGGGTACAAACTGTGCGAGCGAGCGGTGGCTGCGCAGCATCTGGAGCAAAGGAGGTGAGTGAGCTGGACCAGCGGGCGGGTCTGAGTGCACAGGGGCTGCTGCTGCTGGGGAGTCCTGGGCCCGACTCCGATGCCTTTCCCTTTCTCTCCTCCCAGCTGGGGCCCTCTAAGAGACTAGACTCTGTCTCTCTCTTTCTGGCTTGCTGTCTCTCCAAGACTCAACCCTCTCGTTTGTGTGTGTCTCTTTCATTCCTGCTGTGGCTAAGAGCCTAGACTCTGTGTGTGTTACTGTTGCTAAGAGACTAGACACTGTCTACCTCTTTCTGGCTTGCTGTGGCTAAGAGACTAGACTCACTCTGTGTGTGTGTGTCGCTTTCTGGCTTGCTGTGGTTAACAGCCTAGACATGCTCGCTCTCTGTGTGTGTGCATTTCTTGCTTGCTTGTTGTGGCTAAGAGACTAGACTCTCTCTCTTGGGGGTGTGTGTGCATGTCTCGTCTCTAAGAGACTAGCCACTCTGTGTGTGGGTGTGTGTGTCTCTCTCTCTAAGAGACTAGTCTGTAAAGTGTCTCTATGTCTCCTTAAAAGAGAATAGACTCTGTTTTTGATTTAAATACAGATCATTTAAAATTAATTTATTCCTACACGCTTTATATACAAGAAAAACTGCAGCACATACAGGAAGAATGCAATAAGCCACACAATCACAGGCCCCCATCTGCTTTTTACTGAGAAGCTGTACAGAATAAATACAGTAGAACCACAAGTTTGTGCATCTCTGCGGGTGAGTGTACCTGGTTGGTGGGGTGTCCTTATTGCTGATGTACGTATAAACTAAAATTCTAAGCGCATATGTACAAGCAAAAGCTGAAGCTTCCACTGCTCTGTTGCCTGTCAATCCAGCTTCCTGGCACCCAGTTTCATAGGTCCCTTTGCCACCTTCCTGTCTGCCCGTTTAGCTTCCATCTCCTTCTTCCGCTCCTCTCGCTTCTTGCGTGCTAATTCTACCCTGCTGAGCCCTAGGGAGACATAAGAATTCCCAGCTAGTACGAACGGCTGGATGGAACAATCATGTACAACTTTGCTTCTTCAGCAACTCACCCTGGTCAGAGTCCAGAGATTCCCAGTTTTCCTCTGTACCCCAGTCGCCAATGGCATCCATGCTTCTCTGAAGTTAGACACAGAATTCGAATTCAGGGGACTCCTTCACAGTTATGCACTACACTGGTGGAGGCACTCACTACACATTTATCTTTCCACACAGGAAGAGAAGGGAAGTAGCTAATCCCTAAACTGAGTGGGTATCCCACCCTGCCTTCCCCTGGAGCTTCAGTTAAACAGAGAGCAGGGTGATAACACTAGCCCTTCCCAGGCCTTTTGGGGATTTGTAGACCCTCCCCCCCCACAACAAAAAACAAAACATACAATGTCACCCAGGGAGTCAGTGGCAGAGCTGGGAATTGACACACACACACCCCATCCTTGATCATGAGACATGGAGAAACTTACCTGGGTCTCTGTTGTTGACTTCTGAATAGGGATTATGGAGAAGAAAGGATCTGGTTTCTCTACACTCGATGAGCTGTCCCAGTCATATTCGCTGGCCAGTTTGGTTCCTTCTGGTTGGGCCAAGGGAGCTTGCTGTGAGGGGGTCAGTTTCTGCACTGTCCTGGAACCAAAATCCTCCTCCCAGCTGTCCTCTGCCACAGAGCTTTGTCCCTGAGCGCCCCACTTCTTGTGACTCCATGTAGATCCAACCTCCCAACCAGAGCTGGTCCAGTCTGATTCCTGTTTCTTGGAGGAGCTGCTGGTCTGTTAATGATAAGGGAGACAGGGGCAGATTGATCAGAGCAACTGGAAGAGGACAAATGAGCTACGAGACAGGAAATGAAGGGTCTTCTGGACTAGTCATATCCTATCTGCAAGATTTAGAAGAGGTGACTTTGAGCGCCCAGGCTTAACAGATAAAGGCCAGGAATGGGAAAAGACCTGCCCGTCACCCTAGCCACTAGACCACACTGTCTTTCGTACTAGTAGGCACTTGAACAATGGTTATTCCCATCTGAGGGTCGTACGGTGACTAAGGCGAGAAAGATTGACAGTCTTAATTTAAAGACCACAATCAAATCGCCTTTTAACCTTCTCTGGGATAATTAAACAGGCTGAGCTTCTCAAGCCTCTCCCTAAAAAGTGGATTTTCCAGAGACAAAATCATTCTTATAGCTCTCTGCTGATCTTTTCCAATTTGACAACATCCTTTTTGAAGTGCAGACACCAGAACCAGACACAGTTATCCAGTAATGTCGTCACCACTACCATAAACAGAGGTGATGACCTTTTTTTTTTTTTTTTAACTCCTACTTGATATTCCCCTGCTTATACGTCCAAGATTGTTTGTGCCCTTTCAGCTCTAGCAATGCCCTGGGAGCGCTTGGTTATTTATCATGATATTCAAGTTCTTTTTGGTGTAACAGTTCCCTTGCCCCATTACAGTGATCTACATTTTTTGTTCCTAGATGTAATGATCCTTAGTTCTTATACAATACTTTTCATCAGTAGACTTCAAAGCATTTAACAAAGGATGTCATTATCCCCATTTCCCATATGGGGAAGCTGAGGCACAGATATTTGCCCAAGATCACTGATCAGGCTGTGGCAGATAGAATCATAGAATACCAGGGTTGGAAGGGACCTCAGGAAGACATCTAGTTCAACCCCCAACTAAATCATCCCAGCCAGGGCTTTGTCAAGCTTGACCTTGAAAACCTCACAGGAAGAAGATTCCACCACCTCCCTAGGTAACGCATTCCAGTGCTTCACCACCCTCCTAGTGAAAAAGTATTTCCTAATATCCAACCTAAACCTCCCCCACTGCAACTTGAGACCATTACTCCTTGTTCTGTCATCTGCTAACACTGAGAACAGTCTAAATCCATCCTCTTTGGAACCACCTTTCAGGTAGTTGAAAGCAGCTATCAAATCCCCCCTATTTCTTCTCTTCTGCAGACTAAACAATCCCAGTTCCCTCAGCCTCTCCTCATAAGTCATGTGCTTCAGCCCCCTAATCATTTTTGTTGCCCTTTGCTGGACTCTTTCCAATTTTTCCACATCCTTCTTGTAGTGTGGGGCCCAAAACTGGACACAGTACTCCAGATGAGGCCTCACCGATGTCAAATAGAGGGGAACAATCATGTCCCTCGATCTGCTGGCAATGCCCCTACTTATACAGCCCAAAATGCTGTTAGCCTTCTTAGCAACAAGGGCACGTTGCTGACTCATATCCAGCTTCTTATCCACTGTAACCCCTAGGTCCTTTTCTGCAGAACTGCTGCCTAGCCATTTGGTTCCTAGTCTGTAGCGGTGCATGGGATTCTTCCATCCTAAGTGCAGGACTCTGCACTTGTCCTAGTTGAACTTCATCAGATTTCTTTTGGCCCAATCCTTGAATTTGCTTAGGTCCCTCTGTATCCTATCCCTACCCTCCAGCATATCTACCATTCCTCCCAGTTTAGTGTCACCTGCAAACTTGCTGAGGGTGCAGTCTACGCCATCCTCCAGATCATAAATGAAGATACTGAACAAAACCGGACCCAGGACCGCCCCTTGGTGCACTCCGCTTGATATCGGCTGCCAACTAGACATGGAGCCATTGATCATTACCCGTTGAGCCCAACAATCTAGCCAGCTTTCTATCCACCTCATAGTCCATTCATCCAGCCCATACTTCTTTAACTTGCTGGCAAGAATACTGTGGGATCTAGGAATAGACCCGAGGATTCCTAAGTCCCTGTCTAGTGCCCTATCCACTAGGCCACACTATTGCCCCTACAACCTTCCCAGTTGGTATTAGCTTGAGGGTTACTCGCTCCCTCCCAGAGATCATGGAGACCAAATGCACCAGGAAGGGATACCTGCACTTAAGACAGCGTATGGTGTGGCATCAGAGTGAGAGCATGTGCGGAAAGCCACCTACCATCCTGGTCCCAGGCTTCTTCAACGCCAAGGCTGGTTCTGACCACTCCGGGGTGTTCCAGTCATCCGGGCTCGCCTGCCCTTTGGATTGCTCAGCCTCTTGCTACAAGCAACAGCACAGAAAATGAGGCACAGCACATGAGGAAGCAGAATCTCAAACCAGGCAGCAACAGAGCCTGCAGCTAATATGGCAGAAGTCACTGGATGAGGCTGTGGTGCATACTTGTCTGCGTATGAGCAGTGGCCAGTCTTGGAAAACATGCAACGCAGTTGATAGCTTGGTGATACATATATGTATTCTTTTCAGGGGAGCTATTGCAAGCAGCGCAGGGGAATTTGCTGCCTTCCCTTAATCTTTTTAACTACAGCACATTCTTGGGGCAGAATTGCTTCTGGGGAACTGGGCATGGGGCACTGGCATCTGGGCTGAGAAATCTGAAATGGGATTGCCCTGCATGCTGTTTGTGAACACCCCTGTCCCAGGACTGTGCATGCAGTGTAAATAAATAAGTTACACTAAAAAATTGCCCCCACTCTACTAATTTCCCCACCAGACTAGAAGCTCCCAAATCTGCTCAACTCAGCAGAGGGGGTTACAAGTCCTTACTCCAATCACTGAGGCAGCCCACCTGTCATCCTCAAACAAACTCTATTGCAGACGGAAGCGTGCTGCTCACCTCCAGGCTCCCCCAGTCCTCATCGTCCCATCTATCTGTGGAGTTCTCTTCTTCCTCGGTCACATCCCCCTCCAGATCCCACCTGCTGGATGGAACGGGAACTGCTGGCAACATCGCCGGGGAAGGGATGTTGCTGGCTCCTTAAAGACAAAAGCCCACACTATTAGAAGGTGTCCTTTTTCTGACAGTGGCCAGCACTGAGCGCTTCAGAGGAACTGTGCCCAAGTTTTCTCATAACTCCTATTACAGCTAGGGCTTGTCAACACAGGGACTGCTATGGCTATACTGGTAAATTTCCCCAGGGGATCCCTTCCAAATCCACGGAAGAAGCAATTAACCCACTTTATGTAGTAGAGACAGCTACAAAGAATGGAGGGATCAATCAATGCATATGGCAGGTCAGAGCCAAGACCGCAGGGACTAGGAGATCAGTTGTAGCCTGTGTGTGTTGGAGGCAAGAAGCCCAGGGAAGCACCGAGTAGATGAGAGAGGAAGCGAGGGACAGAGCTTCTTGGGCACAGAGTGGTAGACTCAAGGAGCTCCATCTATTTAGTGTAACACAGAAGGTTTGGTGGTAACCTGATCCCTGTTTGAGTTCCCACATGGAGAACAGAAATTTGTCAGTGTAACATACAAAGACCTAACAAGATCCAATGGCTGGAAGTGGAAACTAGAAAAATTCAGACAGGATATAAAGCACACATTTTTAATAGGGTGCAGAAAGAATTGAGTTAAATCAGTAAGCAGAAAACTTGGATTTAAATCATCAATTGTTAATCTTGTTTTACATTTGTACTTTTAAATTATTTGTCTAACCAAAAGTTATTTTCACTGATTGTAATCATTAAAACATGCTGATTTGCAACTACATATTGCCTTTACATTAAATGTGATGCTATTTTTTGCTAACCAGGTGGATGCACTACACATTTATTTAAGCAATTATATAGCTTAACATACATTTATTCAGATTCTTAATTCTTACTTATTATTATTTTAGAAATGGTGAATAACGAATTTCTTATTTATTAGGCGATTAACTGATCTATGGAATTCAATTAGAAATGAGCAAAACCAGCTTTTTAATTTTTGTACTAGCTAAATAAAACTATGTTAAATGTGCTGGAAAATGCAAGTTTATTAAAAACCTATTTTGTATTTAAAACTAATTGATTTATTATTCATAGACTGGAAAAGGAAAAACAAGCTTTCCTGCTTTTTCAACTCCCAATCAGTTTCTTAACTTCAAATAAACTAGTCATTGAACTGAACTTCTTGTATAAAGTGAAAAGAAGATATTCTCTCTGCATCTCCAGAAGAGCTATTGCTGTCAAAAGCTGGCTCAGTACTTCAACAAACTCTGGCTCCAGGTGCTTAGGTGGTGATTTCCACCAGTTAAGTGGTTTGATTTTCTTTAAATCTTTGGCACCACATATATATTGCTTAATATTATTTTTTTCATTTAATTTAAATGCTTGACTCTAGTATTTTTAGGTCTTAACACAGTTTATCAAGATTTCAAATTTAATTTTAAGTAGGTTTACTTTTTAATTAATTTAAATTAAAAAATCTGATTTCTTCGATTATTTTAATTTAAATCATTCATTTTTATCTACCATGACAGTGAGGGTAATAGAACAAGTTACCAAAGATCGTAGTGGATTTTCCATCGGTCAATTTTTAAATCAAGATGGGATGTTTTTCTAAAACACCTGCTCTATTTCAAATAGGAATTAACACAAGGAAATCCTATGGCCTGTCTTACAGCAGAGGTCAGACCAGATCATCACAAGGTCCCTTTCTGGCCTCAAACATCTGTGAAAAGCTCGCTAGAGGGGAAGATTTGAGGAGTTCTGAGCAGGAAAACTGCCTGCTGTTGTTGGGTTCTCCTGTGGTCAGGGAAACAGGACTTTGTGTGCATTCTTTATAAATAAACAAGATTACACCAAGATTAAAGTTGGGCAAAACAAAATTCAGCAAACGGTAAATTAGCTAAAATTGCATTTTGAGGGGCACTAAAATGATATACCTTAGCTTGCAAATAGTTTCAGTTAAAAAAAATGGATTTCTTTCCCCCCAAAAAATGTCAAAACTAAGAGTTTTGACACTTTTGACTTTTTGTTTAGAAAAGTTTCATTTACAAATGTAGCTAGATTGATTAAAAAATAAACAAACAAAAAGTGTTTTGTGTTTGTCATTTTGCTTCACGTGTTTTTTTGAGCTGAAACAGTTTTTTTCATTTCAGCAACCATCACCATCACCCCCGTCAAAAAAAATATCACATATTCGCTCAGGTCTAACTAAAAATATACCTGACTTGCGTCACTGATTTCCCCTTTTCTGGAAACTACCCTGCAAAGTCTCAAATACTGACCAACTGTTTGAGCCAAAGGGGCAGCCATCCTTATTATTATACCCTAGCTAGTCTTCTGTAGGTTAACTGCGTGTCATGCAAAAATGTATTTCCTTCTATCGCTTGAGATGGTGCTGCTGGCTTCAGTGCCATTTGCCACATGGCTACTCAATTCTTTGATGCCACTAAAGCCCAATTCAAGCTTTGAGATTACTACTGTGCAAAGACTGACCGATACTGGGTGGCTCCAGTGCACCTCCAGTGGGGGTTTCCACAGCTGTTTGTTCTACCGTGGTCCCAGTGTTTGTTCGGATTAGCTTCGACGTAAGCGATGAGACCCCTGTCACGGCCCAGCCTGCCCAGCTGGCAGCTGCTCCCATCCCGGGGCTGGTTGATGCTGCATGAACATCCTTCTCTGCAAAGGGAGCAGAAAGAAAAGGGGAAAAAACGTCCATTAGTTCTGTTTGGTGTTTAAATGCCTGAAAACTTCAGCACAGTATTAGGATCTCTCACCCAGTTCAGAGAGCTGAGATGGGTCTTCAGAGACGGTTTCTAGCTTAGTCACAAAGCTTCGAATGGCCTTGAAAGTCTAGGAGATTGAAGTTACTTTATTATTATATGCTGTAGAGATACCCCCTCCAGACAGTGGGAGCCCTTGTTGCACCAGTGACTGCACAGACCCCCAGCTGAGATTGGGTGCCGCCATCACACTGGACGCTAGAATGGACTCGTCCAAGATTGGAGGCCCCCGTTGTGCTGGGCATCAGAGCTGGAGGCTTGGAGTTGGCAGCTCTGCAAATTTCACTGCAGATCCAACTCACCTGATCCCTGACTGTCTTTTCAGGGTCAACTGTCAGTGCACAGAGAACCGGCAGGATTTTGAATGCACAGTCATTCATAGAATAGAAGTTGTGAGTGGCAGCAAATCCCAAGACGCCCGCTGCCCGGGAGGGAGCAAATGGGTCTTTTGTGGCACGGCTGAAGGCAGAGATCAAAACTCTTTGTCTAGTCTGGAAATAAGAGAATGGGCAATTTATTTTGTGTAATATGGTAGCACCCGGGAGCCCCAGTCACAGATCCATTGTGTTAGCCACGCACAAACACATAAAAAAAAAAGTCCCTGCCCTGAAGAGCTTTCAATGTAAATAGACTAGACAGACACAGGGTGGTAGAAAGGAAGATTATCCCTGTTTTACAGCCAAAGAACAATGAAGTGTTTTGCCCAAGGTTACACTGACTTTGTAAAAAGAAAAGGAGTACTTGTGGCACCTTAGAGACTAACAAATTTATTTGAGCATAAGCTTTCGTGAGCTACAGCTCACTTCATCGGATGCAACTGTTGACTTTGTAGCAGAGCCAGGAATGAAAGCCAGGCCTTCCAGGCTCTGGCCTGGTACTTTAACCACAAAACCCTCCTGTCCCCTCCTCCTGAAAGCTAGAGTGTTGCTGGGATCTACAATCCACAATTCCTCACTTAAAGATGGCCACAATCTTCCTCTGCATCATATGAAGCCTTGGTGGGAAATAGGCATTTTAAAGGGAAATCATCCTGGGAAAGAAACCAGGATCTGTGTCCCTATTTTCCCCATCCTGCCTGGCATTGGGTCCCTCTGGAGTGCAGGAAACGGTCTCACTACTCACGCTGGCATTGAGGTAAGGACCGATCTTTCCAAGGCACACAGTGGTGTTGCAACGAATGGGCCCCTGGTCATCCTTGGCCTGCAGACGGGCAAAGTGCTTCATCAGCTCCATATTGAGATTGTTCTCGTTCAGCTTGGGGGCCAGCAGCAGCATCGACTGTGAAGGGAGAAAAGAGGCTAGTCATTGGGTAATTCAGGTCTAATAATATCTAGCTCTTACATAGCACTTGTCATCAGTAGCTCTCAAAGTGCCTTACAAAGGAGGTTGGTACCATTATCCCCACTGTACACATGGGGAAACTGAGGCACAGGGCTGTTAAAGTGATTTGCCCAAGGTCACCCAGCAGGCAAGTGGGAGAGACAGGAATTTAACCCAGGTCTCCTGAGTCCCAGTCTAATGCCAATCCTTTAGGCCATGATGCCTCCCTAGCTCGTAGGATGTGTTGATAGCATGGCTAATAACAGGGAGTAACTCCTGAAGCATCCCTTGTTGTACAGCTATAGTAGGGCTTTTATCCTCTGTAGGACACTAGTATTATGCAACATTTATATTGCAATAGAACTTAGATGATTTGGGCCCCATTGTGTCAGGCACTGTACAAACAGAATAATTATAGCTGGATGAAACCTTTTTGACAAAACAGTTTTCTACAGAAAAACAGAGTCTAGTGGATACTGAAACAATGTGAGGGAACATGGTTTTCGATAAAATTCTCAATGGAAGAAAGTCAAAACTATTTGTTTAGACTGTTTCAAGTGTGTCTTTTAATTTTATTTAGTTTCTACTTCTATATTATAATAATTTTAATATTAGATTATATATATTGTATTGACTTACATTTAATATTTTGTAGCGTTTCGACAAACCAAACTATTTCAACATTACTGATACAAAATGAGAGGCTAAATGATTCACAGTTTCATTTTATTTCGCTAACTTTTATATTATATTAATTTTTAATTTATAGTATAATTTATATATTGTTTGGACATAAACTAAATGCTTTTACCTTACTAAAATGAAACAATTTGATATTATCAAAACAAAACGTTTCAATGGCTCCAAATCAAATTTTTTCAGAGCTTAACAACAAGTCTGTGGAAAATTTAGGAATCAGAACAAAAATCATTTTTGAAATGTCAGAATTTGCCACAGAACGGAAATTCCATTTCCCAGCCAACTCTAATAACATAGCACTCCCTGCCCCCAGAGAGCTTAACAAGAAGTCTGGACCCCATTGTTTCAGGCACTGTACAAACAGATAATAATGGTAGTATCTGTCCCAAAAATCAGGCAACAGAGTGACATCCCTTTGATCTGACAGTATGTCCTGCAGTGACAGACATTTCTATTGCCCTTTGTCTGTCAATGAATCCCCTTAGGATAGTGGCAAAGGTTGGGTTAAACCTCATTAAAACCTTGATTAAAGGTAGTTGTAAGAAGCTATTCAAGCTTTTTTATGGACTCAGAGCTGAAACATTAGGAGGCCTGCAAACAAAACATGTGTTTTGGCACATGTGAGGCCACTCAGGCACTTGAATTCAGGGGGCAGAGGGACTTCCCTAGGTATTGTTTTAGTAGAGGGGTGAGAGAAAAAAACAGCCAGGAAGCACCACACAGAGAAGCACTGAGAGAGGGCCCTGAGAAAATGCCAAGAGAGAGCTTTTGAGCAGAGTGCTGGCTGAAGCAGCTGGGAGCAAAGAAACTTCAAACAAAGAGATGTCCTGTTGTTTGATTCCTGCTGTGTTCAGAGAAATAGCACTTTGTAGATTCTTTGTAAATAAACAGGATTGCATCAAAGAAAACCTGATGCTATCATCAATTTCTCCTCCTAACCAAACAGCCTGCAGGACCCCAAATTTTGGCTAACCACTTGGGTCAAAAAGGGGTAACATCCAGCTCTTAACATTCATATATCTCAAAGCAGTTTACAAAGGAGGATCACTATCACTACCTGCATTTTTCAGATGGGGGAAACAGACAGGTGGGTGACTTGCCCAAGATAAGTGGCAAAGCTGGGAACAGAATCCAGGCCCAAGGGGGGAGGGAGGGGGAAAAGAGGACTCAGCTAGAGACATTGGAAAGGGGTCTAGTTTTCAGAGGGTGGGTGCTCAGTACTTTCTGCAAATCAGGTCTCTTTCTAAAAGGCATCTCAAATCAGGCAACTAAAATCACTAGTCACTTTTGACAAATCCTGGCCCAGGTCTCCTGAATCCTTGGTCCAAAGCACTATCCACAGACCATATTGCCTATCTATCCAGCCAGTGTACACAGCAGAAAGTGCACCCTCTGAAACTCTCAGGACTCAGGACAGACTTGTCTGAGGTTCTTTATGGGAAAGACTGTCCAGATCATGCAAACCAGTATTACATAAAACCTCCTCCCCATGCAGAGGTAAGAATTAGCAACAGGGTCAGACAAGATCAATAGTCCAGAATAGCATCATCCTCCCCCTTAACTCCACCCCATCAGCATCCTTCAAGGAGGAGGAACAGAGCAACCTTGAAATTGATTCCCAGGTTATAAAGTCAGAAGGGATCATTGTGATCATCTAGTGTGACCTGTATAACACAGGTCACAGACTTCTCTATGTTAATTCCTATTTGAACTAGAGCAGATTGTTTAGAAAAACGTCCCAGCTTGATTTAAAAATTATCAGTGATGGAGAATCCACCACATCCCTTGGCAAGTTGTTCCAATGGTTATTTATCCTCACTGTTAAAAACATGCACCTTATTTCCAGTCTGGCTTTTTCTAGCTTCAACTTCCAGCCACTAGATCTTGTTAGGTTTCAGAATAGCAGCTGTGTTAGTCTGTATCCACAAAAAGAAAAGGAGTACTTGTGGCACCTTAGAGACTATCAAATTTATTAGAGCATAAGCTTATGCTCAAATAAATTTGATAGTCTCTAAGGTGCCACAAGTACTCCTTTTCTTTTTGTAGATCTTGTTAGACCTTTCTCTGCTAGACCGAAGAGCCCATCAAAAAAGATTTTGTTGCCCATGTATGTACTTACAGACTGCAACCAAGCCACCCATTAACCTCTTTGATAAACTAAATGGATTGAGCTCCTGGAAGCTCTCACTATCAGGCAGGTTTTCCAACCCTTTAATCATTCTCCTGGCTCTTCTCTGAACCCTCTCTACTTTATCCACATATTTCTTGGAAGTGTGGACATCAGAACTGGACACAGTATTCCAGCAGTGGTTGCACCAGTGCCAGATACTGAGGTAACAGAACCTTCCTACTTGAAATCCCACATTTATACATCCAAGATCACATTAGCCCTCTGTTGTTCTACCTTCACAGTTTGCTCACGAATGGCCGGGTTGGTGTCCAGGAAGCCGTGCACAACATGGGGAAAGATCTGGGTGTTGACAGTGGGTTCATTGAGGTATTGGATGAAGTTTTCCATCTGTAACACACACACACACACACACACACACACACACACACACACACACACACACAAGTGCCGCCAGTCAGGACTTAACGTTTGGTGTAGTGCTGAGCAAGATCAATGTTAAAATTAGTCAAAATTAGCAGGGCTCCACACCATCTGGGGAGAGCCAAGAGGAGAACCCAGATGTCCTGATTCCCAATCTCCTGTTCTAAGCCCTTGACATCACACCTTTCCACAGCCAGGAACAGATCCAGAAATCCTGGCTCCAAGCCACCCCTGCAGCACGCTTCTTCCCACAGCTCGTCACAGAACCCAGGAGTTCTAATTCTCAGTCCCCTTGTCCTAACAACTAAGTGAAGTGATACTCTCTCCCAAAGCAGAACCCAAAAATCCAGTCTGCTAATTCTTTGATCTAGCACAAAACCACTCCCCTCTCAGAGCTGAGAGTAAAACCAAGGAGTCCCAATTCCCATTCTCCTTGGTTCTAACCACTAGACAGGCACCATTCCCCTCCCAGAGCCTGGAACAGAACCCAAAAGTTCAGACTCCCCGTCCCCTCCCTGTTCTAACAAGAACAGAAAAATACTGCTCCTGCTAACCCGTCTGAGCCCTGGGCCCGCCCAAGTGCACAGATGCGAAGCGAGGCTGATCACTGACCTGCTGCAGCAGCCGTATCCTCATGGCTCGGTCGGTGGAGGAGAACATTTTGACGATGACAGGAATGATCTTCTGCTGATACTCTTCAGCGTTCAGGAATTTCCCCACCTGCAACAACAGTGGAAGTTAAAGAGGAAGCTTTGATCCTGAAGGAGATGAGGGGCAAGCAAAGCTTTAGTGCGGAGACGGAAAGTGGTGAGGTGGGCCCATGAGCCTTCAAGAGATAAAATACTCCTAGCTGGGCCATACCAAGAAATTAATCTGTAGATGTTCCTTGAGTACTGACGTCAGCTCTTGGCATCATCTCCTCCATGGTCCATGTATCTTGGGAATGGAGTCCCCGTATTTCCACACACACACACCCTGCAAGGTCATGTGTCAGTTGATGAGGAATGTGTAGTATGGCATACCTCTCTGGCCTCAGTTTCCCTTTTCCTGGCATGAGGTGTGGTAAAATAGGGGAGGCAGGGGGAATGAGAGAGCACACAGAGCCCTGGCATGTTGAGAGAATCAAGGACTCTGATATAGGTGAAGTGAATGTAGCACATCCAGCCTGCCAAGAGAGGTGGGCATTGGAGGGAACTGAATGAGGGTGGTTCACAGGGCACTTGTGGGGGAAACGGAGAGATGCAAGGACCCTGGTGTATGCAACGTATGCAGCCTACAGAAACTACGAAGCGCGCAACTCCTTAATAGGGCAGTTTAGCCCTAAAATGCCTCTCTCCCGCAGGCACACCAACTTCAATGAGTCACAGGCTCAAATTGGTCCCTCTAGGGCTCTAGCCAACAGAGCAATAGTCTGTTCCCACTTTGAACTGTCCCTATAGGGTTACTTTGTGTTTGCCTGTCTCCTCCCTGATCTAGGAGATCTCCAGCACCAACTGCTCTCCCCTCCCCACAAGCAAAGTCTGCTTGCCAGCAGTCCTTGCTCACTCTGGGAACTAAAATCCTCAGAATGTCCAGAGACAGGAAACAGGCCTGTAGCCCCATCCCATCACAAGATGTAAACAGAGGAATGTCACCATTAGAACAGCAGCTCACCTTGAAGAGTGGGGTTAGGATGACAGCACCAGCATTACCAAACTCAAAGGCCATCAGCAACTGTGGGAGGATCTTGTGCCGGCAGAAATCTTCGGGGAAGGTGTCTAGGTTGTTGCTCAGCTCCTGGAAGAACTTCTGCCGTTCTGTTGGTTCCTTAATCTGCCGGGGCAGGGGAAAAGGGAAATGGGGTCACTGGGTCAGACTAGCCTGCTCCTCGCGGCTCCATTCTGCCCTTTGGGGCTGCCAACAAGAGAACCAATGCAATGGTGGTTTGGATGGTGCAGTCTCCTCTCTCACTAGGAAATGGTTGGAAATACAGCAAATTCTTGTTCTACCATATAGGGGCATGAATTTCCAGATCTGCTAACATGGGCTGGAGTTGAACCAGTGACTTAAAGCTGAAGTGGTCTTTATCTTATTTAACCCTGAACCAGCCAGTCCCTCCCACAACGTGGGGCCACATCAGAGCTAATGCTTTGTGGAATGAAAAGACACCTTACCCCTTCCCAACCCCCTAAGCCAACCAGTCCCCCTACCCTGCAGCAGGATTGATGCCGGTACTCTCTAGAGAGGAAAGGCCTCAAATCCCATTCCCCACCTCCCTGATCCAGCCAGTCTTCCCCTCAGAGCTGGTGCCTTCTGGAGGAGAAGGGCCTCATATCCCATTCCCCATCCCAGCCAGTTCCCTCTCAACCTCCCCCCAAAATTAATTGTGCTCCGGAAGCCACTTTTCCCCACCAAGCGAGCATATAACAGAGCCGAGACAAAGGTCAGTACTGCCCAAGGCAAGTTCAATGGGCTCATAAACCAATGCAGGGGGTCCTCAAGCCCCAGCAATTGATTGGACACTCTCTTGGGCACCTCTGGCCTACACAGAGGAGTTCTAATATTGTATTTTCCACCCCTCCTGACTGGGGGCGACAAGGCTACCAGCATCGCTCTCACCTGGATCTCTTCCAGGAAAAGGTTGGTCTCTACAAAGCTGTTCTTCATGAAGCCATTGGGGCCCCGGCAGTTCTGGAGGAACTTGGCAGGGTTGGGGCGGATTTTGGGGTTGGCCCCCACCAGTTCACAGTAGTGAGGGACCAGCGACTTGGGGATCTGGAGAGAGGATACACAGATTCTACAATCAGGAAGAGGTGTCCCTTGTGTGTTAAGTATTCGCTATGGATACTAATTAGCTTGGGATCTTTTCTGCTTGGATAGCAAACCAGTTGACAACAGCCAATGGATCTCATTATCCCTGTTTTAGGAATGAGGAAACTGGGGCACAGGGAAACAGGCTGAGCTGCCCAAGTTGACACAGCAACTCCATGGCAGAACTGGGAAGAGAACCCAGGAATCCTGACTCCTGTCCCCACCCCTCCCAAAGCTGGGGATAGAATCCAGGAATCCTGGCTGCTTCCCCTCCCCGACACTAATCACTAGACTTCCCATCCTTTCCCTCCCAGAACTGGGAGTAGAACCCAGGAGCCCTGACTCCCAGCCCCTCCTGCTAACCCCTAGACCCCACTCTCCCTAGAGTTCCCAACTCCCAGTCCTGTGCCCTATCTATTGCACTCTACTGCTATTCTACAGCACAACCACAAAACTCTTTACCAACCCATTTGAAATTGCACAGCTCCATAAGGGACTTCTTAAGGAATAGTAGCTGCACAGAGGCTGTGTAAAGCAGAGAGTGATCTGCAATCATTGTCATGCTCCTATAAGTTTGGCCAATAAACAAAACAGAAGGGCCACTATTTAGCCACAGGATGGACAGACACAGGGCAATATGCTACCAGTTCCCCACCAATGCACCCCTATAGAAAACTGCATTGACTCACCCTCACATTAACAGGGTGAAGCTGATGGTTAGCTCTGGGGCGTGTGGCCTAGCAAACTGGGACAAAGGAGACTTCAGTTCTATTCCTGGCTCTACCATTGGCCTGCTAGGTAACATCTTGCCCCCTCTGTGCCTTGGTTTCCCCATCTGTAAAATGGGAAAAATGAGTCTAACCTCCTCTGTAAAGTCTCTATGATCTACTGATGAAAAGTGCTACATAAGAGCTAGGATTTATTATTACTGAAGTCAATGGGTCCTGAAAGATACATTCTCCCCCCAGAGCATATTGTGAAACCCACCAGCAGTCAACTTTCCCTGCCCTTCTGGGAGTAACCCAGATCCACTCCATGTGATGCTCTGTCCCCTTCTAGCCATGGCTGGGCCACAGACAGAGGTTGATAAGTCTGCTACAGCCTGGCTCTTTTAGCGTACGTCACAGAGGCTCCTGATTCCGGGTTTGATTCCTGTTGCCAACAACCCACCCAGGGGTGTAATATTACAAGTAGAGGGATTGGAGCCAGGTGGATCTGCTGATTAATTACTTTGTCAGGCCCTATCAACAGAGCGGGAGGGAAGGGGAGTGACCACATTACCTTGCCGAGGGATCGCAAGGAGGACGGGCGGGGCAGGGTGCCATTGAAAACCTCCCAGATGAGGCAGCCAAGACGCCACATGTCTGCAGACCTGGCACAGCAGAAGAACCGATGTAACTTTCCCAACGATTTCCCCATGGGGAAGAAAAGTGCAACCCAGCTGTATTTTGCATAACATGATCCATACAAACTACACCCCCAAGACCCTTTTGGGTTAGGCAGAAGGGCTATGCAGGAAAACAAACAATAGAAGAACTTGAAATGAGACAGAGGTTCTTGCATGCGCATGCACACACACTGTCAAGAGGTGGCAGGGATTGGATACGCAGAACGGGGAGTAGAGGGGGATACAGAAATTCTGTTTGGAGACAAGTGTCTTGCGCACACAGAGAAGAAGCAGGTGCCGGGTGAACTGAGAGGAGAGCAGAGAGAGATGCAGGGAAGAGGATTCCTGAGGGCAAGGGGCTGCAGAGGAGAAGGCTCTTGCACATGAACACAGCGGGACACTGTGGAGAAAGAAAGACCAGGTCATGGAGGGTGACGGAGAAAGACCGCAGAATGAGTTAACAATGAGGAGGGTAATATGGAACTGGTCCCTGAAATAACAATAAAACCCCAGCAATGCATGTACAGAACAATAAGCAGAGCTCAAAGCCTCTCCCTTCTAGAACCTGGGCTTTGTTAGTTATTGGGCTCAGTGCAAGAATCACAGGGAGAAATTCTCTGGCCTGTGTTAAACAAGAGGTCAGACATAATGGTCCCTTCTGGTCTTAACATCTACAAATCTATTTGTATTACGGTCATGTCTAGAGAGGCCCCGACAGAGATTGGGAGGCCTCTGTCGTGCTGGGTGAGCTGCAGACCTCACTCAGCTGAGATCAGGGGGCCCATCGTGCTTGGCACTGCACAGTCACACAGCGAGAGAGAGTCTCTGCCCCCAAAGAGCTTACAGTCTAACTAGATAAAAGGGTGGGAGGAGATTAATGGGCCCCGCCCCATCTCCCACTCACCATTTCTCCCCAGGGATTTTGCTGTTATCTGTTTTCTCTGGTGGGTCGTATCTCTCCAGCTCAGGGATCCCTTTCCGAGGAGAGGTGTTGTCACCCTGGGTCGAGTACATGTAATCCAGGCCACCCAGCTTCCACTCACCAGCGCGGTCCACAAAAACAGCAGCCATGCACACATTATTGTGGATAAGGTTGCAATCATTCACTAGGAAGCTGAGCGCTTTCTGGAAAGGCAAGGGAAGGACAAGTGAGAGGAGCAGTCAGCTGGCAGCCCTGTGAGAGGAATCTTAGAGACAGAATGGTCTAGTTGAGGGGTGGGATTGGGAGTCAGAACGCCTGAGTTCCATTCCCAGTTCTAGTACAGGAATGGGGTCTGGTGGGTTAGAGCAGGGGCGTCTGGGAGCCAAGGCTCCTGGGTTCCATTCCTAGCTGTAGGTCATGAGTGGTAGCTGTGAGAGAAGGGGGGGGGCTGGGAATAAGGACTCCTGGATTCTATTGCCAGCTCTGCAACTGATTCCCTGTGTGCTTTTGGACAAGTCACCTTCCTTTCCCACACCTCAGTTTCCCCATCTATAAAATGGGGATAACGTTATTCACTTGACTCATAGTTGGTTTACCCCAGCATCCTGGATTAGACAATATGATACCATAGTGGGGAATGGCAGACCTCAGTTGGGTCTAACCTGGACAGTTCTACCCTGGACAGATCAAGGGATCACTGGCAGGACAGCAGCCCTCAACAGCTATACCTGGTTAAAGAAGAAGCAGAAGAGGTGTGTTCTGTCTGGGCACAACTCGAAAACTTAGCAGGGCACAGCAAAATAAATTATCATTATTACTAGGGCAGCACATTGGTCCATTAGAATTAGGCTTGGAAAGATTAGATTTTTATCGGTAAATCTCAACTTCACTGTACACCCAACCCAAGGAAAAAATATCCCCTTCAATAACAGAAATTTACAGGTAGGCAAAGTAAGAAAAATGCTGTTTAAGCACATAGTAGAGTTTGATTAAAGGATATTTACTTTTTATAGTCTGACGTGAAATTGACAGCTTGTTTTAACGGCTATGAAGCCTTAACTCTTTGAATCGCAACATCTACTGCCATTAAATAATTAGCCTGAGACCCCTATTGTCTAACCCCATTCCCACAATTTCCAGCAACTGTGAAAATTTAAAATCAATAAAAATTGAAAAACAGGTTAAAAATAAAGATCAATATTATCTGTCAAAATTATAAACAATAAAAATCTAATTCTGCCACTTTTAATGAAAACTGAGGGGCTGTGGGCAAATGAGTTGGTGATTTAGGATTTTCTATACAGGCACAACCCATCTGCTTGAGATCACTGTATCTTACCACAATCTGATGGAGGCCCCACGATATCTCCTGTTCATTTAACCCTCCAGAATCTGCTTTCGACTTCAGGTAAGTACTCAGAGATGTCACAGGCTCTGTCACCACGTGCAAACATTTCTCTGTCTATCCCCGCCCCCGCAAAAAAAACACCATGTTTCTTTTTGTTACAGAAGCACCCAGAGGCTCCAAGTGAGATCGGAGCCCCTTTGTGCTGGGCACATTATTAGTAGTATTACGATAGCATTGTAGCCCCAACCAAGATCAAAAGGTCCTGTTGGACCTGGCGTTGCACAAACCACCCCCACAAATGAGATCGGGGTCCTGTCGGGTAGGACGCCACAGAGACCCCCGCAACTGAGATCAGAGAGGCACTGAGCAGCCCACCCCCCACCTGAGACTGGAGACCCCTGTTGTATCAGGCACTGCACAATCCCCATCCAACTGAGATTGGGGCTCTGTTGTGCCAGGCACTGCACAACCCCTTCTAACTAAGATCGGGGCCCCCGTTGTGCCAGGCACAGCACAACCCCCCCCCCCCAACTGAGACTGGGGCCCCTGTTGTGCCAGGCACTGCACATCCTTTCCCCCACTAATTGAGATCAAGGACCCCTTAGTGCCAGTCACTGTGCAGAATCTCCCACCCAAAATAGGGGACTGCCTCCATCCCAGGCACTGCACAGACATCCCCCCTCAACAAGATCAGGGACCTCCATTGTGCCAGGCTCCACACAGATCTCCCCACAAATGAGATCAAGGGACGCTTACTGCCAGCCACTGCACAGACACCACTGCCCTCTCCTCATTAGGGGGTCCAGCATGCAGTCCCTGGCATGGCAAAAGGCCCAGATCTCAGTCAGGATCCATGCGATGCCCTAAAGAGATCTCCAATCTTGTTCAGGGTTGCTGGGGCCTACCATAATACAACTAAACAGATAATAAATAAATGCATCCACTATAGGAAGACAAAAGTGTAATACACTGTGCTGTCCCACTGCAAGGTGAACATGTCGGGTGACACTGCTTTAGCCAGATTCAGGATTTGCTGCAGTTTCATAAAGGCAGTAGATAAATAACATAACTGCATACAGTATCAATCCAGCACCCTAAGCTTTGGTGTTTTTCAGCCTAGGAAACACACTCTGGGACAAAAAGAAAAGGAGTACTTGTGGCACCTTAGAGACTAACAAGTACTCCTTTTCTTTTTGCGAATACAGACTAACACGGCTGCTACTCTGAACTCTGGGACAGAAATCATTCTTTACTCTGCACCCTTTACTCTGTGCCATTCTGGGGCAGAGATCACCCTTTACCCTGTGTCAGATGTGATACAAATCCAGCCCTGTTCAGGGCCTCAAACATCACCGCAATGCGAAATCATAATCATCAAAGACTGTAAACATAGCCACAATACGAAATCATAAATATAATGGACGGTAGGTACCGCCACAAATAAAAATCATTAACAGTACCTCCAATCCGTCGATGTAGGACAGAATATTGGGGTGCCGGAGGGTTTTAAAGCGTTTGAAAGCTGCCTTGGCGACCTGTGTCTGTTCATCTGAATTAGGTTTAACTTCATAGACGAAAACGGATACCAGATCCCCTGTGGTCTGAAGAAAAACAAAAAAGTGTTATGTGCTATTTATTTAAGGGTGTCTATGATCCTTAGTATCTGAGCAGTGCTATTTTCCCCAATGTACAGATGGTGAAACTGAGGCACAGAAAAAGGATGTGAAGCTTGCAAGAAGCTGAGAATGGGTGCCAGGGGATGGATGGATCACTTGATGATTGCCTTGTTCTATTTATTCCCTCTTAAGCACCTAGCATTGGCCACTGTCAGAAGACAGGATACTGGGTTAGCTGGACCTTTGGTCTGAGCCAGTATGGCCATTCTTATGTTCTTACTTGCCCAAGGTCACATGGGGAGTCTGTGGAATTGAACTGAGGTCTCCTGTGTCCCATGCTGGCATCCAAATTGCTGGTTCACCTTTCCTCCCTTGTGGGACAGAGGTTGGCCGGAGATGGGGAGTCAAGGACGGTCTGTTTGGGAGAGGCAATGTAGACTAGTGAACAGACCACTGCACTCACAAGACTTGGGTTCTATTCCAGGCTCAACTACTGGCTTGCTAGATGACATTTGTCAAGTTCCATCCCCGCTCTGTGCCTCAGCTTCCCCACGTGTAAAATGGGGATAATGATACCAACTTGCTTTGAAAAAGGGTTTTGTGATCTACTGATGAAAAGCTCCATATCAGAGCTAGGTATTAAATAATTATTACTATTATTATTATTATATGGACCCTATAATGAGAATAACTGTGTCTGCCTCTGGGTGGAACACGGCAGCCACTTTGGAAGCGGGCTAAACCCTCCCATTTACATGCTGCTGTTTGTCCCCTGACCCTAGGGACTACAAGTAGTACTAGATCCTTGGATGTCCCCCAGCTATTTTGGAAAGTGGTGGGGGGGTGGGGGGGTGGGGGGGAAACCCTTGAGACTAAGGAGGAACTAGAGAAGCCCACAATTGGGGTTCCCTGGGCCCTTTATTTTTGGGGATGCTCAGGATTGGGGAGAGCTTGGAGGAATCCTGAAAATCCTTGTTATCGGG
The DNA here is from genome assembly GCF_009764565.3 of Dermochelys coriacea. Classification (NCBI taxonomy): domain Eukaryota; kingdom Metazoa; phylum Chordata; order Testudines; family Dermochelyidae; genus Dermochelys; species Dermochelys coriacea. The sequence goes on from NC_050074.1 coordinate 32,826,012, forward strand.
GGAGGAAGAGCCTAGAGGGCCACCTGAAACGACCTTCCATCGTAGTGGGCGCCCCTGGAACTCCCTCTATCCTTGATAACGGTATCTGAGTGGGGGCTTGGATCACACCCTTCCATAAACCAGGGGAGAAGCAAAACTCTGGGGATCATTAAACACCTCTTCTGTTCTAGGGGGTCCTGGAAACTCTGTCTTCGTCCAAGAGCTCTCTGAAAGTCCCCTTTTACACCCAGAGCAGGGTTTGAAACCCTCCCCCCCATACTCCACCTCTAGGTCAGGCTGGGGAAGAGAAGCCTGGATACCCTCTACACCCCGGCCTCGGGATGAGGGCCTGGAAACCCACTCCTGAACCCCGGGCTTGGGGGGGGGCTGGAAACCTCCCTCCCCGCCGTACCCCTGGCTGGGGAGCCTGGAAACCTCCCCCCGTTTCCTGGGTTGGGGACCTTGGAACCCCCCCGTACCTCGGGCTGGAGAGGGGGAGGCCTGGAAACCTACCTCCCCCCCGTACCCCTGGCTGGGGAGCCTGGAAACCACCACCCCCGTACCCCGAGCTGGGGAGGGGGAAGCCTGGAAACCTCCCCCTGTGCCCCGGGCTGGCGGTCCCGGTGGCGGCGGCTCCAGGCTAGGGAGGCCCCGCCACGTCAGGCGAGCAAAGGCCGGGCCGGGCCGGGCCCAACGGGGGGATTCACCTTCCTCCTGCCCCGGTGCAGCTGCCAGGGCCCCGCGGGCTCTCCCCGCTCCGCGCCCGCCTCCGCGCCGAACTCATAAGGGAAATCCCGGACCGGGTCCCGGGAGAAGAACCACATCGTCCGGCCGGGCCGCTCCGGGACCGGAATCCGGCTCCAGCGGGCTGCGCGGCGCGGACGGGCCGCCAGAGGGCAGCAGAGAGCGCGGCGCGGGGGGCGGGGAGGGGCTGGGGGCAGAGCAGGGGAGCAATGATGCGGGGCGGGGGGCGGGGAGGCCTGGCGCAGAGCTAATCCCGGCGGCTGCCCCGGCCGCCCCCCAGCGGCCGCAGATTCTGGGAGGGTGCAGAGGGGCCTCCTCGGCCGCTGGCGCACCCCACCGCTCCTGCCGGCGGCCGCCTTTGCTTTGCCGGTGGAGCTGTCCAGGCACAAAGAGGAGACCTGATTGTCCACAACGTCCCACGGCAAGGGAGTGACAGCCTGGGAATGGGACCCAGGAGTCCGGCCTCCCAGCCTTTGCTCCAACTACTAACCCCGACTCTCCTCCGTGAGTCAGGAATAAAACTCTGACTCCCAGTGTCTGTTCTAACCCTCAGATCACCACCACCACCCCCAACATTTTTTGTGGGGAACCTTTTTATTTTTTTAGTATAACTGAGAAATTAGGTGAGTTCTGTGCCTAGCTGTGCTGGGTGACCTTGGACAAGACATTTCATCTCCGTGCATCAGTTTTCCCCTCTGTAAAATGGGTATAATGATACCAACCTCCCTTGTCAAGCACTTTCAGATCTAGAGATGCTATCTAAGAGCTAGGTATTATTGTGAAGCTTGACTAGACTAGAAATACAGAGCAAATTTTTAACAGGGAAGGTGATTAACTACTAGAATAGTTGGCCTTGAGCTGTGGTGGATTTTCCATCACTTGGAGTCTTTTAATCAAGGCTAGATTTTTTTTAAACAATCTGTTCAAGGGCAAACAGAGATTATTAGCTTGATGCAGAAATTACTTACTATGTGAGGTTCTCTGGCCTGTGTTATACAGGTGGTCAGACTAGAGGATTATAAAGATCCCTTCTGGTCTTAAAATCTATGAATCTGCACCTTTTTTCTATCCCAGGACATTGATTCACAGAAAAAAATCAATTGCGGGCCACACACAAGTAAAAAGCAAGGGTCTGATCCAAAGCCCCCCACTCCACCCCACCCCACCCCAGGCTAGTTCCCCAGCCCCAGAGGAGTGCTGGGAGACATGCAGCCCCAGCCTCCCCAGCCCCAGCGTGCCAGGAAGGTGGGCACCATATGGCCCCAGCCCCAGAGCACGGGGAAGATTTGTGGCGCACGACCACAGCTTCCCCAGTCCCAGAATGCTAGGAGGGTGGGTGGGCAGCACTGCCACAGCCTGCCCAGCCTCAGCTGGAGCACAGGGGGACTGGAGGAGCTGCATGCTGCATGGCAGTAAATAGGAGTGGGAGGAGCCCTGGGCAGGGCGAAGCATGGGCAGGTCCACGCCTGGCTGTTTGGGGAGGCACAGCCTCCTTCGACCTTTGGTACCCGCTGCCCATGCGCAGGCCAGAAGTAAGCAAGCAACGGGCTGGATCCAGCCCACAGGCTGTAGGTTCCCCACCCCTGCAATAGGGCTTTGGCTGCTGGAGTTTTGACCCCCGACTTTGAGGTATTTAGGTGTTGCTACACTCAGGATTGCAATGCCTAACTGATTTAGTATACTAAATCTAATTTTCAAAAGGGATTTAGGCACTTAGGTCCCAAAAGCCTATGGATTTAGGCTCCAAAGGACCTAAATCTCTTGAAAATTAGATTTAGGCCATGTCTCCTAAATGAGTTAGGTGCTGAAACACTGAGTGTAGCAATGCCTACATACTTTTTAAAAGCTGGACGTAGGTACTGTCATAATACAAATAATAAATATTATCCTGTGTTATTCAGTTTCCCCAAGATATCAAAGTTTCAAAAGTTAAATCCCTTTATCTTTCACTTGTATATTTTTATTGAATCAATTCCTTTCACCCTCTTTTAAGATCTATCATGCTGACCAATAGTCTATTGTTTCCTTGTGCTGCCCTATCTGTCTGTCTGCATCCACGTTGTCTCTCAACAAATGTAATCTTTCCCCCACTCATATCTATTCAAAAAGCTGCTGCAAAGATCATTTTCTAACCTCTCACTTTGACCATGTCACCCCTCCTTGCCTCTCTCCACTGGCTCCCCTTTCTTTATTGCATCAAACATAAGCTACTTGTCCTCACTTTCCAAGTCCTGCATGTCTAATGCCAGTAGTCCCCAAACTGTGGGGCAGGTCTCCGCTAGGAGGAAATGAAAGAATGTCCGGGCAGGGTACGATGGGGCCTGGAGCCAGCCTCCACCGGGAGCGGGGAGGGAGCGCCACCCAGCCCCGCTCTGCCCCCAGCTCCTCTCCAGCCCTGGCATCAGCCACCAGCCCCAGTCCTAGCTGCGGCCCCAGCCCTGGCTTTTTTCCCTGCCCCAGCGGGCTGCAAACCAGGTAAGGGAGTGGCGTGACCAAAAAAGTTTGGGAACTACTGCCCTATTCCACCTGACCTATCATCTCTCATTTACTATCAAGAGGTTGATTCCTGCCTCCATGGTGCCTGAGCTTCTATTACCCACTTGTTAAATTTGTAAACACCTTAGTATATTCTCCCGTGAACATCCACAAAACTACTTTATCTTCCTCCTTCAAATCTCTCTTTTGTTGTGATGCCTACAAAAAACATTACAATGGTTAGGTTATTGATGGTATCAAGCATAGGTGCCGACTCAGTGGGTGCTCCGGGGTACCCACCAGCAGCCCTCCTTATCAGCTCCCACTCACCCTCCCCCAGCACCTCCCTGCCTTCCATCCACTGCAATCAGTTGTTTCATGGCATGTGGGAGGAGGCTCTGGAGGAGTGAGGACACAGCATGCTCTGAAGAGGGGAACAACTGGGCGAGAAGAGCCAGAGTAGGGCAGAAAGAGGTGGGGTGGGGGCAGAGCAGGGGTGGGAAGACATGGGGAGGGAGGGGCCTTAGGGGAAGGGGTGATTGGGGGCAGGGCCTGGGGTCAAACACCTCCTCGCATTTTGTAAAGTCGGTGCCTGTGGTACTGAGATTGTCTGATGTTGTCTCGTTGTTTCTTTGTACACCCTGTACATCTGTTGGCCCTTGTTTTATTCTTAGATTGTGAGCTCTTTGGGGCAGCGACAGTCTTATTTGTACTGTGCCTAGCACAATGGGGTCCTGTTCCATGACTGAGGCTCCTAAGTGCTATTGCAGTACACACAATAAATAAAACTAATTTGTTTTGTGTCCAGGCTTTCTAACTACCAACCTTATTTAATTGAAACCCAGGCTATTTCTCTGACAGCCCACCCCATCTGCTCCTCCTTTTTCAGAAGTCCCAGTAACTTCACTGTATACTGTGGTCTAAAAAGTGTTTAGCTACGGGAACTAAATGCATAGTGAGAAGCAGCATTCTGAATCATGCATTGCAATTCTGACTTTGATCGCTAGAAGGAGCTAAAGGTATGCAGATGATTTCTGTTCCTTCCTAAATCTGAGCTGTCCAAGTAAGAGGAAGCATCTTACAAACAGAGCAATGATTTCAGAAAATTCTGGTTTCAACCAGAGATACCAATGTAATTAAAATAGAAAATGATTGTATGACTTTTTATTCTAGAAAGTCACTTTTAAACAGTCTCTATGTAAAAGAATAAATGGACACAAACCAGACATCAGGAATGGTAACATACAAAAGCCAGTAAGAGAAGATTTCAATCTCCCTGGACATTCAATAACAGATTTAAAAGTAGCCATCCTTAAACAAAAAAACTTCAAAAACAGACTTCAAGGAGAAACTGTAGAGCTACAATTCATTTACAAACTTAACACCATTAATTTGGGCTTGAATAGGGACTGGCTGGCTCACTATAAAAGCAATTTTCCCTCTCTTGGTATTGACATCTCATCAATATTGGGAGTTGACCACATCCACCCTGACTGAATTGCCCTTGTCAATGCTGGTTCTTCACTTGTAAGGAACTCCCTTCTCTTCATGTGCCAGTATATTTATGCCTGTATCTGTAATTTTCACTCCATGCATCTGAAGAAGTGGGGTTTTTTACCCACCAAAGCTTATCCCCAAATAAATCTGTTAGTCTTTAAGTTGCCACCGGACGACTCAGTGTTTTTGTGGATACAGACAAACACGGCTACCCCTCTGATAGCCAGAAGCCATGTTTTAAAGTATCATCTGGCTCTGCAGTTTTGTGGACTGTATCAAAGGTCCGAACAGTGACATTCTCTCACTGATTTAACTCTGAGAGGCAAGGAAGCCAGGGGAATTGCACACTGCATCTAAGGGGCCAGATAACCTTGTGGTTGAAACAGGAAGCTCAGAGCCAGAGTACTCAGGAGAGGGCCACATAATTCTTGTGTGATCCTGGAGGTCTAATTCTGCATGACTTATTTGAGTAATCTTTACTCACACAGAAAATCCCACTAAAGGGAATGGGATTATTACACACACGAGTAAATGGTGCAATATCTTCTCTGTGCCTCAATTTCCTCTTCTCTCAAAGCTTGTTGACACACACAAATGCCTCTAACTATGCCAGTACAGTTAGAGCTATACAACCATGCTAGTGTGGATGCAGTTATACTGGTATAAAGGTGCTTTATTATGGTATAGTTTTTCACATATCGGAAGGGGATTAAGCTATATTGGTATAAGGCCAGGTCTATACTACAAACTTCTGCTAGCATAGCTATGCCAGTCAGGGGCCTGATCTCTGACTGACACACCTGTGCAGGAAGAAGCCTCTAGCGTTTTGCTGGTATAAGTTGTGTCCATACTAGGAATGCTTTGCTGGTATAGTATACCACTATAGCTATACAGTCAGAGAGGTCCTATTGTAGATTTGGCCTAAGACACCTTTTTATCAGTGTAACTGAATCCAAACTAGGTATTATACTGTGTAATTATTTGGGTAAAAAACCCCTCTCCCCAACAGTATAAAATTGTGCATAAACCAGGCCTCACATAAGGACACAAGTAGACACAAACAGATATGCACACATACATATAATATAAATGTACATATACACATGCACCTAAGCACACAGGTATGTAATGTGTCCACAAATGTGCATGCACGCGCACACACACACACACAAAGGTATGCAAACATACATATATGCGCCCACACAGGGTATGCAAACATAAAAGTAGACACTGCTACACGAAGACAAGTATATACACAAGCACAGGTATAAAAAAAACACACATATATGCATAAACACAGCGGGCATCTTTGCACTTTCTCCTATGCGCAGTTTCCCATAAAATTCTGCAAAGGCAACACATTATCCTCCTCCAAATTTCTTCTCACCTCTGACATGCTCTCTATAAATCACATTAGAATGCTTATATAGTTGGTGTGCTGCAGCCATTGCTTATTATGTTCTAATCAGAATAGTTTCCCTGTCATATTGCATTCTTATCTTTGTTGTATCAATTTACTTTCTCTCCTCTTTACGTCTGGGACAGAGACTGTCTTTTCATTATGTATGTGTACACAACACCTAGCTCAATGGGACCAAAATCTCAAAGTAATATCACAGGTAAACTGTTAGGACGCCAAGTTCCTGAGTATGAAGTACCTTCAGATCAGGCAGGGTAGAATTACAAAGTATGATAGAAGAAAAGGAGTATTTGTGGCACCTTAGAGACTAACAAATTTATTTGAGAATAAGCTTTCGTGAGCTACAGCTCACTTCATTGGATGCCAAAAGTTGCAAGCTACTCAAACCTGAAGTATGATAGCAAATTGCAAAATGCATTACTGCATTATTTGCCGATCTTATTACAGGGCTGGAATGGGGGCAAGGGACACACAGAATCCCTTGTGTGGGGAGACTTGGGGACCCTGGCATACATCTGAATGAGGGACACAGAGCCCTAGGCACTGGGGTAGGAGGAAGTTGCAAGGAGTCCCTGAAACAGAGGTAGATGGAAGGATGGCACACAGGAAACTTGTGGGGGTGAAATGGTGGAAATGTAAGGAGCCCCAGGTGTGTGCAGTAAGATTGGCCAACAAAAACAATGAAGTGTGCAATCTAGTTTACACTGAGACCTTGAGTGGCTTTTCATATACCCTATTTCTGAAATGACTCACTAGATAAGATTTTCCACCAAATGCATCCGATGAAGTGAGCTGTAACTCACGAAAGCTTATGCTCTAATAAATTTTAGTCTCGAAGGTGCCACAAGTCCTCCTTTTCTTTTTGCGAATACAGACTAACACGGCTGCTACTCTGAAACCTGTAGATAAGACCTGCTCTCAGTGGTGTGCTTTTGTACTGAAAGAGTTAACTGATTCAAACAGTTATGCCAGTATAGCTTATTCTTCTTCTTCATGTATGGAAATAAACTATAACAGAATTAGCAAAATAGCAAAGGGGAAAAAGCCAGTATTTTAAAACTGGAATGTCTAAAGTTAGTCACCTAAATAAACTGGCCTGATTTTCAGACGTGGGAAGTAGCACACCATCTGTGAAAAATCAAAGTTATATGTAGATATCTAAAGATTGACTTAAGTGTTCAACATTGAGCACGCATGTTTGACAATTTTGGGCCCCATCTAATCTTTAGGACAGGTAAATTACACTAAATGGAGTTAAAGTAGTGTCAAGACTACAAGATCCTCCACTGTATGTTCCTGAACCAGGTTTCCTCATTATGGACAAAAGCAGACAAAAATCATTTCTGCTTGATTTCATAAGTGTTTAACCTTGAAAAGATCATTGCTTTGAACAACTTGGCATCATCAGTCATGATCTCTAGCTTTTACATATTTTGATTAACCATATTTTGTCTCTGCCATAATTCTAGAGAGAACATCATGAATGCCTCTCATTGGCGCCTTAACAAATGTAACAAACATAACACATGGCATCATCAATGTTCCTTTACAATTTACCATCCAATAACTCTTCCCCTATCTTAGGGAGTTACATTAATTTTAAAACTGTGTACTGAAAGTGAATATTTTTTCCTTAAGGAAAGCACACTGCTGTTCCAAAAAGTTCTGTCTGTTCAAGCTTTTAAGACTCTTCAATGCCAGTAGCTCTTGTACTTAAAGCACCAACAGGGAGAAAAGAGTACATTTTGAGGCAGTGCAGTCTAGTGGGAGTCAGACCAGAGGCTAATTCTGTTATTTTTTCACTGCTACTTACCTGTTTCCACCAGCCCTGACATCCACTTAATGCTTTCCTCCCTATTGCAAAGTATTTGGAAATCTAAAAACAAGGAACACTATGTAAACGTTGATTAACAAGATCCAGGCATCCATATTACCGAGAGGCCAAATCCTACTCACCAAGTAGTTCCACTGCAGACATTGGGATTATTCTCATGAGTAAGAGCAAGATTTGGCCCCCAAATGGCTTTTCTAGTCTTGTGCCTTAATCCTTTCATGACCAGAGCTTGATATTTGTGGTACAGCCATCTGACACTGGTTAATGCATACAGTGAAGGCTCCCAGTTCTGAGGAGAACTCATCTTCACCACCCTGAGGGCTGGTAAAATTTACAATGGCTAATTAATTTTAAACAATGGGCAATCGTGTGCTACAAGCCATATTTGAGGATACTCAGAGTGCGCTGGTTTACGATTTCCTTTCCCTACTGACAGATGCAACTTGTGTCTGCCCAGATGCAGGCTTTTATTTACCAATCAGCCCAAGACTAATTGAAGTAATCTTGACAGGTTTTGGCTTAAAGCATAGGACTAAGATCTCTGTTCCAACTCACTCTTACAACAGGGAAGCAAATCACTACCTTGGTCTACTTCAGTTTACCAGTCTGATGAAGAATACTATCCTACATTTTAAAAGTTAGAGAGCATCTTAATATTTTTAAGCACTTATTTTTGAATATGTATGCTAATAAAGAAGTGACTGATCATCATCCAACTCTATTATACAAGCTGTACAGCACTGAATTCACACCATATGCTCTTCAACACAGCAGAGAACTTTTCTTGCAAGTTTATTGACCACCACATAAATAAAAGGCACACTACACTACACAGTTTAAAAAAAAAAAATCGGGGGGGGGGGGAAGGCACAAGTGAAAGCTGCACTCATTTTGCACTGCAAAACACATTTTGGAAGTTCAGGGTTTGAAACTTTTGCTATGAATAACCTTAATTTGAAACTCATTTTCTACAGAACTAGATAACTTTAAGAGAGGCAGGGTTGCCAATGGATAAAGAACTGCACTGAGACTCGGGATATCTGGGTTCTTATTCCCAGCTCAGCCACTGCCTGATGGTTCATCGTGGGCAAATTGCTTCATCTTTCTGTGCCTCAGTTTCCCTATATGTAAAATGAGGATAATGCTTACCTCCTTGGTAAAAGCATTTGAGAGCCCATGATGAAAAAGCACTAAATATACACACCCCAGCTCGTGTGTGTGTGTGTGTGTGTGTGTGTGTGTGTATGTATTTTATATATATATATATATATATATATATATATATATATATATATACACACACACACACACACACACGAGAGAGAGGGGTTTTATTATCTGTATTGTTATATAAGAGTTGAGCAATATTAAACCAGCAAAGCACCTCAAGAAAGACACCAGACAACATATAATTTTGCATTCCAGATTTATTTTTTAAATCCCCATATAGTGAAATGGTTGAAGTACAAGTAAGTTGGAATCTCTTGCTGCCTGTACATCGCCATCACAAGCTAAATCTCTCATAACTTCTAACACATTGCAATGAAGTAAAGCAATAGCTGTTAAAAGCAATCTGGTTACAATAGTTAGCCATAGATGCAGTTAAATTAAAACTTTTTAGAAGGCAAGCAGACATCTATTGCTACACATGCTAAAATTTCAGTGAGTTTCTGCAGTTGTTCATTAGCATGTCTGGGTTGCCAAACGCCTGTCAGTAGGAAGCTGGTTTAGAAGCAGGGCAAATTATTTAATGCTGTCAACAAGAAACTGGTTTCTGCATGAACAAGTTGTTCAGAGTGACTGGCCAGGAACAGTAAAAGACTACTATAGTTTCACAACAGGACACTATGCCCATTAGATCTTTGGTTTTCAACCTGTGGTCCAAGATTCCAAAAGGGAAATTTTTTTAGGGGTCAGCAAATGGAAAAATGTTGAAAAACACTGCCCTAGTCAGAGGATTGTTAGTTATGATTCCTGGGTTCAAGTCACAGCTCTGTCATTGACTGGCTGTGTTAACTGCCCTCTCTTCATGGGTTGTTTCCCTTTTTGTAAATGTGAAGAGTTACACCCACCATTGTGAACTGCTCTGTGACCTACAGATAAAATGTTAAGTGCAAAATATTACCCAAGTACAGTCTGTCCAGGCAAACAGCTCTATTTCCCAATGAAAAAGTTACTCTCGCCTATAAAACCCACACTGTAGTGGTCTGCATTTACACCTCTATGGTACAAGAAAGCAAAGACACTGTAGGGATTTGAACCCCATCCTGGAAACCAGGAGTGCCAACCACCAGCATCTTTTGCTTTTTTTTTTGTTAATATAATGAAGGTGAAAAGCAAAACCTGACAGAACAGATTTGTTCTCTCAGGAAAAGAAAAACCTTGAAAGCGCACTGAAGAAATCTGCTTCATCTAAGCTTCTACTTCTGACAAATCACTTATTTCGAGTTTGTTAGGACACCTGAAAAAGTCTTAGCAGAGAGTTGCAAGAGCCCTCCCAAAAGACACCTCACAATGAAGACAACTGAAATTTACTTTCTAATTGTTTATTTGCAGTATTGGCAGGCACCCACCCCTAACATTCCTCCAAAGCACCATTAAGTTATTGGTTTTGTTTTTATTGTATTTTGCCATCTGTTATGTCTAGATTTACTATTTAGTTTTGGGACAGTTTTGCCTGTCAATATTATTCTGAGTGTTATTTGAAAGTAAAGCTATTTTAATAAGTTTATAATTAAGCATCATTACATTTTTTAAATGTGATGTTAGCTTCCAAAGTTAGGAGAGTTCCAGGCAAAGTACGTTATCCCAATTTTTTGTAGACTTACATTTTAAAATTTTACCTTAAGAGAAAACCGCATACCAGTGACAAGGATCCGTGCTACCAGCTGAAGCAAGAGGAAAAGCGCTGTGTGTAGTCTGAACTAGGTACTGAATAGCAGGTTTCTGGAAAAAAGTCTAGCGAAAACTGGTTGTGGTTTATCCCCTCCTCCCCCTCCCTTAAGTATTTACATCATTTTATTTTAAAGTATAAGCCATGATCTGAGAGTTAGTGGTTTTTAAATGGAGGATTTACATGAAGTGATAACATGGCTATAAGTACACAACAGAAGGTACTCAACATTACTTTTAAAGTAATGTATTAACTTGCTCAATATATAGTTAATGCAAAGAGCATCCTTTGAGGCACATATCCTCAGTATATGCAAGATTATATTACAAGTGCAATCCCATCGCCTTCAATAAATTCCATGTAATTTTAAGAATGACCTTGATGTAACTGCTTTGTCGTCATGTCAGTTTTGTCACAAGATGTCTGTAAAAGTCCATGGTTCTCCTACTTTTTAAAGCCTTTTCTGTCTTTAAATGGGGACACCTGCAAAAGTCTTAAGCAAAAGAGGTCTCAACCCATTTTCCCCCACCCACATCCCTAAAGATTCAAAGATACAGTCTCATTTTAAATTGGTGAAATTGCAGCATGAAGCTGGATAGAAGTTAATTTCCCCATTTTTTTTTATTGTGGGTGGGGTGGGGAGGGGAGGAGAGGAGCTTCCAATTTTTAATCTTTTTATCTTTACAGTAAATACAGAAAAAAGTTTATTCACCTGTTTGCTTTTTGTCCACTGGTATTTTCAATTCTTTGTGTTTGGCTGCTCCTTCTACAGGTCTGTGAAAAGTAATCTTAAAACTAGGTTGCGCCCTCCCCTCCCCCCCCAAATTCCCAGTAAACTCCATGAAAATGAATTTTTTTTGTTGTTTTAAAAGTAAATAAGAACTATTCTTACTGGGTTGACTTCTGTGGCCCATCATGAGGAACTGGCTTGTTTTGGTATTTTCTTGAAAAGAACTGTTAAAAAACCAAGAAAGGAAGAGACCCATACAAAAGCAAGGTACTGAAAATGGTCACTAAACTGGTGGATTTAAAATGTCACTTGCCAGTTAGTTTCCTGGAGGACTGTTGCTTGTTTGGAAGCTTTTATTTCTTGTCAATGAGATGTTTTAGATGTATCTGGAAGAGACTAAAGGCTTCAGTACCCCCTCCCCCACCCACTTCAGAAAGGGAACAACAAAATGCAGTTACCTAAATAAAGCAGCACAGCCAAAGGAACTTGGATCTCACATACATCGAATGCTTAAAGCTGCAGGGATTTTTACTTGAAGGGTAAAGAGCTCCTTTCAATACACAGGCACTTTTGTCATTCAGCTGTATTTTTTTCTTTCAAACAAATCACTACTCCACACATGGACAAGAGCTTTGGGACATATATTTCAGTCGATTCAAATGCTCTACCCAAGCAGATCAAGCATACTGCACATTACTTGCCAACAGACCAGACCTGCTTCAGACACTGCATTCTCTGCGAAGTCTGTAAAAAGAAAAGCTAGAAAAAGTTGTGAGCCCCTCCCACCCTACCCCCGCCACAGTCCAGATATTTAAAAAAAAAAAAATGCTGTTAATGTTTGAAGATAGGGAGGTTTAACTCACTGTAGGGGCCTTCACATACACACACAAGGTGTGAGGAACAGAAAAAAAGCGCCAAGGCATGTCAAGCAAAATCATCCTGAACAGCTTTGTGAAGGGATGCATCAGGGTCTATACATTATGAAATGAAGCTTCTACAAAGAAAGATACTTTAAAAAAAATTGCCCATTTCCCCCCTAACGTTAATTGGAAGTAGAAAATGAGACGTCACTAGCACTGAAGGAAATGGTTGCAAGCATTGTTAGCATGCAAATTTCTAAATATGCAAACTGACTAGTGTTAAATTTAAAATATTATTGTGCAGTTAAAAGTTTCCCCAACTATAAATAAGTCAGTCGGTTTTAATTTTAGCAGGACTTTACTCTGGAGACAGAGCAAGTCTTATTGCCAAAATTTTACTTTGTTATGAACTTACTCTGATTGATAAGTTTGCCCCCACTGGTCTAGTTTAAAGCATTTTAGAAATCATTCCTTGGGCAGATACTTTCCTTAATTACAGGACCTCTATTGCCAAGTACCTTGATCTACATTTGTCTCGGTGAAGAGAGGGAGGGAAGGAAAAGATTCTGCAAAGACTTTCCTGCCTGAATAAAAAAGAATTTCGGTCTTCAGTTCAATTTCTGCTCCCGTCCAATTAAGATCAGGTGTTCTTGGAGAAAGATTCTGAAAGATTAAAGAAGAATCCCCCCCACACACACTGCCCCAGAGCTAACCACACACAAAGAACATTGACAGCACATTTTTATTAATAAAAATGAAGACAAACTGCCTATTCTTAGAGCACATCTGTAACTTTATTAAAAGATGCCTTTATAGCTTTTTTTTTTTAAATCCCATGTTTTCTGCAAATATTTTAATGCTACAAAATAGCAGAAAAATAAAGGTGTGTTTTTTAGCAGCATAATGTGCTGTTTGGTATAGCATTTCAGGCTCTCAAAGGGTAGGCCTTGAGTAGGCTCAGCCTCCAAGGGAAGATATACATGTTTGTTCATAAGCACCACAGCATAGCTGCTATGCTTTTCTGCCTTTAGGTGATGGGCACAATCCAACTGTGACCTGTGCACAGAGGAGAAAGGAATTTAGAGAGAGTGGAAGTGCAGCCCTGAATAGGCACAGGGGTAGGTTAAGTCCCTCATACCCATTCCGCACACTGCTAGAGGCTGGAAATGAGAAATGCCAGTTCAGATGTTTACGATGTCTACTGCTTCAGAGCATTTAAAAAGTACATTTCCCTAACATGCAATATCTGCAGATATAATTGATAAACTTATCTGTAATAGATGCCTGCTTGTTTTTTCAGCTCCCAGATGAAATGAAGCAAAACTCCTCATTAATTGTGCAGAAAACCTGTCTCAGGTAAACAGTGGAGCACAGCACAAGCCTCCTCTCAAATCCAACAGTAGTGAAAGTAGTCCAAATTAGATTGTGGTTTCAAAATAAATTTCATATTCTTTCTTCAAATCCGTAAGATTTAGGTAGTAATATTCATACCAAATAGTTTGGTAGAAGCCATATGTATTTGCATATGCATTTTTTCTGTCGTATTTTCTTTCAATTTAATAGCAATGCTGTGGAAGTAGTTGTTCTCTGCTTTAATGAAATTATGTATTTCAAGGACATTTGCTCTTTACTGCATATAGAGATTTCTTAAAGCAAATATTCTGATCAGATATGGATAGTCAATGCTTATACTTCAAATTTGTCAGTTTCATTGCTTATGGCTTTTTTTTTTTTTCCTCTCTCCCCCGTAGACACATTGGATTTTCACTTGTTAACATCTGGGATCCTTTTCCATCAAGTAGAAAGGAATATTAGAATCTTTTCTGCCTTTACTTATCATTCGCCAAGAAGCTGTTCCCTCTGCATTTATGAGGACATATTTTCCTCAGGCTCGTTGGGGCTATGATTCTGAAGGCGGATCTGAAAAACGTCTACAAGACAAAAGTTGTTCCCCACACCATGCCCCACCCCCAAAAAGAAAGACACATTCAAACTAAACGCATTACAACTATGTTTCTTACTTTTTTTAATTAGTGTGTTTTAAATTTAAAAATTGTGTTTACATTGATAACTGATCTGCTCCTGGGACTTTTGGTTTATTTATTTTTACTATGACAGTAAGTGCACTCGTTTTACAGGATTTTAAGTATGGTGTAACATACTGTGTTGCATTTTTTAAATACAAAAAAAAAATCTAAATAAAAATGTATAATTCCTACACTCAAACAAACCCACATTTCTAGGTTACGGACAACTGAAAGCAGAATCTTACTTGATAAATACACAAGCTACCATCAGAAGGAATCACACACCAGGGTCATTAAGCAACTTCTTTCTCTCTGAAGTCTCTACAGTAGCATTAAGTTACATTAAGCACCTGAAAAAAAAATGCCAAAAAAAGAAAGCCACACACCACTTCCAAGGTTTCAAACCGACTCCCAGAATTACAGATATGCACAAAAATATGCGTCTAGACACCACAACCCTAATAGTTACAAAAAGGGTATGAGTGTGTTGTTTTATCTGTAGTCCATGTTAATTTGGACTAGTGGAAGCTTTCCACTTCTGATAAGAGTATTTTTGATAAATTTTATGCTACAGGAAAAAAAAATAAGCTACTCTGTGTTAGTCTGGATTACAGTTTTAACTTTGTCTATTCTCTTTCTCGCACTGCCTGTGCTTTAAGTACATAGCCCATATATGGGCTGTGTGTGAACATTCCCAATTACTCAATGGGGCACTGCCACAAGAACAATTTAAAGCTACATTGTGAGAATTACTTGCCAGGATTGAAGCTGAACATTCTTTTTTTCAGTTCTCAAGTTATGGATGTTTCTGTAGTTTAGGAAGAGAATCTGAAGAACATGTAGACAATTATGTTGCCCCACCCCCACGAATGAGTCAAGCCATAGAAAACTGCACCTAAAATTCCACCCACAACATACAAGCACACATATACTGTATCAAAGTATGTCTGTTTTGTTTGTTTACTAGAGAAAACTTAACTTTCAAGTTCTGGACTAGGCAAGCTCTTCTTAAATTCTCCTTAGAGGATGACTGAACGACCATGAATCCTGAATACAAGCTCCAATCCAACTTTCCAACTCCATTTTAGGTAAACTGTCCTTTCTTCCAAGGTAAAAGCTGCTCCGACTCTGGGGGAATGTTCTTGCAACAGCACAGTAGATAGAACCACACTGCTAACCAAGCCAATAGGAACTACAGTATCTGCAAAGAGTCTAGAAACAAGCTTGTTTTATCCCTACCCACCACCACCCTTTTCAACATACACAAAAATGTTTCCCTCTCCCCAAAAATGGTACCTTTATACTTTGTTAATAAAAAAAAAATGTAAGTTACTTTATGAAGAATCCAAACTTATAAAAATAGAATTTAATTAACTTGCATTTCCCTCTGTCTGGCCAGTTTCTCCACATACTTCAATTGAGATCTATAGCTGCAATACAGGTGAATCACATTTCTAAACCACTGCCATCATCAATACAATAGAGGTTTTATCCCGATTACTGGTTCTATTTTATCCTTTACATTGTCACCTCTCCAATCGTCTGGCTCTAGGATCTATACACACCTAGGGGGGAAAAAAAACTGAAGAAGTTTCTGGTCCCCTTCCCCTCCCTTCAAGGGGAAAAACAAACAAACAAACAAAAAAACCACACTTTGAACAACACTAACAAAAGCCTTTTCCCTTCCCACTAGAATACGTGAGAAAAATACATTTATTTTCTCTTGCTAGGAACAGCAAGATACATGGGAGATAATATACATTACCTACAATATTTTAAGATTTGAACAAACAAGTTTGTTGTTCTGTTGGGCAATAATCTTTTTAAAAAAATATTACGTGATTTGCTTACACTTCACTGCCACCATAGATGCTTGTCGCTCCACCAGGCTCACGACTTCCCCAATTTGGGTAGGGTTACAGCAATATAGACGCTAGCTACCACTCCTAAAGCCGAAAGGAAAATTCCAGCAGTTTTCTAAACACTCAGGAAGATGACCACACTCTCCAGGCCTTGGCAGACTGCCCATTAGTTTCCAGACAAGATGCAATGAGTAAATAAGCCTGCAAAGAGAAAAACCTACGACACACCACGACTTGACCCACTCCAACAAACCCCCTCTCATAACAATAAGTACGTTTACAAGTTACTATTAATGAAGAGTATAGCAAAGAAAACAGTGTTTTAAAGAAATCAAGGAGAAAGTAGGTTACCAACTATACAGGTTAAATTATTATTGTCTTCACTCATTTTTCCCCCTTCTGGCCTTTCGCAAAGGTATCTTGATCTAGAAGTCTCTAATCTATTTTTTCAAAAATTTCTTGCTTGATCTTGTTTTCCATGATTCTTTTTTCTAGTTTCACCAATTTGTACTGGCTCTTTTTTCCCCCTCTAACTTCACCAATTTGCACTGGCTCCTTGAAGTCCTGTCTTTCTAGCTTCACTGAAGCCACATTCCGCCTTGGTCAATGCATCAGATGTAAAATGGTTGGTTTTATTCTAGTCCTTTGTCAGCTAATTTTTTTAAACGTTTTAGCTCGACAGATTTTTTCCACTAAATCCAACACACACAAAAATAGACCTTTTAAAGATTATTCTTGATCTTGAAATAACTTTCATACACAAAGTCCTTTGAATTAATTATAGTATTCTATGAATTTGTAAATTTGATTTTATGACAAAAACTGAGCTAGTCTGCATTAAAATATTAAATTCTTCTGCAAATATTACTCCTTAGATTTTTACAAGTATCAATTTAAGTCTTTCACCCTCCTGTCTTCACTTTTTTAAACTAATCTACTATATAGATAGATAAATCGACCTTTTCCTCATCTTTAAAATGCAACTCCCCTTCTCTCTTCTCTTTTCCTGGGTCCTCTTCTAAGTTACCTTCTGCCTTCTAATATTACCAAAAAACAAACAAACCACAATCGTCTCTCTTCTCAGTCTCCTGTCTTGAAAATCTTCCCAAACCTTGTGTTTCTAATATTTTCTTTTCTAAAAAATCACTTTGTCTTTTTAAATAAAAATCGTTGTTTCTTCATATTTTCTTCTGCTTGAAGCAGACTTAATCTGGCGTTTTTAAAACAGCCAGCATTCTTAATTTCTCTTTTCACCCCAAACTTGGTTTAAAGCATGTTTTGGGTTTCAGTTTATCTTCAATTTTATTTTGGTCTTGTTTTGCTTCTAAATTAATCTTCATTTTTTAAAATCTTGTTTTTTCTTATCTTGAAATTTTAAAATTTTTCTTTCCCAATTATCTTCAAATTTTAAATTCTTCTTTTCCCTTTTTTTAAAACGCAAGATCTATATTTCAAAATTTAGCATTTTCTTTTTTAAATCTTCAATTTTTTTTTCTTGTTTTTTCTTAAATTTAATCTTCAAGATTTTCTTGGTTAAAATTTTATTTTGGAGGCTTTTAAAATGCCCATTTTCTTTCAACCATTTACCCAAACCTCTTATCACCCTCCTGCACTTATTGAATACTTCTTATTCTTTGATTCTTCTCTCCTCTTCCAATTGCCTTTCATATTAAAAATCTTCATTATTTCCTGTTTTTAAGAGCATTAAGTGGTTTAAAAACCAGTGGCACATTAGTTAACTATATCTTTTTAATTATCAAACTATAATTAATATTTTAGGAGTAAAACCCTCTTTACTGATTTACTTTAAAAAATATTGGCTATAGTTTCCAATAGATTATTCATCTAGTTAACTCTTTTTTCTGTTCTTTTAAAAAGCTATTCCTGGGCTGTTTCCCCTTTCCCTGTTTTATTTCCCTCTCCACCTGCTCTTTCTCCCTAGCTCTCCTGCCTGCAACTCTAACAATAAGTGGGCAGAAGGACATTTTATAGACTGGTGACAGACTCACTAACTGCAGCATAGATTCTCCTTCCGCCCCTCCTCTGCTAAGGGGGAGGGGAAAGCACTGCCTGAACATCAACACAAAAAAATAATCCCTGAAAATTCTATAAAGTTTTTCAGTGTCCATTCTCTGAAACTAGTGGAGTGGATTTACTCGATTTTAATTAGAAAGGAAGAAAGGAATTAGTTCACTGGAGAAATTTAGTTTCTTTTCTCTGTAAATGGGTTTATTAGACTGATCCACCCTAATGAATTTGTAACAAGATCCTAAATCATTTTACTGAATCCTTTTTTAAGGTGAGTGGAATAAATCCTCTGTACAAAGCCAGGCATAAAAATAGCTTCTCAGTTATTTTTATCATTTTTAAAAATAAAAACATACATAGCTTTAGTCTGAACATATCTTTCTCATGCAGCAACATGGTGTCTATGACAGAAAATCTGGCCTATATAGAGAGCTGACATTTTTTGTTGTAAAAAACAAGATCTACAATGCCAAATACAATCCTTTAGATAAAGGTTTACTTAAAGGGGTATATTTCAGATTCCAATTAATGGAGAAATAACCTTATGTAGCTTACATTTGAAAATAATTTTACTTCCAGCCTCCCTACTTATGTGCCTGAATAGTTCTCCTTGTTTACCGCTTGCAATAGCCAGTATGAGACTTGGGCATTTGGTCAAATAAATCTAAGTCTATGAGTTTTAATAAAAATTCACTGTTCCACTGAGTCCTTATAATGCCATTGATATTTAAGCTGAAAAGTTCTCCATTAAGTTTGTGTTCTAAAGCATTTTGCTGTACTATCCACTATACGGCGTGATTTACAATATTTAAATTACTTCGTATGTATGTCGCAAAGACTTTTGTCAACACATTATTCAAAATAAATACATCTCAAACAAATGGAGGATTTTTTAAAAAAAAAACCCAAAAACCTCACTGGTTCAATTTTAAAAACTTCATTAACTTATTTTGTTGCTTTGTGAAAAAACTGATGCTTTTGAAAACTTAAAAGCTAAATTAAAAGTCTTACTATGTAGCTTTAGTAGCTTCGATTATGTTTATAAGGAATTTGTTAAGTGAGGAAACTAATTCTTTGTATTTGTTGTTAATATCGGTGATGCTGTCTTTCTATTACTATTTTTAAGAGAGACAAACATTTTGGCTGCTGCTGGAGGAAAAGGAATACACCCAAAGAGACTTTTAAATACTGACTTGTAGATTTCATTTGTAAAAATCTTGAAACCCCATCAAATTCTTTAATAACAAAACAAAAAAAATTTAAATCATTTCTGCAGCTTAATAAAAAAAAATTCCAGTTGTTTTAAATTCTGGTCAGACTTTCAAAGGGATGAGGTTTGGTCTATTAATTCAAATTCGGAGTAATTTATTAAATATTTTTTTCTGGAAAATGTATTACATTTAAATTAAGGCTGATCAGCATTATTATAGCTGGAACACAATATGGCATGGAAAACTCAACATTTGTATAAAGGTTCGTAAACCCTTATGTCTGATGCAGATTTCCTCTGAGCAAAAAGCAAATTTTGTGAGTGTGTGAATTCTCTCTCTGGTTTGAATCCTGTTTGTGCATCTTTTTCAAGCACTTACGAATTAGTGAAATTACCCTAATAGATGTATATATTTCTCGATACATTGCTTGTAATTATCACAAAATAGATCCTGTGGCTTTATGGGATTGTTTTAAAATCATGGCTGGGGCAAAATATTCTTTTCCAGTTGCTTGTGGGTGATCATTTCAACATTCAAGGGCACCTAAAACAGCAATTGTTTTAAAACTCGCACAAAATCAACTCCAAAACGTGATGGTTTCAGACTTATTTCTGAGAAAAAATCTCCAATTTGAATCTCATTTGTCACTTAAAAAGAAAGACAAGGTTCCTCAAATTCTTGATTCCCATTCAGTAAAAGCATTTTCCCCCTCGGCAAACACGTTTTCTGTAAAACCCTGCGCACAAAAAACTTCAATCAGCCAAAAATAAACCTCCCTAAAAGCAGAGGTTTTGAGTAAGGAAGGTGCTAATTTTCCTCCAGCTTTTTTAAATGCCTGACAATAAGCCGAAGTCTCCCCCACAAAAAAATAAATGAAAAGTTAAAAGAGTTTTAGACTTAAGTTTTGAGGTAAAATTTACTCCCTGGTTTCCATACACAAGGATAGTTGCCATTTTTAAATGCCCAGGCCCCTTAAAGGTAATTCAGTCCCCTTCACAACAAAATTCAGTACAAAATGAACCAAACAAGGAGAGATTTAGGAGTCTTTTCCGAGGTAACACATCCTCCCCCCCGCTCTAATACCGAGCCTATGCCCTTATATAAGTCTGATGGGGCCGTGGACCCGAGCCCCCCCCAGAAACGTGGGCATTTAGTTCGGGATTATGCTCTGTGCGCTGTGTTTACACTCTGTCTCGCTCTAATGGCGTGGGGGAAGGGAGGCTGCGCGGCGGAGGGATATCTAGCATGAGGGAGCACGGCTTGCTTGTGGCGCAGTAGCTATTTCAGACGACGGGAGGGGGGAGTCGTAGAGCTGGTTCTACCCGGCTCAAACCGGTTCCAGCCTGCTCCTGGCTGGCTCAAACAACGGTTGCGGTGGCGCAGTGAAGCAGTGCGCATGTGCGCTCCTCTCCTACCGTTCTGCATGACTCAGGAAGGGGGGAGGAAGTGAAGCTCGCTCCTCTCTCCCTGCTGAAATCCAAGTGTGGGATCCAAGTGCTTGCCAGTAAAACCCAACAAGCATCCCCCCCCCAGTAGAAAATAAGTGTTTAATTAAAAAAATGCCACTTAAAACAAATGCATTTCCCTGAAAATGTCCCTCCCCCGAATGGTGCAAGTAAAAGCCTTTTGCTCAAAGATTCCCTTAAGAAAGAGCATTTGCCCCAAATGCCAGTGGCTCCCAGACCTCCAAGTGGACACAAATCAGACGTCAAGAATTATAACATTCAAAAACCAGTTGGAGAACACTTCAATCTCTCTGGTCACTCGATCACAGACCTAAGAGTGGCTATCCTTCAACAAAAAAGCTTCAAAAACAGACTCCAAGGAGAGACTGCTGAATTGGAATTAATTTGCAAACTGGATACAATTAATTTAGGCTTGAATAGAGACTGGGAATGGATGAGTCATTACACAAAGTAAAACTATTTCCCCGTGGTATTTCTCCCCCCCACCCCACCCCCCACTGTTCCTCTGATATTCTTAGGTTTCAGAGTAGCAGCCGTGTTAGTCTGTATTCGCAAAAAGAAAAGGAGTACTTGTGGCACCTTAGAGACTAACAAATTTATTAGAGCATAAGCTTTCGTGAGCTACAGCTCACTTCATCGGATGCATTTCTGATATTCTTGTTAACTGCTGGAATTAGCCTACCTTGCTTGTCACCGTGAAAGGTTTTCCTCCTTCCCCCCCCCCCGCTGCTGGTGATGGCTTATCTTAAGTGATCACTCTCCTTACAGTGTGTATGATAAACCCATTGTTTCATGTTCTCTGTGTGTGTGTATATAAATCTCTCCTCTGTTTTTTCCACCAAATGCATCCGATGAAGTGAGCTGTAGCTCACGAAAGCTTATGCTCAAATAAATTTGTTAGTCTCTAAGGTGCCACAAGTACTCCTTTTCTTTTTGCGAATACAGACTAACTCGGCTGCTACTCTGAGACCTCCAAGGAAACACATTTCCTCCTCAGTCCCACAATATGCTGAAGAAGCTTTATCCCCCTCAAGAAAAGTAATTTGCCCAAATGAAAGCGCCCTCCAAAAGTAAAAGTATTTCCCGACGTCAAATTGCCCCAGAAGAGCGTTTCTCCAAGAAAAAGTACATTCCCCCAAATATATGCATTTCCTCCCACAAAATCCTGAAGAAAAATAATTTTTCCCAAGCAAAAACATATTGCCAAATACAATAAATCGTAGACACTAGTTCCTATACAGGACTTTTAATCTTATAGTGCTTTCCAAAGGAGGTCAGTATCATTATCTCTATTTTACAAATAGGAAAACTGCTTCCCTGCTCCATGCCTCAATTACCCAGCAAGCCAGTGGCTGAGTCAGGACTAGAAGCCAGGTCTCCTGAGTCTCAGTCGAATGCTCCATCTACTAGGCTATATAGCATCTCAGACTGTCTCAATGCACATATTCTCCCTTCCCCACCCCGCCCCCAGTAACTCCAGGTAACAATATTTTCCAGTTGGGGTGTAGAGTGATATGTTGTAGCCATACAAGCTCTCCTTCTAATTCTGGAATAGGAGGCAAGCAATCCCATGCTAGCTACTCACAGCACTGCCAATCCCAAACATACAAAAGCCTCACAAATCAGGCCTAAAACCACCTCACTAGACTAATAAAAAAAAAAACCTGATTTTTAAGACAAATACATTTTGGCTTCTTTTTATTTGCCTTTTGGGTTTCTGAGTCTTTAGGGTATATTTGTAATTTTCAAGCTTTTCACTGCAACCATGAGGGCTAGAAACCTATTTAAAAAAGAAAATCCTTATATTTTCTCAAAACAACATGAATCTAGAGAAGACCAGAGCAGAGTCTCTGCCAGGCTGGACTAAAGGATGGTTTTAAAAACCCCGGAGGATAACATTAAACTGGATTCTGAAAGGAACAGCAGGAGGTAAAGGCATATTTTGAGGATGAGGAAAAAGCATGATTGAAAAATCAGGTAGGGTAGATCAGAGCCTTTTAGTTACGGGGCAGTAAAGCACACTAGCATTAGATTCCAGTTTTGCCATTGAAAGAATGGGTATGAAATTAAGTCAGAGCTTTTACCATGTAATATTAAGAACTGCAATTTTAACCTTTTGTTAACAATTGCTGCTACACACCAACTGACTCTAGGGGGAACAAACATTATATAGAAAACAGAGAATCTTCCAACTTCTACCTGCAAAACTTTGTTCCTGAACTCCCCAGCTTCCAGCAAAAGACTTGCATCTCTGTCAACATGCAAACATTAGCTGCCACAGGAGATTTAAATTCCAGGCATTTTGTTATTGACTGCAAATATTTTCACTCAGGTTCAGTTTCACAGATTTAAAATTCCCCCTTGCCCCTCCTGAGTAGTTGCTTGACCATGCTTTAAGATAAGGAGTTGAGGCAGTCTTCAAGTGTACACTTATATATTACATTCCTACCATGCTCAGTAACACTTTATCTGCTCTTATCTGTTTCCATTATACTAACAAACCTGTTTGGTTTAGGCAAAAGCAACATTTACAATGTCTGTCTTTGTTTTTAGTAAAAATTGTTTGTTCATACATACTAGTAAAAATGTCTCTCTCTCTCTCTCTCTCTCAAAAGAAAAGGAATACTTGTGGCACCTTAGAGACTAACAAATTTATAAGTACTCCTTTTCTTTTTGCGAATACAGACTAACACGGCTGCTACTCTGAAATCTCTCAAAAGACTGTCTGTACATCTGGGTATAGTGCTTAGATTATTCACAAATACAAAGTTTGTTTTTAAAAGTCATATGATACATATCATAATCAGCAAAACCCCAAATTTAGATGAATAAATTTAAGAATACAGTTTAGATAATAGCATGCAAGTATTCAGGTACATCACTCATGAAAAGTTGTACAGAGATTTGATTGTGGAAAGCAAAATATATCATTGAGTGAAGATTGTCCCTAAGTAATTGAGAATTAGGGTAAACTGTCCATTTGGAAAATACAAGCTACCTGGGAAGTGTTTCAGTTACTTTCCTTACTACGCTTTTCATCAGCACTCCAGCTTATCCCTCCTGGTATTGCTGATGTTCAATAGGATTTTGTTGCTAATCATTTCAGCCCTCAGTCATCCATTTTCCCCTCTGTTTTAATCTGCTCAGTTTTCCAAACTGGTTTCTATTTTAATAAATACCTGATCCTTTAACCCCTTGTAACTTGCATGCTGGAAAGGCTTCCACTCTTCACTATGGTTTTGGTCTGATCTTTTTAAAATGGAGACAGAGAATGGACTGGTTTCAGAGTAGCAACTGTGTTAGTCTGTATCCGCAAAAAGAAAAGGGGTATTTGTGGCACCTTAGAGACTAACAAATTTATTTGAGCATAAGCTTTCATGAGCATATGCATCCGATGAAGTGAGCTGTAGCTCATGAAAGCTTATGCTCAAATAAATTCGTTAGTCTCTAAGGTGCCACAAGTCCTCCTTTTCTTTTTTTTAGAGAATGGACTGAATCCCAGGTACTTGTGCAGTTACTAGATATACACCTACCTGTTCTCTACTCAGTGTTTGAGCAAAACATCTCTAAAATATTCACATACACCAGCTCTCTGTAAACCCTATACGATTCCAGGCACAATTTACTAATCGTAAAGGGATAACAGGGAAAAAAAAATAGACATAACAGAGAACGCAGTACTGAGTCTGAACTGTGGTCTTCAGGGCGACAGAATAAGCAAGGCAGGGTCCAGGAAGTGACCCTGGGGACTTTGAGTTAATGTGGAAGTGTGTCTGGGCTGTAAATTTTGGGCCATACTTTGCAACTTGCCACAACGTAAATGTGGGGCACACAAATTATCCATGCAGGGAAAGCTGAAATTAAGTTGGATTCATTCCTATAGTGTAACTCTTTTTATCACTACAAAAGGTTCCCCCCCCCCCACTCTCCTGCTGCTCACCTTACCTGATCACTCTCGTTACAGTGTGTATGGTAACACCCATTGTTTCATGTTCTCTGTGTATATACACATCTCCCCACTGTATTTTCCACTGAATGCATCCGATGAAGTGAGCTGTAGCTCACGAAAGCTTATGCTCAAATAAATTTGTTCGTCTTTAAGGTGCCACAAGTACTCCTTTTCTTTTTGCGGATACAGACTAACATGGCTGCTACTCTGAAACCTCTTTTTATAGCCTCATTTCTCAGATTCTTCCTGTCTGGTGAAGTGAGCTGTAGCTCACGAAAGCTTATGTTCAAATAAATTTGTTAGTCTCTAAGGTGCCACAAGTACACCTTTTCTTTTTGATTACATGAGGCATTCACAGATGATCACAGCAGACAATCCACACCTCATCTGCAGAGGACTCCCCGCTCCCACCCGAACCTTGCCAGTCTGACCTGGGGAAAATTCCTTCACGACTCCAAATTCAGAGATCAGTTAGTCTCTCAACATGTGAGCAAGACTACAGACAAACATCCAAGACAGAAGATTTTCTATACCACCTGAGAGCACTGGTCCATCTCTACTAGTAACCTGTATCTAGCTGTGGCGGATCTGATTGCTGATGCTTCAGAAGGGAGATGAAAACAAAACAAACAACCCAGATTACAATTGTGCCTCAGAGGAGGGGAAAAAAAACCCTTCCTAGCAGGTGACTAGCTGAAACCCTGTAGCATGAGAGGTTTCAGAGTAGCAGCCGTGTTAGTCTGTATTCGCAAAAAGAAAAGGAGTACTTGTGGCACCTTAGAGACTAACACATTTATTTGAGCATAAGCTTTCGTGAGCTACTGTGAGCTGTAGCTCACGAAAGCTTATGCTCAAATAAATTTGTTAGTCTCTAAGGTGCCACAAGTACGCCTTTTCTTTTTGTAGCATGAGAGTAGATTACAGTTGAGGACAATTTAGGCCTTATCTGAAGGGGAAAGGTTTTCCAGCATAACCTAAGACATGAATTTAAAACCAATATTGTTTTATCGCTATAACCTCCCATATGGATGCTCTCATTTTGGTATAAGAGAATCTTTTTTAGATTTGGCTTACATAACTTGGGGAAGGATTTAAGCTAAAGTTAAAAAAAGCCACTTTCACAGGGGAAATACTGGTTTCCACACATGGATTATACCTATAGAATTATGCCTGCATAATTATAACTGGTAAATGTCCCATGAAAATGGCTCTTTGGTACCTTTATACTAGTGTAACTGCTAGTGTAAGGATTTAGCAATTTAACTCTTACATAATCACACTCTTAACTGCAATAGTTAAATTGGTACAAAAACTGCTTAGACTAAACTGTTCCTTTTTGTCACAACAATCTTTATGTCTTCTTCCAACCTTACCATCTATAAGGAATAACAACCCTTCCTAAAACTTGTTTTGTAGGAAGCAAAAAAGCCTAATTAGAATTAATAATGCTGTCAAAATTGTAATCTGTTGAAAAGCTGGTGGAAATATTCTATAGCCCCTTTAAAAAGACATCATTTTAAGCAGGCCTCTAGAATGATCAGAAAGACCCCATATTTTGTGCACATGAAATACTTAGTAGCAAGGAAAATGGAGCTGCCATGATTATAAATGCAATTACACAGACTGACCTGGTAAGACAAACAGCAGTTTGACAGGAAACAGGATGCTGGTGTGGGAGATGGGGGGAGGAGAGAACTGGCAGAGAGCTCTGCTGCTGAATCAATAACTCTTTGTCAATCAGGAAGGCACCTAGTCTGCAGATTCCCCATCCCCCATTCATCTCTCTCTCCACCTGGGCATATCAATCCTTGGCAACACTAGATGAAAACAGAATGCAAAGTTGTGAGCAAACTCCACGCCATACCTCTGGGTGCCTCATCTCTAACAGTCATGCCTCAGATGTTCAGTTTACCCCCCCAGCTCTAGTGCATATAAAAGTTTATTAAACGAGGGAGACAGGGGAAAGAATCAACTTTATCAAGCATTTTCCTTTTATGGCTGCTTAAGCCATTTTCACTGCATTGCAGAAGCAACTGGAGCATGAAAGGTACTATAGAAAACCCTTTTCCCTCTTCTGCAGCAGTAGTAACTCCTGAAAAGTAGGGATTATTATGATAGGTTCTTTTGACCTTAAATTGCAAATTGGATCAGTTATCCCCCACTTCTCACCGTTGAATGGTCCTTGTCTCAATTCACTTTCTGACTCAGTAACTGAATTGGGAATTAGAGGTTCTGCTCAAATTTTATTAAGATGAAGTTTTTTTAAAAATGAATGGTACAGAGTTTAAGCATAGAAGTTTCTGGTTATCAAGGAATAACGTACAGAATATCAAGGGGTTCAAAATTTGGTTTAAGATCAGATGGCGTAAGGAATACATAATCTGCAATATCCCTGATTGGCGATAAAAGGTTAATGGGTGAAAGTACAGACATTAAGATATGAGGGTATGTTGTTCATATAATATCTACGTTCAGGTGTGGAGTATAATGACTAGATACGAGGATGGATTGACCCTCATTTGGTGAGATTTAACATTCACTGAGTTTATGATTCCAATTCATATGGTCCAACAGGCAAAGTCTCTCGGTCCCATTCTTGTAGTTGATGCACAATGTCGCTCCGGCTCAAGCCTCCTGGTACTGTCAGTGGCCGGTGACGTGTTCAATGTAGATGTCTCTGGACCATCGGATGGTGTCTGAGACCATGAAGCACTGCATGAGCCGTGTACTAAACTACACAGCAAGACCTCTTAACCAGCTCTGTGCAGGAGGTAGTTTGTAGGAAGAAGGGAACTCCTTATTAAAATTCCATTGAAAACTGAAGGGAAAGTTGGGGTGATTTCCCCACCTCTGATGGGGTCAACCCCTGATAGCTGCTGCCTCTGCGGCTCAGTTTGGGGAAAGAAAAATTCCTGCAATGCACCACAGGCAAAGTATTTCCATACCAATTTCCTGGCGTAGGATTCTTGGTCTACTCTACAAGACCTTCACTCCCACTTCAGATTACACAGGATGACACAACCCAGGGTTCATTAATGTGCTCAGTATATGGAGAGGCTCAGGAAGTGGTTACTGCCTTTTCCCTGGGTGGGTGGTCCTAAGAAAGCATTAAATAGAAAAATAAATGACTAGGATCCACCATCCCTCAACCTGTCAGCACAAGCACCCTCAAGAAACTGGGCTTCTTGCAGGCTAAGGATAGTGGTGGGGAGTATTTCTATGAAAGGCCCTCACTAAAATATTGGTAGCAGCTCACTTCTTTTGACACTCTGTCCTCCACATCTCCTGTTAGGGGGTGTATAAGTGGACATCAGCCTATTGTATAACTATGTGGATAAGGCTTTATCTTTGAAACAGATGAAGGCCTGGGCCCAGAATATCAAAAAAAACACCTGAAGAATGTGGTTGACAACTCCACTCTTCTGATCAGATGGATCTTTCCACAGTAAGGATAAACCTCGTCTGTTCTGGAGACAGAACATTTTTGGGGAGTGGTACGACCAAGACTGTGGAATTAATTCCCCCAGGAATTAAGGACCATCTCAGGCTTTACTGTCTTCTGCTCCATGTGCAAGTGCATTTCTCTAACATAAATACACAATAATGTATTTAAATAAATAAACAAATAAACCCTGCCAAGACATTCCACTGCACATGCTTCTCTCCCTGGGGAGAGGATTAGAGAACAAACCCCACGTGACAGATGTGAATCACATTGCATAATGTACTACTGGAAGGGACTCAGATACTACTGTGATGAGTGCCATATAAGAACCTATACAGAATAAAGTAGGTGGGAGTAAGTGTGGTGGTGGAAGTTGGAGCAGAGGTGGCATTGGAATGGGAGCTACAAGAGCTGGTGCAGCATCTCTGCAGAACTTCCTGTACGGTGGACTTTCCCTCCCACTAACACCAAGTAGCTGGGGGTGCGGGGGGGGGACCGGACATGAACAGTTTGTCTTAATTGCAATACAACTCATTTGTATTGAAGCCTGAGTTGGGACTACTCCTGTGAACAAGAGCTGCAGGACCTAGACAGCACAGTGATTGGCTCTGTAGGCCAAATTTTGAGCCAGGCTCAACAACCATAATCATGGCCAGATTTCCCAAATGTATCAGCAAACTGGGAGATGAGCTCTTTAGAATAAATCCATCCACAAGTGTCACAGAAGGAGTAGAAGGATATTCAGTGTTTTTGAAAAGCTGGGCCCTTATTTCAGTGCCTAAATGGGAGGCAGAATTATTTGGAGAAAATCTGAGCCCAACTGTGGAAACTGAGCACTTGAACCCTTTTGAAACTTTGTTCCTGTACAAATAGGATTGTACAGATATGAATTGGGCTTGGATGGAGAGATAGTTCCTACAATATAATAGTTTTATTTATAAAGCATACTTCCAGACAAGGTACTGTCTAATATAATAAAGCCACAGTTTAAATACATCATCATAAAACAACACCCTCATTAGAACTCAGACAAATTAACTTAACTGAGGATGAAGAAGTGACAGAGATGGGAGGAGTTATCCCTGGGAGGAAGGGAGCTTGCTAGAGTCTCATCTAAGCTAAGGACAGTTTCTGTAACATTGCAGCATACCTTCCTTCCCCCTCCTTGTGCTGCAATGCAGTGAGAGTAGTTGGGTGAGCTAATCAGCCTGCAGCTCTTGCTGTTTAAAGGAACCTCTAAAAAAAGGCTAATCTGATTTTAAATTTTTCAAATGGTGTCTCTGAGGATTGGAACAACTGCGTTAAAACCACCTATCCCTAATGATGGCATTTGATCCAAAGTGCACTGAACTAAATGACAGGTTTCAGAGTAGCAGCCGTGTTAGTCTGTATCCGCAAAAAGAAAAGAAGTACTTGTGGCACCTTAGAGACTAACAAATTTATTTGAGCATAAACTTTCATGATCTATAGCTCACTGTAAGGTGCCACAAGTACTCCTTTTCTTTTTGAACTAAATGAGAGTCTTATCACAACATTATGTAAGTGCTTATATTCCTTCAGAGGTTTGGTCTCCCAACCCCCATAATAACTAGAGATGGACACAAATAAAATCCATGGATCAAAACAGATCTGAACTTTGCAGGAAATTTGAGCCCACATCTCAACTTTGTTGTTTGAGTCAGTTCTCTAATAATAACCTCTAGAGGTGGTTCAGACACACCTACACTTGACCTTCATGCTACTTCCCGATGTCAGCAGCCAAAGTATTACTGGCAGTTAGCTTGGAACAAAACTGTGTTTGTATACAAACAAAAGGCCAGGAGACTTTGTAGGTATCCCATCACAAGCTTCCCCAGAGTACTCAAAATCAGAACTCTTCCCACTGGCCCTTTTCTCACATCGAAACAAAAGATATAGCTCAGTGGTTCTCAACCTATTTACCATTGTGGGCTTGCAAATGCAGTTCTCTGTGTGTTATGTGGGCCACATCCACACAATATATATACTACCTGCATAGCCATGAGGATGTCATACTTGTGTTTAACTAAAACAGGGGTGGCCAACCTGTGGCTCTTCAGTTGTTAATATGCGGCTCCTTGTATAGGCACAGATTCCGGGGCTGGAGCTACAGGCGCCAATTTTCCAATGTGCTGGGGGGGTGTGTGTGCTCACTGCTCAACCCCTGGCTCTGCCACAGGCCCTGCACCCACTCCACCCCTTCCCGCCCCCTCCACTGAGCCTGCCATGCCCTCACTCCTTCACCGCCCCGCCCGAGCTTCCTGCACACTATGAAACTGCTGATCAGGAGGTGTGGGGAAGGAGGGGGTGGCACTGATCTGCTGCTGATCAGGAGGTGTGGGGAAGGAGGGGGAGGCACTGATTTGCAGGACTGCTGGTGGGCGGGAGGCGCTGGGAGCAGGGGCGGGAGGAGCTCATGGGGGTTGCTAACGTATTACTGTGGCTCTTTGGCAATTTACATTGGTAAATTCTGGCTCCTTCTCAGGCTCAGGTTGGCCACCCTGGACTAAAACATCTTCTAGAAATGAGTTGAAGACAACAAGAGAGAGAATCCACTTCCATGGGTAGTTTTTTCCCCGGTGGTTAATCACCTTCACAGTTAAAAATGTATGCCTTATTTCTAATTGGTATTTGTCTGGCTTTAACTTCCAGCTAAGGTCTAGATAATACCCATCACTAATTGCTATAATGAAAATGACACTTTGCTGTTCTCTAGCAATTTAATCGGTATCTGAACTGTTTATCATTTACACCATCAACTTTTGAGATAGATGGTTGCCATAAATCAGAATTCTCTTAAAGCACCACACTATTCTGTCATTATCCCAAACCCCATCTGACTCATTTTCCAGATGGGAAAACAAAGGTGCAGAGTGGCCAAGGAATTTGCCTAAAGTCACACAGTGAGTCAGTGGCAGAGCTGGGAGCAAACAGACTTGTGACTAGTATAGTTGCTTTAATCCCAAAACTAAGTTTCTTCCTAAGAGAGAGGTGTAGTCTGGGCAAGAGAATGGCAGCTCTATACCTCTGGGCAGGTCATTTAATTGTGAGGTCCATCTATTAAATGGAGATAATACTGTGTTAAGAAAAGGAGGACTTGTGGCACCTTAGAGACTAACAAATATATTTGAGCTAAAGCTTTCGTGAGCTACAGCTCTCACAAAAGCTTATGCTCAAATAAATGTGTTAGTCTCTAAGGTGCCACAAGTCCTCCTTTTCTTTTTGCGAATAAAGACTAACACGGCTGCTACTCTGAACACTGTGTTAGTGAACGACTGTAAGGCATTTTGAAGGTTAAATGCTCTAAATCAGTAGTTCTCAACCTGGGGTCCAGGGCCCCCTAGGGGGCCTCAAGCAGGTTTCAGGGAGGTCTCCAACGCGGGCCAGCATTAGACTTGCTGGGCCCAGGGCAGAAAGCCAAAGTCCCACTGCATGGGGCTGAAGCTCAGGTCCCTGAGCCTGCCACCCAGAGTTGAAGCTGAAGCCTGAGCAATGTAGCTTCTTGGGGGCCCCTGTGGCATGGGGCCCCAGGCAATTGCCCGGCTTGCTATCCCCTAATGCCATCCTCGCTTTTATATGCAGAAAACCAGTTATTGCGGCACAGGTGGGCCTTGGAGTTTTTAATAGCATGTTGGGGTGCCTCAGACAGAAGAAGGTCGAGAACTCCTGCTGTAAATAAGGCCCTCTTCTCTGCATTCCACCATGTGAGTCATACACAGTGCTGTGAAGCTAACACAGTCCCTCCCCCACACAGCAAAGTAGGCATAACTCAAGCTTTGTTTACAGCATAGACACAAGATCATCCATCACTCAGGGTCATTTACCTGCCAACTTTCATCGACCTTTGACCTTTTCCCTGCAAGGGCTGGTGTGGTAACAGCCAATGAAAGAAGTTCAGATCTCAAGAATGATTACAAAACCATAAACATGGAAGAGGCCCCCCTCTCCCTCTGCATTCCTGCTTGTTTAGTCTTGTCTCTCCACATCTGAGCTTTGCTAACAACCACCTCCAATGCTTGCCTAATGACGCACTAAATCCAGAGTCTTATTCAGAGTGTGTGAGGCAAATTTTCATTTCCTGTTTTCTCCCACCCCTCCTTAAGCAAAGTCAAGAACACAGAAATCAAGAGCCATCTCCCACTGCTTCAACAGGTTTGGTTAGGATCCTGAAGCTAGTTTATTGGACATTAATGCTTCTATTATGGTGCTGGTTACTATAGGAAATGATAAATTAAATAGATTTCCACATTTCACATGGGTAGGAAAACTCCATCTTTGCAAAAACTAAATCTAACAAAACCTCACGTGAAACATGTCACATTTTACAGAGGTTGAGATTTATGCATGAAACATTGGTATGGCTGGAAATCAAACTCTGAACTTCTGACTCTTCAGTCCCCACTTTAAACTGTGGGCAACATTCTTTCTGGTCTTCAAAGATACTTGTACTCATCCCTCTTTCCACCCAGTTTTCCTCCTGACAGTGCTGAATTTGTAACATCATATTCATTTCTCTGGAACAGGCTTATGTTTTTCTTGCAGGATTGAGGCAGTATAATAATACTCCCTTCCCCCCCTCCCCCCCCCCCGCCAATCCTTACATCTTTTAGTTGAGATTCTGTGCTGCAGCAGAGAAGGCACAACCCAGGGGGAGGAAGGATGTAAAGGCGGCTTTATTATGAGCTGCTCCAGGGACCAAAATGCTCTACAAACCAACAGTGTCTAGATATTGGGCAAGGGACAGAACCTTTTCCTTAATCTGAGGATTTAAAAGCACTTTATAGAAAGTTAAGCATCTGAACTCCCTTGTACTGTGAGTGGGTATTATACCTTCCCCACTCGTCAATTTTAGAAATGAGAATACTAAAAGACTCAACCTCCTTTTGGTGTGCTCACTGCACAGAAGGAGACAAGGACATCTGTGAGAGATGAGGAAAGTACACAATTCCCCCCCCCCCCCCCGCAACTGACATTCTACAGGGACTGAAAACTCTAAAGTAACAGTCAGGTCAAGTCCAGCCTAAAATTTAATCACTTAAATCCAAGAATAAAAAGTTGTGTTTTATTTTTTTAATACCAGTTACTTGGAATTTTTTTTAAAAAATCACGTTACCAGGAAACAAGTTGATTTAAAACAAGTAATAGAGCAACTCAGCTCATTGCAGCACTGAGCTAATGCTGGAAAGTAAAAGTGACACGAATGTCTAAAAATGAAACATCTACTTTTATTGTCCTATTTTAGCATCTAGATGCTACATTAACTGATTACTACTGATATTTGATAGGAGGAAGATTAGATTTTAACAAACCACACAGTGAAAAGTAAATGAGATTATTCTGTTAAATTATTTCAGGTCCTGCCATCCTGAATGCTGCAGTAACGTGGGGAGGAGAAGGGGGCTAGTGATATCTGTGCTGTGCAGTTATTTTTAATAAAGTCATTCCATAATGTTACATAGGCTAATTCAGGGTGATGGGCCACATGATGTCTTGGACCCAGTCCTGCTACCACTGGAATCAATGGCCAAACTCCCAATAGTTTCAGTAGGAAGCAGGATAGCACCCTTGGTTCCTAGCTGCAGGGAGGGAGGTGGAAGAGGGAGGGAGAGATGTGCCGGATCTCGTTTATCGTCAGAAATCCCTGGAATTTCCCAGAGCCCTTAAACATGCCTGGACCGCACCAGCCACGTGACTATTACAGACCCTTTTGTTCTCCTTAATCTCAACCCACACCATCCTTTTCATTGGATCAGCCTTCTGACTGTTATGACAACATGCTGGCAACAGGATTGGTCTGCTCACTGTTGCTAGGCTGAAGCCTGGATTTCTCTCCCCTCCCTGGGAGTGGTATGTCACGATGGCATTGACTGCCATAGTGATCTGTGCAGAACTGACATGCCTGATGCCTTTGCAGATCTTTATGCTTTTCCAGTAAAGGCCTTTTAATATTATTGTTTCTCCCATGGGCTGTGCAAGGCCTGTGGTCCCTGCCCCCATATCCATCTTGCTGCACTTGACCCAGTCCATGCCAGTCCTGCTGTCCCTGCACTGTGTGTCTCCCATGCCCCAGTGCCTGGCCCACATTAGGACATCCCACCAACATTACCATATATTTGTCGTCCCTCCCCCCCCCATCACTTTTCCTGACCCACATTAACTTACTATTTGGATGCCCATAGCACCTAGGAGCCCCAGTCATGGGCCAGGCCCCCATTGTGCCATATGCTGTACAAACACAGAACAAAATAACAGTCCCTGACCTAAAGACTTTATAATCTAAATATTGGTACAACCCATATCAGCTGCCTGATCACTGGCTTCCCTTCACTTTGCCTGCAACCTGACTCTCAGGAATCAGAGCATGGGCTCCATCTTGATTAGCCTATTTTTTTCTTCCATTAGTGGGGAAGATTCAGACAAATTATTTAAAGTAAATATATGTCCCCTATTACTATAGAATCTGAGCATCTCACAATCTTTAATGTATTCATCCTCACCACACCCTGTGAAGTAGGGCAGTGCTAAGAGCCACATTTGACACATGGGGAAACTGAGGCAAGGAAAGCCAAAGTGACCTGACCAAGGTCACACAGGAAGTCCATGTCAGAACAGGGAATTGAACCTGGGTCTTGTGAATCGCAGGCTATTGCCCTAACCCTAACCAGCTAATAGGACTACACTCTACCAGGGATAGGTTGATGGTAGTTTTGACACATGCCCTATCCCTGGATTAGCTACTAAGCAAAAGAATCTGAATCAGGAGTGGGTTGCAGTCAGCTGGGTACTATAGTCTCCCACCCCACCAAAAATAACATCTTTGGCACTGCAGCTTTTGCAGAGGACACCCTTCCAAACGAGCTTGAGGGGCAGGGATGATAATAGCACAGTTATGTTGATCATTGTTAGCCTTGCTGTTTCATTCTCGGCGCCAGATGTCAACACAGCAATAAACAGGCTGAGCTGCAAGAGGAGGGGATGGGGACATGAAGGAAGAAACAGCAGCAGCTCATTGTTTTATGTAAAGATTCTGATTTCAGAGCTGCTTCAGCTCTGGAGGCTGGGTGCAGAATGAATCACAGAGCCTAAAATGTCTCCTGGTCACGAAGCAGAGTCTGCTGCTGATGCCTCATGCCAGCTCCTTCTCCTACCAGTGTCACAGAGAGAATGGCTCAGAATTCTGTTCATAAACCATACACCAGGGTGGCCTGTGGGAAGATGGATCCAGAGGGACAGGAAGAAAGGTGATGGGCTAGTGAGCTAATGCAGGTCATCTCTTGCTGTTGTTACTCAGGCAAATGGCATGTTTTACCAGAGCAAGGATGGAAGGATACAGCCATAGGCGTATACCTGCCACCACTCCCTCTCTTATAAGCAACAGGCAGATGATTTGGTTGATTAAAAAAAACCACACAAAGCCAAGCTTCTCCAGTCTTTGGAGATGATGATAATCTCTAGCTCTTATCTAAAGCTTTTCATCAATAGATCTCAAAGTGATTTATGAAGGGAGGTCAGTATGGTCATCCCCATTTTACAGAGAGGAAAACTGAGGAACAAAGTAGGTCAGTTTACAAAGTGTGATTAAAACCTGTGGAACTCATTACCACATGACGTAATTGAGGCACAGAGTTGACCAGTTTACAAGTATGTTTAAGGCCTGTGTAACACAGGAAGTCATTAAAGCCAACAATTTAACAAGTTTCCAAAAGGGATTGAACACCGGGGAGTGGTGTGGTTTAGCTGACGGAGTAGTGGACTGTGACTCAGGACACGTGGGGTCCGTTCCTGGCTCTACTGCTGGCCAACCTTAGGCAAGTCCCTTCACCCCTCTGTGTCTCAGTTTCTCCATCTGTAAAATGGGGGTATGATATTAACCTCTTTTGTAAACCACTCTGGTTTATTGTAGAAAAGATGGGGATTATTATTATTTATATGGATATAAAATATCCAGTTATAATTAACAAATTTTGGAAGGGATATTAAACCTTGTGTTTTGGGGCTTAAAACAATCTCTAACTATTATAAAGTTATGTCTTCACTGAAGAAGTAACCCAGACTTTTATCCAGCTTTTAGCCCTAATCCTCCTCCCATCCACACGCAAAACTCTTTTACTCAAGTTTATTTGTGCTTCAAACCCTGGCCCACTTAGTTGACTAGGAGTACAAGTTACAGCCCTGGTTCACTTTAACCTGGTCTCTAACTCATACACTTGGTAATGTGGACATAGGCCAGTAACCTGGGATTCAGAACTGAGATGCCGATAGTCCTCCGTCCAATGCCTTCCAAAATTCCTCAGGGACCGTATTTTCCTGCCCTTCTACCTACTCCCTTCTTCTGCAACTGAAGTCACCTACCAATTTCTATATTAGTACAGCACTAAGAATCAGGGGATATGCCGCCCTGAGATCTTTGTGCCTAGTCACACTCTCAAAGAAACTGCAGAACCACATGATCAACATCCTCTACACCAAACAGGGAAAGATTAAGAATGAGCTCTCAAATCTGGATACTCTCATAAAGAACCAACCTTCCACACAACTTCCTCGTGGCTGGACTTTACAAAAACTAGACAAGCCATTTACAACACACACTTTGCTTCTCTACAAAAGAAAAAGGACACTAAGCTATCTAAACTACTACATGCCAGAAGGGGCCACAACAGTGGTTCCCGTAACCCACCCAGCAATATTGTTAATCTATCCAACTATACTCTTTAGCCCAGCAGAAGAATCTGTCCTATCTCGGGGCCTCTCCTTTTGCCCCTCCACCCCCACGAACACGATACAGTTCTGTGGTGACCTAGAATCCTATTTTCGACATCTCCGACTCAAGGAATATTTCCAACACACCTTTGACCAACATATTAACCCACAGAGACCTTCCTACCAACACTACAAAAAGAAGGATTCTGGGTGGACTCCTCCTGAAGGTCGAAACAGCAGCCTGGACTTCTACATAGAGTGCTTCCGCCGACGTGCACGAGCTGAAATTGTGGAAAAGCAGCATCACTTGCCTCATAACCTCAGCCATGCAGAACACAATACCATCCACAGCCTCAGAAACAACTCTGACATCATAATTAAAAAGGCTGACAAAGGAGGTGCTGTCGTCATCATGAATAGGTCGGAGTATGAACAAGAGGCTACTAGGCAGCTCTCCAACACCACTTTCTACAAGCCATTACCCTCTGATCCCACTGAGAGTTACCAAAAGAAACTACAGCATATGCTCAAGAAACTCCCTGAAAAAGCACAAGAACAAATCCGCACAGACACACCCCTAGAACCCCGACCTGGGGTATTCTAACCTGGAAATCCTGGACGCCCCATCATCTCAGGCATTGGCACCCTGACAGCAGGATTGTCTGGCTATGTAGACTCCCTCCTCAGGCCCTACGTTACCAGCACTCCCAGCTATCTTTGAGACACCACTGACTTCCTGAGGAAACTACAGTCCATTGGTGATCTTCCTAAAAACACCATCCTAGCCACTAGGGATGTAGAAGCCCTCTACACCAACATTCCACACAAAGATGGACTACAAGCCGTCAGGAACAGCATCCCCGATAATGTCACGGCTAACCTGGTGGCTGAACTTTGTGACTTTATCCTCACCCATAACTATTTCACATTTGGAGACAATGTATACCTTCAAATTAGCGGCACTGCGATGGGTACCCGCATGGCCCCACAGTATGTCAACATTTTTATGGCTGACTTAGAACAACGCTTCCTCAGCTCTCATCTCCTAATGCCCCTACTCTACTTGCGCTACATTGATGACATCTTCATCATCTGGACCCATGGAAAAGAAGCCCTTGAGGAATTCCACCATGATTTCAACAATTTCCATCCCACCGTCAACCTCAGCCTGGACCAGTCCACACAAGAGATCCACTTCCTGGACACTACGGTGCTAATAAGCGATGGTCACATAAACACCACCCTATATCGGAAACCTACTGACCGCCATTCCTACCTACATGCCTCTAGCTTTCATCCAGATCATACCACACGATCCATTGTCTACAGCCAAGCTCTACGATATAACCGCATTTGCTCCAACCCCTCAGACAGAGACAAACACCTACAAGATCTCTATCATGCATTCCTACAACTACAATACCCACCTGCTGAAGTGAAGAAACAGATTGACAGAGCCAGAAGAGTACCCAGAAGTCATCTACTACAGGACAGGCCCAACAAAGAAAATAACAGAACGCCATTAGCCATCACCTTCAGCCCCCAACTAAAACCTCTCCAACGCATCATCAAGGATCTACAACCTATCCTGAAGGACGACCCATCACTCTCACAGATCTTGGGACACAGGCCAGTCCTTGCTTATAGACAGCCCCCCAATCTGAAGCAAATACTCACCAGCAACCACACACCACACAACAGAACCACTAACCCAGGAACCTATCCTTGCAACAAAGCCCGTTGCCAACTCTGTCCACATATCTATTCAGGGGACACCATCATAGGGCCTAATCACATCAGCCACACTATCAGAGGCTCGTTCACCTGCGCATCTACCAATGTGATATATGCCATCATGTGCCAGCAATGCCCCCTGCCATGTACATTGGTCAAACTGGACAGTCTCTACATAGAAGAATGAATGGACACAAATCAGACGTCAAGAATTATAACATTCAAAAACCAGTTGGAAAACACTTCAATCTCTCTGGTCACTCGATTACAGACCTAAGAGTGGCTATCCTTCAACAAAAAAGCTTCAAAAACAGACTCCAATGAGAGACTGCTGAATTGGAATTAATTTGCAAACTGGATACAATTAACTTAGGCTTGAATAGAGACTGGGAATGGATGAGTCATTACACAAAGTAAAACTATTTCCCCATGTTATTTCTCCCCCCCACCCCACCCCCCACTGTTCCTCAGATATTCTTGTTAACTGCTGGAATTAGCCTACCTTGCTTGTCACCATGAAAGGTTTTCCTCCTCCCCCTTCCCCCCCCCCCCCCGCTGGTGATGGCTTATCTTAAGTGATCACTCTCCTTACAGTGTGTATGATAAACCCATTGTTTCATGTTCTCTGTGTGTGTATATCAATCTCCCCTCTGTTTTTTCCACCAAATGCATCCGATGAAGTGAGCTGTAGCTCACGAAAGCTTATGCTCTAATAAATTTGTTAGTCTCTAAGGTGCCACAAGTACTCCTTTTCTTTTAGTCAGGGTTAGCGAAGCACCTGCATGCATGGGTGGTAGGTGAACCAGGCTAGCCCCCAGCCCAGCCTGCCTCTTCCACTTGAGTCCCCACTGCTCCCGCCCCTCTTCCCCACCAAAGCCCAGAACCCCTCTCACCTTCCTCAGCCCCGGAGTGCCAGGTGGCACGCAACCACCCTCCAGCCCTGAAGCGCCAGGCGGCATGGCCCCCGTGCCAGGCAGCCCCAGCCCCGCCAAGTCCTGGCTGCCCTAGCCCCAGCCGGTTCCCGAAAGAGGAGCAACCTGCCTGGGCTGGGGCTAACTAGCAGCAAGCAGGAGGGGGCCTCAGGGTGGAACATGGGCAGGGCCATGTGGGGCTGTTTGGGGTGGCATAGCCTTCCCCATTTTACGATACGTGCCACCCATGCATGCGTGGACGTGACTACACAGGTATAACCCAAGTGTGGTTTAGCAGTGTGGAAGCTTGTACACTCAGGTTCCCGGATCCAGGTAAACTGTGCAGTGAAGACATACCTGTAGAAAACAGGATAAGATCTAAGTGGGAACAGATTATCCTACATCTGCCTACTGCAAAATTTTTACACCTTCCTCTGAAACTCCTGGTTTTGGCCACTGTCAGACAGAGGATATTGTGCTAGATATACTTGGGATCTGATCTCGTTTGGCAAATCATATGAAAGTTATTTGACTGGTGGGCTCTGGGCTGGGGCAGGGGTTTGGGATGCAGGGGGATATGGGCTTTGGGCTGGGGGTGTGGGCTCTGGGTGGGGCCAGAAATGAGGGGTTCAGGGTGAAGGAGGTGGCTGAGGGCTGGAGCAGGGTGTTGGGGAAGGTGGGGAGTGTGGGCTCTGGGAGAGAGTTTGGATTTGGGAGGGGACTCTGGGCTGGGGCAGGGGGTTGGGCTGCAGGAGGAGATTCAGGGTGTGGGGTCCCGACAGCGCTTATTGTGGCTCCTGCAAGTGGCCACCAGATCCTTGCGGCCTCTAGGCACATGGGTGGCCAGGAAGGCTCTTCACTCTGCCCTCATGGCTGCAGGCACCACCCCCGCAGCTCCCATTGGTCATGGTTCCCAACCAATGGGACCTGCAGAGCCGGCACTAGGGGTGGGGGAAACGTGCTGAGCCTCACTGGCTGCCCATGTGCCTCGGGAACACAAGGACCTGGTGGCCACTTCTGGGAGCTGCACAGAGCTAGAGCAGGCAGGGAGCCTGCCTTAGCCTCGGGCCCTCGCTGCGCTGCCGACTGGACTTTTAACGGCCCAGTCAGTGGTGCCAACCAGAGCTGCCAGAGTCCCTTTTCGATGCCTGGCAACCCTACCACCAGACAAGTCTGGATTACAACTAGAACAGGTGATGAAAGACTGCAGCCCATTCCTAATCCTCAATCCACACCAAAACATGACATGTTTCAGGTCAGAAACCTAAATTCCAAACCTTATATATAATTAGTAAGTGGGGGAGAACATCATGTGAAAACATGCCCACTGTGTAATGTGGTGCACTTGTGAGAATAGAGTTCTTGGAGGAATCAGAGCCTAGATTTCTGTCACGTAGCTGATTCGTCACAGCACCATTTACATGCTGTCCCCAGGAGTATCCAGGGAGACTAAACTGAGTTAAGAAGCATTTCTTTCTGTAAAAGTGTCATTAAACAGTGCATCATAATTGCATGTTCTAATGTCAACAGTTCATTTATTCTGATGAGGAAGCATGATTTCAGTCAGGCACTGGGCCAGGAGTCACATTATCCTGGCTTTTAGTCTCTGCTTTGCCATCAACTCACTGTGAGACCCTGAGCAAGTCTCCTTCCATCTCTGTTCCTCAGTTTCCTCCCCTCTAAAATGGGGATAATGATTAGAGCTGTGCAGGAACTGGAGTTTCCATTTTGTGAGAAATTCCACAGTTTCCAAAATAATTTTCAGTCTGAATTATTTTGATTTCAACTATTTACTTTTTTAAAACTATGAAATAAATATTTAAACAAAAAGTCATTTAAACAAAACATTGCAATGCTCTACTCTGAAATTATTTGTATGGCCACTGCACCTCAGAACCCCAGTCAAAATGGAACATTTAGACATTGAAACACTTTGTTTCCAATTAAAAAAATTAAAATGTAATTGAAATTAACAGGTTCCCACAGAAATTTTCAGCCAAATAGTATTTTCTGACAGAAAATCATTCAATCAGAAAGTTTCCAACAAGCTCAGATACTGATCTTTGTTCCCCTGTGCTGCTTGGGACTAAGTGACATAGGCAGACAGACTGTGATTTACCATGTAACATACCATGTATTGTTAATGATTAAATAGACAATGGACTAAAAGTTAAAAATAGCAATGGAAATTTATTAGATGGAAATGTGATCTGCAAGGATCAGGCTAAAACCCCAAACACAGCAGATAATGTCCAGAAACTGTCTATTTATTAGGGTTTTGCCTGCACCTAACAGAGCAAGTCCCTCTGCATTTTGAAATAGGAAATCTGCAAAATTTGGGACTTTGGGTGATAAAATTATTACATCAAACATGGTAATCTTCACTCCTCTCCCAGAACTGGAAATAACCCCACGAATCTTGCCTCCCAGTCCCACTGCTCTAACCACTAGCCTACACTCTCCTTCCAGAGCTGGGAATACAGTATTATTTGTTTCAGAGTAGCAGCCGTGTTAGTCTGTATCCGCAAAAAGAAAAGGAGTACTTGTGGCACCTTAGAGACTAACAAATTTATTTGAGCATAAGCTTTCATGAGCATCCAATGAAGTGAGCTGTAGCTCATGAAAGCTTATGCTCAAATAAATTTGTTAGTCTCTAAGGTGCCACACATGTTATTTGTATTCCAGTAGGACCTAGGAGCTAGTCATGGACCAGGACCCCATTATGCTAGGTGCTGTTCAAACACAGATAAATAAAAACAGAAGTTTCCAACACAAGTCCCAAGTCCAAATGCTCCATCCTCCAAATATTACACTTCTACAGTTATATCACTGTTACCAAAACAGCAGGTCACAAAAAGTCTCATTGCCAGAGCTGGGTAAAGTTTTTCAACCAAAACTTGTTTGTGTTAAAAAAAAAAAAAAAGGTGCAGATTTGGTGACACAAACATTTCACAAATTGGCGTCATTTTGCCTAATTGTTTTGGTTAAAAATCCCTCAAAGTCAGAATCAAATCAAAACATTTAGTTTTGACATTTTCTAACCATGATTTTTTATATTCAAAATGACTTTACTTAGAAATTTCATTTGAAAGTGTTAAAAATGCTCAGAATATGAATGAAACATTTTGTTTCAGGTGAAACAAAAAGTACATT
This sequence comes from Dermochelys coriacea, assembly GCF_009764565.3. Taxonomy (NCBI): domain Eukaryota; kingdom Metazoa; phylum Chordata; order Testudines; family Dermochelyidae; genus Dermochelys; species Dermochelys coriacea. The sequence continues at coordinate 32,868,948 of NC_050074.1, forward strand.
TAGTTTGACCCAAAACAGGGGTTTTTTTGACTTCTCAATTCACCAACACTTTTGATATGATTCGACCCAAAACATTTTTTTTCCCAGTTTTTCAGAGTTCTCAGACAACTGAAATATCCATTATTTGCACAGCTCTAGCCATTATCTCTCTGTTGCATCTTCCCGTGGTATTTTGTGCTGAAGCTGCTGAATACCTGTGTAGGGGCCTCTTTGATTCCAGAGCCAATCTCTATTTCATGGGAACTGACCCATCAAAACAGGTCAACAGTCTCTCTAGTTCTGGTATCCAGCCTCCCACTACAGCCTGTTTATTCCACATGCTGAAGAACTTGAAGACCAATGGCTATTAAAACACCAGCTAACTGTCAAAGCACCAGTCGTGCTGCATGGTAAAGAGACAGGAAGGTGCCTTCCTGACCTATGTGCAGATGCTGATCCACATTAAGACCTGGTGGTGCATGTGCAGGGGTGTAAAGGCACATCAGTAATGGTGTGTTTGCAGTGTTGTAGCCATCAATACTGGTCTAAGGCAGGCTACTACCCTAGCGTTACTGACATGCTGAAGGACAGGAAATAAGTTACACTAGCTTACACTTCCGTGCTCACATCACCTACAAATGTGGCTTGCAGTAGGGCATACAGAGGGCAGGCTATCTATAAAAGAGCAGTATCAGCACGGAGACAGCATACTCCTCCTGCTATGTTTACCATGCTGAGGCCAACAGTGACTCTCCAATATTAATGACTGTGCCAACTGTGGCCTCCGATTGTTGCAACAGGCCTGGGGTTTGCTCTGTCACCTTGTCACTCTCTCCAGGAACTTCATGATGCACTTAATTCCAACGGTCTGGACTCTGATCTGTAAAGGGGCATAAAGAGGGCAGTGTGTTCCCAGTGTGGATAAGGCAACAGAAAGGGTGTCAGGACTCCTGGCTTTGCCAGTGAGTTGGCCATGAAGCCCCTAACTCATGGACCAGAACCCCATTGTTTTAGACACTGTACAAACAGATAGTCCCTGCACCAAAGAGCTCACAGTCCAAGTTACTTCATCTTTCTGTGCCTCAGTTTCCTTTTTTATACAAGGGGGGAATAAGGACAGTCTTTGTAGAGCACTTTAAGATCTAAACCTTTGTGACAATCACTCTTGCAGTCAATCTATCCACACCAAATTGGTCTGATATTGACCAATAACAATTAGGAGGAGCATCCATGTGGTGGTGGCCATATGCTTCTCCGTACTGAGGGGAGTTTTCACATTGGTGTGCTATCACTGTATTTTTGTGATCTATTATGAAATATGCCAAATAGGACAATTTATCATGCAGCCAAAAATCCACCTGTCCTTCAACTCCTTGGGCTGTGTGCAATTGGTGGAGGTTACAAAGGAGGTCAGTATCATTAGCCATGTTTTACAGATGGGGAAACTGAGGCATGGGGAGGGAGGTGTCTTGCCCAAGGTCACCCAGCAGGCCAGGAGCAGAACTAGAATAGAACCCAGGTCCTAGTCCAGTGCACTAACCACTTGGCTTTACCACTGCCCCCAGAGTGGTGTATACAGGTATAAACGTGTTGATGGGAATATATTTGCAGTGTTGTTGTAGCTGTGTTGGTCCCACGATATGAGAGAGACAGTAAGCTTGTCTATCTCACTAACAGAAGTTGGTCCAATAAAGATATTACCTCACCCACCTTGTCTCTTTATGGGAATAAACTATATTGGTTTATATAGGAAAGGGAATAAGTTATACTGGTCTAAGGCCCCAGTTTAACTGCACCACACTACAGTTTGTTCCTATCTAACTATATTGGTTTAAAAAAAACACACAACACCCCTAACTGACAGTTGTATCAGCACAAAAACTGTATTCAGACCATACTAGAGTTTGGCCTGCTTATGCAGGAGGTCAGACTAGACAATCTAATGGTGGTCCCTTTTGGTCTTGAAATATGTGTATGCACAAACTGGGCCAAAAAAGTGCCTTGTACACAAGATCTGAATGTGTATGTCTCACTTGCCAGTTGCTGCTTGCAACTGAAAGGATCACAGAAACAAAACAGCAAGTCTAACTTGCACAAAAATAAAATGGAGATTGTAAATATACTCACCACCTTACTTGCTTAGGCTAAAGCAGTTTCAAATCACCAATAGTTAGAGCCATCTCGTGGCCAAAATGTGAATAAAAAGGAGACATTCACACAATTATGTGAGGAAATCACGGCTGAATTAGCAACGAAGACTGTCCCAGTCCTCATGGAGACAAACACCTAGTTACAAACAGCAACAAAGAGAAAAAGACAGTCATGAAAATCGTATACAGTAATTAAAAAAAGAAACCACGTGAAATGAAATCTGGTCTCACGTAAATACGGCTAAAGTCTCCAAGCCTGTCTAATATAGCACAGCAATCCGGGTGGGTAAGAAGCTGTATCTTGAGATGGCCCCAGAGGAAACTGATCAGTTAATGGACAAACCACCCAGGGTGGCTTAATTCAGTGTTTTCCTCTTCTACGCACAAACATCCCGGCAGTTTGGGAAAGTGCATTTCAAAGACAAGCCCGCTCCCGAACAAACTCTAAAATGGCCACCGTCATATGATAGCAGGAAGCCATGTTAAGTTGGCTAGGCACACTTCCATGGGCCCTGGTATTGATGTGGTGGCAGTCATTTTATGCTTTCTAGGCCCAATTCAGTAGGCATTAGCATTGTGCACCTATCCTCGTTAGACCTTTACACTGTGCCCATCACTGCGGTATCAAATACCTCACCCCTCCCAGCCAACCCCCAACTCATTAGCCAGCTCCTTCCTACCACCCGTCTCACAGTTCCAGGTCCCTTATACCCAGACTCCTTTGCTTTCCCCCAGTCACTAGCCCATTTCTCTCCTCAGAGAAACAGATTCATCCCATTTCACACAGTGCCCCAGTAATTAAAATGGAAGTGACATATTAAGAGCATTTAGGTGTTAACTAGAGAGGAACAATGTCCTTGTGGCTAAGGCACTATCTACCTAATTTAGGGCACAATTCAAGGACAACTGGTGAAATTCAAAGGTCTGCATTATACAGGAGGTGAGATTAGAGGATCTAATGGTCTCTTCTAGCTTTAAATGCTATGAATAATAAAAGTCAATCCATTCTTCATAGAAAATGAGGGGAACAAACGAACAAAAACCCCAGGCTCTGTGAAGGCAGGTGTGAAATGGCAACCTACTCTTTATTACATCCAAGCCTCCGTTTATATGCTGCCAAGATTGTAAGCTTGTCAGTTCTGGAAGCCATGTGACCCCCCCACTAGTCAGATAAATCTTAACAGGCCCCCTCTTCTGGGTTCAGCAGCACCCTGAAGAGCTGCTGTAATTTTGCCTTCTTCCCCCAGAAGTCTTTCCAGCACTCTCAGCAAAGAGATGGGACCAGCCAGTTAATGTCAATGCACAAATAACTTTTGAGAGCTCTCTCCAATGGTAGGGTGCAATTTTCAGGCCATTTACTTGTTGCTTTCTCCTCTAAACAAAACCCCAACTCCTGCCATTGGTGAGCAGAAGTTTTTATTCCTGGGGTGTGTTTATTCCACTGTCTGCAAAGGAAGCTGCCTGCTTTCTTAGCTTAACCCAGGAGTCTCAAACATGTGGCCCAAGGGCCGCATGCAGCCGGCGGTGTTATTTCCTGTGGCCCCCCCAATAGGCGCCAATTCCACCAGCAGCTGAACGAGGTGCATTCCTGAGTATTTATATTTTATTAAAAAGCCTCTTCACATTCGTTTTTAAAAAGTGAATGCATTGACTTTTAATGGCATACTATATTACTCTTCAGTTTTTTCATTTTTACTATACTTTTGTATTGTTGTATGAAAAGGTTTCAGTGATGCAGCCCTCAGGCCAACGTACCAGTCCTCATGTGGCCTTCGGGGTGGTTTGAGTTTGAGATCTCTGGCCTAACCTCTGCATCTCCTGGGCTTTGTAACTTTGCCCAACAAGCTGCTTAAAGACACCTGGGAAAGATTAGCAGCTCATTGACCCCTGAGAACAGCTGGGGCAGCTGCACCTTGTTGTATCTAGGGTGGCCATATAGCAAATGTGAAAAATAGGGACAGGATGTGGGGGGTAATAGGTGCCTGTATAAGCAAAAGCACCAAATATCGGGACTCTCCCTATAAAATCTGGACATCCTAGTTGTATCCCACTTGCATTAACCCTATAACTCACTTTTTATCCTTTGAGTTCAAGCAGTAGAGTTCTGTGCTCTGGTGCTAAAGGTAACAGCCTTCAAACAGTGGGAGGGACTTGCCATATACAGCCCTGCTGGTGACCCACAGCCTCTCCCACTCACATTTGGGCTCCTAACCCAGAGCCCTGTGATGCCCTCATCCTAACCCAGAGCTTCCACTGCTATTCCAGCCCTGGGTTCCTCCCACACACAGCTCTGTCTCCATCCTGACCCACAGCTCCCCTGCTATCTGTCCTCGACTTCCCTTTACAGCTGTAATAGTGCCCCTCAGTAGGCTCAGTCAGTCCTGACCTGCAGCCCCCTGTTATTGCAGCGCTACTGTCCTCTACAGCTCTGATGGTGCCCTTCAGTCCCAACTCAGAATTCTCTTACTCCAGTCCTGGGCTCCTCCTCCCCGCTTTGCTAATGATCATCAATCCCATCCCAGAGCCCCTTGCTATCCCAGCCCTGAGTCTCTTATCGGCAGAGCTACCAAATTGTGGTTATTCTGTGACATCATATGTGCCCCTCATGGCCCAGGACCCAGAAGACCTGATGTGAGAGCAGACCTCTGTTAGGGACTGCTGTCATCCAATAAGACGTGGGTCTGCCTCTCTCTGTTCCTCTTCCTCTGTTGCATCCGATGAAGTGAGCTGTAGCTCACGAAAGCTTATGCTCAAATAAATTTGTTAGTCTCTAAGGTGCCACAAGTACTCATTTTCTTTTTGCGAATACAGACTAACACGGCTGCTACTCTGAAACATCTCTTCCTCTGCTCCCTCTCCACCATTTGTCAGCTGAATCTGTCTGACTGGAGGCCAGTCTCTCCCTTTGAGGAAGAGCAAACAGTGGGTTCCAGCACAACACCTTGAGAGGCACATCCCCCGCCCCGCCCTCTCCCAAGTTGCCTGGCCTCTCATGTCTCCAGGACCTTGAATCTGGTCTCCGCAGTTAAGTCTTCTGTGGCCACCACAGGTGGGCATCTTTCTCCTGGAACCCCTGCTGTACACTCCCCTCCTCTGTGCATAGAGGTGCATTGAAGGCTAGTGTCGTGGAGCTTTTTAGCTATGGGTGGCAGATTAGGTGGCCCAGGAGTCCCTTGTATGGTTGTCCACTGCCCATATTCCTAATCATGTGCCAGAAGCTGGGAATGGGTGACACTTGATCACTTGATGATGACCTGTTCTGTTCATTCCCTCTGGGGCATGTGGCATTGGCCACTGTCAGAAGACAGGATACTGGGCTAGACTGACCTTTTGCCTGATCCAGTATGGCCGTTTTTATGTTTCTTATGTTACCGGAACTAGAAGCCACCTTGCCCCCTGGCTGTTTTGCGTTCCTCCCCCCCGCCCCGCTTTGTTCCCTTGTTCCCCTGTGCATCACTTGACCTCATCATTGCCAGCTCTAGCACTTTTATTATCTCAATCTTTGGTATGTTTCCAGCTCCTGGAGTCATGTGAATAAGCAAAATTCTTAACTTTAATAGATTTTAAAAAAAAAGTTTCTAGGACTCATGGTTTCAAATCAAAGCTTGAAAATGAGACCTGATTGTAAGAGCTGGGAGGGATAAGTGTTCCTGTCCTGAATCAGGATGAAAAGTCAAAATCTGAAAATCCAAATTTTGTTTGTGCTTTGGATCATTTGAAACATTTCATTTTTGATTTTGATCATTCTTAAAATATGTTTCTACAGGTAGTTTAAGTTTCTATATGAAAAGTTGTTTCAAACCAAAAAACTGGAATTTTTCATTTTAAAAACATCAAAATCTTTATTTTCAACAGTTTTGTGGTGTGTGGATACATTTTTTGTAAGGTATGCAACAACTTTTTAGATGACAAAAAGATATCTCTGTTCTATCATGGATGATTCAGTTCTACACTTGCATGCATTTTTAGTCCTCCGTGCAGAACTGCACTAGATTAACTCACCTCAAAAACTCCACAATGTTTCTCTCTAGCTATTATCTAATTGATTTTATGTGCATTTGTGAAGTTTTAGTAGCTGCATGGTATCAGAATGCAAACCTCAAAGAGCTTTAGTGTACTTAATCTAATCATCTGCCAGAAATATACAAAGGCATGATAGCTCATTAATAAATATTGAATCACCAAGTCGTGCAAAGAGAGATGTCCTCTTCTTTACTTATGTAATGGGACGTCCCTGTTAAAACCCTGTGTATTCAGTTCTACTCTTGCAAGGCTTTTTATGATGCTCCACAAAATGCCATCCTCCAGAGAGTGTAACCTTGCATGTACGGTGCATGTCAGATCACACTGTGCAGGGGAAACCATTCAATAGAACATGCATGGTCAGGGACCACATGGAATTCTGGCCTGCGGGCCACCAGTTGGACCACGTTTTAACTCTGGGGCAGGCAATGCGTGTGCTGGATATATGGATGGCATGTTCCTGTTTAAACTCTTCAACAAATTTTCCAGTTGAAAAATTGGTTTAAATGGCCCTTTTTCCACAGAAAGTTTCAATTTTGATGCATCAGGGTTTTCCGAGTAAAAGAAAAACCGGTTACTCACTTTCTTGTAACTGTTGTTCTTCGAGATGTGTTGTTCATGTCCATTCTGATCAGTGTGTGCATACCGCATGCACAATAGCCAGAAGATTTCCCCCTAGCAGTATCTGTAGGGTTGGCCTGGGCACCCCCTGGAGTCGCACCTTCAAGGCAATCAATATAGGGCCCTGCTGACCCAACATCTCCTCAGTTCCTTCTTGCTGACTACTCCGACAGAGGGGTAGGAGCGAGGGTATTGGAATGGACATGAGCAATATATCTCAAAGAACAACAGTTATGAGAAGGTGAGTAACCATTTTTTCTTCTTCGAGTGCCTGTTCAAGTCAATTCCAATCAGGTGACTCACAAGCCTAAATTCCAGATGTGTGGTCGGAGTTGTCCACTGATTGGAGCACCATTTTACCAAAGGCCACATTGTCTCGGGCCTGTTGGGTGATTGTGTAGTGCATGGTGAAAGTGTGTATGAAGGACCACGTTGCTGCTCTGCAAATTTCCTGAATAGGTGTGATGGGTTTGATCACAGAAACCCGCTTGGGACTGTCCCCTGATGTGCTAAGACTATGTCTGAGCCCATTTTCGCTGCCAGTTTGGTCCTCCAGAACTCTGTCTTGTTGAGCCAGATACGCTAATCTGCTGCAACACAGACCCAGGGTCTGACCCACGCTCCCAAAGCTACAGATTTAACTGAAAATGGCTTAGCAAGTGCTCCTGTCTCTAGCACCCAGACACCCAGCTCCTAATAGGATCCAAACTCCAAATAATTCCGTTTTACTCTATATAAAGCTTATACACGGTAAACTCATAAATTGTCTGCCCTCTATAACACTGATAGAGAGATATGCACAGCTGTTTGCTCCTCCAGGTATTAATTACTTACTCCGGGTGAATTAATAAGCAAAAGTGATTTTATTAAATATAAAAAGTAGGATTTAAGTGTTTCCAAGTTATAAATGACACAACAAAGTAAGTTACCAAGCAAAATAAAGCAAAACATGCAAGTCTAAGCCTAATACAGTAGGAAACTGATTACAGATAAAATCTCACCCTCAGAGATGTTCCAATAAACTTCTTTCCCAGACTGGACTCCTTCTTAGCCTAGGCCCAATCCTTTTCCCTGGTACAGTTCTTGTTAGCTCCAGCTCAGGTGGTAACTTGGGGATTTCTCATGACTGGACCCTCCTTTGTTCTGTTCCACCCCCTTACATAGCTTTGGCACAAGATGGGAATCTTTTGTCTCTCTGGGTCCCCACCCCTCCTTCTAAATGGAAAAGCACCATTTAATGATGGATTCCAGTAACAGCTGACAGTACCAGGTGACATTATTAGAAAGAAACACTGTGAAGTTTTTGAGGCCCCAAGCTTTCTGACCATGTTGTAAGACCCCAAGCCTTCATTCTTCCTGGCCTGACTCACAGGAAGGCTTGCAAGTAAACAGAGCCATTTACAACCAATTGTCGTAGTTGATGGGAGCCATCAAGATTCCAAACCACCATTAATGACCCAAACTTTGCATAATTATAGTAGGACTTCAGAGTTGTATTTCATATTTCTAGTTTCAGACACAAGAATGATACGTTTATACAAATAGGATAACTACACTCAGTAGGATTATAAGCTTTGTAATTATAACTTACAAGAGACCTTTTGCATGAAGCATATTCTAGTTTCATTGCACTCCCACTCATTAGCATATTTTCATAAAATCATATGGAGTGCATGTCACAGTAGGAATCTGTGCCAGGAATGCCGTTGAAGAGGCCTGTACCCTCGTGGAGTGTGCAGTAATTGGAGGAGCAGAAACTCCTACCAGGTTATAGCACTCACGTATGCAGGACATGATCCATGATGAAATCCACTAAGAAGAGACAGGAAGATCTTTCATTCTGTCTGCCACAGCCACAAATAGTTGGATGGACTTCCGGAATGGCTTTGTCTGCTTGATGTAAAAGGCTAGCACTCTGCAGACATCCAATGAGCAAAGCCTCTGGTCCCTGCCGCTTGAGTGCAGCTTAGGATAGAACACTGGGAGGAAGATGTCCTGGTTGATGTGAAAATGGGAGACAACCTTTGGGAGGAAAGCCGGGTGAGGCCTGAGCTGAACCTTGTCCTTATATAACACAGTGTAAGGAGGCTCTGATGTTAAGATCTTGAACTCAGACACCCTCCTGGCTGAAGTTATCACAACCAGAAATGCCACCTTGTACGAGAGATAGACAGGGAGCACATTGCCAGTGGTTCAAAGGGTGGATCCATCAGTTTGGAAAGGACCAAGTTAAGGTCCCAAGGCGGGATCAGCTGCCTAACCTGTGGATATAGCATGTCGAGACCTTTCAGAAAATGACTGACCATAGGGTTGGCAAAGACTGACTGTCCCTCTGCACTTGGATGAAGGCTGAAATGGTGGCCAGGTGAATCCTTATTGACAACATGGAGAGCCCCTGCTGTTTGAGATGGAGGAGGTAGTCCAATATAAGTGGTATAGCGTCGAGTGTCTGGGATGAATGATTCTGTGCCATCCAGATTGAAAATCTCTTCCACCTGGCAAGGTCGGTAGCCTGGTGGAGGGTTTCCTACTGCCAATGAGGACTTGTCTAACCTGGTGTGAGCAAGCAAGCTCCATCGGGTTCAGCCATGGAGCTTCCACGCCGTGAGGTGCAACGACTTGAGGTTCAGGTGAAGGCAGCTGTGGTCCTGAGTTATTAAGTCTGGGAAGAGTGGCAAAGTGACATTTTCAGGAGAGTTGTCTCCAGTGTTGGCAGGGCGAGGCTGGAGTTATCAATATCACCAAAGCTTGTTCCCACTGTATCTTCAGGAGCACCTTGTGAATGAGCGGAATGGGTGGGAAAACTTATAGGAGATGGTCTCCCCACGGTAAGAGGAATGTGTCTGCTATGGACCGTGGACAGTGGTTCCAGAAGGAGCAGGACTGATGACACTTTCTGTTGAGTCATGTGGCAAAGAGTTCTACCTGGGGAATCCCCACCGTTGGAAGATGGAGTTCATGACATCCGAGCATAGGGACCACTCGTGGCCGTGAAATGACCTGCTGAGATGGTCCGCTAACTCATTCTGCACCCCGGGGAGGTACAAAGTTTGCAGGTATATCGAATTCTCTACACAGAAGTCCTACAGCATGAGGGCTTCCTGGCACATGGAAGAGGAATGTGCACCCCCGTTTGTTGATCTAAAACATCACCGTGGTGTTGTCTGTCATAACTGATACACATCTCTCTGTTAGGTGGGCTCTGAAAGTCAAGCATACCGCTCTCAGCTCTCTGACATTGATGTGGAGAGCAGGTTCCACCTGCGACTAGAGGCCTTGTGTCCTGAAGTCTCCCAGAGGTGCTCCCCAGCCCAAGTCTGATGCATCCATCACCAACAAGAGAGTTGGTGAGAGCTGGCGAAGGGAACCCCAGCACACTCCACCTATGGGTTGAGCCACCACAGAAGGGAGTTGAGGACAAGACGAGGCAGAGTCACAGCTGTGTCCAAACTTTCCCGAACCAGCCAACACACTGAGGCTAGCCACGATTGGAGGGTTGAAGTATGAGCCTGGCGTGTTGCACCACATAGGTACACGTGGCCATGTGTCCCAGGAGTCTTAAGTCTTGTGCTGTGGTGGTGGGAAACTGCCTGAGACTCTGAATGATATCACCTATGACCCAGAACCTCGTCTCCAACTGGTACTTCCTGGCCTGGGTTGAGTCAAGAACCGCCCCTATAAACTCTATCCACTGAACAGGGGACAGAGTCGATGTCCCCATGTTCAGGGGAAGGCCCAATGCGTCAAACGTTGCAATGATGAATTCGACTTGTCCCTCCACTAGAGCGCTGGAGTGTCCCTTGGTCAGCCAGTTGTTTAGGTACGGGAATACCTGTACCTGCCACCTGTGCAGGAACGCGGCCACAACTGCCATGCACTTGGTAAATACTTAAGGCACTGCTGACAGACCGAATGGGAGGACTGTGAACTGGTAGTGGTTGTTGCTCACCACAAACCTGCGGTACCTTCTGTTGGACGGAGTTATCACTATATGAAAGTACACGACCTTCAAGTGGAGGGCAGCATACCAGTCCCCTGGATACAAGGAAGGGATGATGGAGGCCAAAGAGACCATGAGGAACTTGACTTTCTTCATGAACTTGTTGAGTTCGTGCAGGCCTAGAATAGGTTTTAGCTCGCTTTTGGCTTTCGTATTAGGAAATACCAGGAATAAAAAACCTTGCCCCTGTAGTCCTGAGGCACCTCTTCCACTGCTCCTAGTGAGAGGAGCGAGTGCACCTCCTGAATAAGGAGTTGCTCATGAGAAGGCTTCCTGAAGAGGGATGGGGAAAGGGGGTGGAAGGGTGGTAGAGCCGAGAAATGGAATGAATATTCCCTTTTTACCGTGTGGAGCATGCAACAGTTTGATGTAATGCGGGCCTACACAGGGTAGAAAGGGGATAGATGGGACAAAAAGGTACGGTGGAATGGATCTAGTCTCTGCACTGGTGCGTCGCCCCCGATTGCACTTTCAAAAGGCCTGCTTCTGGCCTGAAGAAGGTTTAGGCTGGCCAGAGCCTGGCTGGAGGAGGGATGAGGTCTCTTTCTCAAGTTCCTGTTCCTCCTATGTGACCCTTCATGTCTGCCCTGAGGCTGATAGTTCCTTGAGGGGGCGGGGGGAAGAGGCCTGAAGTGTCTCCTCTGCATTGCAGGCATGTGGATGCCCAAAGACTTCGGGTGGCCCAAGAATCCTTGAGGCTGTGCAAACACAAGTCAGTCTTTTCTGAAAATAGCAATTGACCTTCAGAGGGGAGATCCTGAGTCGTCTGCTCCACTGTGTATGGTAGGCCCGAGACCTGTAGCCAGGAACTCCTTCTCATGGCCCCCTTGGCAGCCATCATGTGGGAGGCCATGTCTGCTGCGTCCAAGGCTGCCTGCAGGGATGCACGGGAGATCAATTTGCCCTCCTGTACTAGTGCGGAGAACTCCACACAAGAGTTAGAAGGCAGAATTCAGTGAACTTTTGCATAGCCCCACAGGTGTTATAATTGTATCTGCTAACCACCGCCTGATGGTTAATGATATGGAGCTGCAACCCCCAGGTCTAGTATATTTCCCTCCCAAAAAGGTCCAGTTTCTTGGCTTCAGAGTAGCAGCCGTGTTAGTCTGTATTCGCAAAAAGAAAAGGAGTACTTGTGGCACCTTAGAGACTAACAAATTTATTAGAGCATAAGCTTTCGTGAGCTACAGCTCACTTCATCGGATGCATTTCTTGGCCTTGCTGTTCTTGGGAGAGGGCCTCTGCTGGCCTTGTCTCTCACGCTGATTAGCAGCGTCAACTACCAGGCAGTCCAGCTGAGGGTGGGTGTACAAATGTTCATACCCACATGAGGGAATAAAATACCTCTGCTTTTATCTTTTGGTGGTCAGCAGCAGCGAGGACGGGGTCTGCCACAGAGTCTTGGTGGCATCACTAATCGTTTTGATTAGTGGCAGCGCGATACAGTATGGCGTGGGAGGGGAGAGAATATTGACCATTGGGTCAGCTTCCTCCACTACCTCCTCTGTAAAAACATATTATTTTTGTCTTTCAAAAAATAAAAAAAAGCTGACACCAGCTAAAAAGCAACCCAAAATTCCATAAGTCTACTGTCACAATAAAAATTGTGTTCTGTTTTATGTTTTGTCTTGGGTTGTTTGTCTTGTTGCTAGCTGTTGTGTATTAAATATTGCAAAAAAAAATCCACAGGTAGCAAACACCACATTAAAAAAAATTAGTTTTAAAGCAGAAATTATATAAATACTGTAAACCTGAATTTACAATTAATTAAAAATAAATTAAGCTCTCTGTCCCAGCTACAGAACAGTGTAATACAAAAACAAACAAAAATAAAAAAAAAACATATAGCTATAGCTATAAAATGTACTAAAATGCAAATACTTGCTTCATCTACCTTGAAACACAAAATGTTTTGGGTAATATCAAAAAACACTAAGGTTTTGATACATTTGCCAAAGCAAAGCAAAAAAATCACTGTTTAATACTTATCAATACAAATAAATGCAATATGTTTCTAGCATAGTAAGGCCAGACCTTTTAATTGAAAAAATTGTTGTTAAAAACGCACACCAACAAGCTCTAAAAGAAAAAATATAAAAAGTTAGCCCACTCCTCATATGGCACATAAAATCCTTCTGGCTACACCAAACCTCGACCCAGTGGGCAGGGGAGGGAGGGAAGCTATTGAACACCAAAGGTTGTACCAAGCGGACTCCTCAAAAGTGGTTGCGCTTGTCCTTGCCTTTTGCTCCAAAGCCCTGTAGTAAAGACATTTCACTAAAATCCTGTATGTAAAATAAATTAAATAATACAACCAAAGTACTGTATAATGGACAATGTGTATGTGTTAATTCCTGGGAAGAAGTGTTTTGAAAAAATAAAAGTGTTAGCAACCCACTAGAAAACAAATTTAAATGTAATGTAAATACTGTGTTTACCAATAATCACATTTACTGTTTGCCACAACCAAAATAGTGTCTGCTTTGCCCAGTGAAGAGAGGAGCTATGTAAAAACCTGAAAAGCGGTAAAGGCTGCTTTAAATAAAAAAAAAAAAAGGCCAAGCATAAGGGAATTGTCATTAAAGACATCCAGAAATGGCAAATTAAAAATAAGGTAATGTTGCAAAAGCTGGGGAAGGTGACCAACACTCTAAATGCCAAGTGGGTGGGTCCGTACTTCATTGTAAATCGCATCTCCCCTGTAGTAAACCAGGCAGCTACCCAGTAAATGAAAATGGGCGCATGCCCATCAGCTCAAAACATACGTTTCTCCCTAAATTTCTGATCATGGCCTTGGTTGTGGACCAGCCACCTGCCTGGACCATCCGGGTCTCCATCTGTCCATGAAATTATTTAAAATAATTATAATTACTAAAAAAAAAAAAACAAAAAAAACCCTCCAAAAGCTCTCCATGGTTCGAGCTGCTGATGGGGCCCAAGCCACAGTGTGGTGGTAGGATGGAGGGGAGGTGCCTTAAAGGCAGTGTATAGTCCGAATAAACACCATAAGGCCACAGTAAAATACCTGGTTGGTGGCCCCAAACCCCCCTTAAATCCCCAAAAAACAAACCCTGTTCCTCATGTGGTGGCCTGAAGCGGAATGAAAGGCCCTTTGGCAAGTAATAGCAGTCCCTAATCCCTGAAAGTTATATTGTTGTTGTAACCTCCTAAACCAGGCAAACAGCATCCATAACAAAAGCCAAAAAGGGCTGTAACAAAACTACTAATAATTTAAAAAGTTTTTATATGTGCCTCAGTTTCCCCAATAAATGCATTTACGTTGTTTTTGTTTCTTTTCCCTTTTGCTTTGTTAAGAAACAAGGCAGTAATAGCAAAAGTCCAGGAACACCCTAAACAAAAGTGGTAAAACCGCTCTTGCTGCTTCAGGCCTGCAAAATCCTTCATTATAATACAATGTATGTATGGTGGCAGATGTTATCAGCCATCAAATGGGAGGTGGCCACTAAATGCTAAATCTTCCTTAATGCCACCTTAAAAGCTTTAAACATTTACCTGCCCCTAACATGCTTTCAGGTCCCAGCCTTCCTTCCCAATTATACCAGGAAGGAGGCCACCCTCCAACTTGCCCTCCTTAGGCAAACATTGTCCTTGTCCCCCCGAAAAAGGCAAACCTTAGTAAGCTCCTTGTGGAATGGGGCCAATACAGCAGCTAGAGTGTAAAACATTCAGCAAGGGGCCATAAAAAACAAACGGTTAAAACTGGCGTCAGCAACCTTTCAGAAGTGGTGTGCCAAGTCTTCATTTATTCACTTTAATTTAAGGTTTCACGTGCCAGTAATGCATTTTAATGTTTTAAAAGCTCTCTCTCTATAAGTCTCTATATTATATAACTAAATTATTGTTGTATGTCAAGTAAACAAGGTTTTCAAAATGTTTAAGAAGCTTCATTTAAAATTAAATTAAAATGCTGGCCCGCTCAGCCCGCTGCCAGCCTGGGGTTCTGTTCACCTAGGCCGGCAGTGGGCTGAGCAGGGCCTGCGGCTGGGACTCTGGCTGGCAAGGGGCAGGCAGCGAGACCCCCAGACCAGCAGTGGGCTGAGCGGGGCCGGCAGCTGGGACCCCAGATCAGCAGTGCACTGAGCGGCTCAGCCCGTTGCCACTCAGCCCGCTGCCAGCTTGGGGTTCCGTCTGCTGGTGCCAGCCAGGGTCCCGGCTGCCGGCCCCGCTCAGCCCGTTGCCGGTCTGGGATCCCGGCCCTGCCCACATAGAGTGGGTACCTACCTTCTCCCTGGTTCTAGCCCATTCTCTTCCTCTCTCTCTGCACTGAGCTGAGGGTGGGAGTGCACTGAGCACAGGGCTGGGGGTGAAGGAGCAGGCTGGGGTTTGGGGTGTAGGGTCTGGACAAGAGGTAGAATGAGGGAGGGGGCTCAGGGTTGGGGCAGGAGGTTTGGGTGTGGAGTGCTTACCTGGGCGAGGGGTGCAGGTGGGAAGGTGGGGTTGCAGGAGCTCCTGTTTGGTGCTAAGGATGGGGGTGGGAATGTGGGGGGTGAAAACGTCAGGGCATAGCGTGTGGGGGGGACTGGGGGTATGTGAGGAGGGTGCAGGAGTCAGGGCAAAGGGCTGGGGGCATGTGTGGGGGGTGCTGGAGTCAGGGTTGGGGTCATGGGGAGGTACAGGGGTCAGGACAGGAGGCTGGGGTGTGTGGGGGGTGCAGGGGACAGGGCAGGAGGCTGAGGTGTGTGGGGGGTGAAGGGGTCAGGGCAGGGAGCTGGGGTGTTGGGGGGGTTCAGGAGTCAGGCCAGAGGTCTGGGAGGGAGTGTGGGGAGGTGTAGGGGTCAGGGAAGGGGGCTGGGGTGTGTGTGGGGGGGTGTAGGGATCAGGGTAGAGGGCTGGGGTTTTGGGCTGGGGTCGTGTGGGTGCTCCCAGCCCCCTGCCCAGAGTGACTCACGGCAGGGGGCTGGAGGGGATATTCCCTGATTCCACCCCCCACCCCGGAGCAGCAAGCGCACTGCCACTCCACTTCTCCCCCTCCCCCGCAAGGGCCATCAGCTGATGGGCATCAGGAAGGGAGAGGAGGAGGGGCAGGAACCCAGCTTGGCCGGGGAGGAGGGGGCGTGGAACCTTGCCTGCCCTGCAGCAGCAGCCGGCAGGACCAAGCTTCTTCACCCTGCTTTAGGGCGGGGGGGGGGGCGGAGAAGAGCTGGCCAGGGCGGGCAGGATTTTTAGCGGCACGCTGCTGCCTGCCGGGGTCCCAGCCTGGGTTTAGCAGCGGGTGCTGAGTGGGGCCGGCGGCTGGGACCCGGCAGGCAGCAGCTTGCCATTAAAAATCAGCTCGTGTGCCGTCCTTGGCACGCATGCCATAGGTTGCCAACCCCTGGGTTAAAACAATTTAAAAAGGCCATAAAACTGGTCACAAGTGCAAATCTCACCCACCTTACAGTGGCCACCTCCGCCCTCAAACATACTGCCAAATTGGCCCTCCACACGCAAAAAACCTTGCAGGAACTAATTAAAACCATAATTAAGGCCGGGGACCAACTAGCATAAAATTCTGTGTGCTCCCAGTTCCAACAATTTTTAACCCAACAAGTCCGTAGCATCCCAAAAAATGGGCTCAGTAAAGCCTGGCCCGGAGAAATCCATTCCCACTCAGGGATTCCCTGGGAGCAATGGCCTTTTTGCTATTTCTAAAGGCTCACTAACTAAATGTGCACAGGCATAGCCTGCTCCTTCACGGCCTTTGGTCCCACGAAAGGAGTGTGGGCCCCTGCTATAAAAATCTACGAGGCCTTTGGGAAGGCGGCCTCTGGAACTGGGTGGTCCATCGCAACATGTGGCAGATGGTGCCCCCCAATAACACGTCTAAGCAGTATGTGCTAACTACATCTTCTAATTATCAGCACATATGGATTGCAAAGGGCAACAGCTGTGGCCTATAAAGACCCCTCAAATAATGTGTAAAAAAAAGGCAATGCCAGGCTGCTTTTATAAAGTGGGTCAGCACATCTGCTGGGAAGGGAGGCATCGAAATACGCCCCCACTAAGGCCCATGTGTTTACCAATACCTCTGTGTGTGTTTAAAGAACCACCTAACCCAGGGTGCCCCTTAATTTGCTGTTATACGCTCAGGCACAAAATTTTTTGGTGCATTGGCCCGCCGTTTTGCAAAGTATAGTTAATAGCTCTAACTATAATGACAGGTTTCAGAGTAGCAGCTGTGTTAGTCTGTATTCGCAAAAAGAAAAGGAGTACTTGTGGCACTAACTAGAGACTAACAAATTTATTTGAGCATAAACTTTCGTGAGCTACAGCTCACTTCATCGCATGCATTCAGTGGAAAATACAGTGGGGAGATTTATATACACAGAGAACATGAAACAATGGGTGTTACCATATACACTGTAAGGAGAGAGATCACCAGGAGAGCGGGGGGGGGTCTCTCATTGGAGTCTGTTTTTGAATTTTTTTTTGTTGAAAAATAGCCACTCTTAGGTCTGGAAGACTAAGAAGAGACTGCTGAATTGGAATTAATTTGCAAACTGGATACAATTAATTTAGGCTTGAATAGAGACTGGGAGTGGATGGGTCATTACACAAAGTAAAACTATTCCCCCTTCCCCCCCCACTGTTCCTCAGACATTCTTGTCAACAGCTGGAAATGGCCCACCTTGATTATCACTACAAAAGGTTCCCCCCCCCCCGTCTCCTGCTGGTAATAGCTCATCTTAAGCGATCACGCTCCTTACAGTGTGTATGGTAACACTCATGTTCTCTGTGTATATAAATCTCCCCACTGTATTTTCCACTGAATGCATCCGATGAAGAGAGCTGTAGCTCACGAAAGCTTATGCTCAAATAAATTTGTTAGTCTCTAAGGTGCCACAAGTACTCCTTTTCTTTTAGCTCTAACCATGTTGTGTTTAATTTCTCATAAATTACACCCAATGTTTTTCTGCCCTTAATACACACCTGAAAACAGCTAACCATATTCCAGACAAAGGCCTCCTCCTTCACAGTGGAGCAGCATACATGTAATCTCAAAAACAGCTGCCTTTGTCAAAGCCATCCGGATGGGGCATTTATGTCAACCAAAAAAATGTGTTCTGCTATGTTACTAATAAAGCCAGAAGCCATGACTGGCTTGTGTTTGCACTTGCTGCTGCCCTAACAATTTTGTTTGTGCTATATTGCTGTTTATGTAAAAAACCAAAAGTAACCCTAGCCACTGTGTCAAAGGAAGGGTAAAAGCCTAAGTGGTGACCCCTCACAACAAAATGTTAATTCGGGGTCTGGGGGGGGAATGTCACAACCCAATGGCCCCTCCCTCAGGGGGTCCCCTGGGGAGGCAGATCAGCATTGAGTGTTGCTAATGCTGTTGCAAGGCATTTTGGGAAGGGTTAAAGGTGTGAGTGCGAAGTGAAAGAATCCTTTGCAGGTTGCAAGAGGCCGAAAGGGGCGGGAGAAAGGAATGGGTTAACTCGATGCTCCAGCTAGGTCCAAAGATAAGACGCTGACTCCAGCCCAAGGCCACAGCACACAGCTGACTCTTGGCTGCCTGCCAAGAAAGAGGGGGGCCTGGATTCCAACCCTGACCAGCCATGAGAAAGGAGGATTCAGCTGAACAGAACTGCAGGGGCTGCAAAAGCTAGTGAGACAGTGAAGGCCAGCCAGGGGGAAAACAACCGTTTTCATGTCCCTGAAGCCGGTGTGTTTTTGGAAAAGCTGAAAAAGCCACGGAAGGCCGGTTTGGACTGGTACAAAGAGCATGGAGGACAGAGGTCCTTGAACAAGCCGCCCCCAAAAAAAACCCCAAACTTAAAACCCTCCCCAAAGCAAAAGCAAATCGGAGATCAACAGCGTACCCTAAACAGCCCGTGCCAAAACAAAACTCTTGTCCAACCTTCCCCCTCTCTTTCTTACGTTACACATATACAACCTAAGGCTGGCCAGGCTGGGGTGTAAGTATAAAAGTGGGTTAGGGCACGGGCACTAATGGTTTCTTTCTTCCCCTAAATAATGTAAAAAGCACCCACACTCACCGCTGTTATTTTATTAATAAAGCTCTAAAACTTAGTCAGCTGGTGTGGCTCCTTCATCTCCTCCCCTAAAGATCCTGTGGCCTCAGCCTAATGACCTAACATACCAGGCAAATTAGTAACATAAATCTGTCACATGGTGACCTGAGCAGCTCCCCTGCAGAGACTCCTGCTGTTGCAGGCCGATGCAAAGGAGATGGCCTCATGGCAGACATCATCGCTGGTTTGCCCACAGAATGAACCAGATCTGGGATCAGTGCCAGTGACCTCCCCCTCCTAGGAGGTGAGGGCAGCACCATGAATGCCAACAGGTCCCCTGCCACCTCGAATGCCTCCGGCATGGAGGGGAGCTGTATGTCCTCGTGGCAGCAGCCCTGTGAGTGACTCAGGTCCGGACTTTACTGCACTGCTCCTAGGGCAGGAGTCAACGGGATCCCAGCCAACTGAATGCCCAATGGGGCTTGCTGGTTAAATGGTCCTTAGATCTAGCTGGGGAGCACCCTCTGTCCACCTTTTTCTTTTTATGGGGGCACTGGGGGGTGAGCGAGGTGCCTCACTGATGGCTGCCTGTGGGCGGAGACATGGCGGTGCTGAGGGTCTCTAACTGAGTCCTTCCTCGGTGCTGGTGTGCTGCACACCAAGGATGAAGTGCTTGAGGCCGGGTCTAGCACGGCGGGCTCCGACTGGGGCCAAAGTGCTGCCTCCATAGTAGGATTCGGAGGCACTGCTCTCTATCCTTAAGGGTCTTGGGGCGAAAACCCTTACAGATTTTACAGCGGTCTCTCAGATGCCCCTCGCCAACACACTTAAGGCATGACGAGCATGGGTCACTTCTTGGCATAAACCTGCCACAGTCTGAGCATGGTTTGACGCCCGGGGACTGAGGCATACCCTGATGCCAGGGAACAGACGTCGTGGGGAAAGACCCTGCACGGGAAACTTGTAAGAAAAGCTATCTACACGAACTATAAACTACTCTGCTGTTAAATCTGACCACGTACATGAAGAGATATACTGCAAAGCAACAAGAGCGGCAGGGAGTTTCAGCTAGCTGTCACAGGCGGTAAGAAGGAATTGAGGGGGGGTCAGGTCGGCAGGGCCCTATATTGGGCCCCATGAAGGCGTGACTCCAGGGGGTGCCCAGGCCGACCCTACAGTACTGCTAGGGGAAAAATCTTCCAGCAATCATGCTCATGGCGCACGCACACACCTGATTGGAACTGACATGAACAAGCACTCGAAGAACAAAACAGTTTCATTGGAAAATTTCTGACCAGCTCTACCTTGGTGCATTTAAAGGCTCAGAAAACAGAAGACAAATTTAAAAAATGCATTTTTAAAAAAAATCTCATGATTTTTAAACTAATCTTGTGAGGGTGACTAATGATTTCTGAAAAGCTTGGGCTTGGCAATACTCAGACTTGGCAGCACACTAGCCAGTGGTCCACCTCTGGAGCATAAGTGAGCAGTGGCGCTTTAGGCAGCTGATGTAATCTCTATGGCAGCTGCAAGCTGTGGCTGCCACTCATAGGGACATAGGACTGGGTGGGATCTCCTGGGTCATTGAGTCCTGTCCCTGCTATTGCAGGCAATTAGATCATAGCATCACGGTCATAAACTGATCAAATTCCATCTTAAAACTAGTTGGGCTGTTTCCCCCTTCCCCGTGCTCCCCCCCACCCTCACTCCTCGTATGGGGAGGTTGCTCCAGAACCTCCCTTCTCTGGTGGGTAGGAACCTTCTCATTTCCTCTGTTGATTTCTGACCAGTTTATCCCCATTTGTTCTTGTACCACTGTCCTTTGGCTTCAATAGCCTCTCTCTCTCCCTAGTACTACCCCTCTCCTCCCCCCGCCTGGCTGTATTTAGAGAGAATAGTTACATCCCCTCTCAGTCTGCATTTTGCCAGGCTAAACAAGCCCAGCTCTTTCAGTCCCCTCTTGTAAGAAAAGCAGCATCACTTGCCCCATAACCTCAGCCGTGCTGAAACACAATGTCATCCACAGCCTCAGGAACAACTCTGACATCATAATCAAAAAGGCTGACAAAGGAGGTGCTGTCATCATCATGAATAAGTTGGAATATGATCAAGAGGCTGCTAGGCAGCTCTCTAACTCTACATTCTACAGGCCATTACCCTCTGATCCCACTGAGGATTACCAAAAGAAAGGACACCACTTGCTCAAGAAACTCCCTGAAAAAGCACAAGAACAAATTCGCACAGACGCACCTCAACCAGGGATATTCTATTTGCTACCCAAGATCCATAAACCTGGAAATTCTGAATGCTCCATCATCTCAGGCATTGGCACCCTGACAGCAGGATTGTCTGGCTATGTAGACTCCCTCCTCAGGCCCTACGCTACCAGCATTCCCAGCTATCTTCGAGACACCACTGACTTCCTGAGGAAACTACAATCCATCGGTGATCTTCCAGAAAACACCATCCTGGCCACTATGGATGTAGAAGCCCTCTACACCAACAAAGATGGACTACAAGCTATCAGGAACAGTATCCCTGATAATGTCACGGCAAACCTGGTGGCTGACCTTTGTGACTTTGTCCTCACCCATAACTATTTCACATTTGGGGACAATAGATAAGTCAGCGGCACTGCTATGTGTACCTGCATGGCCCCACAGTATGCCAACATTTTTATGGCTGACTTAGAATTATGCTTCTTTAGCTCTCGTCCCCTAATGCCCTACTCTACTTGCACTATACCGATGACATCTTCATCATCTGGAACCATGGAAAAGAAGCCTTTGAGGAATTCCACCATTTCAATAATTTCCATCCCACAATCAACCTCAGCCTAGACCAGTCCACACAAGCGGTCCATTTCCTGGACACTACTGTGCTAATAAGCAATGGTCACATAAACACCACCCTATACCGGAAACCTACTGAACGCTATACTTACCTACATGCCGCCAGCTTCCATCCAGGACACACCACACGATCCATTGTCTAGAATCAAGCTCTAAGACACAACTGCATTTGCTCCAATCCCTCAGACAGAGACAAACACCTACAAGATCTCCATCAAGCATTCTTAAAACTACAATACCCACCTGCTGAAGTGAAAAAACAGATTGACAGAGCCAGAAGAGTACCCAGAAGTCACCTACTACAGGACAGGCCCCACAAAGAAAACAACAGAATGCCACTTGCTGTCATTTTCAGCCCCCAACTAAAACCTCTCCAGCGCATCATCAAAGATCTACAACCTATCCTGAAAAATGATCCCTCACTCTCACAGATCTTGGGAGACAGACCAGTCCTTGCTTACAGACAGCCCATCAAGTTGAAGCAAATACTCTCCAGCAACCACACAACGAGAACACTAACCCAGGAACCTATCCTTGCAACAAAGCCCGATGCCAACTCTGTCCACATATTTATTCAAGTGACACCATCACAGGACCTAATCACATTAGCCACGCCATCAGAGGCTCGTTCACCTGCACATCTACCAATGTGATATATGCCATCATGTGCCAGCAATGCCCCTCTGCCATGTACATTGGCCAAACCGGACAGTCTCTATGCAAAAGAATAAATGGACACTAATCTGACATCAGGAATCATAACATTCAAAAACCGGTAGAACACTTCAACCTCTCTGGCCACTCAGTAACAGACTTAAAGGTAGAAATTTTGCAACAGAAAAGCTTCAAAAACAGACTCCAAGGAGAAACTGCTGAGCTTGAATTAATATGCAAACTAGATACCATTAACTTGGGTTTGAATAGAGACTGGGAGTGGCTGGATCATTACACATATTGAATCTATTTCCCCATGTTAAGTATCCTCACACTTTCTTGTCAACTGTCTAAATGGGCCATCTTGATAATCACTACAAAAGTTTTTTTCTCCTGCTGATAATAGTTCATCTTAATTAATTAGCCTTTTACAGTTTGTATGGCTACTTCCACCTTTTCATGTTCTCTGTATATCTATCTATCTTCTTACTATATGTTCCATTCTATGCATCCGATGAAGTGAGCTATAGCTCACGAAAGCTTATGCTCAAATAAATTTGTAAGTTTCTAAGGTGCCACAAGTACTCCTGTTCTTGTAAGATTGGCTCTCCATTCCCCTGCCAGCCTAGGAGCCTCTCTCTGCAACCAGGCCTGTTTGAATTAATCTTTCTTGAACATGGGTGACCAGAGCTGCACACAGTATTGCAGAAGAGGTCTTATTAGTGCTTTGTCCAGTGGCCCTAATACTTTCATATTGTGATTGGATAAGATGCACTTACTGGATACATCCTAGGAATTGGATCGTATTTGCCAGTTTGACTCTAAGATCTGGGAGATTTCAGTCACCTCTCAGCATCTGGGTAGGATGTCTGAAATCAGAGTCTTCAGAAGAAAATGGAAGATGAACAGGCCTACTCAGCACAAGTGTTATTACCATCGCTAAGTGCTAAAAAGGCACGAGTCAGACTTGCAAGCAATTATGAGATTGGCTTAAAAATTATGAGCTTTTTGTCCTGAAAAACATGGACGTTTAGGTTATTTTTATTTGCTTTCCAGTTTGTGAGCCTTTAGATTACACTCGTCATATTTCCAAGCTTTTCTCTGCAATCACGAGGGCTTGGGGCCTGGAGAATCAGGGTCTTATTTTCTGAAGTGCTGTTTACATCTATCAGTATAAGAACTAACAACCCATCCTACAATCTGCTTTGCTGTTATTGAATCTAGCACATCCTGAGAACACTGTTTAAAACAGGCCTTTAGGATGCCCAAGGAGAACAGTAAATAAATAGCAGGCCAGTGGCCAAGCCAGGAATAAAACCTAGGTCCGTTTGATTTCACCTTTTGTGCGCCTGAATTATAACCAAGAAAAATGGAGCTAGCCTGATTATAAAGGCAATTACACCACGTGACCTGGTGGAAAAGGTTCTGTACAAACAGGACTTGATGCAGAAAACAGGATGTAGGGAGGCGAAATTGGCCAAGGACTTGTGCTGCTGAATCAACAGTAGGGTCTGGCAGTGCTAGATGCAAATAGAAGGCAGCAGAGCAGTGGAAGATTTAGAGGTAGTGGGGCCCCGTGTGCAACTTCATTTTCGGTGGGCCCCCCTTGGGACCCAGACAAGAAAAAGAACATTCTCCCTTATCTCCCTCCCGTTTTTCATTCTTTTTTCCTTCATCCTCCTCCTATATTATAAGTAATGGGAAGTAAATGAAAATAAAGTGAGGTACCTTGATTGGGGCAGAGCATTGGGGTGCAGAACGAGGTGTGGGGGACAGGCTCTCGGAGGAAGTTTGGGTGCTGGCTCTGGGCTGGGGCAGGGGGTTGGGATGTGGGGGGCAGTGGGTCTCCATGTGCTGCCCAGAGCGGGGGCAGTGCATGGAGCCACCTTCTCCCTGTCAGGGGCACGCAGAGACATGCCAGAGCCAACAGCTTCTGGGAGCAGTGTAGGGCCACCGGCCACGGCATGCAGGCAGCCTGTCTAAGCCCTGGTGCGCCACCAGCCAAGACTCGGGAGCTGGTTGTCAGATATTTGTCCTGCATTTTGGGAGCCCCTGTCATTGGGGGCCCCATGCCACCACACGGTTTGTTTCATGGTAAATCCGCTCCTGCAGCAGAGCTCAGAGCAAATCCAAACCACAGCTGCCAGGCTGCACAACTCAGACACCGAGGGTGATGATGCCATAATGCATAGAAGTAAGTTAATTAAATGGATGGGTGAGAAGTGGAGCCTTTGTCATTGCAAAAAAAAAAAAAAAAAAAAAAAAAAAAAAAAAAAAAAAAAAAGCTTGAAACCGTGAACCCTAAACGTTCCAAACATTGGAAGGTAAAAACTGAACTATTATTAAACATCTAAAGATTTTAAAACCAAGCTCATGTGTTTTGGAGCCTGACTCATGATTTTTAAACATGTGGGGTTCACAATACTGCAAGAAGGCACTTTTTCCCAGGTTGGCGCTAACAATTGTGATGGAGCCATTGATTGCTTTTTGTTCGGACACACAAAGCAGCAACCAAAGAAAAAGCCAGTAGACAGGGAGAGAAGCATGGATAAGTGTGGCCCTGGGAGGCAGAAGTGGGACAGAGCTCCTTGGGGCGCAGAACTGACTGGAGAGGCAGGCTTGGAAATTGTGAACAATGAAAATGCTTGTTTGTTCCTATTGCAGTCAGTGATACAAGACCATGTGGATGTTCTTCTCATCAATTTCCCCTCCTATCGGAAACAGCCCATCAAGGCCCTGAATGTTGATGAACCACTCAGGCCAAAGGAGCTATGGTATTAAAGCAAAGACACCGCAGGGATTTGAACCCCGTCCTGGAAACCAGGAGTGCCAACCACCAGCATCTTTTGCTTTTTTGTGTGTGCTAATATAGTAAAGGAGAAAAGCAAAACCTGAGACAACAGCCTGTTCTCCCAGGAAAAGAAAAACCTTAAATAATTGGAGTCCCTAGCCTGAGAGATCGAATCAGATCATCTACCAAAACTCTGCTACCCGATACTGGATGTTGTCAATGAATATGCTGCTCTTGGCTGTGTATCTTTCCTTCTAACAGAACTTTTGACCATGGAGTTATGGGCCAGGGACAATTTTGCTTAAACTTCACAGGTTTTGTTCCATCCTACTGATGGTAGTTTGCCAGGATATTAGTAGGGTGGAGAAAAAGCATTTTAAGCAGGCCTATGGTGCCTCCATTTTGGCTTTAGAATGGGATTTAGTTATTGAAGAGTTATTTCTAACACATGAAATAGATTTAAAAAAAATACAATCAGTCTGAAAAGACAGACTTCATGGCAGACTAACTTGATTAGAAATACTGTCTGAATTTTCAGCATGTAGGAGAACTCTCCTTTTCAATGCAATATGAGACCCGATTTAAATTTCTCTAATGTTACTTTGAAAATCTGAAATAATCCACAAAAGGTAGAACTTTCTAATCAATTCTGATTAAATCCACCTTTAAAGTTGCTCAGAAAACCTTTTTTCCTATTAACTCCTGTGTATGTTATATTTAAAGCTGTTAAAATCTCCCATCAGTATTAACATTTTACTGTATACGCTGCCAATTCCTTACGTAAATGATTAAAAACACCCATTATCATTTAGTCTAGACCAGATCACAAAATACCACACAATCTGAGTTAGTCCACATTCAACTGATATCTGTTTTTGTTTTATCAACATTTTATGACATCTTGTAACTTTTTTGGTCCTTGGAAATATCACAGCAGTGTTTTATATTCTCTTTCTATTCAGTTTTTTATCTTATATTCAGTTTTGTCCTTTTGAGACTTATTAAAAACTCCACAAATTCTCAATTTCACATTCAAGTGATACCTAGATAGCTCACACCTTGCAATGTTGGCCTTTCTTAACCAATACATTCGTTAGGTTAAACAACTCAAAATCACTGATTTCAGGATTCAATGTGGTTTTAATTGCAATGACAACTTCAAGATATTGTGTCCAAAAAACCCTGATTAGTTAAATCAATTTTGAATCTATGAAGATACCTTGAAACCACATTTTAAAAACTTAGAAATTTCACATCAGTGTTTCCTATTTCTTTTGTCTTTCCCCCTCCATTTGGTATTCAGAATTTTGGCCCTTTTTGAATGTTTATTTCACTTTACCCTAATAAAAACTCAGAATATCCCTAAAATTTTCCTTCAGCTTGTACCATCTCAATAGCCTATTTAAGGCAGACAACCTTATGCTCCTGTACCTTGATCCTTTCTTAAAAATAATGTTATTCATTGGATCCAAAAATCATTAATTTCATGATTCAGCTGGGCTTTAGCTCCAGCACTATCTAATTTGTTACCCAATTAATCTTACACTGTTAGTTAATTGAACATTATTAGAAAATATGTTAAGAGTTTTTCAAACTCACAGGCTTATTCTTTATGATGTAAAGAGGAGCAGGCACTCAAAACAAGATTTTTCTGAACCAGCCATTTTTTGTTTATCAAAACAATGACAAATTTAGAACCCTTTTTTTATTTTTTCTAAGTTCTCTATTTCTCCTTCAGCTTTTCCTCCTACTATTGACATTTTAGCTATTTTAGTTTTCAGTTGTTGATTTAAGAATTTGCCCAAATACTGCTGGGGATAATGCAATACAACTGATATATATTTTCCTTATTGTCATCCAAACTGTTTGCTCATAGTTCCCTTTAGACATTATTAAATTGAAATCAGACCCTTCTTCAATTTAAAGTTGATAGTGTTTTGAACTGGTCACTGTATAAGTTGAAAAATTCTTTGCCAATATGCCAATTTGGGCATCATCTGATTAAAATCAGGTTATCTCCTTCATACTGAGAGGAGTATTTACTCATCTGACTAGTGCCATTTACTTCAAGCAGGTGTACTCACTTAGTGTGAACAGGGTATAATTAGGTCCTTAAGAAATCAGATTAAAATTTAATTTAAAATCACTAAAAAACTGAACACAGCTTTCTGATTTATTGAAGATACAGAGCAAATATAAATAACTTTATTGTAAGACAGAACTTGTTCTAAAAACCTCTTGTTAAAATGCTACTAGATAAGCCACTTTGAACCTCTGTTTGATTCACTTTTATTCCTATTTCATATATATTTTTTTTTTAAAGAACAAAGAGGTCTGTAAAAGCAGGTTGGATTTACATTCCAATAGAACAAGTTATTCTTTATTTACACTTTTTTCAGTAAAATAATTATTAAGTTGGTCTTTAGAGGAGTATTCTTTCTATGGAAAATTGCTATTACTATGATATTTTTATAATAGATTTTTAATCTCCTCTTTGAAAATTCATTTTATGATACCTGATGGATTAGAAACATCTATTGTTCTCTCTTCATAAGAAGACTTGTGTGTTAACCCCGTTAAGGCTTGGTTTGTTGACAGATACGTTGGCCAGGGACGTGGGAAAAAAAAAAAAATCACAGACACCCCTCCTCTCTGCCCCCCAGTGATGTAGCTATGCTATAGATGCAGCTATACCAACAGAAGAATGCTTCCTTTAATACAGCTACTGTCATTTTTGGAGATGGTGTTCCTACACCGATGGAAACCTCCTACCATCCATGTAGGCTGCGTCTACACTACAGGGTTATGCCAGGATAGCTCCACTGATGTAGCTCTGCTGGGATAATGGCTGTAGTGTAGACACTGCCTAAGGTCAGGTTTATATTAAAAAGTTAGGTCAACCCAGCTAGGTTGCTCAGGGGTGTGAAACATGGACCTCCCCCCCCGCCCCCGCCCAGTGTGATGTAGTTAAGCAGACCTAGCACTGTCTACAGTGCGGGATTAAGTCGATGGAAGAATTTTTCCATCGACCTGGCTACTGCCTCTCTGGGAGGTAGATTAACTAGAGTGATAGCCGAACCCCTTATGTCGTGGTAGCCAGTTTCTACACTGTAGTGCTACAGCAGCAGCAGTGCCACTGCAGCGTTTCTGTTGAACCTCACTTTGCTGCACCAACTGATTCAGGCTGAATGCCTGACCACTGAAAGCAGTGGCAAAACTTCCACTGAATTCAATGGAGGCATGATTTTCCCATCAGCGTTTAGTAATATTTGGAATAAGTTCCATAAAACACCAACATCTTTGTAAATTCCTTTTGCTATTTCCTTAAGTCAGGAAGTTTTGATACTCGATGTTTTGTCCTTTTGGACTTTGTGTTGAGGTTTATTTCCAGTTGTTGTTGTCTAAACTGCTTCCTCTGTATTCCACTGAAGACACTGTTAAAATGTTCACATTATTTCAGTTGACCTGATCTTTAAACACAGCCACTGGGTAAATTACAATCATCCACAAATAACCTAATTTTAGTAATACTGGAGCCAAATCTGCAAAATCTTACAAGTAACGTTTATTAATTTTTTTCTTATAAGGAATTCAATTCTAAGCCTGTATAACCATGGCTACCTTTTGCCATCACTCCTTAAATCAATAGGTAATTGTTGAAACTGAACATCTTTGCATATTTTACTTGCATTTCAAAACTTCTTAAATTGATGCAATAGTCCATTAGCACCAATTTTTAACTTTCAAGATTACTTAGCAATGGGATGTGCCATCCCATTTGAAAAAAGAAATGAAGACCCTTTTTAATCAATTACGAGTTCTCGTCAAAAGATATTAATTCATAAAGCCATTTTAACAGTTCTTTAAGGGGATATTTCAGCTGTGTCTTGTAAAGCAAATTTAATCTATAATTTAAATATTTTTGCAACCTTTAACGTTTAATTTGAATAGGGAAAAACCCCAACAATTTTGCCAAATATCTCAACTAAATGAAGTTGACCTTAGTAATGATTCTAGTCTTGGTTATTAACAACGGGTTTTGCTCAGACAGTAACAGAGTAACCATTCTAATGTCCATATAATTAATTTTGATACTTATCGGACAGAAATATTTGTTAATAAGAAAATCTTAATGAAAATATTTAACATTTCAGTTAAACCAACTGAGCCTTTGTATTTTCCTTATTCCTATAAGGCAGTGTTTTTGTTTGTTTTAAGATAAATGCATAACCCTGTTAAACCAAGATTTCGTATATAATCCTTTATTAGAGGAAACGTTCATTAGTAAACCTCAGACTTGTATGATCAGCTGAACTCAAAAACTTGAGCTAATTGTTCTAATCAAATTCCCGAAATTTGAAATGAACTTCAAAGGAGTTGATATTTCAAAAATTATCTTTTAAATACATTCTTTTGAAAAGAAAAAACAAAACCCAAAGAACTTATTTTTGACTAACCTGACAATTATAAACAGTATCTGTTATTCCTGTTTACAAAGAGGACTTTTTTGCATTGATCTGTACCAGATCCAATAGTGCCACAGTGTATTCAATACCATATTAGTACTTTGAACAATATGAGTAAAATACCAGCTTCACTGTTAGATTACAAAGGGCAGAAACCTTTTAATTACTTTCTGAAGTATCACAATTCAAACCTGCCATTTTCAGGTCACCCACCAGTATTCTTATGTTGTGAATATCAATCACATATTCTATTTCATATAATTATTTTAATTCCTGTGTTAAGTAGGTGATTATAAAAAAAATACCAATAATTATATATTTTTGTTGAGACTAATCTGGATTTCAAATTCAGCTAGTACCATCTCACTGATTTTACGAAATCAGGTGAAATTCATATTACTAGTTCCTGGATTCAACCAGTTATTTTTGTTTTTTTTAAATAAAAACCTCTAATTATGCAAAATGCACTGTTAGCTGATTTAACAGATAGCTTTTTCAGCCAAAAATTTAAACAAAATTCCTATTTACACCAAAGAAGATATATCACCTAAAGCATTGTTCCAAAGATATTTACCATCTAGGATTAAAAAAAATAAAACACAAAAACTGTTGCTATTTTGAAACCTTTTTTTTATCCTAAGTAATTTCCCATCAGTATTTTATTCCTTCTTACTGAGGGATTTTTCCTGATGTTCAAAGTTGTGTCCACTTAGATACTCATCCTCTAGTCTTAAAAATAATATCTCCATTTATTTTCACCTACACTGGTTTTCTCCATATTCTACTGCAGACACCATTGCAATATATTAAATCAATAGTAACCTGACCCTGTTTGGAAGCAACCAGTATTTTGAGTTACACAGTCACCTTCAAATATCCTGATTTTGAACATACTGGGCCAAATTTGAAAATCATGCCCACAAGGAGTAGTACCTTACTCCAGCGAGACTACTTGCAGAGTAATGCCCAAACCTGAAAAGCACTTAAGCATGTGCTTAATTTTAAGCATACGGGTAATCTCATTGTCAGCAGGAGTATTTGCGTGCTTAAAGTCTAATATACACATAAATGCTTTGCTGGAGCAAGGGCATAAGGGTGCCAGACTTTCAAGTTGTCTAGATTCTTAGGTGCTTTTGAAAAACCCACTAGGCACCTACCTTTGAAAATGTGACCCCAAGCTACTCAACATAAAAAAGGGTTGCAAGATCAGAACATGAGAAGGAAAATCATTAAAGGCTGGTGGTGGGGACCTAGCAAGCAAGACTTTATGAACAGGGATATCATTTGCCTTTGTCAACTATTCTATCTAAAGACCTTTTCAGCAATTACTTGCAACATTTCAATGATGACCTAGTGCAAGATTTGCATATTAGCAAGGATTTAATATGTGGTTTAATCATGACAAATTGCTTTTACGTTAAAAATGCTTTAATAACTGGATTATGCCACCACAGTCAGAAATCTCTAGACCCCTTCTGGTCATTCTATGAAAGATTTTCATATATGATCAGTTACTTAGATAATTTTTGCCACTAAATTTGTTGTTTGTTTTTATTTCATGAAGTGCTTGTAAAATCTTTAGTCCACAGTTTATATATTTAGCTTTTGTATCCCTTAATTTGATTTTGACCAGGGAAAAGCACAATAACACGAGCATATCGGGTATTAAGATGCCTTTGGTAATAAAAGACAGTTCTTGCTAACAATCTTTCTTGCTAAGACAACAACAGTAATCTGCATAGAGTTAATTTTTATCCTTATAATGATGTTATTAGTAAAAACCCTTCATTAAAGGTTGAATTTATGTTTCAAAAAAGCAAATTGCCCAGTGAATTTTCCTTGTAGGAATAGATAATATATCCTTTTAAAGCCAAAACTAAAACACACATTCCTTAGTAAGCCCAAAAATGTAGACATAAATCCAATGTTCAATAACTGAGTAATTTGATCTATTCAGAAATCAACAATCTAGTTCCATGAATTATTGAAAAATATTAGTATAGCTAAAACTGCTTTCTTTCTTACATTGTTTTCTTGAATTACTTTGAGAGGAAAACCTTATGTTAGAGTAACCCAATGATTAGAAATAATTATTCCTATTTCCTAAAAGGACTATTTTGTATTAATGGCTATTAAACCGAACATTTCCGTAAAATATTTGTGCCTGGCAGTACATTGAATAATTTCAGTAAGGCTTTGTCTTCACTGCTAAAAAAAAAAAAAAAAAAAAAGAGAAAAAAAAGTGAGTTTTTCCCTCAAGGTAATTAAGATGTGTGAGCTATCCCTAAGTGAGAACAAGGCACTTGCGTTATATTACATGGTGAACTAGGCAAGGTCAATCCCAGATGTGGGTATTAGGCTGATCTTGCCCAGTTGACCTCAATGGTGAAACTAAAGTGCCTCATGTATATTGTGTTCTTAATCTCAGGATTGTTTACATGTGTGAGGTACTCTAAAGTAAAACACATGAGTGTGAGTTGGGTGTGTGTGGGGGAGAGAGAGAGAACAAGTGTTGGGTGCGTATGTGGGGGGGGAGAGAAAGCGAGAACGAGTGTTGGGGCAGTTTAGGGGGGAGAAAGAGAAAGCGAGAACTATAGTGTTGGGGGAGTGTGTGAGTGTGTGAGAGAGAAAGCGAGAACGAGCGTTGGGGGTGTGTGTGCGAAAGTGAGAACGAGTGTTGGGGAGAGAAAGTGAGAATGAGTGTTGGGGTGTGTGCGCGCGCGCATGTGAGAGAGCACGTGCACACGTGCTGGGGGAATTTCAAACAAACAAAGAAATGCTTATGTGCACTCTAACGAGGAAATATTTGAATCATCAACCCAAACCAAACCATTTACCTTCTATTCATCTGTGTTTTGACATCAGTTAAAAACAAACAAACACATTAGCATTCCCAGTCATTTGTTATAATTCTTTCTATTGATATCAGGGACTGTTTGATATTCAGAGTTTTGGGGTACACCAATCAACTATTTTAATCTGGACATTTTTCATTATTGTCTTCCTAATAAGCTTTCTCCATAGTCCACATTAGACACTATTCATAAAATGTATAAATTGATAACTATTCATTCCACCTGACCCAGTACTGTTGTGAAGTGACCATTATACAAGCTAAAGAGTCCACGTGCAAAATAACCTGATTTTATTAATATTGAGCAAGGAATAGCAAGCACCATTCACTTCAAAAGAATCACTCATTTGAGTATGTTCTAGCCAGCATGAAGAAGAGTTACTGAATCAGGCCTCTGAAGTAGTATCGTTAAATATAAACAACAAGCATTATTCACACACATACCTAACAAGTTATTATAAACTGAGCTAACTTTTGACTGAAGAAATATACAATATGTAATTGTTGATGCTAGAGGCCTTTGCATAAATTTCTTCTAAGTGTATACATAATGAATCAAAGGATTTTAACTCCTGCAGTATCCAGGAAGTACCAACTGTCCTTTTAAACTTTTATGATCCTTAGCCACTGGGATGCATCACTCTAAACCAAAGAAATTAAGGCTCATTTTGATAATAGTAATTTGACCCAAACCCCTTCACACGTTACTTGAAAAAAGGTCATTTTAGCACTTTCCTCTAAGGCAAAGTTTTTCAGGTGCTTCTGATACAATATTTAAATGTTGCAGCCTCTAACACTTGCATTTGACCATTTAAACACTCAGTGACTTTAAATCTCAGGTAAAAAAGCTGATCTTGTTCTTTTAAATGAGCTTTTTCTTAGTACATTAACAGATTAACCACTCAACCTCCTTAGTTTATTAATGAAAAGCCTTCAGTTTAAAAAGTTGAATTCATTGTTCATCTGAATCAGAATATTCCTTGAGTTTTCCCGTACTCCATTTTTTGGGGGATAAATTAAGCCTTTGTTAAATCAAGATGACTGCATAATCCTTTATGTCTCAAAAGAGACATAATTCATAGTAACGTAGTAACACTATGAAAGTTCAGTAACTTGAGCTATGTTTTAATCAAAAATCCTAGCAAATTGACACTTGTTCTCTTAAGTAATTTATTTTGAGAAGAAATCCCATATTGTTTTAATATCCTGATGATCAGAAATATCAGTTATCACCACTTCATAGGAAGGCTTGTTTTGTATTAAATACCTATCAAATCAAATACTCCCCCACATTCAATAGTACTTGGAACAACTTGAGCAAAGCACCAAATCTAACATCAGATCACAGAGTAGAACCCTCTGAAGTATTTTCTGAAGTGTCTCAATTTGAATCTGGTATATTACAGTCATGTATCAATATTTATGGGGTTCTAGTTTCAAATTATCTCATCCATTTCATATAAAACTTCTAGATTCTTGTACTGAGCAGGATTCAAAGCATCAATAATTATATCATTGCTGTTAACTGAGCGACAAGATACCTTATTATTCCATGTCTCATTAAGTTTGCACCATCTCGATTTTCTGTTAATTAAGAAAAAATCAATTAAACTAATTTATGGATTCAGACGAATTTATTATAAGGTCTTTACAGACTTTTCTTGCAAACACTATCATGCAAACAAAGTGACAGTTTTTAAAAAAAAACCTGATTTACACTCTGAAGTGGGGTTATCACCTGAACTGTGAACCCAAAGATATTTATCATTTATTTTATCAACCTTTCATGATATCTTAGAACCTTTTTTTAATCTTAAGGCATTTCAGACATTTGAGTTTTCTATTCAAATCGGCATTTCTGATATTCAGAGCTTTGTCCCCTTGTGTTTTTATATTTTATATATATATTATATAATATATATATATAAATAATGTAAGATTTCCTGACATTCATTTTTACTATTAACTACAACTGAGATATCTTTTCTCATTATCCACTGAACAATATGCTCCTCCTTTAGGCACCATTCACATATTTATATCAGTATGCCTTCATGCCAGCTGCTCCAACAGTGTGTTGAAGTGTCCACTGTCTAAGCGTCATGTGCACTGGCAAATAATTTGATTTTACTAATACAGGGTCTAAATCTGCATGTCTCACACATGCCGAGTAGCCCTATTCACTCCCTTAACACCTTTTGCTTGAGATAGTGCTAGTCTATGATTCTATGAAATTTTAAAATACTGCAGTGTGCCACCTCAATCCAGAGGCCAAGTTTGAAAATGCAATACAGATTTGACACTACCACCTTCACATGGGATTTATAACATAGTGGAGTAGATTCTCAGCGGGTATTCAATTGTCATAGCTCTGCTGAAGTCAATGGGACTATGATAATTTGCACCAGATCAAAATCTGATCTGCTCATCTATTGCAATACTGATCTATTTAGGTAACTTTTCGCAACATCACAACTATTATTTTCCTTTTCAAGACCAAAATTTGTCAATATCCTTGTAAGAAATATTTAGACTAATTTATGTTTTGCAGCCTTTAAAAAGCGACCAGAAAAATAATCCAAATATAATACTCATTTAGAGAATGCCGGTCTTAAAACTGACTTATTATAACACAAAGCTTGTACCAAACAACTTTCTTGTTAAAACATTAATAGATTCATCATTGTCTGCATCATTGTGATTTTTTGTTTAAACAGAAAAAGCTTTCAAATACCCTTTACAGTGTGTTCAGATTAACAATTATCCCAACCTCTTCATATTTTACCCTAATTTCCTATAGTGGATCAATGATTACAAAGTGCTAGAAATACCTGTATTGACAAAATATCAGATACCATATCATATTCAAATATTAAAACCTCCATTTCCTGTCATTGGGCCTTGCTTAAATAAGTACAGGCATTAAACTGAACACTGAAAATGACTAATTTCGAAGGCAGCTAGGTTGCAGTTGTAACAATTATATATTGACAGGTTTCAGAGTAGCAGCCGTGTTAGTCTGTATTCGCAAAAAGAAAAGGAGTACTTGTGGCACCTTAGAGACTAACAAATTTATTTGAGCATAAGCTTTCGTGAGCTACAGCTCACTTCATTGGATGCATCCGATGAAGTGAGCTGTAGCTCACGAAAGCTTATGCTCAAATAAATTTGTTAGTCTCTAAAGTGCCACAAGTACTCCTTTTCTTTTAACAATTATATATGTTCTTAAGTAATCACCAAACTGTTCTTTAGAAACTCAACATTTTACCAAAAATGTGTTACACCTCAGACCCCTTTTATACTTAGCAATTCACCATCTGTTTTTCCAAAATTCTCATTCATTATAACATTTCCCCCCCCATGACATTCTAAGCTGTGTCCTTTTGTGATGTGAATTTTTAAGATAATTTGCCAAAATGCCTAAAGTTCTAGCAGTGCGACTTAGTAGCTAAAACACAGGACTGGGACACAGGAATGCTGGGTTCTATTTCTGGATTGGCCACTGGCCTGCTTAATGATCTTGGGTAAGACAGGACCCCTCTCTGTGCCTTGGTTTCCCCATTTGTAAAATGGGGATAGTGCTATTGATGACCTTTTCAGCTAGATATAGTTGTTAAATTACTTAATCCATTTAATAGAATTGACATTCCTCTGTACTGTCAAGAGTAGGTTTTTTTTTTTTTTTCCATACTCCCCTTAACATTTACACTGAGTGGTGAGATTTTTGAACCAGTCTAAGGAATTTAGGTGCCCAGGGATTTCAGGATATAATTCCCTTAGGCCTTGTCTATACAGGAAAATTAACCTGAATAACAATTCTACAAAAAGAAAAGGAGTACTTGTGGCACCTTAGAGACTAACAAATTTATTAGAGCATAAGCTTTCGTGAGCTACAGCTCACTTCATCGGATGCAAGCTTATGCTCTAATAAATTTGTTAGTCTCTAAGGTGCCACAAGTACTCCTTTTCTTTTTGCGAATACAGACTAACACGGCTGCTACTCTGAAACCAACAATTCTACAATGGTTCTTCTGGAATAAATCCCCATGAAGAGCAGTAGGGCTGATTGGAAATGGTTTGTTTGTCCTGTGAGAAATTTTGACATTTTGTACCCCAGATCAGGATATTGTCCACATTTTTTGTGAACCAAAAACCTGAATATTTGTTGGTGTTGGTCAATCAAAAACATTTTGTTTTAGTAATTTCAAAGCATTTAGTTTTGATTTAACCTTTTTTTTAATTACTCTTTTTTTAGTGAAAATTTATCATAATTTTACAATGAAGTCATTTTGACTTGAGAAGCTCAAAACTCTCTTGTTTGACCATTACTTTCCTTACCAATATTTTTCTAGGTAGGTGTTTTGTTGAACCTGATGCTTTTTCAGTTTCTGTTTGTCAAATATACACTGGCCAACAAAAAATGATGTTGGAAAATTCATGACCAACTCTTAATATGAGTAACTTTTTCTGGATTAAGCTATTCCAGAATAGTTTTTGCACTTGAAATTCACACCTTATTCCAGAATAACCTCCTTTAATCTCCTTTGAAAATCCTACTCTAGGATGTACTCTTTGATGTAACTAGTATCATTTACTCTAATGGAATTACTTAGTATAGCAAGTACCAACCATCATGAGTAAGGATTGCCGAGTCTACTCCATAGGTAGTAATATTATTGTAGAAAAGGTCAACATTCCACTCAAATCCTTATTTCAATTGATCATCTTATTTTGAATAGTCATGGACCATAATCCTGAATGCAAAGACCTTTGCCTAACACAAAGATTTTGCCATTTCATCAACACCAGATTGTTTTGTTTGAATTCAAGATGCCTTATAAATTGGGACATGCCTCCTCATTTAACCAAAAATGACAGCCAGTTTTGTTAACTTTATACAGATTTGACTGAAAGGCCTTCATTAAGTCATTTTACTTTTCCTCCAAGCATAGTTTTTCCAGCACTGCCTCTCTCTTAAAATAATCTTACTTTATCTATTTAAATTGTGCTGTCCTTAAACCTTGATTCAAGCAGTGGAAAACCAGAGTGAATAAATAAAGCCAAAAACTGAACAATACACTTCTTATAAGCAACTTCTCTTGTTAAGACAGAAAATGAGTGGTTCACTGATTACTAAGACATTTTGATCCTAAGTGAATCCAAGGAGGGAGTACGGTCTAGTCAATAGAATACTGATTGGGGATGCAGAACACTTGGACTCTATTCCGCTCTAGGCCACTGATCTACTGGGTGACTCTGAACAAGTCACATGCCTCACCGTGCCTCAGTTTCCCCATATGTATGAGAGATGGTGGTACTGACGTCCTTTGTAAAGTGCTTTGAAATCTATAGAAGAACTAGGGATTATTTCTGTTGACCTGATCATGATATAGTTTAGCAATAAACAAAAATTTTGGTCGGAAAAAAAAAAAAAGGTTTTCATTCCTTTTTTAATTAAACAAAAAATAATCCTGCATTTGTTTTCCCTCACTCTTAAGGACAGCCAAGTTTCCTTTTAGATGGATATTTTTAAAACATTGTTTTGGAGAGGAAATATTGTCGAATAACCCAACGATTCAAATACTAGCAGTTATTCTCACTCCATATGCCCACCGTTCTATATTGAAATGTCAAACACAATATTGTACCAGCAAATTCAGTGTGTGTTAACCCTTTGAACATTGAGTAATGCACCATCTGATAAAAGGTCAAAACCTTTGAGTTATTTTCAATATATTTTTCAGTACTGATACGTTAAAATCACTTTGCAATGTTAATGTGCTTCTGGGGTGAGTTACCCCATCCTTTTCTTATAACACCTTCAATTTCTGTATGGAGTAGAGGATTATAAAACACCAATATAGTTCCATCACCTATATAGTGTGTCAAATACCATAAATCTTAGTTTCAAACTGGTGTCATTCCCAGTTTTGCTACCTCAGAGCATATATTTCTATACTCAGCCCAGTTTTTGTGAGAACAAGATTGCCATATAAAAAGTAAGACACTATAAACAAAAACTAGATTTCTACCCTAATCCTGTTTTAAAAACATTTAAAAAATAAATGTGATTTTAGACTGTAATACCATGGATCTGAACAATCACTCCAAGAAAATTTACCATCCGTTTTTATTACAACTGCATTTTATGATACTTTGGAACAATATTTTTTATCATTAGTCATTTCCCGTCCCTATTTGTCACTTTTTCAAATAAACCAAGAGTTTTTAAATACTTCAGTGCTTTAAATTTTTGAGAAGTTTATTTATATTCTTTAGTAATTTGCCAGAATATACCTCAAATTATTAATTGGAATTCACATTTGTTTCCAGTTGTTTTCCATCTCCACAATATGTTCTAGACACTATTAATAGATTTAAATTAAACTATTAATTTATTTCCATTACAGCAAATCTGAATTTAAGTTGATCAGATTTTTCTTGAAGTAGCCCCTATAAAAATTAGTCAGTTTCAAACTACCTGATTGTAACAGTACTACCTGAGCCAAAGGCCACTGACATCAATGAAACAAACAAACAAAAACACCAGCTGGCTTGTTCAGTTCTAAGCAGCCAGTTGTACAGTATGCTCAGTCATTTTGCAATGAATATTTGCCCATATTAGGGTGACCAGATAGCAACTGTGAAAAAGCGGGACAGGGGTTGGGGGGGTAATAGGCGCCTATATAAGAAAAAGTCCCCCAAAATGGGGCATCTGGTCACCCTAGCCCATATGGGCTATGGTTTTCAGAGAGACCTCAAGGATTTCAGTGCCAGGGCATCACTAGTTAGTTATGAATGTTGAGAACACACCTCTTCCAAGAGGTGTAATCCTATCCTAGTGAGGACAAGTTTGTAGTTTTCACACAGGCTAGCAGGTCGAGCGAACATGAGGCAGCCCCTAATATTGACCTCGGCCTGCAGTCACATGTGAAAGCTATAAACTGCCTGACCTGCGCTAGAGATAAGGTGGGTGAAGTAAAATAGGAATCTAGTTAGGACCCAGGAAGAACACATGCACACTCCTTTCTTCCTAGTACGGATGGACTCACTGACTAGGATGACCAGACAGCAAATGTGAAAAATCGGGACAGAGAGGTATGTGTGTGTGGGGGGGGTAATAGGAACCTATATAAGAAAAAGACCCCAAAATCGAGACTGTCCCTATAAAACGGGGACATCTGTTTACCCTATCACTGACCGTCAATGAAAAAGAGTTAATCTCAGTGGGTGGGGTGAGATTAAAAAAGACAGGCACCTAAGAATGCAGTACGAGTCTAATGGCCCTCAACTGACTCTTGAAAATCCCATTCATCATAGTCTAGAGCCATAAGAAAAACCACCACTTTTCTGAATAGAGAACGTCTGATTTTTTTCTGCCCTAAACAAGAGGATGCAAAAGGCCTTTCAGAAAAATTACACATCAGATATTGCATTAGTGAATCAGCACAAAAGAGTTCTATATTGTAATCAACTATAAGGTCACTGGCTTTAATTTAGGATTGCTGGACGGTGCCATCCCTGTCAAGATAAAGAACACCTCAATACCCAGGACTCAAATGAAAAATTTTAGTACTGGTTCAAATATTTTAGTTTTGGAACTGATGAAATTAAAATTACACACACCCTTCCCACATCACTTAACTAACTCTACTAAATGCATTACCAGTTAGGATACTTTGTCACTTTTCTCCATGACAATTTTTGAGAAGTGTTTTGCAAACCAACCTTTAGACCATAAATCTATAAATTAATTGCTGCATTCTTTCATGTTTTAGTTAACCAGAGATCAGAAGGATTTGACTGTTTATCTAGTCAGAGAAAGACCTTAGTTAAAAGAAACCCAGACTTGATATAAATATTTTTTTGTTGAGACAGTAATACACCCATCTGTGTTAACTAATTTTGATCCCTATTATTGGCTAGCAATATTGTATGTATAAAGTAGCTTGACTAAAAAGTAAATAATGTTTTGAATTTAATCAAACTAAACCATTTATTTATTCCTACAACTCACGTTTTTAGCTAAAATCTGTATAATATTTCTGTAGTTAGTGACGTATATTCCACAAAATTCAGATTACAACCACCACTAAAACTCAGCAGTTTGCTCCGAAGAAAAATGCTTAAATTTGAGGACTAGTTCAAAGGACCTATTGAAAGTTGACATTTCTACAATTAAGAATTTACTTTTAATGTATACAATTCTCAGGGGAAAAAAAAAAACTTTTTTAGAACAACTTGATATTTAGATATACCATCAAATTATCTGCACTTTTTAAGAGGACCCTTTCTGTATTAATATCTATTCAATCCAACATTGCATCAGCAGATTCAGTGTTTATATTAGTACTCTGAAATTTTTGCATAAAAAAAGACAAACTTCAACATCTAATCAAATTGAATTAATTATTTTTTTACTGTAGTGTCCCAATTCAAGCCCAGGATATGAAAGTCAACCACCAATGTTAATGTCTTAAGTGTATTACCCCATCCATTTTAACACACCGTACCATTTTAATTTTTTTAATCAAATACAAGATTAGAAAGCACCAATCATTTATATCTTCTCTTTTAGCTGAACAGATACCCTATAATCTTGACTTCAAGTTCAACTCATACCATCTCAATATTCTACTGAATATAGAAAAACAAACTGCTAACTTCTGGATTCAGACCTTCTTTTGTTAAAAGAACTTCCTTGTGTAAGAAATTTACGTAAGCATCTACATGACTTAGGAGCCTGAATTCCATTTTCAAAAAGAGGAATTAGCACTTAGCAGCCTTATTGATGTTCAGTGAGGTTTAGGCTCTTAAGGCAAAGCTCTTCAAAAGGTATTTAGGCTCCCCAAAGAGAATTCAGCTCCTAAATGCCTTTGAGAAGCTGGTCTTTAAGAGACTAACACTTTTGAAGATGGGACTTAGGGTTGCAAGGTCTAAGCAACTCAGACAGCTCTACAGAGCAACACCTAAGACCTTTAAAAATCTTGGCCCTATGTGACTAAGTTACTTTTTAAAATGTTACATGTGCTTTTTAAAATGTTATCCAAACAAAACCTTCACTGTTCATTTTTTAAAAAATAGACTTCAAACAGTAATGATCACATTTTAAAAATAATTTAAAGTACTTCTCTTCCACATAATTTATCAACCAAACTTTCATCCCAAAAAGGTATATCCCATCGATTTTAATTGCATAAACTTGCAACATCCTTTGTACTCTTCATTACCCAGTTATGTCAAATCACAGTTTCTCAATTTCACCATTTTGTCCCTTTTGGATTATAATAAATTTATTTTTAAGAATTTGCAAAGATATACATCAACTTTTCTGAATTAGAACAGACTTATTTCCCCGAGTCTTCATCTGAACTTTATTTTCCTGGTAAATACTTCCTTTATGTAACATTGTTAAACCAATCAACCCTTATTTAAGATGACCAGATCCCATTGGAAATAACCACTGGACAAGTTAGCAATTCTTTGCTGATGACTTAGACCTGGTCTACACAGAAAAAGTTAAGTTACAATGGCACAGCTACATCGCTCAGTAGTGTGAAAAATCCACAATCCTAGAGACATAGTTAAATCAACCGAACCCGTTATAGACAGCGCTAGGTAGATGGAAGAATTCTTCTGTCGCCTAGGCTACCACCTCTTAGGGAGGTGGATTATCTACAGCGAGTAGTGTCTACACTGAAGCGTTATAGTGGCACAGGTGTCTGTGCCGCTGTGGCATTTTAAGTGTAGACATAGCCTTAAATGAGATTTTCAAAAGGCACAAATGGCAGCTTGTGCCAGTCTACCACTGAAAGATATTGTGGCCTAATTGCTGTTTTTTTTTTTAATTTTTTCCCCCAAAATGCACAATCTTCCCTTTACCCGAGACTGGGCATGAATCTTCAGATTTTACTGATATCAAGTAGCACTTTACCCATTCACAGCTGGTCCATAAACGTGAGTAAATTCAATTCAACATGAGTAATTACTGCTGCGCCCAGCCCACAAGAAGCAATGCTATTAGAGTAAAAATGTATAAACAGACCCAATGATAAGCCTTTATTCAAAGAGATATTTGCCTTACCCCTCCAGCCTCCAGTCAAGCGTGTAACTTTTCTATAGGCGTTCACGTTATTTAAGAAGTTTCATTAATATGAATCAGCACAAAATGTTAATATTTAATCAGAACCAACCGCATTAATGTTCAGCTGAAATGTACTATCAAGTTTTAAAAACAATGAAGACCCATCAAGATTATTTTTAAGCACTTTCACATGCTGCTAGCCGAGTAGGCTATTTGATCATTTTTGAGGCAGAATTTTTCAGAGTGATCTGTGTTGTAGGCACAATCTATATTACCATAGTTACGTAAGATTAGACGTGAACAGTCCTTGTTAAAACAACAACAACAGATTAGCCACGCAACCTCTATATAATACATTTGGATCCTTAGTGACCGAACAGAGATCTTTATAAAACAAGCTTCCAATAATGCTTTTAAAATTAGTGTTTCAATTGAACCAAAATAGCTCCTGTATTTTCCTTGTTCCTTCAATGAATATTTGTTGTAGATTAATTCTGTCCCTACTGAATCAGGACTTATATATAGCACTTCACTGATGAAAGCCACTGGTTAAAATGTAGAAGACTTAGGAGCCCAAGTCCCATTTTTAGAAGTCACTCAAGTGTTTTAAATCCCATTTACTCAGAATGACAGTTAAGTGCCGGAGTCATTTTTGAAAATGGGACTTGGGCCTCAATTGAAAATGTTACCCTGATCCTGTGATCACTTACGCATGTGAACACTGTGATAGGGTGAAAATCCTGAACCCACTGAAATCAATAGTTTTGCCACTGAATCAGTCTGATTACTTACATATATATATATATAGTAAATGTTGCAGTGTTTGCAGGATCAGAGCTGAAAAGAACAGATTCCTTAATAAACCTCAGAATATAAACATCAAAGCTTGTTAACTTGTGCTGTTTGCTCTAAGCAGAAATCCCTGACATCAGAGACCCAGTTCAAAAGAGAGTCATTGAAAACTGATAATTGGAAGGTTGTTGTTCTGAAGTTAAGAAATCTTTTGATTATTAGAACCACCACCAACTATTTCCACTTTATAAGAGGACTTTTCTGTGTGAATACCTATTAAATGTAAGATTCCGCTTTCAGATAGATAGAGTACTTTGAACAATTATAAAAGATAGAAACCTTTGAGTTATTTAATATATTCTTTAGCATTAACATATTAAAGTCAATTATCCTATTTCAT
This sequence comes from Dermochelys coriacea, assembly GCF_009764565.3. Taxonomy (NCBI): domain Eukaryota; kingdom Metazoa; phylum Chordata; order Testudines; family Dermochelyidae; genus Dermochelys; species Dermochelys coriacea. Next base: position 32,912,590 of record NC_050074.1, read on the forward strand.
ATAACCTCGAGTTACAGTATTGAACAGATTTAAAAAAAACACACCTATAATTATATCAGTTCACAAAACATCAGGATATCCTATGATCTTCATTTCAAATTAAACTGTCAGTATCTCTATATTCTGCTTAATTAGGCAGAACTCAAATCAGTGATTGTGACAATCACCTATACCAAGTTCATTATTCAAAACCAAATTTTCATTATTTACTAGATTTCCAACATCAATAATGGACTTTTAGAAAAAAAATCTGTTTGAATCAAAATTTCTTATTTTTTATACTGCAAAGAGGAAATTTCACCCAAAACATCAACCCACTGACATTTAAAGACACTTGGGAACTGCCAGGGGTAATATGAAGATTTCCCCCATTCCACCAACATTCTTTTAAATCTCTGATTAAATCTGCTTTTTTTGGTTACACAATATTACAAATTTTGTCTATTTTGCTTTTTAAAAGAATGTCACAATACTTTATCAAATCTATACATTTCCAGATGTTTTCACCTGAATTTTTCCAAGATCTACTTTAGACACCATTAAGTAAAACAATCTATAAAGCATTATTTTCGTCAAGATCACTCATCAATATGCAAAATATAATACTAATACCCTTCAGGTGTTCACTACTTGATTAGACTTTATCATCATTTTCTTGAAACACAAATTTTTCCAGAAGAATCTTGTGAGCCCATGTTTCTAGTTTTTAATTTTGCATCCTTTAAAAGGGTTAATTTTACCTCAGACAGTGCTCAGTGGGCCAGATTTAGCATTAATTTTCAAGTCAAAATCCCCATATACTTCAATGGAGATTTCTGCTTAAAAATGATTGTATAGCATGAAGAAGTCACATCGGCGGATATATTTTTATATATCAAGTTGACTTCAGTAATAAGAGTAGAACTATCATAGAAAACCTTTCCTGATGTCAAGATAATAACAAATAAACTAGTCTTTAACTTTGATGTTATTTCTTTCTTATTCTTATTGGCTGGACAGATATTTATGAACATTTTCATTTTTTAAAAGTACTTCAAATTGAACCTTTGATTTTCCTTATTCCTGTAAGTAATTAACTTTTCAGGTGAATGATCTCCCTACTGAAATAATTAATGATATCCCTTCAGCATAATTATTTTGGGTCAGATTCGGATTTCGGAACTCAGACTGAATAATACTTTAAGCCATAGGTAGGACCAATTAAAGTCAACGGGACTACTTATTGAGTAAAAGGCTTCTAAAGGTGACAGTGGTGATCAAAATCTATCCCTTACTGTAGTAAGTAGGAACACAAGTCAATGGGACTTGTTTTCTAAACAAATTATTCATTAAATATTTTTAATGTAAACACTAAAGAGTATTAAATATTAAGAAAAATCAAACAAACATTTTGTTTACTTCACAAAGAAAAATTTTACCCAGTATTCAGGCTTTTTTTTTTTTTTTTTTTTTTTTTTAAATACACACATTAAACCAAACTACCCTTCAGTTACTGCTAAACAGAATCAAAGTTTCCCATTTTCACATAAACTTTTTTTTCTGGGCACCATAAATACATTTTAATGAATCATTAAAAAACAGTTCCATTGCATAAGTTGCACAAGTTCATAAATATTTTGTAGCGTCAGTTTATTGGTAATATAAGATTATAGACTCAAACCTTGAGGAAAACCTTTAAGTGTACTTTAACATATGGACTCCACAATGGATTCAGATACTGTATTGGGACCAAGACTCATTCATGAAATTGACATGTTTGGAAGCAAGCGACCCATGGAGCCTAGTCCTGTGTATGACTAGACAGTTGTCTTGGTTTTGTTTTGCAAGATGTAACATTCCTCCCTCTTTACCATCAGCACCTTCAATCAGGTTAAGCTTCCGCATCTGCACTAAACATCAAAATACTCTAGAGGCATTTGGGAAGTCATTTATACTACTTTACTTTTTGTTTTTGTATTATATCCAATCATTTGACTGTTCTATAGAACCATTTCATACCCAAGCAGAATGGATCTATTGCTTCAGAGAGATGAATGTTTAAATGACGAGTATAATATATCGCAAGTAAAAACCAAAATCTGAAAGACTTTGTACTTCTTGGTCTAAGTCTGCATGGTTCATAGGAAAGGGGGCACCATTTCTTTTAATGTCAGTTCTAGATATTGCCAGATTTTAAAAAGCAGCCAGAGTAGTTTTGTAAGTCTTCAGTACAGGGTTAGGTAGGAGTAACACAGAACTACCAATTCATTTTTGTTAAATCCACCAGTATTAACATAGCTCAGACACTGTTTGATGATAGATCTGAAGTACTTTAACCCCAGTAAGTTAAGCAAGGTTCCAAAACACCAGAGACATTTCTTTTTATAGATATGTTTTTGAGACAGTCAGTTCTACCACCTGTTTTCGTTCCCCTTCTTTAACCCTGGGAACATGCATCTTTGGTGTGAAAAATAGATTTGAACCACATTTAGATGCAGCATCAGTACTTGATAACTTGGAAGGCACAGGAAAAGAAGAACTTGGATACTTTGATACAGTCGTCGGTACGCGAAGACATTCAACTCAAGAGAATATTAACCTTTTAGGCTTTATCTGGTACTAAAGGACACATCTTCTAGTTAGGAGTTTAACCAATTTATTAGGTCAGAATAAAACTCTGGAGTCATGCAACTTGGCCACCCATTAGAGAAACTGCCTACACAGTTTTCAGTGACTAGTTTATTAGTTTTTCAAAACAACCCTTTGTTGCATGGAAAAATTACATCAAAACAGATTGAATATATATTGATTTCTATACCTTTGGGATGACTAAATTTTAAGTAACCATTTGAAGATATTTGTATATCAAATCACGCTCCTCAAATTTTAGCAACCAAGTTAATATGTGAAAATCCTGAACCACATAGTATTAAATACACCGCAGTTTCATTAATGTGGAAACAAATATACTCAGATCATGGTTAACAGGTTAAATAGATTCTGCCCAACTGTAATATTTTAGACAGCATTCTATCTGTCCAAATTTTGACCGCATTTCTTAGTACTGATTCCACAATGACTCAGATATTTCAGGAAATAATCCCCCATTTTGGCAGTAAATTAACTTAGTCAACCACCATTACAAAGTTTCATATGTATTTTTTATTATTAAAAGTGAATTAGGTTATTTAAAAAAATAAATCTTTATTTGGAAGAAAATAGGACAGTTAAAAAGAAAACTGACTGCTGTAACATAAAAAGATAATACCTTCAAATATAAAGTTAATACACACGGTGATTACTGCTGTAAAAAAAAAAAGGTTAAGATACATATATTCACATAAAACCACCACACTTAATGATATATTACACTTATTTAAAACAACAAACATCCTGATAATTACTTACTGTTGATCCTTTGTCCGACATTCATTGAACTCTTTATGACCACAATATTGAACACTGGAGTTTCGTTTAGTTACATTTGCATCAAGCCATTAATCCCATTAACTAAATGAACTAAAAAAAATGGGTCACCCTCTGAGTAATAATTACATTAATTAAAAATTAGTATGGATCAAACCAATTCCAGGTTATCCTATCCAGCAAGAAAGATGACTTATAAAACAGCTCTAATGAATAGCAGGGCCAAAAGGAAATAATCTGAGACATCATCAATCTCAGATATGTAAATTGATTGGATCTTTAGAGAAAGCTAATGTCAGATAATCACTGAAAATAAAATACCAACCTTGGCTATGTAGCCTAAGTGAACCAGTGATTTCTTTAAAAAAAAATGTTTTTTTAGCCTGAGGGACAGTGTTTAGTTAAAACTGGGGTTAAAATAGGATTCCTGTGAAATGCATGATCCTTTGCAGGAGTGGGACATGATACAAACAGGTTAACTTTACTCTCTCACCATTGGGAAAGAAGCTTCCAAGATTTTTTTTTTTTAAGCAGTCATATGAACAGTGAACACTGCTTTAAAAGCCACGGTCAAATTTGCATGAACAGAAAAGTTAACATGAGGACAGGTCATTTTACCATCACCTCCACTCGTAGAACTCTTTTTAAACCCTTTGTTATACCATTGTTTACCCCACAACCAAGAAACGGTTAAATTTGCAGCCAATAAAAACTGGACAGTCATGGTTCTAGATAAGACAAAGTGTTATAGATGAGATCTATGCATGCTCCCACTGTCTAAACCCAGACAGCTGCTGTATTAAAAAAAAAAAAAAAAAAACAGCTTGACATGCAACTTTTAGCTACAATTTGGCTTCTCGTGACTTCTCTATCTATCTCCACTACCCCAATTCATGATTTGATTTACTGTTCAAATTTCAGTGATCAGAGAGTTGGTTAAAAAACCTCCTTTTACCCATGTTAGCCAATTTACAGATTCATGGTATAAGATATTTCAGATCACTGCTACAGTTGTGTACACAAGCACCATTGCTCATGGACCAATCCAAACCACTGTGAGGTACCATTTAATTCAATGCACAATGACAACCACTTTTAGTTGTATTAAAACTTTCAAGTGATTTCAAGAGAGAAAAGAAAGATATTCCCACTCTATGAACCTGATTTCTGTTAGTGCCAGTCTTAACATGGACAGATTAAGCTGTGAATACTCTTCATGACAATACATACCTCCCTCAGCTCCATATAAGCCTTCTCCCATACCACAAAGCTAAGTATATTAAAGGGACACTGTCAAGTATTTCAGGGGGCTTGCAATATAGGTTTTGCTTTGATAAAAAGGGTTGCAAAACCTGAGTGGAAATGCTCCAGTTGTTGTATTTATGGAGTTCTGCAAAAACAGATGAGTGAAATATTTTGGATTGATGATTTTCATTAAAAAAAAATTTCAATAGATGCCAGCTGTGTTAGAAAGTGGAAACCAGTACACAGCTGTAAGAGAAGAATCAAAGAGATGCTTTCTAGTCTAGTTTCACTGTAAAGTAAAACAGCATTAATATAACTTCTTACTGTTTAACTGTTGTAGTGGGTTCATCTTAAGTCTTAGGTCCAGTAAATATATATACAGGGTATTTATAAATATACACGCACGACTTCTTAAATATATAAAATATTTGACAATGTCCCTTTAAGTGAAGTTAAGATAGGTGAAGCTGGTACTGAAGAATGCAATAACTTTGAAGTGTATGATAAACCCCCCAGAAGGGAGTGAAGTTGCAGTGCAAAAACCATGTTTAACCACGTTTGCAATCAGGCAGGCTAGGATATTGTAAAGTCTTATGGCATACCCCTCCAGTCCCCAAGAGAAATGATCCTCTGCATGGTACACTCTTAAAAAGTACCAACCAAACGATACCAACGTGTTAACAACTGTAGCTGTTTAGGGCATTATAATTATGCTCGTTACCTTAGCCTGATCCCATTAACTGGCCTTCATCTGGATCATGTGAGATCTATGAATTTTGTACCTGCCAATAATAAATGTTTCAAATCCTTTTCTATCGATACAATTTGAGAACTTTTCATTTGCAGTGGTCATGTATTCATAAACTCATAATAATACATACCCAATCTTTAAGAAATCTAATGCATGGTGCATAGTTTAACCCACATTAATACCACATTCTGCAACTAACCACATTTCTTAACACACAATTAGACATTTGATGAACCATCAGATAAACGGAGGTCAAAAGTTCCCGGATATCTTTTGCTTAGCATTAGAGATTCAGCTCCTTCTTTTAAACACATATTCAAACCCTGTATATCAATACAAGGACTTTTTTGTTAAGTCTGTTAAAAATGGGTCCATCAATGGCTCTTCTATTTACCAAATAGCACTGGCAAGAAAGTTTATGATGTCAATGTTAATGGGTTGTTTTGTTTAAATACTCGTTTAACTTAAACATCTTCATTTGAAGGAAAAAGTCCATGGTGCAGAACTGAATCAATACATCTACACAAAGGAGGACCCCATTTTGTAGGGCAAATTGACATCAAAGAAAGCCCCCCACAGGCACATTTCTGCTCAGGAGACCCGCATGATCATTCCAGCCAACTGTGGATATTCAGAATAGCACTTCTAGGGATACACCGATCATCTGAATGCTTTTAGACTGGCAAGGAGGGCACACAGCATTTAACTCTGGCTTCCTTTTTAAAAGGCTCTGGAAACTTTAAACTGCAGGCATCGATTTATGGCAGGTGATGCAAAGACCCCTCAAGGCAGAAGAACAAGCTCTCTTTTTCCTGCACTGCTTTTTTGGCATCACACTGGCAAACGGCTTCCATTTCTTTACTGTCTCATCTGATCACCACGAAGCACACTAGGTATAACGGATCATACACCAAGAAGCCTTTTTACTTTACTTTATAGGGAAGCACATCTGGAAAAAAGTCTAAAAATAGCTGGTTTTATGAACCCGCCCCACCCCTCCGCCAAAGATGCCAAGCCCATGTTGCTTAAGATACTTTAAATCCCAGGCCAATCCCCACCCAGACCGAAGAATACATTAGTCAAGAACGCTAGGATCAGCAATCAGGCTGTATTATGGATAAAAGGGATTTTCCCTCTTTCCCAGCTCAGCGGTTTATGCCGCCATCCCCACGCTACTCTTATCCCCTTTACACCTCTATGTTACCGGTAGCCGGAGAGAAATTATTTAAAAAAAAAAAGTTATATTACCAACTCTGAGGCTCTTGAATTTTAATAGGGAGGGAAGGGGAGGGCAGGGTGAAGTGACCTGAAGAGACTAATTCCAAGTCCAGAGCCAGACTCCAGAAGGAGAGATGTGGGGGACAGAGGGACAGAAATACTGCCACCTGGAAAAGAAAACTGCACAAGGGTTTGCACACACCACCCCTCCCTCCAAGAGTCCCACAGGTTCAAGCAGCATCACTAGTACACATCGCTTATTCTTTTCTTTGTAGGTTCTTACATCACACTCGTCACCAAGCTGCATTAAGCAATGTGACCAATTGCTTATGACACCTGCTGTTCAATTTGCTATCATGTAGACGCCTGTTTATCCCCTATTAGGAAGGGGCAACGCCCCATCTCCAGGTATAACCATCTTCTACTGATCCAAGGCGAATCGGGGTGTTCCCCTTAGCTGCCAGGCCCTCTCTAGCCATAGGTTAAGACTTTCATACCAATAGCCTAAAACAGGAACGAAGAACCTTTCTGCTCAGCAATTCTTGTGGCACCTCTGGGCTATTCCTCCCACTAACCAGAGACCAAAACACTTACCCCACTGGCCTTTGCTCTCCATACACCCCCTGCCCAAACCCAGGCTCCCTGCCTCTGTGGTCCAGCCACCCGCCACTCGCGGCCTGGATTGTCGGGGGCGTCCATACGCACGTTATACCAAGGGCAAGGGGGGGCAAGTCCCACGCAGCTGTCACCTATGGGAGAAAATGGTCTTCTTCCTTCTGCCTCTTCGCCTCGCTCCTTCCCTGCCCTTACCTCACTCTGTCCATCTCGCTTTCTTTCAACCTCCCTCTATTGCTCCCTCGCCCTCTTTTTTCACTTTTCCTCTACCTCCTTTTCTCACTCCTCTCTTCTGTACTTCTCTCCCCTCCCCATGCCGGCTCTGCTCACTGTCTCTCCTCTGTCCCTTGCAGCTGCCTCTAGCCTCTTTCCACCCCCAGCCCTCCCTCCTCTCTGGCTCTCTCCTTCCTCTCTCAGCAGCCTGCTCTCCACAACACCTCTCCTCGCTCTCCTTATATAACCCCAGCTGTGGCCGCAGCACCTCCCAAAAGGGAACCGAATCGGAACAATTCCTCCACCAGCCAGAGGGAATAAAAATAGTCCCTCTCTCTTTTATCTCCCCATAAGCATGAGCCCCCCCCAAAAAACAATACATTCCCCCCACTCTAGGGGAAGCAGGCGGTGAATCAAGGCAGAGGAGGGTAGAAGCTGCTTGTGGATAAATCAGATTTCATGTCCCTTTTGAACACGGATTGCAGAGAAGGTTCTGGAAAGTTTCCTCACACAGGGGAGGGGGGGGTGGCAATATGGGAGCGTAAATACTGTCCCAAATAAGTACTAAATATTATCCAGCCAACGGAACAGGGGATGAAGCACGCTGGGGGGAGGGGAGGGGGTTGGGATGGGGAGCCAGGATGTCCCCCAGAGGTGTGGGGGAGGAATAGGATTAGAAATAGAAAACAAGGCTGTCCCTTTGGGGTCCATTTTAGATACTTATATGGCAGCCCTCACTAGTGTGTGAAGTGCCCGGATACTACAATGTATTTAGCCTCACAGCCTCCCTGTGGTGCAGGGCAATGCCCTCACTCCCTCTGTCTGGATGGGGAAACTGAGGCACAGCATGGCTAAGTCAGGGGTTCTCAACTTTTTTCCTTTCTGAGTCCCCCAAACATGCTATAAAAACCCCACAGCCCACCTGTGCCACAACAACTGGTTTTCTGCTTATAAAAGCAATTGCCTGGGGCCCCATGCCAACAGGGGCCACGAAGCTAAGTTGCTCAGGCTTTGGCTTCAGCCCCAGGTGGCGGGGCTTCAGCTTTCTGCCTTGGGCCCCAGTGAGTCTAACACTGGCCCTGCTTGGGGGGCCCCCTGAGACCTATTGAAGGCCCCCGGACCCCTGATTGAGAACAACTGGGTTAACTGACTCACCTAGGATCACAAGGAGTCTGTGGAGGAGCAGGGCGGGTCTCAGCTGGCGTGGGGCCAGGCTGGCTGGGGCCGTGATGGGCAAATGAAGCTTCATCCCCACATCGGTTGTCCCAGTTGCCCTAATTAGGGGATACAAAATAAACCCTGTCATGGGAGAGACGGGGGGTGGGATATTTGTCCCAGCCCCCCCGCACCCTGCGCCCCACTTCCCGCAGGGGAGGTAAAGACAAATCCCTCCCAGGACTGGGGGCAGGGGAGGTAATGGGGGGGGTGTTGGGGAGGGTGGGGAGAGAATATTGCCCCAGCCCCTGTCAGGAATGTATGTGGGGGGGTAAGTTTGGTTTGGGGGCCAGGTACCATCCCAGGCTCTGGCAGGGCAAGGGGAGCAGCCAGCCCTGCATGGGGTGGGGGAGGCGCGTGCCTGTGTTTACCCGTTGATGGTTTGTGTTTACAGCGGGGGGGGGGGCAGGGCCGGGTCGGAGGGATACCTGCGCATGAAGTCGCATCACTGCAGCGGAGGAGGGAGCCACCCATGCAGGACGCGACTGGCGGAGGGGAAGGGATCGACCGCTGAGTGCGGTCACAGTCTGTGCTTAGGCTAGGTGGGTGGGAGCCAGCCTTGGGCAACCAAAACCCCACCCTGAACACAACGCACCACAACCACCCCCGCCTGACACCGCCCCCCAGTACACAACGCACCACAGCCACCCCCGCCACGCACAGCACAGCCACCGTACACACCACAACCACCCCTGCCTGACACCCCCCCAGTACACAATGCACCACAACAACTCCCCCACCTGACACAGCACAGCCCCCATACATAATGCATCTCAACAACCCCGCCACCAACATAAAACACGTGCCGTATACAATGCGCCACAGCAACCCCACTGCCTCTGTACACAGTGCACTACAACAACCCCTGCCTGACTCAGCACAGTGCCTGTACACAATGCACCACAACAACTTTGCTGCCTCACATAGAGCCCCCTGTACACAACATGCCACAAGAACCCTGCATCCTCACATAGCACAACCTCCGTAAACTATGAACCACAACAACTCCGCTGCCTCTCACACAGCACAAGCCTCTCTGTACATAACACACTGCAACAACCCCACCACCTCTCATACAGCCCCCATCACAACACACCACACCTTGCCGCCTCATACACAACACCCTCTGTACACACACTGTGAACACCCCTTTGTACACAACACACACCACAGCAACTCCGGATGCATCAGACTGCATACCACAATGACCCCATCTACACACACAAAACCCATCTGCCCTCTTGGAGCCAATGCACTCCACCCATCCCCCCCAAAACTCTTTTCCACTTCACTCTCGTATACAACCCCCCACCGCAAGGCACTCCCTCCCCCCCCCGAAACAAACACATCTTCCCCTCCCAGCCTCCCTCCTAGGGTGACCAGATAGCAAGTGTGAAAAATTGGGACACTTTTTTTCGGGGGCAGAGAGGCGTATACTTGGCTATACAAGGCAAAGCCTCTAATATCAGGACAGTCTGAACAATAACAGAACATCCAGTCACCCTGCTTCCTCCACACACAGAATCATCCTATGGGCTCCCCCCAACCTCCAAAAGCAAAGCAATCTCAGTTCCCAAAGGGTGTTTTCTACAGTGCTTGAGTTCTGGAACAGCTGAGGCAACACCCAAATCTGGCTCTTTCCAGCAAAGGCAGGAACAAGTGGAAGGAATTTTCCACTGCTGCCCTGACATTCATTGCTCAGTGAAAGACAAAATGCATGCTAGGAATGACTTAATGCTTCTTTGGGCAGCTGTAGAAGGGACAAATGCTATTGTTGCATGGGGGAGGGGGGTCTCAGTTTCTGAATAGTGTTGCCTCTTTTCAATCTGAATAGCTAGTCAAATTTCAGGGCCCTGGGGGCATTCCAGATGGGAGCAGAAATGTGGCGATCTGTATGGTCTTTGCTGTTTTGTTTGCTAAGAACAGACAAAGGCCCGAGTCCTGGAATAGGGAAGCAGCAAGGAGTCTGGTGGCACCTTAAAGACTAACAGATTTATTTGGGCATAAGCTTTCGTGGGTAAAAAAAACCCCCACTTCTTCAGATGCATGGAGTGAAAATTACAAATGCAGGCATTATATAATGACACATGAAGGGAAGGGAGTTATCTCACAAGTGGAGATCCAGTGTTGGCAGGGCCAATTCGATCAAATAGCAGGAAACAGCTCCCTTTGCTCATTGCACCAAGAGCCCGCTTTTCAGCCTGCTCCCCTGACCCCCAAACCTCTCCATAATGGTGGGATAAAGGATCAGCCACAGTCCCTGACTCAGTCTTTCCCAGGTTTTTTGTCTGTTCTGCCACCCCCCACCCTAAACAGTAATCAGCAAAAGCTCCTGGGCACATTCACCAACTCTTTTTGTCTTAGGCGGGGGCTTATCCTTCAGCATGTTACATGAAGGGTGACTGCAGACCTATCAATCTCAGTGAGGTTTTAACTCAACCACAACAAGGCTTCACCCAGCTCATGCTAGTAGTCTCCAAGGTCTGGATATGGTTCACATCCCATTTAACTTCAGACAGAGGCCACAGCTAAGAGAATAAGGGAGATACTATTATTGGCTGGTAGCACCTTTGAGCTCCAGCCAAGGACCCCGCTGTGCTAGATGCTGTACAAACAACAATGGTCCCTGTCTCTAAAGAACTTAGGAGAGCATGGGGTGAGTCTATCTGAAGCCTGTCTTGTCACCAGCACTGAGCTGCAAAACAGGCAAGGGAGATAGTGTGGAAAAATACAACGTTTACACTGCTAAAATCCGGGCACAGCTTGCAACTGCATCATCAGAACAAAGACCAGCCTCTTGCAGCAGCTGAGCCAGCACTCCCCACCTCCATTTGGATTTGGATTTTGCTTAGCAGCCTTCGTTAGCTTAGAGATGTGACCCCTAAGGCCTCCAAACCCAGAAGGCAAAGTGGCTGGACCCAACGCTGCTAATTAAAAAAGCCTCGTGATTTTTTTTTTTAAAGCCAGTCTCATGATTTTGGAATGCTTGAGCCTGGCCACACTATTTAGAGAGGGGTTTTACAGGCACACTTCCTGGGACAGCAGTGTCCATTTCATGAGAGAGAAATGGAAATAGATTTGCTGAGCTTTACAAGGCTATAGATATATAGGAAGTAGAAAGAGCTATGATCAAGGCACAGAACTGTGATCCAGGACTCCTGGGTCTATCTGTGGCTCTGGGAAGGAGCGGGTCCTAGTCCCAGCTTGAGGGAAGGGAGTGGGTTCTAGCAGATTAAAACAAGGGATAGGGCTGGGATCAGGATTCCTAGGTTCTGTTCCCACCCCTGCTGCTATCTCACTGAACCCTTAGACAGCCCTGTCCCCTGGTGGATTCAGTGCATGGAAACACTCACATACAGCTTCTCTGGAGTCTCACAAAGAGCAAAGTGGCTCAGTAAGCGTTCCCTGACAGGCAATGCCTAGATGCCATGTTCTCTGCACTATAGATTCAGCAGTAGCGCAGTGTTTGAGGAAGGCCATGTCCTGGTACAGCACTCTTACAGCAGCAAGCACCCCAACCACAGGGACCTGATCCTGATTGCAGCATCTTATAGTACTGTGAAGTCTTGTCTACACGGCAACGTTTTCACTTAATAACCTGAGGTGAAAATTTAAGCCTTTCTTCTCCCAGGGGGACATTGTTGTTCCAGTAGAAGAGGGTCTTTTTTGGTTTATTTATGGCATTTGGGATGGGGTTTAAGCTAAATCAAAGAAGCCACTTTTATTCCAAATCAATGGGTCCCCCACAGGGAAGTCATACTGGGGTAGCATTGGCCCAACGATGGGGCACTAGTTGTGGACTTGGGAGACCTAAGTTCAAGTCCCAACACCATCAGACTTGCTGCGTGACCTTCGGCAAGTCACCAAGGGCATGTCTGCAGTTCAAGGAGACATACCCATGCTTGCTCTCATCCAGCTAGCAGGCTAAAACAGAGTATAGCTGCAGTGCCAGGAGCTGGCCATCTCAAGTATGTACCCACCTGAGACACTGGCCACTCCTGCAGCTCACACCACTTAGCCAGCAGTTGCCAGTCTCCTTCAGCTGGACTTTATACCTTCCAGCTCCAACATAGACAAAGCTTCTCTGTGTCACAGGTAACAGCACTGCCCTCCCTCACAGGAGGAAACCTACTGACCGCTATACTTACCTCTATGCCTCCAGCTTCCATCCAGGACACACCACATGATCCATTGTCTACAATCAAGCTCTAAGACACAACTGCATTTGCTCCAATCCCTCAGACAGAGACAAACACCTACAAGATCTCTATCAAGCATTCTTAGAACTACAATATCCACCTGCTGAAGTGAAAAAACAGATTGACAGAGCACCCAGAAGTCAGGACAGGCCCAACAAAGAAAACAACAGAAAGCCACTAGCTGTCACCTTCAGCCCCCAGCTAAAACCTCTCCAATGCATCATCAAAGATCTACAACCTATCCTGAAAAATGATCCCTCACTCTCACAGATCTTGGGAGACAGACCAGTCCTTGCTTACAGACAGCCCATCAACTCAAGCCCATTCAAGAGAAGCAAATACTCTCCAGCAACCACACACCACACAGCGAGAACACTAACCCAGGAACCTATCCTTGCAACAAAGCCCGATGCCAACTCTGTCCACATATTTATTCAAGTGACACCATCACAGGACCTAATCACATTAGTCACGCCATCAGAGGCTCGTTCACCTGCACATCTACCAATGTGATATATGCCATCATGTGCCAGCAATGCCCCTCTGCCATGTACATTGGCCAAACCGGACAGTCTCTATGCAAAAGAATAAATGGACACTAATCTGACATCAGGAATCATAACATTCAAAAACACTTCAACCTCTCTCGCCACTCAGTAACAGACTTAAAGGTGAAAATTTTGCAACAGAAAAGCTTAAAAAACGGACTCCAACTGCTGAGCTTGAATTAATATGCAAACTAGATACCATTAACTTGGGTTTGAATAGAGACTGGGAGTGGCTGGGTCATTACACATATTGAATCTATTTCCCCATGTTAAGTATCCTCACATCTTCTTGTGAACTGTCTAAATGGTCATCTTGATTAATTAGCCTCTTACAAAAAGAAAAGGAGTACTTGTGGCACCTTAGAGACTAACAAATTTATTAGAGCATAAGCTTTCGTGAGCTACAGCTGAAGTGAGCTGTAGCTCACGAAAGCTTATGCTCTAATAAATTTGTTAGTCTCTAAGGTGCCACAAGTCCTCCTTTTCTTTTTGCGAATACAGACTAACACGGCTGCTACTCTGTAGCCTCTTACAGTTAGTATGGCAACTCCCACCTTTTCATGATTCTCTGTATATATCTATATCTATCTACCTTCTTGCATAGAACGGAACATATAGTATCTGATGAAGTGAGCTGTAGCCCCCGAAAGCTTATGCTCTAATAAATTTGTTAGTCTCTAAAGGTGCCACAAGTACTCCTGTTCTATTGACAGAGTGTGAGGCACTCAGATCTGTGGTGGAGGTGGGGTTGCGGCGGGGGATGTAAGAGCCACAGACAGATGGCATATATACAAATACCAGCTGACAGGCATTTAAATGCCACAAGATACTGTATCCAAGGCCTGGGACAGGACCCTAGGAAGACATCCTCCACCCCGACCCCCCTAATTTTGCACAAGGCAAAGGCAGAACTACTTGTGCATTCCAGACAGCATTTTTTGTTGTATCCAGCTGTTTCTGCCCCTTTCCATGGGGCCTTAGCACTGGCTGCTGCTATCCATCCCAGTTTTTTTAAATGCCACATTTTGGGTGCTCTGAAAATGTTACAGCACAACCGACAGAAGCAGCACTGTCCCCATGGGCCTTTGAGGCATCGGGGCCTAGCAAGCTTTGCTTCTGAACAAAGGAACAAAACCAGCCCTATGGGTGGAAAAACAAACCAACAGGCATAGGACATGGTCCATTTGCACCACCTCGCGGCAGGATTTATCTCTGCAAGGTTTTTTTTTTCAGCTCCTTCATTCTGCAGAGAAGTTTCACAAGCAGAGAACTAGGTTGTGCTACTAAAAGCCCAATAGATCCTTCCTGCCTCAAGTCTCTGAGTTTAGATTTTCAACGCAGCGAAGAATTCTTCATCGAGGTCAAGGCCAGAAGAGTTTAGATTATCCAGCCTGACCTCCTGTATAACACAGACCTGAGAATTTCACCCCATTACTGGTGTGTTGAGCCCAATAACTTGTAATTGACTAGTTTCAGAGAAGCAGCCATGTTAGTCTGTATTCGCAAAAAGAAAAGGAGTACTTGTGGCTCCTTAGAGACTAAAATTTATTTGAGCATAAGCTTGACTAGAATAACTTCTGGAAAGGCATCCAAGTCTTGAAATGAGCTGGAGAATCCTCCACTTCCTTTGGCTGTTCATTCCAATGGTCAGTCACCTGCATGGTTAAATGTATGCCTTACTTCTCATTTGTGTTGTCTGGCTTGGATTTCCAGCAAAAGATTTTACTTGCAGACAAGATTGTCAGTATCTGTATTGACTGGGCACCTGAATTAAGGCAGCAAAAAGTGGGCCACCCACCCATTAAAAACCAGCCACTTTTAAAAGGTGTCAGGTTGAAGTCCCCAAATCGCAAGTCATTTTTAAAAAAAGTCTTGGCCTGAGTTATGAATAATTTTCTAGCTTATGGCAGTACAGAGGCCCCAACTGGGTCTGGGGGGGGGTGGGGGGGAGCCCAGTGATACTGCATAGACTCCAACCAAGATTAGGGTCCCTGTTGCACTGGGTGCTGCACAGACCCCACCATAACTGAGCCTGGGCCCCCCCCCAGTGATGCCTGGTGCCACACCCTGAAGAGCTGTCCTGACAACAACAAAAATCAGATACTCACCTTCTGTAACTGTTGTTCTTTGAGATGTGTTGCTCATGTCTATTCCAGTTAGGTGTGCACCCGCGCCATGTGCACGGCTGTCGGAAATGTTTCCCTAGCAGCTACCCGTCGGACCGGCTGTGGAACCCCGAGTGGCGCCGGTACAGTGCTCTATATACCACCCTGCCAGCCCGACCTCCCTTTCAGTTCCTTCTTGCTGGCTACTCCGACAGAGCAGAAGCGGGGAAGGGGATGGAATAGATATGAGCAGCACATCTTGAAGAACAACTGTTGCAAAAGGTGACTAACCGTTTTTTCTTCTTCAAGTGCTTGTTCATATCAACTCCAGTTAGGTGACTTCCAAGCCTTACCTATGAGGTAAGGTTGGAGTCAAGGTATTGCCGACTGAAGTACACCTCTACCCCGATATAACACGAACTCTGATATAATGCAGTAAAGCAATGCTCTGGGGGGCGGGGCTGTGCACACCAGCAGATCAGCGCACCAGCGTGTCTGGCTCTGACATGCTGCTCTGAGTGGCGTGTTAAGGGTGCCGGGCTGGGGGGGTTGGATAAAGGGCAGAGGGTCTCGGGGGGCGGTCAGGGGACAGGGAGGTTGGCTGGTTCGGAGGTTCTGGGAGTGGGGTGGTCAGGGGATGGGGAACAGGGGCGTTGGATAGGGCGTGGGAGTCCCGGGGGGCCTGGGTGTGGTCCTGGGGGTGATTAGGGACGGGGAGGTCACTGGAGGGGGTGGTCAGGGGACCAGGAGCAGGGGGGCTTAGATGGGGGTAGGGTCTTGGGAGGGGTGGTTAGGGGTGTCGGGGTCTTTGGAGGGGGCAGTCAGGGGACAAGGAGCGGAGGGGACTTGGAGGGTTCTGAGGGGTCAGAAGGGGGCGGGAATTATAACGGAAATGCTCGAGGCCAAAGCAAGTTCGATATAAAGTGGTTTCACCTATAACGTGGTAAGATTTTTGGCTCCCAAGGACCGCGCTATATCGGGATAAAGGTGTACTGCTCTGCTGAAGGCCGCATCATTCCTAGAGTGGTGGACGATGGCGTAATGTGACATGAAGGTGTGCACAGAAGACCATGTCGCAGCCCTGCAGATTTCCTGGAGAGGTACTTGGGCTAGAAAGGCTGCAGACGAGGCCCGTGCCCTCGTGGCGTGAACTGTGATGGCAGGTGGAGGAACCTTCGCCAAGTCATAACAAGTGCGGATACAAGCTGTGATCCAGGAGGAGAGCCGGTGGGAAGAGACTGGCAATCCCTTCATCGGCTCTGCTATAGCAACAAACAACTGGGTTGTCTTTCAGAACAGCTTTGTACACTCGATATAGAAGGCAAGCATTCACCTAACATCCAGTGAATGCAGCTGCTGTTCTTGAGGGCTTTTTGTGTGGCTTTGGATAAAAAACTGGCAGGAAGATGTCCTGGCTAATATGGAAGTGGGACACCACCTTGGTAAGGAAAACTGGATGAGGTCTAAGTTGTACCTTGTCTTTATGAAAAATTGTGTACGGGGGCTCAGACTCGCGTCATGCCGAGGTGATAGCCACCAGAAAAGCTACTTTCCAAGAGAGATAGAGGAGTGAACAAGAAGCTAAAGGCTCAAAGGGAAGGCCCATGAGTTAGGAGAGGACTAGGTTAAGGTCCCAGGCCAGGATAAGGGGCTTCATCAGGGGATGTATCTTCTCCAGGCCTTTCAGGAAACGTGCCACGACAGGGTGAGCGAACACCGAACGCTCAATCGCTTGGGTGAAAGGCTGAGATGGCCGTGACGTGGACCTTGAGGGAACCAAATGCCAGATGTTGGTCCTTTAGGTACAGAAGAAATTCCAGGATACAAAGAATGGGAGCCAGGAGCAGGAGCACCTGCCTTTGGGTGCACCAGCTTGAGAACCTCTTCCATTTCGCCCTGTATGTTGCCCTAGTAGACGGCTTGCAGCTTTCCAGAAGTACCTGCCTCTCCAGATCCGAACAGGCGAGCTCTGTCTGATTCAGCCAAGGATTCTCCAGGCCATGAGGTGGAGAGACTGAAGGTCTGGGTGAAGGAGGCAGCCGTGGTCATATGTAATGAGGTCGGGAGAGAGAGGTAGCCATATTGGTGGCTGGACCAACAAGTCCATGAGTGTGGGGTATCAGCACTGGCGAGGCCAAGCTGGGGCCACCAAAATGACATTTGTCTTGTCCCTGCAGACTTTGAGAAGCACTTTGTGGATCAGCGGGAAGGCGTATAGCAGCCGTCCGGACCATGGAATCCTGAACGCATCTGCATCCGAGCCCAGGCTGTGGCTCCTAAAGGAGCAAAAGCTTGGGCACTTTCTGTTGGCCCGTGTGGTGAACAGGTCGATGTGGGGAAACCCCCAACTGCAGAAGATGGAGTGGATGATGTCCGGGCAAGTCGACCACTCATGTGTGAGGAAATGTCTGCTCAGACTGTCCCCCAGCATGTTCTGAATGCCCGGCAGGTATGAAGCCTGGAGAAGGATGGAGTGGGCTAAGCAAGAGTGCCATAATAGGAGGGCTTCCTGACAGAGAGGAGATGAGCGGGCTCCGCCTTGCTTGTTTATATAAAAACCACAGCTGTGGTGTTGTCCGTCAACACCTCTACACAGCGGCCCTGCAAGTGAGTCAAAAAAGCTGGGCAGACGAGGTGGATCGCCCGGAGTTCTTTGACATTGATATGTAGAACCAGCTCCTCTACTTGCCACAGGCCCTGAGTTGTCCAGCTTCCCAGATGTGCTCCCCAGCCCAACGCAGATGCGTTTGTGACTAAGGTCAAGATGGGTTGGAGTTAGCGAAAAGGAACCCTGGTGCCTACCGTGTAGGGATTCAGCCACCACCGTAGGGAATCGAGGGTGCTCTGAGGGATGGTCAGCACTGGGTCCAGACTGTCGTGGCCTGGGCCATACATAGATGTGAGCCGTGCTTCCAAGGGTCTGGAGTCACAGCCTGGCGTGTTGAACCACTTATGTTCAGGATGCCATATGGCCTAGCAGCCTGAGACATTGCCTTGTTGTGGTGGTTGCAAAGGAAAACTACAAAGGTTGCTGATTATCTGTGAGAGGGCCAGGTGATGGGTCTCTGGCAGGAACGCTCTCACTTGAGTCGCATCCAGAACGGCTCCAATGAACTCTATCCTTTGAGCTAGGGTGAGCACTGATTTGCTGACATTGAATACGATATCTAATCAGTCGAATGTGTCCCTGATTAGCTGCACCTGCGATTCCACCTGCTGACAGGAGCGGCCCCGGAGTAGCCAGTCGTCCAGCTAAGGGTAAACATGCACGTGGTGGCGGCGGCGAAAGGCTGCTACAACCGCCATGCACTTGGTGAAGACATGAGGTGCTGTGCAAAGCCCAGACAGGAGGGCCGTGAACTGATAATGCACCTTGTTCACCGTGAAATGGAGGAACTGTCTGTGAGTCAGGGTGACAGATGTGTGAAAATAAGTGTCCTTCATATCATGGGCGTACCAGTCTAGCAGGTCCAGGGAAGGGATGATTGTGCTTAGGGAGACCATGTAGAACTTCACGCTGAGTATGAACTTGTTACGTTCCCGCAGGTCCAGAATAGGCCTGAGGCCCTGCTTCACTTTGGGTTCAAGGAAGTATTGGGAGTAGAAATCTTTGCTTTTGAGTTCCTGAGGGACCTTCTCCACCGCTCCTATGGCAAGAAGAACCTGGAACTCCTGGATGAGAAGTTGCTCGTGGGAAGGGTCCCTGAAGAGGGACGGGCAAGAAGGATGGGATAGTGGGGAAGAGCAGAATTGAATAGACTATCCCGCCTCTTCCGTGCAGAGCACCCATTGGTCCGATGTAATAGAGAAACCATGCACGGTAGAAGTGGGATAGACAGTTCAGGAAAGGAGGGGAGGCAACCGGGTTGTGGACAGCAGTGCAGTGTTTGAGGAAGGCCATGTCCTGGTACAGCACTCTTATAGCAGCAAGCACCCCAACCACAGGGACCTAATCCTGATTGCAGCATCTTGTGGTACTGTGAAGTCTTGGCTACATGACAATGTTTCCACTTAATAGCCTGCAGGTGCGCACCTGCAAAAGGGGTGCTTAGTGCCCGAAGGCGGTTTGGATTGCCCTTGGCCCTGCTTAGATGGAGGACATGATGGCTTGCCTCGTTGTATCTACTTCTCCTACGAGAGAAGTCTTGTCTGAGCCTTGGAGGAAAAGATCGCTGCTGAGTGGCCTATGGTTTAAAGGGCTTCCTTTGGGTTGCCGGAGTGTGCATGCCGAGGGACTTTATTGTGTTCCGGGAGTCCTTTAGGCTATGCAGCCTGGAGTTTGTTTGCTTGGCAATTAGGCCCTGGCCATCAAAAGGAAGGTTCTGTAGGGTCTGCTGGACCTCCGGGGGAAGACCAGAAGACTGGAGCCAAACATCGTGCATCATTGCAATCCTGGATGCCAGAGTACATGCCGTAGAGTCTGCGGCATCGAGGGAGCCCTGGAGGGAAGTCCGGGCAACAGTTTTACCTTCTTCTGTGATGGCCCCCAACTCCGCTTGCAACTCAGAGGGGAGGCGCTCCTTCAATTTTAGGATCGAGGACCATGAGTTATAGTTGTATCTACTCAGCACCACAAGTTGATTTGCGATCCTGAGAGGGAGACCCCCTACAGAATAAATTTTCCTTCCAAACAAGTCAAGCCATTTAGCCTCCCTTGATTTGGGTGTGAGGGCCTGCTGACTTTGCCTCTCTTTTTCATTCACCGCCTCCACCACGAGAGAGCGTGGGGGAGGATGGGTGAAGAAATACTTTGTTCCCACTAAGGGATATGAGTATTTACGTTCAGCCCCCTTGGCCGTAGGGGGGGATGGAGGCAGGTGTTTGCCAAATGGTTTTGGCATTGGATTGGATAGTTTTTATAATTGGTAAGGCTACCCTAGAGGGGCCCTCTGGTGCCAGGGTGTCCACCATTGGGTCCTCCTATTCTACCACTTCCTTCACCTGAAGATTCATATTCAGGGCTACTTGTCAGAGGAGTTCCTGCAGGGCCCTGTAATCCGTGGGAGGTGGCCTAGATGTTGAAGTGCCTCCCACCGCCTCATCAGAGGATGATGAGGAGGAACTAACTGGTAGGACCGGTTCTGTGGTGGACCCTTGATCTGTAGGGACTGGGTCTTCACGGGCACTGGATGTAGCTTCGGCAGGCCAACGTGGTGCTGGGTCCGGGTTTTGCGGAGGATACTTGGGTGGGCGGCTGAGAATTGCCTCTGGGGGGTGAGATCCCGAACAGGGGGATGGGGGGGGCGGTGGAATACCCGGTGGGGTGCCCTGGGCCTGATGGTACGCCCAAGAATCCAGAACTGCCATTGGGGCACCAAAATGTCTTGCCTTAGGCTCCCTTGCCCTGATCTGGGCGGAGGGAGGGCGACCTTGAGCGGGACAGCCAAGCAGGAGCGGTGCGAGTCTGCACCAGGGAAACACCTTCCTCTGATGAGTGGGATGTGTGCTGTGAAGTGTAACAGTGCTGCAGTGTCGATCGGTGCCGCGATGCAGAGTAGTGCTGCTGCAGGGAGTGGAGTGGTGCTGCGAAGTAGAGCGGTACTGAGGTGGTGAATGGTGCTGTGATGTAGAGTGGTGCTGTGATCGAGGATGGTGCTGAAATGGGGAGCGCCGTGAGTGGGAACTGTGCCGTGATGAGAAGCGGTGTTGCAGCGCTGGTCCATCGAATGACACCTAGAAGGTGAACAGCATGCAGGCTGAGGTTGGTGCTTAGAACAGTGCCGTGAGGTCACAGAGCGGGACCTGGACCTCGAGCGGGACCACGACTTATCTGCCAATGACCACCTTGAACGGGAGCGGCTCTGAGGGTCGGGACTATGGGACCAGTGCCGCCAGTCGGACTGGTGCCGCGAGTCAGACCAGCGTGGGGCATAGGCACGGTGCCGGGACTCAGAGCGGCGCGGTGATCAAGGTCAAGGGGCAGATGAACCCAACATGGCAGGCTTGCCTCTAGATGGTGCCATGCTCTGAGGGAGTGGAGGCTTATCCCTCATATGGGAGGCTTAGGTGCCGTCATCTTGATGAGCCCCCAAGTGGCTTCAAAAGTGTCCAGGGTGGAATGCATCATAACTTCCCCCACATGCAGCCGTGGTGAGTCCAGGAGAGCAGGGCTTCCTGGAGAGACAGAGGCCTGTGATGGATTTGCGCGGCCCGAGGGTCTGCCGGCCATAGGCCCGTCCCCTTCCACAGGTGCAGTAGCTGTAGCAACCTGCTGGGGGGATTTCCCCTGGGCCAGTTTCTTGAGGGCAGCTGGGGAATGAGACCGGTGCTGGGGAGAACGCTTCTGGGGCCCGGGGGACCTGTGGCTCCTGGGCTGACGTGCAGAGTCCTTTCTCGGCACCGCAGACGGTTCCACAGGAGGAGCGCTCCGCACCAAGGCACTCGGGGCCGGGTCCTGCTGCGAAAGGAGGGCTGATTCCATGAGGAGTTGCTTTACATGTTTGTCCTTCTCCTTCCTGGTGTGAGGTTTGAAAGTTGCAGATCTTGCACTTGTCCGATTGATGGGCTTCTCTCAGACACCAAAGGCAGGAGTTGTGGGGGTCGCCCAGGGACATCGGTTTAGTGCAGGAACTACAGGGTTTGAAGCCCTGAGATGGCATGCCCCAAGGCCCTGCGGGGCACGTGTTGGAGGGGGAGTCCCCCTAACCCACTAAGTAGCGAGATTACAATTAACAACTAACTAAGAACTATTAACTAACAATGGGTAACTATATTCAGAGATTAACAGAAGAGCTAGGGATTAGTGGGACACTTGCAAGCAAGAGACCACTGTTCCAACAACCGTCACTGGCGGTAAGAATGAACTGAAAGGGAGTTGGGTTGGCAGGGTGGTATATAGAGCACTGTACCGGTGCCACTCCAGGGGACTCCACAGCCAGCCCGATGGGTAGCTGCTAGGGAAAAGTGTGCTGGCGTGCGGACACACCTAACTGGAATTGCACTCTAAGAACAAAACAAAACTCCCCATACAGCTAGGGAAAAATAGCACTTAACTCTGAGCAGCTATTTTCCCCATCCTATTACTTAGCCTGAGCAACAAGGTGCTTGTGGAGGAGTTAACTCACTGCTGGGACACCCCCTGATGGCTGGGTGTGGCATAGTGGGCTCACCTCATCTAACACCCCCTGCTGACAGCTGATCTGGCCCTACCATGGTCTGTCTCCTTCACAGGGCTCAGCTGTCTGGCCAGCTGGGCTTTAGTCCCAACCCTTCCGGAGTAATAGCTTCCTACGTACTGGGCTGGCCTTCCTAGTTCTCCTTCCAGTGCCTCAGTCTTGTTTGCTACCCTTGAGCCTGGACCCAGTGGTCTATGCACCTTTTTATCAGGCCTTCCAGCTATCCAGATCTGTGTTTCAGGGCCTTCACACCACCTTATCAGTGTCTGGTGGGCCCTCTAAACTAGGTTCCAGTCCAGTGCCAGGGACCTCGGACAGGGGAAGTGGAGGATTTGCCCTGCTATTGTGGGGAACTTTCCTGGCTTATACATTACCCTGGTGGAATTGGCTAGCAAAAGGATCTGAGTCCTTGCTCCCACTCCCTTCCCCAGAGGTCTGTCTGACTTCAAGGGCTCCCCTTCCACACTCCTGTGTAGCAGAGTCCTTGTAACCCCAACAAGGCTGGGCCCAGAATTCCTGGGGGCTCAAGCCCCAACTTGTTGTGGTCACTTAGGGCAGGGTCTAGGGTGTCCCCACTCCGGGGTGCTCTCTCCACACTGAACACTTCCCTGACCCACTGATCATTACATACCTTTTAAAGCTAATACAATTTAGTAAACAGCAACCAATTTAAAAAAAAAATAAAGAAAAAATGGGAAAGGAAACCCATTCCCCCGCCCTGTGGCATGGGGACACCACAAACAGCATCTCTGGAATGTAAGGGCCATTCACAGTCTGTTCCTCACCTGTCCCAGGCTCCTGCCCAGGCCCTGACTGTGCTGCAGGGTGCAGTGAGTCAGACACTTGCTCTGGCAAGTGCTAGGTGGCAGGGCCCCTCTTCCCCCATCAATCCCTCCTCCTAGACCAGCCTGCAAGACCTCCTGGCTGGGGGAGTCTCCCTGCCCAGGGTCCCCCTTGCTCTCCCCACGTGCTCACCATACTTGGGTCCAGACTGCTCCCGTCCCAGCTCCACGGCTGCTCTCCCTCGGCTGCTCCTCTGGCCCCTGGTTCTGGCTCTTCCTGCTGCAGCTCTGCTCCCAGCATGGATCTGCTCCCTGGGCTGCTCTGGCTCCTGCTCCTGCTCTCTCCTTAGCTCGGCCCCTCTGGCCAGGCAGCTCCAGCTCACAGAGAGTACGGGAACCCCACACTCCTGACTCTCTCATTGGCCTGCCTGCTTCTCAGTCAGGCTGACCTGAAGTGTCGGTCTCAGAGTCTTGATTTCCCATCGGCCCTTCCTCTTTCTTTTGGTACTGGGAGAGGGCCAGCCAAAAAGCCCACTAAATTTCAGTAAGGGGCCAACAGTCCCCTTACACAGACAGTCCAGGGTCACCTCATTAGACCCCTTGCTGCCACCTCCCTGGTCTTCTTCCTACCAAGCCTTTCCCCGCAGCCTGCAAGATCCTTCCTGTTCCCTACAGGTCTCCTCACTCCCTCCTACAGACAGTGACTGTAGTTTCTCCCTCCAGGCTCCTTCTGCTCTAAAATTCTTGTTTATGCCACCACCCATCCCCTCCCAAGATGAGTTTCCTCATTAATTAAGCCTGACCCACCCTCCAGGACAGGTGCAACCAGGTGGGCTAAATGACCAATTCCTGTTAACCCTTTGTTCACCTTCATCCATGGTACTGAGGTGACAAGCCAAGGACTGAACATTTCTATGGATAAGAACATCCAGAATAAGAATACACACACACACACTCTCTCTCTCTCTCTCTCTCTATATATATAAATACATTTTGGAAGGGACATAAACCTTCATTCTTCAGGGCATAAACCAGCCATTACCTAATTAGTGGTCAGGAAGGGGAAGTTATCCCATAAATACATACCACCTGGATTCTTGCACTTTCCCCTGACCCAGCTGGCACAGGCCACTCTTAGTATGTGGGTACTGAAATAAATGCACCTGTGCTTTGATGCAGTCTAGCAACCACCATCTTCCCACATTCCTCCTCCTCACATCTCTGCTCTTCATTCCTCCTCTGAATTGCTCAGGAGTTAGAATGACCACCTCTTGACTCAAAAAGAGACAAGCTGATCTGGAGTGACTAAGACTATGGAGTGATTTCATAAATGGGGTTTCACAGCATAAATTAACTTTGAGGAATAGGAAGCCTGGCCCACCGGGTAGTGTTAGAATATAGCTATGCAGGCTATTTTTGTCACTTAGCTAGTTATAGAGGTATAAAAAAAGGAATCAAAATCACAAGTCCATCTGTGTATGGGCCTTCTCTCACTAGGATAGTCTGAGGCCTTGTTCTTAGGCTAAGGCCTTTGGCTAAGCAGCAGGAACAGCCATAAGCTGGGAAGTATACGGTCATATCCTCACATTCCAAACCAGTCACATTGAAATAAGGTGGTATTGGGCTGTTATGATCTTGACCTGATAGTGCCTATCACCACCAGATAAACAGATCTTAAGATGGTTAAAAACCAAAAAAAAAAAAAACAAAAACAAACTTAGATTGATAACATCCTATCTGGCAAGAAATCACTTATTGATGGTTGTGGTTGTGAAACCCTCATTTCTGTATTATCCTTATGTCCCCCACTTTTCTATTGTTAATCTGTCTGGTTCTCTAATTGTTTCTGTCTGCTGTATAATTAATTTTGCTAGGTGTAAGTTAATTAGGGTAGTGGGATATAGTTGGTTAGAGAATTATGTTACAGTATGTTAGGATTGGTTAGATAGATTTCAGTAAAATGACTGGTTAAGGTATAGCTGAGAATATTACTATATAAACGGGGGTCAAACAGGCAGTAGGTAGGGAAATGGGAATCATACTTGCTGGAAATTAACCCCCAATAAACATTGCATTGTCTGCACTTTGGACTGCCGTCTTTTGCTGCTTGCTGTCTGCATGACAAGAACCAGGGAAGTGGGAGGGTAGAAGGAAAGCCATCAAACAGGTAGGATGCTAGACAGACTTGAGGGACTGGGGTTTGATTCCCTGCTCTAACACTGCCCTGTGTGACTTTGGGCAAGTCACTTAGTGTGTGCATCAGTTTCCCCATTTGTTATATGGGGATAATAGCACTTCCCTATCTCCCAGAGGTGGTGTGAAGATGAATACATTACAGATTGTGAAGTGTACATATGCTATGGGGATGGGGGCCAGAAGAGTACTTAAGACAGAAGTGATTTTATAATGATCATAAACTTTGAGAGACAACATGTGAAATGGGGTAGCTCCTCCCTTCCTCAATCACATGCTGTAATTAACATTGCCCATCTTAACACTTGGCTTCTCAGACAGTACCTTTTATAAACAGATCTCAAATTAGTACCTTATTTGTTGAAAACAGCCTCTTTATTATAAGAGTGATCTGTAGCATACAAAAGAAAAATATTAGTATGTACACAATTTTTTTTCCTTCTAAAAATGAAATCCACACAGAAATCAGTAAAAAGAGAAGGCCATTTTTTGTGTTGCATATTGTTGATAGGTATGACATTTCCAGTTCAGGGGAATCAAACACACGCATCACATAAAAGAATCAACACTTCCAGATACAAGATACAATGAGCACAAGACAGAATGATACAGTTCAGACAGATGTGCATAATTATTGGCTTGATTCTCCATTACAAACTCAGGTCTTTTTGAGGGCAGAATCCAGCCTGGAAAAGCACAATTCCTCCAGGTAACATTAGAATGATTTGAATACTGGCTACCAGAGAAAATACATTTCAGTCCATTTCCTTCCATGGCACTGCATTTAAAGGCACATTTACAAAGTGCTGGGCATAAAATGATCTTAGACCAGCTGTATGGATCATGGTTTAAGACACATTTTGGCAATTTTATCCCAAAAGGCATCATGGCACCAGACAAACAAGACATGCAATCTTGGCAAGAGTGAAAAATATGGATCTCACTCCACAGACTTCTAGAATTAAACACAGAAGAAAGCTGGAATGAAAGGAACACTGATGCACAGAACCCAAAATTCACTCTACACAAAACAAAGGGGAAGGTTTACAAAGCCTGCTATGAATAGACATTTTTTGGAATTTTTAAATAAAATAAGTCAGTGACAAAGTTAAAGTTATTTGGATTTAAATGCCATTCAGAGACCGAAATACAGTACAACAGCATCAGGAGGAGAAAGCTAACTGATGCCCAAAAG
This sequence comes from Dermochelys coriacea, assembly GCF_009764565.3. Taxonomy (NCBI): domain Eukaryota; kingdom Metazoa; phylum Chordata; order Testudines; family Dermochelyidae; genus Dermochelys; species Dermochelys coriacea. The sequence continues at coordinate 32,939,389 of NC_050074.1, forward strand.
GGAAACCGACCAGTTAACTTTAATGGTAAATGCAAAAATGAGACAGGACCAATGGTGAAAAACATAGCAGCTCTTCCAAATTCTCCACGTGGCAACTAGTTAGTGTTGTAGGTTTTTCAAAACCTATGTTAATAATATGGAGTTTTATGTTGATAATGGGCCAGAACATCAGCTGGTCTAAATCAACAGAACAGTGATTCCAGGTGCTGAAAACAGCACAGCTTCAGTGAAGATCTGGACAAGTGCCTCAGAGTACAAAGCTGTCTTCTTGCAGCTGTTGTGAAATATACTGGAGGAGGAGGAGGACACACCAGGTGATCATTTGTAAAGTACTAGGGGGCATTATTTGCATCTGTGAAACCAAAACAGTAGCCCTTTGCCTTCCAAAAATGAGAGGAAGGGGGTCCAAATGTTGCCCAAGTGTAATTAAAAAACACCCCTCCTGTGTTTTTAGCCAAACCTCAAACCCACAGCAGTGTTTATATTGTTTAAAAAAAAAATTGTGCAAACCCAAAACATTGCAGCAATTGTGCTAGAGCAGTTTCTTGTGACATTTGACCTAGTAAAAGGAGGAGTCCAGTTATGCAAGCACTAGCAGTTGCAAATGGCTAAGAGGCAAACTATTTTCTCCCCCGGCCCCTCCCACACTGCTAACCACAAGCTGAACAGGAAGTGCAGAATGAAGGCCGAGCTCAGCATTTTTAACAGCCCCCATGGCAATTCCGAAAACTGATCACACAACAGGCACTGACCAAAGCGCCAACTGAGCCTGAATCCAATCGCACAGAGGGGGACTGGAACCTTGAATGCTTTGGGCCTGGTTCCATCAGCCTCATGTAGCAATTTTATCCGAGTGCAAGCAAGGACCCAGCAGTATTTCACACCCACTTGCCACGGCAGTGAACCTAGCACCAGATGCAAAATGTAGGCCTTTAGTCGCTTTGAAGGCTTTTGCGGCATTAAAGAGACAAGCTGCTTCAAGGTGCCTTCCACTGACATGACATAACCCAGAGTATTCAGGGTTCAGACACTGGGTGTCTCAGGTTTAACATGAATGATCCTTAGCCAAGAGTTTTCAACAGTGATTAAGGATTTTGGGTGCTTCAACTTTTGGCTGCCCTTAAAAGGGGCCTGATTTGTAGGAATTGCTGAGCACCTGCCCTTTGAAAATCCAGTCACATTGGAGGAGTCTCAGGCTGGGCTCCCTCCAGAATCACTACTGAAACCCAGGGCCCTCGGGTTTAGCTGATCTGTGGCTCATTCCCAGCTGCAGCAGCTCCTCCACGTCTCTTCCGCACACCCAGCTCCTTCCTGCATTCACTTCCCAGACCTCAGACACCGCAGGAGAAAAACTATCCCCCCACCCCGTGCTCCACTCCAAATCTGCAAGAATCCAAGTCTGTCTCACAAAGCCTTGTGCTTCAGTCCCATGCTGGGCTGTCTCATGCCCTTTGCATATGGGATATCAGAGTTCTCCTGACCAGAAAATGTGGCTGTCACCTTTAACCAATGTGCTTTTCTTTTACCCCGATGAAACTGGGATGCTTTCTGTGGTGTACCATTTCAGTGCTCACATTAACATGGTGACTCTGCAGTACAGTGAGAAACGGATAGGAACCCCAGGGAAGGTTCTAAAGCCTCCTTCCCCCGGTTTGAAACAGGATCATGCCCTGTATTTTTTGCACAATTTTTTTATGTTTTCTCAAATCACTAGCAACCCCCACCTCTGCTCCATTCAGCACTTGGAGCTGGATTCACCGCTGTCCTGCACCTTTGTGCTGTGGTTCCTGTTAGTGCAAAGTGGTACAAGATGCTAACTGGGTCAGAACAGCACTGGGAAAAAGCAGAGCTGATCACCGACGTGGCTTGGAAGCAGAAAGGGTAGCACCATTGCACTGGGAGAATGGCTGGAGCCAGAGCACCGGCTGGCAGAGCTAGAAATCAGACCAGGACCCAGATGACCTAAGGCTGGAGCGAAAGTATTTATGAAGTCCCTACAGCAGACCCCCTTCCAACACTGAGATGAGGACAGAGCCCAACACTTGGCTCCAAGCCCCAGCTGGAGAACCCCTAGAGTCACTGACTGACCTAGCACAAAGGGCATGGCTACACTGGAAACGTCAAAGTGCTCCCGCAGCACGCTTTGAAGTGCAAGTGTGGTCGCATGCGAGCGCTGGGAGAGCGCTCTCCCAGCGCTCCTGGTAATCCACCTCCACAAAGGGTTTGGCTCCCAGTGCTTGGACCCTGTCTACACTAGCGCTTTAAAACACTCAGACTTGCTACGCTCAGGGGGGTGGTTTTTCACCCCCCTGAGCCAGCAAGTTAGAGCGCTATAAAATGTAAGTGTAGCCAAGCCCTAAGGCAGTGGCACACACTCCAGAAATACACTAATTGTGGGACTGCACACGCTACAAGCCAGAGGAAAGTTAGACAAGTTGTCAGTTGGGCCTAGCTAACCCACTGGTGCTTCCACCCCTGCCATATCTAAAAGTCTGCTGTATCAGCATCTCCGTCAGCACCGATCCAGCTCTCGCAACACGCAGGCTGTCCCTGACGAAAGCCAAAGCTTTGCACGCCATTTGGGCGCAAACGCAGCCAGCCCTGGCAAAGCAGCCGGCCTGCTTCCAATAAGTGCTGCAGCTTTTCCAGCCAAGCCTAAAAATAATTGGAGCCTATTTTTTTCCCCATCCCCAAACTGAATCTCCCCCCACCTCACACTTTTGCTGTCAAACAGGTTCTGAAACCAGCCGAGCCACTTGGTAACACAAAGAAATAAACTCCATCTTTCTACATTAGGATCCGTGAACAAACTCTGCCCCACAGGAAAGTCTGCCTACGCCTCCCTCTCCTGCTGTCACTGGATCAGCAACATCTGCGCTTAGCGACTCTGCAATGCCACGAGGGCCTGAAGGAACTGAGGACAAGACCACCTGGAAATCCAAGAGAAACCGGAGATGAACACTTCAGCCCGTTAGGCACTGATAGTCTCCCCCTCCAAGCAGTCCGATTGCTGATCAGTTTGGAAGACGGACTGGCATTGACAAGTGCTCAAAACCAACAGATGGGGACTAGTGCTTTTTCCTCAAAGGAGTGCAGGGGAATCCAATTGAAATTCAATGCGAGTTGGGTGCCTGAAACCCTTTGGAAATCTAAGACACTGAGCTCAAAATGCCAGCCTCACCCCGATTGCACCATGTGCTCAGCTGCCAACCCCCGGGGGAAGAATGCAAAGCTTTTTTTGGCACCAGTGCTGCTAACACGGGCTGAGCAGTTTAGATCTATAGCTTATGGCCGTTTACCCTGTCTAGGCAGCGCAGGGGAATGAACTGCCATCCAGAGTCAATCCACGAGCAGGAACACCTGGTTCCCTGGTGGGGTGTGTTGAGAAGGAGACAAGCAAACGGTCGTGGTACAATCCCTGGAAAACCTTCGCTGACGTAGGAGACAGATTTCCAAGGGAACGTGCATTATGGAGACTGGGGAGCCCAGGAACATGTGCTATGCTTGTGCAGCTGAGGTGTGTGGCTGGCAGGTCTGTATAGCTTAAGATTCTCAGTACTCCTGGGTGATGTCCCTCCTCCCCCAGATTTCCCAAGCACACAAAGCCACTGCCAGTTACCAAGGGTTTGTGTGGATGGGGAAATTGACTTACTCCACTTTCACACACCCAGCTTGCTTCCCACTCTCCAAACAGCACTGCGGTTAAGGCTACGGTTTCCAATCAGCACCCAATTCCCAGTGAAATTCAACTGGAGTTCAGAGACTAAATTCCCTCTGTCCCTTTAAACACCCCACCCTGAAAGGTTTTTTTCCATATTGAAAGGATGTCTCCACCCACCTTAGATTGAACAGAGCAGATTTAAAAAGGGGGTTGGGGATTAACAAGCAACACTGTCATTTAAGAAGCACCCACTAGAGCTCTTCCCCACTAGGGAAATAAAGCACTTACAGGAAAGCGTGCAGTGCTGGGGTTTTAAGGCTAAGATTTTCAAAAATGAAGCAAGAGATTTAGATGCCCAGCTCTTGTTAAAGTTAACAGGGCTGGTGTATTTAAACCCCTTTGGCTCATGTCCAAACCAAGACACAGGCCGAGTTGTTCAAAATAGCCTATCTGCACTGAATGGATAAGGCAAAGCAGTTTGGACTCCTGGCATGTCACCACACCCAACTTGAAATAGACCAACCATCAACCTCAGAAAGGCAAGGAGCTTGTTCCTTCCAACAGCTGCACAACCAGCGAGGAAACCTGCTGCAGTCAATTACTGATCCTTTGTATTAATACCCCAGTGTGTCTTCTTCACAGATGAACAAAGATTCATGTGGAGGAGTCACCCATTTCCTGCACCAGCAACTCACTTGTCCAAGAAAAATATCCCATCAACAGAAAGGGTGATACTTATAAGCCTAACGTACAAACACCTCCAAAAAGTGGGCCAAGTTCCTGGGGCAGGAAGTAGATGTAGAAGCCAGGAAGGGATTTTTAGGGCTAGTGAGATGTCTTGAGCCAATCGGCCCAGACAGGAGGCTTGTTTCTTAGTGAAGCATCGGCAGCAAAGCAATCTTCCCCGCTTCGCTTCACTGAACACCTCATGCCTACCTCTCCTGGACTGAATTAGCTATGGACCAGAGGCGAGGCCAGCTTTGAAATCAGACTCACCCAGCTGAATTGCAAAAGGTCTTAAAGCTGCTACGCACTCAGTTCACGCAGAAATGCAGGCGGGGTTATGTCGGAATCGCTACACCCCTTCCTTGCCCTACTCCCGCACAGGTTTGAAAATGGAATGACCCACTAGGGGATATAGCCAAGACACTTCAACATTCTACCAAATGGGGAATGGACCAACGCCCTGCGCGGGAGACCGGACGAATCCCTCTCCTCAAGGGGAGGTAACATTCAGGGACAGGAGAGTTTCCCCACTCAGGACTAGCGAGGTGCTGCGGGACCCTGACGCGCTGCACTGATGGGCACATGCAGGCAGGTTCTGGCCCTGCACTCCGTGAAGCCTGTGCCGACGGGACGCTTCGCCCCGGGGGAAAGACACAGAGCTCTGGGGCAGGAACGATGCAGAGCATGCTCGCCATCAGGACAGCTCTCAGAGGCCTAGGAGCGCAGAGGGGTGGGCAAGATTATCTCAGCGCAACACTGGCTCAGCGAGGTGGCATGGCTGCTCTTCCCTTCATTTACATCAGTGCCAACTGAAATCAATGGTGTTGTGCCAGCACAGGTACAGTAGAACCACACTGGGAGGCTTCCACCACCAGGGGTAAGGAGGGGGTGTCAGTGCCCACAAAGAACACTCAAAGCAACATAACCAGAGGAGCCCCAGCACCGAAGGGCCTAGGCTGGAATGTCTGCAAAAGAGGGACTAGACAGGACTTTCGATGCAGCAAGCTGGGATCCCACTGGTATAAATTAACACAGAATAACTTAGAGAGGCTCCTAGCCCAGAGGAGAGCCAGTGTGCTGGGCACAGGGCATGCCCCTAGATGGATCGGTCCATTGCTCCCTGTGCACCGGCGAAGATGGCACTCAGCCCTGCTCCAGGCTTTCCGTTGGAGTCTGCACAGCGGAGTAGGAGGTAGAGCCGTGCGAGAACTGGCGGGTGAAGAAGGAGGCTGTCCGCTTGGGTTTCACACGCTTGATCTCTTTACCTGAAGCCCAGGAAGCAGGGTAAGAAGGTGGGGAGGAGAGATACAGGTACAAGTGAGCCCTGGATTCATCCACTGGACTCCACGGGGCCACAGCTTAATGGAAGAAGCTGAAAATGGCTAACAAAATGACTGCTTCCCCCGAGAGTCACAGCAGAGTTTAAGGCAGGATACACGGGTTCTATCCTCAACTCTGGGGATGGGGGAGCCGGGAGCCAGCACGCCTGGGTTCTCTCCCTGGCTCTGGAGGGGAGTGGAGTCTAGTGGGTTACAGTAGCAGGGGCTGGGAGCCAGGACCCCTGGGTTCTATCTCAGGCTCTGCCACTTACTCACCCACCTGTTTGGTGCCCCCGATAATGGGGTGATAATGGAGCTATGAGACTCCACTGGGTGTGACTCTAGAGCAGAGGTGGACAAACTACATGTGGCCCATGGGACCGTCCTGCCTGGCCCCTGGCTCAGGGAGGTGGATGGGCAGTCAGGAAGGAGAGGGGGGTTGGATGGGGGACAGTTAGGGGTGAGAGGTCTCGGGGCGGTCAGGGAGAAGGGGTGGTTGGATGGGGCAGGAGTCCCGGGGGGGCAATCAGGAAGGGGGGGTTGGATAGGGTGGCGGGGGGCAGTTAGGGGCAGAGGGTCCGGTCAGGGGACTGAGAATGGGGGGTGGATGGGGAAGGGTCCCCGGGGGGCTGTCAGGGAACTGGGGGGTTGGATGGGGCAGGAGTCCTGGGGGGGGCCGTCAAGGGGCAAGAAGTGTGTGGGGGGGTCAGATAGAGGGTGGGGGCCGGGCCATGCCTAGCTGTTTGGGGAGGCACAGCCTCCCCTAACCGGCCCTCCATACAATTTCAGAAACCTGATACGGCCCTCAGGACAAAACGTTTGCCCGCCACCGCTAGAGCGAGAGAGATACAGGAGGTTCCAGCGGACTGGTAGAGGGCAGGGAAGCCCCAACCTTCCAAGCTGGGTGCAGCCCCACAGGACAACCCCCCGCCCCCTGCTTACCGTCCTCAATGTAGTCTATGGTGGCGAGGTGCTGGATGCGGCTGCAGACCACGCTGTTCTGCCGCCGCAGCTTGGGGCGCTGCTTGCTGGCCAGAGATGGCAGCGTGGGGCTCTGGAGGTTGCTGTTCTCTGGGGCCGATGCCTCCGTTCCTGCGCTCAGCTCCAGGCAGTACTCGATAAGGCCGCTCATCAGCTCTGCCTGCAGGGAGCAGGGGTTGGCGGTCAGCTGGGCCTTCCCCACCAGGGCGCGGTGGGGACTGGCTGGCTCAGGGAGGTGGGGAATGGGACAGGAGGCCGTTCCTCCAGAGGGGGCTCCAGGTCTGATCCGGCCCCATGCAGGGGAGATTGGCTGGCTCAGGGAATGGGGCCTGGGGACTTTCCCCTCTAACCCAGCCCCAAGAAGAGCCTGTTCCCAGTCCGGTGGCTGTTTGTTGGCCTGTGAAAAAATCCAGGCTCCAGTAGGGGAAGACGGCCAGTGCTGGGATGGGAGCATTGCTCCGAGCACGGACTATACCCCCTGCCGCTTGCTGGCAGCCTCGGTGGGACAGCCAGAAGCTGGATGGGGCCCACAGACCAAAAACACCCCAGAGATCCCAGTCACCTGCTTGGAGTAAATCTTCAGCAGCTTGTTGACCAGGGTCCCTTCGTTTTCCCCATCGAACTCCAGCCAGAGAATGTGCTCCTCCTCCTCATCGGGGTACGTGTGGTCCCATGAGAGCTCCTGGAACCGCAGGCCCAGCAAGACATGCTGCAATAGAAAGAGGGATGGTGCATGGGACCTCTCTCCCCCAGGGTGTGCCAGCTACAATCCAGACCCAGGGCGGGGGTACTGGCTGGCTGGCTTGTGGGGTAGGGAATGGGACATAGGGTCTTTCCCTTCTAGGGGGCACTGTCTGTGATCCGGCCCCATAGCAGCGGGACTGGCTGGCTCAGCATCATGGAAAACAGAGGACACATGTGGGCAACATTAGGAGGCACTAGAGTGTATGGGGAGCAGCATAGGGGACTCTGGGCGGTACAGGGAGGATCTGGGCAGCACTAGAAGGCGCTGTAGGGATACGGGGGATCCAGAGACAGCCTCCAGCCATGTCCCCAAAAGAGCAGCATATGTCCCCGTGCACAGCTCTCATGCACCCCTCGCCACTGGATCCCCTAAGCAGCATTACCTTCTCCTTGCTGTCCATGACGTACACACCCTCCAAGCTGATGGCAACCAACACTGCCTTGCGTCCTCCCCGGTGCAGGAAGCCCTGGGCTGGCTTGTCAATCTCCCCATAGAAGAAAGCACAGCTGGAGAGAGAAAGACATATCCGTTGCACCAAGGCAGGTAGGCCTCACATGGGGAAGTGCTCGGATTGCACAAGCGCTCACTAACAGAACTGGGAAGGCTTTGGGATTTGTCCCCCTGGGCACCATATTCCTCCCTCATGTCCCCTGAACCACAGATAGCAAAGATACAGGCGCTGTTGTGAGATCTTGTCACACTATGGCCAGGAAATGGTTCTTACACAGCTAGGTCACTGCCTGAGGGGCCAGGGAAGACCATGAATAGGGGAGATGGTGGAATTAATGGGATTGCTGGGCTGGGATTACCAACTCCCTCCTGCTCACGCCACTGACAGGTGCAGGAGTTGCCAGGTTATTCAGCAGCCAAGTGCCCAGACTCACCCATAGTACGGCAGCTGGTGGCACCTCTGCAGATAGGCCCGGTAGTGCTGGCGCAGAGCCTCAGGCTCTTCACAGGCTGCCTCCTCCCGCACTGCTTGGTAGGCCTGGAGCAGCCCCTGCTCGTAGGCCGGCTGCTTGGCCCCCCGCTTCCACAGCGCCGTCAGCAGGCTGTGCCCCCGCCGGCACAGGTGAGCAGGCAGGAAGGTCTCCAGATTCTCCCTGCAGGGACAGCACAGTTCTCAGAACAGGGGGCAGCAGCCCCCCCCATGACCCCCAGGGCTAGAACAGCTCCTTCTGCTTCAACACCCCCCACTCCTCGGCTATGACTCCCCCCTCCCCCCTGCAACCCTCTTCACTGAGATTCCACCCTCCCCCATTATGGGAGCCACCTGATCCAGTTAACCATCCCCCTCCAGGCTATGGCAGCCCCCTTCCCCTCCAGCTCCCCCCAAGATTGTAACTTGTGTGGGTACCACCGGTCTGCTGGTTAGCGGGGGCTGGGAGCCAGTACTCCTGGGTGCTATTTCGAGCTCTGCCACGATCAGGATTCAGAAGCATCACAGCTTACAGAGTATTTACGAGTACATCCCTTGCATCAACTCCTTTCTTGCCGACCCATGTAGGGAGGCTTTCCCCTTCTGAACACATACAGGCTGGAGGGGCCACATTTGAAACAGCTGCAACTATATTCACCAGGAGAGGTGGGTGTTGCACAGCTACAAGCACCGCCCCAATGAATAGCACCATTGTTCACAAGCAAGCCCAGTTAAGCTGCCCCATAGACAGAGCATTGCTGGGTGGGACAACGAGCTATTATCCTGGCTCAGGATCCCAGCCAAACTCGCACTGTGGGATCAGCATACCCCCTATCAGGGGCATCCAGCTGCACAGAGAATGGGGGAAACCTGCCTCATCTTCATCTGCCAGCATGACTCCAAGCAAGGGAAAGCACATTCAGCAGTGGGACTGGGAGCTGGTGCTCCTCGGTTCTATTCCCAGCTCCAGGAAAGGAGTTAGAGGAACAGGGGGCTGGGAGCCAGGATTCCTGGGTTCCATTCCCAGTTCTGGGATGGAAGTATACTCAACTAGATTAAGGATGTCAAACATACAGCCTGCAGACCAAGTGTGGCCTGTATGATGTATTTGTGGCTTGCATAACATTCAAGTGGTACAAAATCTGAAGCTTCCCAACGTCATCAGAGTGTGACTGATATCACAGCGTCTGCCACGAGCTTGACACAATAGCTCAGAGATAGAGTGGGGGGAATGCCCTGAGTGCAAGCAACACAGTGAGGCCGGCCTGAGTCTGCAGAGAGCCTGAACTAATTGCTTTGGGTAGGGGAAGGGAAAACTGCCCTGAATGTAACTGACCCACCTGAGTCTCTAATTATACTTTAAGGGGTCCATTCCCCATGCCTCAAACTATTCTCACTGGAGTTCAAGCTCTCAGAGGACAAGTGTCAGACTATTCCATGGCTGATCATTTTAGCAGATGGAAAGGGAGAGGGAGTGGGGAGCAACTGTTGTAGGGAAGGGAGAGCAGAGAGAAAAAACAAGGAGAGAAAGAGAAAGGAAGGTGGGAGAATGAAGAACCAAAGTGGGAAAACAACGATCAGACCACAGCTTTGCTCCTGGACCGATATTGAATGCAGGAACAGAAAAGTACCTGATGGAGTTGAGTGTAGAGCCTTTGCAAGCTCTATGGCATTTCTCTGTATAGACATAACAATAGTTGTTGACTGTTGCATCTGAACATTCCCTGAATTTTCAGGGAATGTTCTAGGCATCAATGGCCAGAACCCAATGGATTTTGGGGGGAAAATGGAAAAACCACTGGGGGAAAATATGGAGGACACATGGAACCTCTGCCATTTGATTCACACAACCAGTGTCAAGCACTTGTGCAACTGTGTATAAATCAAACAAGTAGTCGATGGCACCATTAACGCCTCCAGCATAACATCACTCCTGCTTCTCCCTGCTCATCCTCCCAAGAGTAACACATTGACACCCCGAATGACTGATTGCCCAGACGAACAGAAAAATGGGGGGATGGAGGGGAGGATGGGAGCATGCACACAACCCCTGGCACAGAGAGGATAATGGGGGATCCTGATATGGGGATAGGGGGAATGCATGACATACAGAACCCCTGGCATGGGGGAGATTGGGGGCAGGGTTTGCAGGGAGTCCCTGAGATGGAGGGTGGCACACAGGGAACTGTGGAGGGATGTATGAAGCCCCGTGCAATGCGCTTGGCCTACGTAAGCTACCAAGCGTACAGCCCTCAGCAACTACATAAAGACTGCTCTCCCCTTGCTCCCAGGGCCAGTCCCACACCAAGACCAGTGGGAGATCTACTGGGCATCCAAGGGGGAGTACATAGGCCTGAGCTTATACCCCGGCCCACAGTTAAAAGGCTGATCCTCCAGATGACCGATGCCCCTGCTCTAGACCGTGCCCCCACTTCTTCCCCTGCAATGCCCTCCCCCCCATTACTTCAAGGCACAGGCCGTATGCTGGTCCTGGTCATAGGGACCCAGCTGCAGCCTGCAGACCAGGGCCCCCAACTGCTCGCAGTCCTCCATGTCACACGGGTAGCGTCCCTCCAGGATGTTGAACTTGGCCTCTTCGTAGAGCAGCCGCAGGACAGCCTCGTTTTCGATCTGCGGGCCAAAGAATGTGATCAAAGCAAAGGCCAGAAAGTGGCTCCAGTTCCACCTCTGGTTCAAGCTGGGCTGCCTAGGAGGTTAATTTCCAGGCCAAAAGGGCTTAGTTGATCATCTAGTCTGATCTCCCATCTGACACAGGCCATTACATTTCACCCACCTACCCCTGCATTGAGCCTAGTCTCTGATCGATCTCTTCCAGCCTCGATGTGATGGCTTCAAAAGATTGAGACTCTGCCACTCTCCTTGAGAGTTCGCTGCAGTGGTTAATCACCTGCACTGTTAAAAACGGTGCCTTATTTCTAGTTGGAACGTGTCTGGCTTCAACTTCCACCCATTGGTTCCTCTTCTGCCTTTCTCTGCTAGGTTAAGAGCCCTGTAGCAGAGCTGGCTGGCAAGCAATTCCATTGCATGGAAAATTGTGAAGTTTCAACATTTGTTTTTGTTCTGATGAGAGAATGAAACCGAAAACTTTCAAAATTTCTTATGCCCTCCCCCCCCCCCAGGAAGCACTCACCCAGGATGTGGGGGACCCAGGTTCAATACCCTGCTCCCAATTTAAAACTGACAGAGCAAGGACTTGAACCTGGGTTTCTCACATCCCAGGAAAGTGCCCTACCCATTGCACCACTGGCCTGCCTCTCTTGGTGGCCCTCCCAGATCTGGAGAAGCTTCCCCTGTTACATGCGTCAAAAGGGGTTTCTGCTGAGTTTTGGTTTCCACAATCTGGCATTTTCCAAACAAAAATCACGTTGACAAATTCCCGACTAGTTCTGTCCTTTTGGTATGTGGGCTTTTCTCCCCACGAAGATATCCCGCACTAACTGATCCTCTCTCAATCTGCTTCGTAATAAAATGAACAGACTGAGCTGCTTCGCTGCATGGCACTGGGAACAGAGTTAAATTAAACCGAATTTTCAACTTCTGTGGAGATGTTGTAACCAGCTATAACTCAAATCTGTGGTTAACCAATGTGACTTTCCCCCTGTAGATGAGGCCTAAGGAACCAGAGCAGGAGGCAGAGGGACCAATTTCATAGCTCGACACAAAGTCCAGAACACCAGGTTGGTCGTAGCAAGATTTTACAAAAGATTAGAGACAGAGCAGATGTTTTTGTAGGAGGAATGGTCTTATGGCCCAGCATTGGGATGCAGGACACCTTAGTTCTGTTCCTGGCTCTGCCACCAACTCCCTTGTGTGACCTTGGGCAAGTCACTTCCCTCTCTGTGTTTCAGTTTCCCCATTTGTATAAGAGCAAAAATAATCCCCCATCTCTCTGGGACTGTCTCTCAGGATGTATCCATGCAGTGCCCCACATGATGTGGCCTGGGGGATAGTCCGTGCAGTGCCTGGCACAACAGGGGCCATGATCTGGGCTGCCAGGGAGGGGACACCCGTGCAGAGCTTCTGCAACAGAAATTGCGAATGACGAGGCTGGGATTTCCCGAGGACCCCATCTCTTGTGGGTTTAGGCTCTTAACTCTCCAGATAATCAGAGGTTAAATAATAAGAAGTTGATCAATATGCAAAAGGCCTTGCCACACAGTCATAGAAGTGAGTGACACCAGCAGAGGAGACTCAGACAGGAGCCCATGTGCTCACCTGCAGCTCCCGTCTCTTCGAAAAAAACACGTTCCTTCTGAACTGTAGGGAAGGCTCATCTGGGAGATGAAAGAGACTCCAGTAAAGACATGTATGTGGTCAAAAGAGTCTGCTTTACCACTGCCTCCTGGAAACTGGGGAGCCAGCCAGGCCAGAGCTGGGAAGAGAATCCCAGAATCCCAGGTACCAACCCCACTAGACTCCCTCCCCCAACTGGGGATAGACTCCCACTCCCCACTCTAACCCACTAGATGCCCCCCCTTCCCCAGCTGGGACTAGAACCTATAATTCCTAACTCCCAAAGCTTTCACCCACTTGACCACATCCCTCTAGGAGTCTTGGCTCTTTTCACACACACACACACACACACACACACACACCCAGCTCTAGCCGTTGGCGTATACTCGTCTCTGTACAACTAAGCCAGACAGTATGAGCTCAGCAATTGGAGGAGGGCATTCCAAGGTCAAGGCGGGGGTGTCAGCAGGCCAGGAAGGAGCGAGGAAGCTTCACACACGCACCCTGCATGATCTCATCCTCCCGACAATCAGTGAAACGCAAGAGCAGCTCCTGCCACTGGCGGCACACCTTGTATGGCTGGTGCTTCGGCTTCAGCTGCACCTCTAAGACAGAAAGAGAGAGTCTCTAACAGAGCATCAGCTACAGCCCAAAGTTGGTATTAATATTACTGTGGAACCCAGGAGTCCTGGCTCCCAGCCGCCACTGCTCTAACCCACTGCACTCCACTCTCCTCCCAGCCGTCAGGACAGAATCACAGTACTATGAATAATGCACACTCCAGAATGGGGCCCCAATCTTGGCTGAGACCTCTATGAATTACTGTCATACTACCAATAATGCACACCCCCTAAAGAGACCCTGTTGTCATCTGGATCTTCTAGGCACTACCATAATAGAAATAAAAGACCAGCCCACCTAGACCACTTATAAGCACCTGCTAAATTCATCACTGCCAGGGTCCAGGGACAGTCAGCAGGCGGTGTGGGATGGGAGAACTCAAACACCCCACCCCCCACCTTGTGAATGCTCCCTCTGTCCCTACAGACCTGGGAGAGGGGGCAGAGGAGGGGTAACAGCTGCGCTCCTGACCATTGGAGTCCCAAGCAGGCCATCCACACAGCAGGTTGGGATGCCACAGGGGGAGACGGTGCTGCTAACCAAGGGCAGCAGAAGCACAGGTGGCAATGGAGACTGGCAGATGGAAAACCACACCCCAAAACCTCATTGATCTGAAGCATATTCCACTTCCTGAAATGCAGTTCTTTATAGTGCACCTGTCGGCATAGCTAAGACGGTGTGTCTGTCAGGCTGTGGGAGGGGGGTTCAGGGCTGGGGCAGGGAGTTGGGATGCAGTGCTTACCTAAGGGGGATCCCCGGAAGCGGCCAGCAGGTCCCTGCAGCGCCTAGGCGGAGGGGCCAGGGGGTTCCATGTGCTGCCCCTGCCTGCAGGCACCGCCCCCACAGCTTCCATTGGCTGCGATTCCTGGCCAATGGGAGCTGCAGAGCCAGCGTGGAAACCCCCTGGCCTTCCCTCCCCTTAGGAGCTGCAGGGACACGCCGGCCGCTTCCGGGGAAGTGCGGAACTGGGTAAGGAGCCTGCCAGCCACCAAACACCCCCCAGCACCAGCGGGGGTCCACTCCGGGGCTGTGTACTGCCACCTGCCACCCCTCCCTCCCCCAGCGGGGGTCTCGGGCCGTGCACCGCGGCTCTTTCCCCACCCACACCAAGCACCCGTGGCCCGCTCCTCCCTCCGTGAATTTTTGTTTACTGCCTGTGACCGGTCCATGACTTTTACTAAAAATACCCCGTGACTAAAACTTAGCCTTAGTTCTAGCATCTAGGCACCCAGACAGAGACTGAGCCCTGTACTACAACAGCTTGTACTAATAGTAATGCTGGCTTCCAGGCTCTGTGCTCTAACCCACTAGACCCCACGCCCCTCCCAGAGCTGGGGAAAGAACCCAGTCTCACTCCCAGTCTCCCTTCACACTGGAGGGCATCAAACCCAGCAATACTGGTTGCATCTGCTAGAAAGACTAAGACAGTCGGACGTTGCTGGGACTATTACCGGGAGAGGGTTAATGAAAACCAGCAGGCTGGGGGAGGTCTGAGAGAGTAAGCAAGGAACATCTGACAGGTTACAGCAGGGATGTGCTAGGGATGAAAGCTGATGGGAGATAAGGGAACAGATGTAAGCCAGGAGACAAAAACAACAGCTAAGCTAGCTGGAACAGTGCCATGAAATGATTCATTTTGCCTGGATGTTCCTTGGAAGTTTCCGTTCTGCTCCCAACATGCTCCCAGCTGGGAAGACTCAGGATCAACAGCCGCAGGTTGACCCAATGCCTGCCATTCAACACTTCCTGTTAACACCCCTCCGGCTGGGGGCTCAGGCCCCACAGGGCAGAGCCAATTGAAGGACTTTTGCACAGAGTTCCTGGTTGCACTTAAAGCACGATCGTCCGGTAAGTGTGCAAGAGAGGGAATGTTACTAGTGTTCATCACAGTAAATCAATGCAACATCACATGCTCAGTGAGGAACTCCTGTATAAACAGTCCCTGCACCCCACTCTAGGGGCAGCCGTACCTCAGTACCCACTGAGGGACCTCTGTATAAACAGCAGTCGCATTCCAAAAGCGCTTTTTACAAACACAGCAGTTGCTTTAATGACAGTTGAAATGCAGCCACCTCTGGGGCGATGTTTATACAGGGTTCCCTCACTCGGCACAGAGATGCGACCATCTCTAACAGCTGAGGCTGTTTAGTACAGAAAGCATTTCAGAACCTCTATTTAGGAACACAGGTGGATGGATGCAGGAAGTTTCCTCGTTCCTTATTTATTTTAACAAACAATGGCTGAGTCACACAACAGCCAACCTACCCGAAATCAAACAGCAACCATTTACTACATCCGAAATAGACAATGCGAAGTGAGAAGCAGATAAATACTTTGTCAGTGGAAAGACAGGGCAGGCTAATGATTTCAGCACAGGACCAGGCGTCAGGACTCCTGGGTTCTATGCTCAGCTCTGGAAGGACAGTAGGTCCAGCAGTTAGAGCACTGGGCTGAGAGTCAGGACTCCTGGGTTCTATCCCTAGCAATAGGAGGGGACTGTGGCTTAGTGATGAGAGCTGGGAACCAGATTGCTGGGTTCCATTCCCTGCTCTGGGAGGGGACTGGGAGTTAGGACCCCTGGGTTCCATTGCCAGCTCCACCAATGACTCTACACATGACCACAGACCAGTCCCTTCCCCTCTCTGTGCCTAAGTTTCCCCTGTAAAAGGGGGTGATGAGACTTGCAAAGTCTTGGGTAATGCAACAGTACAGGAGGCTGTGCACAGGCCTCCCTGGGTGATAGGAGAGGGTGTAGCATAAGAGATTGTGACAATGAACCAAGCACCTTACCAAGCAAGGGAGAGATGAGCCACAGGGAGAAGACTTCCATGGCACACTCAGGAAGCTGCAGGGCATCCCGGACGATGCGATGTAGCTCATGCACAGTGACAGACATCAGATTGTCCACACTCAGCTGCACCGCAGTGTCATCGATCAGATATACCAGGACATCCAGAGCTAAGAGGAGAGCAGAGGGTCACAGTTTTCCTGTTTCATGAAAGTTTGTGATACCCCAAAACATTTTCCTTCTCAAACTAAGATAAAAAGTCAAAAACATGAACATTTTCACAAACCAAAGAGTTGAAAAAAATTTCAGTCCAGATCAGTTTTGATGTATTTCGATTCTGATCTTTTTAAATCTATATTTGCTAAAGTTTCCAACCACCACATCATTTTGACTCAAACCCCCAGAACTCTCTGATTCAAAAAAGACAACACAGCCTGTTACTTAACCGCAATACTCTTTATGTTTCCAAAAGTTTTTCAGCTCAGAGATTTGTCAAAACCAACCCTGTTTCGTGAACAGTTTTGGTTTTGACAAAGTTGCATCTTTGGGTGATAAACAGTGCATGGAAAAAGTCCTGACCTGCTGTAGCCATGACACAGCTGACTCAACAGAGGCCCAAGAGTTGGCTTACATCAATCTTTATGCTCAACTCCAGGGCATTTCTCTGTCTGTAACACGATAGCTTTTGAATGCTACATCTGAGTCGCTCCAAAATTTCCAGTAACATTCTCGGCAGATCCCTATAGAACTTGGTGAAAAAAAAGTCACAAAAACAGGAACGGGAGAAACGGGAGGCCATATACAGCCCCTGGCATGGGGGAAAAAGGGAATGGAGTTGCAGGGAGTCCCTGAAGTAGAGAGGGATGGGGACATTGCATACAGGGAGCTGGGGGGACATAAGGAGACCAGGGTGTGTAATAAGTTCAACCTACACAAGCTACGAAGCATGAGACACTCTAGTAAATCCAATCCCAAAGTTTCGGACAGAACCCAAGAGTCTTGTCTCTCTGCCCCCACACTCCCCAGTCTAAGCCCATTCCCCACCCAGAGCTGGGAAAAGAACCCAGGGGTCCTAGCTCCCAGTCCCTGCCCTGAAATCACCAGATCCCACTCTCCTCTAAGAGAGGCCACCTGCCTTCCAAATGTCACCTACATCGGGCACACATGGAGGAGATGCTGCTTCGGTGGGAGCGATCCGCCGAGTTGGGGGGGACAGCAGCCCCATCTGCTCCTTCCATCTGAAGACACACAAACATGGGGGGGTTCAGACTATGATGGGGGGTGTTACCAAGAGACACACCCCAGATAGAGATGGGGGTTTTTTTGGGGGGGGAAGACACACACTGGGGTAAACATCCCAGTGGTGAGAGGAGGCAGCTCCAGGGGCTTCGAGGAGGGCATAGATAGGAGCCAAGCACTGGGGAACCCGGGCTGGTGAGGGGGAGGGGCTTCCTGGACCCAAGTAGGGGGATAGGAGCCTCCAGCTAGAAGTGTAAGGGCCCACTAGTTGGGTATCTTGGCAGCACTGGGAGATCCTTGGGGGGGGGGGAGATAGTGGATGCGGGGAGGCAGGGAGCCCCCTTGGGGGGAACCCAGGAATATCCCAGGGCCGGGGGGTCGGGAGATCCTTGCGGGGCATGCAGAGCCCCAGGCTGGGAGCCCTCTAGATGGATGGGGGGGTCCACATGGCCCTTTGGAAGAGGGGGTGCAGGGCCAGAGGGGGAGCTGGATCAAGGAGGAGGGGTGCAGGTCCCCATAGCAAGGAGGGGCAGAGGGTCTCGAGTGCGAGAGCGGTGCGGGGGAAGAACATAGGGTCTCTTGGGTTGGAGGGAGTGCGGGTCCCTGGGAGGGAGGGGTGCAGGGTCCCTGGGGTGGGAGGGGGTGCAGGGCCCCAGAGCGGGAAGTCTGGGGAACCCCTTGTGTGGAGGGCAGCCCAGACCCCCGGAGACCTCCTCTCAAGCCCCCTCTTACCTCCACGGCGCCGTCGCTTGCCGCCCGCCCGGATCTCTCCCGCTCCCTGCCAGGGTCTGTGCAGCTGGAAGCACCGCGGGCGGCGAGCCCCGGATGCTGGAAGAAGGGATGTCCCGCCCAATCCCCGCCCGCCGCTAGCTGTGTGACGTCACGGAGATTCGCCTCGCCGAGCCTGACGGTTGGCGGCAGCGCCCGCACCGGAATTCGATTTGTTGGGCTCGCGGCAGGGGAGGTTTATGGATCCGTGTAAAGGTTACCCTGGTCCCGGGCAGGCTTATGGTGCCGAGGTTCTAACCTGGTCCCCCAAACCCAACACTGAATTTTTAACCCGTCAGAGCCAGCGATGCTAACGGGGCAGGGGCAGGGGCAGGGGCAGGGGCAGGTACGGGTACGCGGGCTGGCTCTGCAACAGGGGCTGCAGCAGGCGATACCCCACGCTGGGGGTCAGCCAATTGCACCCAGCCGCCCCGCAGAAGGCGTTGGCTCACAGGGCAAGGATCACAAGCAGGCACAGAGATGAGTACTCCCAGCTTGGCCCGGGGGTGAGCCTCTTTCCCGCCCGCTGCCTCCATTTCCCCTCCCACCCTTTGTTTCTTAGGCTGTGAGCAGTTTGGGACAGGGACGGTCTCTCGCTGTGTGGGTGTGGCTCGCCGGGGCCCTGATCTGGGTCAGGGTTTGTGCAGCACCCGACCGGACGTGGGCCACAAGCTCAGGTCTGAGCAGCACCGCCCTAGTCTCACTGGGGGTCTGCACAGCACCTGGCCAAGTGGGGCCCCTGAGTCAGGGTCCATGCAGCGCCTGGCACAGCATGGCCCCTACCCTGCTCTCAGTCAAGATTAACTGGGCGTAATGGGGACTCTGATCTCAGTTAGGGCATTCAGATGCATCCGATGAAGTGAGCTGTATGCTCTAATAAATGTGTTAGTCTCTAACGTGCCACAAGTCCTCCTTTTCTTTTTGCGAATAAAGACTAACACGGCTGCTACTCTGAAACCTGGCATTCAGATCCTAGCCTAAACAGCGAGTGCATTTAAGTAGGTGTCTGCTTCCCTCTAGTGGTAGTTTGATGTGATGAAAAGAGAAAAGGAGTACTTGTGGCACTTTAGAGACGAACACATTTATTTGAGCATAAACTTTCGTGAGCTACAGCTCACTTCATCGGTGTGAGCTGTAGCTCATGAAAGCTTATGCTCAAATAAATTAGTTCGTTTCTAAAATGCTATAAGTACTCCTGTTCTTTTTGCAGCTACAGACCAACATGGCTGCTACTCTGAAATCTTTGATATGATGGTAACTTCTCATTCTTTTTCTGTGCATGTCTATAATCCACTATAATCCAGGTTGCTGTCGCTGAGATTTGATTTCTGGCTGAGCTGTGTCCCCCCAACCCCGTGGGGTAAATCTGCCCGTGGAGTCCAAAGAGGAGGATTAGCTGCTAAGGGCCACTGCACAAAGTCTTAGCGCTGTCTATGCGTACAGCTCGCTGTTAGGGCCCCAGTGCATACTCCACATGCGTGTGCTGCAAATTTGCTCAGGGCCTTGGCTTAGGGGGAGAGGAAAGATTTGCAAAGGCAGCTGGCAGGTGCTGGGATGGAGGCATGGCCTGGGATTGCGGAAGCTGCTTTCATCCTGGCTAGGAAAAAAAGTGCTAGCTCATTAACCCACACCATCCTTTGTCAGGGTGGGGGGGGGGGAGGGAGGCAAGCAAGCTTTCTCTCTCTGGCTGTGGGAGAGGAGGGAGTACAGTGGTTAAAGCAGGGGGGCTGGGAGTCAGGACTCCTGGATTTCATCCCCAGCTCTGGGAGGGGAGTGGTGTCTAAGGTCTCGGAGGTTAAGGGCAGACAGCATCATTAGATCATCTTGTCTGACCTTCTGAATATCCCAGGACGTTAAACTTCCCCCAGACAGTTGTAGGTTGAGACCAATGACTTTGGTATTTCCACCCTCAAGAGCTTAAGGCAGAAGTGGGCAAACTACCGCCCGCCAGCCATTTTAAGCTAGCCTTCAAGCTCCTGCTGGGGAGTGGGGTCTGGGACTTGACCACTCCAGCTCAGGGGAAGGGTCGGGGGCCACTCCACGCGGCTCCCGGAAGCTGTGGCATGGCCCCCCTCTGGCTCCTATGCACTCTAAGGACCCCGCTCCAATGGCCCCCTCCAGCAGTCCAATGGGAGCTGCAGGGGAGGTGCCTGCGGATGGGGCAGTGTGAAGTACCACCTGGCCGTGCCTCTGCATAGGAGCTGGAGAAGGGACATGCTGCTGCTTCTGGGAGCTGCTTGAGGTAAGTACAACCAGGAGCCTGCACTCCTGAGCCTCTCCCCAACCCCCTGCCCCAGCCCTGATCCCCCTCCTGCCCTCCAAACCCCTTATTCCCAGCCTGGAGCACCCTCCTGCACCCCAAGCCCCTCATCCCCAGCTCCACCTCAGAGCCCACACCTCCAGCCAGAGCCTGCACCCTTCCTGCACCCCAACCCCCTGCCACAGCCCTGATCCCCCTCCCAACCTCTGAATCCCTCGGTCCCAGTCCAGAGCACCCTCCTACGCCCCAACCTCCCCAGCCCCACCCCAGAGCTCACACCCCTAGCCAGAGCCCTCACCCCCAACCCCAGCCCAGAGCTCCCTCCCATACCCCAAACTCATTTCTGGCCCCACCCCGGAGCCCTCACCCCCTTCCACACCCCAACCCCAATTTTATGAGCATTCATGGCCCCCCATACAATTTCTATTCCCAGATGTGGCCCTCGGGCCAAAAAGTTTGCCCAGCCCTGACTGAAGGGGTTGTGAGCCCCAAGCAGAGAACAGGCGAGAACCAGGGCCTCTGGTGTTATGCGGGGATTGATTAGGTAAGACCTTGATGAGCGCAACAGCCGCTCCATGCCTCATGCTGCAGAGGAAGGCAAAAGGTCCCTGCCACTGTGACCAGGGCAGGAGGGGAATTCCTGCCCACTGCCAAATCAGGTGATCAGCTGGACCCTGAACAAGATCCACCCTCCAGCCATCTACAACAGAGAAACCTCAGAGCACAGGCCCCATTACCTGTTATCCCTGCTCCAGCTGTAGGTGATCTCCGATGTGTCAGAGGAAAGCCAAAACCCCCCACCCTCGGCGTTCCTGATTGCACCTGTGCCGCCACAAGCTGGGTGCCTCCATCGTTTTGAGGATCTGGGTCCAAATGCCTCCCAGTAAGTGCCTGAACAGACCTTGGCAGAATCCAGCCTTTAGAAAGTCCCATCCTGGAACATGCTCAGCACAGACCACGGTCATTTACTAACTCATCATAAGCCACTTATGACTGCAGCCGTCCTAGAAAGCAGGTGCTGCGCTTCTCTCTCCGTCTGGGAGCCTTCCTGAGGTGAGAGTCGTTTTCCAAAAGGGCACAGCGTGAATTTAATTCAGCGTCTAAGACGCTCCGTGTGCGGAGGGCTTTGGAAAATCTATCCCTGAGAGGGGGCTCCCGGAGCTCTAGTCCCTTTGGTGGAGGATAGGTCCCGGGGGGAAGAGCAGCCAGACCAGCTGGTGGATCCAGCCCTTAACCTCAGTGAGATACTGCACCAGTTGAATTCCCCCAGTTGCCCTAACTCTGCATGGTCACCCCTGCTTAATTTCCTACTTTTCCATTTCTCCGCGTGCCCCTGGGCACTGCTGTTGGGAAAAGGGCAATTCACAGGGCTGAGGAGAATCAAGTTAAAGATTGAAGCACCCAGGAGGACAAGTTAGGGATTAAATGGATTAACTTTGACCAGAACTTTCTCCTTATCCAGAACCCTGTATGGTCCCTGCGCTCTACTCACCATGCCCGTGGAGGAGTTTGTGGCTGGCTGGATTTCAGGTAAGAATGAGAAGGATCCAATTCCCACCCTCCTGGGCACTGCACAGACACATGTCCCTGCCGCTCAGAGTCAGGACCCTGTCGTGCCAGGGGCTGCACAGACCCCAGATGAGACTGAGGACCCCCTCCCCTCAGGCTAAGTGCTGCACAGACCCTGCCAACTGAGACTGGGGCCCCTATTGTGCCAGGCACTGCACAAACACCTAATGAGACAGTTTTTGCCCCCAAAGAATTTATAATCTAAATTAATAGACAAAGGAAAGATTATTCTGCCCCCTTTATAGGGGGGAAACTGAGGCAGAGCAGGGAAGTGACTTGCCCAAGATCACCCAGGGAGGCAGTAGCACAGCAGGGAATGAAACCAGGTTCCCTGAATCCCAGTCTGGCTTCACAATGACAAGGCTGGCCTCCCTCCTCAATTTAGGTGTATTTTAAAGAGTGGAATTTAAGTGCCAAATTCTGTTTTTTTTGCCGAAAAAGATGTGACAGTTCCCAATCACTCATTAACAAGTGAGTTAAAAATAATCAAGGCATGTCTCACACTGGGGTCTGTGTTCTTTTCAACCATTTTAACATTTGCCGGCAGCACTGGGATCCCCAAGAAAAAGAGGAAGTGGCAGTGGGGTGTGTAGGGATGTGTGGAGGAGGGTAGGACTCCTGGGTTCTATTTCTAGCCCCTAGAGGGGTGGGCCTACTGAGTTACAGCAGCAGGCCTGGGAAGTCAGGACTCCTGGGTTCCATTCTCATTACCGGGACAGGGGCGGGTTCTAATTTCCAACTGACTTGTTTTTTCTTTGGACACAGGAGCTGTGGGGCTGGCCTTGGGGCATCCAGTGGACACAGTGAAGGTGAATATGAAGCTGGTACTACTGTAGGGGGATCGGGGGTGGAAAGGGACAGGGAAAACTTCTCTCCTATAGATAGAACGAGGAGATACGACCTTGCTGGGGAACTGGCTAGCTCAGAGCAGTGCCCAGCACCTCAAAGAGCAAGCAATAGCTATTTTAACTCATTTATTTCTTATTATGGTAGACCTAACCAACATCGGGGGCCTTTGTTTCCACAGACCCTCCCTGCCAGAGCTCAGGCCCCCCTATCAGGCCAGGCACTACACAGACCCTCCCTCCTCCCATGAGATCTCCACCCATCAGGAGAGGCACTGCACAGACCAACAGTGAGAGAGAATCCCTCCCCACAGGAGTCCACAGTCTGAATAGACAAGCTGGGAGGGGAAATAGAGGCACAGAGAGGGACTTGCCCAACTCAATGGCAGAACCAGGAATAGAACCCAGGAGTCTTGACCCCCAGCACCAACCCCCACAGCTTTAACTCCCTAGACCCCACTCTCCTGCCAAAGCTGTGAACAGAAGCTAGAAGTCCCAGGCCACAGTCCCATCTGCTAGAAAATGCTACCTCCAAATGCCTCTAAGGAGGACTTTGGCCTTTGCATAAACTGTTGCTGTTAATATTTCTCTGGAAATTCTTTGCTTAAAGATGGTGTCTCGTTCCAGGTGCGGCTGCAGACGCAGTCTGGCTATCGGGGGATCCTGGATTGCATGATCAAAACGTACCGCAATGAAACGGTCTGAGGCAGCACATTTATTATTTGTATTAGGGCAATGCCAAGAGACCCCTGCCCAAGCTCAGAGGCCCCCATCGTGTTGGGGATGCACATCAGCCCCGACAGAGATCAACCCCTCCCCCCCATACCATATGCTACGGGGAGCAATGTGTGCGTGTATGCATGGGTGTCAGCTTTTGGGGAGGAGTCTCCCAATTACACTCTCACCATGGCTCACACCGAGCCATGAGCCACATACGCCTAGGGCTGGCATTGATCCCACCATGGCACCCTTTGCCTTGCAGGTCCTAGGCTTCTTTAAGGGGATGAGTTTCCCACTGCTGAGCGTGGCCCTGGTCAACTCAGTGATGTTTGGGGCCTACAGCAATGCCCTGCTCTACCTGAGTGCCACCCACCACCATGAACGTCATGCCAACCCCCCCAGCTACGCCCACGTCTTCACTGCTGGCAGCTTCTCCGGCCTGATGCAGGTGAGGGACCAGGCAGATCATGGGAGGAGAGAGCAGAACTCCTGGCTTCTAGCCCTACCTCCGATAGGGGAAGGGAGTCGGGTCCAGTGGTTACAGCGGGGGGGAGGGGGCTGGGAGTCAAGACTCCTGGGTTCTATTCCAGCTCAGGGAAGGGGAGTGGGGTTGAAGTGGGTTAGAGCAAGCAGGGCTGGGAGCTAGGACACTTGGGGTTCTCTCTCCAGCCCCAGGAGTCAATGCATGTCAGTATTTTCCTTTAAGGAACTAATCAGGGGACTCATTTTTTTCCCCATTCCCTCCCCCGCACCCCAATCTCAGGCCGTGGTCCTGGCTCCTGTTGACCTGATCAAAGTTCGGCTTCAGAACCAGACTCACTCCTATGGGCGGAGGAGTCCAGTGGGGGGCCCTGGAGCCCAGTACCGGGGCCCTGTGCACTGTGGTGCCTGCATATTCCGTGAGGAGGGGATGCTGGGCCTGTTCCGGGGCACCTGGGCCCTGGTGCTGCGAGATACACCCACTATGGCCGTCTACTTCCTCACATACATCAGTCTGTGCCAGGCTGTGACAGCGCCGGGGAGAGAACCGGGTGAGAGGGGAAGTGGACTGGAGGGGGCTATCCACCTTGCCAGGGGAGGAGACTGTAGGGAACAAGGATTCCAGTTGCGTAATGTAAGTGCTTTGATGGGCCAGAGACAATTAAGACAGATCTTTTCACACAGTGCTATAATGCAGCCACCTCTTGGGTGGAAACTGACAGGTGTTTAACAATCGCACAATAACTAACCACAGCCACTGCCCTGAGGACAGCACTGACTGAGGGGTATGGCCCCTGCCGAGCCCCCCCCTCCTGTAGTTGAGCCCTAACTCTCTTCCCTTTGCTCCTAGGCCCGATGACAGTCCTCATAGCTGGGGGTTGGGCTGGCACAGTCTCCTGGGCCTTAGCCACGCCCATGGATGTGATCAAGGCCCGGCTCCAGATGGACGGGGTGAAGGGAGTGTCCTACCGCGGTGTCTTGGATTGCATCCGCATCAGCGTTCGGCATGAGGGACCCCAGGTTTTCCTAAAGGGCCTTGCCCTGAACAGTATCCGTGCCTTCCCTGTCAACGCGGTGACCTTCTTGAGCTACGAGAACATCCTGAAACTCATCTGCTGAGCCCCACCCTGCTCCCAGCAGCATCATTCCCCCCCTATCACCGCACTGGGAGCCAGCACTGACTGCCAGGGGAGAGCGCCCCCTACTGAGCCCTGCAGCAGAGTGCCCCCAGCGTTATGCTGGGGCACAGAGGTCAGCACCGCCTGCAAGAGCAAGGCAGGATCACCCCTCCTACCGTCTATCCCCCAAGGTTAAGCTGTGTCCTAGATTCAAATGTCCTGAGTGATGTTAGTTCTCCCCACTTTCCATGCATCTTAGCACCTCGGGGAGAGGAACTGCCTGACAGTGGTGGGGAGGGGTAGTGACTTGGGAGCTGGGAATGAAATAGAGGGAATGAGAACTGAGGAGCTGGTCTGGGGAGTGGGGGAAGGGGTGGGGGGAGAAGAGTCATGCTGCTAAAAAACACAGAGCCATGAGTGAGGCCTCCTGGGTTCTATGCCAGATCTAGGACTAGAGAGGGAGTCAGGACTGCTGGGTTCTTCTCCCAGCTCTGGAAGGGGAGTGGGGCATGTGGGGGAAAGGAGGGGCCATAGGCAGAACAGTGTGGGGGAAGGAGTTCTAGGAGTAGGAGAATTTCTCCTTATCCAGCTATAGCATTTCCCTAGCAACCAAAAATCTACTTAATTCTCATCAGTCAGCAAACTCTCTGCTTTTGGCCCAGTCTGACGGGCACAGAGACCCTGCCACCGCCACCCTGGAGCAGGCTGCAAGGTGCAGGGACCAGGGGAGGCAAGCTAAACCTATTAGACAATATCCCCAGAGTCAGGAATTGAAGCTAGGAGTCCTGTCACCCCTGCTCTAACCCACCACACCCCACTCCCCTCCCAGAGCTGGCAGAAAACCCAGGAGGCCTGACTCCCTGCTCTGTGATTTTTAGCTGTAACCCACTAGACAAGCCCCTCCAAACCCACTAGACCCCACTCTCTACCAAGCGCGCAGAAGATCCCTAATACAAGCTCTTTGTAACAACACCTGGAGGGCTGGGTCTTTGCCATAGATGTGATGGAATAGTAGAGGCTTCCCAGCTCATTTACTGCTATGGGGGGCGGGCGAGGGAGAATCTGAGAGGCAGGACCCTGTTCTTGCCAGCTCCCTGTGGCCCCTCTGGCTGCTCCCATCCTCCTGGGGGACATCTCAGGAAATGCAAGCCAGCAACGTGGCGACGGATTCCTTCACTGCTGCTGTGAAGGTGCTGGCCCTCTTGGGGGACTCGGTCTCCTCTGTTCCTCCCTGAATGGCACCGCTCCCTGCCCTGCACTGGAGGGAAAGCCAGGCCAGGATTGGACACCCCGTTCCCAATTCTGTTGGAGTTTCATGGCTGGAGCTTAAGGTGCAAAGCAGGAAAGGGACATGCCCCGAAGTTCACAGAGCGAGTCTGGAATAGAGCCCAGGAATTCTGGCTCCTGCTTCCCTGTCTCTATCCATAAGAGCTCACTCTGCTCCTAGAACCAGGGATGGCACTCAGGAATCCTGACTCCCAGCCCCCCTGCTTTAACCCACTAAACCCTGCCACTGTGCTCAGCACCAGGAATACAATACAAAGGCCACAGAATCTCACCCACTCACTCCTGCGAAAAACCTCCCACCTATGTCTGAGCTATTGAAGTCCTCAAATCGTGGTTTAAAGACTTCAAGGAGCAGAGAATCCTCCAGCAAGTGACCTGTGCCCCATGCTACAGGGGAAGGCGAAAAACCTCCAGGGCCACTGCCAATCTGCCCTGGAGGAAAATTCCTTCCAGACCCCAAATATGGCGATCAGTTAAACCCGGAGCATATAGGCAAGATTCACCAGCCAGATACCCAGGAAAAGAATTTTCTGTAGTAACTCAGATCCCACCCCGTCTAACATCCCAGCACAGGCCATTGGGCCTATTTACCATGAATATTTAAAGATCAATTAATTGCCAAAATCATGTTATCCCATCATACCATCTCCTCGATAAATTTATCGAGTCTAATTTTAAAGCCAGATAGGTCTTTTGCCCCCACTGCTTCCCTTGGAAGGCTATTCCAAAACTTCACTCCTCCGATGGTTAGAAACCTTCATTTAATTTCAAGTCTAAACTTCCCAATGACCAGTTTATATCCATTTGTTCTTGTGTCCACATTGGTACTGAGCTTAAATAATTCCTCTCCCTCTCCGGTATTTATCCCTCCGATATATTTATAGAGAGCAATCATATCTACCCTCAACCTTCTTTTAGTTAGGCTAAACAAGCCAAGCTCCTCAAGTCTCCTTTCATAAGACAGGTTTTCCATTCCTCAGATCATCCTAGTAGCCCTTCTCTGTACCTGTTCCAGTTTGAATTCATCCTTCTTAAAGATGGGAGACCAGAACTGCACACAGTGTTCCAGGTGAGGTCTCACCAGTGCCTTGTATAATGGTACTAAAACCTCCTTATCTCTACTGGAAATACCTCACCTGATGCATCCCAAGACTGCATTAGCTTTTTTCACAGCCATATCACATAGGATGACTATGAGCCGCCAATGATCAACCAATACTCCAAGGTCCTTCCCCTCCTCCGTTACTTCTAATTGATTCATCCCCAGCTTATAACTAAAATTCTTGTTATTAATCCCTAAATGCATAACCTTACACTTCTCACTATTAAATTTCATCCTATTACTATTACTCCAGTTTACAAGGTCATCCAAATCTTCCTGTAGGATATCCCGGTCTCTCTCTAAATTGGCAATATCTCCCAGCTTTGTATCATCTGCAGACATTACTAGCACACTCCCACTTTTTGTGCTGAGGTCAGTAATAAAAAGATTAAATAAGATTGGTCCCAAAACTGATCCCTGAGGAACTCCACTGGTAACTTCCCTCCAGCCTAACAGTTCACCTTCCAGTAGGACCCGCTGTAGTCTCCCTGTTGACCAATTCCTTATCCACCTTTCAATTTTCATATTGATCCCCATCTTTTCCAAATTTAACTAATAATTTCCCTTGTGGCATGGTATCAAACGCCTTACTGAAATCTAGGTAAATTAGATCCACTACCTTTCTTTTGTCTAAAATAATCTGTTACTTTCTCAAAGAAGGATATCAGGTTGGTTTGGCATGATCTACCTTTTGTAAAACCATGTTGTATTTTGTCCCATTTACCATTGACCTCAATGTCCTTAACTACTTTCTCCTTCAAAATTTTTTCCAAGATCTTACTACATACTACAGATGTCAAAAAGGTCTGTAGTTAGCCGGATCACTTTTTTTTTCCTTTCTTAAAATTAGGAACTATGTTAGCAATTCTCCAATCATACGGTACAACCCTTGAGTTTACAGATTCATTAAAAATTCTTGATAATGGGCTTGCAATTTCATGTGCCAATTCCTTTAATATTCTTGGATGAAGATTATCTGGGCCCCCCGATTTAGTCCCATTAAGCTGTTCAAGTTTCACTTCTACCTCAGATATGGTAATATCTACCTCCATATCCTCATTCCCATTTGTCATGCTACCATTATTCCTAAGAATATTCCTCTTTAGCCTTATTAAAGACTGAGGCAAAGTATTTGTTTAGATATTGGGCCATGCCTAGATTATCTTTGACCTCCACTCCATCCTCAGTGTCTAGCAGTTCTTTCTTTGTTTTCTTCTTATTTATATGGCTATAGAACCTTTTACTATTAGTTTTAATTCCCTTTGCAAGGTCCAACTCTGCTTGACGTTTAGCCTGTCTCATTTTATCCCTACATGTTCTGACCTCATTAAGATAGCTTTCCTTGCATCTTCCACTCCCTGTACGCTTTCTGCTTTTTCTTAATCGCCTCTCCGAGATGCTTGCTCATCCAGCTTGGTCTACAACTCCTGCCTATGAAATTTTTCCCCTTTCTTGGGATGCAGGCTTCCGATAGCTTCTGCAGCTTTGATTTAAAGTAATCCCAGGCCTCCTTTGCCTTTAGATCCATAAGTTCTTCAGTCCAATCCACTTCCCTAACTAATTTCCTTAATTTTTGAAAGTCGGCCCTTTTGAAATCAAAAACCCTAGTTGCAGATTTAATTTTTGTTAATCCTTCCATTCAGTTTGAACTGAATTTAGCTCATGATCACTTGAACCAAGATTGTCCCCTACAACCATTTCTTCTCTGAGGTCCTCGCTACTCACCAAAACCAAATCTAAAATGGCATCCCCTCTAGTCGGTTCAGCAACTACTTGATGAAGGAATCCATCAGCTATCGCATCTAGGAAAATCTGAGCCCTATTATTATTACTAGCACTTGTCCTCCAGTCTATATCTGGGAAGTTAAAGTCTCCCATGATCGCACAGTTTCCATTAGTATTTACTTCATTAAAAACATTAAAGAGGGCTCTATCCATATCCAAATTAGATCCCGGCGGTCTATAGCACACCCCAAGCTCTATCCCAGGGGAGGCTCAAGTAGTTTTCTTCCCCAATGTAATTTTTGCCCAGATGGACTCTGTTTTATCCATTCCATTGCTTCTTATTTCTTTACATTGTACCTCATCATTGATATACAATGCTACTCCACCACCTTTACCTTTATTTCGGTCTTTCCTGAACAGCATATACCCTTCAATATCTGTAGTCCAGTCATGACTACTATTCCACCATGTTTCTGTTATCCCGAAAATATCTGGTTTCACTTCCTGCACCAGTAGCTCTAGTTTCTCCATTTTGTTATCTAAGCTCCTTGCATTGGTGTACAAACTTCTTAATTTTTGCTGTTTGGCCTCGCTCACATTCTTTACCCGATTAGCACGGTCATTCTACAGCCAGTATAACCTATTAGACTGGTATCCACACTGCCCTTCCTCCTTATATACATTCTCCTACCCACGGCTGTATCCTTTCTTACTTCGTTTTCTTCCCTCTCAATGCTAAAATCCAGCGTGGAGATTACCTGGACTCCCAACCATCTTCCTCAAACTCCTTGTTTAAAGCTCTCTTAATCAGTTGTGCCAGCCTCCATCCTACAAGTCTATTTCTTTCTCTACTCAAATGAAGTCCATTCCGAGAGAACTGTCCTCTGTCCATGAATGCCTCCCAGTGGCCATACATCCCAAAGCCCTCCTTATAGCATACGGCCTAAGCCATCTGTTGATAGTCATAATCTTGTCACACCTTTTGTTGCCCTTCTCTAGGAGAGACAGAATCCCACTAAAGATTACCTGAGACTTGATTTCCTTAAGCGTCTTCCCCAGCCTAGCATAGTCTCCCTTCATACGTTCCAGTAAGAAACTAGCCGTATCATTTGTTCATCTCGCTCTGCCTCCACTTGCACACCTCTAAAATAGGGATAATTATTCCTTTTTGTCCACTTAGACCAGAAGGTCTGGCTGGGCAGTGCACAGCCCACTGAGGTCCTGATCTCGGTCAGGGTCTGTGCAGCACCTGGCATGATGGCCCCCTATCAAGGGGCGGGGGGGAAATGAAGTTTGTGCAACACCTGGCAAAACAGGGCCCCTGATCTCAGTCATGGTCTGTGCAAGGCCCAGCACGAAGGACCCCAATCTTGGTCCTGCTCTGTGGTGCACCTGAAATGATGCTTCCCCATCAGGGTCAGGGAGTGGGGTCTGTGCAGCACCCAGCACAATGATGGAAATTTATTGTGATCTCTGTTAGATGAAAAAGGAGCAGGTTGACCCAGAGGCACTGTTCCCTCTAAGCTGTGTGGGAACAGATCCTAAACCCCACGCACACGGCGAAACACCCCACGCACGAAAATTTGCACAGAAGAAATTTTTTTGTACACACAGCCTGTCAAAAATTAGAGGGAACATTGCGAGAGGTGGATTTGAGTACAGGCTTCTTTATTGCGATACTTGTTCCCCTGTACCCAATTGTCCAGTAAGCACCAAATTGATTACAACACTTTTTGTTTAGATTAGTATGTACATGCCTACATTTGTTATAACACCCCAAAACCTCTTTATTAATAAACAGAAACACCCACTATTAGTAAATCCATCTCTGTCTATTACTCATAGCATTATACATTACTTTTACCTTGAAGATAACAATTTGTTGCTAAGAAATGTGCCATAAATCTTCCTCATTAGCAGTTCTCAGGGGAGGGAAGAAAGGGCCATGAACAGTTCCCAGGGGAGAAGGGGCCCTAAGCCAGGGCTGGTTTATGTAGCTGGGAAAGGGAGGGAGGGGAAGATAACATTCGTTTTACACAAAGGGCATTTCTCTTGCAGCTGCATCCTTATCAATCTTTATGAGCAACAGAGAAGGAAAGAATCTGGCAACTTATATTTTAGACAAAGAAATACTGAAGAATTTGCAACTTATGTATTAGACAGAATAATCTGTCACTTATGTGTTTAGACCCAAAAATATTGCCTACATATGCCTTTGTCCCCTAATACTATGTCAGCACATTAGCAGCTTATTGTTATACTTAACCCTAAGAGAGCCCAACAATCTTGTCTGAAAGTCTGTCTCACAGGCTCTGTCAATCCTGGAGAGCTGCTCTTAGAAATGAGGTCAGAACCGAAGCGGTGGCAAGCGAGATTAAAGGCCTGGTATATTAAAGCAATACCCAGACTGGTGGTGAATACATAGTGGGCTTGCGGAGATTTGAGACTTCACTGTGCGAAGGAATAGGCTTCTCCAAGCCTTGGATATGTGTGAGCAGCTATCCCAGTTTTGGGGTTAGCAATGCTTCGCTGGCACACATCCAAGCCCCCAGGATGTTCACTGTAAGTGCTAGTGGGTGTAATTAGACGCCGGATAAGATGGCCGATAGTCTGAGCTTGTACATCTTTCCTGTAGATGACACAGCCTTGGGCGCGCGTGTGTGATCTGCAAAGCCACTGTACCTCTGGGAAGCCATTCCTACTCCAAGATGAACAGATGCATCAGTGCAAAACAATATCACGCTGTATCTTGTTTTCCCACGCATGGGTCCTTTGCAACCCATTTCCGGCTGGTGTGGACTCATTAATTAGATCCTCCAGGAGGAGATTAACTACAGTCAAATATTTTATGCATAATACAGCCAAACTAGGAATAGAACCCATAAGTCTTGACTCCCAGCCCCCAACACCAATCCACCAGACCCAACTCCCCTCCTGGAGCTGGGAATGGAACCCACAAGTCCTGACTCCCAGCCCTCCTGCTCCCCTGGTCTAATCCCTTAGACCACACTTCTCCCAGAGCTAGGAAAAGAACCCAGGAGTCTTGACTCCTACTTCTCTGTCTTCATACCACCTATCCTTATATGTAGTGTAAAGTCTTTCCCCCATAACTGCGACACAATGTCTGTATAGCAAGCCCCATGGATATGCAGCCATTTCTGGGGTGCAGCTGGACATGGATGGGAAGAAAAGTTACAGCCAAAGATGCCATGGGAAACCCTTTCACTAAGTGAAAGAGCACGGATGTCAAGGTGGGTCTGTTTTCCATGCCAAGCAAACATGGGCTTCCATTTTGAATGTTTTATCCTGGAAAGCAGTGACTGTAAAGGATATGGGGGGGGGGGTGTCATAGTGGACAAGCAGCTCGATATGAGTTGCCAGTGCAACACAGTGGCTCAAAGGGCTGTGTCATGGTGTGTTACTCACCAACAGACTGGCGCCTCCCCCAGGTCGCTCTGGGGCTGAGCTCAGGATAGACATTCTGCACACTGCCACTCGATAATAATAATATTTTCGGACCAACACGGCTATGCCACCACTGCAAACAATGGAAAAAAATGTCAAAAAACCCTGAAATTTTCTATGAAAACCACCAAAACACATAAAATGTTCTGCCAAAAACCATAACATTAAACGTCCCAAATAGTTTTTGGGGAAAAAAAAAGTACATATTTTGGCAAAAAAAATGTAAAAAAGTAAAATTTTTCAGCCAAGAGCTACCTTAAACTGTAAAATTTCCTGAAAGCCACTGAAAATCACTTTTGCAGGTTGGGAAAAACACTATTTTATCCCATCAAAAAAATCAAAGCAAATTTTCTGGGGGAAAAATGAAAACAAAAACAAATCCTTGAACAAATTTCAGCTAAAAGCCACTGAAAACTGGAGAAAAAAAATTGGTGAAAATCCACAAAAATTTAGTTCTTGTTCCAAAATAATAATTATAAAAAAAGTCACCCTCTGATTCCTGCCTCAGGCCCATAATCTGCAGTGGAGCTAGAGTGTGCATTTTAAACAGAGACTCTGGATCTTGATTTAAAGACACCAAGCAATAGTGAATCCACCCCATCCCTAGGTCAAACGTTCCAATGGTTACTTGTTAAAAATTTGGGACTGAATTTCTCTCACTTCTGCCCCCAGCCAGCAGATCTCCTGCCTTTGTCTGCTACATTGCAGAGCTCTCTGCTCTGAGAGCCGCTCCCCCGTGTAAGTACAGTGCTATAGACCACAACCTCTTCCCAGTTCTCTTTTCAGAGTAGCAGCCGTGTTAGTCTGTATTCGCAAAAAGAAAAGGAGTACTTGTGGCACCTTAGAGACTAACAAATTTATTAGAGCATAAGCTTTCGTGAGCTACAGCTCACTTCATCGGATCTCTTTGTGAGGCTAAATAGTTCTAAGTCTTTCAGTGGGATGCCACTCCCAGCCTAGAGGAGATGTAACTTATACTGCCAAAAGAGTCCTTTTGCTAGTATAGTGTATACCAGTTCCCTGAGCAAAATAAGCTATGGACTTTTATGCCAGTATAAAAATGTCTCAAAAATATCCCCCACTTTATTCAGCATCATTGTACCAGGAGAAACTTGTAGTGCAACTTGGCAGACAATGAAAAGTGATATTGACGTAACCATGCCTGACTGACAGAGACACGGACCAAATCCCCAGTGCAGATGCTACTATGCCAATGGAAGAGGGCTTCCATCAACGTTGCTAACTTCCTTTGGGGACACGGTGTTCCTGTACTGGCATAGGCTTGTCTACACACCAGGGCTAGGCCGATATGGTTTCTGCAGTGTAGATATAGGCACAGAGATACTGAGGGTCTGTCCCCCGTCTGTATTTATTCAGAGGGATGTAAAGCCAATACAGAGTCTGAGATGTCCTAAGACTGACAGGAAACAACAGGTTGCTTATGACATGAAAACAATGCTCGGGTCTTTACTACAGCACCCTGCTGCTCCTCTCTAGAGAGCCCCTGGGATGCCTGCGCAGGCAGGACTGGGTTAGCAGCCAGCTGGTTTAGAAGCATTTTAAAGACAGTTTTTAGTGGTCTTCCTCTTTCACAGTCTTTGCTGGTTGATTCATTTATATGGCCCCCACTGCACCCTAGGGGGAACTGCCGGGTTGGAGCAGGGGCAGGGGGGTGGCTGGTAGCCAGGACTCCTGGGCTCTGTTCCAAGCTCCAGGGCAGGGGAGGGAGGTCCAGTGGGTTGGCGCAGGGGGCCTGGGAGTCGGGGGGAGAAGCCGGGAGTCCCGATTCTGCCCAGACAACACCCGGTCGGTCCCCGATGGAGGGTTCACACGCATCCAAAACTCCTGGGTTCCCAGCAACGAACGTCGGGCCAGCAGGTCTCCCTGCAGTGCAACCACGCTGGGGCCTGGGCCGCTCGCCAGCAGTTCTCCCCAGGCCCCCTTGCGGGACAACAAACCGTCCGACTCGAAACTCTTGCTCTTGTTGCTTGTAGGGTTTTCACAGCCTAGGTCCTGCCAGCCGGGGAAATTCACCCCGCGTCCCTACGGGGGCCAGAACCACCGCGCCGCTGGCCCAGTGAACGCCCGCTAGGCTCCCGCTACGGCCCCCAGACTTTCCGCCCTGGCAAGGGGCGAGGCAATGACCCAGAATCCCCCTCTTTGCTTCCCCATTTGCATTGCGTCCCGGACCCGGGCGAGGGGTGAGCGGCAGGGTCCGTAGGCGCGTGTAAAGCCGGCTCCTGGCTCGCCGGGCGGCCGAGCCGAACGAGCCCGCGGTCGGGTCCCCCTAGCGCCTAAAGCGCCGCGATCCGGCTGCCAGGTTTTATGCCGAGCTCTGGCCGCCGCCGCTACAGACTGAAAACTACAGATTGGGGAGGGGGGCGGAGGATCCGGGAGCGCCCCAGGCCGGGGATGGCCCCGCGGGACGGCCCCTGACGAGCCGGGGGACCAGTCTCCCGCCTAGGTAGGTACAGAGCGAAGGCCGCTTGCCCGGGGATTCCCCCCCGGAGCCGGGGCGGTGCGCGAGGCCTGCCGATCTGCTGACCCGTCCTCAACCCCCCCCCCACCGCGGGTTCGCTCCCCCCGGGGGCATCGTGCTACATTGGGGGGGGGGGCTTGACATGACGCCTGTCCGCGGGGCATCTTTCCCCCACGCCTCGGATTTCTAATCGCTGGAAGGGCTGTGAAGCCCCCCCTCTAGCCACCGGGGTCAGGAGTAAAATCTTACCCCTTCCCCTCGTAGGGCAAGTCACCCCCGCGCTGCAGGGCTCCCGGCGCTTCCCGCTGAAGCGGCCGGGGCTGGTGGCTGCCACATTCAGGGGGCCGGGCCAGAGGGGCCCATGGGTTTTATCTGGCAGGGCTGCTCCTATTATTAAAAACCATCTACAGGTTAGGAATTCACAGCCTGGTTTCCCCCTTACATGTCAGTTTCCCCAAGCAGGCAATGGTTGCGCTGGGTCCACGGTAGGAGGAAGGGGACATTACAATACAATACCACTAACCGCAGCCCGAGTTTTCTATTATGACATCACATGGGGCCCTGATTTCAGCTGGGACCTCTATTGTGCAGGGCCCTGCCCCCCCCCCCTTTCCTCCCCTACTGAGATCAGGGCCCCTCTTGTGTCAAGCGCTACACAGACCCCGAGCTGCGAATGGGGCCCCATGGTTCTGCACCAGCCCCCTGCTTGACCAAGATCAGAGGCACCTACTGTGCCAGGAGCTGCATGAAATAAAGACAATCCCTGCCCCTAAAAGTGTACGATCCATCATCATTTGGACAAGGTGAATTTTTAAGCAACCTAAATTTGGGGGCAGTTTTGAGCTGGGTGGCTCCCTTCAAATTAGGCATTTAACTAGCTGAGACAGTCTCCCCAGAAATCTCTCCCATATTTATTAAAATTACATTTAGGTGGTTGTGGCTGAGTGAACTGAATATGGTTCTGGGAGCCAAGACTCCAGGGCTCTAATCCCAGCTCTGGGAGGGGAATGGAACCTAGTGAGCTGGGGGCAGGAGCTGGGAGTCAGGACTCTTGGGTTCTATCCCCAGCGTTATTAAATTTCCCTTGGATTCCGTCTCCCTGTCCTACCAATGGCTGATCAGGGTTTTCTGGGGGGGTTGGGTGGGAGGGTCTCCTCTTTCTCCTCTAGATATTCCAGCCCCCAGTGCCTGGCACATCCCTTCACCTCCCACTCCAGGGCCGTCATGGAGCTGAACGGGAAGAAGAAACTTCATGCTCTTTCCTTGGCAGAGAAGATCCAGGTGCTGGAGATGCTGGACGAATCCAAGATGTCCCAGTCAGAGGTGGCCCGTCGCTTCCAAGTCTCCCAGCCCCAGATCTCCCGCATCTGCAAGAACAAGGAGAAGCTGTTGGCTGACTGGTGCAGCGGGACAGCCAACCGGGAGCGGAAGCGCAAGCGGGAGTCTAAATACAGCAGCATCGATGAGGCCCTGTTATGCTGGTTCCACATTGCCCGCACCAAGATGTGGGACGTCACGGGACCCATGCTGCTCCAGAAAGCCAAGGAGCTTGCGGACATCATGGGCCAGGAGTTTGTGCCTAGCATCGGCTGGCTGGTGCGGTGGAAGCGCCGTAACAATGTCTGCTTTGGCCAGCGACACCCGGTACGAGCTGTCCACACCCCGGAGCCCCTGTACAACAAGGGGCCGGTGCCGGCTTCCCTCAGCCTGCCCCAGCTGCTGAAGGATTTTGCCCCGGAGAACGTTTTTGGCTGCGGGGAGGTGGTGCTCCTGTATAAGGCCATGCCTGGCAGGGAGCGGGAGGGCAGGGAGTGGCTGTGCGTGGTGCTGTGTGTGAACAGGAGCGGCACGGAGAAGCGGAAGCCCGTGGTGGTCGGCAGGCGGCTGGCTCCGCGATGTTTCTTTGGGGTCAACACGGAAGCTTTGCCGGTCCTTTACCGCAGCAGCACCGATGGGCAGCTGACACCAGAGCTCTTCTCGGAGTGGCTGATAGACTTTGACCGGGAGATGGGCCGGCAGCACCGCAGTGTGGCACTGGTGCTGGATGCTGAGCGGCGCTGCCCCGAGCCAGAGCCTGCCAACATCCGCCTGGTCTTCCTGCCCCCGCAGCCTCGCCACAATGACGGCCCCTCGCTCTGCCCGCTCCACCCCGACCTCATCCGGGATTTCAAGTCCCGCTACAAGCGCAGGCTTCTGGGCAAAGTGTCCTCCATCGGCAACGAGACCGACAGCTCCCCCACCTCCATCGCCGCCTCCATCACCATGCTGGATGCCCTCCACATGGTGGCAGCCGCTTGGGACAAAGTCCAGCCCTCCCTGGTGGAACAGTGCTTTGGGGAGGCCGGCTGCTCCACGGGGAAGGGGTCCCTGGGGTCCTCCAGCCATGCCCCCCCCAGGGGGATGAGCCCGGAAGAATTCCAGAGCTTTGTTGACATGGAGACGGAGCTGGCCTGTCCCCCAGCCCTGCCCCCAGCCAGGGCCTACAAGGAGGAGGAAGAGGAGGAGCAGGAGGGGGAGGACCTTTTTGGCAGCCTGCCCACCAAGGCCGATGCCCTGAAGGCCCTGGGGACTCTGCGGCGCTGGTTTGAGTGCAACGGCTCGGCCGAGGGGGTCTTCCAGCAGTTCTACAGCTGCGAGGAGGAGGTGGAGCGGCTGTGCTGCCAGTGAGCGCCCAACTCCCCACACTGCCTCCGGCGGCCTCCCAACGCTGGAGCATGGAGGGGCTGGTGGCCCTGTACCGCACTCACTCAGTGCTTGGAGAGTGGGATTCCAGCCCAATCCTGCAGTGCCTGAGCGCTGGGGGACTGGAGTCATCCCCCACTGGGGGGCACGAGGGACTGGATTCATGCCCCCATTCTCTGCCATGGCCTCTGAGAGCTGGTTCTGGGGAAGAGGAATTGGAGACTAGCCCTTTTCTTTCTTCTGGGCGCATCTTTATGGGCATATAAAGATCTGAAAGAGCCTGCATTGGTAGTTACTGCTGTTACCACCACCCTCAGCAGGATCCTCAGCCAAATATTTTCCACTGGCAATTCTGGGGTTCCCCCATTTCAAGGGTGTCCTGCTAGTCACCACCCCAAAAGGGGCCAGGCCTCTTTAGAACTGGGGCTTGAGTCAGGTTCGTGTCATCTTAATGGAATCACAATTACTGCAACTCTCCCCCACTTCCGACTCGGGCTTGGAAACTTTTGCCCACAGAACTGCACTTCTGCATGAAATAAATCCAGGGAAGAAAGAAAGGGGGAAGTTGAATTTTGACAGTTTTTCTCCCAATTGTTTGAGCTCTAGGCATTCAACAAAAACAAAACCGACCCCCCAAAATAGCAATAGCAACACCAGCCCGACTGGGGAGAACAGCCTCCGCATTAAATGGATTTCTTTTCTAGGCACCTTATTATCCTTCAGCTTCCCAGAGATCCAAGGAAAGGGAGGAAGAGAAGTGATGTTTTAATATGAGGTAGTACACCACCCAGAGCCAGCAGCCTCTGATCTTTGGATGGGAAGATTTAACTTCCACAGCTGCAGAGGTGAACAGTAGTGGGGGCCTGGAGGTAGGGCACTGGTCTGGAAGTCAGGACTCCTGGGTCCTATTCCTAGCTCTGGGAGGGGAGTGGTGTCTAGTGGTCAGAGCAGAGGAGGCTGGGACTCAAGATTCCTGGGTTCTATCCCCAGCTCTGAGTGGGGCGTGGTGTCTACACTGCAATGTAAGCCCAGAGTTTGAACTCAGGCCTAACCCCCCTTCCATCTACACACAAATTGCACTAACCCAGGGTCAGAGGACCCCACAGGAGTAGAGGGTCCAAGCCTGAGTTAAGCTGGGACCCAGGGTTCAAGCCCTATTGCTTTGTAGTGTAAAGTCCCACTGGACTCAAGCTCTGGGAGTCTGCCAATGGTCTCCCACAATTCCATGGGTCAACTTTCTTTGTCCTCTGGACAGGCAAAGTTTCCCACCCTGCACCAAGACCAAAGGGCTAGAGCAGCCACATTTTGGGAGGATGCAAGGAAGTGTGGGACACAGTAGTTGGACTCAGGCCTGCACAATGCAGCAGCCCTAGGGTGGGACCCAGGGTTCAACAATTCCTAACCCAGGGTTACAAAGGAGTGTAGGCACTCAAGCCCTAGGTTAACAAACCCAGGATCTATGACCTCCAGTTCCACTAACCCTGGATTGTCATTGCAGTGTAGACAGGCCCTGGGAGTTCTGACTTCTTCAGGACTCTATTCCCGGCTCTGCTCCGACCTGGAGCAAGTCCCAAATCCTCCGTGCCTCAGTTTCCTCTCCCACCCTTCGTCTATTTAGATTCAGCTCTTCGGAGGCAGGAACCATCTCTCACCAGGTCTACAGGGCCCAGCATAATGGGGGTTCTAAGTGCTACCGTAATGCTCCTAATAAATGAGAAAATACCTTTAAAAAGCAAGATAACCAAACCAGACTTACAGGTCATAAAGAGGAGCAGATGCCTCATTTTATTAATTCTCCCTCCCCCACCTTCTTTTCAAGTCACCTTTAAAGAAACACACACTGTAACATAGTACGATATTTCCTATGGAAATGGTACTGCCACAGGGAGCTGGACCCACAGACAGAATTCCTGGCTTGCCGCACGGACAATGGCCAATGGTCCTATTTTTCCAATGGAAACTTAACTCGCTGTCGGGAGAGTTAAACGTGCCCAGTTTGTTCTGCTGCAGAAAGACAACAGCCTCAGGATTGGTGAGGTGTTTTTGCTTTGTCCTCTGGTTACCTGGAAATACCAGGATAGCTTTATGGGAAAGCAGTGGGAGTCAGGACTCTTGGGTTCTATCCCCAGGTCTGGGCAGGGAGTTGAATCTATTGAGTTAGAGCAGGGTGGGCTAGGTGTCAGGACTCCTGGGTTCTGTTCCTGGCCCTGTCACCGACTGGAGCAGTTCAGTTTGCCATTCTGTGCCTCTTTTTCCTCTCCTGCCCTTCGTCTATTCAGGCTCTAAGCTCTTGCAGGGACTGTGTCACCCTGTGTCTGTGCAGCACCTGGCCCAAGGGGTCGGGGGAGGCTCCCCAGTCTTAGTCAGAAATGCCAGGCACTCTCAGGACCATAAATAATTTACTCATACCTGAGTAGTTTGCAAGATCAGGGCCCTTCTACAGGAAGAATAACAACACCACCACCTTGTTAATAGGCTGCAAGGGCCACTGATGATCATCTCATGTGTCTTCCTGTGCCGGGAAAAGTGCAGAGATTGCAAACTTCAAACTAGTTCAATGACCAACGTTTCAGGCTCTCCCCTGAAATGAGGGTATCAGTTGCAGCAAAAAGACCACCCTTTGCAGAGGAGGCTGTTAGTAGGTCTGGGGCCGTGGTTCCAGAGCCACTGGTGCTGGAACTAAGGGGGTGCTGCTGTACCCCCTGGCTTGAACTGGTTTCCCATTATATACAGGATTTGCAGTTTGGTTTAATGGCTCAGCAGTCCCACTATACAGATTGTTCCAGCACCCATGTTCAGAGAGCCCTGTTTACTTCAGGGGTTCACCCCGCTAAGAGCTGACTGCAGAGCCAGGGTCTCCCTGAATTCAACATACAACTTCAACACCTAAGATACACTGGGTTTGGACTAGTCCTCTCCAAAATTTCCACCACGGTTCTCGCTGCAGGAAAGCAAACACCATAAACCGAACGGGGGGGGGGGGTTTGCCTTGCAAAATTTTGATGAAAATGAATAAAAATAATTTTGATTTTTTCAGCAAAGGTTGAAAGACTTCTGCCAAAACCCAAACTTTGTGCCCAAAAACCATGTTGCTGCTGCTGCCGCCGTGTCTCATGGGAGTTGCATTTCAGTTACCTCATGCTCCCATTCTCCTCTATAGGCCAGGCTCCCTAGTCAGACTACATCTCCCATGATGCACCGCTGTCCTCCCTCTTGGAACGGCGTTTCACTGGAAACAAGTCTGTCTGGAAAAGACCAGCCCATAGAGGAAAAACAAGGACATGTGGCATCCGAACTAAAACGCCCATGAAGCATTGCAGCAGCATCTCCACATTGAAATATTTTGATTGACAAAAAAAAAAAACAAAAAACCACCACCTAAACCAATACAAAAAATGCCCAGACATTCCCCATGGGAAGCAGGTGCTTTTTGCAAAATATTTTCTTTAAATCAACATATTTTTGATGAAAAATTTTCCATTCACCCCATTTTCAACCTTGATTGTGCATCAGCCTGGGTTTTCTGCAGTCACAGTCTCCAAGTACCTGTGTGGGGAACAGAAATTGGATAATAGAGGGCTCTTCAGTCTATCCAGCAAAGGCCTAACATGACCCAGCAGCTGGACGTTGAAGCCAGACAAATAAGTTCCAAGGAACAATTGATGAAGGGCTGTGGTGGATTCTCCAACACTGGCACTTTTTAAATCAAGACTGGATGATGGTCTGACAGATCTGCTTCAGTTCAAACAGGAATTAATTGAGAGAGTGACCTGTGCTATACAGGAGGTCAGACCAGATGATCACAATGGGCCCCTCTAGCCTCAGAAATCTAGGAATCTTGTGAAGGCTAGGAATATAACAGGGTTTAAAAGAGAATTGGATAAATTTATGGAGGTTAAGTCCATTAATGGCTATTAGCCAGGATGGGTAAGGAATGGTGTCCCTAACCTCTGTTTGTCAGAGGATGGAGATGGATGGCAGGAGAGAGATCACTAGATCATTACCTGTTAGGGTCACTCCTTCTGGGGCACCTGGCATTGGCCACTGTCGGTAGACAGGATACTGGGCTGGATGGACCTTTGGTCTGACCCAGTAGGGCCGTTCTTATGTTCTTAATTGCCATCAGTACCACATGGGCATGTGATCCCACCATTCCAATTCGCTTGGCGCTTCGCAGCTACACCATTCCCAGGGATACAACCAACATTTTGGATTGGCTCAAGCGGCTGGAAAGCAGTCTCACCACCCCTAGGAGTTCCCAAATCATGAGCCAGCTGAAAAATCACCACACTATTGGCTTAAATAAATTGTTTTTTTGTTGAAACACACACTTTTCACCCTCATCTACTGTCTGGGTTTTCAGTTGTTTCCAAGCTTCTCCCTACACCCATAGCGCTGGAAATATTAAAATTCACACACACACACACACACACACACACACACACAGCATTGGTTTCACTTAAACTGGTTTTTGGTTTCCAGCCAGTTTAGCCAGCACCTGCAAATTTACTGATGCAAGCCAAGCAGTTCTACACCCAATTTGAAGCAATACAAGCGTGTCTCCACACTGAGTTGCGTTAGTTTAATCAAACCCATGTCTTTACAGAAGAGTTGTGGCTTAGTGGATAGAGCACTGGACAAGGATCTGGATTCTATTCCTGTCGCTGCCACTGGCCTGCTGGGTGACCTTGGGCAAGTCACTTCAGAGCTCCAGGCCTCAGTTTCCCTATCTGTAAAATGTACAACTCCTTTGTAAAGTGCTTTGAGTTAGTTTCATAGAGTCTAAAGCCAGCTGGGACCATTAGATCATCTAGTCTGACCTCCTCTAGAAACGCAGGCCATTCAATTCCATCCAAATACCCCTGTGTTGAGTCCAGTGACTTTAGTTTCCTGAGGACTGTGTTTTAACTCCACTGTTGAGTCCCAGGCAGAAAGCAGGAGAGACGGAGGGTCCCCGAGGCCTCCGTGAGGCAGGGATTGATGAGGTGAGACATGCCTGGATGATCCCAGCAGGCAGCCCACGCCTGGTGCTGCAGCAGATCTAATGACAAGTGCGGTGTGAGAGTTAGGTATGTTTATACTGCTACAGCTATTCCTGTATGAGAAGGGGATAAATGCACTGGGGTAAGTCACCATTATACTTTAAATGCCTCCACACTAGGACTTGTGCAGGTATGAATAGAGCAGTTAAAACAAGCCAAACAATCACACCTGTAACTGACATAGTTTTACCAGGGACAAAATCTGAACATACACTGGTCTTGCATACTACCAGGACTCCAGGATCAGGGGCTTGAACAAGAAAGCAGCAAATATCATGAAACCAGGGCAATGCTGGGAAAGGT
This sequence comes from Dermochelys coriacea, assembly GCF_009764565.3. NCBI lineage: Eukaryota > Metazoa > Chordata > Testudines > Dermochelyidae > Dermochelys > Dermochelys coriacea. The sequence goes on from NC_050074.1 coordinate 32,982,487, forward strand.
GGGTTTTTTTAGAATCCCGCTGTGGTTTTCTTGTAAGGTGAATCAAATGAAGGGAAAAAAAAAAAATGAAGAGCTGGACAAAAGAGCAAGCATGTTAGATGTAGCTTACGCTCACCAGGCACCAAGGGTTTTAGTTCTGCTTAGATGCGGGGTGGGGGGGGCTAGAAGTCAGGATCTATTCCAAGCCCAGGTCAATTTAACATTTCCTGAAGCCCCATGACCAGCACAGTCATCAAATGGAGCCTGGATATTGGTGCACAAGGCTGGGATATTCAGGGATGTCAGAGAGTTAGGGATTAGAAAGCCTTCCCCCCCCCAGGGGGTGCTGGTTCCCATCCAGCCCCAGGGCACTGGACTGGCTTGCTCAGAGAGATGGGATGTGGAGCCTTTCCCCTGTAAGGGCATCAGCTCCCATCTGGCTCCAAGGTGTAGGGACTGGCTGATATGGGATGGAGGGGTGAATGGGATATGGGCTCTTTTCCCTCTAGGGGGTGCTGGCTTCAAGTGGGCCAGAGAACATGATTCCATTTAGGTACTGAATGTCCTGAACATCCCCTGAAAATCCCAGCCTCTTGAATTCGGAGCCAGCAGTGAGAAACAGCAGCTACAGTTAACAGAAAGACCCGGTAACAAATAATATGAAGGTTTTTTCGGGGGTGGGGGAAGGCATCCTTTTCCTCCCCCCCCCCCCGCGTCATTTCCCATGTTTTCTTTCTCAGAGAATCTACGTGAATGCAAATAAAAATGCCATCAATAAGTTCTATTGAAATGCCGTTCTATCAGTCCACAGTGGAGCCACCTCTGGCCACCAAGTGCAGAATTGGGCCCTAGGAATAGTGACCATCAGTTGGTTACAAGCAGGGATACAGCCCTGATCCCCTCCCCCCACCATGCCCAAAGGGAAATCCTCATTGCCCTTTGGCAATACTGGATCTAGGACATATGGTTGAGCAGTTCTGCTTCTATCCAGTAGGGGGTGCTGGGGCGCATGCACATTCCACACAGTACGTGCCCTCCGACTGCGTTATTGCCCTCAGTGCCGCCATTCACTTCCCCGGCCTTTCAAGCCACAGCCTTCCCCTCGCATGGATGGTACTTGAGGAGTCTCAGAACTTGGATCACGTGGAAGATGAAATGTGGGGGATGGGGCAACAAAGGCTGCAGAGTGGAGAATAATAGGGAACATATTCTATTGCTATTCTATATGTCAATGGTGCAGCCTTATCTGCAATATTAGCTAGCAAAGGAAGGAGGACCTAGTTGTTAGAGCAACTTGGGAGACCCAGGTTCAATTTCCTGCTCTGCCACAGATTTCCTATCTGGCTTTGGGCAAATCCCTTACTCTCTATGTGCCTCACTTTCCCCATCTATACAATGAGGATAATAGCACTGCCCTGCCTCACTGGGGCGTGGAGAGGAAAAATGCATTAAGGGCAGTGAGATGCTCAATGACTAAGGTAATGGGGTGCAGACTGGTACCCAAGCTAGGTTCTGTGTGCACTGCTGGTCACCACATCTCCAAAAGGGTATTGCAGAATGAGCAGGGGGGAGGGGGGGGTCAGAGGCCTGGAAACACTCTCTGTAAAGACTGGGATGGGTTTCAAAAAGACAAATGAGAGGGGACATGATCAAAGTCTCTAAAATACTGACTGGTCTAGAGAAGGGAGATCAGAGTTTCTGTTCTCCTTGTCTCATACCATGAGAACAAGGGGCTGTTTGATGAAATTAAAAAGGGGGGAAATTCACAATCAGAGGAAACACTCACACAACAAGGCATTAACCTGTGGAACTCTCTGCTACAGGAAGTCACAGGGGCCAAGAGTTTAGCAAGATTCCAGAAAGGGAGTGGAGATTGACACGGAGACCAGGAATAATTTCACAGATGAGAAATGAGTGTCTGATCACAACTTGTTCTGTAGGGGGCACTCTCCCCTCACAGTTAGTGCTGATTTCAACACCCACAGGTGGCACTAGGGGACGCTGTGGTCAGCATGGGAGGCAGAGTAGGGGGTGTTCTCTCCTTGCTGTCTGTGCTGACCCCAATTCCCCAGTACAGCACTGGGGCATAATTTCTCCACTGTGAAGATAGGCTCTGCCCACCTCTTGTTAAATGACACCAGGGCAGCAAGATACAGAAATTCACGCACTATCCTGGCCAAATTCCAGCTCAGATTATTCTGTTTGGTCTCCCTCAATCCCCCTGCATATTTCAGCTGGACACAAGAGCATCCTTAATTCTCCATTCTAAAGGTGTGTGTCAAGTGCAGCTGTTAGAAAGCAGCTGAACTCCACCCCAGAGGCAGCTGCATCTCAGTGCAAAGCAAGGGCTAGCTGTATAAACAGCCTCCCACATTGCACCCCAGAGGTGTCTGCATCTCAGTGCCTGGCAAGGCTTTTCTATAAACCACTTTGGACTCCTTTAGCAAAGAAAGGCGCTGTGGAAATATCCACTCCCACCATTGCTATTAATTACGAACAACCCAGCTCACTCAGGTAATCAGCTCCCTAGAGAACATGACCCTAATAACCGAATATTATTTTATCACTTGAGTTAATAACCTCAAATAAAGTTATCGACGCTAATGGTGGCGCCAATTCTAGCACGTTGTTCAGCTCTGGCAGTGCACACACACACACACACACACACACACACACACACACACACTTAATGGTGAATTCATTAAGTTAAGACCAATTTGGCTGTGAATAACGAGGGAAAATCGGGTGACTGCAGAGTTTTTTTTAAAAAGCCTCAATCTGCCTTAACACACAGAAAAATAATCTTAAATAGCCAATCCCAGCCCCTTCTCTGCCCTAACCACTTGACCTCACTCCCCTCCCAGTGCCAGGACCAAAACCCTGGAGTCCTGACTCCCACCTCCCGCCACCAAAATTCATTCCTCTCCCTAAGCATTTGGGGGAGGAGGATGTCAGAACTCCTGGCTTCTCTGTCCCATATATCCCAGGACTGCCACTTGTGAGGTGGGGTAGGGGAAAGAAGGGATGTGTTCATCCCATCCCCTTTCTATGCCTCAGTTTCCCCAGCTGTAAAATGTGACCTTTGGGGCACTGAGCTCAAAGAAAAGTTTGCAAGGACCTTTGAGGCCCTGGGAAGAAGGATAAAGGAGTTTGAGGTGCAAGTGATGTTCTCGTCCATCCTCCCCGTGGAAGGAAAAGGCCCGGGTAGAGACCATCGAATTGTGGAAGTCAACGAATGGCTACGCAGGTGGTGTTGGAGAGAAGGCTTTGGATTCTTTGACCGTGGGATGGTGTTCCAAGGAGGAGGAGTGCTAGACAGAGACGGGCTCCACCTAACGAAGAGAGGGAAGAGCATCTTCGCAAGCAGGCTGGCTAACCTAGTGAGGAGGGCTTTAAACTAGGTTCACTGAGGGAAGGAGACCAAAGTCCTGAGGTAAGTGGGGATGTGGGATACCAGGAGGAAACATGAGCAGGAGGGCACGAGAGGGAGGGCTCCTGCCTCATACTGAGAAAGGGGGACATCAGTGAGTTATCTCAAGTACCTATACACAAATGCAAGAAGCCTGGGAAACAAGCAGGGAGAACTGGAAGTCCTGGCACAGTCAAGGAATTATGATGTGATTGGAACAACAGAGACTTGGTGGGATAACTCACATGACTGGAGTACTGTCATGGATGGATATAAACTGTTCAGGAAGGACAGGCAGGGCAGAAAAGGTGGGGGAGTTGCACTGTATGTAAGAGAGCAGTACAACTGCTACAAGCTCCTGTATGAAACTGCAGAAAAATCTGAGAGTCTCTGGATTAAGTTTAGAAGTGTGAACAACAAGAATGATGTCGTGGTGGGAGTCTGCTATAGACCACTGGACCAGGGGGGTCAGGTGAACAAGGCTTTCTTCCGGCAACTAACGGAAGTTACTAGATCGCAGGCCCTGGTTCTCATAGGAGACTTCAATCACCGTGATATCTGCTGGGAGAGCAATACAGCGGTGCACAGACAATCCAGGAAGTTTTTAGAAAGCGTAGGGGACAATTTCCTGGTGCAAGTGCTGGAGGAACCAACTAGGGGCAGAGCTCTTCTTGACCTGCTGCTCACAAACCGGGAAGAATTAGTAGGGGAAGCAAAAGTGGATGGGAACCTAGGAGGCAGTGACCATGAGATGGTCGAGTTCAGGATTCTGACACAAGGAAGAAAGGAAAGCAGCAGAATACGGACCCTGGACTTCAGAAAAGCAGACTTTGACTCCCTCAGGGAATTGATGGGCAGGATCCCCTGGGAGAATAACATGAGGGGGAAAGAAAAGGAGTACTTGTGGCACCTTAGAGACTAAGAAATTTAAATTTGTTAGTCTCTAAGGTGCCACAAGTACTCCTTTTCTTTTTGCGAATACAGACTAACATGGCTGCTACTCTGAAACCTAGTGACAGAGGATGTGGAAAAAGCTAATGTACTCAATGCTTTTTTTGCCTCTGTCTTCATGAACAAGGTCAGCTCCCAGACTACTGCACTGGGCAGCACAGCATGGGGAGGAGGTGACCAGCTTTCTGTGGAGAAAGAAGTGGTTCGGGACTATTTAGAAAAGCTGGACAAGCACAAGTCCATGGGACCAGATGCACTGCATCTGAGGGTGCTAAAGGAGTTGTCGGATGTGATTGCAGAGCCATCGGCCATTATCTCTGAAAATTCCTGGTGATCGGGGGAGGTCCTGGATGACTGGAAAAAGGCTAATGTAGTGCCCATCTTTGAAAAAGGGAAGGAGGAAGATCCAGGGAACTACAGGCCAGTCAGCCTCACCTCAGTCCCTGGAAAAATCCTGGAGCAGGTCCTCAAGGAATCAATTCTGAAGCACTTAGAGGAGAGGAAAGTGATCAGGAACAGTCAGCATGGATTCACCAAGGGCAAGTCATGCCTGACTAATCTAATTGCCTTCTATGACGAGATAACTGGCTCTGTGGATGAGGCGAAAGCAGTGGACGCGTTATTCTCTGACTTTAGCAAAGCTTTTGATACAGTTTCCCACAGTATTCTTGCCAGCAAGTTAAAGAAGTATGGGCTGGATGAATGGACTATGAGGTGAATAGAAAGCTGGCTAGATCATCGGGCTCAACGGGTAGTGATCAATGGCTCCATGTCTAGTTGGCAGCCGGTATCAAGCGGAGTGCCCCAATGGTCGGTCCTGGGGCCGGTTTTGTTCAATATCTTCATTTATGATCTGGAGGATGGCGTAGACTGCACCCTCAGCAAGTTTGCAGATGACACTAAACTGGGAGGAGGAGTAGATATGCTGGAGGGTAGGGATAGGATACAGAGGAACCTAGACAAATTCGAGGATTGGGTCAAAATAAATCTGATGAGATTCAACAAGGACAAGTGCAGAGTCCTGCACTTAGGACGGAAGAATCCCAGGCACTGCTACAGACTAGGGCCCGAATGACTAGGCAGCAGTTCTGCAGAAAAGGACCTAGGGGTTACAGTGGATGAGAAGCTGGATATGAGTCAACAGTGTGCCCTTGTTGCCAAGAAGGCTAATGGCATTTTGGGCTGTATAAGTAGGGGCATTGCCAGCAGATCGAGGGACATGATTGTTCCCCTCTATTTGAGATTGGTGAGGCCTCATCTGGAGTACTGTGTCCAGTTTTGGGCCCAACACTACAAGAAGAATGTGGAAAAATTGGAAAGCATCCAGCGAAGGGCAACAAAAATGATTAGGGGAGTGGAACACAAGACTTATGAGGAGAGGCTGAGGGAACTGGGATTGTTTAGTTTGCGGAAGAGAAGAATGAGGGGGGATTTGATAGCTGCTTTCAACTACTTGAAAGGGGGTTCCAAAGAGGATGGATTTAGACTGTTCTCAGTGGTAGCAGATGACAGAACGAGGAGTAATGGTCTCAAGTTGCAGTGGGGGAGGTTTAGGTTGGATATTAGGAAATACTTTTTCACTAGGAGGGTGGTGAAGCACTGGAATGCGTTACCTAGGGAGGTGGTGTAATCTCCTTCCTTAGAGGTTTTCAAGATCAGGCTTGACAAAGCCCTGGCTGGGATGATTTAGTTGGGGATTGGTCCTGCTTTGAGCAGGGGGTTGGACTAGATGACCTCCTGAGGTCCCTTCCAACCCTGATAGTCTATGATTCTCTAATTGCCAGGGCCTGGAGCAAACCATGCATTACGGACACGCTGGGGCAGGAATTTAAGCCGGGGGTGGTTTGGCACTGGCTCCACCACCAACGCAGCAACAGCCTACCTGGTGAAATGCACTCGAACTACTCAAAGATTTACACTAGTGCAAACCCACTAGCGCCCCCCATGCTTGGGTTCCAGGGCTGCCATTCACATGTCTCCCACCAGGTGGCAGCAGGCCCCTGAAGCTAGCAAGCACAGCAGGGCATCCTCTACCCAGCCAGTGGAATTAGCATCTGTGGCAGGTCAGAGCCCCAGCGAGAGGGGAGGGGGCGGCCTGGTCTCCGTTGCTGTTGGTCGGGGACATTCTGTCCTGCTGGGGAGGCAGCCGAGCAAGCCCTGGCTTCCAACGTTGTTAGCGGGTGGGCCCCCCGGAGTGGGGAAACTGAGGCACATAATCTTGAAACACACCCTGGCCCCCATCCTGATCACTCTGTTCCCCACCAGACCTGGGACAGAACCCAGGAGTCCTGGCTCCCAGCTCTAACCACTAGACCCCACTCCCCTCCCAGAGCAGGGCTGACAGCGCCAGGCTCCAGGTCTCACTCAGGCTGCTTCTCCCCTGACTCAGGAAAAAGAAAACGTTTTTTCCCAAAGGCAGAACTGAAGAGGCAAAAAGTAGGTCAAGGTTGGGGCTGATAAATCTTGACAACGTCACGGGCTCACCAACCCTAATCTCTGCAGCACCAGCCCTGCCCCTGCAGCCCCTATGTTCAGCTCCTGTCAGTCTGGCCTCTAAGTGAACTGGGGAAATGACACAAGGCTACCCCATCCATCCACCTGCCATGCCAGGCCACATCCTAGGTACATCGCTGCTGCCCAGGGCATAGGCCCACTCCCGCCCCAGCTCTAACCACTAGCCCCCATTCCAGTCCCAGAGCTGGGAATGGAGCCCAGGAGTCCTGACTCCCAGCCCCCCCAGCTCTAACCATCACTTCCCTCCCAGAGCTGGAAATGGAGCCCTGGCTCCAACCACTGAATCCCACTTCCCTCCCAGAGGGCAAAAGAAGCAAAGTTGCTCTGTAATACATGGTTCTGGCCCAGGGTGGGGAGAGTTCGTGGAATTGATACTTTGGCCCCCGTGGGCAGACGGCCCCTCTAGGGTCACAACAGGGATCAGGCAAGGGGCTCTGGATGGAGAAGCTGGCTCTGTCAGCCCGGGGGGGGGGGGAAGGGGGCTATATTTGGAAGCTTGAGAACATCCTCACGCAGGGGATGCTACGTTCATCTATTGGTGCTAATTTGGCTGGTAAGCCAGGGACACCTGGCCATCTGAGCCTGCTCCCTAGCCACCATGCTGGTCCCTGCAGCTCAGCACTTCCTAGTGGTGCACTGGGGCAGCATAGACTGCAAGGGGAGAGCGTCCCCTACTGAGCCACACCCCCTCCCCTGTGCAGCGCAGTGCCCCCTAATGCCTTAGTGGGGTCAGCACTGATTGTTTTCCTTAGCCAACATCCATCCAAGCATTGACCACAGATTTTGTGACTACTAGATTTTTACCCCAAGTCTATGCAATCTATAGTCTAGGCACCTGGACTCCTGGGTTCTAGCCCCAGCTCCGGGAGGGGAGTGGGATCTAGAGGGTAAGAGCGGGGGAGCTGGGAGTCAGGACTCCTGGATTCTGTGCTGCTGGCCTGTGGGTCTTTGGGGAGGGAGAAAGTCCCGTACCTTTTTCATGTCTCACTTTCCTTCCTCTCTCCCCCAGACAGTGGGGTTAAACAGGACTCATTCCTGTCTGTAAAAGCCTTTGAGATACTGGGGATGGAAATGAGAAGATATTATTCGGGGGGTGGAGAGGGGCTGCCTAAATAGGGACCCAAAAGGGCCAGATCTCTCCTCTCCTCCCCCTGCACATGCACCCCTAACAGTCTTGCCAGATTTCCCCCTCCCCACATGCAGTCACAACTGAAACCTGCCTGATCCTCTCTATGGGCCCCCCCCCGCCCATCTTCACTCCCCAACTTGTGCCCAAAGGCAAAGTGCAGCAACTACTCCCTGATTGCTCAAGGTCCGGGTGGGGGGAGGGGGCATTGCTGAAGAGCCCCAAGCACGTACCCCATGCCCGTGCACACGTGTGTGCAAACACACACAGCTGAGAGGGAAAACCAAAAATAAAGTGTCAAACAAAATCTTTCATTCGACCCCAAACTGATTCGGGGTAGGGTGGGGGGTCGTTTCTGGCTGGTTTTCCCCTTGGGTCTGTTGCTGAACAAACCTAGCTTCATTGCCAAACACGGCGGCGCTTTGCTTTCCGGGTGGAAGCCAAACTCCACTCTCTTTAGTCAAAGCCTCCACTTGGCCTCCCATTTTGGGGCAAAGAAACGGCATCCCAAACTCTCCGCCAGGCCTGACGCACACCAAGCTGCTCTCCCATTCATCTCTCCTCCCCGCCCCCTGCGCAGCCCCGGCGCTGTCAGAGTGAGGGGTGACTTGGCTACTGCATCTCCATCTGTTTCAGGAAATAATGAGCCATTTCATGTGTTTTATGAATTTCCCTTTTCTCCTCTCTCTCTCCCCCACCCGCCTTCCTGGGAGGGACGGATAAATCTCTGGGGACGAACAACTGGCCCCATTTGTAATCATCTCCCTGGTGATAAAGATGAATAAAGTTGCCACCCACTAAATAAAGACCTTGGAAAGGAAGAAAAATCCAGGAGCAGCAGATCTGAGAAACGATGCTTAGAAAAACCCTTGCAAGTTTTTACACTCTGCCTCTGGGCTGGGGCAGGTGCTTTTATAGAGGGAACCCTTGCTTGACACTGGGATGCAGCCACCTCTGGGGTGGGGCATGGAGGCTGGGTGGGCTCCCTCCCCCAGGGGATTTTTCATCACTACAAGCAGGCAGGATGCTGGTTTTGCACTGCATCCAAAAGATGGCACCTCCTACACCCCCCACTGAGCCTCCACCCCACTTCCTGTGGCTCAGGGCCCCCTAGCACCACACTGGGATTAACTCCAGTAACTCTCCTGGAAGAGCACCCTTGGTGTTCAGAGGGCGTCTGCTCTCCCCACACACTGACCTGCCCCTGCTTAGCCAGAGACCAAGCTGGTGCCCCGCTCTGGCGGCCTGGGGCATGAAGTATCGTGCCACTCTGTGCCACTTTCCAAGAGCAGCTTGGTGAGCTAGGGCACTGCAGCCAAACCCAACGCGGGCCTGTCATGCTAGTTACTCTCCAATGCAGCATGTCAGGCGCTGTTTGTGTGCCCCCTACCAGCCGTGTGCCAGCCCAAACAACGATCCCCCTCTTGGTGAGGGGACACAGGACACCTGGACTCCAGTCCTCGCCTCGCCAATGCAAGATGGGCAAGTCCTGCCCACCCTTTCCCTCTGCCTCAATTTCCCCCTTGATCCATTCCATGTCATATTTAGAATTTCCGGCCATGGTGAGTGGTTCTGGGGGCAAGGGAGGGGCAGTTTTTGCAGCCTTAAAGGGGGCTGATTATCTTCCCCAGTGCTCAGCTTTTTCTGAAAAGCCACATGCCCCCCTTAAGGGAAGTAAATGGATGCATCCAACATAACTAGTCACTCTTGGAAATTTGAGTCTGTTGCTCTCAAGTCCTGTGGAGAGGAGGCAAAGAGAACGATGCAAACTTCTCAGTGCAGGGAGCTGGCAAGAGACCATCTCCACACCACTGCCTCCTGCTAGAGGGGATTAGAACTGCGCCAATGTGTCTCATTTACCCTATACTGCTTGCAGCTGGTGGGGATTCATTTTAACAAAGGCCCAGGATCTTTAGAGCAGTAAGACTGTAGTTCTAGCCTTGCTAATGCTGCATATCCACGGAGTTTCAGGGCGTAAAGCTGATGAATGCTGCTTCTTAGAGAACTAGGACAGGAGGACTTGGTACCTATCCAGAACCAGGACATTGGGGTCAGTGCTGGCTCCAAGGGGAGAGCCACCCGCATCCTGCTCCCTGCCACACAGAGTCCCCTAGCACCACATCAGGGCACCAGCACTGTCTGCAAGGGGAGTGCATCCCCTACGGAGCCTCCCATCACGCTCCCAGTAGCGCAGGACCTGACAGCAAGGAGGGTGAAGGATGCTAACAGAGAAATACAGCCAGACACATGGGGTGATATGACTCCCACCCCTATGCACAGACTCCCTGCATAGAAGGAGATACCTCTCTGTAGCAGGATGGGTAGGTGAGGATGCTCCCCCCCGCCCGCACAGAGAGATTGGGGTGGACACCCCCCTCTGCATGTCCCCCAGACCTCTCCTTTCCCTCCCACCGTGTCCTGCCCCTCTCGATGCCTGCTGTCCAGGCAGCAATATGGATGGGTCCCACCTCTCTCTTGCTCTGCTCCATATGCCCAGCACACACAGAGGAGAGGGGAGAAACCGACTAATCACAGCGCGGGTATTTGCATTTTAATGATTTCCTACCCATCCTTCCATGGGGGTACACTGGGTGCCAGCAGGGAGGTTGCTTTACAGAGATCTGCATTGTGTGCATGTGTGTGTGTGCGCGCAAGCACAGGCGTGTGTCCATCCGTCCTCAATGGGGAAGACATACACAACACATGCACTCACGCACACCCTCAAGATGGATGGTTCTCTGCTCTCTCCCCGTCCCGGTATCATTAAGAGGAAAACCTGCTGGAACACACTACTCCCTGTGAATACCTAATGCCTGGAGAATTATATGCAAAGCACCTGAATAAATATAAAATTAGTCTGCATAATAAATCCCACTACAACTTCCCTCCCGCCCGAATCCCAGGAGGCCCCACGAGATGAACGTATTTTGACAGGCTGAGTTCAATTCTCTCTCTGTAAGAAAAAAAGAAAGAACAAAAAATTCTCTGATTTTGTTTCATTTGCCCCCCCCCAGTTATTCCCCACCCACCAAGCGAAAGCAGGTCAGATTCAAATGGCGTCCTCAATACAGAAGCTTCAAAAGGTGGGGAAGTGCTGGGGCTTGAAAGGAGGGATCTAAAGGACCGTGGTGAAGGAATTATACCAGGAGCCCCGGGTCTCTACAGACACATGGTGCTTGGCTCAATATAGCCCATATCTAACTATGGGCTCCCTGCGCACCTATGGAGCAGAGGTGGAGAAATGCAACGGTTCAAGAAGGGAACTGAGGATCCTGCCCCACAGACCTGCCCCATTAGACCCCATTCCCCTCCCTGAGCAGGGAAGAGAACCCAGGAGTCCTGGCTTCCAGCTCCAACCACTAGATCACATGATGTATTTTAGACAAAACATCAAACATTCACCAGCTGTTCCCCCGGGGCTGGGTGGGGGCAAAAATCAGATCCGATTTATACTGTCAGATAGCAGGAAAGTGTGACAATTTGACAATATCTATCAACACCGTGGTTGGCAGATGGCAGATAGTTAGTTTCTAAGTTAGCTGTGTTCACACACACTGGGGGCAGAGGGACAGGGTGATACAGCCTCCCATGTACACTTGGATCACAGCAGCCAGATCTGTCACATCCCCATTCCATAGGGTGTGAGACAGAACAATTTAGCTGGGGTATTATGGAAGTGTCACATGCATCCCCCAACCAACATTGGAGGGTCCCTGGCAGGTCAGGTGACCTTGTAAATGCTCTGTAAAGCAATGCTCTGCAACATTGGATAGTCCCCAGCTCCTGACCTTGTAAATGCTCTGCAAAGTTTCTGTTTTCATTTAAATAAAAAGGAGAGAGACATGCAATTTTGGTTGTGAAGAAAACTTTGAAAACATGACCTGAGTCAGGGACACCTGCCTGAGTCTGCAGAGAGCTGGACCTAATTGTTCCATGATGGGGGACCCACCCCACGTGTAACTGACAAAGTGACACATTCCTGAGTTTGCAGAGAGCCTGAGCCGATTGCTCTGGAGTGCTGCACTGACCCCTTCAGGGTGCTAATTCAGAAGCAAAATGGGACTGACAATGCCACCGTTGTTAACTCCTTAGCTGCTGCCCAGCAGCGTGTGACACAACAGAAAGGCTCACACAAAGCAGACTGGGCAGGGAAAGCCTTTCTGGTAGGGCTACAGACACCACACCACAGGGAGGGCGGCTAACAATCCTGGGCTCTAACAAAATACTGACACATTTTACAAGGGACGTTTGAAAACCAGAGAGGGTGCAGAGAAGAGCCGCATGAATGCCCCAAGGGCTGGAGAAAACACTTGCCAGCAGGAGGCTGTTTAGCTTTTCACAAAGCACACTGAGAGGTGATTTGATTGCGATCCTGGGGAGCAGATCATGGTACTGAAGAGCTCTCTAGCCTTGCCGCAAAGGCAGAAGAACCACCAAGGGTTGAAGTTAAAGCAGGACGTGTTCAAGTCACAAACAAGACTCCAAATTTGTCCCAGGAAAGGCAAATGGCCATTGACAAAAACACCCCCAGGCAGGGTTGGAGTCTCCATCTCCAGGCTGGCTGCCTCTCCGGGAGACGCTCCAGGCAGTCCCAAGTGATTTGGCTCAATGCAGCAGTGACTGGGTAACGTCTGTACCAGCGTGCAGAGCCGATGCTCTAATTTTAATGGGTCCTTCTGGCCACACAGCAACAGTCATTGGAGAGAGAAACCAACTCACCCCTAAGGTAACGTGACAGGCCAGTCCTTGCTTATAGACAGCCCCCCAACCTGAAGCAAATACTCACCAGCAACCACACACCACACAACAGAACCACTAACCCAGGAACCTATCCTTGCAACAAAGCCCGTTGCCAACTGCGTCCACATATCTATTCAAGGGACACCAACATAGGACCTAATCACATCAGCCACTGTATCAGAGGCTCGTTCACCTGCACATCTACCAATGTGATATATGCCATCATGTGCCAGCAATGCCCCTCTGCCATGTACATTGGCCAAACTGGACAGTCTCTACGTAAAAGAATAAAATGGACACAAATCAGACGTCAAGAATTATAACACTTCAATCTCTTTGGTCACTCGATTACAGACCTAAAAGTGGCAATTCTTCAACAAAAAAAAACTTCAAAAGCAGACTCCGAGAGACTGCTGAATTGGAATTAATTTGCAAACTGGATACAATTAATTTAGGCTTGAATAAAGACTGGGAGTAGATGGGTCATTACACAATGTTTAATTCCCCCCTCCCCCATTCCTCAGACATTCTTGTCAACTGCTGGAAATGGCCCACCTTGATTATCACTACAAAAGGTTCCCCCCCCACCCCCACCCCGCTCTCCTGCTGGTAATAGCTCACCTTAAGTAATCACTCTCATTATAGTGTGTATGGTAACACCCATTGTTTCATGTTCTCTATGTATATAAATTTCCCCACTGTATTTTCCACTGAATGCATCCGATGAAGTGAGCTGTAGCTCATGAAATCTTATGCTCAAATAAATTTGTTATTCTCTAAGGTGCCACAAGTCCTCCTTTTCTTTTTGCCTTGGCCAGTTTGGCCAATGTCCTCTGCTTGGGATCCTGCCTTGCAGCACCACCGCTCAGCTTCTACACAGCACCACACCCCACAGGGCTCAGTGTGCTGTACAGCGACAGTATCACTAGCCCCATGTTACAAATGGGGAAAATGAGGCACAGAGATGGGTAGAACCTGCCCACGGGGCCAGAGCCGGAATAGAGGCCAGGTCTCCAGAGTCTCAGTCCAGTGCTCCACCCAATACACTGCTAACCGCACCACCTCTGATTATGAGGCATTCCACTCACAAACTGAGCAGGCCCATGCATGGCTGGGCAAATGCCAGGACACTGATCCCCCCCCCCCCATTATTGCTAAGGGGCTGAAATAAACTGAGACCCAAATGAAAATGAGGGAACAAAACCCTCCGACGGGCCATTAGAATTCTGGCAAAAGCTCCCCTTCGATTTCACAGTCACAGCTGGTTCCAGAGAGATGCTTTTCAAGAAGGTTTGTTGCATTTGTTCTTCAAGCCAATCCCAGATTTCTTCTTTATTAACTCGGATTTTTTTAATTGCTTTAGCTCTTCATTGCCTCAGGAGACGGCAGACGGTAGTTTGGCTCAATGCACATGTATTTCCTGTGGCTGCCCCCAGCCTGTGCTCCTATTCCCCCCTCCCCACTCCAGTGCTGGGATCCCGAGCGATCTTCTCCCCCTCAGCCTGCACTCCCCACACCACCCTCCTCCCCCATTGCTGGGATACATGCCCCATTTCCTCCCCCTGACCTTACCTCTCCAGCCCACCCCTCCAGATCCCCTCCCCAGTCAGGCAGGGCCTGGCACTAGAAGGAACTTTGGAGCCAGGAACAGCACGTAACAATCTCACAATAAAACACAAACCTCTTTCTTCTGGGTTTGTACAGCACCTGATCCAGTGGAGTCCCAAACACTACCACTATCCATGCTAGAGAAGAACCATGGCTTTTCTTTAGCTCTAAACTCCCCATCCCTGGCTTAATTGATCACATGATCACCAATTAACAGTGCCCACCCCTCCCCCAGCTGGATTTAACACCTCCACCCGGCCCGGCTAAGGCCCAGCCGGCAGAGAAAACTGACTGACAGCGCTACAGGACAACGTCACACGTCCGAGTTTCATAGAGTTAAAGCCAGGTCCAGGGACCCTTCAATCCTGCATTAACACCAGCCAGGCCACTCCAGCCCAGCCCAAAGCCCAAAGTCAGCCCAAAGCATGGCCGTCCTCAGAGTCCTGCCTGTGGGGAGCCGCAGGCAGAGACTGAGGCCCCTGTGCTGGCAGGGATTTGCTGAGGTGGGCGAGCCATGCCAAGACAGCCCACGCTCCATGCTGTAGAGGAAGGTGGAAGGGCCCTGCCGATCTGACCTGGGGGAAATTCCTGCCCAGACCCCCCAATCTGGCAATTAGCAAGACCCACCCAGCCAGGCTGCTAGCAAGGGGGCTGGGCCATAGCAATGCCTATTGAACTCCCCATGTGGATGCTCCATTTCCAAACTACACTGACTTTATCCCATCCCAGTCACCGGGCAGTCAGTTATCACCAGCAGGACTCAAACCCAGGACCTCGTGAGCTAAGGGCCAGGGCTTCTGTCACCTGAGCTAAAGAGCAACTTGTGGCGCTTACTCATAAGCCTCAATATGATGTAGCCACTAGGAGGAAACCCAGGCCCAGGGTGGGAGCAGGGCTTACACTCACCACCACCTATTAACCTCAGCACAGGGAGGGCTGGTCCTAGCCTGAGATCAGGGCCTGTCATGCCGGACACTGCACAGACCCCAGCTGGGATCATGCCCCCATCAGACCGGGCTGTGCAAGAGCCAGTCCCTGCCCCGAAGAGCGCCCAGTGTGAATAGACAAAAGGTGGGAGGGGCAACTGAGGCAGAGCCAGGGAACAGGACTTGGCCAAGCTTGGGGTGGAGCTGGGAGAGAACCCAGGCATCCTGACTCCCAGCCTCCCTTGATCTAACCATTGGACCCCACTCCCCTCCCAGAACTGGGACAGTACAAGCACCTGCTGGAGAAGCCCCATTAGTTGTGAGTAGTACAGGTCCCAGGACATACAAATGAGATGTTCTGGCCCTATGCAGTCCCCCCAAACCAGGGGCCAAATCAGAGCCAGTGCCCCCTAGAGGGGAAGGACCCTATGTCCCATTCCTTGCCCCCAAGAGCCAGCCAGTCCTCCCTGCACTGGGGCCAGACCAGAGCTGGCTCCCATTTCCCCTGCTCCGTGGGCCTGGACTTTAGCTGCCTGAGTAAAATTCTCGGCTGATGTAAATTAAAGGGGGTGAGTGGGGGGAGAAGGGGCTAAGTAAATAAATAAATAAGTCGGGCAATAAGTAAAACCCTCCTCTACTGAGGGGCTGGGAATTGGCTCCAAGCCACATAATCACTTCATTAATGTGTCAGATGTTGACAGTTCTTTAATTCCTCTTCAGGAAGAGGGGAAGGGGGGAAATTAATGCTGTTCAAAACAATCAGAAGAGTCCCATTAGGAATAAAATAGAAGTGATGAAAACATAAAGGCCCCTCAAGGTAGAAAGGGAAGAACTAACAATGAAAAGCCGGGGTGGGGGGGTGTTGAAAAGCCCAATCTCTGCAATTTCGGCTCCTGGAGCCGCCTATATCCCAGTGCCTTTGAAGTGGGAATTCTTGTCAATTGTTTTATATGTTAAACTAAAAAGCGGGGAAAGGTCACTATATGATCAGGCTGGAGGGGCGGGTTTGGCCACATCCAAAGAAGGGGGGTGCTCAGGAAGGAGTTGTGGATGGGGCGAGGCAAAAGTCAAGGCTGCATGGTGGCACCCCCGACTTCCCCCTCTCCACATCCCCACCCCACACTGTGTCCTCATGCCCCGGCCTCTCCAATGCTGGGATTCCTCTCTGACCCCAGGCACCCCCAGCCTGCGCTCCTCACCTCACCAGCCTCCTGCATGGCCAGGATCCTTCCCTGATCCCCTCTCTGGTCCGTGCCCTCCATGCCACCTGTCTGCTGGGTTCCTTACCTTTCCCAGCGCTGCTCCCTGGCTCCTATGCCTTTCTCTGGCAGGGGAAGGGGGTCCAGTGGGTTACAGCAGGGGTGGGGCTGGGAGTCAGGACTCCTGGGTCCCATTCCCAGCTCGTCCCTGTTGCGTGACCTTGGGAGACTGCCCTATGCCACAGCCACGAGTGATCCCTGAGGCCCCCCACCCCAACACGTGAGCTCCCAGCTGTGTACTGTCCCTCCAATCCATCGCCCCCCGCCGGGTTGGGGGGGGGGACACGACACAACACAACACAACGAAGAGGGATTTGGGAGCCCCTCCCTGATGTCCCTGTGCAATGAGACGGAGGTGGGCATCCCTCCCAGCGCTGGCGGGGGGCGGGTCTGGTGCTGGGAACACCGCTCTCCATAATCAGCCTGGATCTAATAAGCCACCCGTGCAATTTTCTCTGGCGCACACAAATAATTACAGCAAATTTGTTAATGAATTGAATGAATATGGAGGCTGGTACACTTGTCGGCAAAAAGGAACGGAGCTGGAGCGCCAGCGGCGCCTGGGATGGAAACTCCCTGGTTGAGGGGGCCTGGGCAATCGCTCTGTGCCCCAAAGATGTTTCCCAGGGTCCACGCCATCAGTCCCTGTGCAGCCATCTCTGCTGCAGCCACCGGCCCCAGGGTCTTGCCCGTCGAACCATCAGCCCCCTTCCAGCCAGGCCCACCCTGGGTCTTCCCGCCAGCCCTGACAGGGGTCATGGGCAGCTGGAAGTGGGGCGAGGCTGGGCAGGCCCCTGGGGGGAGCCCTGGTGCAGGTGCCGGCCCAATGGCAGTGGAAAGAAGCAGCAGTGCTGGCTGCCCCTCTGCCAAGTTTGCCCACTCAGGCTTGGCCCTGCAGCCCGTCCGTGGTGATGGGCTGCACCAGTCCCAACACCTCACTCATGTTTTCTCCCCAACCCCGTCACACTGGAGGGTCAGGCAGGGCCGAACTTTTGTGACCAGGGGGCAGCGCTGTGCCTTGTGCTGCTAATCCTGCGTCCCTGCTGCTGCCCTCCGGGCGTCGTCTCTGAGCTGTGCCAGCAAGATCAGGGGCCTCGCCAGTGCCAGGTCTCAGCCCTCCTTCGAGAGCCCCCACCGGCTGGAGGATAGATGCTGCCTCTGAAATCTCCACTCCCAGCTCTTGGAGCCGCTGTCTGTGTCCGGCTGCCCTGGGAAAGAACAGGAAGGAGCCAGGGCTTGGCACCCACTGGAACGGCCAGGCACGAGGAGCGGCAGACCTGGGTGTCAGGTTTCAGAGTGGTAGCCATGTTAGTCTGTATCAGCAAAAAAAACCGAGGAGTACTTGTGGCACCTTAGAGCAAGGGCGGGCAAACTTTTTGGCCTGAGGGCTGCACTGGGTTTCTGAAATTGTATGGAGGGCCAGTTAGGGGAAGCTGTGCATGGCCCGGCCCCCGGCCCCTATCCAACCCCCCCCCCGCTTCTCGCCCCCTGATGGCCCCTCAGGACTCCTGCCCCATCCAACCCCCCCCCCCCCGTTCTCTGATCATCCATTTATTCTTTTGCGTAGAGATTGTCCGGTTTGGCCAATGTACATGGCTTGGCCAAACCGGACAACCTCTATGCAAAAGAATAAATGGACACAAATCAGACATCAAGAATTATAACATTCAAAAACCAGTCGGAGAACACTTCAACCTCCCTGGTCACTCGATTGCAGACCTAAAAGTCGCAATTCTCCAATAAAAAAAACTTCAGAAACAGACTCCAATGAGAAACTGCAGAATTGGAATTAATTTGCAAACTGGACACCATTAAATCAGGCTTGAATAACGACTGGGAGTGGATGGGTCATTACACAAAGTAAAACTATTTCCCTATGCTAATTTTCCCCCTACTGTTACTCACGCCTTCTTGTCAACTGTTTGAAATAGGCCATCCTGATTATGACTACAAAAGTTTTTTTTTTCTCCTGCTGATAATAGCCCACCTTAATTGCTTGGTCTCCTTACAGTTGGTATGGCAACACCCATTGTTTCATGTTCTCTGTGTATATATATCTTCATACTGTATTTTCCACTGCATGCATCCAATGAAGTGGGTTTTAGCCCACAAAAGCTTATGCCCAAATAAATTTGATAGTCTCTAAGGTGCCACAAGTACTCCTTGGTTTTTTTAGACTTGGGTGTGCCTCGGTCGGATGTGTTGCTGGGCTGGGGACCCTTCCACACAGGGGCTCAGGGACAGACAAGTTCTCCCACAAATCTCTGCAAACCAAGCCCTAGAGTGGCTCCACTCATGTGAGCTAAGAACCGTGGGATACGCCCCAGAGATCCTAGCACCGAGTGCAGCATGCCCTGGGTCTGGGTGCGGGCAGCTCTGTGAGGTGGCTGGCTTGGCTAGCCCAGGGTGCATGCATGGGAACCCAGACAGCGGCACACTCTGCTCTGGAGACGTAGCCACAGACTTCACACCCGTCTCTGATGGAGCTCCCATCTCAGTGGCCCTTTGATCCCAGGTGCCCTCTCCTGGCAAGAGACACCTCTGGGCCCGTTCCATCCAGGGGTTCTCTATGCACCAGCACAGGCAGACACCTCTCCTGAGGCTAGAGGGCCCCATGTCCCATCCACTCCAGTCTCTTCTCTGCACCAACCGACTTGGAGACAGCCCATTGCCAGTTGGTCCCAGTCTCCTCCAGGCACCCATTCAGACTGGAAATGCCTCTCCCGAGGCTCCAGGACACGTCTCCATTTCCATTCATCCCAGTCTCCCTCATCCATGAACAGGTTTGGCGATCCCTCTCTGGGGCTCCATCCCCTCCCAGTCATCTTCACATGGCATGTCGAGGACTCCCTTTCTCAGTCCGGTCTGCGTTCCCCTCCACACAGGGCTTCTCTGCTCTGCACTGACATTCTTCCCTCTCCTGCGGGTGAGCGGCCTGGGGCAGTGCAGGATCCTGCTCCTCATCCTGCCCGATCCACTTCCTCCTTGCGTCCTTCAAGCGCCAGCCCCCGGTGGGAGGCACTGTTCTCCATTTCTGCTGGGCCAAGTGGCAAATTTGCCCTCCAGGCAACACTTGGGCGAGAGGGCACCATGTGAGCCACGGCAATGGAACCATGGCCACTAAAGCCAGCCCCACCTCTTAATGGCCATTCAGCTCTGGGACAGCCCTCAGCCATGGGACCCTTCTCCCATAGCTCTGCCCCATGGACACCGCACGCAGCACAGGGCCCTGTACCAGGGACGTTCCCTGCTCGGGGTGGGAGCTATACCGTGTGCTGCTCACAGAGGTGAAGCCTTGTCTCCAGGACACGCTCCTGCCAGCAGAGCTCCTCCAACCTGGAAGGACCTGGGCTAAGACACTGAGGTTTAGCCAGGTCCTGCTTCCCTCACACTGCAGTGTCTGTGAGTTCTGCTTCTGGCCTTTGTTGGGACAGGGACAATGCTACAGTCTCTGCCCTCCTCTGTACACAAGCCCCTGGAATGGGAGCCAGAGCCCCAGGCTCAATTTTCGGGGCTGGGTTGCCTCCAAAGGAGCGATGCTGATTGGCTCCAGCTGGAGATCTGGCCCCATTGGCTCAGCCGGAGCGCCGGCTGATTGGCTCCAGCTGGGGATCTGGGTCCATCAGCTCAGCCAGAGCTACAGCTGATTGGCTCCAGCTGGAGATCAAGTCCAACAGGGTCAGAGCTAAGAGGCTGCACCATTCCAGGTTAGAGAACAGCAATGCAACCCTCTCTGCTCCCTGATATCAGTTGGTCCCTTGGTCAAACCTGCCCTGGCCAGATCCCCCCGCCGCCTCCTCTCCCCTTTATCTGGGCGGAGAGAATAATGGAATCTTGTCATCCTGTCCATTGGGGGGGGCTCCTGCTGCATCACGCAAGCCTGCGGCCAGGCACAGCGTTCCTCCAAGGGCTTTCTGCCCATTCCAGCAGATGGAGCTACAAAGTGCTTAGCACCCGAAGGCTAATGGGCTGAGATCACACCCCAGAGATTGAGCCCCATGGCTGACCATAAGTTACTGCACTTCATGCTCAGCGCCCAGCCCAGCAGTAGCTCTCCTGTGGCTGCTGGCTGCTCATCTCAGGGCTGGCTGGGAGCTGGGGCTTGGCAGGTGGAACACAACAGTGTATTCTAGTGGGTGGGCCCTAGCTTAGCATTCAGCATCCCTGGATCCACTCTGGGCTCCGTCACTTACCTTACGCATGGCCCTCCAACTCTTCATGCCTGTTTCCCTCCCATCCTTTGTCTCGTTAGACTGAGCTCCTTGGGGCAGGGCCCAGCACAGTGGGGACCTAGTCTCAGTGCCTACGTGACAGAGTAGGGCCTTCATCTCAGTCTGGGGATTTGCGCAGCGCCCAGCACAATGGGAACATGGCCGCTCATGGTTGGGGGTTCTGTGCAGTGCCTGGCACAATGGGTTCCCTGATCTTGATTGGGGTCTGTGCAGCACCTGGCACAAGTGGACCCCTGATTTTCCTCAGTAGCGGGGGTGTTGTGCAGTGCCTGGCATGACTAGGGCCCTGACCTTGGTTGGAGTCAGTGCTGCACCTGTGTGACGGGAGCCCTGATCTTGGCCCAACACCCAGCCTGACAGGGCCCCACTCTTTGTTGGATGCTACTGCAATATAACCCATAATAGACAAGGTACAAAGCAATGGAGAAACAGGCCCTCGGTCAATCCCTTAACCATCTCTTGGCCCGGTTTGCCCACACAAAATGAGGACTAGAACTACAGAGTTGTACGAAGTATAGAATCAACTGTATTCCCCTTTGCGGTAATGTACATGGGTTGAAAGGTTTTTTTTGACTTCATCATAATTGGTAACACTTTACAGTAACATTGAAGAGTACAGGAAGTTTACAGGGTAAATATGCAGAACCACAGAGTATTTCCCCCAAAACAATGAGGAAGGGGTTTCTGTTCGCTAAAAAAACCAAACCAGAACTGACACAAAAAGAATGAATTAAAAATTTATTTCCTCCCCACCTGGAATGCTGTAAAGGAAAAAGATTGGGAATTCTATTGTTAAAATAAACCAATCTCTCTCTCAATATTTTAAAAAGAGGATATTCATCAGTGTCATATTTTTAAAATAGAGTTTGCAACCTTCATTTCTCCGCCCAAGCCCCTCCCCCAAACAAAAATAAAATATTAATAATGTACAAATTAATTTACAGTTGATAATGTTCATTACACTCCTAGAGAAACGGCCAGAAATCCCCCTCCTTCACCCTGCAGACAGTTCCATTAAGTGGCAAAGTTTGGAATGAAGGAAACTCCAATAATAATCTGCGTCTTTAAAAAAAAATGTTGGTTTTTTTGGTAAGAGAAAAATACAGAACTCGAGCTCATGCAATGGTCTAAGATGCTGAGAGATGCCCACCAAATTTCATGTTGGCTAACATTCTCCAAAGCACCTAAGGGATTTAGGAGCCTAAATTTCATTTTCAAAAAGTGTAGGAGCCTAAATACCCTGGAAACTTTGCAAAATGTGATGCCTTTTCTAAAAAAACACCTCAAAGCCTGAAAATTAATATGAAATTATTTCAGTTCACAGCTTACAATGGCAGATATATCGCTCTCTCTCCATCTCGCTGCTAGCCCCTTTTGGCATTTTAGCTTTGAAGGCGAGGGGAGTTTGCACTAACTTTGCCAGGCTTGAGAAATTGAAATGCCTATTTCACCTGCATCCTATCACTCTGAAAGAAAGAATTCTGATCCAAATCCCTCGCCTCCTGACACCCCTCCCAGTGATGGGCTTGATCCTGGTAGGGCTGGAGTTCTCCAATCCCAATCTAGCACAGCTCCCTTGCTTTATTCATGATATGGCCCCAGAGAAAAGGAGTTTACTACTAGATCTAGCAGATGGACCGTGAGATCTGATGGCTAGTTGGCGCCAATAAGATGCACGTTTTTAACGGGGAAGATGAGGAATGAAATTTTAGAGCCGTTCCCTGAGGGATGTAGAGGATTCTTCATCCCTTGAGGGCTTTCTATCATCCAATAGATATGGTTTAATTGGGACGCAAGTCACGGGCTGGGTGCAGGAATCTCTGGGCAAAATTCTGCCATGTCTCCCTTCCAATCTGTGACTCTTTCCCTACTGGCTTTGACCAGATGACCCCCGTGCTTTGAGCTAGGCAGGTGCTGAAGTGCGTTGCTGCATCGGAACCAGCTAGAAAGCTGCCGACAGAGCAAGGCCCCATGGCACTACCCTGTCTGGAAGCAGGGGGCCGGCCGTGTCGGCCAATTCGCACGCAGAAGGATGGACTGGAGTCTTGCAGAAACTGATCAAAGATGGGAGTTGGTCTCCAGCGGCCGTGCCCAGAGATCATCGAGGGATCCTACCTGTAACGCGCCACACACCTTGGTGGGGAGAAATTTTTTGTCTCTAGCTCCTTTTCAAACATTCTTCCAAACCCTCTTTGATTCTTCTGTGTTAAACTGTCCACACATATACCTTATATAATATATATATTTTTATATATATATATATATATATATTTTATATATAGAGAGAGCTCTCTTTATATATAGTCATTTGAAAAGCCTTTTCAATTCTCCCAGTGAGGGGAGAAGGTGCGGGTGAAGGAAATAGTCCAATGCCTCCACCCCCCCACACTTAATTTGCAAATTCCCATCAACAGCTGCTTACCCCCCTGTTCTAGATACCTTGAAAGAACAATACAATTTAAGGACATGCTCTGAGAAGACACTTAAAGGATGATCACAATAGCACCTTGGCATGGAGAAAAGGGGATGGGAGTGGAGGAGCACAGGGGAAAAGGAATTATGCCATCAATCCCCTAGAAAACAGAACAGAAACATCATATATTTTCCCATCACCCCCACCCCCACATATCCCAAGCAGGTACTCCCAAACCAGTGTCAGCTCCCATTGCTGTTGTTTCACAAAAACCAACACCATCCCAACTCTAACCCTTTTGAGAGTAGCACCCCCTTTTGTTACTACAGAGCAGAGAGCCGAATAGCCGATCAGTTCCATAGTTGGACAAGATCCATGTTAACTGCTTTATTTACTACCATCGTTATTAATGGATTCATTTTTATTTTCCCGAGTGTTCGTGACTTTGTTTGTTTCGGTTCAGTTTACTCCACACATTTCCAAGACTCTGACACATTAACAAAGAGAGAGAGAAAAATCAGTTATAATTAAAGAACCCCCCTCTTTTATTGTTTTAATAATAATTCTGAGAGAGACCAATTTTTTGTCCCCAAAATCTTTGCCCAGCCAAGTTTTCTGGATCCAGCTGTATCCTGCTCCGCGTTGGAATTTTGTCGATAGTTATGAGAGAAAAATCAAATCTTTTGTATCCCAATTGGATTAGTCTGTTTCCAAACAGGGCATGGGAGAGGGGTCTAAAAGGGGTGGGGAAATGTACCCCAAAGTTTCATCCGGATGAGGAGGCATCTAACCTTCTGGAATAACAAAGGGGGGAATCAGCTGTCACACACGCATATATATATATATATATATATATATATATGCACACACACACACACATATATATATATATATATATATATATATATATATATATAAAAAGGCAAAATCCTGGCTCAGCTTTATCTAGGGAGCTCCGAAGCCTTCATCAATCCATCTATCCCACCCCCAGATCTTCGTTTTCTGTTTGGTCTCCAAGTGGTCGCTTATTTCCGGTGCCAACCTCTAACCATGGCGTGTGTGATTTGATTGCCCCCTGCCGTGTTCTTTCCCCCACTTTGTTTGCTAAAAAGAAAATAAATTAAACAAACCCCCAAGATCTGAAGGAATCCGGGGTGGGGGGGAGGGGAAGCGAGCACGATTTTGATTTTGGGGTGGTTGTTATTAATTTTTGAGGATGAACTGAAAAATTAAAAAAGGGGGAAATGAACAAACTGAGACCAGTGCAGGTTGGAGGTGGGGGGGCAGGATCCACTGGTTGCCTGTGTGATGCAGAGGGAGGAGACAGGAAGGCTGGGAGGTTCCGTTGGTCTCTTGTATCCAAAGGTTGGCATGATTTGAGCGATCTCACCCTGCAATCGTCTCTCGCGCGCGCTCGCCACCAGAGGGACAGGAGGGAGGCGGGGCGGGGGGGGGCGGAGACTCACACATAATACTCCTTGTCCTTGTTTTTCTTGCTCTTGCTGGGGGTTTTGGTGGCAGAGGTGGGTTTCTCCTTCACCACCGTGCCGTTGCTCTGTGCCGAGTTGCTGATGTAGTTCCGGCTCTGATCCACCTGGTAAGAGCCTTCGTCCCGGTTTCGGTACTTGTACATGGCATAGAGGAGGATGAGGATGCACAGGGCGGCCGCCGCCACAATGCCGACCACCATCCCCGTGGTGCTGCTAGATTCGCGGATCACCTCGACGGCCCCTGGGGGACCCCTCTCCCCCGAGCCGGTGGGGTTAGCTGTGGGTAGATTGTGGAAATTGGGGGAAGACGTTATACCAGGGTACTTATGCCTGTTACGGTTGTCGAGTTCAAAAGAGGTGGGCAGAGGGGGGTACTGGTCTGGATGGGACTTGGGGGCCTCGCGATTGTTCATTTTGCCGGCGGGGATGTTACGGACCAGATCGGGAGAGGCAGTGGAGGTCAGGAGCTCAGGGATTGAGGATGAAGCCGGCACTCCTGTCCTAATGTTGGGCCTGAAGCCTTGGGACTTTTTAGATGCTCCATCTGGCCTGGCCAGCAGGGTCCTATCTGTGACCAAGGGGAATGTGGTGTAAAAATCTTCGTCATCAGTAGGGGGCAGGCTGGAGTCGAAGACCTCGCCCGAGGCGTAACCGGAAGCCTCAATGCCCTCTTCGCAATCGCTGTCCTCTTGGTCGGCTAAGCATGGGGGTTTTTGATTGGCGGAAGGGGCTAGGGTGTCTCTGGTGGTCTCTATTACGGTTAGGAAGGGGCCAAAGGTAGGTGGCGGGGGTATGAATGGAGACCGGGTGGCAATTGGTGGGGTGTCTAAGGAATCTTCGGTAATTATGGGCAATACTAATTCACCTCCTAGAACAGAAAGAAATAAAGGGGGAAGAGAAACAGAAAAGGAGAGATGGGTTAATACGAACCGGAGGAAAAACTGCCACATTTGGACACAAGAAACTGAATCAAACTGATTAACTGAATTTAAAACTAGACTTGTTCCCCAATCTCTGGCTGCTTTTTAAACGAATCTTTACGACTGTTTTTCGTTTTAAACTGTAGCTTTTTACAACAAAATCTAGAGAAATCATAAATTTAAAGAAAAAGAATTAAAAAAAAGAAATTAGTCATTTAATGCAAAAAAATTAAACAGATTTTCAAACAGCAGAATTAAGTAATAATAAAAGAAAACACCTAATTGCAAACTGCTTTTCACATTTCTTTTTATTCCCCTCTTTTTCTCTTTCATTTCATTTTTTCCCTTTTCTTTTCGTTTTAAAAATAAGAGAGCAAACCACAGAATTCAATCAACTTACATCAACAAATTGGCCATGTGATTTTAGCATGAAGAAAAAAAATTACAAAAAAGAAAACTAGGTAAGAATGTTTTTTTGGAGAAAAAACAACTTTTTTTTTTCTTTCTTTTTTTTTTTAAACATCTCTTTTCTCTACCACTCGCCTTTTCAATTATCTCTCTAGAGTCAATTCTATCTTTCTTTCTTTCTTTCTTTCTTTCTTTCTTTCTTTCTTTCTTTCTTTCTTTCCATCTAGATGTATTTCTCTTTCTATCTATACTCTTTCTTTCTAGATTCATTTGTGTCTATATTCTTTGATCTTTCTTTCTAACTAGATTTGTTCCTCTTTTTCTAGATTAATTTATCTATAGTCTTTCTGTTTAGATACATTTTCTTTCCTCTCTCTCTCTCTCTCTGTATTCTTTTATCTATCTTCTTTCTTTTTATCTAGATTCATTTCTGTTTCTATCTATACTATTTCTACATTAATTCCTATGTCTGTCTATATTCTTTTTTCTGTCTAGCTGGATTAATGTCTCTTTCCCTCTAGATTCATCTATAGTTTTTCTCTGTAGACATATTTACTTTTTTACTTCCATTCTATCTAGATTAATTTTTCTTTCTACATCCATTTCCTTCTTTTCACCTATATAGATTCATTTCTGTTTCTTTCTATATTAATTTATCTACCTTTTTCTTTATTAATTTTCTTTCTAGATTCATTAATCTATGGTCTTTTCATCTAGATGCATTTTCCTTCTTACTTTCATTCTTTCTTTCTAAATTAATTTCTCTTTCTGTCTACCTATCTAGATTCATTTTTCTTTCTTTTTCTGCATATTTTAAAATCTTTCCCTCCCCCCCGCCCAGACACACTTTTCAACTATGTCTGTCTGTCTGCATTTTCCATTCCCACCTCCCACCTCTCCCTCCCCCCACTTTTTCTTTTACATCTGGCAATCAAAGTTGATGTTGAAATGACAAGGACACTGCACACATTATTTTGGTCCTTTGACTGTAAATTTGGGGGGGGGGGTGTTGGGAAAATACACGTTTAAAAAACATACATAACTATATTTTCAATAGCTGTTTTGACAGATCTATGGGCTCTGTGCCTATTAGAACTGGAAAGAAAGCAGATAGAGGGACAGATGCCTAGCCCTGACATCAACAGGAATAGAACCCAGGAATCCTGACTGCCAGTTCCATTTGCTTTACCTGTTAGACACCACTCTCCTCCCAGAGCTGGGGATAAAACCCAGCAGTCCTGACTCCTATGCAGTTACACCCCATTGCACCAGCTGAGGATGGGGACTCCAGGAGTTTGGCAGACCATTCCCAGTATGTGCCGTTCCCATCAGCCAGTTCCCAGTTTCCTCACCAGCTTCTCAATGGACAGTGCCAAAGCCATGGGCTTCCTAGCTACACCAATCTTCCTGGCAGTAATGGGGTTAGAACTCCCAACTCTGCTGCCCCTAAGCTGCCCACCGACCGGAGCTAAATGAGACTTGCTGTTAACTGTGCGGGGCTCTGTCACACAGAGCTGTGACTAGAAAAGGAGTACTTGTGGCACCTTAGAGACTAACAAATTTATTTGAGCATAAGCTTTCGTGAGCTACAGCTCACTTCATCGGATGCATCAGAGCTGTGACTCTGATTCCTCCCAGGAGAGGGTAGTGGCACCCTCTTCCCTGTCACTTCATTACAGCCCAGCCTGTAGTAGCAGTGCTGTGTCTGTACAGCGATTGGGGCTGCCTGCCAAGATAGAATCCAGGGGCACCAGGGATCCCAAGGTCAAGCCTCTACAGGCTGTCCCAAGGGGTGAGACTATTAGTACCTATGCAGTGGGCAGTGTTCCCTCTAATTTTTTCCACAAGTGTGGAATGAATTTTATTATGTGCACATCACCTTCATATTGGTGCACATAACAAAATTCATGTGGTGGGGAGGGGCTGAGGGGTTCGGAGTGTGGGAGGGGGCTCAGGGCAGGGGCAGAGGGTTGGAGTGCGGGGGGCTGAGAACTCCAGCTGTGAGTGCGGGCTCTGGGGTGGGGCCAGGGATGAGGGGTTTGGGATGCAGGCTGCCCCCGGGCTACAACAAGGAGAGAGGACTCCCCCCAGCTCTCTCTTCCCACAGCAGCACCTGGGCTGGGGGAGAGAGGTGTCTCTCCATGGCCACGGCAGGTCCGGACGGGGTTGGGTTGGGGCCAGGTGAGGGGCGCCTCCCCCTGGCCGTGGCAGGTCCGGGGCTGGGTTGCTGCTGGGGGTCTCTCCCAGGCTGTGGCAGGTCTGGGTTGGGGTTGGGTTGGGTCCGAAAAAGGGGTGCCTCTCCCCGCCATGGGAGGTCTGGGTTGGGGCCGGATGAGGGGCGTCTACCCCCGGCCACGGCAGGTCTGGAGCTGGGGGCCTCCCCCTGGCCGCAGCAAGTCTAGGGCTGGGCTGGGTTGGAGCTGGGGGAGGGGTGCCTCTTCCCACCGCAGCAGGTCTGGGGCTGGGCTGGAACTGGGGGAGAGACATCTCTCCCCGCTGCAGCCTGAGCGCCGCGTGGCTGCTTACAGGGAACTTAGGCAGTGAGCTCGTAAACCTGCATATGTGGTCACACCACCAGTGGGAGCTGTGATGGGGTGGGGAGTGCATGAGAATGCACGCAACAGAGTCACTACCCTCCATGGTTTACAGACCAAAATCTCCACTCCGCTTACAGGGCAGGAGCCAACGTGGAAGGGAAAAGTTACACAACAGCATGAAGCAAGTGGTTTAGTGCTCTGAGAGTCAGGACTCCTGGGTTCTTTTCCTGGATCTGGATGGGAAGTTGAGTTTGGTGGTTAGAGCAGGGGGGCTGGGAGCCAGGACTCCTGGGTTCTAGTCCTGGCTGAGGAGGGTAGTGGTTAGATCAGGGGTAGATAGGTGTCAGGAGCACTGAGGACTGTGGCCTGTTTCTCTGTTGCTTACCAGCGAGTCACTTGACTCAGCTGCCCCTTCATTTGCAATATCAGAGATTAAACAAGACCACTCCGCAAGGGAGTGTATGGGGTGGAATTAAC
Source organism: Dermochelys coriacea (assembly GCF_009764565.3). Taxonomy (NCBI): domain Eukaryota; kingdom Metazoa; phylum Chordata; order Testudines; family Dermochelyidae; genus Dermochelys; species Dermochelys coriacea. The sequence goes on from NC_050074.1 coordinate 33,011,476, forward strand.
TATGTGCAGTGCTTTGAGCTCCCACAGCTCACGCGCCAGATGGTGTGGAATATGAGGGTGACCCTCCTTTACAAGGCTGTGGTAGGTATTTAAATGATGTGTGTGTTCTCAGTGCCCCTCCTGCGGGGGGGGAGGGGCAGTATAAGCAAATCACTGCTTAGCCACAGCCCTCAGTCAAGCCTGGGACTCAGAGCTGTGACCTGACATGGGGTCTCAAGGGGAAGAGGATGTTGGCAACTGACTGAGTTTATGAAGGAAGCTCACAAGAGACCACCTTAGTCAAGCTGCAGGGTGGCATGAGATCTGACTCCAGGTACCCAATAGGTGCAAAAGACACTGGGTGGGGGGAGAATGGCTTGGAGGGAAATTAGTGGCTATGGGATGAACAGGAGCAAAGGATAAAACTTGGAGGGGGATAAACTGTAGGAGACAATCCTGGCCACTGGTGGTGGAAGGACTGTAGGTGCCAATCTTGGCTGGTGGAAAATACACTGATGGAAAGGACCGCTCCAGAGGCAGGGAGTGGAGTCCATAACTATCAAGTGTCAGGGAGTTCCACAGGCTAACGATGCAGTGTACAAATGGAGTCACTTGACATGTGTTGCCTGGAATTTCACTGGGGGTTCCTGAATGGTGAGTGAAGGTGAACAGCAGATCCCAGCTGCCTGTCTAGATCCCGCCCATCTTTTTAGACCCCTCTAGCATATCCCCCTCTCCTTCATCTGCCTGCTGAGCTAAACACCCTGATCTTGCCAGCCTCCTCTGCTTCCAAGTATTGAATTGTTTTCATTGCCCTGTGATTTCTGTCAAGCTGGGGCCATCTCATAGATTTACACAACGGCACAAGACTATTCTGCTGTATGACATTCTCTCTGCTTCTGCACACATGCTCCTGGCCTATTCTACACTGGTTGAGTGCTGCCGTGCACTTAGCAGAGGTTGCAAGTGAGCTGCTAGAGGGCACTGTGCTGCTGGGAGTGGGGTGGGGACTCAGTAGGAGGTGCTCTCTCCCCAAGGTCAGTACTAACCCCAATGTGGCACTAGGGGGTGCTGTGCTTCAAGCAGTGGTGCACATTAGCCATAGGGATAGTCAGCTGCATCTCAGCACTAGGTGGATCCCTGTATAAAAGGGCCCTCATTACCCCACCCCAGAGGCAGCTGCATCTCCACACTGGCTGAGAGATCACTATAGCTCATCTAGCTCAGAGTCGCATACATTAGCTCAAAATTATCATTAAAAGCATTCATTGTCAGCTGAGGAAAACAGAGTCAGGGCTGCATTATGGTTTGAAAGGCAGCAGTAAATAACAGAGAAGGAAAAGCTTCTCCCTACAATTGCACACGCCAGCGCCAAAGTCTCCAGTGGTTGACAGAGAATCCACCCCCCCTCCTGGACAGATCAGAAATGGAAACTACCACCCCACTCCCTAGGCCCACATGCTTTGGGGAGCGACCATAGTGCTGTCACGAGGCTGGAAAGATCTGGCCAGACCCTTTATTACAAGCCTTGCTCGATTGTTGGTATGATAGGTTGTAATGGTATTCTGGGTTGGCTGGGCCCATCAGTCCGACCTGGGGCGGGGAGGCAGAGGATACTGGGCTGGCTGGGCCCATCGGTCTGACCTGGGGTGGCGGGGGGATACTGGGCTGGCTGGGCCCATGGGTCTTAGCAGGGTGGCAAGGGGAGAGGGGAATACTGGGCTGGCGGGGGCTATGGTCTGGCCCGGGGTGGCAGGGAGACAGGGGATACTGTATCACCCGGTCCCGGGGTACCAGTCCATGTGCTGAGTTGCCTTGGCTGGGGATGGGCTGTTTTGTGCTGGTGGCTGAGTGAAAAGGATTCCAGGCTGACACAGCAAAGCCTGACCCAGTAGCTGGGGCTGCAGAGTTGGGGGCTGGGGGCAGCAGCCAACCCCTTCCCTCACAGAGTACTCCATCAGCTCCCTGACAGCCATCGCCGGGGTTCAGGAGCCATCAGTTGCGCCCAGGACACCAGGAGAGTTTTTCAAGGTTCTCTCCTGTTTGGTGGTCTTTCTTTTGATTCCAGAGTCCCAGCCCGCCCTGCGGCACAGTCACTGCATGACAACGCTGGCCCCTGCTGCAGAAGCGCATGGACTGCAGCTCCTGGCTTCTCCCTGTACCCCGACACTGCATTTGCTGCTGCAGGGTCCCAGCTCCCTCTGCTCCGCTCTGCCCCCATTGCACCTGTGCTCTCCTGCAGCTCCAGGCTCAGGGGCTCTTCACCTGCCCTCACCCAAGCCAGGGCCAGTAGGGGGGGCAGAAAGACAAGGAAGGGGTAGGCCAGCCCATTGTTTGCAGGAGAGGATGGGGAATGAGCAGGGGCAGGTCAGTCCATTGTTTGCAAGTGAGGAGGGGGAAGAGGGAGTGGGCCAGCCCATTGTCTGGGGGAGAGAGGAGGGAAGAGGGAACAGGGCAGCCCATTGTCTACAGGAGAGAGGGGGGAAGAAAGGAAAGGAAGAGGGAGCAAAGGTCCGTTTGCCCCCCCCCGCCCCCGTAATAGCTCACCTTACCTGATCACTCTCGTTACAGTGTGTATGGTTCTCTGTGTATATAAAATCTCCCCACTATATTTTCCACTGTATGCATCCGATGAAGTGAGCTGTAGCTCAAGAAAGCTTATGCTCAAATAAATGTGTTAGTCTCTAAGGTGCTACAAGCACTCCTTTTCTTTTTACAGATACAGACTAACACGGCTGCTACTCTGAAACCTGTCAAGCTGCTAGGCTCTCTCTACCTCCCCCCCCTCTGCTGAGGGTGGGGGGAGAAGAGCTCAGCCTGTCTCCTGCTGCAGTCCTGCTTAGTGGCTCTCCCCCACCCAGAAGTGGGTAGGGATTCCTGGGTGGATGGACACATTGGTCTGATCCTGCCCCCCTGCTCTAACTGCTCAGAACTCTGGGTCCCACTGGTGTCTCTGTCACTCTGTGTCAGGGCCTTGGGAGCAGGGAAGGGGAGGGGAGCACACATCCCAAAGCCACAGTGGGACAGGGACTGCAGCTGACCAAAACCCAGTCCCCTTACTTCCTTCCCGATATTAATTAAAAGCCTGCAAGAAGGTGTGTGTATGTTTTTAATGAGCAGCCCCTATCAGCTTGCTGAGCCCCCCCCCTTGGGCCTTTCATTTTCTCCTGTCTCTTCTCCTCTGGTTTTTATTGTGATGCTTTTGGAAACATTTGGCAAGCACTGCACAAAGGAGCCGCGCTACCTTTGATCATGGAGAAGAAGAGAGAAATAACATAACCATGGCGCCGTCGGTATGGGAGGAGAAGAAAGGATGCACCAGCAATTACTCAACTCACAAGGGAGGGCCACCATATAGGGGGGAGCAGCTAATTAGTCCCTTGTTTTATTGGGGAGCTGAGCAGTAGCAGCCTGGGTGTCCACACTGAAATTAGGGCTAGGTCTTCCCCGTGCTGTGGTCTAATGTTGGACTAGAAACCAGGACTCCTGCCTGGGTTATATCCCAGCTCTGGGAGGGGAGTGAGGTCTAGTGGGTTAGAGTGGAGGCTGGGACTCCTGGGTTCCTTCCTATTACCAGCTCTGCTACTGATCTGGGCACATTCCTTCCCCTCTTGATGCCTCTGTTTCCCCTCCCACCCTTGTCTAGTCAGATTGGGCTCCTGGGGGCAGGGACTGTCTCTCCCTTTCAGCCTGTGCAGCACCTGGCCTGATGAGGACCTGGTCTCAGTTGTAATCTCTAGGCACCACTGCATAATTAAGAAGAGGGTGATTTGCACCATCTGGGGCTCTGCTCCTGAAGTTCTTGGTAGCCAGTCCGTGGGAGGTTTGTCCATCTCATCCTCCAGTCACAAAACCTGAGAGGGTGAGCACCCCCTGCAGCTCCTGCTGAAAAAGGGGCCATCCTACAGGGATGCATGTATGGACTCACACTTGTGAGCAGTGTGGGCACAGCATGTGCACACGCACACTAAACTTGGTGCCCTAACAGCACAGATGTGTGCTAGCCAAATTACAGATCTGTGTGACCCTGGAGGCAAGACCAGAGGGGGAACCCAGAGGGGCGCTAGTCCCACAGAGGAGTGTGCAGCGTATCAGTGGCTTGCAGGTAGACACCAGGCAATGTAGATCTGCAAAAGCCCATTGCATAGACATGTAACTGCAAGCCAGTTATACAGCTGGGTATGGTACCATTTGCAATTGGGGGGGAGGGCACTGACAGCTGAAATACAGAGGGAGCTGGGTAAAGAGTGAAAGGAAATGAGTTTTATCACAGAAGTATCCCCTCAGTGTTTGTTACTTGACTGCTATAGAGCAGCAGCAGGGCCTAGTGAGTAGAGCACTGGCTGGGAGGCAGGTTTCCTGGGTTCTATTCCCCCCTCTGCCATTGCCCTTGTGGCGATCCCTTCCCCTTGGTGCCTCTGCTTCTCCTCCCTCCCTTCATCTATTCAGCCTGTGAGCTCTTCATGCAGAGACTCTCTCTCACAGGAGTGTGTCCCGCTCCTGGCACAATGGGAACCTCCATGGTCAGAGCCTCTCACTGCTGCTGTAATGTACACAAGCCCTGGTTACAGCCATGCATGAGCACAGCGGCAGGATTGAAGGGTACAGATGTGCCTTCTGCATCTCCAGCTGTATGGGGGTGCACTGTAAATGCACAGAGGAATGCAGCTGGGTTTTATGTCCTTCCGGCTGTGCAAAATGATGCATTGGAAATCGGCAGCACTGGGATATTGTTACAGGGGCCTGAGTCTCCAGCGACTGTAGCGGGGATTGAAGGTGAGCCGTGCTTCCGAAAACTAGGCCATGGGCCAGAACCTTAGCTGGGGTAAGTCAGTAGCTACACTGACTCCAGTGAGTGCACCCTGCTGCATGGCCCATCTAGTGTCATGCTGGGGTCAGCACTGACTAAGAGGGGAAAGCGCCCCCTGCCGAGTCTCCATTCTGCTCCCTTCAGCACCACACCCCCTAGCATCAGGCTGGGATCAGATCTGACTCCAACGTGAAAGCATCCCCTGCTGAACTCCCTACAGCCTCTGGCCAGAGAGGGCTAGATGCCCGTGTGCAACCAACATCTCCCACCCAATGCCCATCTAACTGGCCCCCTGGCTGGCAGAGAGACTGAATGGGGGACAGGCAGGGGGAGGCACGCTGGATGGGGTGGGGCCCTCTGTGTGTGGGTGCAGGGGGCAGATCTCCCTGCTGCTGCCCTGGCTCTGGGAAATCTCACACACAACGGGGGAGGTCGACTCATCCCTGGCACAGGAGATAAATATGCATCGAAGGGTACTGGCGCTCCCCAGACGATAAAGAATGGAGCTAATGAACCCGGCCTGGTGCAGCACCAGGCGCTCCCTGCACTGCCAGGCTCATAAATCCCCCCTTGCTTTCCATCAGGGAGGAGATGGCATAAATTTCATGCCCTACCAGGGCCTGGGTGATGTGGAACAGGGAGTGCGGTGGAGAGGAGGGGGTTAAGAGCAATAACTGGTGTGGATGTTGGGCGGGTGGAGGGGGGGTGGTCAATGAGAGCATGGGATCTACCCCCACCAGCCCACGCTGCAATTTCCATTCCATTTAGAGAGGACACAAAGCCACATCAATCTGTGGCTGGGTGTGTTTCTGCAGGGACGGCAGGGTTCTGCCTACAGCCAATGCAGTGTCTCCCATGGATGTGGCTCTCTGCTCTGCTCACTCTCTGCCTGGATTTATGTCTCTTTCCTCACTACTCCCCTCCCCTCTCCCCCCATGCTCTCGTTCTATGCCTCTGGCCATAACAACCCTGGCTGTGATCTTGTCAGATCTTAGCACTTGGTCACAGAAGGGATTGGCGCAAAAGAACAAACCTGCGTGAGACAGCGGCTCCCCCTGGCTAAGTTGCGTCATTGCACTGGTAGGGAGAGTGACAGAACAAACCCAAGGGGCTGGGAAGCTCACCCTGCAGTCAGTGCAGACCCCAGCGTGGAGTGGAGGGCTCAATAGGGGGCACTCTTGCCCTGGATCTGGAATTGAAGCCAGGTCTCCCTAGTCACCTGAGCGACTGAACCATCCTTCCTCTCCCCCTCACCACTCCAGACCAACTCGATCAGACCAACGGGCACATCCAGCCCAGTATCCTCCCCACTCCCCATTGGATCAGACCAATGAGCCGCTCTTGCCTGGTATCACCCAATGTCCCTTGTCACTCCAGATCAGTCCATAACCCACCTGCCCACCATACTGGATCAGCCCAACAGGCCCACTAACCCAGTACCTCATCTTCGACAGTGGCCAGCGCCAGCCGCTTCAGAAGCAGGTTCAAAAAACCCTGCAGTGGTGGGTCCCCCTGCCCCCAGCTGGTCCCTCCCAGAGGAGTTCAGTTCCTTCCATAGTCCTTGGTTATTATGCTGAATTCTACCACTGCACAGTCTGGTATTTGTCTAAAGTCCTGAGCCCTCATTGGAAAGTGGCTAAGCTCTCCCTCCTGAGGAGATCCTGCAGCAGTGAGTTCCACTTGCTAATGGCATGGTGGAGGGGAGCATTTCTGGAGATCATCTGGGAACTTGACACTTTCCATCCTCTCAGCCTGGCAACATGAGTTGGAGCCAATCAAAGCTTCCAAAGTCCCCCTAGATCCCATTAATCATTGCCTCCTCTGCTCTTTGTGATCAGTGAAGAGGGGTTTAGGGGCCCTGGACACCAGCCTCCCCGCCCCCCGCAGGGTACTTCTCCCTGAGGGATTCCCCAATTGCAGCATAAATGACAACATGGCACAAAGGTGCACAGCCAGGTCCTAGCAAGCCAGAGGTAAACCTCTTCTTCCTTCTGCAAAACCTCCCTGCTCAAGGAGGGAGTGTCCACCTCTTAGGTTTCCCTAGCCCTGGTTTAGCACCCAGTGGGAGATGCAGCCACCTCTGGAGTGGGTAATGCTGTCTGTTTACACAGGGATCTGTCACCCAGTGCGGAGATGCAGCCACCTCTGGTGTAGGGAATGGGAACAGTTTCCCCTGCCTGGTGCTGAGATGCAGCCACCTCTAGGGTGGGGTGCAGCAGCTCCTTAACAGTCTACTACAACAATGATTCCTGAACCACTAAAGGCCCTTTCATTCCATCAGCAAATGGGAAAGGAGGTAATAAAGGGATGCTTCACAAGCTGGGCCTGAATCTGTATGGTGGGAGGGGAGTGGGATCCAGTGCTTTGAACATTGGGGGCTGGAAGCCAGGACTCCCGGGTTCTATCCCTGGCTCTGTGAGGGGAGTGGGGTCTAATGGTTAGAGCAGGGGGTTGGGGGCTGGGAGTGAGGACTCCTGGGTTCTATTCCCACTTTTCCCAGTTGGGCTTGGATTTGTGTGATGGGGCGGGGTGGCTCCAGCTAACTCTTTGGTCTTGTAAATCCTGGAGCAGGTGCTGGGAGAGGGGTGGGGTGTAGGGGAACCATTGCACCCTCCGCCTGTCTGGAGAAAGGCAGACAGGATGGTAGGGAGGCTGGGGGCTGAATGTGTTGGGTCAGCCAGACGCTGAGTCTAAGGGTGTGGGGAGGGTGCCTGCTAAATACAAGTTTGATACTGAGGACCTGATCAGTGGGGAGGGGCAGTGGGTTAGCGTAACACAGCATAGAACGGGGCGGGGAGTTTATGGGGGAATCAGGGTGTGTGTGTCAGTAGCAGTGTTTGTCGGGGTGTGTGTGCATGAGTGTGCAGCTGTGTGAGTTCACAGGTTTCTCTCTCTATTTGTGTGTGCATAGGGGTAAGAGGGTAGTGTTGGGTGAGTTCATAGGATTGTGTTTCTCTGTGCAGGTATCCATAGGGGTGTGCTTGCATGTGTGTAGCACTATGTGAGTTCATAAGGCTGTGTCTTTGTGTGAGTGTACACAAGTATGTAGCTTTATGAGTTCACAGGGATGTCTTTGTGTGAGTGTGTGCATGTAGCAATGTGTCAGGTCACCAACAAGTGTTTGTGTGTGAGTTCAAAGGGGTGTCTGTGTGCACACATGAGCACAGGGATTGTGTAGGTTTGTGCATTCATGAACAGAAGTTTGTGTGTCAGTGTGTGCGCAGAGGTTTGTGCCTCTGCATGTGTGTTTGTGTGTGCATACACAGGGATGTGTGGATGTGTGTGTCAATTTGGTGCATGTGTGTGAGTGCACCTAAGTGTGTGTGTGTCTCAATGAGTACAGGAGTATGTGTGTGTGTAAAGGGATGTGTGTGTCAGCATGTGTAGGTTAATGTGTGTGTAGGGGGTGAGTGCATGTAGGGGTTAGTGTGTCAGTGTGTGTGTAAGGAGAACAGTGTGTCAGGGTCTGTGTAGGGTGTATGGGTGTGGCTGTGTGCATGTGTAGGAGATATAGGGGGGACAGTGTGTCAGGGTGTGTGTGGGATGTCTTTGCCACGGTGTGTGTAGGGTGTGCGTGTGTAGAGGGGACAGTGTGTCAGGGTGTGTGTCCAGTGCACCCTGTAGAGCCCCTACCCACACATGCCGGCAGCAGAGAGAAGGACCCACCTGTGCTGGGCTCACACTCTCCAGGTCCTCATCATCACTGGGGCACTCAGCTGACGCCACCAACAGGTCATCTGTGTTCTGGGGAGAGAGGAGAGCACAGCTCAGTGAGGTGGTGCAGACATGCCCTCCCCGCACACAGCCCCCAGCCTGCGGCCAGCTGGAGCTAGTGCCCCTGGAGGGGGAGGAGCTCATGGACCATTCCTCACACCCTGAGCCAGCCAGGCCTGGGCGCTCCTCACACACTCTCATGTTTTGCTCCCCACCACCTATGGTAGGACCTCATGCCTCAAAAGTCAGTTCTCTGAAGCCTGGTCACCACTTCAAATTTAGGTCCACCAGTCACGGTGTGCAGGCGTGTGAACCCCTCCCCAGCCCATAGCTACACTGCTCTAAACCCCTGGTGCAGATGCCGCTAGCAGCGGGAAAGAATGGCTCGGGAGAGGCGGTGTGCCTACACTGACAGCTAAAACCTCTTCTGGCGGTGCAGGCTGCCAATATGCCGCAGGGCTAGGCCAGCATAGGTTGCTAGGCCAGGCCAGTCCCCTTGGCCTGCATCTCCCACATCCCGGTGCCAGTGCAAAGCAAGGGGGAGACCGTGCTGTGCGGTCCACTGGGTCAGACACACAGCTTGGCTGGCGAACAGCCGCTGTCGGGTCTGGGAGCCTTGTGGATAGACACTGGCCTGGACTCTGGAGTTTTAGCCCTGGCTCTGGGAGGGGAAGGGGGCCTAATTATTGTGGGAGTTGGGGGTCAGGATTTGTAGGTTCTATTTCTGCCTCTGCCACTGACTTTAAGTGACTCCTTCCCCCCACCCCCACTTCCTCTCCCACCCTGTGTCTTTGGGACAGGGCCTGTCTGTGTCTGTGCAGCACCCACACAATGGGGCCCAATCTCATCTATGCCAGGCCAGCTGGGCCCATTGGTCTAATCTAGGATGGAAGGGAAGTGGGGACACCGGGCTGCTAACCCATTCCTCTGAGCTGGGCCAGGGGGATACTGGGCTGGCTCGGTCTGGCTCCCAGCTATCCATCTCCCTGTTCCCCATCCAGCAAGGGTACCATTTGGTGTGGGAAGGGAGGGGCCTGTTCCCCCGCAATCAGTATTCCAGAGCTGGCTGTGGGGATCATGCTCAGTGTGTCGGAATTAACATAACAAAGATTTGGACAGGGACCCTGGGGGCAGGGAATCAATCAGGGCCCTGGCACAGCAGCAGGAATGGCAATGTGGAAGCACTGCAGAGTGCATGTGAAGGGGGGCGATACCCCGCTGCAATCACACAGCTAGCCCCTCTCACATGGAGCCAGCTGTATCTAATGCCTCCCCCCCTGCAGCCAGCTATGTCTAATCCCCTCCGCTGCATCCAGCTGTGTCTAATCCTCACCCTGCAGTCAGCGGTCTGATCATCCCCCCTTAGCCACTGGGTCTATTTCTTACCTCCCCCGCCCCCCCCTGCAGTCAGCTGTGTCTGATCGCCCCTCCCCCACACACACAGCCAGCTATGACAAATCACCCCCACACCCACCGCAACCAGCTGTGTCTGGTCGCCCCCCCTCCCCCTTGGTGCACACAGCCAGCTGTGACAAATCCCCCACACCCGCGGTGTCTGATTGTCACCCCTCCCTCCTGCACACAGCCAGCTATGACAGATCTCTCCACCCGCAGCCAGATGTGTCTAATCCTCACCCTGTTGTAGTCAGCTAGCTGATCATCAGCCAGCTGGGTCTATTCTCTCTCTCCCCTTCCCCACACAGCACACGGCCAGCTGTGTCTGATTGCCCGTCCCCCTGCACAGCCAGCCAGCTGTCTGATGCCCTCCACACACCCACTGTGTCTAATTGCCCCTCCTCCCCCAACAACCAGCTGGGACTGATCATTTCTCACCCCCTGCCCCAAGCTGTGTCTAATCCTTGCCTCTTCTGCAGCCAGCTGTTCTGGTTCACCCCCACCCATCTGTATCTGATCCCCCCTTTTCCTGCATTTAATCCTGAATACCCCTTCCCTCCCACACCACCATGAGCCACCGCCCCTCCCTTCCTGTCCTTCAGAAGGCAGAGGCCTGCTCTGAATAGCAGGGGACATCCAGGAGTCCCTGGCCCCAAAAGCCATAGCTTGAAGGCAAATCTGGAGAGGATTTTAGGGGGCTGGTACCAGGCTCCCCTTTATAGGGTGTGCCCAGGAAGGGCAGGTCGGGTGAGGACACAGAAGGGGTGGGCATATGCAGGCCATGGGGGATTCCCCCTCCCTCTAGCTGTTCATTAACTCTCGCAATCTGGCTTCCTTTGGAGTTAATGGTGATGCAGCAGCTCCCTCCCAACCAAGGCCTCTCTTCCACAGCACACTCACACCTCCAAGGGCTCTCTGCTCGAGTGCTCTCAATCACCTCCTGGGATGAGTGCTCTCAATCAGGTCCTCCAGGGCTCCTGAGCCGCTTCCCCGTGGGCCACTAGCCCCTTGAAATAGCGACTGAGGTGGCGAAGGACTTAGGGCAAGTGGTATCATGCTGCAATTCCCAGCCTAAGCACCGCTGGGCCTGGCTAGTAGGGGGACCTAGCAGGTGCGGGGGGGATCAGTAGGGGGTGCTCTCCCTTGCAGTCTGTGCTGCACTCGGAGGTGCTATGCTGCAGGGAGTGGGGTGAGAGGCCAGCAAAGAGCGCTGGCAGGCAGGGGCAGGGTGCTGCAAGGCTCAGGGTAGGGGCTCAGTAGAAGCGTTCTGTCGCAGGCAGTGCTGGGGGCATGGGCTGCAGGGCTCCACAGGGGCGCTTGCCCCTTGCACTCAATGCAGCTCAAGGCTGTGGGTGGAGAGCACCTACTGCTTTAGCAGCGCTGTGCTGCCTCTGGGGAAGGGTCTGCGATTGGTGCCCATGTGGGCCATGCCGAGAGGGTCTGGGCATACCAATGAACAGCAGCAGGGGAAGTGTGCCCTGCTCCTGCCAGCATGTGTCAGAGATCAACGGAGCTGCCTTGAAAGCAGGGCTCTGGGGCAGAGCCTGAGAGGAGGCCTGGAGACCAAGCTGCTGCTTAGGTGCAGAAAGGATGGGCGGTGCTACCAAAGTACCCCTGCTCCCAACAGGACAGAGTCCTTCTGGAGTGGGAAAGCTGCCATTCTGCCAGGCCTTCAACAGCATGTGCCCTCCAGATGCAACTGGGACTAGAGCCCTGGAGTCCTGACTCCCAGCCCCCTGCTCTAACCACCAGCCCTCCCACTGCTGGATGGACCCCGAGGTCTGACTCCCAGTCTCCATTGCTCTCTGTGCCTCCAGCTTGTAAGCTCTTTGGGGCAGAGATGGTCTCTCACTAGGTGCCTGTGCAGAGCTGGCCCCATGGAGCCATGAACTAGGTTGGGGGGTGGGGACCTGTGCAGTGCCTGGCCCAGTGGGATACCGATCTCAGTTGCTGGTCTTTGCTATGCCAGGTGCGACAGGGACCCTGATCTCAGTAGTGGTTCTGTGCAATGCCTGGCATGATGGAGACCCCACTCTCTGTGTGGGGGGGCTGTGTGCTGTCCAGTGCAACAGGATGCTGAGTGTCAGGTGGTCTGTGCAGCATGTGGCATTACAGAAACCCTGATCTCTGTTGGGGGGTCTGTGCAGTGCCCAGCCTGAGGGGACCAGATCTCGGTTGGGGGAGGGGTCTGTGACGTGGCTGTCACATAGCACACCCCCCCCCCAAGGCAGTCCTGTGTGATGGATTTCTGGTCTCCTCATGGCTTGGTGCCAGCGCTCCCGTGCCCCCATGCTGGCCCCTCATGACAGCCATAAATCCCTCCCTAATGGGTACAGTCAATGCATTAATCCCATCAGTATCCTGCTTGGCCCCAACCAACTAATGAGACTCACTGTCCCTGTCATGCAACTGTGCACAGCCCCTACCCACCACTGCCCCTGAGCTCCACAGCCGGGCTGTCCCCCTGCCACATGGAAGAGCCATAGATGAATGTAGTCCAACTGCAAACCAGCACCACAACATGAGGTCACTGCAACTATGTTCTATACATGGAGCATGGAGGGGATCATCCCCTTAGGTCCAGCCTGGGGAGCCCCCCAAAGCAAGGACCCCACACTCAGCTCTGAGCCTCCCCACTCCTAAACAGGAGCAGTGGGTGAGCACCAGGATGGATGAACTGCTGGGGACCTGGGACGAGAAGCTGTTCGTATCCAGCACTTCCTAGTGGACTGAGCAAAGGGACTCCGGGGTTCTATCCCCAGCTCTTGGAGGGGAATGGGGTCCAGTGGGTTAGAGGAGGGGGGGCTGGGAGCCAAGTTTCCAGGTTCTATTCCCCTCTCTGCCAGCCACATCTTGTTCATGGTGGGGCTAGCCACTGTCCCTTCCTCATGCGCCCCCCTCCCCCCGGGCAGAGAACACCTCTCCGGAGGGGCACCTGGGTGCCAGAGCATAGAAAAACCCACCGCAAATAGAATCCCCTTTAAACTCCCTGCATTTCATCTCTGAGTCATTCCCCCTCTCCCCCTGAAACCTACCCCCCGCCAGCCTCTCTCTCAAGGATGGGAAATCAGGCTGGTCTAATTACTGCTCTGGATGCCATGGCAACAGGAAGATGACTTTGTCAGCGATTTTTATTTTTCATACACATGAGCATGAGGAAGAAGAAAAATCCTGTGGCTGCTGCAGCAGCAGCTCCTGGGGAGGGTGACCCCCGGAAGTGAATAACGTCGTCCTACACCCTGATCTGGGCAGCACAGCACCAGCCCCTGGCCTGCACCCTCCATCCTTCTCCGGACCCTGCCCTCTGCCCACCCACCCACGCTCCCCTTGCCTCCCCTTCTCCGCCCAGGTCCTGCACCTTTCCATCTTTCTCCAGCCCCTGCCCTCTACCCCTGATCACCAAGCCAAGCCCACCCATCCATCCTCCCCATCCCCTTCCCACCCTTATCCAGCTGCAGCTCCTGCCCACACCATCCATCCTTGCGCAGTCCCTGCCCTCACCACCTCCATTCTCCTCCATCCCCCTGCCTACCTCCCAGCTCCAGGCCCTGCCCACCCCTCAACCCCCACAAGCACTAGGCCCTGCCTACCTCCCCTCCTCCTCGCCTTCCCATCCCCCTTCATCCTCCTCTTGCCCCTCAGACCTGTCTCCCCCCTGCCCATTCCCCCTCTCCCCCAGTTGTTTGTGTGACATTGATGTGATGCCTCTCCCAGAAATTAATTTGGGGGTTTTATATCTCATTCCCGCTCTGCCCCCATCCCCGATTGCTCCATTGTGATTGCAGGAACTGCCCTCACCCCCTCCCAAAGGACTGCAGACACCTGCCCCCTGCTGTTTCCTTGCTTGGGGGCCAGCCCTGGCTGACTCAGCCCTATTCTCAGGAGATGCCGGCTCAGGGAGCAGAGCTCCAGGGCTGTGATGTATGGCTACTGTACAGTGGCTTGGCAGGGGGGTGGCACTGACTTACCAAGAGCTGTGGGTATCAAGCTGGGATGTTTTTCTAACAGATCTGCTCTAGTTCACCCAGCAGTGAATTCAGCAAAGGCCTATGCAGGAGGTTTTTCAGGAGGTCAGATTAGATGATCACAATGGTCCCTTCTGGCCTCGGACTCTATGAATCCGGCTTTGCTGTTCAGGAACACTTTGATGAAATGTTTCATTGCCAAAAGGGCCCATTCGTCAAAGCTCAACGTGTCCCTGGGGTCGGGGAGGCTCCGACAAATTCCCAGGCTTGAAAAAATGTCAGAAACAAGCTTCCAAATGGCTGATACTTTTGAACTGGAAAGTTTTGGAGGTTGGCTCAAAATTAATTTCCCTTTCCAAATTAACTTAATTCAGACCAAGGGTTACAAAAGAGAAGGAAAACCAATCAAAACCACAGGGCCATGGGGCTGGGAGGGACCCCGGGTCACCGAGTCCAGACCCTGCTATGCAGGCACCTCCATCAGAGAATCTGGGTCAGAAACAGAACTAGTTCCATCTTCAAATGGAGAGCCACGCGCTGCCGCAGGGCTGCTCCAGAACCTCCCTCCTCTGCTGAATGATTTTCATTTCCCCAACTGACAGGTTTCTCCTCATCTATGCACTGTCCACATTCCGACTTCTCCTCTGGGGACAAATGCACGTGATTGCCAAAAGCCCAATGGGACAGAAAATTGTTTTCTTCCTGGCCTGATGGCCCAGATTGGTTTGAGTCACTAGCGGGTTGGCCCAGCATCAGGGCATGGGCAGAGAACGGCTCCATCAAGCCACCTCTCTCCAAGTGCTCCCAGCTTGCTAAGGGACAACACGCCAGGTCTGTTAGCATTGAGGATTCTGGCTCCAGCCTTCAGCCAGCCTGGTTTGACTAGAGCAGACTCTGGAGAACAAAAGATCCCAGCAGAGCTTAAAGGGGGACCAAATCAAGTGTGTCTGGAGAAGCTAGCCTTGCCTAGTTTGCCCTCTTGGGGAGGAAGGGCTGGTAAGGGTTTGTATCTGTGGATGCTCTTAATCTGGAATCAGTGTCCCATCCCCACACAGAATTAATCAGGAATAGCTAGTCCACTTTCAATTCACCCACTCCCTCAATCCAGTTTAGCATTCCTGTGTAGACAAGCTCCAGATAGACACGTGCAGACTGTAAACTTCCTTTGTCTCCGATGCATTGAACCTCTTGCTAGCTGCACACCACTTTGGATTCAGAATGCTATCTAGGTGTTGTGTATCTCTGGTCACAGGCTCCCAAGGAAGCACCTGCGGGGGACCATGGTTCATCTGCGGTGTGCTGCCATCTCCCCAGGAGTGGTAAAGGTCTTGAGGAGGCCTGGCCCCTGAGGGCAAGCGACAAAGTGGGCATTTTCTGTAACAGTTTATGAAGCCTATTTGTGTTTCCCCAGTATTTGCATGGCTCCCCAATGGGAAGAAAGGACTGTCTGCTCTCAGGGCAGAAGATATAGGTATGAACGTCACCTTGCTGTCTGAGATTGAATGAGTCACAACCCCAAATCAATGGCAAATCCAAGAAGAGAATGGCAAACCTGATCACCAGGCCAATGCCACCTAGATCAGCCAAGAACCCAGAGGGAGATGGATTTCCCCACCTCCCAGCAGGGAAGCTGAGCCCAGCTGGAGAAGAAAGGCCTGGGAGGGGAGCTGGGGGAGACGCGCTGGCTGCTGGAGGAAGCTGGCAGCTCCCACCTGGGAACAGACCGAGGCAGGCAGACAGACAGACAAAGCCTGACCCCGGGGCTGGGCTCTGGGCTGAGCCGAATGGACTGTGCTTTAACCTTCAGCTCTCTGTGCTAAGCCACGGGCTGCCTCTGCTGGCACCAGGTGACTAATAAACCGGCTGCCCGGGGGACGGTCTCGAGGGTCACTGGAAATGCCGGCTGAGGGGCATCAGTCCTGAGGGGTGGCCAAGGCTCTGCCAGGACCTGTCTCAGTTGAAATCGCTGGGCAGAGCTCAGTGGGAGGCAGGAGGGCTGGACCCCAGCGGGTCAGTCTCAGCAGGCGGGAGGCCACGTGACCTGCCCTGGAGGAAGAGTGAGAGCCCTGGGGTCTGGCACAGTGAAGGGGTTCCTCCAAGAGACTGTTCCAAAGCCGGGGGCGCAGCCCTGAGCCTGTGGATCTGTAACAAGGGGGGCACTTAGAGACCTGGAGGGAACAGCAGGCCAATGAGTCCTGCAACTAGGCCAGGACAGGAGACTGGACCCCACAGGCATCCCCTGGCACCTCACTGTCCCCTACCTTACCTGGGAGTTGCCAACCCTGGGGAGCCCAGGGGATGGGATACACGATAGGAGAAAACAGCCCCCTCGCATTTTGCCTACCTCCCAAACTCCCCATTCAGCCCCCCACCTTCCCATATCCCCTCCCCTGAGTACCAGAGGCCCCCAACACCTTCCACATCTCCCTTTCCTAGGTACCAGACCCGCCCCAACCTTCCCATCTCAACTTCCCCAGGTACCAGACCACCCCCCTCACCTTCCATCTCAACTCCCACAGGTACCAAACTCCCCCACCTTCCCATCTTCCCTCCCCCGGTACCAGACCACCCCGCACCTTCCCATCCTCTTCTCCGAGTACCAGAGCCCCCCACCTTCCCACCACCCCCCCCCAGGTACCAGACCCCCGCCACATTCCCAGCTCCCTTCCCCCGAGTACTAGACCCCCTCACCTTCCCTCTCCCCTCCCCCACTCACCTGGGTGGATGCTGTCGCGCATGGTGGGAGAGCGGCCGCGCCGCGTGGTGGTGGTGGCCATGGTGGTGGTAGTCTCCATGATGGTGGTGGACATGTCAGCCAGCAGAGTGGTGGCAGTGGTCTCGGTGGTCATGACGGAGGGCACCTCGCCCACCAACCGGAGGTTCCCCTCCACCCACACGTTGGGGTCGCTCTCGGCCGCCAGGGACAGCACCTTGAGCCCGTTGTAGTAGAGCCCCGAGATCTGGCCCTGGAAGGGGCGGACCTGATCACGGCCCCCGATCTTGATAGCGGCCTGGCTGTTAAATATTGTCAGCTGTCGACCTGCAAGACGGGGTGCGTGGGATTCAGGGTGGGAAAGGGAGAAAGGGGAGGGATGAGGACCATGGAGGAAGGAGAGGAAGTCGCAGGGTGGGGGTCGCAGGGGAGGAAGAATAAACAGAGAAAGAAAGATCCTGAGTGAATGACGGGCCGGGAGAGAGCAGAGCTCAGCCAGCCAGCCAGCCAGGGCTGCAGAAGGCAGGGTCCCCATGACGGCCCCCAGCCACTGCTCTGACTGGGGGCCACAGTGACGCCCCTCCACCACATTTTCACTTCCTCCTCCCACTTCACTCCCTGCCAGCCACCCACCCCTGCACTGGCTCCTAACGCAGCTGCATATGGCTTCGGGCTGTCACATACCCCTCCCTCCCTCTACCCCCAACCACCTCTTCTTCTATCCCCTTCATCCAACTCCCTCCTTCCCCAAACATATCCCCTTCTTCCATCACCACCACCCCCTTCCATCCAACTCCTTCCTTCCCTCCATCCCCAACTAAACCCACTTCTTCCATGCTCTACCCCCTCCCTCTACTCCCTTCCATCCATCCTTCCATCCAACCCCCTCCATCCCTCCACCCCCACCACACACCCCTTCTTCCATCCCCTCCATCCATCCATTCATCCCCTCCTTCCATCCCCCCTTCATCTGCCCAACTACCTCTTCCATCTATCCACCACCTGATCCCTCCATCCCCCACCCACCCCCCATCCTCTCCCACATTCCTCCAAACATTATCCCTCCACACCCTCCATGTATCTGTCTCCACACACATCCTTCCACCCTCCAACCCAATCCCCCACCTCTCCATCCACAGCTCCCCGCCCCTCCATCTGCCCCCATATCCCTCCATCTCCCACACCTCCACCCATCCAACATCCCAGAACACCCCTCCATCTATCCCCCACACCCCTCCATCTATCCGTCCCCATCCCTCCACCGCCTTCATCCCTACCCCTGCTCCACTCATTCATCCCCATACTCACTCCTCTATCTAATCTATCTATCTATCTATCTATCTATCTACCTTCCCTCCCAAACTGCCCCCCTTTCCCTCCCAGACCCTTGGGACCCATTTCTGCATTCACAGACCCTGCATGGAACAGAGAGAGCGAGCGGAGGAGGAGCGAGAGACGTGCAGGCACAGAGGCGCTGGACACAACCCAGACATTTGAATTGTTAGATCCCCTCTGGCTGATAATGGGATATGGGGCCCTTCCTCTCTGGGGGCGCCAGCTCCAATCTGGCCCCACTGCAGGAGATGGAAGAGGGGAATGACTGGCTCATGGGGGTGATGAATGGGACACAAGGCCCTTCCCCTCTCAGGGTGCTGGCTCCAGTCTGGCCAGCTAATGGGGAAGGAGTGTGTGTGGTGAAGGGGCAGTGTTGGGGCATGAGCTGGTTGGGCCAAGAGTTCAGAGCTGTGCAGCCCCTCCCGCCCCCATATCAGACACAAGGCTGCAGTGCAGCTGCCAGGGGCTGAGGGGGAAGGAGCCAGACGCACCTGCCCACCTAGGAGACTGTGGGCAGGTGTGTGAGGGGAGGGGCTGCAGTGTGGTACATGTCTATGGAGGAGGGTCTGGGCAGGTGTGTTTGGGGAGGGTACGGGAAGGGGTTAGGTATCTTTGGGGGGAGCGGCTAGAGGGGGTAAGTCTACGGTTGAGGGGCTAGGGAAGGGTATGTGGAGAGGGGCTGGTGAGGGGTACGTGTCCATGGGAGAAGGGGCTGGGGAGGTGTGTGTGGGGAAGGGCTGGGGAGATATGTGTCTATGGGGGAGGGGCTGGGAGGTGTGTGCAGGGAGGGGCTGGAGAGGGGTACGTGTCCATGGGGGGAGGAGCTGGGGAGGTGCGTGTGGGGAGGGGCTCGAGAGGGGTATGTGTCCATGGGGGAGGGGCTGGGGAGGTGCGTGTGGGGAGGGGCTCGAGACGGGTATGTGTCCGGGGGGGGGGGGGGAGTTGTGTGGGGGGAGGGGCTCGAGAGGGGTATGTCCATGGGGGAGGGGCTGGGGAGGTGCGTGTGGGGAGGGGCTCGAAAGGGGTATGTGTCCATGGGGAGGGGCTGGAGAGGTGTGTGTGGGAGGGGATGGGGAGAGGTACGTGTCTATGGGAGGTCTGGGGAGGTGTTTGTGGGGAGAGGCTGGAGCGGGGTACATGCCATGGGGGGAGGGCTGGAAAGGTATGTGTGCATGTGGAAGGGACAGGGGGGGTATGTGTGGGGAGGGGCTGGCGAGGGGTACATGTCTATGGGGGTGGGCTGGGGAGGACACTGCAATAGGAGTTCCTTGGGTTGGGTCTGGGACTGGAGATATTGGCTAGTGTCATTTGCTTGTAAATAGCTGGTAGCAGCTTACTGCCAGAGGCTGTGCGTGAACAGCCCAGGAGTGGGGGGTCTCACAGCAGAGCAGGTAAGGGCGGCTCCCAGAGTCAAGGATTGGAGTTGCCCTAGCAGATCACCGGTCCAGATAACACCAGAGGGAACGTAACAGGAGGTGTGGGTGGGGAGGAGCTGGAGAGGGGTATGTGTACATGGTGGGAGGAGCTGGGGAGGTGTGTGTGGGAGGGGCTGGCAATGGGCATGTGTCTATGCGGGAGGGGCTGCGGAGGTGTGCGTGGGGAGGGCTGGAGAAGGGTATCTGTCTATGGGGCCTGGGGAGGGTGCGGGGAGGGGCTGGAGAGGGTATGTGTCTATGAGGGGGAAGGGCGGGGAAGTGTTCATAGGGAGGAACTGGAGAGGGGAAGGTGTCTATGGGATAGAGGCTGGTGAGGTGTGCGTGGGGAAGGGCTGGTGAGGGTATGTGTGATGAACGGAGGGGCTGGGAGGCGTGGTGAGGAGGGACTAGAGAGAGGTATGTGTCTATGGGAGAGTGACGGGGAGGTGTGGGGAGGGGTGGAAGGAGTACATGTCTATGAGGGGGAAGGGCTGGGGAAATGTGTGTGGGGAGGGGCTAGTGAGGGGTACATGTCTATAAGGGAAGGGGCTGAAGAGATGTGGGGGAAGGGGTGGAGAGGGGTACATATCTATAAGCAGTCGGGGCTGTTGAGCGTGTATTGGGAAGGACTGGAGAGGGGTACGTGTCTATGGGGGAAGGCTGGATGGGGGTAAGTGTGTATGGTTGAGGGCTGTGGAGGTGTGGGTGGAGAGGGGCTGGAGAGGGTATGTGTCTATGAGGGGGGGGACTAGGGAGGTGTGTGGGGAAGAGCTGGAGGGGGTATGTGTGTATGGGGCGGGGCTGGGAAGCTGTGGGTGTGGAGGGGCTGGAGAGGTGTATGCGTCTATGAAGTGGGGGATTGGTGTGGTGTGCATGGGAGGGGCTGGAGAAGGGTACCTGTCTATGAGGGGGAGGGGCTGGTGAGCTGTGTGTGGGGAAGGGCTGAGGAGGGGTACATGTGTATGTGAGAGCGGTGTTTGAGGAGAGGCTGGTAGGGGTGTATCTATGGGGGAGGTGTGTGTGGGGAGGGGCTGGAGGGGTATTGTCTATGGGGGGGAAGAGTGAGGAAGTGTTTGTGGGGAAGGGCTGGGCCCTTGGGGTGTGGGGGTGCACAGCTGGCTGGAGGAGCAAGGGGGACCCATGAGTGTAAGTGAGATCCTGACCTAGTTGCCCACACTGGGCTGGCACAGGCAGGTGCTAGCTGGGATGTGTTTTGGGGGCTGGGGTGATGGGGAACACCAACAGCTGCTAAATCTGGGGGCCGCATGTGGGGACTGAAACCGTGCCATCAAATTGATCTGCCTTCCAACCTGTCCCTGCCACCCTACCATTGGCCAGTTCCAGCTGCCATCCAGGTGGCGCAGAGCAGTTTAGAAAGCAAATCCTGGCAACTCCCCTCCCCACCGCCATCACGCTCTCTCCTCGCTCCCTCCCGCCTTCAAAGGCGCCTTGTAAAAAAGAGAAGAGAGGAGGATGTTAAAGGGACCTTCTGTTGTGAGCAAAACCGACTCCAGATGGCTCCTACTGAACCGTTATCAGCTGGTAACGCTCTGACTTTACAACAGCTTCTGCTTGGATGAATACTCTGGAAATCGGCAGGTTTTTAACCCTCTGAGTTTCAGCTTCTTGGGTTTTTTTTAGAAAACAGGATTATTTTGTTTTAATTTCTTTTGCTCGGGTTAAGAAATCGGCACCCAACTGCCGGACTCCTGCCACTATTTGTTTTCCCTGAGTTGAGGGAGTTTAGCAGCATTAATTATGTTTTCACTCTGTAGATGGATTTTTTTGGTTTGTGTTGCTTTATTTAAAGAGCTTAGTTTGATATGTGGTTTATTACCACCTGGATTTTTTTTAAGGGCCTACACCCGGATGCGTGGCGCAACACACAATACTGCCCTGTGTTAAATTTGTCTTGGATTCCTTCCCCTCACCCAACCTCCTCTGATTGCTCTTGTGGGAGGTGTGAGCCCTGGCAAAGTTGTGAGGCTTGTGAAGGCGAGGGTTAACAACGCAGGCCACTTGCAAACAGAGCCTCACCAAACTTGTCATGCTTGTGAACGCAGATGATCCCAATCTCGGGACGCTTGTGAAAAGGGGAAGCATCAGCTCATCTGTGAGACACACGGTCCTTGTGGTGGCAAATGCACATTTGTTGGGGCTTAGTTTAAATCCAGCTGACTTGCCAGCAGGAAAAAGGGTGTGTGTGTGTGTGTGTGTGTGTGTGTGTGTGTGTGTGTGTGTGTGTGTGTGTGTGTGTGTGTGTGTGTGTGTGTGTGTGTGTGTGTGTGTGTGTGTGTGTGTGTGTGTGTGTCTCAGGGGAACAAGCCAGCCAGCCTAATGGAGCAGCTGGTGCTACCACACTGGATTAAAAGCCTCCAGGGAAGCATTATTCTGAGGCAAACCTGCTTGCTTCTCTGGTATCCTTCATATCTTCCTGCATTTTATCCCTCAGGGACGCTGGTACAGAAGATCTGTCCTGGGATGCTTGCTCATTACCCCACGCAGGCATTTCTCTCAGTCTCTGGGCACCTGGTTTGAGTGCGGGTTGGGGCAGCACAACTAGGTTCAGGCTGCAGCAGCAGAGCCACCCAGGGCACAGGCCAGAAATCAAGAGCAGGGAAGGTAGTGCTATCCTATTTAGTCCCACAAAGGGGTGGCCTGGGGGATCTAGGCTGCCCACAAAGGTGTCTCCCCACAAACCGACAGGCAGGGGGGCATGGAGTACTCCTCCGAGGGGAGAGGGCTGGTCTCTTCCCAGTGCCTTTCTCCCTGTAGTGCTGAGACCAAAGCCCACCCCAGGGTTTGCACTCCCAGACTGGGTTCTGGTTAGTGCGGCGAGTTGAAAGGCCAGGCCTACTGTGAGTGCAGCAGGCACCAGGCTGGGACAGGGTTGGGGAAGGCTTGGTGCTGAAAGGGTGGCTGAGCTGTTGCCTAGGGGTGTGTATGGAGAAAGATGGATCAGCCAGATGAATTGGCTAGCGAATGAGATAATAGATAAACAGAGAGGTGTGTATGGGGGATGGATGGAGTCTGTGTGGGTATGGATGGTGCATGTGAGGACAGATGGATGAAAAAGGTATGTGGGGATGGAAGAAAGGAAGGGCATATGTGGGGACAAAGGGACGGATGGGGTGGGGTGTCGATGGGGAGGGCAGGATGGGGTGGGGTATGGATGGGGGTGTGGGGGGGATGGATGTATTGGAGGGCAGGCATGTGGATGGATGAAAGGAAGAAAGTGTGTGGAAACAGACAGGTGTATGTGAGGATGGAGGGATGGAAGGGGGTGTGGGGAAGGATGGGGTGTGGGGGATGGATGGATGGGGGTGTGGGGGACAGAAGGAAGGAAGGGGTGTGAGGGGACTGATGATGTAGGTGTGAGGATGGAAGGAAGGGTGTGTGTGGGGATGGATGGATGAATGGATGGGGGTGTGTGGGGACTGATGGATGCAGGTATAAGGATGGAAGGAGGGGTGTGTGTGGGGATAGATGGAAGGGGGTGCAGGGGATGGATGAATGGATGGGGGGGTGTGAGGATGGAAGGAAGGAAGTGGGTGTGGGGGATGGATGGATGGATGGCAGTGTGTGAGGAAGGAGGAGGTGTGTGGGATGGATGTTTGGGGGTGTCTGGGGACGGATGGATGGGGGTCTGTTGGTATGGATGGATGGATGGATGGGAGTGTGTGAGGATGGAAGGAAGAGGGTGTCAGGGACAAATGGATGGATGGGGTGTGGGGGGATGGAAGGAAGGAAGGGGATGCAGGGAACGGATGGATGGATGGTGGTTTGTGGGGATGGAAGGAAGGAAGGGGGTGTGGGGGATGGATGGGGTGTGGGAGGATGGAAGGATGCGGGTGTGGGGATGGATGGGGGTGTGTGCGGATGGAAGGAAGGAAGAGGGTGCGGGGACAGATGGATAGGGGTGTGTGGGGATGGAAGGAAGGGGGTGCTGGTGATGGATGGATGGGGGTATGGAGGATGGATGGATGGATGGATGGGGGTGTGTAGGGATGGAAGGAAGGAAGGAGATGTGGGGAACAGATGGATGGATGGGGGTGTGTAGGGATGGAAGGAAGGAGGTGTGGGGGACACATGGACAGATGGGAGTGTGTAGGGATGGAAGGAAGGAAGGAAGGAAGGACGGAGGTGTGGGGGATGGATGGATGGGGGTGTGGGGATGGAAGGAAGGAAGGGGTGTGTGGGGATGGAAGGAAGGAAGAGGGTGTGGGGGACGGATGGATGGATAGGGTATGGGGGACAGATGGATGGAAGGAAGGAAGGAAGGGGGTTTGGGGATGGATGGATGGGGTGTGTCGGGATGGAAGGAAGGAAGGCGGTTTGGGGGATGGACGGATGGACGGGTGTGGGGATGGAAGAAAGGAAGGGGTGTGTGGGGATGGAAGGAAGGAAGAGGGTGTGTGAGAATGGAAGGAAGGAAGAGGGTGTGGGGGACGGATGGATGGATAGGGTATGGGGGACAGATGGATGGAAGGAAGGAAGGAAGGAAGGAAGGAAGGGGGTTTGGGGATGGATGGATGGGGTGTGTCGGGATGGAAGGAAGGAAGGCGGTTTGGGGGATGGACGGATGGACGGGTGTGGGGATGAAGAAAGGAAGGGGGTGTGTGGGCTGGACAGCTGGAGATAGAAAACACCACTGCAGGTGTTGCGTGCATGGCAGAAGGAGTTGCCAGCACCTCATAGCCTGGCAGGGGAAGCTCCCTCAAAGCTCCCTGCCCCACCTCGATGTTCAGAAGTGAATTTGCACAGAAGCAGCCTCCCGTGAGCTCTTGGGCTGAAACAGGACAAGAAGGGCGTGGACGACGTGCAGATCTCAAGCTTGAACTGTTTGGAGCTTTCGGGGATGAGGTTTGGGGCCAGTTCTGACCTGAGCTGGGCTGGTGGGCTCTGCCCTTGGCCACAGCTGTACAAATGGACCCATGCTGATCTTAAAAGGAGGAGCTGGCAGGGAAGGAGGCATATCCCCTCTCCAAATAAGGGTTGTCTGACTGCATTATAACAGGCTGGGTTCTTCCCAAGGGGTGGAACAGCTTGGGACCCCGTTATGTGAGTGCCCTGAGAGATGCCTGTACTTAAGCAGCTAGGTAATGTGCTAGTAGGTGGCGCTCAAGAACCCACTGCATTGTTCACATTGCTGAGCGATTGAAGTTGTTCTAAGTGGGGTGCCGGGAGGAAGAGGGTCACTGCTTTGATGTGGCTGAGTGAGGGCCCACTCGAGGGCTGCGGGTGTGCTCTCCTTCCATAGGAATGCCAAGTTCTACTGCAGCACTTTCAAAGTGCCTTACATTTTACAGATGGGGAAACTGAGGCAAAGAAAGGCAGACTCGCCCAAAGTCGCCCAGCAGCAGAGCCAGGAATAGAACCCAGGTGTCCTAAGCACCAGCTCTGTGCTCTCCATCAGGCCAGAGCTGGGGTGGAAGCCCAAGAAGACACTTGGTTAATGGGATTCCTAGCTGCCCCAGGCTTCATGTCTCATCTGTCGGCTGGCAGGTTAGAGGATCAAACAGCTGGCTAGAGAGGAACAGAGAGTGTTCGGGAGCTCAGTGATTTTTTGCAGGGGGATCAGAGCATGTTACTCTAACCCTTCCAGATCCAGCACCAAACTGAAGGAACAATATTTAAAAACAGCAGGATTTTCCATCCTGCAAAACAATGTGAGATTTTGACTATTTTTGCCATCCCCATCAGACCAAAAAGCCAAAATTTCCAACTTTTTCCTGAATGAGATACCCTCGAAGTTGCTTACAATGGCACTCAACAAGCTGGTTGATGAAATGGCATTTGGCTGAGCGGCTCCAGGGAGCAGGGGATCAGCCTTGATCCAGACGAAATCTTCCACGTTAGGAGCCCAACCCCGAAAGATGCTGCTGCCCCTGTTGTTCTGAGGGGGCACGTGGCCAGTGTGCCAATCTAGGGAAAACTCCTTTTTCTCACACCCACTCCACACTCGCAGTGACACCAGGTGACTGATAGCCCCCACCTGACTGACCTTTAAATCCCTGGCCCATCCAGTGCAGCCCTTTAGAGCTTTAACCCTTTGAGCACTGGTGCTGAGTCTTACAAGTAGGCATGGTGGGACGCTGGCGACAGCATGGCAGGTGACGACCTCCTTCATGGCCACCCCTCACTGGCCCCTGAGTGCCAGCCAGGGTTTCAAATGTTGGGAACCTGACTCAAGGGGCTTCTCCAAAAAAGCTCAAAGCCCGTTGGGGGAGCAGGGAAAAATCTTTATTTCAGATCTAAAGCGGATCTGATCTTGAAAGAATCCTGCTCTAATCTGTGGGTGTCGATCCCTTGGAAATCCAGCCCCCTGCATGGTTGGGAAGCTACCACCAGCTTCCATCACAAGGCTGTTCAGTGCTTAAAGAGCCCATGAAATCTCCTGCTGCAGCGACCATCAGCAAATTCAGGAGGCACCCGAACTCCTGTGGCAGCTTTAGAAGGTTGGGGCCTTTGTGTTTGTGAGATGGCCTTTTCAAATTCACCCCGTCTCCAGCACATGTCGCCCCCAAGGGCAAATCTCTTATGCTCAGTCATCAAAGGGCTAAAGAGACACTGCTGGTCAGATCCCCTCCTGAGACTCAGCTCTCGTGTTTTCAGTCAAGGCGATTGAGACACTTGATTCCCATTCGTTTAGAGGGGAATCTGGATGTCTTGACACCCTCGGGCATCTTTGCAATGCTCAGCGCGTTGGTGTTAAAAATAAACCCAAGCTAAAAAAAAAACCTTGCTGGAGTATTTATGGGATAATTATTATTTTTGAAGGATTCCACTGCAAACGGTGGGCTCAATTTGTCTTTCGCCTACACTAGTATAAAAAAGGACTAAGATCTCAGCTGTGACAACTCTCAGAATATTATCATATCTGGTGTTTTTCCTGAAAGCCACAGTTCCAGGAATCATGGGATTAGGTGAGAATTTCTGTTCTCTTTAAAAAAAAAAAAGTTTTAACACTTACTGTTTTATTTATTTCCTAGTTTTCCTCCACAGATCTCAAAGTGTTTTACAAAGAAGGGTCTTATCCCCATTTTACAGAAGGGGAAACTGAGGCACGGCAGGCCAGTGACAGAGCCTGGAGGAGAACCCAGATGCCCTGAGTCCCAGTCCAATGCTCTGCCCAGTAGGACACACTTCCTTGTTGAGGATTGGGGTGGGGGGAAAGCTGGAAAATGTGAGTCCTAGAAACTTAAAATGCAGGAGGCAAACAAATAAGAATCCCAAATTTCTCCTTTTAAAAAATGTGATGATTTCTAAGCCAATCTCATGATTTCTGACCCCCCTCCGAGCTGGCAATACTGCATTTTGGCACCGCAACAAGCAGCCGTATTTTGAAAAGAACTGAGAATACTGGACTCAGATTGGGAGCTCTATGAGGCAGGGACTGTCTCTTGGCTGTTTCAGAGTAGCAGCCGTGTTAGTCTGTATTCGCAAAAAGAAAAGGAGTACTTGTGGCACCTTAGAGACGAACAAATTTATTAGAGCATAAGCTTTCGTGAGCTATAGCTCACTTCATCGGATGAACATCGGATGCATTTCATCCGATGAAGTGAGCTATAGCTCACGAAAGCTTATGCTCTAATAAATTTGTTCGTCTCTAAGGTGCCACAAGTACTCCTTTTCTCTTGGCTGTGTGTTTGTACACTGCCTCGTGCAGTGGCATCCTGGTCCAGGACCGGGGGCTTTTAAGTGCTACAGCAGTACAAATCATTCATAGATTGATGGCTTTCAAGGCCAGAAGGGACCATTAGATCATCTCTGCTGTCTTGTCTAACCCAGGCAGAGAATGTCGCCAAGCTAACACTGCAAAGATCCCAATCACTTGGGTTTGACTAAAGCATCTTCCAGAGAGGCAGCCAGTGTGCACTGGAGATGGAGACTCCACCCTGCCCTGGGGTGTTTGTTCCAGTGGGATTCCTGATCACTGTGAATGAAGTTAACGGCATTTCGCTGGTGTAAGTGAGAGGAAAATTGGGCCCAAGATAAAGATAACCCAGTGAGCTGACCCTGTTGCTCTTTCCTAACCCAAATGTTGCAGCCTGGAACTAGCCCTGAAAGTGAAAGTGACTAAAAACAATAGTGAAACTAACTAGAGATCCAGGCTTGAAACTGACTAGTCTCTTTTCATTGATTGAAGTGCCAAGTAAAAAAAGTTAACCGTAAGGCATCAATGATGAAATCAGATATAAGAAATATAGCTCCCCCTCCTCCCTGGCAACAGTTAAGAATGCTCTGCAGAAGTGGGGGATTTAATCTTTCTTTAGATGTTACAGTGTCCATTTAAGCACAGATCTGATGACCCCCTCTTGCCTTATTTCTTTTTAAAAACAATCCATCCCAAAGGCTTTTAAAATAATAATAATAAAAGAGTGTGGTTTAGTCCTAAAGGGTGAAATTCACCCTTGCTTATGCATCACTTAAATCCAATTGAGTGGAGCAGAAGTCTTATGCTGGATTTCTGCACCAGGGTGAATTTTGCTCACAAAGCAACCCTAATTGGCAGAAGTTTCCATTCCACTTGGACTGGTACTTCAGCTGGTGTAAATTGCCATAACTCCATTTACATCAGCTGAGATCAGAGTTTAAAACTGGATAAATTCTTCCAGACTCAGATCTCTTATGGTGGGGTAGGGTGTGCATCTCATGTTAATGTGTTGCATGTGTCTGTGTTTATGTGTGGTGGGGGGACAAAGTAAGAGAGAGACTTTTTAAAATCAGTTTAAAATTCAAAATATAATCCAGATGAAGGTAAGAAATTTAGCATCCAAAGTGGAAAATCAACACATAAAAGCCCATACTACTCAAAGGGTTAAATCTTGTTTTGTTATTTTTTTGGTTCATCCAGGTGTATATAAATACAGATATATAAATCTCTCGGTTTTTGTTTTAAATAAATTAACTTGTTAAAGTCCCTTTAACTGATTTTTTTTGGTTGTTGGTTGTTTAAACAATCAAGTTACAGACATTAAAAGATACATTTAGATGCTTATCCCAGTTAGAAAAACGCGCTAAGAATTGGTTATTAAAATACATTTTGAATTTATTGGTTTAAAATACATTACAAGACTGGTTTAGCATTTGTTTGTGTTAAAAGCATATTATTAGCTGGTTAAAAGATTTAAAATTACTTTTTTTGTTTTGCTTTTTCCCCAACTGAGTTTAAGCATTAAAGGTACAGAGCTCAGCCCGGAGACAGAACAGGGTGTGACCCTGTGCTATGAAAAGTCAAGCTGGTGAAAAAATACCCAGAGTTCTAGGAAGGGATAGGGATTCTGGCTGTTTGAAGATACAGAGTGAAATCGGTGGCTCCATTAAAGTCAACAGCAAAATGCCCTTCACTGTCTCACTAACCAAGACAGATGGTGTAGTCTAGTGGGTAGGGCACAAGAGTGGGATCTAGGACTCCTGGGTTCTATTCCTGGCTCTGTCGCTGACTATGGGCAAGTTTCCGAGCCTCTGATTCCCATTAGCCTACTTAGACTGTAAGTCTTTGGGAAAGGGAGCATGCGTCCTGCAGCACCTGGCACAACAGGGCCCTGATCTCAGTCAGGCTCTCCAGAAGCCAGTGAAAAATAACAACTCTCAATAATATCCATCATTCCCGACCCCTGCATTGTAGGTGTGAGAACCTCCCGTATCGCACCCCCACCATTCTGTGGGAGAAATAGCAAACCCTCTCTGTCATCCTTACACACCCCTCCCTGTGTCTCTCTGAGTCAGGCTCCATCTGTTTGCTGATCTGCTGTATTTACTCTTCTGCAACTCACAACTGCCTGGAATCCTAAAGAGTTATGTTTGCTTAAAATAATCTGTATCAATGAGTCCCACAGGCTAACCCCGCCGACCTCCTCCAGGAGCGGTGAGTCCCACAGGCTAACCCCGCCGACTTCTGCAGGAGCTGTGAATTAGGCTAACCTCAGTCTCCCTTCATCTACAGAAAACTAATAATGTTACATAAGTCTGTAACCCAAACCCAAGATACCTACAGCTGTGGAAAGGATGGGCTGCATCTGTCATAACCGACCGAGCTATATAAAGTTCTCGGTGACCAATGAAATCATGCATCCACCCTCCTTTACCATCCAAATCCCACCACCAATTTTTAACTAAGCTCCCAGGACAAGATGCTTTCTAAAGAGGAGGTGGAGGAGAGGGTTGGGTTGGCAGCGGGAGAGCTCTGCACCTTTAAATCTTTTTATTAATTAATCGCAATTAATTATCATTAATTACCTTTGTCGAGTAGCCACTCATCTACTACTCGACCGAGCCGATACGGAATTCTCTGCCTAGCAATCGCCAGCCGCTCATTATCACTGTTCCCTTTAAAGAGTTTAGAGAAGAGATTTGTAGACGGTTAAAAGAAAAAAAAATCAAAAGATAAAATCAAATAAGAGAGAGAGAGAGAGAGAGAGACATATAACACCATCTGGAAGGTCAAAGGTTAGCATGTTTAGAGAGGTCAAATAGCGGTTAAGCGTTGGATCAAAATTAACTGGCTTGGGAGGGGTTTGGTTGATGGTTTAGTCGATTTAGCACAGAGAACTATTTACACAGTTTAGTAGAGTTTAGGTGTTAGGTGCGCGGCTGGATGTTAAACGGATTTATGCAGCATTTAGGAGGAGAAAGCTCCGGTGCAGTTTGGGGTTTAAAACTGACTTTTATCAACCTTTAGTCCCTACCAAATCAAATCAAATCCCGAAAACACAGCGACAAACGGTCCATTGCCACCTTGGAGAAAAGACACGTTTCCTGTGCACCCGTTTCCCTTTCTAGCTTCCTTTGCCAAGCTTCTCTGCCCAATTCCCCCTGTGCCCTCCCCGCCCCGCAGCAAAAGGCACACAAACAAGGTCACACTCACCCCCCATGCCATCCCATTTGTTTCTGAAAACCCAGCTGGGAAAATCAAAGAATGTTTCTAAAAGGCATTAGAAGCTGGGCAAGCCTTCCTGGTTTGTTTCAGTGAAGAAGAGAGGGGCTCTCTCTCTAAGGCCTGCATTAGCAGGGAGGGTGTTTGTGCAGTAGCTGCATCCAGCGCAATTGGGCCCTCGATCCCAAATGCCAGTTAGGTGCTACCAGAGGGGAAGCTCAGTGTTCATACAGCGCCCAGAATAATGGGGCCCCTGACCTCAGCCAAGTCTTTGACTGGAATAGAAATGCTCCTCGTGTCTCGTCCTCCACGCTTTACAAACGAGCCGGTTAGTGAATTCCCAGGGTGACTGGGTTCTGGAACTGGCATCACACACGAACTACAGGTTAGGAGTAAAGGAAGCAGCTGTCTTACTGACATAGATGAGGTCAAGGGACAGGATTGCTCAGCATGGGTAACACACCTGCCCTTTGCTGCTGATTGCGATTCCCTGTTGGCTCGGCTGGCAGGAGTAGGTGCCTTTGCAAGAGAGAATCTGTGGTGATGATCAGGGTCTGCGCAGTGCCTGGAGCAATGGGGCCCTGATCTCAGTTGTGATCTGTGCAGTGCCTGGCACAATGGGGGGTCTGTGCAGTGCCTGGCACAATGGGGGCCCCAATCTCAGTCGGGGTCTCTAGGTACTATTGGGATGCAATCAAATAATTGTACAGGTGGGAAACTGAGGCACAGAGCGATTATGGGGCAGATTTTCCAAAGAGCTCAGTGTAAGCCACTGGTCTGTGCCTGATTTGCAGAGACTGCAAGTCTGTTACAGCCCAGCAAGGGAGCCCTGGGTTTTTAGCTTAATCTGTAGAGATTGCAGCTGGTTTGATCTCTGGTGTCGGCACTGAGCAGGCCCCAGACCTCCAAAGAACTTGGCATGCTGGGAGCTGATCCCTTGGGGAAATCAGGCCATTAAGGCCACAGCAGAAGCAGCTATGAAATGTGGCCCCAGTTGTGCATGGCAAGTAAGGGCCTCAGTGATTTGCCCCAGGTCACAGAGGGAGTCTGTAGTGGAGGCTGGAATGGAAGGAACCCAGGAATCCTGGGTTCTCTGGGAAATCTGGTCTTGTTCAGCTTGCTCAAGATCACACAGGGGATCCCAGCACCGTACCCCCAAAGGCACCTTTCCTGGTGCGAGTGAAATGGCAGAGATGCTCAGGCTGTTCCTCTATGTTTGGGGGAGGAGAAGAGGCAGCACTGGCTGGACACTAATTATCTGACAGAGACCAGGAGGTCACAGCGAACCCCACCACCATGCCTGTGCACAGAGGTAACAAGCCCTTAGTAATGAGGAGGCAGCTGGGGGGGTGAGGGGTTACGCTGGGTGGAGCAGCCCTGCTGGGCTCCTGTTGTGCACTGGCTGTACTGGATGGTGAGTTGGAGTGGGGAGGAAGGAACAGGCTGTTAGAGGAGGATGTGGGGGAGGTGCTAAAGTGGGGAGCCTGTAGGAACTGGTGGGAGCCAGGACGCCTGGGTTCTCTCCCCAGCTCCAGGAGGGTGGTGGAGTCTAGTGGTTGGAGCAGGGGGTGGGTTCCCTGAAGGCAATGAAGATCCCTGTGAAGCTGGGTTCCTCTCTGCGAGGGGAAGGGATGCAGAAACCCCTCCTGTGAGCAATCTCCTCTGAGGTCTCCCCACCCTCACCTCTCTATTCAGGATGCCATTTGGCCCCCTAATTAGGAGTGATCGGGGACTTTTTACGCTCTCATTAGAGCCTATATTAACGAAGCGATTAACATCTTTAATTAAAGCCACACCATTCCTGGGAAGTGACCTGGGTTGCTAATCAGCAGCCAGCACTCCGGCAGCCTGGGGGGATTGCCATAGGAGCTACATGCATGTGGGCTTGCTAAATGGGAGAGTGCTGGTGTACATGGGAATTGCAGGTGTGTGCATCACATGTCCTGTCTATATATCAGGTCATGCCTGTGTACATACAAACTACATGTGTGTGCGTCACTCTCTACATATCAGGACATGCCTGGGGCTGGTGTAATCATGTGCGTGTTGGTGTACGTACAATCTACACATGTGCATTGCAATGCTGCTGAGCTCCAGGCGCTGGAGCTGGGGGGAGCCCAGATTCCTGATCCCAACCCCTAACAGCCTTTACCATTTTCTGGGCTATTCTCTAGCTAGCAGTTCTGGGTCATTATGTCACACACACCCCCAGTGCCACCTTCTGTTTGGGCCACATAGGTCCGGGGGCTCTGAAACCAGCCCTCCCACCACTGCAGGGCACCCAGCTGAGTGGCGCAGCACAGCACAGCCAGGCAGAAAAGCTTGGTGTCCACTGACATTCCCCCCAAAGAGGACTTGGAGCTACAGGCAGCCTGTGACTGGTGGCTTGGGCGGGCGGTGGGGTGGGGGGAGGGAAGGAAGAGAAGGCACTAACAGGAAGAGACATCCAGATGCTATGGTGATGGGTGCCATGTAAGGACCCACAGATGGACGGATGGGGATGGATAGAGGGCTGTGTATGGGCATGAATGGAGAGGGCAAATGGAGATGGATGGCTGGATGGAGGCATTTGTGTGGGGAGAAGTCAGTGCGAATGGAGATGGATGGAGGGCAGTGAATGGAGATGGATAGAGGGCTACGTGGGGGAGAAAATGGTGTGGATGGGGATGGATGGAGAGCTGTGGATGGGGACGGATGGATAGAGGGGTATGTGGGGAAGAAGATGGTGCAGATGAGGATCGATGAAGACCTGTGGATAGGGAAGGATGGAAGGGTGTGTATGGGGATGGATGGGGAAGAAGATGGTGTGGCTGGGGATGGATGGAGGGCGGTGGATGGGGATGGATGGAGGGGCATGTCGGAGAGAAGATGGTGTGGGTGGGGATTGATGGAGGAGAAGACGGTGTGGATAGGGATGGATGGATGGAGGGGTATGTAGGGGAGAAGATGGTATTGATGGGGATGATTGGAGGGGCATGTGGGGGAGAAGATGGCATGGATGGGGATGGATGGAGGGGTGTGGAGGGGGATGGATGGAGTAGAAGATGGTGTGGATGGGGATGGATGGAGGGCAGTGAATGGGGATGGATGGAGTAGAAGTGGTGTGGATGGGGATGGATGGAGGGCAGTGAATGGGGATGGAAGGGTGTGGATGGAGATGGATGAAGGTGTACGTGGGGGAGAAGATGGTTGTGGATGGGGATGGATGGAGGGCAGTGGATGGGGATGGAAGGGTGTGGATGGAGATGGATGAAGGTGTACGTGGGGGAGACGATGGTGTGGGTGGGGATGGATGGAAAGCTGTGGATGGGTCGGATGGAAGGGTGTGTGTGGGGATGGATGGGGAAGAATATGGTGTGGATGGGGATGGAGGGAGGGCAGTGAATGGGGATGGATGGAGGGCTGTGGATGGGGATGGATGGAGGGGGATGTGGGAGAGAAGATGGTGTGGATGGGGATGGATGGAGGAGAAGATGGTGTGGATTGGGATGGATAGATGGAGGGGTATGTGGGGGAGAAGATGGTGTGGATGGGGTTGGATGGAGGAGAAGATGGTGTGGATAGGGATGGATGGATGGAGGGGTATGTGGGGAGAAGATGGTGTGGATGGGGTTGGATGGAGGAGAAGATGGTGTGGATAGGGATGGATGGATGGAGGGGTATGTGGGGGAGAAGATGGTGTGGATGGGGATGATTGGATGGAGGAGGGTGAGGATGGATGGATGGATGGGGATGGGTAGGAGATTGTGTTGTGGATGGATGGTGGGTGAATGGGATGGATGGAGGGTACGTGGGGAGAAGATGGTGTGGATGGGGAGTGACTGTGGAGGGATGGATAAGGACCGAGAGAGCACAGTGAGATAGGGAAGGAGATTGAACAGTTGTGTGGGGTGGTATCTTATGAGTGCTGTGTGGCGTTTTCACAGCATTTAAGTGGAATGTGCAAGGTTTTCTATGTGTGCACATAAAAGTGTGGGAGACACCAATGTGCAGGGGGTTGCGTGAATGTGCAAGTTCCTGACGTGCTACCTGGCTGCTCTCCTGGGAGGGCTTGGCATGGAACTTGCTGGAAGAGGCAGCCCGGGGTGAGTGTGGGTGGGAGATCAGGGAAGGGGCCATGATCGGGCAGGCAGGGGTGTCTCACTGCGCCAGCCTCCTGCTGCTAGAAATTGCTAGTGTCTCAGGGACGATCCAGCATGTACATGATGCGCCCTCATGATTATCCATGCCACGCCCCTGATGATTACCCACAATTGTGCCTGCCAAGCATGGCCCGATGGGTGCTGCAGAGTGGCTAATCCAGGGTGGCATCTCCGCTCCAACAGGCAGAAGGAGCACGCGCTGGTATGTGGTTGAGGAAGATACCTCTGTGCACGAGTGTGTACGACGAGCGTCAGTGTGTGTGAGACATCTGTCCCCGTGCTGGGCCTATTCCACATGCAGTTCTCTGCTGCTGTGTGTTGTGGGGATGGCTCTGACCACCTGCCTATGTGTACACGTGTGTGTGTTTGGAAACCTGTGGTGTTTGTGTACATCTGTCTTCGCATGCCTGTGTTTGTGCATGATCTTGTGTGCACGCTTTGGTGCGTTTGCACGTGTGTGTTTTTGCATACCTGTGTGTGGGTGTACAGATGTGCATTCACATTTCTGGCTTTGCGTGTGTGTGTGTGTGTGTGTGTGCGCGCATGTGTATGTGAGAAAGAGCATGGGTGTGCATGTTCATTCATCTCCAGTCCTGAGTGGATTTGTGGGCAGTGGTGGCCAGGACTGGCTCCCTGCCTCGTCCTCCTCATGATGATCTGTCCTTGGGAACTAGCTCAGATTCTCCAGGCCAGGCGGAGATGCCAGCTAGCCCAGGGAACAATTGGCAGCTTGGCAGCCCAGGTCCGAAGGGAGCATATCCTCCGATCCTTCCCAGGAGTCTGACCCCTGTTAAGCTTGCCTGGCTGGCTCTTGGGGTGGTGGTTTGTGTGTGATGCAGCCAGAGATGATGGGGAGTGGCAGGAATCTGCCCACTCAAGACAGAGAAAGCTATGGGGGTTTCAAATACAAATGTGGCATCATCTCCCCATCCCCAACATTCCCAGGGGCTGAGGGAGCTCGGTAGCGGCCAGAACCAACTTGTAATCCCTGATCTTTCCCTGACTCCCCAACTCTGCAGCCGGCTGGAGCAGAACCAGAGGGCAGAGCCCAGAGTGTGTGGCTTAGGGCCTATACTGCTAAGGGCTGGGGGAGATTCTCCCAGGGCAGGGAAGCAGGGCTGATGCCACTGCCTCCAGGGCCTTGAGAAAGGGAATTTCAGATCTACTGCCTCCCCTGCAATGGGCACCTTCTACCTGTTCCCAGCGAGGAACTGCCTCCTGCTCCCCTACAAGCACCTCAGATTCCCCGCCAGGCACCTCTGATCCTCTCCCCCACTAGAAACCCCCAAGCCACTGGCACCTCAGCTCCCCCCTACTAGGAACTGCTCCCCTTTTCTGGGCACCTCCCCAGATTGCACACACACCCAGCTACAGACTGTCCCACTCAGTCTGCCCCTGCTAGGAAACCACTACCCTGGTGTACCTGCCTTTTTCCACCACTGAACGCTGGATGCCCTATAATGCCCAAGAGTCTCTCTCTAGTTCCATGGTGGGTGGTGACTTTACCCAGAATCCTTTGCAGGGGGAATGGGCACCAATCAGGGCTGATTCCGATGGGTGGTGGTGTTACCCAGAATCCTTTGCAGGGCCAGGCAGGGATGAGGACTGGTTGCGACCTCCACCGCTGATGGTGCACACAGGCCGGGTGTTGGGGCAGGGTGGGCGGCAGGGCTGGCGCCCAGCCTTACCTGCTGGGTAGCGCTCATTGATGGGCCAGTTGTCCACCTGCAGCGTGGCATTGCCCCCGCTCCGGGTGAAGCGCACCACGTGGTACTTGCCATCGTTCACCATGGCATTGGTCTCCTCGATGGTGATGTCATCCGTGCCCACGTTGAAGATGACCCCAATTGTGCCTTGATCCTGGAGGGGGAGGAGAGACATCAGAAAAGGGGGTGAGGGCGGGAGTTGAGAGCCAGGACTCCTGGGTTCCATCCTCAGCTCTGGGAAGGGAGTGGGGGCTAGAGTGGGGGGGAAGGGAGTCAGGACTCCTGGGTTCTATCCATGAGATCTAGTGCTAGAGCAGGTAGGCATTATCCTCCTCTCCCCTACCCCCGCCATAGGTGCTGACTCCATGGGTGCTCTGGGGCTGGAGCACCCATAGAAAATAAATAGTGGGTGCTCAGCACTCATCAGCAGCCCTGCTGATCAGCTACTCCCCCCCACGCCCCCAGTGCTTCCTGCCCACCAATGATCAGCTGTTCAATAGTGTGCAGGAGGTACTGGGGAGGAACCGGGGCAGGTGTGCTCTGGGGAAGGGGGTGGAACAGGATGGGAAGGGGCGGGGATGGAGCGGGGGGGAGTGGAGGCAGTGCCTGGGGCAGAGTGTGGCGGGGGGGTCGAGCACTTTTTCGCAAATCACAAAGTCGGTGCCTCTGCGCCTTTCAATGATTCTCCCTCCTACATGGCAGCCCGTATCATTTCTCAGGCATGGTTTTTCAAGGCCAGAATGAGACCCACCCAGGACTGAGAGCAGCTGTGTCTGGGGTGAGGCACCACGGCTGTTCAAACGTCACACAGTGATTCTGCAGAGTCTGAGTCAGGAAGTGAGGGAGAATCTCCTGGCTGATTGTGGGGAGGCCAAATGGAATCACATGAGTGGGAATTCGGACAGGGACCAGAATTAACATCCCCTGGTATGGGGGCAAGACCAAGGTACCTTCCCTGAGCACAAGTTTGAAAGAGCTTTGCTTGATATTTCATTGGAAAGATGGAACATCACCATGACAGCGCGCCCATTAAACTTCACCCCACAGCCAGTCCCACAGCGCCACTCCAGCCCCCGACCTCACTCCCAGCAGCACATTGCCCCTCCAGACCCCCGCCCCACTCCCAGCCCCATTCTGCCCCTCCACCCCCCGGCCTACTCCCTGCAGCACAGCGTCCGCCACCCCACAGCGCTCCTCCAGCTCCCCACCCCACAGGGCTCCTCTAGTCCTCTACCCCACTCCTTGCAGCACAGTGCCCCTCCAGGAAAGGTTCAGAACAGGGCAACAAAAATGATGAGGGGTATGGAACGGCTGCCATATGTGAAGAGATTAATAAGATTGGGAGTTTTCAGCTTGGTAAAGAGACGACTAAGGGGGGATATGATTGAGGTCTCTAAAATCATGACTGCTGTGGAGAAAGTAAATAAGGAAGTGTTCTCTACTCCTTCTCATAACACAAGAACTAGGGGCCACCAAATTAAATTAATAAGCAGCAGGTTTAAACCAACAAAAGGAAGTATTTCTTCACACAACGCACAGTCAATCTGTGAAACTCTTCACCAGAGGATGTTGTGAAGGCCAAGACTATAACAGGGTTCAAAAAAGAACTAGATAAATTCATGGAGGATACGTCCCTCAATGGCTATTAGCTAGGATGGGCAGCGATGGTGTCCCTAGCCCCTGTTTGCCAGAAGCTGGGGCTGGGCGATGGGATGGATCACTTGATGATTACCTGTTCTGGTCATTCCCTCTGGGGCATCTGGCATTGGCCACTGTCGGAAGACAGGACACTGGGCTAGATGGACCTTTGGTCTGACCCAGTAGGGCCATTCTTATGTTCCAGCCCCACAGTGCCACTCGAGCCCCCCCTCCCTGCAGCACAGCACCTGTTAATGACCTCCAGCAGCTCCATAGAGCACAGTGCCCCCTACTGAGGCCTACCTCACTCCCCCCAGCACAGTGCCCCCTACAGCCCCACTCCCTCCACTACTGAGGCTCTGCCCTGCTCCTACAGCACCATGCCCCCTACTGTATTCCTGGCCCATGCTGTGCAGCACTGCGCCCCCTAGCACCGCACTGGGGTTAGCACTGACTGCGTGGGGAGAGCGCCACCTCCCTGCAGCACAGTGCCCTGTAGTAGTCAGCAGTGAATCTGAGGGGAGAGCAACCCTGGCTGAGCCCCCCACAACTATGGCTGCTTCCTTCAAGGTCTCCCCTCCAAGCCCTGAATGGGTCTGTCCCTGTTAGTGAGGTTAGAGATGAGTGTGAGATGGCTGCATGAGGACAGCCTCCGGGAAGCATCTACTGTGACTCCAAGTCTTGCTGGGAGGAAAGGGATTTGTTAGCCAGCTGCTTGGGAGATCCATTCCCAGCAGCCTGTGCCAGACACAACCATCTCCGCGGCTCAGACCTGGGGCCACAGTCCTCGCTCCCTTACGCCAGGCTAAAGCGAGAGGAGAAAGTTCTCCCCAAGACAGGCATAAAACCTGACACCCAGTCCTTCTGCTCTAATCACTAGATCCCCCCTCCCCTCCCAGAGCTGGGGATAGAACCCAGGAGTCCTGTTTTTCTCCCCAGCCCTGATTCTCTAATTCCCTGATGGCGCCGGCCCCTCTCTGGCTAATTCACTTGGGCTGCAGAGTAATCAAAGCCCCTTTAATTCAGTTCCGGAGCCATCGATTGAAATTTCAGCCCTAAGCTCATTTGCGTCGTCAATACGCTAATGATCAGGGCCCGTCTGCGGCAGAGTGGGAATGGATTCAGCCCTGGAGCCAGGCACGGCACTGCGCATGGGCTGGGAGCCACTGGCTTCCACCCAGCACCTCAGCCTTAGGGTATGGGGTGGGGGCGTCTGGCTCTTCCACTCTGGTCATGTGCACGTGTATGTTTCTCTGTGCTAGCATCTGTTGGTGTTTGTCCGGGAGCGTGTGTCTAATCATCTCTGGATGTGTGTGCTTGTCTGTGCCTGTCTGTGACTGTGTGCGTTTCTATCTCTGCGTGCAGGCGTGTCTGGGACAGTGTGTGTGTCTGTTATCTCTGGGTGTGTGCGTGTGTGTCTGGGACTGTGTGTATATTTCAGTTATCTCTGTGTGCGTACATTGTGTGTTTTCAGTAGTCAATCAGCCACAGCTGGCTCTTCCCTCTGGACTGGACCTGCTATGGGGTAATAAAGATCTTGAAATAAATGATAGAGATCCCTGTGCACGTAAGGTCCCAGATTCAAATGGGATGGGATGCTGGGCACCACCCTTGACACCAGCTGGGGCACACAGCCAGCACGCCAGGCAGGGACTGCTCACTGGCCCAGAGCACCAGGGGCTAGGTGGGAAGGGCTCAGACTGAATGAATCCCTGACTAGCCATTGCAAAACGTGCATCTCTGCCCATGAGCCCTGGCCCCAAGACATTCTATTCCAGCTCTGGGAAGGGAGTGGTGTCTAGTGGCTAGAGCAGGGAGGCTGGGAGTCAGGACTCCTGGGTTCTATGCCCAGCTCTGCCACTAACTTCCTGCAGGAGCTTAGCTTGGGCCCATGGAGCCATCCTACCATGTTGGATCCCAGATGGTTTAACCCAATCTGGTGTGGGATATTTTTTCTCTCCCGCCAAATGCTTATTTCTTGGCCCATGTGGTTCTGAAATTTGGATCCCTCTGTCCTGTCACACCCTGGAAGCAGTCCCCGTCAGAGAAGCCTGCCTCCCAGCTCTGGGCTCCCTCAGAAAGCTGAGCCACCAAATACATATGTGCAGCCTCTGCAGCCCTTGCAGTTCGGGGCTGGTGCAGCACTTAAGGGTTACAGTGCTAACCAGTGCTTAACAGCACATGGCAGGATAGGCGGCTGCGTCCCAGCTATTATGGCGTCTCATGCTGCTTATTAGAGCTGTGGATGTAATTACTGCATTACACAGGGGTCATTACAGCACAAGGGAGTGAAAGTAATGCCCTGCCCGCTGTTTGGTTTGCACGAGCAGCGCGGGACAGGACAATGCACTTGGTGGACAATTGCTGGGCACATATAAAGCATTGCTAGTAGGATTAGAGTAGAAGCGTTGGTATGGCTGCACCTGTGGGGGTGGGGCTTGCCATACTGCACTGTCAAGACAATACATGCAATGCAGCAGCAGGGCGTTATACGCAATGTGAACCACCAGAACGATGCGTGAACTATTGCACCACCAATGCAATGCATGTGACAGGGAGATACATGTACTAGGGACAGACAGAGAGATGCAAGGAATAATGCACAGTTGGGACAATGCATGAAATACACAATTACAGGGTATTATGCACAATATGGACCACTGGGGCAATGCATGGAACATTAAGTGGCAGGGTGTTACTTGAAATATTGACCCCCAGAGCAATGCATGGAGTATTGCATCAATGGGATAAGGCATGTAGGGCATCACATGCAACAAGGGGTCAGTATACGTAACATGGCCTGCTGGTGCAGTATGCAATATACCATTGCAGAGGCAATGTATGCAATAATGTGAAGCCAGGGCAGTATACACAATATGGACCACTGGGCCAGTATATACAGTACAGACCCACTGGACTAGCATATGCGGTATGCACTGCTAGAGCAATGCACACAATAATGTAACACTAAAGCAACGCATGGTATATGGACCACTGGGTTGGTATTCATAATAGTGACCAATAGGGCAATGCATGTACTCTGTGCTCCTACATCAGCATCCACTCTGTGCCCCTTTGCAGTAACTGCTGTCCTGCCAGAGCTACTGGGATAGAGTGGTGAGAGAGCACAAATAGTATGGTGAGGGGTGCCCCTTGGGTACCAGGCATGGTGAGCACCCCTAAGCTCTGCAGGAGCAGAGCAGTTGGCAGTGCTGCAGAGATGGCTCACTGCAGGGTGGCCATGCCTGCTCTGATTGTAAGCACGCCACAGCCTGTTTCCCTGCCTCCTCTCCCAGTCCTGCCCCAAACAGTCCCCGTCTGCCCCTCCTCACCAGCCAGCAGAGCACCATCATCCCCAAGCTCTGAGCAATGGCCCTGTCACAGCATCTGGTTAACTGGCACCAGCACCGCAGCACCCCAGGGGAGGAAGAGAACCACCCACTCCCCTGGAAGCAGAGATCAGTCTGGCTCCCTGCTGGGCC
Source organism: Dermochelys coriacea (assembly GCF_009764565.3). NCBI lineage: Eukaryota > Metazoa > Chordata > Testudines > Dermochelyidae > Dermochelys > Dermochelys coriacea. Next base: position 33,052,649 of record NC_050074.1, read on the forward strand.
TGCTCCTGGGGGTCCGAATGGGCCTCAAGTCTGCCCTAGAGTGGGGCGGCGTGGGGAGGATTTTGCCCACGGAACTTGTTCAATGCCACACACTAATGGCTGGGCTGGGTTGCAGCTGCATCTGGGTGGTGCAAGAGGGTCAGGGTCTGGCCCCTTTAACACAAGTGGCAGAGGAACATGCTATATCTCAGCTGCACAAGGGTGCATGTTGGACCTCCAAAGCTGGGTTTGGGGGTGCTGGGGCTGCCCCTCGGAAAGGGGAATCCCACCTCCTGGGTGCTATGGGAGTCTGTGGGGAGATGGGCACGTCAGCAAATAGGGCACTGGAGTCAGCGGGAAGGCATCCCCTGCATTGGCCCCCAGCTGTGACACAGACTGCCAAGGGGGAGGGGGCAGCACTTCCCTGGGGCAGAGCACTCTGGAGAGCCCCTGCTGCCCATACCCCACCTGCAGCTCAGCCTTTGTTAAGCAGGCCACTGGCAGCAGAGAGGGTGGAGCTAGGAGGATCAGTGGGACACAGGGCTGGGGAAGGAGACTGTAGGGGAGAGGAACTGGGGACCTTCCCATCTAGTATCATCTAGCTGCTCTCGATCAGGCCCATCTATTCCATTAACCTTACTCTGCTCCCAAGGCCGCAGACAGCTCGGTCTCCCCCTCTCCCTTCCACCCCGGATCAAATCAATGGGCCCATCCAACCCCATCTCCCCCTCTCCTTCTGTCCCAGATCAGACCAGTGGGCCCAACCATCCCTCCCCGTCGGGTTGTCTTGCCTGGATTCCTGCATCCTGGCTAATGTACCTCATACTTCAGATGAGCCATGGCCCATGCAGTAATGGATCAGTTGTACTGCCCTAGTGAGGATGGGGGAGGGGAATTTCCTCCTGACCACTCTCCTCTTCCCATGGCGATTAGCCAGGGACCAGGAGCATGAGATCTGATTAGCTCTGCAACAGCCCAGTATCTGCGCAGCCACAGATGCTTGTCCTGGTGGCATCACTACCCAGCTGGGGCTGAGGGTCACCCGGGGGGAGATTTAAGCTGCTCCCAGCATCGGAAGTTCAAAGAGGACATGGGGAGTGAACAAACTGACAAAGCTGAATGGCAACACCACCAAATAAAGCCCTGGGACAAAGCAAAGCACTCGCTGCCTGGGCACAACTGCTCTGGCATGCCAGATGTCCATAGTCATCTGCCCAATACATCTCACAAGGCCAGCAAGAGCCACTCTAACCACACCACGATGGCCACCACTGTACAAGGCAACAAAATGGTCACCACCCCTCATTTCTGTTTGCCCACTAGTTTTGTCTGTCTGTTAAGATTATGCTCTTCCCAGCGAGCAGCATGATCCCCAAAATGTCCACCAGGCCACTCCTGGCAACAAAATGGCCACTTCCCCAGTGTCTGCTTCCCACCGGTCTGGTCCTATCTATTAATATTACGATCTTCCCAACAAACAGTATGATCACCAAGATGGCTGCTGTGCCACGCCAGGCAACAAAATGGCTGCCAGCCTGATGTCTGCTTGCCCACCAGTTATGTCCGTTTGTCTGTCAAGATTAGCATCTTCCCAATGAGAAGCGTGATCCCAAGATGGCTGCAATGTCATGTGAGCAACAAAATGGCTGCCACCAGGTAGATTCTGAGGCCATTAATCTTGTCCCTCTGTCTATCTCAAGAAAGCACTGGAAATGCTAAGATCTACCCACCAAGGAGTGTGCTCCAAAATAGCTGCCGTCACCCATGCTGAGCAAGACAAGAAATGGCTGCCATTTCAATTAACTCTGGTATCTGCTGGCTACTCCTGCCTGTCTGTCTGTCTGTCTTTCTGTCAAGAAAACACCAGAAATGGTCATATTACAATCTTCCCCACAAGAAGTATGATCTCCAAGTTGGCTGCTGCCACCCACACCAAGCAAGGCAACAAAATGGCTGACCTTGCCTCTGTGAACTGTGATGTCTGACTGCCTGCTAGTTTTGGCTGTCCGTCTTTCCTTCTCTCAGGAAGACACCAGAAACATAACACTATGATCTTTCCAACAAGGAGTTGGCTCTTCAAAGAGTGGGAGGTGTACCATCACCCAAGCTATGCAAGATAACAAAATGTCCGTCTCCTCAGTCAACCTCAGGCAGCAGACTGTCTGCTATTCCTGGCCATCTATCTGTCAAGAAGCCATTGGAAATGTTAATATTTTGATCCTCCCAACAAACTATATGTCTCTCAAGATGGCTATTGACAAGCAAGATACCAAAGTGGCCTCCACTTCACTGAACTTTGACATCTAATTTGTCTTTTTGTCTGTCTCAGGAAGACATTGGAAATATGAGGACTGGGCTCTTCCCTGTTGTGCATACAACCACAGATGGCGGCTGCTGCTCACACCAACCAAAATGGCCACTGCCTTAGTGAACTGCCCACTAATCTTGTCTGTCTAGCTCCGTGTCTCAAAAGATACTAGAAATATTAAGACTTTGGCCTTCCCAACCAGGCATATGATTCCAAAATGGCTGCCATCATCCAGGCCAACAAAATGACTGTCGCTTCAGGAATTTGGACATCCAGCAGCCACTCACCTTTTCTTCTGTCTTTTCAACAAGGCACTGGGAATATTACGACAAGGATTGTCCTGACAAGATGCATGATCCCAAGATGGCTGCTGCCAGTTACGTCAAGCAAGATAAAAGACACTGCCTTAGTGACCTCCAACACACGGCTGCCCACTAGCCTTGTTTGTCTACTGCAAGGGGGCACTGGAAATATTAAGACCTTCTCAACTGGGAGTGTGATCCCAAGATGGTTGCCGACAGCCGCGCCAACAAAATGGCTGCCACCATGTATATCCACCCTCCAAACAAATCCACCTGTCCCTGACTTGGTTTCTTTCCAACAAACAGGGAAGGAAGCTTTTCTTTCCCAGTGCTTCTCAATGCACAAATAGGCTAAGGACAGTGTGAACCACATTGGGGCTAATTCCTGTCAGATTCTCCACACTCACAGGGTAACCCCATCAAGGGGATCCTCCTGAATTCCCTGCAAGATTATGGTTGGGCCGCTGCTTCCTTGCTGGTCAGGAATGACTGACAGACTACTTGCTTGTCTGTTTGCGATGAGCAGTGTATTGGAGCAAGAGGTGTGACCCCATCACGCCCTGGATGGGCCCCCAAGCCAACACCAGATGCTTTGTTCAGAGACATTTATGAGGAGAGATATGCTTCCCAATGTTGCCTCAGCTCCCTATACAGCCAGGCAGTCCGATCAATGCTCCTCCAGCCCATTGCATCCCCCCGGCCCCTGGATCAGACCAAAGGGCCCTCTAGCCCTGTATCACTCAGTGCCACTGTGGATCAGACCCATGGGCCCATCCAGCCTGGTATCCCACCCGTCCCTGCTGCCCCTGATGAGAACAATGGGCCCATCTAGTCTGGTGTTCTGGGGTGGCCCATATTTGACAAGCCTGAGAACGATCCATTGTGCACTGGCCTGATGTGCCCGGCCAGCCGTGCGATGCTTTGTGTGGGCGTACCATTTGTTTGCAAGACTTGTGGTGCCATCTACTAGCCCTTTATAGCCCAATCTCAGTGTGCTGGGGCTGCCAACAGCCACTTAACCTCATAGACAAATCAATAGCAAAGTGGTTTTCTGCTTTACTGCCTCGGGCCTGGGACATGGGGCTGTTTCAGGTAGACGTGAGGAGTCATGACAGCACTCTGCAAGGGATGGCCACCTTGGACCTCGCAGCAGCACTGGCCCCAGGGCGGCAGTAGGGGGTGTTGTGCTGCAAGGAGCAGGGGCTCAGTAGGGGGCTCTTTCCCCTTGCAGTCAGTGCTGGCCCCAATGCCCCAGCATGGCCCTAGTGGGCGATGTGCTAGAGGGGTGTAGAAGAACGCAGGCAGCCGCTGATGCTGGGGCAGCCCTTTCCCCTGAAACGCCACCTCCAGCTCACATTCTGGGATTGCTGGGATGCTGCCCACGCAATGACAACAGTCAGAGGGCATTATATGGCCCCATGCCCGGGATAATGTCAGCTCTGTCTATGCTACCAGTACTACTGCCTGTCCAGCTTGCTAGCCCCTCATCGCCACCCCAGACATTAACTCCTGGCCCCCCATACACCCATTTGGGTTTGGGGTCCCCTTCAAACTCCCTTTTTTTTTTAACCCTTTCTTCACATCATCCCAACTGAGAACTGCAGCCTCCCCCACCCATAGATGCAAGAACAGCCTGCTCTGCCAACTCCCCCACCTCTTCACCTCATTCAAACCATAACTGAACAGGACTCTATAGTCATTTCTCTGTCCCCGTTCCTCACACTATGCAGCTTGGCACAGAGGGAGGGCCCACAATTGGGGGGAGGGATCTGTGCAGCACCAGGTACAATGAGGCCCCCAATCTCGGTCATGGTCTCTAGGGGTTACCCTAATACATGTATTAATACTAATCTGAGTCTGGGATAAAATATGTAGAAACAAATACTAAATACAAACTAATAACTGAAATTCACACATCCCCCTAATTAAATTCTCGTCTCTCGGGAGGGATGTGGGGCTTTTATACAGGGATCCCTTGCCTGGTGCTGAGATGCAGCTGTCTCTTGGCTGGGGAGTAAGGTGATCACAGTACAGTCAGAATCCCAGCACCCACAGCCCACGCCTTGCACGGGGCCCAGGATCGGGGCGGTTTGTTGATAGGAAGCTATTTTGCTCCATCAATCTTGGCTTTGGCTGGGTCAACTGCCGCATGGCTGAGCGAGATCAATCTTGCTCCATCCAACTGTCAGGCTGCATCAACAGCTCATTGCTCACCCTGTGGGCACACCTGTAATAGAGTTGTCTTGGAGGGCTGAGCACTGCCTGCATCAGGGCACGTTGAATTGGGACAGCCTTGTGCTAGGGAGGCAGTCCTGGGAACCATAGGCCTTTCGCCAAGAGCACCAGCCCTTCGACACCGCCCATCCCAGCATGGGTTGCCCCAAACGATGTCACCTTTGGAGCTGAGGCACTCCTAGCCAGGCACCAGGACCTTCAGGATCCTTTGGGAGCTCAGCTGAGCAGGGGAGTGATGGCACGGATGGACACAGGAGTCCGGGGAGGCTGTGGATGCTGCTCTGGCTTGGGCCATGTGCCCCATTCCCCGTTAAAGGGCAATAAAGGAAAACTGTTAATTAGAAGCTAATGATTCTGATCGGGTGCCAGGTGTAATTACTGCGCCCACGCTGAAGGCTTCCAGGGCTGCTAGGCAGAGGGGACAGGAGCAGAATGGGGACAGGCCATGGCATATTGACCCCACCCCCCGATTCACAGTGGGACCGACCACCCCTCCCTCCCAGGAGAAATCTGTCCTGCCCCCTCCTTCGCTTCCCTTCCCACCCCAAGAGCCCCTCCCCCACCAGGTGTGGAAATCTCTCCATTCATCCCTCTGCATCTTGTCCACTCTCCTTGCCCCACCCCCCTACCACTTGCCAGTGCCCAGCCCCAGCGATGATGGGCCCTGGACAGAGGCAGATCTGTCCTGGCTCCCACACTAGCAGGTTTCTCTCTGGCGGCAGGTTATTAATAAGTGATGGGCGGAGATGGCTCCTGCCTATGTGGTGCCCTGGGAGCAGAGCTGCTTCTCAGACATTCAGCCACAACCCAGTGGGGTCGTCCCTTGGACCCAGCTCAGAATTTACAAGAGGGCACAGACCATGGAGATATGCAAACCTGTGCTGAGGGCGCCTGGCAAACCAAGGATAGAACCCAGGAGTCCTAACATCCAACCCCCCGCTCTAACCACTAGACCCCACTCCCCTCTCACAGTGGGGATAGAGCCCAGGAGTCCTGACTCCCAGCTCTCCCCCCCCCCCGAACTGGAGACAGGGCTGCAGAGAGGTTTTTGGGGCCCTGGGGCAAAATCTGAAACTGAGGTCCCACAACTCTTCCAACAAAATTACCACTGAGGGGGGCCCAGGGAGGGGAGAGGGGTTGGAGGGTGAGCCCACCCTGCACTCACCGCACATTGGCAGCTCCTGTCCCATGGGGCTGGGCTCTGCTCCCCACTCGGAGCCATGGCACATAGGGTTGCAGCGCATCTCAGGGATGGCCTCCCCAGGCACCCATCCACCCCCTCTCATGGCAGAGAGGTGGCAGACCAGACCTGAGCAGCACTGCGAACCTGTGTGCCACTCATTTTGGAGGCCTTCTCAACTGGGGGGTTTGGGGCAAAATCTCTCCCTCTTTGGGCGGTCCTGGCTGGAGACAGAACCCAGGAGTCCTGACCCCCAGGCCTCCCCTGTTCTAACCACTAGACCCCACACCTCCCAGAGCTGAGAATAGGCTCTCCCCCATTACACCATACCCCCTCCCTTCCCATTTACTAACAAAAGCCTCATCGTTATATTTCTTTTTCCTCCATCTTCTAATGAAACGAGAAAAATCCATGTTTCTTTTTCCCCTGAAGCAGTGTTTTTACCAAGGCTGAATCCGTGCTGAGAAAGCCAGCCCTGGAGAGCTTTATCCCACAGATTCCATGGATCTTGGGGGGGATCCAGCCCAATGGGGTCCCCAGTCTGAGTTGGGGGGGTGTCTGTGCAGCTCCCGGCACAATGGAACCCCTAATCTCAGTTAGGGTCCCTCCCCCTTAATTATTATTCCAATTTAACAAACCCTTCCAAAAAACCTAGGGCGCGCGGCAAGATGATAACCCAGAAATCTCTCGTGGCTGCCAATAAAACCTTTATAATGATAATAAAGCAAGAATGGAGATTTGCAGCCCCTCCTCCTCTTCCGTTAGCAATCTAAAAATACGCCGGCAGGTGCAGAGGGCTGGCTAGCTGGCGCGCTGGCACTCCTGACTGTCAGTTGCACCGAGCGGGTCAGGCCTCCACGGTCCACACAATTACAGGGCTCACCTTTTATCAGTGCTCCCAACTCAAGAGGGCTCCCAAGACTCGGGATAGGGTTTCTTTCCATTCACATCCCCACGCTTTCTCTTGAAAGTGGGACGTAATCGTACCTGGCAGCATCACATCCCTGGGCTCTCTGTCGCAGGGATGACTGAATTACATTTACCACTTGGTTAGGCACACGAGTTAGCTCTCGGCACGCCAATTTGCTAAGCAGCACCACGTGAACTGACGCCAGAATGAGGGGCACAGCTGGCAGTTAAAGCGGCATGGGAGCTCCCTGTCCACACCCCAGCCTGCCCAGCGGCAGGTGGGCTCAAGGGCTTAAGTTCTGGAGTGATGGGTCACACCAGAGATAGACAGGCAGATCACATGGGGTTTATTTTTGTACAGTGTGCATCATAAAAATAGTGCCCCCGCTGCAGTGTGAAGAGTTTATTAGGCTTCCTTGGGGACAACTCGTGTAACTGGGCCACTCGTGTGAACTGTGGTCAGCCCTATCAAATCCTCATGCCGCCCAATCGCAGCAGCCCTGTTTACAGTTACCCTCATAAACCATCAGCAACTGGGCAGGTCTGACCGCAGCCAGTAGGAGGCAGTGCTGTGCACACAAACAAAGGTTAGAGAACTAATAAGAGCAGGTCAGCCAGAAAGAGGCACTGGGGTATGGGGCTCAACACTGAGTGCCAGAGGAGAGCGTCCCTATTGAGCCCCTGCTCCCTGAACTACAGCACCCTCTAGTGTTGCACTGGAGAACTGGGCCCAGCACTGACTGTGAGGTGAGAGCGTCAGAGCGTCCCTGCCCTGCTCCCGGTAGCGCTGTGGGTCGTGGTCCTTGCCTTGGACATCTCGCACCCCAGCACTGCTGGGCCTGGCCTCACTTAGCCCAGGGGAGCAAGCAACTGGGGGAGAGGGATAAGCCAAACCCCCATCCTCTTCAACCAGAAACTGTTAACGTTTGTCTTGAAAAGGGTTGCTAAGGTTCAGGATGGCAGCAGCAATTCAACAGGGAGAGCTAATGCACACGCACGAACACACCCCTCCCCAAGCAAACACAAACACACACTCCCCTCCCCAAGTCTGCACACACACATGCATGACCCCCTCCCCAGGTTCTCTCTCTCACCCCCGCCCCCCAGTACACATACACACACAGATCCCCCACCCCTGATACACGGCGCACACGGCTGTGCTCCAGGCTCCATGCAGAGGGCCCTGCATGAGGTGAGTGCAGGGTGCTGGTTAACATGCAGCTCACAGAGGCCTCATCAAGCTCCTCTCTGCCTCTCCTTTGTGCGGCAGGCATGGCACGGAGGGGGTGTGGGGTGGGGGTGAGCGATGACACAGCTGCCATGGGGTGACAGCTGCCCCCACGCACTGTGGGCTCAGCCCCAAGCATACAATTCAACCTTGTCTTTCCTTGGAGGACAGGCCTGATTTCGAGCCCTGAGCTTGGGCCGGATCGGGGGGGGGGGGGAAGAGGGGGAGGTGAGAGAGAGAGACTCCAACCCAGGGTCCGCAGGATGCTCCTAACAGGCCTTCAGGCCATGAAATCTGTCATGGTCTCCGCTGTGAGAAGAAGCAACGTTCTAGGGAAACAGGCACTGAGTGGAGACAGAGCTCCCCCACCAGTGTCAGCCACGCCAGGGGGAGCAAAGCAAGGGCTAGAACCCAGGAGTTCTGCCTCTACATCCCACCTCTCTTCCCCCTTCCCCTGCTCTAACCCCAAGCCTGGGGAGGGAACCCAGAAGTCCAGTGCTCTCCCCAGGCTGAGAAGTTCTCTCAGTAGCTGACTCTGGACCAGTGAGCATCGATACTGGAACCCCAGCAACAATTTACAGCCCCATTAGGGGTGGGAAATTTAGTAACAATCCAGTAATCCCAGGCCGAGTCCCTCCCCTCCCACCCGGCAATGACCTGGGAGCAGGGAGGCATTGGGCGCGTGCAGACCCCACCCCAGAACAGGGTGGATACTAGCTGGATAGGCAAACTAAGACGCACGTCTGTCAACAGGTCTGCTCTAGCTCAAGGTGCCTCAGGATGGATGCAGGGATCCCTAGGGGGAACCCCTGGCTGGGTTATACAGCTCAGGCCAGGCACTCAGAACAGCCTGACCTGCCTTAACAATCCCCAATGCTAGGAGCCGCAAGCCAAACCTACTCAAATCCTCCCAGCCAAATGGAACAAGCAGGGCTCAGCCAGGAGCCAAATTCACTATTTAAAGGGGTCTTTTGGCTGGGCAGCCTGAGGGGAAGGGAAAGAAAGGAGCGATTTCTCCCCTGAAACCCAAGGGGTTTGTCTTGCGAGCGTCCCTTTACATTCCCTGCATGTCGGGTGACCTAGATGGAAAAAGAGCCGGCAATCAGCAGCGCTGGGCTTTCACGTGCACACAGCACAGGCACAGCAAGAGATGCAGAGAGAAACACAAGGCCTGGGCCTCTATACATCTTCATCAGACCAAAAGACATGGATTTCTCTAGCACCTTCCACACTCTCTGCTTCCAAAACACTCCATGAGCAACATGCAAACCAGACACAGAGATTGCTCAGATGCGGCCGCCTTTGGGGGGGGGGCGAGTCATGGGGGCCATTTGTGCAGTGATCTCTCACCAGGGCTCAGATGCAGCCATTTAGTGGGGGTGCGGGTAGAGATGCATTAGGCAGCAGTGATGCAGCTGAATCGGTGACCTGCATTCTACAGCTGGTTCTGGGTGCATGGTCTAGTGGGTTAGAACCGAGGGGCTGGGAGCCGGGACTTCTGGGTTCTGTTGCTGGATCCTGGGGGCTCTAGTGGGTTAGATGGGGGTGGGGTCTGGACTGCTGCATTCTATCCCCAGCTCTGACAGGGAAATGGGATCAACTGGTTAGAACAGGGGGCCTGGGAGCCAGGACTCCCAGATCCATCCGTAGCTCCTGGGCGGGGAGGGAATGGGCTATACGGGGTTAGAGCAGCAACTCCACATTCATCTACATCCCACCTCTCTTCCCCCTCCCAACCTCCTGTCTCTTCCACACACTCAACCTCCACCCAATCCCATCAGAGACCAGGTCCCCATGGCCTGATCCCCCCACCCTCCAGCTGGGATGCAGGTGTCTGGATTCCCACCCCCGCTGTAGCTGGACTCAAAGGAAGCGGCAATCATTGGATAATTCAGGCCCATCACGCTGAGCCTTTCATCCGGTCGTGTGGGCGTGGGGGGAGATCAGGCTGTCGCTTCTCCCCAAATGCTCAGGCCAAAGATGAGAGCCCTCAGGCCAAATGGGACATAGGAGGCAGAGAAGCCCCTGGGAGATGAGCCTGGTTTAATTGGTCAGTTCCATGTGGTGGGAGCTGGGCTTTGAACCAGAGCTTGATTCTGGGCCCAGATCAGGGGACAGGACTAAGGGACTGGATTAGCAATAAGGGGGCTGTATTAGGGGAATGCCAACTGTGATCTGGGTCCCCGTTATACCAGGCATGCACAGGGGTGCTCCCTGCAATGACCCCTGCATCCTCCATTGTAACATACCTCCACCTCACAGCCTTCTGCCCCCTCCGGCCACTTGCCCCTCCTGACACCCACTATAACACAACACCCGCCTCCCACAGATTATCAGCACTTTGCAAGGTGGGAATTCAGCCTGAAGGGAAGGGCAGTCCCCCATTTCATGCAGGGGAGAACAAAGGCATGGAGAGGGAAGGGACCAGTCCCTCCCCACCAGGTGACAGCAGTAAAAAGCTGGGGATAGAAACCCAGGAGTCCTGACTCCCTGTCCCTCCAATTTAACCCCCTAGACCCCACAGCCCTTTGCCCTTCTTGGAGTCCCAGTTGATGTATTCAGAGGCAGGGATTGGGATTTTGCCATGAACTGGATGACCTTACTCCCTCAATCTGAGGCTCCTTCCAGTTAATATGTAATTATACCTCCTGTCCCCCTTCACTACTTCCCGCCGTCCCATCCCTGCCACCTAGCCCCCTTCTCCCATGCCTGTATGAACACGACCACCAAAAAACACTGCTGGCCCAGTCTCATTCCACGCACTAAGGGGTATCCTGAATCAGTGTAACCCATGGGGCCTGGAGCCCAAGTCATCAGCTGGGCTGGACTACTAGTTGTAGGAAGGGGAAATAGTGGCATAGGGAGCACTGGCCCACCCAGAGCCTGGACATGGGCACTAATGGCCTGAGTGCACAAGAGGAAGACAGGATACCTGGGTTCTACCCCTAGCTCTAAGAGGGGTGTGGGGGACTAAGTGGTTACAGCAGGGGGGGCTAATTGGAGTCAGGACTGCAGGGTCCTATCCCCAGGTACCCCACCTCCATTTCCACCCCACTATGTATTCCCTCTCAGGCTCCATCCCTGCACACTCCATTTTTCCTGCTGTGACTCTGAGGCAGGGGAACGAAACCCCACACCTCTTCCTTGAAGGTGGCCTCTGTTTAAAATCCCATATGGGACTTATGACACATGGTAGCAGTGTTTCCACGATGACTTTATTATGTAGATTTGGGAGTAAAAAAAAAAAAAAAAAAAGAGACAAACCCCCTGACATTTCCCGTGAAGAATTGCTCCACTTAGTAAATTAATTTTGACTCAAATAATTATTTGCCTGAACAAAACCCCCAGCTATTCATCGCCCTGCCATATAATGAATTGTAGCATTAGAAATTAATAACTTACAACCAGCTGACAGTCTCTCTATTGTTGCAGGGAACAGGTAGGGGGAAAGCAGAGCTGGGGTTTGAAATTCACTCTCCGCCTTTGTTCCAGGAGTGAGCGTTTTGATACTTCAATCAAGATCCCTTTTGTCACAGTATTCGTGTCTTTCCATACTGGTTCGTGGCTTTCTTCCCCCGCCATCCTGGTGGCTTCCCAAGAACCCAGGAGTCCTGACTCCCATCCCGTCCCCTCCTACAATGAGTCCTCCCAGTTCCAGCGCTAGGAATAGAACCCAGGTATCCTGAGTCCCAGCCCTGCAGCTTATCCGCTAGACCCCACTGCTTGTAACCAGAGCCATTTTATTCAAATGTATACCCCTGTGGTCACAGTTGCATGCAAGGGGTCCTGAGCCCAGCTGGTGGGCAGAGGGCCAGCCAGTAACATCCCACCCCTGGGGGTGGGGCAGGGAAGGAATGAGGCAGGCAGGCCTTGAAAACCGGTTCCTCAGCAGGTGATGAAGTGCCCACCTGCACCACTGACAATCTCAACACCCTTCCACTCCTGCAATTTACTGCTAAGCTTCCCAGGGTCACAATGTCCATCATCTTCTGCAGCACAAAGGGGCAGAATGGGAGGGTGTGGGGCTTGCTGGGAGCCAGGGTGATGGGCACAGGGAGCTGATGGGGTTAACAGAGTTATGGGAATGCAAGAGCTTGTGCTAAATGTTGTGCTTCATTAGGAAAGTGATGGAGTTATCATCCACCCCAAGTGCTGGGGGGCTCTTTGGTGCTGAAATGGAGCCCCCTCTGGGATGGGGCACAGGGGCTGTCTATACAAGGATCTGTCACCCAGTACCGAGATGCAGCCACCTCTGGGGTCGGACACAGGGGCTGCTTATACAGGGATCCCTCACCCAGCGCTGGAGACACAGGGCGTGAAGTGGGTACCATACCAGGGTCAGCACTGACTCTGAGGGCCCCCTTGCCCCAAGTCTTGCTCCCTGCAGCCCCCTGGGATCTCTTTGGCCAGCGAGTTCCATGCACAGCATGGGGATGAGCTGCCCCCACCTGGTAAAGTTAGTGGCCCTGGGGTTCTCCAGAGCTGGCCCTGGTGCTGGGGGGAAGGGGCGGGCTGGGAGATATTCACATATTAACAGGCCCAAGCCAGGCCCTGAGTCCTATTTGCTAGAGCAGGGGTGGGTGAACTTTTTGGCCCGAGGACCACATCGGGGTGTGAAACTCTATGGAGGGCCAGGTAGGGAAGGCTGTGCCTTTCCAAATCGCCTGGCCCCCGCCCCTATCCGCCCCTTCCCACTTCCTGCCCCCTGACTATCCCCCTCAGAATCCTGACCCCCCATTGATCCTTGTCCCCTGACGCTCCCTCCGGGACCCCTGCCCCTAACTGCCCCCGGGACCCCATACCGTATCCAACCGCCCCTTCTCCCTGTTCCCTGACTGCCCCAAACCCTATCCACATCCCCAACCCCTGACAGGCCCCCTGGGTTCCCACGCCTATCCAACCCACCCTGTTCCCCATCCCCTGACTGTCCCCGGAACCCCTGCCCTTATCCAACCCACCCCCGCTTGCCCGCCCCCTTACCATGCTGCTCAGAGCGGCAGGAGGTTTGCAGCCCCAACGCCTGGCTGGAGCCAGCCACGCCACCCGCTGGTGAGTGTTGAGGCTGCGGGGGAGGGGAACAGTGGGGGAGGGGCCAGGGGCTAGCCTACCGGCTGGGAACTCAAGGGCCGGGCGGGACGGTCCCGCAAGCCGGATGTGGCCCACGGGCCATAGTTTGCCTACCTCTGTGCTAGAGTGAAATTGACAGCGAAGTGACCCCCTCCTCCCCACATCAATCCCACCCCAGCACTTCACTGCAAGGCCATTATGGCGGGAGGTGGGAAGGGGAGCGTGGAAGTTGATGCAGGAGGAGGAGCGCGAGCTGTTGATCTCTGCACCACATAGTGCCCATCCTCCTCCCACCTGTGCTCCCCTGCCCAGGGTCTCCCAGCCCAGAGCTGAAGCTGATGTGGTAACTGGAGCTGTGAGAGATACAGTATTCTAGGGGGTGCCTGGAGGAAGTGGGGGAACAGTACAACACAGCACAGCTCACCACCGCACACAGCTGTGCTACCCCTCCTTGCACAGCCTACAGGCACCCCCCGGCTCCTATCACCACCACCCCCTGCACAGCCCTACAGGCACCCCCCCTGGCTCTTATCACCCCCTCTCCCCACACAGCCCTACAGGTGCCCCCCGGCTCCTATCACCCCTCCCCCCACAGCACTACAGGTGCCCCCTGGCTCCTCTTGACCCCCCCTTGCACAGCCCTACAGGCACCTTCTGGCTACTTTTGCCTCTCTCCCCCCAGCCCTACAGATGCTCCCCTCCAACTTCTATCACCCCACCCCCTGCACAGCTCTACAGGATCCGCTCCCCTCAGACTCCCACCAGTGCCCTCCACACACAGCCCTACGCACTCAACTCCCACCTTATGTGTCCCACCCCCAGCCCTGCATGCTCAAGCCTCCCACCACTCTCCCCACCGCAGCCCTGCATGCTCACGCCCCGCCCCCACAGCTCTGCACATTCCCCCCCACGCACAGCCATGGACACATTATGGGACCCCAGTCTCAGATAGGAAATCTTGGTGCTACCAAATGCTGCTAATACTGGGGTCCAATATGGAGTGCCCATTAGCAGCTGGGGACCCTGGGTCTCCACCACACACACTAGAGGGCAGGCCCCAGCTGAGATGGGGGAGCCGCTCTGTTAAATGCTACCGTAATGCTACTAACAAAGCTCATGCCATAATGGAGCCTCTAGATCAGTAAGCAACCTATGGCATGCAAGCTGATTTCCAGTGGCACTCACACTGCCTGGGTCCTGTCCACCGGTCTGGGGGGCTCGGCATTTCAATTTAATTTTAATGAAGATTCTTAAACATTTTTAAAACCTTATTTACTTTACATACAACAACAGTTTAGTTATATATTAAAGACTTACAGAAAGAGACCTTCTAAGAACGTTAAAATGTATTACTGGCATGCGAAACCTCAATTAGAGTGAATAAATGAAGACTCGGCACACCACTTCCGAAAGGTTGCTGACCCTGGCCTAGGTGCTACTGTAGTGCTGTGAATAAAACTCACACCTAATGTGGTGTCTAGGCACAACCGTAATGCTACTAATAAAGCACATACCACAGTGGGTCTCTAATGCTACTAATAAAGCAGATGCCCATAACAGGGCCCAAATTTCAGTCAGCGAGGCTTCATGTGCAGAGACGGAGGAGCATGGCCCTAACAGCGAGGGGCTGGGCTTTGCCCTGGTGGGAGAGTCGCTGCTGGCATCACTCTGGCAGTGGAGGCGGAGGGCTGCTGCCGAACGGAAGCCTAAGGGGTATAATTAAGCATGGAAGGCTGACGAGTGGGCGCAATCAGGGCTCCGGCTGCACCGGCTCGCTTGGCATAGTGCAGCGACAGCTCTAATCACCATGATCATGGATCGCCAGGAGCCAGCTCCTGACCTCACCCAGCTGCAGGGACCCCCTCACCTGCCAAGGGCTTCAGCAGCAGAGATGAAGTCACTGGCAGGGGGAGAAGGCAATGGGTTTGTTCCCCTCTAGGGGGCACCAGCTCTGATCCAGCCCCAGGGTGGAAGGACTGGGACCAGGGACCCTTTTCCCTCCAGGAGACACTGACTCAGTACGAGCTCCAGGAGGTAGTATGGGAATGAGTTTCATTGTTGATTGGGGCCCCTTTGTGAGATGAGTTTGCCAAGTCTCAGACCAGCTCCTAGCAGGACTCAAGCCCCTGCCACACAGAATCCCAAGGCAAACATCTGCTTGGTCAACAGCCTCCATCAGCAGCTGAATGGGCCTCAGAGTTCAAGTCTCCCTCTGCTTCCTCCCGGGGGGGGTGGGGCGGGGCCGCATGCTGGGGTAATGCCACCTGCCACTGCCCCCCACCCTGGCACACCCAAACAAGACTGAGAAAGTTTGTGTGAATGAAATCCACAGGGCATTTACACACACATTCAGAGACATACCCCCCACAGCTATATGCACAGTTTACACACACAGCTACACACATAGTGCACACACGCCCAGACATGTACACACACATTTTTATACAATCTATCGGATTGTTATACACACAGCAAACTACACCCCCCTTGTGTATTATATACATGCAGCCCCACATCCAGAAGTGCACACCAAACCTACTGTATTATGCACATGTGCACACCAGCTGCCGTGACCCTCCAGCCCCTAGACCAGCCCCACACCTGGTCTCCAGTGACCTCTACTGTCTGGGCGAGGCAAGGTGCTCCCACCTCCGGACCCAACCCACCATCAGGCTATGGGGGCTGGAGAGAAGCCAGGACCCTTGTGCCAAGGTGGTGAGGCTGTGCAATGTCACTGGGGTGGGAGGGTGGAAGAGATCCATGAACCCAGCCCTCAGTACTGGGGTAGGGAGGGGGCTGTGGAGATGGGTTCAGGATCAGGGCCTGTTGGCCTTTCTGCAGCATTACTAGGAGGACCTAGTGCTCATTTCACCCATCTCCTTCCACATCCCCCACCCCTCCTCCATCAATCCCCCCTCCACCGTCCCTCTCTCCCAACTCCTCCACCCCTCCTCCATCGATCCACCCATCCCTCACCCATACTCTCACCCCATTCTGTCCATTCCCCTCCAGCCCTCTATCCACCCATCATTCCCGCAGGCCCCTGCCTCTCCCCCATTCCCAGAGCGACTGACACAGCAGGACTCTCCAATCAAAGCCCCCAGATTCCCCTGCTGCAGTCGAAAACGTGAAACTGGTTCATCGGGAGATTTTCTCATTAATTAAAAAGCGACTCCAGGCTTTTTGCAGAGACTTTTCTCTTCATTAAGGATTCCAGCTCCATTGCGGGGCACTGGGAAGGATGGGGCCCAGCAGCCCGGGTGCACAGGTGCATGGGCATGCATCTGAGTGTGGAAGCGCACTAGTAGGCATGCTTGCTAGTGCACAGGCCTGTATATGCCTTGTGTCCAGGAGTGCCAAGAGCACACACAACCCTGGTGCAAAGGTGTGCAAGGAGACATCCAGATGCCTCGCCCCACTGGCATGCACACATCCTTGTGCTCAGGGCTGCTCGCACAGCTGGGGTCACAGGCTGACACATATAAAGCACAACTGTGTGTGGAGGGGTGTGTTTGGGCTGGTGTATCTAGGAGGGTAGGTGTGAGTGCCCCCATGCAGCCCCACCCATCCTCTGCAGACCCTGAAGCCCACTCAGATGTAAGGGTGGCATGAAGGGGGCAGCTGTGCAAATGACATCCCCATCAGCCTGATCACTGACCTGCCTTCACATCCCCCTACACGGTGCCCAGGACCTGCAGACTACTGGCACATGCAGCGCCCGCTCAGAATCCTGTGCCCCATGCCAGCTCTGAGCTCAGGAGCCAGCTGGGCTGAGACGTCAACTCATCTCATGGCTAAACAGGATTGGGTCAGGCTGGTAATAGGGTGCACACCTCACCCGCCCACTAGAGTGCAGCAGGGAGCAGGGTGAACAACCAGGCTGGAGCACCCGGGGCCTGGAGGGCATGACTTCCATGAGCCAGCCAAGCTCCCGGCCCAGGGATGGGAGCAGATGCCCCCTAGTGGAAAATACTCCCATGTCCATTCCCCACCACCCTGAGCCAGTCAGCCAGCCACCTCGGAGCGAAAGTGAAGCCAGCGCCTCCTGGAAGGGAAGGGCCCATCTCTGTCCAGCCATCCTCCTGCAGGCCAGTGCAGCTAATGTGAGCAGCCAGATGGGCTGGGAGAGGAGTAGGGCGGGGCTCCTGCTCCGCGCACAGTGGCGGTGGGACTGTGGTACAGGAGATGGGGACAGGGCTAACCTGTTGTGAGTTGGAGGGGACCGAAGATGAGACGCTAACATGCTCTCTCGCCAGCCTGGGGGGCTGGATGCCAGGCAGTTGGGCGGTGCCCCTCCCCCCAGCCTGGCTTGATGCTGCCCTGAGGGTCGATCCAGCTGCACCTGCCCAGCTCATGTTCCCAGCCACGTGGCAGATGTCCAGGTCGGGGCAGGGGAGCAAGTGCACAGCCCCTGGGGGAGACAGTGCCAAGGTCACGCGCGAAGCATGGGGGAACAGCTCCTAAATGGGCCTTTCATGTCCAGGGGGTGCTGGTCCTGATCCAACCCCAGGGCCTGCTCTAAATACCCGACTCAGGACTAGAACCCAGGTGTCCTGACTCACAGCCTCTCCCAACCCACTAGACCCCACTCCCCTCCCAGAGCTGGAGCTAGAGCCCAGGTGTCCTGGCTCCCTCCTTCCATCAGCAGTGCCATGTGTCTGGATGCAGGGAGCTCTCCGGGAGCCATGTGAGATGAGACAGGCAGCTCCGTGCCACCAGGTTAGCTGTCGGCCCACGTTAGCCTGGTGGGGTTGTGACGAGGAGACCGAAGGGAGGAGAGTGTGCTGGAACCCCCGCAGGGGCCGAGTAGTCGTTCCTGACACACTGGGCACTCCCTCAGCCAGCATGGCTGCTCCCCACTGCCACAAAGCATTAACTGACGTGCCCGGGCCCAGTGCATGCCATGGGGTAATCGCAGAGACAAGGGTGCCCTTGTTACAGTGCCAACACTGACACCCAGGTCCCCATTCCTTCTCCTACCAGACAGCTGCGGTCAGCAGAGCAGGGAACAGGAGTCCTGTGCCCTCGTAACCACTAGACCCCACCCCCCTCCCAGAGCTGGGGATAGAACCCAGACATTCTGGGGCACGGACGGTCTCTCACTGTGAATCTATGCAGAGCTCAGCACAATGGGGCTGCTCCTTCAGTCAGGGCTTGTTGCTGCTACTGTAAACATACATAACTGGCACAGACAACCCCATGACCCCTGAACCAGCCTGCCCTGCCTTGGGGCTAATCGGAACCGCTGCCCCCTAGAGGGAAAAGGCCCATGCCCCTATCCCTAACACGTGCAGTCTATCCCCATAGCAGTCCCTTTTGACACACACAGATGTTGGTAGAGAATCATCTCCCCCCCCCACACCCCAGATTTTAGTAAGTACCAAGCGCCTTCTTCCACCCACAGCTGTTAACACATAAATATTAACAAGGATGAAAGCGACCGATGAGCTGCCTGCAGCCTACATAATACACACCATTGGTAATGGGAGACAGCTGCTCTGGGGCAGGGTAAACAACTGGCAGCAAGTCTAGCCTCTCCCTGAAGGGGGTGCTGCAGAGAGCAGGGCAGAAACACTGGCTGTGAGGGGAGCTCCTACTTACTCCAGAGTGGTGTGTGTGCATGCAGGGGCGTGTGCGCAACGCAGGAGAGTGTGCATGTGTTCGGCTGCAGAGCACGTGGGGTGGCAGTGGTACAAAATGAGGTGTGTGCTACTGCTCAACATCTGTCCTGAAACAAACTCATCTGCTGATGGTGCAATGCACAGATTGAGTCAACAGAGGGCGCTATGTATTCCATCAAATACATGGAATTGGGCTTCCTGGGCCCATTCAGCCCAGTATACATTCCCCTCCAGATCAGACCCCAGGCCCGTCCAACCCGGTGTCCCCTTCTCCCTGCCCCCTCCAGATCAGACCCCAGGCCCATCCAACCCGGTGTCCCCTTCTCCCTGCCACCCCAGATCAGACTCCTGGGCCCATCCAGCCCGGTACCCCCCAGTCTCGGCTGCCCCAGATCAGACCCCTGGGCCCATCCAGCCCAGTATCACCCTTACCCCCCATTCTCCGGATTATACTCATGGGCCCATCTCCCGCCCAATGCTCCCCTCTAGACCACACTCTCCCACGAGCGACACAGCCTTGGCCAGAGGCGTGAGGGATCTGGGGACGGTGCTGAGGGGAGGGCTCCAGCCCCTGAGTGCTGCCCTAGGGAGAGCTGTCCACCCAGAAGCAGCATGGAAGTCCCAGCAACCCCCGCCTCCAGCAGAGGCTTCGCTTTGCCACCCTGATGTGTCGGAGGCACCCGATGCCGGGGTGAAGGACGACCCAGATGGCATGTTCTTGCACTAGCACCAGCCGCCTCGGGCCCCACCACTGGCAGCGATCATCAGAGCATTGGCATGAGCGTAAGGAAGTCAGATGAGGGCACTGAGAGCCCAGCCACGAGCAGGGGTTGGGGGGTGACTGCCCCAGCCTGATGCAGACAAGGCCCCAAACAGGCATTGGCAGAGCCAAGCAGGTGCCTGATGCTTTGGGCACAACATGCACCCAGGCAGCTGTGTCCCAGGGCAGCTGTACAGAGGGGCTGTGCACAGCAAGGGATGCAGCCATATTCGGAGCCAGTGTTACGCTTTGGGGGAATGGGGGACAGCTGAACCCCCCACCCTGCCAGACCTCCCCCACAGGACCTCCAACTCCAACATTCTCCTCCAGAGACAGCACAAACTCCCCCCCCCACCCAACTTGCTATCAGGGCCTGGTCTGGGTCCGCACCTCTGGGAACAGAGGTTTGGGGGTTGGGTTGAATTGAGTCTGATCATTTGGGGGGCAAACTTTGGGGATCCAGCTGGCTCTGAGTGGGGGGTCAGATTGCAGCCTTGGGGGGTTAAAGGAGGGGCTCAGGGCTCAGTCCAAGCTGTTGGGGGGCAGCAGCAGAGGTCTAAGCCTCTGGGGAAAGGACTAGGGTCAGGGTTTTGGGGGGATGGATTTCAGTTACAGGGTGCAGAGCTCTACCTGCCACCGCAGACCCCCCCCAAGTGCAGGTTCTCCTTACTATGTGCAGCTGCAGATAGTCCCCCAGCCCAGACGCGCTGTCCACCCGCACCAGGATGGCGTTCTTCTGGTGCGTGCTGAAGCCCACGGCCAGCCGGTCCGCTCGTGTGCTGGGCCGGTCATTGGGCGGCCAGGTGTAGGTGATAAGTGCCCCGCCCTTCCCAAAGATGTACGTGGTGCCAGCTGGGGGTGGGAGGGGGAGAGAGAGAAAAGGTTAGTGAGAGGGGATCCTAGAAAACAACTCAGACAAGGCTACTCAGTAGAACCTAGGAGTCCTGACTCTCAACCCTCCCCTGCTCTAACCCACCAGGCCCTGCCCCACTCCCCTCCCAGAGTTGGGGATAGAACCCAGGAGTCCTGACTCCCAACCACGCCCCCTGCTCTAACTCACCAGGTCCCACCCTTCCCCCAAGCTGGGGATAGAACCCAGGAGTCCTGACTCCCAACCCTCTCCCACTCTGACCCACCAGGCCTCGCCCCACTCCCCTCTGAGAGCTGGGGATAGACCCCAGGAGCAGCTGAAGATATGGCTAATGCACTTCAACCTTGCCCTTCCACCCTGCAATTCCAGTCCAGGACTCTCCCCCCACCAGCTCTGCCACAGTTGCTCTGCCCAGAGCAGTAGCCATGTCTCCTTCACTCAAAGAGTGATCAGCCCAATGAGCCCCCGCCCACCTGCTAACTCAGACTAAACACAGCAAGTAGCCTGTTAGTAAGAAAGGCTTGCTGGGTCTCAGCTCAATCCAGCCCAGCCCCAAGGTACCCTCAATATAAATCCTCCCCCAGCAGGGAAGTCAGGGGTCAAACAGGCCTCCCATTCCCCTCTGCCTCCCCTGAGCATGACGGGAGACACAGCATGGACACCACAGAGCCTGAGCCTGCCCCCATAGACAGCTGGCACAGAACCAGCCAGCCAGCTTGGGCCTAGCCAACTTGGATGTCACCCAGCACCAACACCCCTCCCCACCTCAGAGCCAGTACAAACAGCCTTAGCTCCAGCCCCCCTCAGACACTGCTCACACGCTATTAACCAAAGTTGGTTTGTGGGTGGGATTTAACTGGTGCCACTTAGCAATTAACAAACACTGCAAGCACTCATGATAGTGGAAGGCAGCTGGCACGTGTGTGTCCATCCCTGGCCCAGCTTGGAAGATGGGCTGGGCTGAAATTCCCTCCAAGTGGTTGTGAAAAATATTTTGCAAAAAACAAACCCCAACTCAGGTGCAATTAGTAGCATGTACCACAGAGTGGCTGGGAGCCCCGGCCACGCCCTGCTGTACTAGAGGGCCAGGAGTCCAGAGGCTGCTAGAGACGTGGTGTTCTCATCCTGAACCGCACTAGTGCCTTTCCCTGCAAAGAGGCTCAGAGCAACATGCGACACTCACTCTGTACGCATCGATGTCCCTTTGCTTGCTGCCTCAAGGGGGGCCCTGTGGCTGCTAAAAGAGGGATCCCTCGCCCTGAGCTGAGAACAGCTCCTAGGTTAGGGCATTGTCTGTTTAACAGCACACAGCAATGCTGCATTAGTCTGGGTCAGGAAGTGCAGGAGAATCCTGAATCCAGTGGGAAGTATTGAGGAGGGATGATGTTACCCTCGGTGGGGTTTGATCTGGGGTTTGCCAGAAGCTGGGAATGAGCGACAGGGGATGGATCAGTCAATGATTTCCTGTTCTGTCCATCCCCTCTGGGGCACCTGGCACTGCCCAGTCAGAAGACAGGATTCTGGGCTACATGAACCACTGGGCTGACCCAGTATGACCATTCTTATGGACAAGGGGTAGGGGAAATGCCCACTCTTACAGACATGGCCTGGGGACCATGGTTGTGGGTATACAGCAAAGAGGAATAATGGGGGGGGGTCCAGCTGGGTCCCCCATTCTCTACCTGCCCCTCATAAACATGGGGAATGAACTCACACGCACATGGCAATTGCAAACACAAGCACAGACACAGCCAACCGCACTGCACACCCAGCACAAATGCACAGGGATCCTGGCCAAACGCAAAGGCACAAACATCACCACATTCTCACTCAAAGAAACACTCACCAGTGTGGATGTAAATGCAGACATGCTCGGTGAACACTTATGCAGGTGTGCTCACACGCACACATGTGTGAGCATTCAGATCTGGGATGCCTAGACACATAGACATGTGTGTGTTCAGACCTGATTTTTCTGCACACACACACACACGCACACATACCGATGCAAACACAGAATCACAGGCTAATGCAAACATCCACACCCACAAAGGCACCAATGCACACATGGCACACACGCTCCCCAACACAAACACAACTCCCCCCATACATTCTAATGCAAAATCACAACTGCACAACTGCACACATACTCACCAATGCAATACACCCACACACCAATTCCAATGCAAACACACTTGCACAACACACACCAATACCAGGACACACACACACAATTGCTCCCCATCCTCCAATTGCCCCGAGAGCCGTATTGGCGCTGTCAGACCCCCATCTCTCAGCAGCAAGTTCCCAGACACCTTCTCCCCCACTAATCTCACTGACAGGAATCAACTCTGACATGAAATCGGCAGCGTTTCCTGCACTACCTCCTAAAAGTTCCTCCAACACTTGCCACAATAACCTGGCCCCCTGCACTGCCCCATTTGCTGCCCCCTGCACAGCTGTTCCTGTGCCCAGTGATCAGGGCCCATCCATCAAGTCCAGCGTCAACAGCAGATTCGTGGTGGAGCGTTCTGCTAGGCCTGCAAAGGAACATGGCTAGGCGCATGGGGGGTGTCACCAGCAATGCTGAGGCAAGATTCTGGAGAGGACAATCGCAGACAGGGGGAGTCAGGACTCTTAGATTCCTTGCTTTGAGAGGGGAGGGATCCTGACAGTCCCTAATCACGAGACCCCACTTCCTTCCCAGAGCTGGGGAGAGAACCCAGGAGTCCTGACTCCCAGCCCCCCTGCTCTAACCCACCAGATCCCATGCTCTTCGAGAGCCAGGACTAGAACCGAGGAGTCCTGGCTCCCCTCCCTGCTCAACTCCCCTCCCAGACATGGGCTAGAACCAAGGACTCTGGACTCCCTGCCTACCCTCCAATCAGGATATAGCACTGGTTCCCACCCCTCTGTCATTTCTGCTGCCATGTCTGTGGTGCCTCAGGCTCACCAGTCATAGCTCCCACAAGCACCCTGTAACTGCGAGGCAGCGAGAGATCAGCTGGGAATCAGGGTCAGGGTGAGAAACTGTGGGGCTGAGCTGTCTGACAGCTCCACGGCTCTCCCAGACCCAAGCCTGGCCACCTAGGCCTGCCCCAACCCCCAGTGCCCTCCAGCACAGCTCCACTGGCAGCTGCCCATGGTGGACAGAGCCCTCTGCCCCGTGGGGCCTCTTGGCACTCCTCTGGGCTGGGCCTGTGCTGCACTGGCATGTGGTACATACACAATGGCAGTGACCCAGAGGTGGGATTGTGAAGGGAGGGAAGTAAAGTTAGGAGCTGCACGAGATTATATCACCCATCAACTCCAGCACTAGTGGCACAAGATATTCCATGTGGTGCTCAGTGCTGAGATGCAGCCGCCTCTGGGGTAGGGCTCAGGGGTTGTATATACAGGGATCTTTTGCCCGGTGCTGAGATGCAGCCACCTCTCGGGTGGGGCGCAGCACCTCTTTACAGAGTCACACAATGCTGCACATCTGGCTGGAGCAAGAAGTGAAGCAGAATCCAGTATCCAATTGACACTGCCGGAAGGAGCTGTGACACAGAGGAACTTTGGGGTTAGCTGGCTAAGGATTTACTACTGTGTCAGCAACTCCTATCAGGCCTGACAAACTCACTATACCCAACACACTGCTGTCACAATACTGATCCAGATGGTGTTTTGTAAGGTATCAAGTGAAAGCCGAAGCTACATGGGTCATCGCTATCGGTGGGAAATGCTCTTACTGACACTGCCCAGGGAGCTGTGCACAGATACTGAACTGACGCCAGGAAGTGTGTAACCAGGCAGAGCAGACAAACAGCTCTTCTGGCAGACAGGCACATGTCAGTTCTCCTTGGCCTGTCTCTGAGGTAAGTGCAGCCCTGTGACGCCAACACAACAGAAGCCCCTTTTGCTTGTGAAGGCAACCAGAAAAACAGGCTGGGGGGACATGAAATCACGGGGGGGGGTGTGCACCAGACAGCAAGCAAAGGGGAAGAGTCTTCTCTGGGGTGCGCTGCCAAAGGGGTCCAGCCAAGGTGTGCTGGACTAGACAAGGAAGGAAGGCAGCCCATTTCTCATCCAGCTCTGGGTGAAGGAACAGGAGGAGGCTTTGTGCGTTCCTGAAAGTCGGCTGCTGGCCGCAGGGGCTTGTGATGCTGGGAGGTTGCCGTAAGTGCGAAATGGCTCAGACAAGGATTTTGGCATGTTGAGGTTCAGTTCAGGCTCCAGGAAGCGTGTTATCCCCTGTTTCCCACATCACTGGTTGGTTTTATCGTCTTTGCTCACTAGGTCTCAGATCTTAACCATTGTAAATAAAGGTACATTTGCTTTCCCTGCCAGTCAATTCCAGCGCTGGGCTATCCCGCTCCTGAGCTTTGCCAGTCAGGCTGTGCACACACGGTCTCTCTGGAGACGGCGTACCTGGTTATTTCAGTGAGTGTCCAGTGATGGGCTGGGTGCTGCAGAGGGGGCTGCTGGCAGAGGGGCTCGGGTGCTGGTGTGTGTTTGTCACTAGCTGGCTCAAGTGAGGCGAGGTCTGCGGAGACCTGGAAATCAGGGCTTGGCTATGGCCAGAGGCTGGTGGGTTCAGGGAGCTGAGCTACAGCAGGCCTGCTTCATGCAGGAGGTAGTGAGGTGCCTTTCACTCCTGAGTGCCCCTGGGGAGCATACCAGAAGCCCCCATCCCACTCCCTACAGCATAGCACCACACTGGGTCAGTACTGATAGCAGGGGAGAGCGCCCCCAACTGAGCCCCTGTGAGGAAGTGGGAATTTTCGTAATATTGTTTTTGATGCCAATGTGTGCCTCGGTTCCCCCTATATGTTGCATGGCTACCCAGAGGGGGTGGGGAAAGGACAATGTTTGCTGTCACACTAAAAGTTACGCTGACCCAGCTACATTGCTCAGGGGTGTGAAAAATCCACCTCCCTGAGACACAGTTAAACCAACCTAACCCCTGGTGTAGGCAGTGCTAGGTCCCCCTCTCGGGGAGGTGCATTACCTACACCGGCAACACCCCTCCCAACCAGGCAGGTAGAGTCTCGGAAGTGCTGCAGCAGCACAGGTGCAGCTGTAGTGTTTCTAGTGTAGACAAGCACTACGGGACACAGGGGCGAGTTCACCTCCCTGTCTGGGTGGAATGAACAGAGCCCTCCAGGAACCATCTGTAGCCAACCCAGAACAACAAGGGGCCAGAGAGACCAGGCCAGCCCCAGTGAGTCAGGGATCCACACTCCCAGCAGGGAAGCTGAGCCCAGACCCCAGCTGGAGAAGAAAGGCCTGGGAGGGGAGCTGGGGGTGAAGTGCTGGCTGCTGGAGGAAGCTGGCAGCTCCCACCTGGGAACAGACCGAGGCGGGCAGACAGAAAGACAGAGCCTGACCCTGGGGCTGGGCTGAGCCGAATGGACTTCAGCTCTCTGTGCTAAGCCACGGGGCTTCCTCTGCTGGCACCAGGTGACTAATAAACCGGCTGCCCGGGGGATGCTGCTTGAGGGTCACTGGAAATGCCGGCTGAGGGGCATCAGTCCTGAGGGGTGGCCAAGGCTCTGCTAGGAGCCTGTCTCAGCTGGAATCGCTGGGCAGAGCTCAGTGGGAGGCAGGAGGGCTGGACCCCAGAGGGTCAGTCTCAGCAGGCGGGAGGCCACGTGACCTGCCCTGGAGGAAGAGTGAGAGCCCTGGGTCTGGCACAGTGAAGGGGTTCCTCCAAGAGACTGTTCCAAAGCCGGGGGCGCAGCCCCGAGCCTGTGGATCCAGGACAGCCCCCCTCCTGCAGTGCAGGAACCCCTAGTGTCATTCTGGGGCTTTGGGGTCAACACTGATGGTGAGGGCAGAGTGTCCCCTACTGGCCCCCACCCTGCTTTCTGCAGCAGTGCCCCACTAGGGCTTTGGGCTGGCACTGGCAGTGAGAGGAGAGCACTGGTTAGCACTGCTCTTGGGCAGGGTAGGGGTGCACGGGTGTCGGGGAGTGGGGGAGCTGATTGTCTCTCTGCGGTGGGAGGAGGAGGGAGGGGCAGTGCTGGGGAAGTTGCGGGGAAGAAGTGGCCCTGCTCTGTGGTTTGCCCTCCATCTATCACTGTCACTGCACTCATTACCTTGAAAACGATCAGTCCCAGGGCCATAAATGCCCTGCTGCAGAGCGAGGGAATGTGATGGCGCCAGGTGGAGGGAGAGATGGCAGCCAGGAACCACGGGAAAGAGGGCTGCAGGGCTGGGGACAAGGACAGGGCATGGCTCCTGCCTGGATGGCATTTCTGGCTCACAGTCCAGGAGAGACCCTAGAATAACAAATTGGCCCACACAGCCCCAGTGCATGAGAGACCCTAGAATAACACACTGATCTACACAGCCCCAGTTCATGAGAGACCCTAGAATAACACACTGGCCTACACAGCCCCAGTGCTTGAGAGACCCTACAATAACACACCACCCAGCACAGCCTAACATTAAAGTGTCCTAAAATAACACACCAGCCAGTGCAGCCCCAGCACTAGACAGACCCCTACAATAACACATCGGCTTGCACAGCCCCAGACCTGCAGAGACACCCCTCAGTAACATACCAGCCCTTGGAGCCCCAGCACTTTCAAAGACCCTACAATAATAAAGCCATGTATGCACTCCAGTGCTAATGTGTGATCCTGAAATAACAAAGCAGACCTGCCTCCCAGAGCAGGGGATGGAACCCTGGCGTTCTGACTCTGCCTCCCAGCCCCACCCCTTTAGCACTCAGCCGCCTCTGCATTCCCACCGCTTCCTGGCAGTGGAGTCAAAATAACTGAGCTGACCGAAAGCAGCAGCAGCAGGTGGCGATTCCTGCAGCAAAGGAGCTAATTTGTATTTAATATCCATCCCGCTCTACAGCCAGATGCCAGCCCCCCGTGATGCCCTTTGTTCCCACACCCTCCTACCCTCCACTCCCACAGCACCCTTCCTCCCCTGGGCTCCCCCCGCCCCTGCTCCCACAGCCCCCGCAAATCCTCCCACCCTGTGCCAGGGTATTGATTCCTTCAGTAGCTGCACTCTGGCTCTGGCCAATGCACTGCCCGGATTGTGGGGGAAGGGAGCAGAGCTGATAAACAACCCAGGGACACAGAGGCAGAGACTAAACCAGTGCCCCTGCTCTAACCACTAGACCCCACACCCTTCATAGAGCCGGGCTAAGAAGCCAGGAGTCCTGACTTTCAGTCCCCACTGGCTCTAACCCAATAGACCCTACTGTGTCTCAGTGGAAATCAAGGATGGCAGAATTAGGCCCCTTCCAAGTCTAACACTCTCCCCCATTGTCCCTGGTTCTGGGGGGCCCTTCTGTGCCCCCTTGAAGACCCAATTCACATCCCAAGGCAGGTGCTGCTCTCGAGCTGAGGTCCTGGTGCTTTGGCTTTAAGGGAATGGGTGGGAAGGAGGGAGTGCTGGCTAGCAAATGGGTATGGGGTGGGTGACAGGCACTCCATCTCTGTCCTTCCCCTGGTGGGGAGAGGTGCCAGTGAAGGGGGAGGGGGCTGGGGCTGGCAGGGGAATATAGGTCACTGAGGTGGGAACACGCCAGCTCTGGCACTTTCTCTGGAGAAGGGGCCATGGTGCTAAATAATTCATGTCGCCATTAGGAGCTGGAAAGGGGGATGAGCTGAAAAGGAGAGAGAGAAAGAGACTATAGGAGAGTTAGAATGGAGGAGAGGGGAGAGCAGCCACCTCTGGGGTGGGGCACAGGGGCTGTTTATACAGGGATCCCTCACTTGTGGCTGAGATGCAGCTACCTCTGGGGTGGAAAGCTGGGGGCCATTTTAACATCCCCACATAACACCAGGCGATGGGAAGGCTCCCTTTGTGTGCACTGCAGAGGCAATTGAAGAGAAGCTGGGATGCAATTAGTGGCCCAGTCGCTGGGGTTCATGCCCTGGCTATTAGCGAAAGTGCTGAGAGGTTTAACGAGCTGCAGGGCACAGGGTCTAGGCTGTCCGTGGGCGGTGAATGGTCGTCCTCTCTCAGAAGCTCTCTCCTTGGGAGCTGTCCTGGCAATCAATCCTGCATCCCCCTATAGACTGGGAGGCTTGGGGGTGGGGGGTCAGGTCCCCCAGGAATGCTTGGTTAAGGCTGCTTGGTTAAGGCATCTAGGATGGTGCATGTGGAAGGCAAACCATGGGCAGTGTCCTTGCCTGTTACTGGCCCAGAGAGGGCATTGTTCTGCTGGGGGGGCATCCCTGCATGGGGGGGAGGGACTGGTGGTGCCGAAGGGTTTGTCTGGCAGTAGCCAGAGGTGGAAATCTGGACCAAGATGCCCTAACGCTCCTACACCTCATAGGTGGGGGAGGTTGTGGGGAGTAGGGAGAGAGGTGTGTGTGTTTATGTGTGCACACACAGGGCTGTGGGGGAGGGGGTGTGGGTGTGTTGGGATGTGTGTGCATGTATGTGTACAGGGCTGTGTGTGGGGAGGGTACACAGAGCTCTGGGGGGAGGTGACTGTGTGTATGTGGGTAAGCACGGGTGTGTGTGTATAGAGGTTAAGCAGTTAAGTGTGTCTGTGTGTGCTGCTGTGTGTGTGTGTGACTGCCTTCATGTTTGCATGGATGTGTGTGTGGGTGTCCGTGTGAGTACAGGGAGTATGTGTGTGTGGATGTCAGGGTACGTGCGTGTGTGGACACATGGGGATATGTTGGTGACTGAGGGGGGTGTTTGGGCATGGGTGTGTGGTGACTCTGGGTGTGCATGTATGTGTGTGGGGGTTGTGAGTGCGTGTGTGTGATGCTACTTGTGCCCTGGTGCTGCCAGTTCTGTGACAGGACCCAGCTACCCCCTTCCACAGGCCTTCCCCAGCGCTATGCCACGTGGGGCCCATCTCCCCTTCCCCGGCGCTACACCACGTGGGGCCCGTCTCCCCTTCCCCCAGTGTTATACTGCGTTGGGCCTGTCTCCCCTTTTCCGGCGCTCCACCACGTGGGGGCCTGTATTCCCTTCCCCCGGCACTACGGCGCATGGGGCCCGTCTCCCCTTTTCCGGCGCTACGCCATGTGGGGCCTGTATTTCCTTTCCTGGTGCTACGCCACGTGGGGCCCGTCTCCCATTCCCCAGAGCTACGCCGCGTGGGGCCTGTATTCCCTTCCCCGGTGCTAAGCCAAGCGGTGCCCATCTCCCCACCCGGGCCAGGCCTTGCCAGCAGCTAGCGGCAGCTTGACCTGACAGGTGGGTAACTGGGGCCTCTGCGGGGTCAGCATAGCCACTTCCCCAGGGCTAATGGCTTGGGAGAGGCGGGTGTGTGCAGGGAGCGGGCAGAGGTTGCTAGGCACTGACAGGCAGATAACGCTGAGCTGCCCTCGCTGGATCTCTGCCTCCCCACAAAGGCCATTGGCACCAACCAGACATGCAGTTAGGGGCTGGGCTGCCAGGCAGCAGCACAGGGCTGGCTAACAAGAGCGAGCTGGGCACACAGGCAGAGGAGACTGGGGCCCGGGGAGGGCACACATGGAGGCGTGTGAAATAGAGTGGCAGGCAAACTGGGGGAGGTCAAGGCAGCTACAGGCAAAAGGTGTCACACACACACAGTGCAAGTGGGAAAACTGCTGCATGGATACACATATCCCATCTGTTCACACACACACCTGCACATCCCGTCCATTCACACACACACCTGCACATCCCATCCGTTCACACATATATGCACACACACCTACACATCCCGTCCATTCATACACCTGCACATCACATCCATTCACACATACATGCACACACACCTACACATCCCATCCGTTCACACACACCTGCACATCCCATCCGTTCACACACAACCTACACATCCCGTCCATTCATACACCTGCACATCCCATCCGTTTACACACACCTACACATCCCGTCCATTCACACACCTGCACATCCCATCCGTTCACACACACACCTGCACATCCCATCCGTTCACACATACATGCACACACACCTACACATCCCATCCGTTCATACACCTGCACATCCCATTCCTTCACACATACATGCACACACACCTACACATCCCGTCCATTCATACACCTGCACATCCCATCCATTCACACACACACACGCACATCCCGTCCATTCACACATGCACACACACCTGCACATCCCATCCGTTCCCATACGCACGTGCACATCCTGTCCATTCACACACATACCTACATATTCCGTCTGTTCACACACACACGTGCGCATCCCATCCGTCACACACACATGCACATTCCATCCGTACACACACCCCTGCACATCCCGTCGGTTCACACACACACATGTGCACATACCGTCCATTCACATACATGTGTACATCCCATCCATTCACAAAGACATGCACACGCACCTACACATCCCATCCGTTCATACACACACCTGCACATCCCATCCATTTGCACACACCCTGTTCATTCACACACATACCTGCACATCCCATCCCTTCACATACGCACGTGCACATCCTGTCCATTCACACACACACGTGCATGTCCCATCCATTCACACATATCCCGTCTATTCACACACACACACCCTGCACATCCAATCCATTCATACACACACGTGCACATCCCATCCAAGCGCGCGCGTGCACACACACACATGCACATCCCGTCCACACACCATCCATACACACACAGGTGGATTATTCACACCCCTGAGTGACATAATTACACCGAAGTAATTTGTGGTGTAGACACAGTATCTGATCTGGCTCCATCTGCTCAGGGAAAGCGCAGCCCTGATGGCCCCACCTCCAGGCCTTCGAGCGCGTGGGATGGGTGAACACCGAACAGCACCAGATACAAGACTGCTCTTGCCTACGAGCTCCCCCGTTACAAGGTTGTAACCATCAGTGTCACAGAGAGCCGACTGATACCCGCAAACACACACCTTCCAACGTACCACACCCCACATGTGCACACACATACACGCTGCTGTATACAGTGTGTGCTAAGCTACCAGTCAACATAACCCTCCTCCCCACCCCCACTTCAGGGAGATGCCTCATGTTACCCATACAGAATCTGGGACCCCTGAGGACCCCCCCACATGCTTCTCACTGCAGCGCAGAGCCCCCTAGTGCATTGGGGTCAGTGCTGACTGCCAGGGGAGAGAGCCCCCTACTGAGCTCCCACTCTGCTCCCTGTGGCAGGGGGCCCCCAGCACCATGCCAGTGCCAAGTCCGTGGTAGTGGAGTCACATATTACTCTTGCCTCCCAGCTCTAGGAGAGGAGTGGGGTCTACTGGTTAGCTCAGGGGGCTGAGAGCCAGGACTCCTGGGTTCCATTCTCAGTTCTGGCAGGGGTATGAGGTCTCCCTCCTGCCTGGGCTTTCAGGGAGTCCTCCCCACTGGAGGCTCCAGAGCCTCCTCCCTGTTCACCTGGGAATGTCTCTGAGCCCCTCACCCTGCCCAGCTGGCTGCTGTCCCTCAGGGCCATGCTGGGGATGACATGGGCAGGTACAACCCAGCCAGCGTTGTGTAGTATGTCCCTTAGGGCTTTGCAGGCTCACAGCACTGCATGGGCACTCGTTAACTCTCGCCAGGCTCCCGGGTGGCTGGACGCCACATCGTCCACTGCTGTACAGATGGGGAAAGGAGGCCCAAGACTGGGGAGGAGAGCGGGTCAGTCACCCTGGGAAGCAGTGTGCAGGGAATAGAACCCAGCCCTTGGCTGGAACCAATGGCCCATGTGCCCCTCCCACAGCCATAGAACCCTGGCGTCCTGGCTCCCAACCCCAGCTCTAACTCATGAGAGCTGAAGCCAGGAATAGAACCAGAGTCCTGGCTCCCAGTCCCATGCCCCGCTGGAACTACCAAACCTGCCGCCAAGAGAGCCCAGGTGACCTGACTCCTGTTCTCCCATCCTCGTGACACTACAACATTCCACAGTGCCATGTTTGCATCCACCCCCCTCCTCCCCTGCCCAGCTGCTCCCCCTCTAAACCCCCCGCCCAACCGCTCCTCCTGTACACCCTCCCTACCCAGCCGATTTCCCAATACAGCCTCCACCTGGCCAATCCCCCATACGCCTCCTGCCTGATACCCCCATATGCCCACCAAGCAGCTGATTCCCCAGTACAGCCCATCTCCCAGCCAATCCCCCCGTATGCCCTCCTGCCCAGCCGATTCCCCAATACAGCCCTTTGTCCAGCTGTATGCCCCCTCTGCCCAGCTGATCCTACCGTACAGCCCCAGCCCAGCCAATCCCTCGATACAGCCCTCTGCCCAACTGATGCCCCCGTATGCTCCCCCACCCAGCCAATCCCCTCAGGTAGCCAAACCCCCAGTACACCCCCCGCCCAGCCAACAGTCCCAATATAATTCCCTGCCAGCTGATCCCCCCATACTCCAATATATCCCCCACCCAATCGATCCTCCCAATACACCTCCTGCCCAGCTGATCTCCCAATAACTCCCACCCAGCCGATTCCTGCAGTACATCCCCACCATGCTGATTCCCCAGTGCACCTCCATCCAGCTGATACTCCAGCCCACTCCCCATGTTAATTCCCTCAGTTTACCCATTCACCCCCGCCCAGCCAATCTCCCCCAATACACCCCCTGACCTAACTGATCCCTCAGTCCAAACAATTCCCCATACATCTCCCCTCCATGCATCCCCCCACAAATACACCCTCCAGACCAGCCAACTCTTCAATACATCCCTGCCCAACCAATACCCACAATATGAACACCCTTCCCCCGCTGCCCGATTGTTCCTCCCTCAAACATTCCCAGTCCAAAGAATCCCCCAATACACACCCTCCTGCATAGCTGATTCTCCTGTACCCCCCATCCAGCCAATTCCTTAATAACCCCCTTCCCCAGCTGGTCTCCCCGAGTACACACACCCCCTTCCGGCATGGGGCTGCATGCCAGGCATGTGGGCGAATGTTCTCTATAGAAGACTGTTCTTTTACCTCTCGCTCCATCAAAAGCGGAGTGGGGTGGGGGTAGATGGTAGGAAATAGAGAGATCTCTTCCTTTAATCTCCGACACTTATGCTAATGAAGGAATTTCTGTTAAGTTTCTAATGATCTTTGTCAGTTTCCATGGTTTAAAAATAACCCCCGATTAGTTGCCATTATTCATGCTATAACAGCCCCATTCAGGGCGCGCCAGCACTGGTATCAATATTTATTTTAAAAAGGCGGTGAATTAATGGGATGAGAATAGCATCTCCTCGTTCATTAACAGAGATGCACACACCTGAGTGGGGGGGGGGAGGGAATTGTGCTGTCACAGCAACCCGCAAACAGCCAACAAATCTGCTTCCGACTGAGGACTCTCATCCATGCTCACACCCCAGCCAAAATCAGTGGCCCCATCATTCCAGGTACTGCACAGACCCTGATCAAAACTGGGGGGCCTCTGTTGAGCTGGGTGCGGCTCAAACAACTCCTCCTGAGATCAGAGCCCCCATCAGGTCTGATGCTCAGTCCCCCCCAACTCAGATCAGAGTTCCCTATTGTGCCAGGTGCTGCACAGACCCCCCCGACTGAGACCGGAGCCCCTGTAGGGCTGCGTGCTGCACAGACTGTTGGCAAGGAGGCCTGGGAACACTCAGGTTCAGACAAGTCCACTCAAGGTGACGCTGAAGCGTGCTGAATCCTGCCTGGACACACTCATTTGGGTGCAACGTGGCCTTGGTTCCCTATAGATGGATCCTGCTCAAGGGTTGCACAACGGGCGAAGGGGACAGGCAGGGAGCTCACTATCTTGCTCTCCCAGGCGCAGCCCCCATGCCCCGCAATGCTCCCAACGCCACTACACAGCGGAGATGACTCTCCATGCTGTCGGCCTCAATCATCTCCTTTAGGAGTGAGTTAATTAGCTTGGCAGGAGAAGCTCTGCCGATCCCCTCTTGGCTCTGCCCAGCCTCCCCTCTGGATGGGGCCTCCTACCCACCCCCAGCGGCAGGCCCCGCGGGCATGTCTGCAAATTAGCAAGTGCAAGCCTCTGCCATCTGCTGAGTGAGCGGCCAGTTCACACACAGCTGGAGTCCAGGGTTGGGGCTGCAAGAGAATAGCTTGTCAGAGCCTTGATTAGCTTGTCAGGCTTAAGCAAAGGGGCCTGGGGAGGGACAGGGAGGAAGGGACAGTGAGAAGGGGGAGGGCATAGAGGGCAAAGGACTGTTGTGTAAAGGGCAGCTGTGCAGACCTGACCAGAGGGGGAGATTTTCACGGAAGAGGCATGTTTGAACATAGTGTGCAAAGCATTCAGGAGTGAGTGGACAGGGATGGGGGACATGCGAGGTGAGCAGGGACATGAGTGTGAACATGAGCAGGGCCGCGTGTATACAGGGATCCCTGCCCAGTGTCGAGATGCAGCTGCTTCTGGGGTGCGGTGCAAAGGCATTTATATAGGGATCCCTCACCTGATACTGAGATGTGGCCATCCCCAGGGTAGGACATAGGGGCTGTTTATACACGGATCCCTCACCCAGAGCTGAGATGTGGCCATTTCTGAGGCAGGTGTGGGGCCGTTTATATAGGGACTGCTCATTCAACAATTCCACATGACTGGGTTTCAGACCTCCACCTGGGAGCTTGGAAGCCTGGGAATATGAACTGAGACCGGCAGTGAAACCACAAATGGATTTATTTGAGAGATGAACGGGAACGAGGACAAATGGACCTGAAATGAAGGGAATCCTTCCAAATCCTTTGGGAAGGTTTAATTAAGATGTGGTTTAATCCTCTCTGCCTCACCCAAAGCCCAGGATGCAGCAAGACGGGGTGGAAACTCAGAAAGCTGCCACCTCTGAAGTGGGGCACGAGGGTTGATTATACAGTGGCCCCTCCCCCAGCATTTAGATGTAGCCACCTCCGAAAGCCCACTGCCCCCCAGCACTGCCTTTCAGTGCAGGGCGCGTGAGTGTAGCGCAGTTAAGTGCTTTGGACTGCTTGTGCAGCCAGAGCTAGATACATAGAAGTCACTGTAAACACACACACACGCTTGCACGTACAGGCCCATGCCCCAGCCATATACACTGGGGTATGGGTTTATTCATGTAACATGCCTAGATAGACAGATAGACCGATGCCTGTCTATCTAGACACAATACATGAATATGGGGATGAATGGATGGAGATTAGATAGATAGTGACTGAGTGTCTGAGGTAGAGAGCTCAAGGGTGCATATGGGCTAGATGAACAAAGAGATAGAGAATATAGGACTAGAGAGAGAGTTGAGTATTGGGATAGACAGAGAGAAATAATATGGGGCTAGAGAGACAGAAAAGTGTGTGGGGATAGACAGGGAGAGACAGAGGGTGTGTAGGGGACAGAGAGAGGCAGACTGTACAAACGTCTCTATCTCTGCCCAGCCCCCGGCTAGTCCAGCCCCAAGCTCAGAATTCCCAGAGGCCCAGCTGATGTCTCCCCCCATCCCCCAAGCAGCCCGCCAAGCCTAGGTGGTTAATATCAGACCCCAAATTCACAGCCTATGTCCCTGGGTTTGCATTGCCAGCCTCCACCCCAGCCAAAGACCCAGCAATCATACCTCCTCCTGCCCAACCCCACACACCTTCTTTTCACCCCTCTCCCCATGTGACTGCCATGGAGCCCGGCCTATTCCAGCAGCTTTAGGGCATATTACATTTATAATGAGATTAATTAAATAGTAATGGCCAGAGCCCTGTCTGTGCTAATGATTCACTTTAGGGTGCTTAGAGCTGCCACCAACCAGGGCTGCCTGTGCTCTGACTGGGGGTGTGCATGGGGCAGTTATTGCCCTCCCCAGGGAGTCACACTGATCCCCCCATTGGGATGCTGGGAAACATATCCCCAGAGACTCACACTGATCCCCCTAGTCCCCCCCACTGGGATGCCAGGGAACGTACCCCAGAGAGCCACACTAATCCCTCTTCCCCCACTGGAATGCTGGGGAATGCATTGTCCTCCCACCAGACCCTCCCTGCCCAAAACATACTGGGGAACCGCCAGATGCTGGATATTCTCTCTCCTCGCCCCTTATTCTGTTCTATTTCCAGTTCAAGGAGGAGGGGTCTAGTCAGTCGGGGGTGGGGGTTGGGAATCAGGACTCCTGAGTTCTATCCCAGCCCCATGGTAGGAGTTACAGTGCAGCCTTTCACCAGGAGATACCATTAGTCCCATTTTACAGCAGGGGAAGCTGAGGGTCTAGGTGATAGCCCCATGGCACGTAGGAAGGCTGTGGCAGAGCAGGGACTTGAACCCTGCTTTTCTGAGTGCCCAGGCAGCGCACTAGCCTATCCTTTCAGACACACATGCCCTGACCACCGTTCAGCTAAATCTCTTTAGCCTCTTGTGTGAAAGCTCTCAGTGTGAGTGTGGCTAATTGCCTGAACCCCGTGCCTAAGTGACTCAAGCTCCATGAACCAAACCACATCCGAACCGAACGGAAAGCCTCTGTCCCCCAAGCTGGTCTCACAACCACAGCCACAACCAAAGGCACATGCAGCCAGTCCAGGGGGAAGCCTTCTCCTAGGAACGCTCCACTGGTGTCCTTCAGCTGGGGCAGCTTGGCCTGCCCCTGAGGGTCCTTCTGCTGGCATCATCCTGGTTTAACGATGGGGCTGGTTCCCACCTGCAAATGTCCCTGCGCCATCTGACACTGAGGTTCGACTGCACACACTGCTGTGCTGGTTTTCACCCTCCGCAGGCAGATCAGGCCTATGTTAAACTGTTCGGGGCTCCCTGGCTCTCAGGGGTGGACAAGGCATTGGGGGCCTTGTCTTCACTAGGAGAAAAGGGGCGTTCACTGGTGCAAGGGCCCACGAGGGACCATCCTAGCGCCATGGGCTCCGGGTGGGTCTGCATAGCAGAGTTAACTCAGGGATCTGCACTCAGGTCAGCCCAGCTCCATTGAGAGCAGCCACATGGCACTGGAACATGCAGGCTGCTGCATAGCGGGTGCTAGGACTTCTGGGGGCACAATCCATGGGTCTTGGCACTGCAGTGATATGAATCTGTGGGGGCTGTATTTGTGAGGGGAGTGAAGTTGTGTTAAAAGGGCTGTGTTGTGTGTGTGAGTAGGGGAGCTGTGTTAAGAGGGCTCTGTGGGTGTATGGGGGCTGTGTGTGGATAGAGATGCTGTGTTCAGGGGTGCCCTGTGTCTCTGTGTGTACCAGGGATGTTAATGGGGCTGTGTTAAGAGGAACTGTATATGTGAAGGGGAGGCTGAGGGGACCTGTGGCAGAACTTATCTGTCCTTGTGGGGCAGGCGGGGGAATTGTGGGAAGGCACTGGAGGACCAGAGGCACTCCCATGGAACTAGCCTGCATCCACACTGCAGAGCAGTGGGCTGCGGAGGAGCTGGGCTCACTCCTGTGTCACCTGTCTCTGGCTGGGCCAGCCCCACAGCACTGGCAGGAGGGGTTTGTGCTGGACTCGTGCTAGGGGCAACCCATGAGTTATAACTCAAGTGACCTGCAGCCTACACTAACTTGTGTCCAAACTCCCCTGGGAAGATCACCCCCTGCGGCATGGAACTAGGCTGGGTTAGTGGAACTGACGCTACACTCCGTGTGGATGCTCCAGTGGGAGGAAGAAGCAGACTGGGCTGGGTCTGGCTTAATCCCATTCCAAGTCAGGTTAAACAGTGATGCCAGCCTAGCTGAGCTGGAAGAACAGTGTCCCTATGGCCCCGGGTTCAACAGAACTTGTTTGAAACCAAATCCTGGCCGGGCTATGTGTGGACAAACTCACCACCCTGGGGGACTGGTGCCAAGACAGGGGCTGTGGAGATCAGGGCGGTTTAGAATGGTGGAGGGTCTGGACGGGGGGTTCTCCATCCCTCCAGCAACTGGGAGCCGGGAGCGGCCTGTCCCTTTCAAAGAAGAGAAAGAGGCAGGATTCCCAGCACAACTGCTCTTAGTAGAGGGGAGAATCCAGCAAATCCCTCAATCTGGCCAAGGAGCCTGGTATTGTTCTCAGAGGGGCCTGACTCTAAACAGCAGCCCCCCCAGAGGGACATGGTGCAGGCCCCGCTGTGCCTGGGACACAGCCTCAGGTGTGGGGGAGGGAGAGGAAGGGGGAGGGCTAAAGCAGGGACAGCACCCCCTCCACACAGACAGCCCCCAACACACACACAGCCCCCCGACAACCCCCTCCACACAGAAAGCCCCCAACACACACAGCCCCCCAACAACCCCCTCCACACAGTCAGCCCCCAACACACACAGCCCCCCGACAACCCCCTCCACACAGACAGCCCCCAACACACACACAGCCCCCCGACAACCCCCTCACACAGACAGCCCCCAACACACACACAGCCCCCCGACAACCCCCTCCACACAGTCAGCCCCCCAACACACACACAGCCCCCCGACAACCCCCTCCACACAGACAGCCCCCAACACACACACAGCCCCCCGACAACCCCCTCCACACAGACAGCCCCCACACACACACAGCCCCCTGACAACCCCCTCCACACAGTCAGCCCCCAACACACACACAGCCCCCCGACAACCCCCTCCACACAGACAGCCCCCAACACACACACAGCCCCCCCCCGACAACCCCCCCCACACAGACAGCCCCCAACACACACACAGCCCCCCGACAACCCCCTCCACACAGACAGCCCCCACACACACACAGCCCCCCGACAACCCCCTCCACACAGTCAGCCCCCAACACACACACAGCCCCCCGACAACCCCCTCCACACAGACAGCCCCCAACACACACAGCCCCCCCAACCTCCTCCACACAGACAGCCCCAACACACACACAGCCCCCCGACAACCCCCTCCACACAGACAGCCCCCAACACACACACAGCCCCCCGACAACCCCCCCACACAGTCAGCCCCCAACACACACACAGCCCCCCGACAACCCCCTCCACACAGTCAGCCCCCAACACACACACAGCCCCCCGACAACCCCTCCACACAGACAGCCCCCAACACACACACAGCCCCCCACAACCCCCTCCACACAGACAGCCCCCAACACACACACAGCCCCCCACAACCCCTCCACACAGACAGCCCCCAACACACCCCAGCCCCCCGACAACCCCCTCCACACAGCAGCCCCCAACACACACACAGCCCCCCGACAACCCCTCCACACAGACAGCCCCCAACACACACACAGCCCCCCGACAACCCCTCCACACAGACAGCACCCAACACACACACAGCCCCCCGACAACCCCCTCCACACAGACAGCCCCCAACACACACACAGCCCCCCGACAACCCCCTCCACACAGTCAGCCCCCAACACACACACAGCCCCCCGACAACCCCCCTCCACACAGACAGCCCCCAACACACACACAGCCCCCCGACAACCCCCTCCACACAGACAGCCCCCAACACACACACAGCCCCCCGACAACCCCCTCCACACAGACAGCCCCCAACACACACAGCCCCCCGACAACCCCCTCCACACAGTCAGCCCCCAACACACACACAGCCCCCCGACAACCCCCTCCACACAGACAGCCCCCAACACACACACAGCCCCCCGACAACCCCCTCCACACAGACAGCACCCAACACACACACAGCCCCCCGACAACCCCCTCCACACAGACAGCCCCAACACACACACAGCCCCCCGACAACCCCCTCCACACACACAGCCCCCAACACACACACAGCCCCCCGACAACCCCCTCCACACACACAGCCCCCCACAACACCCTCCACACAGACAGCCCCCAACACACACACAGCCCCCCACAACCCCCTCCACACAGACAGCCCCCAACACACACAGACCCCCGACAACCCCCTCCACACAGACAGCCCCCAACACACACACAGCCCCCCCACAATCTCTTCCACACAGACAACCCCGAACACACACACAGCCCCCCGACAACCTCCTCCACACAGACAGCTCCCAACACACACACAGCCCCTTGACAAACTCCTCCACACAGACAGCCCCAACACACACACAGCCCCCTGACAACCCCCTC
This sequence comes from Dermochelys coriacea, assembly GCF_009764565.3. Classification (NCBI taxonomy): domain Eukaryota; kingdom Metazoa; phylum Chordata; order Testudines; family Dermochelyidae; genus Dermochelys; species Dermochelys coriacea. The sequence continues at coordinate 33,093,001 of NC_050074.1, forward strand.
CACACAGAGAGCCCCCAACACACACACAGCCCACCCACAACCCCCTCCACACAGACAGCCCCCAACACACACACAGCCCCCCGACAACCCCCTCCACACAGTCAGCCCCCAACACACACACAGCCCCCCAACAACCCCCTCCACACAGACAGCCCCCAACACACACACAGCCCCCGACAACCCCCTCCACACAGACAGCACCCAACACACACACAGCCCCCCGACAACCCCCTCCACACAGACAGCCCCCAACACACACACAGCCCCCCCGACAACCCCCTCCACACACACAGCCCCCAACACACAGCCCCCCGACAACCCCCTCCACACACACAGCCCCCCACAACACCCTCCACACAGACAGCCCCCAACACACACAGACCCCCGACAACCCCCTCCACACAGACAGCCCCCAACACACACACAGCCCCCCGACAACCCCCTCCACACAGACAGCCCCAACACACACACAGCCCCCCGACAACCCCCTCCAAACAGTCAGCCCCCAACACACACACAGCCCCCGACAACCCCCTCCACACAGACAGCCCCCAACACACACACAGCCCCCCGACAACCCCCTCCACACAGAGAGCCCCCAACACACATACAGCCCACCCACAACTCCCTCCACACAGAGAGCCCCCAACACACACACAGCCCCCCCAACCTCCTCCACACAGACAGCCCCAACACACACACAGACCCCTGACAACCCTCTCCACACAGACAGCCCCCAACACACACACAACCCCCCCACAACCTCCTCCACACAAACAGCCCCAAACACACACAGCCCCCGACAACCTCCTCCACACAGACAGCCCCCAACATACACACAGCCCCCCAACCTCCTACACACACACAGAGCGCCCTACAATCTCCAACACACACACAGCTCCCCATAACCCCGAACACTCACACAGCCCCCCCCAACCTCCTCCACACACACACAGCCCCCCCACAACCCACAACACACACACACAGCCCCCAACACACAGCCCCCCGACAACCCCCTCCACACACACAGCCCCCCACAACACCCTCCACACAGACAGCCCCCAACACACACAGACCCCCGACAACCCCCTCCACACAGACAGCCCCCAACACACACACAGCCCCCCGACAACCCCCTCCACACAGACAGCCCCCAACACACACACAGCCCCCTGACAACCCCCTCCAAACAGTCAGCCCCCAACACACACACAGCCTCCCGACAACCCCCTCCACACAGACAGCCCCCAACACACACACAGCCCCCCGACAACCCCCTCCACACAGAGAGCCCCCAACACACATACAGCCCACCCACAACTCCCTCCACACAGAGAGCCCCCAACACACACACAGCCCCCCCAACCTCCTCCACACAGACAGCCCCCAACACACACACAGACCCCTGACAACCCTCTCCACACAGACAGCCCCCAACACACACACAACCCCCCCACAACCTCCTCCACACAAACAGCCCCAAACACACACAGCCCCCCTACAACCTCCTCCACACAGACAGCCCCCAACACACACACAGCCCCCCCACAACCCCATCCACACAGACAGCCCCCAACACACACACACACCCTCCACAACCCTCTCCACACAGACAGCCCCCAACACACACACAGCCCCCGACCTCCTCCTCCACACAGACAGCCCCCAACATACACACAGCCCCCCCCAACCTCCTACACACACACAGAGCTCCCTACAATCTCCAACACACACACACAGCCCCCCATAACCCCGAACACTCACACAGCCCCCCAACCTCCTCCACACACACACAGACCCCCACAACCCACAACACACACACACAGCCCCAAACACACAGTCCCCCCACAACCTCCTCCACACACACTACCCCCAACACACACACAGCCCACCCACAACTTCCTCCACACAGACAGCCCCCAAAACACACATAGCCCCCTGACAACCCCCTCCACACAGACAGCCCACAACACACACACAGCCCCCCAACACAGATAGCCCCTAACACACACACAGCCCCCCCAACCCCCTCTACACAGACAGCCCCCAATACACACACAGCCCCCTGACAACCCCCTCCACACAGACAGCCCCCAACACACACACAGCCCCCGACCACCTCCTCCACACAGACAGCCCCCAACATACACACAGCCCCCCAACCTCCTACACACACACAGAGCGCCCTACAATCTCCAACACACACACAGCTCCCCATAACCCCGAACACTCACACAGCCCCCCCAACCTCCTCCACACACACACAGCCCCCCCCACAACCCACAACACACACACACAGCCCCAAACACACAGTCCCCCCACAACCTCCTCCACACACACTACCCCCAACACACACACACACACCCTCCATACACAGCCCTGAACACACACAAAGCTCTCCCACACCCCGTCCAGACACACACACAGCCCCTCCAACCCCCAACACACACACACAGCCTGCAACACACACACAGTCCCCCCACAACCACCTCTGCACAGGCACAGCCCCCACTACAACCCCAACACATACACACAACCCCCCCCACAGCCTTCTCTATACACACACACAGCCCCACCACACACATAGCCCCCCGACAACTGCTTCCACACACACAGCCCCCAACAACCCCCAACACACACACACACACCCACAAACTCCTCCACACACACACAGCTCCCAACACACACACTCATAGCCCCCAACACGCAGCCCTGAACACACACACAGCCCCAACAGAACCCCCTCCACACACACACAGCCTCCCACAACCTCTTCTGCACACACACAGCCCACAACACACAGCCCTGAACACACAAACAGCCCCCAACCAAACCCCTCCACACACATACAGCCCCAAACATATACACACAGCCCCCACACAACCCCTTCCATACAAAAAGCCCCCAACACACACAGAGCCACCACACCAGCCCCTCCACACACACAGAGCCCTGAACACCCATACACACAGCCCCCACACAATCCCCTACACACACACACAATCTCCTACATACACACACAGCCTCCAACACACACACACACAGCCCCCTCACAATCCCATCCATACAGACAGCCCCAACACACACACAGCCACGAACACACACAGCTGGCATACAACCCCCTCTGCACACAGCCTCCTCCACGTGCGCACACACACACACACACACACACAGAGCCTCCTACACACACAGCCCCGACACAACCCCCCACAACCCCCTCCACATACACACAGCCCCCAACACACATGCACAGCCCCCACACAACCCCCTCCACACAGAAAGCCCCCAACACACACACAGCCCCCCCACAACCTCTTCCACACAGACAACCCCAAACACACACACAACCCCCCGACAACCTCCTCCACACAGACAGTCCCCAACACACACACAGCCCCTCGACAACCTCCTCCACACAGACAGCCCCCAACACACACACAGCTCCCCCACAACCCCCTCCACACAGACAGCCCGCAACACACACACAGCCCCCCGACAACCTCCTCCACACACACAGCCCCCAACACACACACAGCCCCCCCACAACCCCCTCCACACAGTCAGCCCCCAACACACACACAGCCCGCTGACAACCTCCTCCACACAGACAGCCCCCAACACACACACGGCCCCCGACCTCCTCCTCCACACAGACAGCCCCCAACATACTCACAGCCCCCCCAACCTCCTACACACACACAGAGCTCCCTACAATCTCCAACACACACACACAGCCCCCCCACAACCCACAACACACACACACAGCCCCAAACACACAGTCCCCCCACAACCTCCTCCACACACACTATCCCCAACACACACACAGCCCACCCACAACCCCCTCCACACAGACAGCCCCCAAAACACACATAGCCCCCTGACAACCCCCTCCACACAGACAGCCCACAACACACACACAGTCCCCCAACACAGACAGCCTCTAACACACACACAGCCCCCCACCCCCTCTACACAGACAGCCCCCAATACACACACAGCCCCCTGACAACTCCCTCCACACAGACAGCCCCCAATACACACACAGCCCCCTGACAACCTCCTCCACACAGACAGCCCCCAACACACACACAGCCCCCGGCCACCTCCTCCACACAGACAGCCCCCAACATACACACAGCCCCCCCAACCTCCTACACACACACAGAGCGGCCTACAATCTCCAACACACACACACAGCCCCCCCACAACCCACAACACACACACACAGCCCCAAACACACAGTCCCCCCACAACCTCCTCCACACACACTACCCCCAACACACACACACACACCCTCCATACACAGCCTTGAACACACACACAGCTCTCCCACACCCCGTTCAGACACACACAGCCCCTCCAACCCCCAACACACACACACAGCCTGCAACACACACACAGTCCCCCCACAACCACCTCTGCACAGGCATAGCCCCCACTACAACTCCAACACACACACACAGCCCCCCCACAGCCTTCTCTATACACACACACAGCCCCACCACACACATAGCCCCCCCACAACTGCTTCCACACACACACAGCCCCCAACAACCCCAACACACACACACACATTCCCCCACAACCTTCTCCACACACACACAGCTCCCAACACACACACACTCATAGCCCCCAACACGCAGCCCTGAACACACACACAGCCCCCACAGAACCCCCTCCACACACACACAGCCTCCCACAACCTCTTCTGCACACACACAGCCCACAACACACAGCCCTGAACACACAAACAGCCCCCAACCAAACCCCTCCACACACACACAGCCCCCAACATATACACACAGCCCCCACACAACCCCTTCCATACAAACAGCCCCCAACACACACACAGCCACACCAGCCCCTCCACACACACAGAGCCCTGAACACCCATACACACAGCCCCCACACAATCCCCTACACACACACACAGTCTCCTACATACACACACAGCCTCCAACACACACACACACACAGCCCCCAACACACACACAGACCCCCCACAACCCCCCTCCACACAGAAAGCCCCAACACACACACAGCCCCCCACAACATCTTCCACACAGACAACCCCAAACACACACACAACCCCCCGACAACCTCCTCCACACAGACAGCCCCCAACACACACACAGCCCCACGACAACCTCCTCCACACAGACAGCCCCCAACACACACACAGCCCCCCCACAACCCCCTCCACACACACAGCTCCCAACACACACACAGCCCCCCGACAACCCCCTCCACACACACAGCCCCCCACAACACCCTCCACACAGACAGCCCCCAACACACACACAGCCCCCCACAAACCCCTCCACACACACCGCCTCCACACAACCCCAACACACACACAGCCCCCACACAACCCTCTCCACACACACACAGCCCCCAACACACACACACACAACTCCCAACACGCCCACACAACTCAACTCCCAACACACACACAGCCCCTACACACACACAGACGCACACACGCACACACACACACACACACACAGAGCTCTCTCCAAACACACAGCCCCTTCCACATGCAGCCCCCAACACCCACAGCTAGCCCCTTCCACACAGTCCCCCCACATCGCTCAACACACACACGCAGCCCCCTCCACATCCAATTCCATACAGCCCCTTCCACACTCACACAGCCCCCTCCACACACATAAGCACAGCCCCCCAACAACTAGTCCCCTTCCACATAGCCTCCCCACAGCTAGCCCTCAACACATGCACACAGCAGTCCCCCTCCACACACACAGCCATCTCAACAACACACACAGCTTCCTATTCACACACTCCCAACTACCCTCCCCCTTGCCTGGAGGGACCAGCACTAGAGCCACCAACCGGGAACTAAAGCAAGGGGTGCGGGCGGGGCGGGGGGGGAGGCAGGGGCAGCATTCAGAGGGGATGTGTGTGTGTGTGTATGTGTGTGTGTTTGTGAAAAAGAGTAACACTAGGAGACACAAAAGGTGGCATAATTGCCCTAGGAGCAGCACTGTTCGGCAAGCCCTTTTCTGCTGGGTGTCGATGCCCCAGGCCCGGTGTACCTTGCGGTGAAGCCAACAGGGCTAGACGTAAACCATCCGGCCAGCTGCAGGCCTTCGGGGATTAGCTACAATCAGGGACATGCTCACGGACAGAGGATGAGGAGAGGGGAAATACAAGGAGGCAGGGGAAAGAAATTGCATTTCCAGAGTGTCTTAGAGGGCACCGGGAACTACGGGGAGAAAATACAAACTACAGAGCAGGCCAAGAGAGTGTCGAACCCAGTGAGCACAATTCCTCCTGACAAAGTGCTGAGACCTCCCCAAGGGCTGGGCTCTCCCAAACCCCAGGCCTCAGCACGGGCCCGGCTTCTGCAGTTCCTTGCTTTTGTTTTCCAGAAAATGTGACTATTTTTCCTGTATTTGCTCCTCCTGCAATTTTTAATTCCAACAACAAATAAATAGACACAGCCAGTCTCTGTGCAGCACCTGGAAGTGCTAATTGTGGTTTAGAGCAAGGGGCTGGGAGCCAACATTCCTGGGTTGTATCCCAAGCTTTGGGAAGGGAATGAGGTCTGGTGGGTTACAGCAGGGGAGCCAGGACTTCTGGGCGGGGAGTGGGGTCCAGGGATCAGAATAGGGGGATTGGGAGCCCGGACTCCTGGGCTCTATCCCTGGCTCTGGAAGGGGAGTGGGCTCTGCTGGGTTCTTGGGTTTTATCTTCAGCTCTAGGAGGGAAGTGGTGTTGAGTGGCTACAGCTTGGGGACACATCCCTCCCCTCCCACAACTCGGGATAGAGCCCGGGAGTTCTTTCCCAGTCCCGCTACTGTAGCCACCAGACCCTACTCCCTTCCTGTTACAGTCGGGGCATGTGCCCCATAATACTTCCTGGGCTGACACTCCTCGCCATGGCTGGATTGGGGGTGACACACGATAAGAGGAAGAGGAGGAAAGCAGAGACAATGGGTCCCCCAGCCTGCCACGGCACCTGGGCCAGTAGGGGACCTGGCACAGCACTGAGAGGATAAGACAGAGTGCTAGCTGTGCACTGCAGCCAGCCAGCCAGTCCCCAGACACTGAGCCACGGGCGTTAACGAGGGGGAGTTTAACGGGATTAGGCACGCTTTCGCAGCCAGCCAAAGCGGTCGCTGTCAGGGACGCCCTGTCATCTGGAGTTGGCGCAACATTGCTCCTTTCACACTAGGTGGGCATGTAGCCTGGGCAAAACCATGACTGGCTGCCATATCAGCTGGAGGAAACAGGCTGAGCTGCCTGCTGCTGAGACTTTGTGCCAGGTCAGAGGGGACCTAGGGTGTGGGCTGGGCATCTCCTAGGGAGGATTTCAGGTTCCGCAAGCCACCCCCACCCCCAGCGTGATGGGGCAAGGAAGTTTGGGCTGTAACCTGCTCCTGCAGCACAATCAGGTGGGGGTGAGAGCACAGCCATGGGGTAGGACAGCCCTGCTGGGTAAGGCACCCCACAAAGGAGTGGGGGGAGGGTGGCCTCAGCAACCACTGGACACATGAGTTTTGGGTCTACAGGCACACTTTGAGTAAGGACTGGGAGATCCTGTATCAATGCACTGGGGGAGACAGGGCATCATTAGAAACCATTCCCCTCCCAGAGCTGTGATAACATCCAGGAGCCCTGGCTCCCAGCCCCCTCCAAGGGCTGGGGAATAGAACCCAGGAGTCCTGCCCCCACCCCCATCTCACTCACTAGATTCCACTCCCAGGGCAGAGAATAGAGCCCAGGAGTCCTGGCTCCCACTCCAATGCCCTAAGTATTGGGCTACGCTGTGCCCCACACAGGGGATTTGATCCCCAGGGCTGTGAGGAAGGGATGTGGCTGAAAAGAAGCAGCTCCTTGGCTGTGTGTAAAGCCAATCCCTGGCAGGGCAGCGCAGGCAATACCAAAGGCTCTCTGTGCTGGTGTCTATGTCCGTGCGCCAAACGCAATCTAGGTCACTGTGAATCCCAGCCCCTCAGAAATCAGCGCGTGCCAACACCAGCCTCCCACCTGCTGCATGGCTCTGGGCTCAGCCAGCCAGCCGACCAGAGGGAGCCTTCCAGCGTGTGTGTGAGGATGCATGGGATGTGTGTGTGAGACAGGGAGAAAGAGTGTTTATCCATGAGCATGTATCTGCTTGTATGTGTGGAAGAAAAAATGTCAGAGTGTGTGAGTGCATGTATCTGTATATGTGTGTGTATCTCCGTGCACCTCCCTGTGGCTATATCTCCATGTATTTCCATGTGGCTATATCTCCATGTGTGTGTGAGTGTGCATGTCTGTATACCTCTCAGTGTGTGTATCTGTGTGTGTGTGAGAAAGTGCAGTGTGTATTTCTCTCTGTGTGAGTGTGCATGCAGGCATCTCTGTGTGTGCACGTGTGCATCTCTATGTGAGGCAGCATATGTATCTCTGTGTCTATGAGAGTGTGTGCATCTCTGTGCGTGCATCTCTGTGTGTGTATCTGTGTGTATGAGAGTGCATGTGTATATCTTTGTATGTGAGAAAATGTGTATCTCTGTATGTGAGTGTGCATCTCCATCTGTGCATGTGAGAGAATGTATATGTGTGTGTGTGCATGTATCTGTGTGCGTGTATTTGTGTGTGAGAATGTGAGTGTGTATGTCTACCCATGTACATTTCAACATGTGTCTTTATCTGTATGTGCGAGAGCAAGAGTGTGTGTATCCATGTGCTGGGGGGAGCCAACAGGGGAGGGTTTGTTTGCAGGAAAGGAGGGGGCAGGATCATCCCCTACAGGATATGCCCCAGGGTTCTGTGCTGAAGCTCCCAGCCCTTCTCTCAGGCTCCAGCGCCCCCTGCTCTAACTACTAGACTCCATGGCCCTCACAGAGCTGGGGACAGAACCCAGGAGTGCCGATGCCCAGCCCCCCACTCAGCTAGTTCTTTCGGGGCATCTCCTCCCTGCCTCCCCAGTGACAGGAAGGGTGGGGCAGGTCCCTCATGGCAGTGCTGGGGCAGGATGCCCATCCATGCCCATTCTTTGAAGGTTCCTTGGGAGTCTAGAGAGGAAGGGCCTAGCGAGATGTCCTTGGCAGTGAAAAGTCCTGCTCCCCGCACCCCGCCCGGCGCAGGAATCACTGATCAAAGCTGCCAGAGATGGCTCAGGGGGCACAAATCAGAACCAGGGCCCAGCCTGCGAAGTGCCGAGAGCACCAGGGGAGATGTGGGCAGGAGGAGGGCTGGGGAATGGAGGGACATGTCAGAAAGGTTGGCTCAGGGGTCAGATCTATAGCAGGGGGTTATGGTGGTAATCCTGTGCCAGGCTCAGGGATACAGTGTGGGGATGTTCCTGTGCCACCATCATATCTCTGGCTCTGGGGGACATGGTTGTGTCCCCAAGCCGGGATCAGGTCTCCCATGGTGACACACACCACGAGCAGGTCTACAGCGGCGGGGGACAGGGGGTTGTCTACCCATACCACGAGCAGGTCTATAGCAGGCGGGTGGCGGGACTGGCGGCTGTCTCCCCACAGCACAAGCAGGTCTATAGCGGGGGGGACCGGCGGCTGTCTCCCCACACCACAAGAAGGTCTATAACAGGGGGACACCGGCGGCTGTCTCCCCACACCACGAGCAGATCCATAGCGGGGGGGGGACTGGCAGTTGTCTCCCCACACCACGAGCAGGTCTATACCGAGGGGGGGGACAGGCAGCTGTCTCCCCACACCACGAGCAGGTCTATAGTGGCGGGGGACCGGCGGTTGTCTCCCCACACCACGAGCAGGTCTATAGTGGGGGGGGACTGACGGTTGTCTCCCCACACCACGAGCAGGTCTATGGGGGGTGGGAACAGGCGGCTGTCTCCACATACCACAAGCAGGTCTATAGCGTAGGGGACGGGGGACAGGCGGCTGTTTCCCCACACCATGAGCAGGTCTGTAGCAGGGGAGGAGGACCGGCGGCTGTCTCCCCACACCACAAAGAGGTCTATAGTGGGGGGGGGGGACCGGCGGCTGTCTCCCCACACCACGAGCAGGTCTGTAGCAGAGGGGGGAGGACTGGCGGCTGTCTCCCCACACCATGAGCAGGTCTGTAGCGGAGGGGGGAAGGACCAGTGGCTCTCTCCCCACACCACGAGCAGGTCTAGAGCGGCGGGGGACAGGCGGTTGTCTCCCCACATCATGAGCAGGTCTATAGCGGGGAGGACCGGCAGTTGTCTCCCCACACCACGAGCAGGTCTATAGCGGGGGGCGGGACAGGCAGTTGTCTCCCCATACCACGAGCAGGTCTATAGCGGCGGGGGACAGGCAGTTGTCTCCCCACACCACGAGCAGGTCTATAGCGGCGGGGGACAGGCGACTGTCTCCCCACACCACGAGCAGGTCTATAGCGGCAGGGGACAGGCGGTTATCTCCCCACACCACAAGCAGGTCTATAGCTGGGGGCAGGACAGGCAGTTGTCTCCCCACACTACGACCAGGTCTATAGCGGCAGGGGACAGGCGGCTGTCTCCCCACACCACAAGCCGGTCTATAGCAGAGGGGGGAGGACCGACAGCTGTCTCCCCACACCACGAGCAGGTCTATAGTGGAGGGGACAGGCGGTTGTCTCCCCACATCACGAGCAGGTCTATAGCGGCAGGGGACAGGCGGTTGTCTCCCCACACACAAGCAGGTCTATAGCGGGGAGGGACTGGCGGTTATCTCCCCATACCACGAGCAGGTCTATAGCGGGGGACAGGCGGTTGTCTCTCCATAACACGAGCAGGTCTATAACAGCGGGGGACAGGCGGTTGTCTCCCCACACCACGAGCAGGTCTATAGCAGGGGTGGGGGCCCAGCAGTTGTCTCCCCACACCACGAGCAGGTCTATAGCGGTGGGGGGACAGGCAGTTGTCTCCCCACATCACAAGCAGGTCTGTAGCGGGGCGGGGGACCGGCGGTTTTCTCCCCATCCACAAACATGTCTATAGCAGGGGCGGGGGACAGGCGGTTTTCTCCCCACTCACGAGCAGGTCTATAGCAGGAGAATGCCGCTGCCTCTGTGCCAGGTCTACAGTGGGGGATGTAGTTGTGTCTCCCATGCAGGATCAGGGCTCTCGCAAGGGCTGAGTTCAGTACAGGGAGCTCAGGGCTCTTTGGCTCCAGAGAAGCGGTGCAGCCAGCCAACCAATCCTTTCTGCTCTAGTTGTTGCACTGTGCGAAGCCCAAGCCTTGGAAGACTCTAGACCAACGCTCCATTTCATCCCCTTGTGCAGACAGGCGGCTGTGCTGGGACCATGAGACACCCCTAGCTGCACACCTTCCCCCTCCCTGGAATAGCTCAGTCCTGCCCCCAGCTCACCTTTGATCTCTGCCAGGCACAGCTGCTTGGCCAAAGCCTGCAGGGTGCCTCATTTCCCTTGCAGATCACAGGCCAAAGCAAAAGCACCTAATATCCCTCCTGTAATCACCTGGCTTAGAGAGGCGTTTGTGCTGGAAATGTCAATAGAAGTGGCAGGCACTAGAGGCTCTTATCTCCCCGTGGTGGGGCCAGCCGGTCAGCCCCTAATCCCACCCCACATCCATTCACTCTCTGTGCGAAAGGGAGGAAGAGCTAGTGCAGGATCCATATGCTGAGAGCAAGGCAGGTCAGCATGTGGACAGGGTAGGTGTGCAAATGGCCAGGGAAGCTAGTGCACGTGTTTCAGAGTAGCAGCCGTGTTAGTCTGTATTCGCAAAAAGAAAAGGAGTACTTGTGGCACCTTAGAGACTAACAAATTTATTAGAGCATAAGCTTTCGTGAGCTACAGCTCACTTCACAGGTATGCGTGTGTGTACTATACCATGAGTAAAAAGAAAAGGAGTACTTGTGGCACCTTAGAGACTAACAAATTTATTAGAGCATAAGCTTTCGTGAGCTACAGCTCACTTCATGCATCCGATGAAGTGAGCTGTAGCTCACGAAAGCTTATGCTCTAATAAATTTGTTAGTCTCTAAGGTGCCACAAGTACTCCTTTTCTTTTTGCGAATACAGACTAACACGGCTGCTACTCTGAAACCTATACCATGAGTGTCTGTGATAGTCCACACGTGTGCACTACAGCCTCTGTGTGTGTGTTAGTTCATATGTGTGTTACACCTGTGTCTGTGATGTGTGCGCTACACCCTGTGTGTGTGTGATAGCGCATGTGCGAATGCATCCGATGAAGTGAGCTGTAGCTCACGAAAGCTTATGCTCTAATAAATTTGTTAGTCTCTAAGGTGCCACAAGTACTCCTTTTCTTAGTGCACGTGTGAAAGAGAAAGGCAGACACACACGCATGCACCAGGCCAAGCCCCACACGTGCATGGCCCACACGTGCATAACCATGCACACACAAAGTATTAGCCCCTCCAGGCACGCACATACTGGTGTAGCACACACATGCACTATCACATGTACATAGAGTAACACACACGCACATGCGCTATCACACACACACAGGGTGTAGTGCACACATCACAGACACAGGTGTAACACACATATGAACTAACACACACACAGAGGCTGTAGTGCACACGTGTGGACTATCACAGACACTCATGGTATAGCACACACACGCATACCTGTGATAAGCTCACACATACCAAAGCCCCAGGACAGTCCTTGCAGGGACCTGACCCTGAGTACCTGACACTGCAGTTATCTGCTGCCCTGCAAACACTGTGAAAAAGACTCCGTGTGTACGAGGGGGCTCCCCAGTCGCTAGCCAGGAGGTTCCCATAATACTTTGTCTACAGGCGACATCACATCCATTTAATGTACACCGGGGGACAGGGTCTGGAAAATGCAGCCTAGAAACTGGCCTGAGGGGCTGGGGGCAGGTTCGGCCTGGGGTGATTGGCTACAGGGTGTGTGGCTGGGGTTGGATGGAGAGATAAACAAATGCCATATGGCCCCAGCAGGGCAGTGGGTAGAGCGAGCTGGGGGGGGATCCATTTGTGGGCTCTCCAAGGGGAGGCCAACAGCCAAGGCGAGGTGGAGGGGACCCACGCACCCAGGGATCCCAGGCCAGCTCCAGCCTCCACTGCAGCTAACTGTCTGGGAAATGACCCATTAGAGGCAGCACAAGGACATTAGGTATCATTAGTCTAGTCCTGCTCAGAATAACTGCTGCCGCCATATGTGGAGTGGAGCAGAGACTGCACCTCTCTCTAGTCCCCATGTTGGGGGGCATCTCCACCTGCCCTCCCAGCATCCCAGTCTGCTGGGGGTGATCTCCTGGGAACAAATGTCCCACATAGCCTCTGCCGCCCAACACTTCCTCTCTCCCCCTTTTCAGTACACGCCCCCTCTCGCCCCGAAAGCCAGCCTGTGCACTTGGAGCACAATAATTGGGTCTCTGCTCTCAAACCCACAACTCTACCAGCTACCAGCGCCCCCAGCCTCTGCTCCCAGGCCTCCCCAGCCACTGCCCCCTACAGCCCCAGCTACCAGCCTCCCCATCACTGTGCCCCCAGGCCCCCCCAGCCACTGTCCCCCGCAGCCCCAGCTACCAACCCCCAAAGTCATTGTTCCCTCAGGCCTCCCCTCCAGCCCCAGCTACCAGCCCCCTCAGTCACTTTCCCCCTGGCCTCCACAGCCACTGCTCCCCCGCAGCCCCAGCTACCAACCCCCAAAGTCATTGTTCCCTCAGGCCTCCCCTCCAGCCCCAGCTACCAGCTCCCTCAGTCACTGTCCCCCAAGGCCGCCCCAGCCACTGCCCCCACAGCCTCAGCTACCAACTCCCCCAGCTATCAGCCACCTCAGAGACTGCCCCCCACAACCCCAGCTACCAGCCCCCCCATCACTGTCTCCCCAGGCCTCCCCAGCCACTGCTCCCACCCCAGCCCCCTCAGTCACTGCCCCCTCTGGCCTCCCCAGCCACTGCCCCCCCACAGTCCCTGCCACCAGCCCCCAGATTCTGCCCCCTCAACTTCCAGGCTCACCATGGACTCCCCACGCACTGCTCCCTCCCCATGATTCCCCCCAGCCACTGGGTCTCCTCCTGCTCCCTCATTGGGTCCCCATGGACCCCCCTACTGCAGTCCCCATACCTCACAGGCACCTGCAGACACCAAGCTCCCCACCATCCCAGAACCTAGGCCCACAATGGACACTCAGTCACTGCCCCCCCTACGAGCCATCCCCAAACCACTGGGCTCCTTACTTGGGCCCCACAAACACTGGGGCTCCCGCCTCCCCAGGCTCCCTGAGCCACCAAGATCTCCCCTCCCCACTGGCCCCCAGAGCCTCCCATCCCTGAGATCACTCCTCTCCGTAGCCCCCCAGATTCTCCAGCCACCAGGACCACATGTTTCTGGGCCCCCCTAGCCATGTCTCTCTCTCTGCCCTTCTGAGCGAGGGGGGAGTGAGGCCACTAATGAGCCCCAGAGCTCTCATCACTGCAGTACTACTGAATCTCTGTGTTTCCATGGCAACCCTAATACTCAGTGCCCTCCCTCCACCAGCCTGATGCCTGCCCTCCAGATGAGAAGGGGAGTTTAACCTCTTGCATGCTGCAGCTTCCCACCTGAGGGACAATGGCTGCAGGGGCTGCACAGGAGGGGGTGTTCAACACTCACCCTCCTGCTACCGATATTACAGACGCAATGCAGCCAATGGGCTCATCCAGCCGGGATCCCTTCTGCCCTGCCCCCCCCCAGCTCAGACCTATCCCAGCTGGGCCCATCCAGCCTAGCCACCCTCTTTCCCACCACCCCTCCAGCTCAGCCATCCAGCCTGGGATCCCCTCTCTGCTCAGTGCTAACATAGCTTGGAGACGGGACACCCTCCCACCCCCCAGCACAGGACAATCCCTGGCTGGAGGCAGGCCTTTCTTCCTAACCCCAGCTCCCATGTGCCTGCCCTGGGACAGTTCCCCAGTAACTCCTGTGCTGGTCAGTGTGGCTGCAGTGGCACCAGAAACATGGAGCACATAAACACAGACACTGCCTCCCAGAGGTTCTGGAACTAGGGGTGCTGGGGGGGGCTGTCGCATCCCCTGGCTTGAAGTGGGTTCCATTATATCCAGGGTTTGCAGTTTTGTTTAATGGCTCAGTGCCCCCCCTATACAAACTGTTCCAATTCCACCTCCAGCCATTGGGGTGAAACACCACACCTCGCACCCAGTCCCTTGAGGCTGGACTAGGGGCCAAAGGCCCCCGCTCCTGTCCCCCACCCCCTGAGCCAGCCAGTCTCCTGCCTTGGGGGTGGGTCCCAGAGGCCCGTGTGCCCTTCTCTGTAGAATACCCTCTGTCACAAGCCCGGGCCTGTTGCACATGCACACACACACACATGCGCACGCCCCCTTATGGATCCTCTCACCCAAGAGAGTTCAGCTCTCAAACAAACAGCTCTTTACAACAAACCGTATTTACGCCTCATAAGGCTGGGAAGAGCAGCCTAATAAATTCCCCTCCCGTGTATTGCAGCCAGTCGGACAAAGATGACGCTTGCTCTCTCTGTTCAGCTCCCCCCCAGCCCCAATTCCCAAGGAAATCACTTTTGCTTGGCCCCGGAATTCAATTGCGCTGTGTCTATTGGAAACGTACGCGCTCCCCGTGTCATACTTCATGAATTACAGAGTGCTCTCCCTTCATGCCAGAGAGATTCGGTGCACAGAGCCCCCCTCCCTCTGCCCCTTCCCCCCCCCCCAGCGCTACTCTGGGATTGCAGTTGGAGCTACGAAATTACTGACTTTAGGGCAACATCTCATGGCATCTCCCAGTGCCCCAACGCATCAGCCCCAGGGGTCCATCCAGGCTGGTATCCCCTTCCCCGCCTCCCCAGATCAGCCCCAGGGGCCGATCCAGCCTGGTATCCCCTGCCCCTGCCTCTCCGGATCAGCCTCAGGGGCCCTCCAGCCTGATATCCCCTGCCCCTGCATCCCCAGGGGCCCATCCAGCCTGGTATCCCCTGCCCCCGCCTCCCCAGGTAAGCCCCAGGGGCCCATCCAGCCCGGCATCCTCCCTGCCAGCAGACGTCAATATGGGTGCTTCTGAGAAAGAATGCTTAATTCTCGGATCCCTGGGAAACACCACATGGGAAGGGGCAAGGCTCCTTTCTGAGTGCTGGAGATGATCCCCCCAGTGCCCTGAAGCCTGGATTCAATTACACCAGTACCAACACCTGGCATCTCACTAAGCCAGGCCAGCTAGCAGAGGCTGTGCGAGGAATCATGAGTCTATCCCCTGCTGTGAAAGAGCAATGGGTCTAGTGTCTAGAGCTGGGGGCTGGGAGTCAGGACTCAGGGGATCTTTTCACAGCTCTTTTCAACTTCCTTCCCAGGGGCTTATAGACTCTTCAATGGTTACCAAGTCTGGAGCTGCGCTCAGCTCCACAGTGATGGGCATCTCAGAAGTAGAAGAGAATCCGGCCTTTGGCTGGAGATAAGATAGCAGGTAGATGATGGAGGAAAATGGAGAAGTACAAAGTGTGGTGCAGCAGGGAGGGGAGAGTGTTGACCTGGGAATGTGGCAGGGAAGTTTCACTGGGGATGGGATACCTGAGAGCCTGTAACCTGAGCTGGGAGGGGGAGGGGAGGTAACACCTCTGCCGGGCAATGTGGACAAAGACTGCAGGAGAGAGCCTGCTGGGGGGGGGTTAGTTTCAGTTTGGGGCTGGATGGTGGAACTCAGGGAACCCCAGGGCTAGGGTCTAAGCTCCCTGCCCCCCAGAAGGACTTGACTGAGGGGTTCTGGTTTTACCCACAAGCTCTATTTTAGACTGTGTTCCTGTTGTCCAATAAACCTTCTGTTTTACTGGCTGGCTGAGAGTCTCAGTGAATCCCAGGAAGAGGAGTGCAGGGCCTGGACTCCCCCACATCCAGTGACAACTGGTGGCAGTGGTGGGACCTACTGTACCCCGTGGACGGCGCTTCCTGCAGTAAGTGACTGGGGAGCAGTAAAACGAAGGGGGATTGACGGGGACTAGGTGTGCTGAAGATTCAGAGACAGACGGTTTCTGGGGGCAGTTAACCCCTGGGAGTGTGTGACCTGAGAGAAGGACTTCTGCAGTAACAGGGTCCCCCAGGGGATTGCAGCGAGCGATCTGAGAGGCGAAGGAGTCTGCAGCTCGAACCTGGAAAAGAGGTGGTGAACTCAAGAAGGACTGGCACATTAGGGGTTCTTTCTGGAAACCGTGGAAAGCTGCACAGGCCTGCGAGTGGCCAGCAGGTAGATGTATGCTAAACGCCTTAAGAGTGACCTGATGGAGCTGTGTAGGCAGAGGGGGCTGCACATTGGGAGGTCCACCAAGGAACAGCTGATTGCCCAGTTAGAGGAGAGGGATTGCTTGGATGACATGATCCCTGTCCCTGAGGGAAGCCGCCTGGTGGATGCAGCGTGGGCCCTGGGGCCTGACCGGGCTGGGAGGGGTCAGACTGCTGCCGAGGACATCCCAAGACCCTTCCTACCTATGCCTAGGGGAGGGGTTGGGGGAAGCCCAGAGAATACCAAGGGCACCCTGACCCCGGCAGCCAGCAGGGGATCCTCCCGGCGGAGCTCCCCATCCCTGGAGTGGAGGCAGCTGGAACAGGAGAGGGAGATGAAAATGATGGAGCTGGAGGATCATGAAAAGCAACGTCAGCATGAGCAGGAGGAGAAGGTGAGGCAACGTCAGCATGAACTGGAGCTGGCCAGGCTGAGGAGCAGTGGGGCCCCGGCTGCGGTGAGTGAGGGGGGACCCAAGACTGCAAGGAGCTTTGACAAGTGCTTCCTGGCCCAGTGTAAGGAAGGGGAGGACATAGATAGCTTCCTGACAGCCTTTGAGAATGCCTGCAAGATGCACAGGGTTGACCCTGCAGACAGGCTCCAGTTTCTCACCCCCTTACTGGACCCTAAAGCCATGAAGGTGTACTGCCGAATGACAGGGTGGAGGCAGGGGACTACGAACTGTTCAAAAAGGCCCTGCTCCGTGAGTTTGGGCTGACTCCCAAGATGTACCGGAAAAGGTTCTGGAGTCAGCATAAAATGACTGAGGTCACATACCTACAACTGGTCAACCGAATGCAGGGATATGCCCACAAGTGGACAGCTGGGGCCCAAGCTAAAGAGGACCTGCTTGACCTAATTGTACTGGAGCAACTGTATGAATAGTGCCCTTCCGACCTGAGGCTATGGTTGGTGGACAAAAAGCTAGAAAACCCACAGCACGCAGGGCAGCTGGCCGACGAGTTTGTGAACAGTTGGTCAGGGGGTAGCAGGGAGGAATCCCAAAAGAACAGGCCCCCCACAATGCAGAGAGAGAGTCACCATGGGATCTCCCAGAGGGGGAAAATGGAGAACCCCCTCCCAAGGGGAACGCCTGGCGTCAGGACCATCTGACCCACTCGAGGGGACCAATGTGACCTGAGCTGCTATCACTGTGGCCAGAGAGGCCACGTACAGACCCAGTGCCCCAGGCTCAGGGACAGACTGAGCAGACCCAACCTACCCAGGGTTAACTGGGTAGGGACCCAGCTGGACGAGGGGCAGATGACCCAGGCAAGGGGGGCTGTCAGTTTACCACCTGCTCAGGAGGGAAGAGTACCCCAGGGCAGCTCCATCAGAGGGCTGGATGCTCTGGACTCAAGGTTCTTGGTTTACAGGGTGGGCGCGGGGCTATCCCCGCAGAGCGAGTGCCCTTTTCCCCTGGAGGTGGATGGGAGGAAGGTCAATGGATACTGGGATACGGGCACAGAGGTGACGCTGGCCCGGCCTGAGGTGGTGGCCCCAGATCGGGTGGTGCCCAACACGTACCTGACCCTGACAGGGGTGGAGGGGACCCCATTCAAGGTGCCTGTGGCAAGGGTACACCTGAAATGGGGAGCCAAGGAGGGTCCCAAGGATGTGGGGATGCACCACCATTTGCCCACTGAGGTTTTGATGGGGGGGGACCTAGAGGACTGGCCAAGCAACCCCCAGACCGCCCTGGTTGTGACCCGTAGCCAGAACCGGTGAGGGACACTACGTCCAGACCTTGGGGAGGGTGCCACACCGGAGGCGCGGGACCCTACCCTGGTGGGGAGGGACTGCTGAGGGGCATGGTTCAGAGACGCTGTGCCCTCTGACCCGACCAGTGAGAGGGAACCGGTCCCCATCCCTTCCCCAGCCACTGAGTTCCAGGCCGAGTTGCAGAAAGATCCCTCCTTGCAGAAGCTCAGGGACCTGGCCGACCTTAATGTGGTACGGAACATGAGGAGAGATTGCCAGGACAGGTTCCTGTGGGAGAAGGGGTTCCTGTACCGAGAATGGGCTCCCTCAGGGGAAGTAGAGTCCTGTGGGATCAGGAGGCAGCTGGTGGTCCCCCAGAAGTATTACCACAAGCTACTGTACCTGGCCCATGACATTCCCCTCTCAGGGCAGCAGGGAATCCAGCGCACCTGGCAGAGGCTGCTACAGAACTTTTACTGGTCGGGGGTCTTTACCACTGTCTGGCAGTATTGCCAATCCTGTGACCCCTGTCAGAGGGTGGGGAAGGCCCGGGACAAGCAGCTTTGAAACCTTTGCCCATCATAGAGGAACCTTTCCAGAAGGTGGCTATGGACATAGTGGGACCTCTCAACAAGACGACCCAGTTGGGGAAGAAATACATTCTGGTGGTGGTAGATTTTGCCACCCGCTACCCTGAGGCAGTGCCCTTAGCTTCCACTGAAGCAGACACTGTGGCAGATGTGCTCCTGACCATTTTCAGCCGAGTGGGGTCCCCAAGGAAGTCTTGACAGACCAAGGATCCAACTTCATGTCGGCCCTGCTCCGGTGCTTGTGGGAGAAATGTGGGGTCCGGCACAACTGGGCCTCAGATTATCAACCCCAGTCCAATGGGCTGGTGGAGAGGTTCAATGGGACGCTAAAGATGATGCTGAAAACCTTTATGAACCAGCACCCGCAGGATTGGGACAAGTACTTACCTCACCTGTTATTCGTGTACAGGGGGGTACCCGGAGTCTACCGGATTTTCGCCTTTCAAACTGTTATATGGAAGGAGGGTAAGGGGCCCCCTGGACCTGATGAGAGATGAATGGAAGGGGAAGGCCACTCCCAATGGAGAGTCAGTGGTGGAGTGTGTCCTGATCTTCCGAGAGAGACTTGCTGAACTCATGGGCCTGGCCAGGGAGAATCTGGCCAAAGCCCAGAAGAAGCAGAAGACCTGGTATGACCGCATGGCGCGGGCCCGCGCCTACGCCACCGGGATCAGGTGATGGTTCTCATCCCTGTGAGAAAGAACAAACTACAGGCCACCTGGGAGGGCCTTTTCAAGGTTGTCAAGCAGCTAAATGAAGTAAACTATGTGGTGGAGCTGTCTAACCGGGCGTACCATGTGAATATGATGAAGCCATATTATGCCAGGGGTAATGTGGTGTTGGCCGTGTGTGGACATTGGGAGGAGCAGGGAGATGACCCTTTAGTAGATCTATTCCCTGGGACCAGAGATGGTTCACCCCTGGAAACAATTCCCCCTCTCGGATCAGCTAACCCCTGCCCAGCATGCTGAGATCAGGGGGGTGCTGCATCCATACCGACAGCTGTTTTCCAACCAGCCTGGACGCACTAATCTGACTGTCCACCGGGTGCAGACAGGGTCGCACCCACCAATAAGATGCTCCCCCTTCCGAGTCACAGGGAAAACTGCTCAGGACCTGGAAAGAGAGGTCAGGGACATGCTGGCTTTGGGGGTGATCCAGCCATATGCCAGCCCTTGGGCCTCGCTGGTCGTGCTGGTCCCCAAAAAGGACAGGTCGATCCAGTTCTGTGTGGACTATTGAAAGCTCAATGCCATCACTGTATCTGATGCCTACCCCATGCCCAGGCCTGACGAGCTCCTAGACAAGCTGGGAGGAGCTCGATACCGTACCACCATGGACCTTACAAAGGGCTACTGGCAAGTGGCCACTGGATGCAGATGCCTGGCTGAAATCGGCCTTTATCACCCCTCTGGGGCTCTATGAGTTCCTGACCCTGCCTTTCGGCCTCAAGGGAGCGCCGGCCACCTTCCAGCGCTTGGTGGATCAGCTACTAAAGCGAATGGAGAGTTTTGCCGTGGCGTATATTGATGACATCTGTGTCTTTAGCCAGACCTGGGAGGAACATGTGTACCAGGTTAGACAAGTACTGGACTGACTCCAGGGGGCCGGGCTGACTGTAAAAGCTGAGAAGTGCAAGGTGGGGATGGTTGAAGTATCTTACCTGGGCCATCGGTTGGGGAGCGGCCGCCTAAAGCCGGAACCAGCTAAGGTGGAGATGATCAGAGACTGGCCCGCTCCCCACACCAAAAAGCAGGTCCAAGCCTTTATTAGGTTGGCAGGATACTATCAAAGGTTTGTGCCCTGCTTTAGCACCATAGCCACCCCCATCACCGAGCTATGCAAGAAGGGGAAGCCAGATAAGGTGGTCTGGACCGGGCAGTGCCAGGAGGCTCTCTGCACGCTGAAGGAGGCTCTGGTCAGTGGCCCGGTCCTGGCAAACCCAGACTTTGACAAGCCCTTTATGGTGTTCACCGAGGCCTCAGACATGGGAGTGGGGGCGGTGTTAATGCAGGAGGATGAAAAGGGGGAGAGACACCCTATCGTGTACCTGAGCAAGAAGTTGCTACCCCGGGAGCAACACTACGCGGCCATCAAGAAGGAATGCCTGGCCATGGCGTGGGCCCTCAAGAAACTAGAGCCATATCTCTTCGGGCGACATTTCACCATGTACACCGACCACTCTCCCCTGACCTGGCTACACCAGATGAAAGGAGCCAACGCCAAACTCCTGAGGTGGAGCCTGCTCCTGCAGGATTACGACATGGACGTGGTCCATGTGAAGGGAAGTGCCAACCTGATAGCGGATGCGCTGTCCCGGAGAGGGGGCCCTGAACTTCCCCAGGTCACTGGTCAGTGACCCCGCTCAGTTCAGTCTCGAAAGGGGGAGAGATGTGGCGCAGCAGGGAGGGGGGAATGTTGACCTGGAAATGTGGCAGGGGAGTTTCATTGGGGATGGGATACCTGAGAGCCTGTAACCTGAGCTGGGAGGGGGAAGGGAGGTAACACCTCTGCTTGGGAATGTGGACAAAGGCTGCAGGAGAGAGCCTGCTGGGGGGGGGGTTAGTTGGTTAGTTTCAGTTTGGTGCTGGGTGGTGGAAAGCAGGGAACCCCAGAGCTGGGGTCTAAGCTCCCTGCCCCCCAGAAGGACTTGACTAAAGGGTCCTGGTTGTACCCACAAGCTCCGTTTTAGACTGTGTTCCTGTTGTCCAATAAACCTTCTGTTTTACTGGCTGGTTGAGAGTCTCAGTGAATCCCAGGAAGAGGGGTGCAGGGCCTGGACTCCCCCACACTCCGTGACACAAAGCCCATGGCATATTGGGCCCCATGGAGCTGCACATTCACTAGCTCTGTGGGACACAGGGCCTGTGAGGGTCTCAGGTTAGCTGGGGCTCTGGACAGTGACCCTGGCCTCCATGAGCCACAGCGAGCCATGTGGGGAGCAGCAATTAATTAATAAAACCATCTGTGCGTGAGGCCCATAAATCCTTGGGCTGCTGTAACTTGGAGCAGGACAAACCGTAAATAGTGTCACGGCGCCATAACCATGGGCCCGAGCCGGGGCTGCCTTGATTAGCATATTAAACTGCATGCTTGAGTAATAATTAACGAGCGGTTTAATGCCATAAATCGCATGCTGGCTGGGAATTCATGGAGGCCACCAACTGTTTGCCAGAGGGATGGAAAGCAGAGCAACTGTTCTGCCAAGGATGGAGCAGACACCCAGATCCTCCTTGGCTGCCCACTAATGAGCCTGGTCTCCTGCTGTAACCACTAGAGACCCCTCCCAGAATTGGAATAGAACCCAGGAATCCTGTCTCCCACTAGCCCCACCTCCCCTTGTAGAGCCAAGGACAGAATCAGGAGTCCTGGTTCTCAGATCCTCCATCTCCTAGACTTGCAGTACATTCCCCCATTCCCTCCTGTGTTCCCCCCACACCCCACAGATTTGCAGTACATTCCCCCATTCCCTTCTGTGTCATACCCCCACCACACCCCAAGGCAGCAGGGTCACACTTTCCAGAATTGTATCCCCAGCCAGCTGTCAGGGCCTCTGTCCCTTGGATTCTGTGTGTGTCCAGTGAGCCAGGACGGACAGACCAAAGTCCCCAGTCCCCCACAGGGGAGGAATCTGTCCTTGCTTTGATGTGCGTCTGCAAACCCTGCCTCCCCCTGCTCTCCCTGCTGGATACTGCAGGCTCAGCATCTGCCTGCTCGCTGGGGGAATTCGAGGGTCTGCTCTGCCAGAGCTTAATGACAGACAAGCAGATAAGGAGAGGGGCACGTTGGCATGGCCAGGGAGATCCTCGCCTCCCTCTGTCTCCATCTCCGGGCAAGAGGGGTCTGGGAATCCTGTATCTGCATTATGGGGAAGGTAGATGAGGAATGAAGGAGTGAGAGGACTGGAGAGAGCGGGGAGGTGGAAATGGAGGAGAGGAGGCAAGGTGGGGGGAGGGAAAGGGAGAGAAGGGGAGGGAATGAAAGGAAGAAGGAGAACAAGAGGAGAAAGAGACAAAGAAGGAAGCCAAGGAGGGACAGAGAAGAGAGACTGGGGGAGGGGAAAGAACATGGCAGAGAAAGGCAGACGGCGAAGAAAGAAGAATGTGAAAGTGGGGTAAGAGAAAAGGGCAGGAGAAAAGGGGAAGAGAGATGAAGACAAAGGAGTGACAGAGAGGGAAGGAAAAAAGAGAAAGGAGGGAGAGAAATCCTTGCAGAGATAGTGGGATGGGAGGAGGGGGCAGCACCTGTCCTGCACACCCTGCAAGGTCCCCATAAGGTGGGGGGAGGGTTTGCCCCATGCCATTAATCATGCACAGCTGGCAAGGTGTCATGGGTCTAAAGGCTATATGGGGGGGAGATGATCTTAATCCCACACTCACCTCCCACAGCCTGGATGAGCCAAGGGAGCGAACACAAACCCGACAGGTTAGATACACCTCCTTGCAGCACAGCGCTCCCCATGCTGGGGTCAGCACTGACTGAGAGGAGACTTCTCCCTAGTGAGCTGCCTCACCCTCTACCACCATGCTGGGGCACTGGGGTCAGAACTGACTCTATGGGGACAGCACCTCCTCCATCCCTTCACCTCAGCACTGACCCACCTGGGAGAGTGCCCCAAGGGGGTCTCCCATCCAAGCCCCGAACAAGGCCCCAGGCTGCTTAGCACAGACTCCCACCTGGTCAGGCTCTCAGGCCTTTCAGCACCAGGGCCAGCAACTCCAGCAGTGCTGGCAGCCAAGAGAGAGAGCAGACCTCGGCTGCAGATCCCCATGCCCAGAGCCTCCGCTTCACTTGGCCACAACTGTAGCTGTGGAGGGGGGGGAGGGTTAAGGGGGCAAGCAAAGCTGCAGGCAAAATCCACTGCCAAGCACAGTCTCCCTGAGTAACTGAATCACCCTTGGCTCTGCAGAGATCTGCCCTGGCCTTTCACTCTCAGCCAGGCAGAGATGCTGGCAGCATGGGGGCACCCGCACTGTCAGGGGCAGCTAAGAGAAGGGGCTGTTTGCTCCAAAGAGGTGCTAGAGGAAGAGACGCCATGGGCAGGCTGGGAGCCCCCCACAAGAGCACCTCCTTTCACACTAGGTCAGAGCAGTTACCCATTGCTCACATCGAGCCCATGCCCAGAGGGGACTCGAGGACCCCTTGTCCAGTCAGGTCATGGCGGGGCTGTCTGGGTCCTGAGTGCACACACCCTGCTGACCTGGCTAATCCAAATTGAGCTCATCACTAGGCCCAGGCCTGATTCATTAGCTAACAGAGGTAGGGGCCTGGCTCAAGATGGTCAGAGACTGGAATAATAGCAACACTGAAACAGGGCCAGGACCAGCGGATAGAACCCAGGAGTCCTGACTCCCAATGCCTCCACTCTAACCACTAGATCTCCCACCCCTGCCTGAACTAGTGATAGAACCCAGGAGTCTTGGCCCCCCTAGCCCCAATCCAGTCCACTAGACCCCACTCCTTTCCCCTCCTCATGTAGGAGATAATCCTGACGTCTGGACAGGGGGAACTGACTGCAATAATCAGAGAGGCAGGAAGTGAGGCCCTCTGGACATGATGGAGAAGGCCAGGTGTGTGGGGATCTGGGGAGATGCTGGCAGGACACCCTAATGTGGGTGGTCCTTGCCTTAGCCCGATGCCCCATTCTCCACAGGCTACCCATGGGCAGGGGTGGGGGTTCAGTGCTCCCAGCAGCCACCAAGCACCTATCAGCCAGCTGGGCAGCCCAGGTGTTACATATTGTGCAGGGTGGGGAGAGCTACCTACTTACCACGACAGGCAGCCCCCCCCCCCCGGAGCTGGTCTCTTTTTCATCCCTCCCTTCATCTCCATGCCCCACCCCCAGCTTCAACAGGATGTAAAGCCAAGCACTAAAGAGACCACATAATCCATTCCCAGAGACTGGGGGACCTACCCCTTCCCCCAGTGGCACAGCCCCCCCTCACCAGTACCCATCCCCCATCAACTGTGAGCACACACCAGCTTCTATGGATCCAGGGGGTCAAGGATGGGGGGGGGGTCCAGCAACCAACAGGAAGTGTTTTAATGGTGGGGATGGGAGCCAGGACTCCTGGGTTCTATCCCCAGCTCTAGGAGGGGGGTGGGATCAGAGGGTCAGAGGAGGCAGGACTGGGTTCTATCTCTGGATCTAGTAGGGCAAGTCCCTTCCACTCTCTGTTTCTCAGTTTCTTCCTCTGTACAATGGAGTTACTGATACCTATCCCCCACCGGTGGGTGAGAGTTAGCTCTTCGGAGCCTCTCTGATCCCCAAAGCAGGAAGGAGTGATGGGGGGGGGGTTGCCCTGAGTGTAATGCTGCCCTCCAAGCATCAATGTCTCATTCCGTCACCTGGGACCATCCCATCCCCACACACATGGGGCAGGGGCTAGATAGCTGACAGGGTGCTGTATGATTGGGGGGATTGTGTTTGTAAAAGACAGCTAGTGCTTCCACCCCCAAGACTCATTTCCCTCCCCCAGCGCTCCCCCACACTCCCCCTCCCCCATGCTGCCCTAACACTCACCCCCCATCCCCACACCTGACTCCAGTGCTTCCCCATACTCCCCCACAGTGCTCCCCTCACCCCAACCCCATACCTGACTACAGCACTCCCCCCATATCCCCTCCAGTGCTCCCCTCAACCCCATCCCCACACCTGACTCCAGTGCTTCCCCCACTCCCCCCGCCCAGTGCTCCCCTCACACGCCCCGCATCCCCACACCTGACCCCAGCACTCACCCCCTCTGCCCACACACTCCCCCTTTCCCCACAGCCAGAGTGGGGCTGGGCACAGCTGGCACAATCCCCCACAAACCCACACTTCAGCTCACTTGCTCAAAGAGTGCGAAGGTTTGGGGGCACTGCCCTGGGAATGGGCGGAATGGTGCTGGGGGAGGGAACAATTGCCCTGGGGGATGGATGCTTTGGGGGCAGAGGGGAATGAGAGGAGTTTGCCAGGGCTCAGCTGATGGTGAGAGGGGCTGAAATGGATGCTAATGTGCAGGAGGGGTACTGGCCAGGAAGAGAAAGGGGTTCCCCCAACGCCTATCCACATTCTAACTGCATGAGGGCTCTGACAGACAACTAGCACCATGGGGGCATAGAGACCCCTAGACACATGAGCGGAGTTTGTTCAGGGTCAGTGCAGCAGCCATCAGTGCCCCCACCCGTTTGAGATCTGAGATGAGTGTGCCAGGCTCAGCTAGGGCACCCAGTAAAGATGACGTATTGATGGCAGGGCCCTCCCCACTTTCCTCTCCCTACCCACAACACGAGTTTGTCAGGGCTCAGGTATGGAACAGACCAAAGGGGATGCATTGGCAACAGGACCCTCCCTGCCATTCCCACCCTCTCACCCATAACACACATTTGTCAGGGCTCAGCAAAAGTGCCAAGGAACCCGCAATACAGCTCTCCACCCTCAAAATCTGAGACAAGTTTGCCAGGACTCAGCTATACAGACCAGAGGGGAGGCATTGACCCCACAACACCACACTCAACCTGTGACATAAATTTGCCAGGTCTCAGCTATACAGACCAGAGGGGATGCATTGACCCCAAGACCCACACCCAACCTGTGATACAAGTTTGCCAGGGCTCAGCTGACAATGCCAGCAGGGCAGGGATGAGCTGAAAAGTTGACCGGGTACAAGAAGCTTTCTTCATGACACTCCAGATGACCAGCAATGCCTGGCTGGGGCCCCTCCCCTGCCCTTGCTGAAGCAGTGGAGGGTTGGGGACAGGGATGGGAGGGAGGAGGGATATGGGGTGTGTGTGGAATTCCAGGAGTGGAGGAGAAGGGTGAGATCAGAAGAGGGAAGGAACCCCAGGGGAGGGGAGCAGGATTAATCAATGACAGGAAGGACTGGAGAGATACATGGGGAGAGGGAGCCACTGGGGAGAAGGGAGGAGGAGATACTGGGAGGGGAAAGAGGGTGGGGTACTGGGGGATGCACTGTGAGGGGAGGGTGAGGAAGAGGAGACCTAATGGGGGCAGAGGGAAGGTGGTATCATGAGTGGAGGGAGGGGAGGAAGGGGATACCAAGATGGGAAGGGATACTAGGAAGAGGAATGCACTGTGAGGGGAAGAGGGAGAGAGGGGACACAAGGAGGGAAGAGGGGAGGTGGGGATACTGAGGAGAGAGACCATGAGGAGCAGGATTGCATGCCATATGGGAAAGGAGGGAGGGATACCAGTAGGTGAGGAGGCCTCACCAACTTTGCGTGCTGCAGGTAAGGAAGGGTGTGTGGTTAATGGCAAGAGACACTATGTGTGGGAGGAGGAAGGAGGGGAAACTGGGGGAAGGAAAGGTGGGATACCATGGAGGAAGGGAGCTGCTCAATTACCATGCCCACTGTGGGTGAGGAAAGGTGTGTGGTGGATGGCAGAGGACGCTGTGTGGGGGAGGAGGGGATACCAATAAGGGGGGAGGAAGTGGATAGCAGAGGGGATACCAGGGAGGAGGGGTCCTCACTTACCATGGTTGCCATGAGTGAAGAAGGGTGTGTGTCCAAGGGTTATGGGCAATGTGCAGGAGATAGAAAGGAGGGGATACCAGGGAAGATTATGGGGGGGAGAAGGAGGGGATACCAGAGAGGATACCAGGGAAGGTTATGGGAGGGAAGGAGAAAGGGATACAGGAAGGGATACCAGGGAAGGTTATGGGGGGGGGGGGAAAGAAAGAAGGAGGGAAATACCAGAGAGAATACCAGGGTAGGTTATGGGGTGCGGGGGAAGAAGGAGTCTCTGCCAGGGCTACCATGGATGAGGAAAGGTGTGCAGTTGATGGCAATGGGCATTGTGCAGAGGGTTGGATGGTATGTGGAGGAGGCAGAAGAGCATACAGGGGGATGAAGAGGACATCAGTGGGGAGGAAGGAGGGGATACCGGAAGAAAGGAAAACTCCCCCTTACTGCGGCCACCATAGGTGAGGAAGGGCCTGTGGTTGACGGCGATGGGCACTGTGTGGGTGCTGGGAAGGATGGGATACTGGGGGATACCAAGGGAGGAAGGATGGTATGGGGAGGAGGGAGAAGGCTATACTGGGGGATACCAGGGGAAGGAGGGATATCAGAGGGGAGGGTGGAGGAGATACCAGGAGAAGAGAAGGGTCCCTACTTACTGTGGCCACAGTGAGTGAGGAAGGGGATGTGACTGACAGCAATGGGCACCATGAGAAATCTGGGAAGGAGGGGATACCAGGGAGGGAGGAGGGGATATTGGGGGAAAATATGGATACTGGGGAGAGAGGAAGGAAAACTGGGGATGGAGGAGGAGAAGGAAAACAGGAAGATGGGGATATTGGGGATAGAAAGGATACTCTAGGATACTGAGGAGAGAGGAGGGAATACAGGGGAGGGAAGAAGACATACCAGGGGAAGAGTAGCAGAGAGACGAAAGGATACCTAGTGGATAGTGGGGGAGAGAGTAGGGGATATCAGGGAAGGAGGAGATACAGGGGAAGAAATAGGGGAGGGATAAGGGCACACAAGGTGGCTATGGGGAGAAGATAAAGATTACCAAGGAAAGAGTAGATAACCAGGGGAAGAGTAGGGGAGGGAGAGGAGGGATACCTGGTGGATATGGGAAGAAGAGGGCATACTGGGGAGGGAGGAGGGGATACTGAGGAAGGAAAGGGGGAGGGAGAAGGCGATACCTGGAGAATATGGGGGACAGAATGGAATACCGGGGGGATACCTGGGGAAGAGTAGGGGAGGGAGAAGGGCACATCAGGTGCATATGAAGGGGAGAACAGAGACTATCGAGGAAGGACTACGTAAAGGAGTAGGGGATACTGGGGGGGAAGGAGGAGAGGGATGAGAGGTACCTGGTGGACATGGGGAGGAGTAGGGGATACCAGGGGAGGGAGGAAGGGATACCGGGAAGGAGGGGCTACTGAGGAAGGAAGAGGGGAGGGAAGGGAGGCAGGGATATCTGGATATTGAGGGAGTAGGGGATACCAGGAGAGGAGGAGGGGGGAGAGAGGCGAGGATACCTGGTGGATATTGGGGGAGTAGGGGATACCAGGGGAGGAGGAGGGGGGAGAGAGGCGAGGATACCTGGTGGATATTGGGGGAGTAGGGGATACCAGGGGAGGAGGAGGGGGGAGAGAGGCAGAGATATCTGGTGGATATTGGGGGAGTAGGGAATACCAGGAGAAGAGGAGGGAAGGTAAGAGGGGATACCTGGTGGATATTGGGGGAGAAGGGAATACCCGGGAAGGGATGAGGAGGGAGGGAGGCAGGGATACTTGGTGGATATAGGGGACAGTAGGAGATACTGGGGAGGGAGTTGGGGATACCAGGGAGAGAGAAGGCCATATTGGAAGGGAAGAGGGGATATCTGGGGAGGGTCCCCACTTACCATGGCCACCACGGGTGAGGAAGGGTGTGCGGTTGATGGCGATGGGCACCGTGCCGTGCTTGTTGTGGAAGTGGTGCACGTGGTGTGTGGTGCTGAGGCTGGAGGACACTCGTGCTGCCCCAGCTGGCCCAGCCAGAGCTGCCAGCGCCGCAGCCACAAGCACAGCCCATGGTGCCCCCTGCCCTGCGCCCCCACCCCTGCTCCTCCTCCTCATGGCGCAGGGCGCCGGGGAGGGGCAGGCGGCCCCCAGGGGAGTCACGGTGTCAGATCCCAGGCACGATGCTGTCCATACCGCGGGTTTGCTCACCGATGGGAGAAAAACACCTCCCAAATCACCAAAAATCCACCTGGCAAAAAACACCGAAAAGTGTGTGGGGGGGAGGAAGGAGAAATGAAAAATTGTTAACCCCTCATCAAAAAAAAAAAATCCAAAGTGGTAAAAAAATAAACTCCGGGGTCAGATGCACGGATGGACGGCAGACGGCTCAGGACTCCTCTCCTCTCCTCCCCCACCTCCACTTCCACACTCCTTGATTCACAGAGAAGTCCCCATCCTTCAGTATCCTGTGGCAGCACTGTACATCCAGCTTCCCCTGGGAGGGGAGGACGGGAGTGGGACAAGGCGGGTGGGGAAGCATCAAAGGGTCCCCAACATCCAGGGAAAAGAGGAATGAGAGAAAAAAAGCCAGAGGACTAGTGCAAAAAAGAAATTGAATAAATGAGGAAAGGATGGGTTTCAATTAGAGTCGTGCATCATCCTTCAAGGGGGGCAGGATGGAGGGATGGAGACAGATAGGAGAAGGAAGAGAAGAAAATAAACAAATGAAAAAAGGCAAGGGAAAGATGTGAAGAGGAAAAAAGCCTCTGAATTCAGGGCAGGGACATGGAGCCGAGGAGGCGTCAGGGCAAGCGACGGCTGGGGCGAAGGATTGCCGATGGAGGGGGCCGGCAAAGGAGAGATGGGGGTAAGAATTGCAGATGGAGGGGGGCTGACGAAGGAGAAGAATGAAAAGGATGAAGGCGAAGACAGTGCACCGAGAGAGAGAGCAAGAGGGGGGAGCCGAGTGGAATGGCACAACGCTCGCTGGAGTGTGCTGCAGAGGAGAGGGACGGCTGGAAGGAGGGAGCAAAGAAGGGGGGTTGGCGGAGGGAGGGAGGGAGGGGATGGGGGGAGGACCAGAGCACCGAATCGCTCTGAAATCTAATGACAGTGTTTCCAAGCTCCTTAATTCATTGCACCTGGCACCCCCCCCAAGGCTCCTGAATTACTGAGGCACCCCCAATCCCCAGCCCTCCTTGCTTTCAAAGGGAGGGAGAGCTTGTGAAATCTCTTTACAGATGCACCTCTCTCCTCCCTGATCTCTTTCTCACTCCCTAGCTCTCCTCCATCTTCAATTCTTCTCCCGACCCCTAGCAGCAGCAGCAGCAGCTGTGGGCTGGATTCCCCGCTTAGACCTTCACCCCCTCCCTGAGACCAGAACCGACCCCCTGTATCTTCACCCCCAGACAGCAGGACTGACCCCCAGGATCTTCAAACCCCCCCCCCCAAGACCAGGACTGACCCCCTGTATCTTCGTTGCTCCCCATTCTGGATCCCCACCCCTTTGCCTTTTGGGCAAGGTTGGGATGCAATCTACAGACTGAGTCCAGGCACAATATACCCCCAACGCCTGGTTATTTACCCACTCGCCCCTCCAAACTAAGATCTTCCCTCCCCTATGTAGGGGAGAGAGACCCCCCCATGGGGGTCCTCTGCTGCATACTGCCCTTCCCCCATTCAAAGTGATCATATCTTCCCCCAATCACCTTGCTCCCCAGCTCTGAGCTTCTGCACCCCCCTAAACCCCACACACACAGAGACACAAAGGTCCACACACACACACACACACACACACACACACACACACACAGAGGCATGTGCAAACACACACACACAGGTGCATGCACACACATACACAAGCGCGCGCACACACATAGAGGTGCGCACACAAGCACAATGGTTTCTCCAGAGCAGTTTGCTTTTTTTCCCCAGCGAGAGATTGCGGGGTGAGGGGGGATATCACGGAAAAATAATTAAATACTGTACACTGGGGGGTGGTAGCCAGGGGAGGAGGGGGAAGGCTGTTTTTCTCCCCGGAGCCCAAGGCTCATGAAAAATCTGACTGAGAAAAATACAGGCGGCTGTGTGATCAGAGGATGCGGGAGGGCTGAGAACAGGCCCAGTGGAGGCAGGGGCAGTGTCATGGCTTAGCTCTCCAGCCAACCCCCCTGCCCGGGGAATTTGCCCACTGGAGAGGCCAGGATCCGCCACAGGCACACACACACACACACTGCTCCTGTGCTGTGTCCCACAGCGCCCCCTGCTGGGACCGGAGTAGCTGGGAGCTCTCCCCACAACGCCCCCTGTGGGAAAGGCCAGGCAGTGCAGGGCTGGGATTCCAGTGCAGCCCTGGCTTTGCTGATCGATTTTGGCCAAAAGTCACCAGCCTCCTGCTGTGCTTGTGGGGGATGCTGTGCAAACACCCAGGAGGCAGAGGCCTCGGGCAGCAGGGGCTGGGGCAGGCTGGGCTGACAAAGCCAGACATAGGGGCCCCATGGAGGGGCTGGGGGACAAGGATCAGACTCACTGAGCTCAGGGAAGGGGGCTGGATGGGCTGCGTGTGGAGCCAGGTTGCTGAGCCCAGGATTTATTTAGCACTGGATCGATGGCGATCAGAGCCGGATGCTTCTTTGTGTCCAGAGCGGGGTAGGGGGAGCAGGCAGGAGAGTGAACCCCACTCACACACAGCCCCCCTCAATACACACAGCCCCCCACCAATGCACCCGCCTTAGTACACACAGTCCCCCGCCAGTACACCCCCCACCACCAATGTACCCCTCTCAGTACACAGCCCCCCACCAATGTACCCCCTTAGTACACACAGCCCTCCCCACCAGTGCACCCCCACCGCCAATGTACCCCCCTTAGTAAACACAGCCCCCTGCCAGTGCATCCCCCATCGCCAATGTACCCCTTAGTACACTTAGCCCCCTGCCAGTGCACCCCCCACCACCAATGTACTCCTGCCAATGTACCCCCCTTAGTACACACAGCTTCCTATCAATGTACCCCCACCACCAATGTACTCCCTTCCTGACCACCTCACGCAGCCCCCCACTGCCAATATACCCCTTAGTGCACACAGCCCCCCACCAATGTACCCCTCCACCACACACACAGCCCACTCACTGCGAGTGTAATCCCTCTACGTTTTGGGAAGGGGGATGTACATATGGAAGGAGGGTTGGCGTATGGGGCACTCAGCAGCAGGGGAGGGGTGAAAATATGTGGCACACTGGGGGACTCAGCATTGCGGGAAGGGCTGGGTTTCATGGTTGGGGAGCACGAGGGGGATCAAGCCTCTTCTTGGGGGTGGGGAGGGGTGCACTGGCTGAGGCAGGGGGAACAAGCTTTCTGCAAAATAACCAAGACCTGGAGTGGTTAGATTATCCCCCCTCTCCCTCCCATCCAACACACCCTTGTCCGCCAGCAGCCCACCCCCCCAGCTAGAGGTGGGAGCTGTTTTCTATTTGCCAGCCATCCCTGCTGCCAGCCCTCCCCGGGAGCTTCCCCCCCAAGCCAGCACACCTGCCCCGCTCCCTACAGCGCCCCCTGCTGGGAATGGCCAATGGAAATGTCAGATGAAATGCCTAGGAAGGAGGGTCCTTTCACATCCCACCTGGGACTCCAGTGCTGTGAACATCCCTATGGCAATGCCCCCAGCTGGGACTCTGTCCTTCACTCCCTGTGGTGCCATGTCAGAGTATGTGCAGGGTCCAGGTTGGCTGGGCGGGGAGAGGGATGGCAGGCCTACCACCTGCTCACTACCTCTCCCTAATGAAGGCAGCTGAGCTCACCAGCCCGGCGGTGGTAAATCACCAGTGATGAGCTCATCCTGACATGATGTCACCCCCCCACTCAGCTGGGCCAGGAGGGGGGAGAGACGCCAGCGCTCAGGGGAGACAGGGGAGGGTGGGCTAAGGGGGTGGGGATTTATCAGCAAAAGCGGCAGATGGGGAGGGGGCGGAGAAGCAGAGGGAGGGGCAGGTGGATGTAAGGTATTAGGGCAGAGGTCCCCAAACTGGGCAGAGAAACATTCAGGGAGGCATGGTGGGGCCAGGCCAGCCCCCACAAAGGGCGGTAAGGGAGCACCACCCAGCCCTGCTCTGGCCCCACTCCAAGCTCTGGCCCCAGCCTCAGTCCCCTAACCCGTGTCCATGTCCCGTCCCCCTGCCGGGGAGCTGCAGCCCCACTCCCAGCCCCGGCTCCAGGAGGAGGGGGACATGGACAGCAGTAAGGGGGGGCGTGACTATGAAAAGTTTGGGGACCACTGTACATGGGGGTACTGGGCAAGGGGCCATGGCAGGATAGGTGTAACAGGGGTGCCCAAGGGGGCCAACATCCCTAGCCCTGTTCTGCTGGTGCCCCTCAATCCCAATCCAGCCCCCGGCTAGCCCAGTCCTGGATTCCACACCCTGCCCAAGGTCCCTCTACCCCCAGAGCACCAAGACAAGCCGCGCTACAGTTCTGTGACAAGAACCAGCTGTCTGAGGCTTCTCAAACTCATTCCATGTCTGCCCGAGGCCAGGAGGACAAAGCCCATGGCCCCAGCATTAGCCCCCCACTCCCACCAGGGCCGGGAGGGGGCAGTCAGCCCTGCTGCTCATGGGCAGCACAGCTAAACCAACAAGAAATATTTCCCAGCTGGCTGTTTCCACCCGATGCAGCCGTCTCCCTGCACCCCGAATGCATGGCTGTCCTCACGGTCACTGCTCCCGTGGTGGGCTGAGCAGGGCCAGGGCGAGCCAGTGCTTGAGTTGGACACAGCCATGGAAAGGACTCTGACCCATGGCACTGCAGGAAGCAGGGTTGGGCCTCATCGGGGGAGCTTTCCCCTTGCAGCTAGTGTTGGGTCCACCAACACAGCACTCAGGGCTCCTGACCCCATAAAGTACTACAATGAGCTCCCGGGGTCCCACCGCTACGTCACACCAGGACCCCACTCTATACAATCCTGAAATGCTACATGACTCCGACACACCCTGCTCCCCCTCCATGGCCCCGATACGCCTCATTCCTGCTACACGACCCTGATGCACCCCATTCCCCTTTCCCGACCCTGATATGCCCCAGTCCCCTTTCCCGGCTCTGACACGCTGTGTTACCTTTACCTGGCCCCGACGGGCCCCGCTCCCCCTTCCCGGCCCCGACGCGCCATGTTACCTCTACACGACCCCAAGACTCCCCCTTCCTGGCCCTGACGTGCCCCACTCCCCCTTCCCGGCCCCAACGTGCTGTGTTACCTCTACCCGGCCCCTAGACGCCCCACTCTCCCTTCCCGGCTCTGACGCACCATGTTACCTCTACACAACCCCGAGATGCCCCACTCTCCCTTCCTGGCCTCAACGTGCCCCATTCCCCCTTCCCGGCCCTGACGTGTCCTAGTCCTCTACACGACCCCGACTTGCCCCACTCCCCTTTCCTGGCCCCAATGCACCCTGCTCCCCCTACCCGGCTCTGATGCACCCCGCTTCTCCTACTCAGCCCCAACACTCCCACTCCCCCACACGACCCTGACACAGCCCGCTCCCCCTACTCTAGGTTGACCAGAGAGCAAGTGTGAAAAATCAGGACAGGGTGGGGGGCAATAGAAGCCCATATAAGACAAAGCCCCAAATATCAGGACTGTCCCTATAAAATCGGGACAGCTGGTCACCTTACTCTACACAACACCGATACACTACACAACCCCAACACACCCTGATTCCTCTGCACGACCCCGACACACTCCACTCCACTCCCTCTACACAATCCTGATACACTACACAACCACAAGTCCAAATGCATCCGATGAAGTGAGTTGTAGCTCACGAAAGCTTATGCTCTAATAAATTTGTTAGTCTCCAAGGTGCCACAAGTACTCCTTTTCTTTTTGCGAATACAGACTAACACGGCTGCTACTCTGAAACCTACACAACCCTAACACAGCCTGCTCCCTCTACATAACCCCAACATTCTCACACTACACAACTCCATACCAACACACATTCTAAATATACAACCCCAACAGATACACAAACAACCCCACTCCCTGCTACACAACCCCTCCATAAACACAATCCTGCCACACAACCCCACAACACACACAATCCTGGCACACACATCTGGGATCCAAGCTACGCAACTGCCCTTGCCTCCACACATGTAATCCTGATACTATACAAACCCATCGACATGCACCACTCCATGCTTCCCCTCCTGCCCCGAAATGGGCCTTGGTAACACAATGGAGCCTCCCTGAGGAGGGTTTGCACAGGGAGGATGGGGGCAGCAAGGTGCTACTGCCACTTTCCAGGATCAAAGTAACAGATGCTGAGGACAGGGTGGGTGGGTGGTCAGGCGGGTCCGGACTCCTAGGCTCTGTCTCCAGCTCTAGGATGGGAATGGGGCCTACTGAGTTATTTCTGGGGTGGGATGTGGGGGCTGGGAGCTAGAACTCCTGGGTTCCATTCCCAGCTCTCAGAGGGGAGGGGAGTTTTGTGGGTTCGCGGGGGGCAGGGGGGGACTGGGAGCCAGGACTCCCGGGTTCCACTCCCAGCTCTGGTAAAGGCAAGGGGTCAGAAGCCCCTGGCGGGAGTTGGAGGAGTCACATGTTGTGTCCCCCCCATGCTGCATGTTTGCCACACACCAAGCTCTGGCAGCCAGCACGAGCTGTTTGCGAGCTATAAATATGAGGAGATGGATAGAATGACAGACGGGGTGGGCGTCCATCTGGGGGCGGGCAGGAA
This sequence comes from Dermochelys coriacea, assembly GCF_009764565.3. Taxonomy (NCBI): domain Eukaryota; kingdom Metazoa; phylum Chordata; order Testudines; family Dermochelyidae; genus Dermochelys; species Dermochelys coriacea. The sequence goes on from NC_050074.1 coordinate 33,129,664, forward strand.
CCAAAGTGGAATCGAGCTCAAAGTGAGCACCCCGAGACAACTGAACTCGCGCTGCAGTCACAATCTACGAGGCAAATTCCAATACTCGGCCTGGGGGGAGTTTTGAGAGATGCCAGTCACCAGCGTGATGCGGGCAGGACATGGGGCTGCAGGCGCTAAAGGAGAGCAACCAGGACTCCTGAGTTCTGTTTCCTGCTCTGGGGGGCGGAGGGAGGTCTAGTGATTAGAGTGGGGGGACTGGGAGTCAGGACTCCTGGGATCTACTTCCTTCTCTGCCACTGAAGTGCTGTATGGTCATTTCCCCTCCCAACCATCATTTATTCATCCTATGAGCTCTTTGGGGCAGGAAGCGTCTCTCCTGTGCATGCACGGAGCTTGGCACAACAGAGCCCCAACCCGAGATCTCCCAACTGCCTGACTCGCTCAAATTCACTAGACCCCACTCCCCTCCCTGAGCTGGGGACAGACCCCAGGAGTCCTGACTCCCACTCTGGTGCCAAGACAGCGCCCCCCTAGGCTCTGCCTCATGTAACCTTCTTCCAGTCTGCCATTATTCAGTCAACACCTGAGAATCCAAAGCTAAGCTGAGCTGATATAGAAGCTGCAGTTTCCTCTGGGGGTGGCTGTGGTAGTATCAGTAATGCAGGGGAGACTGCAAAGCTAATAGCCTGACAAAGCCACGATAGCGGGGCACTGCCACAGGCTGAGGGGAAAGGAACTGCCACCCCAGATCACATCAGGAGCCCATCCAGCCCAGATATCCAAGTGCCAACCGCTTCAGAGGCCAGTGCCAGGAACACTGCAGCAATAAGAACCTGGCCCCTGCCCTGGGGCAGCTCCCTCCTGATCCCAGCAGAGAGAGGTTTGGCTAAGTGCTGGAGCATGAGGTTTATCTTCCCTCACCCACTGGCTACTTTAGCCCTCCCAGATCTAGGACTCAATGATCACATTAGCTCTGAAGACATCCGGGCCTTCTCGGGCTCCAGCACCGCTCTTGGCTGCTCTGTGCCCCAGGCTGAGTGGGCACAGCGGGTGTCTGGGGCTGAGATCCCAGAGGGGGAAGGGCGGGCGAGGATCTCGTTAGGTAATTAGATAGAGCGAGAGAGGGCTATAGGGATGGCTGGCTGGCTGGGGCACTACATAGCTAGGGGCTAGTTCCTCAGCTCCCTCCGCCCCCCCATCCCATTCCTAGCCCTAACCCTGACGTGCTCTTATGCTGCGCCTGGGGCTGGTAAAAGGCATCTCCCAGGGAATCCCAGCCCACGCTTGTGGGGCAGGGTCCCCTTTGGGTGAACGTGGGTCTCGCTTTTGCTGGAAGGAAAGGGTTAGCAGCCACACAACGTGCACGGGCTTCGCAAGGAGGCATGAGCTCAACCCCACTCCAAGCAGGGAAGAATCTTCTACCCAGACTGCAGGGGCGCTGTCAGGGAGGGGGACACTGGGATAACAGCCCCAGACTCCTAGGTTCTACCTTCCACTCTTGTGCTACCACCACATGCCCTTTTTTCCTCCAGTTCCTGGTGATTTAGTCTCAGTACTCCCCCGCTGAGAAATGCCTGGGGGCCTTTGTCTATCACTGCACACCCCCAATGTAGACGTGCCCCATGGCACAGACGGTCCCTGTCCCACAGACTTATAGTCTAAGTGATGCCCAGTTCAGCACAAATATAACACACTGCTCCAGTGCTGAGGGAGCGGGGCCTCTCTTGGAAACTCCTGGACCAAATAGCCCCAAATCGGCCCCATTTACTCTAGCCCTGCCCCAGAAGTGGGACACCAATTTCCAAGGCAATCTGCCTCTGCACACACATTTTAGCTCACATTGAAAACCGTAGCTCCGCTCAAGTCTTCTCTGGTATAGACACAGAAGGAAAATGACTTTCAAGAAGTCACACAGCAGGTATGGGGAAGAGCCAGGAACACAGTCCAGCTCCTCCTGCTTTAACTCCTAGACCCCACTCTCTACCCAGTGCTGTGGCTAGAACCCAGAAGTCCTGGCTCCCAGATCCCCCTGCTCTCACCCCCTAGATCCTACTTCCCTCCCAGTGCTGAGGATAGAACCCAGGTGTCCTGGCTCCCAACCCCAGTTAAGCAGGGGGGAAGGCTGGGAGCCAGAACTCCTGGGTTCTATCCCCAGCTCTGGAATAGCGCTCTCTTTCCCTGTCTCCTCTCTCTGTGTTTAATCCCCCACATGGCTCACACACAAATTGTTCCAATTTATTACCCTCACGAAAGTTCTTTGCTCCTGCCATTGTGTCCCCTGCACTGACACGGGGACATACACAATTACACAGAGCGACACTCCATTAGAATACCAAACACCATGAGGAACCTGCATGGCAGTGCGCTCCAGTCCCGAAATCCCATTTCCCCTTGACCAGCACTTGCTCACCCGCAGCACTCCTCCCTTGCCCAGTGCTCCCCACTCCCCTCCAGCCCGTATCAACTGAGAAATGAAACGTTAATATCCCCGAATGGTTTGCTAATCTCCCCCAATCCTGGCTGACACTGAGGGGCTGACGCAGGGAGATAATCAGAGAGAGCTGAGAGGGATGGGGGTGGGTGGGACAGAGAGCAGCAGACAAAGGAAGGAGGGAATGCAGGGAAAGGAGGCATGTGGAAATGAGCAACAGGGCGAGCAGTGGCACTCCCACCTGGGCATTCGTCTGGGCACCTGTCCCTGTCCGTCTGACTAGCAGCGCTGCCGTCCAGGGCAGCACCAGCTCCCAGCCTCAGTCTCAGCTCCCACTGCCCGTCACTGGTGGTCTCGGGCCCCCGGGAGCCTGCCCTGCGGGGAACTGTGCTGAGAGCTGCCAAACTCACTACATGGATGGGCTACATACCAACACTGGATTGGGACTGGTGCCCCCTATAGGGGAAAGCCCCCGTAACCCATTCCCCACCCTCTGAGCCAATCAGTGTCCTGCTGTTGGGCAGGCTTAGAGCCAAAGGCCCCCAGAGGGGGAAGGCCCAATTCCCCATCCGTCCCTCCACAATCAGGTTGGATCGAAGCCAGCACCCCATAGAGGGAAAGACTACATGTCCCATTCCCCATCCAGCCCTCCACGATGGGGTTGAATTGGAGCCGGTGCCCCCTAAAGGAGAACGGTCCCATTCCCTGCCGCCCTGAGCCACCCAGTTCCCCCACCCTGAGGCCAACCAACCAGCAAGGATGCTCTTGTGGTTAAGGCACTGGACTGGAAGGGGGATCTGTGTTAGAGCAGGGGGGCTGGGAACCAGGACTCCTGGGTTCTATCTCTTGCTCTGGGAGTGGCTGGATCTATTGTGCCCCCCACAGACTGACGCAGGTTCTCCCCACCCTTCTCCCAAGTACCTCTCTTCCCCACTTTCCTAGTAACTCTAGCATCAGCGCCTCATCACAGTGCACAATTCACACCTGCAGCCGCCCTGAGTGCCTTGTGCTGCCATCAACTCCCCCTCACAGAGAGGAGTGTGAGCAACAGTGCACCCGAAGTGTGACATGAATCAGGCAATGATGGGAGCCAAGTGCCTGGGGCATCAGATACCAAGGGGATGGGCACACAGGGATCTTAGCAGATACAGGGGGAGAAATGGATTGTAGGAGGTGATCTGCCCCCTTGCAGGGGAGGGGAACAGCCCAGGAGCCAGGATGCTGGGTTCTATTCCTGCCTGGCTGCCTGGGGGTGGAGAGTTCAGCAGCCCCTGCTTGTGCCCCCTTTTCCCCCACAGCGGGTGAGGCTCCCACTGCTGAATCCATATAACTAATTTTTGAGGCAAAGAGGAAAAACAATTAGCAGGGTCCAGCTGTTTCCTGCCAGATGTTGACATGGCCCATACCCGCTCCGTTGCCAGCGCATCAGAGCCGCTTGACTCCAGCTGGGGGTATGACACGGAGCCCAACACCCTGCTCCGCCCTGGCCTGGCAAGGCAGGAACCAAGTGACTGTGCAGAAATCTAAGGCGCAGAAGATACTGGCCCCCAAGGCAGCCCTTCTGTGTAATCTAGCATGGGGGTGATCAGCACAGAGCCCTGCTCTGCAATGGAGTGAGGAATATATAGCATGGGCAGCCCCACAGCTCCCACTTCTGCCAGCCGGGGGTGCTGTGGGGAGCAGGGCAGGAGCTGGCTGTGGGGGGAGAACCAGCTACTCCAGCCCTGGCCTCTCCCAGCAGGGGACACTGTACCGAGTAGGACAGGAGTGCCGGCTCTGGGAGGAGCTCCTGGTTTTAGTTAGTAACACAAATTAAACCAACCCCAAAGTGAGCTGTGAGTGGCCCAGTCCTGTCTGCCACAGGATTACCATGACATGGTGGTTACCAAATCTCCAGCTCAGCTATTCAGGTTGGGGCTTCCACTGCCCCAGCCCTGGGCTCCCCACTCCACCCCCTGCAGACACAAGGGGCAGTGGCTGGCCAACCCCACCCAGAGTGGTGACTCTAATGAAGAGCAACACTTCACCTAGGACCCAGGCTTTCCAATCCTGGGGCTGGCTCACAAACTCCAGTATGCTGTCTGCATGTTAATTCCATGCCATGTTTTAATATCACTCCTCTCCCCCAAAGCCCCCCTCCCTGACCCAGTGGGGGCCCCATTCCACACAGGAGGGTTACGTGTACTCCAAAGCCAGGGGAGTTCGCAGCTGTGTTGATTTCCCCTGGGGTGTTGTAAATGTACCCTCCAAGAGCTCCTTATCTCCCCTCTCCCTGGGCACAGGGGGTTAGAGAGCCCAGCAGGTCTGGTGGAGATAGCAACCCAACCCCAAACCTCTATTGGGGGACACAGAAGAGCCAGCTGTCAGGGACTCTACCCACTAGCAGCTTCCTGGTGTATTTCATCGCAAAGCACCTTGTACATACCTGCCGCCAAGATACAGCTACGTCTGGGGTGGGGCACATGGCTGTTTACACAGGAATCCCTCCCCAGTGCTGAGATGTGGGGCAGAGTGCTGGCTGTAGGGGGAGCTCCTGGCTACTCCAGCCCTGGCCTCTCCCAGCAGGGGGCGCCATGGGAAGTGAGGCAGGAGTGCTAACTGTAGCACCATGGGCAGTAGGGGAGGAGAGCCTGGCTTCAGGGGGATCTCCTGGCTACCCCAGTCCCAGCAGGAGGCGCTGCAGGGCAGCTCTGTCCCTGCAGGTGTAACAGGAAGCAGCTCCTGCCTCTCTCCTTCCAGGTGAATAATGAAAGGCAGCGCTGGCATCACGGCTCCTGGCAGAGCGAGGGGGGCAATAATTACTGGGGAAGGTCCATGTCCCCGACCCCCATTAGCAACTAATGGGGCTGTTGATGAATGGCACAGCAACAGGGGCCAAACAGAGGTGGCCAGAGACCAGGCCTCCCTCACACACAACTGCCATTAGCGGTGCTGGGTGCCAGCTTGTAGCCCTGTGTGCCAGGGCAGCCAGTCAGCTCTATGTGCCCCAGGACAGAAACAGTAGGGCAGGGGAAGAGATCTCCTTGGCCTGATTACCAGACTCCCTGCTGGCGACAGGGGATGCCCACCACGCAAGGGACAGTGCTGAGGCCTGCACAACTCATCTCATGCTCTGGATGTTGGGGGTGGGCGGGGTGCCACCTAACCCATGCTCTCCCACGGGCCCAGGCATCTCTCTCCAGTGAAAGAGCACCTACTCTCTGTCTCTGACCCTAACACTGGTAGGTTCTATCCTAGCTCAGGGAGGAGAATGGGGCCTAGTGGTTAGAGCAGGAGGCTGGGAGTCAGAACTCCTGGTTTCTATCCCCAGCTCTGGGAAGGTTGGGGCTTGGTGTGCGAGCAGAGGAAGCTGGGAGTCAGGACTCCTAAGCCCCCAGCTCCTAGGCCCACAGCATCCCTACTGAGCCCCCAGCTGGTTCCCTGCACCACTTGCTGCAGCACAGCACCTGCCAGTGTCACACCAACCCAGCAGAGAGACTCCACAGGCCCTTGGAGATCTCCCAGCCAAGCACTGACTTTGCCTGATCCTCTTTGGTCGAAGGGCAGATCAGACGCAGGCCCTGCAGCCACAAGGCACTGAACCAGCTTGGGGGAAGCTGCCCCTCTGCCCCATCCTTGGGATCCACCCAAGCCCCGTGATCCCACCTCCTGTGGGGAGAGTCCCCTGGTCCCAGATGCCTCTTAAGAAGCCTCCCATGAGTTTGTTGCTTCTGCTTAGCCAGAGCAACTGGCCATTCACTCCTACCAGAGCCCCTGGTGCTCACAGGGGCACGAATGCAGAGATTAAAGGGGAGGATGTAGAGTTGGGCTAATTGGCTTCCTGAAGCATCCCCCAGCCCAAGCCCCAGCCCCACAGAACCCACCGTGTCCCCACCCAGCCCCATAGAACTCAACCCCCCAGCCTTCCTAAACCCACAGGGCCACAGAAACCATCCTGCCCCACTCCTTACGGCATCTGCTGCTTGCAGAGGCTGGGACTGCAGTAGCTGGGAGCTCCCCCGTGCCACATACTCCGCAGGTGCCATGTCCCACTGTGCCTGCAGCCCCCTCTCTGCTTTCCTGGCACATCAGCAGCTCTGCTCTTGGTAGAGCAAGCACAGCTGCAGGCAGGGCGGGGGCAGCAAGCCGAGACCACGGCCAGCCTGCAGTGAGTAAGCCATGAGGGCTGGGACACACACACAGCCAGGCTGCTGACTCAGGGCTCCCAGCTGGCAGCTCAGGGTTTGCCCAGGGTTAGGGTGCTCACATCCTGACACGGCCAGGGTCCACCATTGATCTGCCCCTGCAAATCACTCCACTGCCCAGGACAGGGCCTGACACACGGAGGGGAGAGGCAGAGAGCAGCCCTTCATCCATTCTCCTGGAACACAGACCAGTACAGAATCACCCCATACAACCCAGGTTCTCAGCCCCCTGCTCTACCTACTAGACACCACTCCCCTCCCAGAGCCAGGGACAGAACCCAGGAGCAGGGCTCCCAGCCCCCTGCTCTACCCAGTATGCCCCCATCTCCTCCTCCTCCTCCCCAGAAACCAGCAGGTCTCCAGGCGCGCAGTGCAGCAAGCGAGGCAGAGGGACTGGCTGTAAATCAAGCAGGAGAGCATTAATGGCTGGGCCCAGATTTACAGAGCAGGTTGAAAAATACAGCCCAGCTGGGAAATGGCCCTGTTTACAGCACCAGGGACATGGCTCAGGGCCCTGGCCTGTGCTCACTGCCGGGGCAGGGGGAGGCGGGGGAGAGAAAGAGAACAGTGCATGGGAGAGCTGGGTAGGGATGGACAGACACACAAAACCTGACATCAGAGGATCTCAAAGCAACAAGGAATCAAGGGACTCCCCCACAACCAACTTCCCCTCGCACACAGACACCGAAAGGAACTCCCAGCCCCCCTGCTCTAACCACTAGACTCCCTTCCCCTCTCAGAGCAGGGAACAGAACCCCAGAGTCCTGACTCACCATCAGCTCCTAATGAGCCATGTCATGATCCCAGAAGAAGATTTATCAGCATGGGGGTTGATCTCTACAAGAGGGAGACATGCAAGGGAGGGGGATCTTGCCCCTGGGGACAACTACAACTACCCCTGTCTGCTCGCCTGCCCCCATTCTGGAAGGAACAGAGCACAGGGAAACAGGTGATAGGACTCCAGCATCTCAACCAGTCATGACATTTGCAAGCAGCTGGGAGGCTGAGGGCTGCAGGAGTGGCTGTGTGCTGCCCCCTGGTGGAGGGAATGAACCCTGCTCAGAGAGAGAGAGAGCATTCGCATGTGTGCGCCCATGCGTGCGCCTGCTGCCCCCTGCTGGAGGGGACAACTCTTCCTCAGTGTTTGTGCCAGGTGTGCACTGTGTGCCAGGTTAGGGTTCACCTAGGCCCAAGGGGAGGATGTGCCAACCCAGTGGGTCTGGGGGAGCTATTCATACTGTCCAGGACTCAGGGTTAGAGGTGACCTCAGTGACATGACTCCAGTGTCACAGGGATTTCGTGAGGGTGCTGTGGGTGAGGCCAGAGCCATCTAAACAGTTACGTTTGGGGCTGATCCCATCTCACCAGTGCTTGTATGGAAGACCAAACCCATGGGGTCGGGCAAGAGCTCAGGGATAGGCACTCTCTCCTTGCAGTAAGTGCTGGCCCCCATGTCCTCATGTGGTGCTAGGGGCACCGTGCCACAGGGAGCAGGCTGAAGGCTCACCAGGACACTCTCCCCCTGTAGTCAGTGCTGGCCCCAATTGCCTCTACGTGGTAGGGCTGCGGTGCTGCGGGGGGGGCTCTCCCCAGGCAGTCAGTGCCGGCCTCAATAGCCCCTGCGTGGTAGGGCTGTGGTGCTGCGGGGGGGGGGGGGGCTCTCCCCAGGCAGTCAGTGCCGGCCCCAATGGCCCCTGTGTGGTAGGGCTGCGGTGCTGCGGGGAGGCTCTCCCCAGGCAGTCAGTGCTGACTCCAGTACGGAGCTAGCGGCGCTGCGTTACCAAAGGTACCAAAGGTATGTGAAGTCAGAAGAGGTGTAACTGAGGTTTAAGCATCCCCTGGCCTGTTTCTCTCCATGGAGTTGGGGCGTTAACCCTTCCTGCCCTAGCCAAGCCCCACTGACAGCAGTTCCATACCCCTTCTCATACTACCCTGCTGCTGTTCAACAGCCCCGTGCTCCACATGTCGTTATGGGGGAGCAATCCCTGCACGGATGGTCCCTGCAGCTGCTGATATGCTCCAAGGCAGCAGCTGGAGCCTGCAAGCACAGGTCACCCGAGAGATGTTTGCAGAGCCAGGGCTGCTGGAGTAGGGAGGCCAATGCTTGCAGTGACAGGGAGCTCACTAATGGCTCTCTCCTACTTGCTGCCCCATTACCAGCTGGTTTCCTAGCCCAGCCCCATGTGAGAGCAGAGATCCATTGGCAGTTGGAGGGATTTCCTATGAGGGCAGTAAGTGTGATCAGGGCCAGATTCTACACCCAGCTCCCTGGGGTCAATCCAGAGTCACCCACTGACTGCAATGGGGCCGGGACCCGGGCCAGATTCTGACCTCAGCTTCCCAGGGTCAATCCAGAGTCACCCACTGACCGCACTGGGGCCAGGGCTGGATTCTGATCCAATGCAGGGACTTGCTCCAGATTTACAATGGGTTAAATAGAGAAAGATCCAACATCACCTTGGTCCACAGTTGATGGTTTGGGCCCTGATTCTCTTACCCAGTGCCCTGCATCTCCCCCCGACACTGCTTCTACTCGGGTATTGGCAGCACACCTTCCCCCACCCTCCCCCATAAACCCTCCATCCTTTCTCGGGGCAACAGAGAAGCTCATCTCCCACTGGCCCCCTGGCTGCCTGGGATGTTTCCTTGCAGCTCTGAACCAGCCCATGAGCTGGTGTCCCCATCTGGCACTAGGCAACTAACCTCCGGAGCTGGATTAGATCAGGCCACCCCCTGGCAAAGAGGCAGCAGAATGGGACAAGGAGGAGCCAGCTGTTTACGCCAATGTAACAGAGGAGGGGAGGGAGGGGGCAAAGGAATCTGTGACACCTCTTCAGTGCAGGGAACAGAGAGCAAAGCTGGCCTGGCTCCAGCCAAGCGACTCCTTAACAAATCCTTGGGTACCATAGGCAGTCTGTGGCTCATTGAAATGGATGGGGCTGTCAGCCCCAATACACATGCAGTTCCATCAGTGCCTACCAGCTTGAGGTAAGGGGGCAGAGCTTCTCCTTCGGCCTAGGGATCAGAGCCCAGGGAGAGGAGAAGGTGAGAGGGAGATTGGGGCAGGTGGGGCAAAGTATCTAACCCTCAAACACACGGCCCCAGGGTCACACAGGTGCCTGAAATAACCAACAAGCGACTAACTGCTCTACAGCATCTCAAAAGGTTCTTATGAGAGGGATCCCTTGCCCAGTGCGGAGATGCACCCACCTCTGGGGAGGGGCATGGGGGGCTGTTTATACAGGAATCCCTCACCTGGCACTGGGTGCAGCCACCTCTGGGATGGGGCAGAGAGTTTAATTACTCAGTGGTTCTTTAATGATCAAAGTGGTCAGGTTGTTTTTACAGCCAGTCAAAGCTGGAAACTGCAGTGCAGCAGTCCTTAGTGCTGTATTGGGGAACTGGGGTCAGCACTGACTGTGAAGAGAGAGCACCTCCTACAGAGTGCGGGGCAAGCTCCCAGCTACTCCAGCCCCAGCCTCCCCCAGCATGGGACGCCATAGGGAGTGGGGTGGAGCGCTGGCTGGGGGGAGCTCCCAGCTACTCCAGTCCCAGCCTCTCCCAGCACAGGGCACCATAGGGAGTGGGGTGGAGCGCTGGCTGGGGGGAGCTCCCAGCTACTCTAGCTCCAGCCTCTTCCAGCAGGTGGCGATGGAGGCTGCCAGTGCCGAGATGAAACGTCCCCAAAGCAAAGCCCAGACAATGACCATTTAAAAATGGGGTGTGTGTGGGGGGGGGGGGAAGAGATAAATGAGCCTTCAGCTCATATGATGTGTGAGCGATGGCTAGGGCAGCTCCTGCGCTGTAGACCCATTAATCCAGCTGGCAGTGCTGAGGGAGCCTGTCCCCTCACACCCCATGCCCAGCACCAGTGAGGCTGTCACATCAGGCCTGCCGCCCCATCCATCTCAGGGGTGGAACCTCAGCCCTCACTGGGGCCCCCAGGTGGGGGTCAGCAGCACAGACTAGCCAGAGGGAGGACAAATGGATGCCAGGATGAGAAAGGGCCCCCAATAGCACTGGGACATTGTGGGATTCAGATCTGCGACTCAGCTCTGCAGCATGTCCTCACACACCCCTCCTCTACCTATCCATCCATCCCAAACACACCCTCCACCACTCCTCCATCCTGCTCCTCCATCCATGCCCCATACTGCCCCCTCTCCACCCCGCACTCCCTCATATTCCTCCTCTATCCACCCCCTCCCCCTTCCACCCTCTCCATCCATGCCCCATGCTGCCTCCCCCAACTCCTTCATACTCCTCCTCGATCCACCTCCACCTCCCCCCATGCCTCATACTGCCCCCTCTCCACCTCCCACTCCCGCATACTCCTCCTCGATGGCTCCCCTTTACACTCCCTCCTTCCCTCCAGGAACATATTTCCCCTCTCACATAGATGCGCAAAGCCCAGTGTAGAGGGCGTCGGGGGAGGAGGGAATTACAGAGGGAGAGGACAACACAGAGGACAGGAATTCCTGGGGGCTCGTCATATGCCCTGGTGATGGGCTTGGGCCAAGAGCAGAGCTAGGACACTCCACACTCCAGTGCCCACTATGTAGTGCCAATGAGAATCATTCACACATCTCCCACCCCCATTACCAGTGGGCAGAGTTCCCCACACCACCAACAAAGCTGGGTGTCCCTCCCCATAGCCTGGATCCCAGCCCCATGCCAGGATCTTCTTGGGGGGAGGGGGTCCCTGAGGGGAATGGATCAGTCCCCTGGGCCCAGTTGCTGGGCAATGCTGAGAAGCCGTCACAGGAGGTATCTCTGAGGCGTGGACTCAATTCACTGTCCAACGCACACACTCCATGGATCTGTCCCACAGCCCTGAGCCAACATATGGATCCAGCCCCACAGAGCTGAACTAGACCATGGACCCTGCCCCACAAAGTTGAACTAGACCATGATCCAACCCCATGGACCCATCCCAGCCGATCCACCCCACAGGCCTTAACTAACCCACAGATTCAGCACCATGGACCCACCCCACAGAGCTGAACCAGACCAAGGACCCAGCCTCAAGGGCAGAGCCCACAGTGCTCACCTGTCCTACAGTGCCAACAAGCCCCTGGCACCAACACGGCCCACACTCTGACACAACCTGTGCAGCAGCCCTGGCACAGAGACCCACCCCCTGGTATCCTTCCAGTTTCTGGACCTCAGCCAATGGGCTCAATGTGGGCCCATGAACCAGACCCACAGACCAGCCCTGGGCACCCCCAAATTTTATTAGTTCAGTGGTGTCCCCAGAGACCAGTCAAACCACAGTCCCCAGCCAGGCCAAAGCCACTGCCCCATGTGAATGCTCCTCTGGGCTCTTGATGCTCCCAGCTCAAGACACCCCCAGTATGATCATCCTCCTCCTGCCCATCCCCTAGCTGGGCACATGGCACCTCCAGTCCTAGCACCGTCCCTCTGATCCTCCAGACTCGCAGAACCACAGTGTGAGTGCCCCATCTTTCTCCCTGCAATCCCCCAGCTTGCGGCCCCCATAGCACAATCCTTCCCCCTCCTTCCATCCCAACACACAGCTCCCCCCAGCACAATCCTTCTCCCTCCTCCCATTCTGGCATGCAGCTCCCCCTGCGGGATCCTTCCCCATCCCCCCCCCAGCAGGCATGCACCTCTCCCATGCCACAAAACTCACGGTCGTTGCACACGGGGCCACCGTACGAGGTCATGGTGCAGTCACACGTGTAGCCGTCCCACTGCTGCAGGCAGACGCCCTGGTTGGCGCAAGAGTCCTCAGTGCACGTGGTGCTGGGCCCTGGGGGCAAGGGGCAGGGACGGGTGTTATTGGCCTGGCTCCCCCAGCCTTTCGGGACATGGCTTGGGGAAGGAGGCAGGAATGGCAGGTGAGGAAACGGAGACTGTAGGGGAGATGAGAAGAGTCCCTGGCAGCCCCCCCACTATCCCACGGCTGACACAAGGCAGCATCTGATGAGAGACATAATGCTCATGGCTGGGAGCTGGCAGCTAATGAAGGTGTCTATATCTCTCTGGTCTTCCCCCCAGCCCCCACCACGGGGACAGAGTCCCCCACGGGAGGCGAGGGAGAAAGGGGCTGGGCTGGAAGCAGGCTGGCTTCCGAGGCACAATCCCCATTATCAGCAGGAGAGAAATCACTAGGAATGGGGAGACCTGGATTGTCTGAGCCTACAGCGCCCCCTTCTGGGTGAGGCCAGGCCAGGGAGGGAGTGCCCCCCTCGATCAGAGCTCCTGCCTGCTCGGCACAGCACCCCCTGCTGGGCGAGGCCAGGCCGGAGGAGGGTGGGCTCTGGCAGCGGCGAGACTCTTACCGTCGCAGCCCCTCTCGACTTGCCCAATCCGGTGCAGGGCGTCAGCGATGAGGTCGGGCAGGCGGCCGTTGAGGTCCACAGAGGCCAGGCAGCCTTGGAAGCCGTCCCGCGAGGCCACCAGCTTAGGCAGGTTGTTGAACATGTTCTTGCTCAGCCCCCCGATGTACAGCTCTCCTGGGGAGGGCACAACACATGTCAATGGACAAAGGGTCCTTTAGCCCCCCCCACCACCTTCCCTTCCCCCGAACAGACCTGGCCAAGGGAGGACCTAAAGCCCCCCCATCAGTCCATGTGGCCCAGCTGTCCCCACAACCCGTGCCCTGGAGATGGGGGAGCAAAGGAATCCAGGCCCCATGAACAGGGACCTGGTGGAGAGGGGCTGAAGTTATTCGTTCCTGAAGGCCAACCTCTCCGCTCCCCCCGCACCCCGGGGCACTGTGGAAAGCTCTTACTCTGCTGAGCCAGTGATTTATGGGGTGTCAGACACAGCCCGGGGGGGGGGTGGAGGAAGGCCCCTCTGCCCCCCCACCCCCTTCCCATAAATCAGCCCTTCCACCACACTCAGGCATGGGGAGGCAACAGGATTCACTTCCCTTTCCCCCTCCCCCTGGAGATCCCCCAATAAACCCCTGCACTCATGAACATTCAACACCCCGGCACCCCACAGTACCTGCCAGGAACACCAGCACCTCAATCAACTCCCCATCTCCCTGCAGCACTGTCCCCCACCCCCGATCCCCCCAGTGCCCCAATCAACTTCCCTTCCAGTCAGCCCAGCACTGCCCCCACCCCATGAGTAGGGCCCCACCAAATTCACGGCATCCCAATCAACTCCCCTTCTCCTCCCATCAGCCCAGCACTGCTCCCACCCCATGAACCCCCCAGTGCCCCAATCAACTCCCATCAGCCCAGGCCTGCCCTTCCCCCATGAACCCCAGCACCAAAATGGGGTGCTGCTGAGTGGTTTTTGGGATGGGGCAGTGCTGGAGGTCCTCTGGGGTGCAGGCTGTGACAAAGCAGGAATTTTGGGTACTGTTTTTGGGAGTCATAGGCCACGAGCTGTACTGATTCAGCTGTGATGCTGTAAAAGCACTCAGGTAGCTGCTCTGTGTCAGAAGGAGAGAGCTCTCCCATTGACATAATAAAGCCACCTCAACGAGTGGTGGTATCTTCTCCTGTCGACATGACACTGTACTCACTACCACTTATGCTGGCGAAACATTCATCGCTCAGGGAGGTGTTTTTTTTCCATACCCCTCAGCGACATAAGTGGCAGTGGAGACATGGCCTTGTGTATGCCTCAGTTTCCCCTATATGCTGCATTGTTACTCAGCGGGGGGGAAAGACTAAGGGCAGGTCTACACTTAAACCACTGCACTGGTGAAGATGCATGACTGTCACACTTAAAAGAAGATGCTCCTACGCCAAGGAGAGAACTTCTCCTGGGGGGTAGTTACTCCACCTCTGCGAGAGGCAGTAGCTCTGTGGAGGGGAGTAGCCCTCCTGCGTTCAAAGCGGCACTTAAGTCGATAGAACTATGCTGCGCAGCGGTGTGGATTATTCACACCCTGAGTGACTTAGTAATACCAAAGTGATTTTGTAGTGCAGCCCAGGGCTTAGGTTGGCTTAGCTATGGTGCTTAGGAGTTGTGGATTTTTCACACCCCGAGTGATGTACGTAAACCAATCTAATTTTCTAGTGAAGACAAGTCCAAAGAGACACAGGGGCGAGTTCACCTCCCTGTCTGGGTGGAATGAACAGAGCCCTCCAGGAACCAGCTATAACCGACCCAGAACAACAAAGGGCCAGAGAGACCAGGCCAGCCCCAGTGAGTCAGGGACCCACACTCCCAGCAGGGAAGCTGAGCCCAGACCCCAGCTGGAGAAGAAAGGACTGGGAGGGGAGCTGGGGGTGAAGTGCTGGCTGCTGGAGGAAGCTGGCATCTCCCACCTGGGAACGAGGGAGGCAGGCAGACAGACATATGGTCAGTCTCAGCAGGTGGGAGACCACATGGCCTGCCCTGGAGGAAGAGTGAGAGCCCTGGGGTCTGGCACAACAAAAGGATTCCTCCACAAAGCTGGGGGCACATGACAGCCCCCCAGCACTGGCCTGCTCCCGGCCGATTGAGTGATCCATGCACACAGGGGCAAGGAATGGACCAGAACCTCTGGGTCCTTTCGCTTGCAGGAATACCAACCCCAGTGCTTGACTCAGTCTAAGTCAGGGACTCCCCTGCACCAGCCAGTGTTGAGATACAGCCACCTCTGGGGTGGGGCGCGGGGCTTTTCATATCCCCACAGCAGTTTAGGACAGAAAGTGAGGCAGAATTCCAAACTGAATGGACACAGCTGGGGAGATTCAGCAAAACAATCCAATCTGAGATACAGTCAGTGCTGGCTGCATGGGGAGATCGCCCCACACCACCATCCCACAACCACACCGCCGCAGGCACCTGCTGCCCAGCCCCCCCCCCACTCTGCCCCCCTGCTTCCTTGCAATGCAGCCCCCCCATACTGACCCCTCACCGCAATCAGCAACAATCCCCCCATACCGACCCCCACACCCTGCAGCACAGCCCCTCTTAGCTTCACACTGGGGCCAACACTGCCTGTGAGGGGAGTGTGCCCCCAGTGTCCTCTTGGCACAGTGCTGGCTGGCACAGCTCACCCTTGAGGTCCAGGTTGCGAGCACCGTTGGAGTGCTGGGTGACGGTGCGGGAGTCGATCTTGAGCGTGTGGATGTTACTGGTGTCACGAGACACGATTACGTTGTGCCATTGATTGTCATTAACCGGCTTGTCTGAGTTCCCCTTCATCAGCGACGGCCCGTTGCCCAGGTCAAAGACATAGTGGATGTACCTGTATGGAGGGGGCAGTGGAGCGTGAGGGAGTGCCACGAGTGGGTGGGCAGATGGTCTGGTTGGCAGGGCAGCGGGAGGAGCGTGTGCCCAGAGGGCAGGGCAATGGACAGGAGACCTAGGCCCCTGTGTGAGGCTTAGCGCCCTGTGGGCAGCACTCGAGGCAGAGCTGGGGTCAGTGAGGGCAGGGTTCCCCATGAGGGGCAGTGAGAAAGGCAGGAGGCAGGGCAGTGGGCGGAGCAGGGAGTGGGGGTGGAGAGAAGACCCTAGCAGGCTGGGCAGGGCAGAAGAGCTAGCAGGGTGGAGTATTGTGCCTGAGGATGCCGCAGTGGGCCCAGAGGCCACAGCTCATGGATCAGAAGCTGGGCACTAGGCCTGCTCCCTGGGGCAGGGCCCATTGCCCAGCGGGCAGGGCGAGGAGCCCGGGCCAGGGGGAAGTAGGGGGCAGGGGCTGCGTCTCACCCCTTGACCAGCTCCACCACGATGAAGTCGTTGCCATTGCCGCTGTTGAAGAGGATGAGGCCGTCGGTGGCGGTGGTTTTGAACTGGAAGAAGAGGTGCATGGACGCATAGGCCTGCAGTGTGGCCAGCGCCAGGTAGCTGGCGCGGCTCTTGAAGGTGACGGGGTCGGCAATGATGCTGCGCAGGCCGAAACGGGCATTGAGCTCACAGTAGCTGATGTCGCCGTTCTTGCACAGGTCGATGTAGGGCAGCCCATTGAACACCAGGCTGCTCAGGTGCCCAATGAAGTTGGAGGGCACCACGGAGATGAAGCGGCGCTCCGTCATGATGCCGGTCTCGATGTTGTGGAACTCCAGGCGGGTGTGCGCGCCAGCCATCTGCCCTGCTTGGAGCGGGAGCAGGGCAGGGCACTGTTACACACCAGGGTGGGACGGGGAGAGACACCAGACCTGTGCTCTCACCCCATCTCGCTGATGCCCCTCCATCCCAACCGGCAGCCCCATTATCCCAGCCCTGGGCTCCCCCCACCCCAGCTCTGCCGGTGCCCCTCAGCCCCCTGCTATCCCAGCCCTAGGCTCCCCTCACCCCAGCTCTGCCGGTGCCCCTCAGCCCCCTGCTATCCCAGCCCTGGGCTCCCCTCACCCCAGCTCTGCCGGTGCCCCTCAGCCCCCTGCTATCCCAGCCCTGGGCTCCCCCCACCCCAGTTCTGCCGGTGCCCCTCAGCTTCCTGCTATCCCAGTCTGAGGTCCTCACCGTACCTTCCACGGTGACGTTATCCACCGAGAGCTGCAAGCTCTTCCCGCGCCGCACAACCCGCACTGTGTGCCACTCATTGTCATTGAGTTTGTGGCCAGCGAAGAGGGTCTCGGGGCCTTTACCTGAATTGGGGACAGGGGCAGGACAGGTGGTTAGTGCTCCAATAGGGTCAGGGCCTAGACAGCCCCCAGGTGCCAGCCCCTCCCCTGCCTGGCTGGACACATCCTGAACACCCACAACCCCCAGTACTCACCCAGCTGGCAGCACCCACCGAGCTCCCCCCACCAACCCCCCCATAACAACTTAGGTAGCATCTCCCCCTCCCTGATACACACCGAACACACGCAGACACTTCCCCCCCCCCCCCCGACTGCCCCAGCTGACAACAGGCTGGGACTATACACGCCCCCAGTATACACCCCGCCCCCCTACAGCCCATACACTCCCTGGTGGCAGAGAGCGCATACAGGTAGATGGGTGAGGAATGGGGTAGTTCCTAACCCCCTCCATTCCTCACCACACTGCACTGCTGCGCTGGGATGGTGCCCGTGCTCTGGAGAGGCTGTGACAGCTGCTGGGGGGAAACGCTGGCTCAGGGCTAGGAAAGACAGCTCCCCAGGGAATTCAGGCCCAAACCTTACAGCCTGCAACTGCATGCACTGGCCTGAGCTCACCCACTCCCCACTACAACCCCTGCTGGGTGTAACCATACACACTCACAGCCCTGAGCTCACCCACTCCCCACTACAACCCCTGCTGGGTATAACCATACACACTCACAGCCCTGAGCACACCCACTCCCCACTACAACTCCCTGCTGGGTATAACCACACACACTCATAGCCTTGAGCTCACCCACACCCCACTACAACCCCTGCTGGGTGTAGCCATACACACTCACAGCCCTGAGCTCACCCACTCCCCACTACAACCCCTGCTGGGTGTAACCATACACACTCACAGCCTTGAGCTCACCCACTCCCCACTACAACCCCTGCTGGGTGTAACCATACACACACAGCCCTGAGCTCACCCACTCCCCACTACAACCCCCTGCTGGATGTAACCACACACACTCACAGCCCTGAGCTCACCCACTCCCCACTACAACCCCTGCTGGGTGTAACCATACACACCCAGCCCTGAGCTCACCCACTCCAACCCCCTGCTGGGTGTAACCATACACACACAGCCCTGAGCACAACTATACCCCACTTCACACCCCAATAGGTGCAACTGCACACAGCCCTGAGCATACCTACAATCCAATACAATCCCCTGCTGGGTGTACCATATGCTTACAGAACCCTGAGCACATGCACACCCCACTATACCCCTCTGCTGGGTATAACCACACTTACACCCCACTGCACACACCCCCAACTGGGTATAACTGCATACACACAGCCCTGAGCACATCTACACCCCACTGCACACTACTGCTAGGTGCAATTGCACACACGGCCTGTAAACGCAGAGCCCACCTACACTGCTTTATTCAGCTCTGCACCTTGCTAGTCTCTCTCTCTCACTCACTCACTCTCACACACACACACCGAAGACATAACAATGAGGATTGCTACTGGAGAATGTGTGTGTGTGTATCACCACCTGCTGGTGAGCAAGAGAACAAGTGAAGAAATGACAGATCATCTTGAAATCCATCCCTGCAGCTCCAGGGAAGCCCCCCAGGTCAGAAATATGGAGCTGGGGACCCCTCAAACCATAGGCTAGGAAAAAAGTGATACCATAGCTAATCCTAACCCACTATCCCTCCCCCCCATTAGCGCCTCAACTTCTCATTCACCCCCAGCTGGTAGGGGTGACCCAATAAACAGCCAGCTGCCAGGAGACCCCTCCCCCTCCTGAATCACCCCGTCCCAACCCAGGGTTCCTTAAAGCAGGGTGGAGACAGAGCTGAGAGCTTGTAAGTGGCTAATGAATCATTACCATAGGCAACTAATTCATTGCATGGGAGGGTTAATGCCAGGTCACTGCATAGGAGGATGTGGCTATTTAATAGATATTACCATGCCTATAAATAATTGCATGGGAGTCTAACAGATCCAGGTGGATGTGGTGACAGGAAGGACTCATTTGTATTGCAGTAGGGCCTACATTATTTGCTTTCTAACTACCCAAGGTCTGTGTGGGAATGGTTCATTATTATTAATTGTATGGGGGCTAATAAACCCAGCTATCTAGGGAGGACCTTAATTAGTATTCATAATAATTGCATGTGGTAGTGGGATAATTAATCAATGGGCATATTAGTTGCATAGAGTGTCAATCCCAGGTATACAGAGAAGGAAAGGGCTAATTATTTGTATTGCAGCAGGACCAACATTAATTGCAAGGCACCAACAACCCCAGGTCTCTGGGAGAATGGTTCATTAGTATTTTGCATATTTTTAATTGCATGGGGGCTAATAATCCCCAGGTACATAGGGGAGGGGCTAATTAATTATAGTATTTCTACTTTGGGCTAATGCAGGGATGGGCAACTTAAGGTGGCAGAGGCCCCAACAGCCCCTCTGGCGGGCCAGCATGGTCCAGGAAGAAGTGGTCCCTGCTGCTGCGAGAACATGTGCCAGAGCAGTGAGTCCTGCAGCGACATCCCCATGCTGCATGGCATCACCTCACACATGCCTGCCTGCCATTGCTCATCTCCACAATCTGTGGGAAGGCAGATGAGCTTGTGCCCCTGCTCAGGGACACGTCTTCATATTAGAAAACACTGGCCACCAGGCCTTCCCAGAGCGAGCCGACTGTAACCAGGGGCAGCTGTGTCTGGCCCTTCCTCCAGCAGGTGTCAGGGAGCAGTCTACTGGTTGGCAGGCCGGATACGGCCACATGACCACCAGTAGTGCAGCCCTGGCCTTCATTATTAATTGCAGGGACTCTAACTCCTCTTGATTTATAGGGAAAGAAGGAGCTAAATAATCAGCAGCTATGTGTATTAATTGTATGGTTCTAGCAATCCAAGTTCTCTAAGAAAGTGGTTCATTAATTATTATTTTGTATGTTATTAATTGCACAGGGGTTGATACCCCCAGCTGGATAGAGAGATGGGCTAATTATTATGCATTTGTATTGCAGAAGGACCTGTGTTAATTGCATGGAAGCTAATCAGCCCAGGTTTACAGCGAGTATGGCTAATCTGTTATTGTATATAGTCTGAAGTATGGTAGGGCCCAGATTATTCATTTCTGAGGGGGCAGGTGGATGACAATGAGAAAAATTCCTCTCCACGCACCCCCGCAGGTGCTGGGCACAGTGCAGCAGCCACTGGGTTAGCAGCTGACGCTACCCCAACTGCCATTAGCCCAGGTAAATGAGGCTTGCATAGATGGGTTCTGCCACCTGGTGGGGAAACCCGGACACTGCAGCTCCTCATCCAGCAATGGAGGCACCCTTTTGCTGGTTGGAATAAAGGACTCTGGGGATCAGGGAGTGATGGTGGAGAGCAGGTGTTCAAGGGATCCTGACCTCACACAGGTTCTCAAAGCGAAACAGCCACCTCCTCACCAGAATTGGGGGAGGAGGGCCCAGTTGTATTTCCCCACTTCAGCACAGAGATCTCTCCTTCCCTGCCCTGGGGGCTACAACACACCTGGGGATGGGGATCCCCCCGGGCCCCAAATCTGGGGATGGGGGTTGGAGAGGCAGTGATTAGTGATGAGGGGACCCAGTGAGGAAATACACTCCTTCACCCCACCCCTAATCACTGCTCCTCCAATCTCTAGCCCCTTTCTACATATTGCAGTCCTCGCCTCCGTGTCCCCCCCATCCCCAGAGCCACACCATCCCCACCTCATTCCCCATCCCCCCATCTGCTTTCCACATATCATCCCTACCCCCCCTTCTCATACCCACTCCCAACCCTCACCCACACACCTTCTGCACTAAGTGTCTGCCCATGGTGTAGGGACCTCCATCATCCTCCCCCACCACTGGCTCTCCTCCCAATTCCTATCTCAGATATGGCTTCTAGGGCTCATTTGGAGCTGGAACCTACCCACCAAATACCTGGGACTCTTTGTCAGGGTGAATCCTGGCTAGGTTTCCCAGACCGGGGGGGGGGAGGGGGTCAAGGGGAGCAATACAGCAATTTAGATCAGGGACTGTATGGGAGACATGGAAATCTGTGTTGGGGCTGGAAGCTCGGACTCCTGGGTTCTCTCCCCAGCTCTGTCTCTGTGATCTTGGGGACTGGTCACTTCCTCTCCTTATGTCTCAGCTTCCCCTTCCATGACCTGGTAGTAAATTCTTCACCTGCCTGGCACCAGGGTGAGTTGTGATTATGTGTTATCCTCCCACCACATTAGGAACCCACATGCACAAGAGCTGGGGCTTATCCCCACTATGGGGCCCCACCCCTTTCTAGCCAATGAAATGCCATTGGCCCATCTACGCACCTGAGTCCAAGGGGTGGAGCTCCTCGCTGTCAGTAGATGCATCACACCCGGGGGCTGCATGTCACTTCTGGCATGAGTGCAGCCCTGAACACACGTGAGTGTAACCATAGCTGCCCCCCAGACAGCACACACGTGTAACCATGTGCCCCCCGCCAGTGCACACATGCGTGTAACCATGTGCCCCTCAGTCAATGCACATGTATATGGTGTACACCCCTGGCTGGATCATTCATGTAATGGTGTGACACACACCACAGCTAGCACACATGTATGTGTAATGGGTACCTCCCACGACCGTCTTTATGTGTACAACGTTCCCCTAACTGGCATGCATACATGCATTTGGATCTGTTCTCTGGCCAGTGTGAATATCAGTGTCTCTGTGCTAGAAAGAGTAAGATCTACTCTCCTCTGTGTGTGCGTGTGTGTGTGTGTTGAGTGAGACCTACGTGAGTGAGTGAGACCTGCTGCGCATGGGGGTGTGGTGGTTTGGTGCAATTGTGCTTCTGTGAATCTCTTTATTTATGTGTGATAAGTGTGAAAGTTTGTGTATTTGTGTGTGTAGCTGATTGTGTGTGTCTAGGGCAGACTGTGGTATGGCTGTGTGGTGTTGTGGCTGGGTGAGTCTATGTAACCATGTGTTGCTTGTATATGTGGTGTGTGTTGTGGGCACAGAAAGAAGGACCAAGGTGCTGTGCTGCCCTGCACCTATCATCCCAAAGCAAGGTGCCAGTTACTTACCACCAGGGCTTTGCCACTCATCTGTGGGGACACAGGTGTGTGTGTTCAATTTGCCCTTACCCCCAGATCTGCTGAGTAGCTCCGTGCTGGGCAGGGCAAGAACCATGAACTAGAGGCTCCCCTCAGCTGCTTTCAGTAGGGGGGCTTATGACACCCCATAGTGTGTTTCCAAATCCAACCTGCAGGGGCAGTGGTGCACACAGGCTGCAGGGAGGAGGGCAGTGTGTCAACAGTGCCCGAGGGGCCAAGCCATGGGGTGGGGGAAATAGCAGGTCCTGTCTTGGGGTGTTCCAGGCCCACGTGGGGATGGGGTGCAGGGCAATTCCTAGCTAACCCTCCCACCCTATATGAGGCTCTGTAAGCATCAAGCATGCATTAGGAGTATAAAGCTCAGACATGCACATACAGGGCAGGTGCAGTTAGTCTGAGGCAAGGGGAAACTGAGGCAAGGAGCAGTGAAGTGACTCATTTTAAGGTGACATGCTAAAATGGGCAGCACTGGGGATAAAATCTAGAAGTCCTGACTCCCAGTCCGCTGCTCTAACCACCAGACCTCATGTCTCTCCCTGAACCAGGGTAGAACTCAGAAGTTCTGACTCAGTCCTTCCGCACTAACCCTTATACCCACTCCCTTCACAGAGCTGAAAACAGTACCCACTTCTACCTCCCAGCCCACACATGCTAACTGCTAGACATCATTGCCCTCCCAGAGCCAGGAATAGAACCCAGGAGTCCCAGCTCCTCCACCTCTTCTGTGCAGTGTCATAGCAAATCAGCTACAGACATACGCCTGTCACCTTTCCATTAGGATTGATCCCCAAAATTCACCCGGTTCATTTAACGAGCAGAAGAAAGAGAACATGAAATAAAAACCCCAAAGGTAAAGAAGTGACTTACTGGGGTTACAGCCTATCCTGACACAGTCTGAGACGGGGGCCAGGGTGATGGGGGGGTAGGGGAAGAGAGAAGAGAACGCAACAGTTTTACATCCTTCAAAGTTACTTCTGCAAACAACCATCCAATTCACAGCCCACCATCCGGGGACAGACGTGGGTCAAGGCGGCCATTTGGAACCCAGGGGAACGGAAGCCTCTCACGCTCAGGAAGGGAACCCCAAATTTGGTAGGAACTGGTCCCTTAAAGGTGTCCCACCTACAGCTCCAAACTACCTTCCTGGCCACCAGTGGGGCTGCATCGTTTCTTGTTGCGTATGATAACTGGACTGTGTCTGTACAGCACCTGGTGCAACCAAGATGGGGGCTCACAGGCACTTCTGCTATGCAAGTCATAAACAGTCATTGTAATAATGATGCAGCAGGGCTCCATTGTGCCAGGTGCTGGACAGACATCGAACAAAAAGCCAGTCTATAATCCCAAAGAGCTTCCAATCTCCAGCCTTGGCTATACAAACAAGTTGTCTTGCTTTAGCTTCCCCAGTCTAAAGTGGAACAGGGCTGCCTAATGTGGATGTAGTTGTACCAGTATAAATGTGCATAGCTATTCCTATAGAGGCAGGAACAAGCTTTTCTGATACGAGAGTTTGTCCGCATGGGGAAATTCCCCGGCAGAGCTTGGCAAGCGGAGTAATTATCCCAGAATAAAATCACTTTTATTCCAGAACAGTGTGTCCATACGGGGAGTTAATAATTAACAATTAATAACCATTCTGCTGTAGCTATGCCGGGAAATTTCCCCATGTGGACAGGTCCTAAAGCACCTTTATCCTGGTATAACTGTGTCCCCACTTGAGGAGATTGTAGGCCTGAATTAGTTTGTTGAAGGGAATTGTCCTGAGCTGGTTTATAAAGGAAACTGGCCTAAACCAGTTTAGGAAGCAGATTGACCCTGTTGGGGGGAGAGGAGGATGAGCAATGAGGGAGCTGACCAGAAACAGGGTCACAGAAAGATCCCAGTTTACTGGGTTTCTAACTGGGTTTGTCAAACTGGATTTGGATGAAGCTTTACAGTCCCAGCTTAAAGTAGGATGTTGGGCCAGCTAGGCTTGGGAAACTGAGCCAGGACCTGGACTGGGACCTAATTCCTCAGATCAGTCTGAATCCCATCTACAAGGACTGACATGTTTAAACCAGTTTAGTAGGAACTGGTTTGGACAGTAGATTAGCCCAGAACCACTTTAGAAAGCGTCAAAAAGAAAAGGAGCACTTGTGGCACCTTAGACACTAACAAATTTATTTGAGCATAAGCTTTCGTGAGCTACAGCTCACTCACGAAAGCTTATGCTCAAATAAATTTGTTAGTCTCTAAGGTGCCACAAGCGCTCCTTTTCTTTTTGCGAATACAGACTAACATGGCTGCTACTCTGAAACCTTTAGAAAATGGATTAACTTGGAACCAGTTTAGAAAGTGGATTGGCCACATCTGTGACAGGTATGGGCTAAGCTGAGGTTTCTCTTTTTTGCAGGAGAGGAAAGGTTTATAACCTTTAACAGGTTCACAGTCAATTCCCGCCACCTCATGGGGCTCATTCTCCTCCCCCCACTTTGTTGGGATAATCCCCACCCCTCTGACAAATGGCCACCTTGCAAACACCAGCCGTGCAGCAGGCAATGTGGGGGATGCACCCCCCCTTCTTCTTCCCCGACCCTGGCACTCCAAACAGTGCCACAAGGAAGATAAAAACAAGGGGGGTTAACCCCTGCTGAGCAGCCCCATGCTCAGATGCATGGGGGGCACCTCCTCTCCCCTTCACTCCCCCAACCAGGTTCCCTCTGCGCCCAGCATGGATTAGGGGGCCAAGCTTGGGTTGTCCCCACTTGCTACCACCTCCATCTTCCTTGGACAGCCCTGGAACCGTGCAGAGATCAGGGAACATTAGACCCAGCACCAATGCATTCGGGGTGGGGAGCAGGGGCCCAGAACTGAAGAATACAGGGTGGTGAAGGGAATGAGGGTGCTGGGAGGGGGTCTCTGGAGGGTGGCTAGAATTTGGGGGGTTCCTTAGCAAATGCAGCTCAGGGTGGGCTCTTACCCCCCTTTCTGGGGTTCCCCAGTGCCCCACTTTGGCCCCCAGGAGACTGTTCCTTATGGTGGCAGGCACATTATGGTATCCTCCACATTATCTGAGAGACCCGATTTCATAGCTCCTCTGGAACTGGGGGAACAAATTAAAGGGGCATGGGGAGGACCATGGGCATTCTAGCGTGTTGATTGCACCCCATGAATAGGTGATGTGGTGGCAGGGCCCAGAGATTCTGGGGTGTCAATCATGACCCCATGGATGTGGGGGTCATATATAGATTCTGGGATGCCAACAATGCCCACAAACCTCAGGGAGGGGCATTATGTGAAGCTGAGGGTGCTGTACAGCACAGGGGCATCTCTTGGGTCCATATGGAGGGCATCAGTGTCCCACTATAGAGGTGCCCCACACCCCAAGATAGTCAGAAGGGAAGAGGTTAAGGGAGTGTACAGTGTGCCACCCCAGATCTGCCCTCTGTTACCTAGAAGGTTGGGGGGAGCTCTTACCATTCCCTGATCTCTGCTGTGGACGGGAGGTTCTGGGTTCCCTGGGAAGAAAGGAGAGGGGGCCCCATTCCCACAGGCTACACGGCTGGGTCTGACGCACGTCGTCAACCGCAACAGAACAGTGGGGCGCAAACAGGCACAGGACCAAAGAGCTAACGGGGGAGCCCATGGGGGTGAGAAATGAGTGGAAGGAAGTAACTCCATCGGGGGAGAGGAATGAAGGAGGGAGGGAAAGGGGGTAACCTCATGGGGAAAAGAGGTAATCTCATGGGGGATGGGAAGATGAGGGCAGGGGGAAGGAGGTGTGGAGTTTGGGACTGCAGTATGTCCACAGGGAGTTGTGCTGAGGTTGGGAGGATGTGGGACAGCTGTGGGTTTGGTTGAGGGGGGGCTGTGGATCTTCAGGATTTTGGGGTGGAGTAAGGGGGTTGTGGAGATGGGATGGAGGCCTGGGGATCTGCAGAGGTTTGTGGGCCTGGGGATATGTGGATGGGATTTGGGGGGTTGTGGAGATAAGACTGAGGGTCTGCAGAGGTTTGGGAGTCTGGAGATGTGGGGGTGGGATTTGAGGGGTTGTGAAGATAGGGTGAGGGTCTGCAGAGGTTTGGGGGGTTGGGGAGGCAGTGAAGGATGTGGAGATAGGGTTTGGGGGGTTGTGGATGGGCAGAGTTTGGGAGGAAGTGGGGGGATGAGAGGGTGGGGTAAGGGGTTGCAGGGTTTGGTCCTGGCTGCTGCTTGCTGGGCTGGCAGAGTCTGCGCCGATGAAGGGTTAAAAACAGTGAGCTAGAAATCACTCTGAACCCTGCCAGGCCTTTAGAAAGGTGGGGAACTCTTCCCGCTCAGGCCCACCAACTCCTGCCAGCCAATGGGGTGCCAGTGAGTTGAAGGGCCCCTCTCGCCCCATTGGCCAGGCACAGTGGAGAAAGCGGGTCCCATGCTGGACAGGGAGCCGCCCTCTGGCACCAAGGCCAAACTGGGTGCGAAGGTGAATCCCCCTGGAAAAGGGGGTGTCTTTCTAAAGACCAGATGGGCGCAAGAAAGCTCCAAAGCGGGGGCTGATTCCACAGCACAGGTGCACCCTAGGGTCACCTCTTCCCAGGGGACACCTGGAACCAGCTGCCAAGAGGGAGGGGATGACCCCTAGGGAGCTGGTTAGCCCCCTCAGCACTGGGGCATCCCCAGGTCGGGGGGTGGTTACCTAGGTTGACGGTGAGCTTCATCTGCCCGCCGTCAAGCTCGAGGCGCAGGGTGTCAGCCGACTCCTTGGAGGTGGTGGCCAGCATGAAGCCATAGGCCCGCTGGGACATGAACCGCAGAGACACATCCTCAGCCTCCGTGTGCATCACCCCTGGCAGCATGATCTTCATGTACATGCTGCCATCATAACTCAGCACCGTGGCCTCTGAGGGGTAGGGGGCAATGAGAGGTGGCAGTGCAGGGGGATGAGGGTAGGAGAGAGATGGTGAAAAAGAACAGGAATGGGGGAGGGGGAGAGGAGAGAGAGAGAGAACATGTTAGGTTCTGCCTTACAAGCAATACCCAGAGAGCCCCTCCTCCCAATCCCAACCCCCTCCAGCCCTCCATGCAGAACCCAGGAGTCCTGACTCCCAGCCTCCCTGCTCTAACAGCTACACTTCACTCCCCTCCCCTCCCCCAGCTAGGCATGGAACCCACGAGTCCTGATTAGAGCTGGGCAAAGGTCTTAAGGCAAATAGTTTATTAACCCCAAAATGCAGCTTCGGTCAACCCCAAACTCTTTGCAAATTTCACCAAATAGTTTAAGAGAAAACAAATGTAGGGGCTGGGCTCATAGTGGGACTTTGGTACCATTCACAAAACTGCAGCTGGAGGCAGAGGTGATGACTTTTAGCCCAGTGGTTAGAGCACTCACCTGGGTTGGGGGAACCCCCTCGGGAGCAGCAACCTAACCGTAGGTCTTCCCACTCCAGGTGAATGCCCCAATACCTAGCTACAGGCTATTCTGGGGTGGGTTTCTCCCTGTCTGGCCTGTTGGAGCTGTACCACTTTGTATAAATAGTGCATTCGTTGGAGCAAGGATTGGAACCCAGGGCTCTCTCATCCCGGGTGAGTGTGTTGACCATGGGATTAAAAGTTATAAGGGAGGCACCCCCCATACTCCTCCTTCAGCCGTTTTAGGCGTCCAGCCCTTTAAAGATGTCACCAAACAGCCCATTGCGTTTACCCCATTCAGACTTATTGTTCACTTTTAAATAGGTTGCAAATTCCAGGAAAGTTCCAATTCCCTTTGACCCAAACTCACTTCTTTCCCTGATTTTTCAGAGCTGCCAGTGAGCTGAGGCATCAGCTTTTTACCAATTCTCTCCTGATGCCAGGGCCCATCTGTCTCACTAAGAGGCACTGGTGGTACCATGTTTTCCATGACTGACCCTAACACAGAGATCCCACCTGCAGTTGGGGCAGGTAGCTTCCTGGATTCCTTCCTCACCTGTTCCATGCCCGCTCACCTTTCCCACACTCTGCCCAGGTACCCAGTGCCCCCATGTTCCTCTAACCTGTCCCACACCCTGCCCGGGTACCCAGTGCCCCCCATAGCCTCCTCACCATTCCCACACCCTGCCCAGGTACCCTGTTCCCCTCACAGCCTCCTCACCATTCCCACATCCTGCTTAGGTATCCCATTCCCCCCACAGCCTCCTCAACATTCCCACACCTTACCCTGGTACCCAGTGCCCCCCATGCCCCACTAACCTCTCCCACACCCTGCCCAGGTACCCAGTACCCCCCATAGCCTCTTCGCCATTCCCACACCCTGCCCAGGTACCCAGTGCCCCCCATAGCCTCCTCACCATTCCCACACCCTGCCCTGGTACCCAGTGCCCCCCATGCCCTGCTAACTTCTCCCACACTCTGCCTGGGAACCCAGTGCCCCCCATAGCCTCCTCACCATTCCCACACCCTGCCCAGGTACCCAGTGCCCCCCACAGCCTCCTCACCATTCCCACACCCTGCCCAGGTACCCCGTGCCCCCCATATCCCTTCATCACTCACACACCCTAGCCAGGTACCCAGTGTCTCCAGGACCCCCTCACCTCTCTCGCACACTCTGCCCAGGTAGCCAGTGCCAAGGCAGTCACAGATGAAGCGGTTCCAGCCTTCACGGCAGACCCCCCCATTGCGGCAGGGTGCACTGCTGCATTGCTTGAGGGTCTCCCGGGAGCAGAAGCTGGAGACGCCAGGCACGCTCTGCACCTCGGCCAGGCGCCGCACGTCCCGGCTCTTGCCGTCAATGAAGAGGTCCCGCACGCAGCCCACATAGCCATAGTTGAGGAAGGCAGTCCACACCTCAGGAGGTAGGATCAAGTCCAGCCGGTTCTCGGGAAGGCCCCCCAGGTACATCTCGCTGTCCAGGTCCAGGATCTCGCTCTCCCCACTGGCCAGGAATGGTATGCTGCGGCTATTCACTGAGATGGAGCCTGTGGTGGGGAGCCGGGCACCACAGGCCATTACTGGGCTGCATAGGCAGTAGACACCACACCAGCAAGGCCCGGGGGGAGCGGAAGGTGGTGCGCACAGAGAGATCCCCCCACACATGCACACAATACTAACAGGGGTCAGGTTAAACCTTGTTGTTCTGGGTTGGATGTAGTTGCTGCCCTTCATTGAAGGTAGTTGTAAGAAGCCATTAAGCTCCTTTATGGCAGCAGGCCTTAGGGATTATGTATGCACTATGAGAATGACTAGCAC
Organism: Dermochelys coriacea; assembly: GCF_009764565.3. Lineage (NCBI taxonomy): Eukaryota > Metazoa > Chordata > Testudines > Dermochelyidae > Dermochelys > Dermochelys coriacea. The sequence goes on from NC_050074.1 coordinate 33,159,012, forward strand.
CTAATCTCATGCTTCAGCTGGCTGCCTGAAAGGGTCAGGAAAGATTTTTTTCCCCTGACACACAGTTGTAATGTGTGGCTTTTTTTTCACCTTTCTCTGAAGCATCAGCCAGAGGTGGAGATGGTCCCCTGGGGTGGGCCAGTGCTCTCAGGTGGTGTAGATAATCCTCTGTTTTAGTTGCCTGGCTGGTGGGTCTTGCTGATATGCTCAGAGACTAACTGATCACCAGATGTGAGGTCAGGAAGGAATTTTCCTCAGGTCAAATTTGCAGGAACTTTTGGGGGTTTTACCCTCCTCTATAGCATGGGTCATGGGTCACCTGCTGGGATCACCTGAGCTTCTCAACTAGTTAATTCCCTACCACTGCTGGGACTTCAGGCATTGATGTCCTCTCAGTCTCTCCTGTTCTCTGTCTGGGGCTCACAACAGATTAGTATCCTGAGGACTGAAATACTTTGGTTTAACTGAAGTCACGGGGCTCAACAGAGGGGTATCTGAGTGGAATTTAATAGCTGGAGCTATCAAGAGGTCAGACTGATTGTTCTAATGGTCTCTTCTGGCTTTAAACTCTAAGGAACAAGCAGCTGAAACAAGTGGTCTTCATCCCAAACACCAGCAGAGTCACTGCCCAAAACAAAGACAAATGCAAAGCACACGTGGGTGAAAGGGTTTCACTGGCTGTTGCTTTGTGGAGGTATGTGTGTGTGGAAGCAGAAAAACCAGAGGAGTGGAGAGAAGGCAGCAAGGAAGCACCAGACAAAACCATGGAAGCACTGCAAATAGGAGCTGAGAAGAAGCCAAGACAGAGAGCTTTTGGGCCAAGTGTTGGCTAGAAAGGGGCTTGGAGCTGCGAGCAAAGAAACTGTCTCCTGTTGTTGGATTCCTGCCTTGCACAGAGAAACAGGACTTTGTACATTCCTTGAAAATAAACAGGATTACATCATAGATACCTGACTCCACCACCAATTTCTCCTACTAACTGGAACAACGAGGTGTGTACTGAATTTTTAGTTAATTTCTCAGGTCAAAAAGGGGTAACACTGGTATCAGGAGCAGGATCCTGTTTCCAAGAAGAGAAACTGTGAGCTGGTCTTTCTTTTTAACCAAGATGGAACAAATGATGGAGGTTCTCACAGAATTCAAAGGTGGCCAAAAGTATTTAAAACAAAGATCACAGGCATCACAAAAAGAATTAAATCAGCATCTGGAGGTTTCCCAGAAAGGGCTGAGAGACAACTTGTAGGTGAAGAGGAAATCTTTGTTGAAGCAACAGTTACAAAGTGCCGGCCAGACTGGGAAGCCCAGCTGTAACACTCCCAGACTGGAATGGCCAGATGGATCAATAAGGTGACCAGCAACTTGACTGCCACAGATCAGAAAGTTTTCCATAAAATAGGTGAGGCCAGGGAAGCTTTAGCCAACTTGGAACTTGCTAACAGATTGAGCTGCAACAAGGACTTAGGGAGCTGAGAAATCATCTTGAGAAGGAAATCAAAAGGGTATGGGCCACAGTGGAAATCAGAGGCCTGGATTTGGAACTGGGCTAGTCAGAAGACTTGGGTAAGACCAGACATTCTACCTTGTTTGTAACCCCCAGAGAACCAGAGAGAAGAGATTGGATTGTCTCAGCTCAATAATGCAAAACCCCACAGTGATGAAGTGGGAATTTTCTGTAAATATTTTGTATGAATACTGTATTTGCCTCAGTTTCCCCACAGGCTGCACTGTCACCTAGGGGGTGAAAAAAGGCTGTTTACAGGCAGGTTGCCACACAGATGTGGCTGATGTCTGGCGGTCTCGAGATTGAGGCCCATGTCATTAGATAGTCCATGAAGACAACAGCAAAGCCAACCCCCAGGACATTTGCTACCTACCAACCAACAACCATGGATGGTCCACTCTCCGCAAAAAGCCAGACACATTTGATCAGCTGGCCAACAACGGACTGAAGAGGAGGTAGGTGGGACTGGCTCAGGAACTTGGACTAAGGGGGACAGAGTGAGAGCCAAGAGGGGGGAACACACCGCTTGATGGGGCCCTGGGCTAACCCACATGGAGCACGCTGTAATTTTCTTTTCTCTGTGCTAACCAAGGACTTTCTATGCTGTGTTCCAGACATGTAATAATGCTGGCTAAGAGTCACTGCGGATGCTGAAGGTGTGGGTGCATTGCTCCCTTTGGGTGTACAAGTCTCTCTGAGGTGTCCAACTCAGGTGGACTCACTGAAGGGAGCTCACGGCGTGAAGCAGGGGTGGTAAAGGCTCTGAGATTCAGTCGAAGGAGGCAGTGAAGCCAACTGGTTTACCCCTGTAAAAAAGTGAAACCCTAAGAGGGGGTTTGGCACACTGAAGGGTTCCTACCAGAGACAATTCCAGAGCTGTTCAGAACACCCAGATCTGTGGATCCATGATACCCACTTACTATCTTTGATGGAAAAACTTAATGCCAGGCTTATTTGGCTCAGTTCAACATCATACGAATGGCTGAGATGGACAAAAAGGGTGGGGGACACAAATAGCCAGCCTGAGTGGCCCGGTTCTGATAGTGCTACAGAACTTAGCCCCAGAAAACATACTGTGTTGTCCAGATCTGATACAATCCCTTGATATGTGACTTGAATCATAGAATAATAGAAGATTAGGATTGGAAGAGATCTCAGGAGGTCATCTAGTCCAACCCCCGGCTCAAAGCAGGACCAGCCCCAACTAAATCATCCTAGGCAGGGCTTTGTCAAGCCGGGCCTTAAAAACCTCTAAGGATGGAGATTCCACCACTAAAGCCAGCCATCATTCTGAGATGTCCAAGTAGGTTTGCCAACAGTCCCTTATTACAAGGGACGTCCCTTATCTTTTTACCTCTATACAATAAGATTGAGAATTGCTGAGTGCTGCAAAAAGCAGCAAGAAATACCCCCGTGAATGTAGGTGACTGCTACTTATTATTATTATGAATAATAATAATAATTAATAATAATGATAAAAATATTGGGAGGAGAGGTGGGGTGGGGTGCTAAGAAAACAGTCCCTTACTTTTGAAATACAATGCATCCAAGGCACAGCCAAGAGTTAGGCCATGTCTACATTAACACGTATGTCAGCAAAATTTATGTCGCTTGGGGTATGAAAAAAACACCTCCCTGAGCGACATAAATTTCGCCAGCATAAGTGGTAGAGTGCACAGCGCCATGTCGGTGGGAGAGCTTCTCCTGCCAACATAGATACCACCACTTGTTGAGGTGGTTTTATTATGTCGATGGAAGAGCTCTCTCCTTCTGACACAGAGCAGATACATGAGCGATCTTACAGCAGTGTAGCTGCATTGGTACAGCTGTGCTGCTGTAAGCTTGCTAGTGGAGACAGAGCCTTAGAGAGGGAAAGAGGATACCATATCTCAATTGGCAAAGAGCCTGAAAAGACTCATGTTTCTGGCATATCTAGATACGGAAAAGGACTTCCAAGATAAATTGGGAACAGATCAATTTGCAGATGCTCAGCTGAACTTGGACTTGCCAATCAAGATCAGTGAAAAGAGGCCAAAGACACTCCAAGAGACTGTGGAATTCACAACAGAACTTTAGTATTTCCTTGCAGCAGCTCCCCAAAATAGGAAGCAGCTGCTTTCCTAGTGAGGAAGATGGAAGCTGATCATGAGAAGCGCTGTAAATACAGCTGTGCCTAATATACATGGTGGAAAAAGAGATTCTTATCTGATTCGTGATATTTTGGAATGATCAGAAAAAGTAATAAATTCACTTTGTAAAACAAGGGAAATTGGAAATAACATAAAAATTAAGGGAATCAGTTCAGTTAAATGTTTGCATTGTGAAAAATCTGGCTATTAAAAAAAGCAGTTATAAATATAAGACGGGCCAGAACAAAGCATCGCAAGTGCCTAGTGAAAGTCCCTCAGCCAGTTTGGTAAATGGGGAGACACCACACTGGAGGGGCAAAGCCTGGGGGTACAAGGATCAGCCCCACAGTTTTTGTTTAGATCTGGGCAGTTACACAACAATGGGAATTGGCTATTAAGTCTATAATAGGAGCTGTGAAATGCATTGGGGTAACTGACACTTGCGCAAACATAATAGTTATTAGATCAGACATGCTAAAAAGGCTAGGAATAGGATCTAAATCTGACCTACCTCATTAGTCTCAACTTGCAGGATGAGGGGGGTTGAAAATGCACCTGTCTGAAAATTAGGTTTAAAAGTTGGACTTCTGGAATTTGAGTAAGAAGTCTGGATAGCCAAGATAGAGGATGAGCTAATCGTCAGTTTGGATTTCTTTATGGCTAATAACTGTGTAATAAATGCCAGGAAAAGTGTCAGTCTGTGGAAATTCCCATTAAATACTTGGCTCAGGTGAGACAGATGATTTGTAGGCAATTAATTTGCAGTGAAGGAGTCATCCTGCCCCTAGGGGGAGAAACCATTATAACAGCTACATGCTGTGATAGCTTTCCAGCAAAGAAAGATGGGGAGTAGCTAAAAGCTGTTTTGAGACCCAGGGTCTTGGGGGAATCTTAGCTGCTAAACCCCTTGTGGAGCTGAATTAGGAATGGATACCTGTTCCTCTGTTACGTTTCTGACAAGCAGCAAATAGTAACAAAGGGAACCACAATTGCAAAATGTGAAGAGGAGGTTACTTACCTATAACTAGAGATGTATTCAATGAAGTGAGCTGTAGCTCATGAAAGCTTATGCTCAAATAAATTTTTTAGTCTCTAAGGTGTCACAAGTTCTCCTTTTCTTTTAGAGGTTCTTTGTGATGCGTGGTCCAAATCTGTATTCCATAGGGACCATCACTTAAAGAACCAGTGGATCTAGTAATTGCTGGTATAGAAGGAAACTATTGGGGGTGGGGGAAAGGTGAGCTCCCAGAGTTTCTATTAGAATTGTTCCAGTGCAGTGCCATATATTTAAAAAGAAAAGCAGCTGAACAGTCTGAGAGACTTTCTGGCTAGGAATCAGGAGTTTTTCTCCTCATATAACAAAGATACAGACTGTATTGCACTAATCCAGCACAAGATTGAAATGGGGGAAAATGACCCATTAAACAGCCATCTCACTGGCTACCAGTAACAAAGAAGGGAGAGGCCTTACAGGCCACTGAGGAAATGTGGAAGACATAACTGGACCTTTAACCATTCCTTTGGTTTCACTCACAGTGCTGCTTAAGAAAAAAGATGACAACATCAGATTGTGTGTGGGACTATAGAAAACTAAATGAAGTCACTTTAAAGGATTCTTATCCACTACCATGAACAGATGACACCCTGGGTGGTGTGGTGGGTTCAATCTGGTTTTCCACACTGAATCTTAAAAATGGGTATTGGCAAGTGGCAGAGGATCTAAAGGACAGAGAAAAGACAGATTTCACCACAGGACAAGGCCGGTGGCAATTAAAAGGGATGGCTGTCAGCTTATGCAGTGCACCAACCACATTTGAGAGGCTAATGGAGAGGGTGTGACATGGAATGTCTCTCTCAGCCTGTCTGTTACACCTAGATGATATCCTAGTGCATGCTAAAACTTTTGAACAGGAACTGATACATCTACAAATGGTCTGCGGTAAGCTGAAGGATGCCAATTTGAAACGGAACCCAAAGAAATGTGAGCTGTTTCAAAAAAAGTGAATCTCTCTTGGGCACACAATCAGGGAGGAGGGAATTTTCACTGACAAACAGAAAATTGAGGCTGTGCAGAACTGGCAAACTTCCCAGACACTCACAGATGTGGAGAGTTTTGTAGGACTCTGCTCCTATTATAAAAGGTTTATTTGAGGGTCTGCCAATATTGAAAAAATGCTGCATAGGCTGGAGAGAAAGGGAAACCATTTCAGTGATCAGCAGAGCATTTTCAGAGTTCAAACAGGCTCTTGTAACTACTCCTATCTAGGACTGTCCGTGATTCAAAAGACCTTTTATATTGACACAAATACTAGTGCTTACCGACTGGGGGCAGTATTGACACGAGAACTTCAAGGACTTGAGAGCATGATTGCTTATTACAGCAAAAGTCTAAATTCTCTGGAGTGAAATTACTGCACTACTCAAAAGGAACTCCTGGCTGTGGATGAAAGGAAATGGGGCAGGGAAAGAAAAGCTCCATGAAGATTTGGATGGAAGTAAAATTGTTTGGGGTTGGTTATGCGAAATATCCAGACAGAAAGAGACTGTAAATATGTAAATAGTTAAGCTTGTATCATACGTAATTTGTTAAATAGTTACTTTTCTTTCTATCTGGGATGGGTTGCTCAGGATGTCACCATTTTGGACTCCATCAAGGTGATGGGTGAAGATAAGATGAGGAGTGTTTTCAGGCTCCAGATAAACCTTGCTGTTACTATTCAGCGGAAACAGGACCCTTCATTTAAGATAGTTGTAAGAAGCCATTATAGATCCTTTAGTGACCCAAGCCACTGAAACAAAAGGGCACTCCAACCAAAACACAGGGTGTTACAAAACAAAGGCACATGCAAGGCTCATATGGATGGAGAGGTTTCACCGGCTGTTGCTTTGTAGAGGTGTGTGTCTTTGTGAGAGAGAGGCAGACAGACCAGAGGAAGGAAGGGAAAAGGCAGCAAGGAAACACCACATGCAGTCACAAAAGCACTGGGAGCGCGGCCCTTGGAAAAAGCTAAAAGAGATAGCTTTTGGGCCTAGTGCTCGCTATAGAGGAGCTTAGAGTTATGAGCAAAGAAACTCTCTGTTTGATTCCTGCCTTGTTCAGAGAAACAGGACTTTGTCCATTCTTTATAAATAAACAGGTTTGCATCCATCACAACTTTCTCCTCCTAACTGGAACAACCTTCACGACTCTGAATTTTTGGCTTACTGCTTGGGTCAAAATGAGGTAACAATACATACATGCACCCGTACATATGCACTGATTCACATACATGCTCTCACACACAATTCACACACACATACTCACACAATGATTCACACATCCCCATGCATTCATGCACACACTAATTCACACACGTTCACTCAGACATGCACGATTCTCACACATACATGCACATGCATGCACAAGAACGGCCATATTGGGTCAGACCAAAGGTCCATCTAGCCCAGTATCCTGTCTTCCAATAGTGGCTAATGCCAGGTGCCCCAGAGGGAATAACTAGAACAGGTAATCTTCAAGTGATCCATCCCTTGTCACCCATTCCCAGCTTCTGGCAAACAGGGGCTGGGGACACCATCCCTGCCTATCCTGGCAAATAGCCATTGATGGACACATCCTCCATGAACTTAGCTAATTCTTTTTTGAAGGCTGTTATAGTCTTGGCCTTCACAACATCTTCTGGCAAAGAGTTCCACAGGTTGAACATAAATGCACACATACACAGAGGGAGCTGATATGCACATAGGGACAGTGCTGACATATCCCTATCAGTAAGGAACTGTGCATATACACATGGCCAAAATGAGAACTTGTATCAACTTAGACAGGCTTTGAGATATTTCAACCAGCAGGGGGCAGCACTGCATCTAGCTTTCTCTCTCTCCCTCCCTCGACTCCACACACTTATGGGAAGCTGTAGGAGATGCTTCTGTCTCTGTTCCCTGCCACTCCTGGGCCTATTTTCTCACCTCTCTAATGAGCCGCTAATGAGCAGCCAATTCGTTATGCCAATCAGCAGTGAGGGGGGAAAAGGGGGTGGGGGACAGACAGCTCTGGGCTCTCTATTGGGCAGGCCCTTGGGAAGGACTATAGTAGGATCAAATTTGCTCCCTGACCCAAAGTGTAAAGCACAATTCAGCCTGAGTGTCTCCACTGAGCTCTGTGACTCAGCAGGTTCCCCCCCCCACACACACACACACGTCCCACCTGCTGGCCCTCATCCAAAGCCCAATTGCAGCCCCTACAGCCCCCAATGCACAGCAGAGCCACTAGGTGGCACCATGACCCTGCCACATTGCTGCAGAACTTCAAACACCCCAGCTGGGGGCTCCTCAAGGGTGGGGGCAGAGGTGAGCACATGGGGTCTCTGTTCTGGGCAGAGGGGATCCCTGTAGGCAGGTGACTTGCAGGCACAGTCCGGAGGGCAGAGGCGGCATGGCACTCCCTGTGGGTGCGCAGAGTTCCAGGCAGCCAGGGAGCAGGCAAAGGTGGGACATGGGTCTCCATCGATAGGCTGGGGATGAGGGGACAGTGGGCATGGGGTTCCCCAAAGGCTGGGGTGTTGCAAGCAGGGCAGGGGAGCCCTCTCACCTTTACGCCCATCACGCTGGAAGTCCACGTGGCACCACTCGCCATCATTGACCTTCTTGTTGCTGGCCCGCATCTTGATGCCCCCAGAGCCCATGTCGAGCAGCAGGTAAAGGTGGCCGTCCAGCAGCTCCATGGCAAAGTAGTCAGCCTTGTGTGGGCGCTCAGCCCGGCCCTCCCGCGGGGGCTGCAGGTGCCCATGGCTGAAGAGCAGCAGCCCGTTGGGCTCGGTGGTGCGGAAGTCAAAGGAGATGGAGCCAGTCTTCTTGGTGTTCCACTTGGGCAGGGAGATGTAGGCCTCGGGCGACTCAAAGGTGACTGGATCCAGCGCTGCCACATTCTCACAGCGGAACATCAAGTCCCCATTGATCTTCATCTTGGGGTCACCCTCCTTTGCCAGGCGTGACAGCTCCAGCTTGAAGTCATTGTTCTTGTACACGACCTGGTGGGGAGAGCTGCAGTGGGATACAAGGCCTTTGTCCTCTAGGGGGTGCCAACTTCGATCTGGCCCCCAGCAGGGACCTGCTGGCTGGCTCAGGGGGTAGAGAGACTGACTAGCTTGCAGGGAGGTGGGGGGGTGGAATACAAGGTCTTTTCCCTCTAGGGGAAAAGCCAGTTCCAATCTGGCTTCAAGTAAACAGTGATCTAGAGCTGTTCCTATCTGATGGCTGCTGTGTGTAATGAGTTTCCTGGGTCTCCTTCTGGTTCCTATTGTCTACATCACACACCAAATTCCATCCCTGCCAGCCCCCAAAGAAGAATCATATGGGAACGGTCCTCAATTGCCACTGACGAGAGATACTCCTGCACTTCCTGCCCTAAACTTTTGGGCAGCGTTGCTATGGGAGGTTAAACAGCCCTTACACCCCACCTCATAGGTGGCTGCATCACAGTGCTGGTCAAGGTATCCCTATAGACATATACACTTCACCCAGCCCCAGAGGCAGCTGCATGTCATTGCATACTCACATCTTTGAGGCACCCCATGAAGTTATTGCTGACAGGGGACCCCGGCAGGTCAGCTGTGTTGGGGCTGCCCCCAATGTAGAAAAAGTCATCTGAGCCCAGCATGGTATAATCCTCCTGCGTGTAGCCCGTTGTTGTCAGGATACCATCCACGGAAATGGTCACCTGTCCATCATGATTGCAGGGGTGGGGTGGGGCAGTGGCAGGGAAGGGGGAGGGATGCGGGGCGGGGGGAAACAAGCAGACAACAGAATATTAACTGCCTGGGGCTGGTGAGGGGCTGGGGGTTGATGAGGGGAGAGGTGGCTAAGCCATTTTTATGTCTGGTTGTCTCTTTGGAGGAATGCCAGTATTTGGGGCTTGGGGAAAGGGGGAGTTGAACAAAATTTGATGGGGGCTTGAAAGAGGCAGCACAAAATTTTATGTGGGAGGGGGACTGCAGTGGGGTTGTTCACAATATTTGATGGGCTGAAAAGGAGGAGTGGACAAAAATTGGTGGAGGGACTAGAAAAGGGGGGACATAAGATTTGACCAAGGGAGGGTGGTTCACAAGATTTAGTGGGGGAAGAGGGCTGGGGAGGGAATTGTTGCAGATTTGTTGGGGATGGTCTGCACAAGATTTGGTGGGGGGGTGGGAAGAGGGGTGCACCAGTTTTGATGGCCTGTCAGTAGCCCTGCCAGGGGGTTAGTGATATTATAGGCAGCTAGACCTGTTGGGTGATGGATAAGTGCCATATATCCCATCCCAATCTGCCCTCCGCCCCCCGAGGCTGCACCCCACTCACCACAGCTGCAGCTCCTCACCGAGGTCCAGGTTGGGGTGCAAAGCTGACAGTGTTGCCCTAAACCAAGCCGGGACCTCCCACTGTCCACCCCGGTTGGCCTAGGGTGTATGACATCTCCCCTGCCTTAATTTGGGCAGTTGGGACCTCTGCCATACTAGGGGTAATGGCAGGTCCAAAGAAAGATGGGGGTACAGGCACATCTATGGGGAGGGGTAATGTATGGGCCGTGTGGGGATGGGTGGCAATGTTTGTTAGTGAGGAGGCTGGGGGGAGGAGGCGGAATGGCCGTTCTCTGAGGAAGCTGGGGACGGGGTGGGGGGAATGAATGTTTGGTGAGGAGGCTGGGGGAAGTGGGGAAATGGCCACTGTGTGCGGAGGCCGTTGGAAGAGGAATGGCCAATGTGAGAGGAGGCTGGGGGAGGAGAGAAATGGCCGATGGGGGAGGAGGCTGTCAGGGTGGGGGAGAATGGCCGTTCTGTGAGGAGGCTGTGGGGGGAATGGCCATAGTGTGAGAAGGCGGGTGGGGGGATGGCCGTTGTGTGAGGAGGCGGGGTGGGGGGATGGCCGTTGTGTGAGGAGGCGGGGTGGGGGGATGGCCGTTGTGTGAGGATGCTGTTGTAGGGGGAATGGCCATTGTATAAGGTTGGGGTGGTGGTGGGGAACGGCCATTCTATGAGGAGGCTGGGGGGAGGGGAAATGGCCACTGTGTGACGATTCTTGTGGGGAATGCAATTTGTGTGAGGGGGCTGGTGAAGGGGGAATGGCCATTCTGCAAGGATGCTAAGGGAGGGAATGGCAGTTCTGTAGGGAGGCTCGGGGGGCGGGCAGGGGCCGGTGGCCGTTCTGTTAGGAGACTGGGGGGAGTGGCCGTTGTGTGAGGATGTTGTTGGAAGGCAAATGTCCGTTGTGTGAGGAGACTGCAGGGACAGAATGGCGGTCCTGTGAGGAGGCTGGTGGGAGGTGGGGGAGAGAATGGCCGTTCTGTGAGGAGGCTGTTGGAGGGGGAATGGCCGTTCATTGCAGAGCTGTTGGAGGGGGAATGGCTGTTCAGTGAGGATTTGGTGGTTGGGGTGATAACCGCTGTTCCCCGAGTAGGCTGTGGGTAGATTTGTAACAACCAGTCTGGGGCAGGACAGTGGGTAACTACTGCTTTGGGAGGAGACAAGGGGAACAGCTGTTCCAGGAGGAAGCTATGGGGGCAATGGCCACTGTGATATGGGTGAAGGGAATAGCTGTTCTGTGATAAGGTTGTGGGGAGGGAGCGGGTAACAACTGGTATGTGGAGAGGACAGAAGTTGGGGTAACAGCTGTTCTCGGGGAAGCTGGGGGCAGTTAACAGCCATTATAGGAGGGGTTAGAGGAAGGTAACAGATGGCCTGTGGGGCAGCTGTAACAGGGCCATGTGTGTGTGTGTGTGTGTGTGTGTGTGTGTGTGTAGGGGGTAATGGCTGGTCCATGAGAGGAGTAGGATGGGAGAAACAGTTGGTCAGTGCGAGGCTGTGGAAAGGGTAACAGCCAGCCCACATGGGGGATACAGGGAGGGAAGGTATTAGATAGTCTGAGGGTAATGGTTGTTCGGACTGGGGTAGGTTGGGGTAAGAGAAGGCAGTTCTGAGCCTCTCTGCAGCGTGTGGGGAGACAGCTATTTCTCATCCTGTCCAGTAAAGGGCACTGCTTGCTTGCACGCACGCATACACACAGAGCTGTGATCCTAGCTATCCAGGAGCAGTCCACACACACACACACACACACAGAGGAAATTCTCATTCTATCCTGTAGGGGACAGTTCTTGTTCTCTCTCTCTCAATCTCTCTCTCTTACACACACACACTCACAGGTTGTTCTGATCCTATCTAGCAGTGGGTAATACATACACATACTCAAGCAGTTATGATGAATATCTGCCATAGGGGGCAATAGGTATACATGAACACACACACAGTTCCGAACCTGTCTAGTAGGGAGCAATGCACCAAAACACACACTGCAGCAGTTCTAATCATGTCCAGGATGGGGCAGTACACATAAGCACGCACATATAAGCAGTTCTGATTCTATAGTTTTACACACACACACACACACACACACACACACACACACAGAGCGGCAGTTCTGAGTCTGTTCAGCAGGGGGCAGTACATACACAGAGAATTATGATCATCTCCAGTAGGAGGCAGTACACATCCATTTGCACACACACTTGCATTTCTGATCCTATCTAATCGGGAGCATCATATGTGTGCGTGCACACACACACACAGTTCTGATCATGTCTAGTATGGGGCAGTACATACAACCATGCCCAAACACAGGCAGTTCTGATTATATACAGTATGGAGGAGTACACGCACATGCAGATACAGAGGCAGTTCTGATCTTGTCCAATAGGGGGCAGTATATGTGAACGCACACGTGTATACACACACACAGAGTTCTGATACTATACAGTATGGAACAGTATACACACACACAGGTAGTTCTGATCCTGTTCAGTGGGGTGCAGTACAGATGCACACACAGTTATGATTATCTCCAGTAGGGAGCAGTACATATGCATGTATGCTCACACACACATTTCTGATCCTATCTAGTAGGGAGCATCACACATACAGGTGGTCCTCCATTTATGCAGTATTGAGAAGGACACAAATACACATACAGACAGTCCTGAACAATACATTGAGCAGTATACACATACACACAGAGGCCATTCTGCTCCTGTCTAGGAAGGGGCAGTACACCACCAAACCTAGAGGCAGTCCTCATTCTATCCTAGGATCGAGCAGTGTACACATGCACACATAGGCAGTTCTGATCCTATCCAATAGTGGTAGTACATACACCGAGTGTTTTTTCGCTCTCTCTCTCTCTATCACACACACACACACACACACACACACACACACACACACACACACACACACTCCCCTGATCCTCTCTCTCTCTCACACACACACACACCAAAACAAAATCAGAACTGCCTCTGTATATTCACTATGAAGCAGCATATACAACCACACACAGGCATTTCTGAACCTGTCCAGTAGGGGGCAGTAAACACACGCACACACACACACACGCTGTATAGGCCATTCTGATCCTATTCCAGTGGTAGTACACACACACACCAAGGGTGTATCAGTACACAGATAACTCCTCTATTACCCCACCAGCCCTCCCTGATGTCCCGTACATCCATCCTGTTTGCAATGGGAGGACCTGAACCCCAATGCCACAGCAACCCCTTGCAGCACAGATGGGGGCTTTGCCCCACAATGCTCGCTAACTGGATCACAGTGTTGACTCTAGTTCAGATCCAAAGTCCACCCCACTGTTTTGCGTGCCGGTTCTGATCCAGGCTTGATCTCTGAAGTAGTGGGATGAGGTAAGTCAGGCTCTCCTGGAAGCATTTTCCCCTGGTATATAGGTACCACAACAACCCTAGAACAAATTGTTAACCCCTTGTCATGAGGTTTGGGGGAGACAGGATGGGGCTGTATTTTGTACCCCCATCCTCCCAATTCTTGTTTCAACCCATCAAATCTTGTGCATATGAGGGCTCTGGCCTGGAGGAACCATTGTGTTTATTGGGGGATTAGAAAGGGGGCCAGGAGGACTAGTTGTGTTTTTTCTTTGTTGGGAGGCTGTATGTTGGGGCCTGTTTCTTGATACCCAGTGGGAGTGCATGGGTGGGAGATTATGGGGAGGGATTTGGGGGTGGGGAATTGTGGTTTGTTAAACTCCTTTCAATTGGTCCATTTCCTCTTCCCCATAAAGCAGGGGACGCAGGGGAGGGGAGGCTGTAGGGGTCACATTAGTATTGGTCAGTACAACAACATGCAAAAGAAGTTAGAACAGGAAGGGAAGGGAAGGGCAGGAAGGCGTATAATCCAAGCTGGGGTCCCTCCTTGTAGACAAAAAGAAAAGGAGTACTTGTGGCACCTTAGAGACTAACAAATTTATTTGAGCATAAGCTTTTGTGAGCTACAGCTCACTTCATCAGATGCATTTCGATGAAGTGAGCTGTAGCTCACGAAAGCTTATGCTCAAATAAATTTGTTAGTCTCTAAGGTGCCACAAGTACTCCTTTTCTTTTTGCGAATACAGACTAACATGGCTGCTACTCTGAAACCTGTCCTTGTAGACAGTGCCCCTCCTGCTGCGTCAAAGGCTACAGCCTTGGGGTGGAACTGTCCCTTAAGCTGCTAGACAGGCTGACCCTGTGGTTGGAAGAGGCTCCATTAAGCAACAGGTCAATGAAGACCCACATCAACAGATGGGAGCGACATTCAGACATGCCCTATGACATTCCAGCTAACAGAATATACAGCAGCTGAAGTCATTCTGGATCCTAATCTGGCTGGGTGAAAACAGCAGAGGGAGCTCCCAGACAGAGCGAGTCAGGGAAGACTCTGCCAGAGACAACAGCCTCCCACTCCCCACCTAGAACTGGGAATAAAACAGGAGCTCCCAGCTCCCTCTGCTTTTAACACGAGACCCCCAGTTTCCTCCCAGAGCTGGAGATAGAACCCAGGAATCCTGACTCCCAGCCCTCCCTATTCTAACCACCAGATCCCACTCCCCACCCAGAGCCAATGACAGAACTCAGGAGCTGTGACTCCTAGTCCGTCCCCCCAGCTCTAACGCACTGGGCCCCACTTCCTTGCAAGAGCTGGGAATAGAACCCAGGCGTCCTGACTCCCAACCCTACCCTGTTCCCACTCCCTACCCAGAGTTGGGAATAGAAGGCAGAAGTCCTGGCTCCCACCCCACCTATTGCATACTCTAACCCACTCAACCCCACTTTCCTGCAAGAGCTGGGCATAGAACCCAGGAGTTTTGCCTCCCAGCTTTCTACCATCCCATTGCTCTAACTACTAGACACCACTTTCTTGTCAGAGCCAGGCTAGAAATCTGTTAGTTAAAAGCCAAAAATCTCATCTGCAAACAAACTGCCCTCACTAAAAAGCTAATCTAAAAGGAGGGATCCCAGTTCAGATAGGCCCAGCATAGGACAGAGCACTTCTGTGGGGAAGGGAGTGGGGATGTTTTGGATTAGTAAAAGAATTTGGGAATCTGTTTTCCTCAGACAAACTTAAAAGTTCAGACAGAAAAATGGCAGTTAGTAGGAACAGTAAGACAATCTTCATTAGCACAGTATTAGTACCACAGGAGTTAATTATCAGCTGGCATTAATCATGGCTCTTGGTTAATTAATTAATTAATCATCAGAGAGAGAGAAAGAGATCAGCGAAGAGAAAGAGACTCAGATGGAGAGAGAGAGAGGAAAGCCATGCAGGGCAGAAAGGCAGAATTAGCAATAGCCAGAGCCGTGCATGTTAGACAGGTTTAGGGGTTTCAATGGGGGGCAGAGAGAGAGAGAAAGAGAGATGCAAGCTGAGGCATGCATGAGAGAGGGAGAAGGGGGGGTAAAATGATGGAGATGGAGTGGGCTGGCTGGGGGGTGGTTTGTAACTGGAGCACCTGTGTGATCGGTAAACAAGAGTGTGGGTTGTACTACAACTCCAGAACCCTTCTCTCACACACACCAAAGCCCTCTCTTACATACATCCTACAGCTCACACACACATACATACATACATACACACACACACACACACACGGCCTTCCCCACACAAACCAGAACACACACTGCAGAACCCTCCCTCTCTCTCTCTCCCCCTCTCACTCACACACACACACACACCAGAGCTATCCCCCTTCCGCACACACTCCAAAACCCTCCTTACGCCCACACACACCAGAGCCATTAAAACACATATACACACACACACACTCCCTCCCAAGAGCTCCTCCTTCACACGCTGCTGAACCCTCCCCTCTCTCTCTCTCTCTCTCACACACACACACACACACACACACACCAGAGCTAGCTCCCCCTTCCACAGCAGAGGTCTCCCCAACAACATCTATATTAGCTATCCCTCCACACACACGCCCCAGAGCTCTCCTTTGCCATGCACATATACTGGAACTCCCATCAATACACATGGACCAGGGCTCTCCCCCCAGTCACAACACAGTATCTCCACAAAGCTCTTCCCCTTACACACAACGGAGTCCCATACACACACAAACCAGAGCTTTCCCATCAAACAGTCACTAGGGTTCTCCCTCTCCACAGACCAGAACTCACCCGCACAGACATTTCCCCACTAAATGAGTTACTTCTCACATTTACATGTACACACGAGCTATCCCTCCAAACATCCACACAGCAGAGAGATTCTGCCTGCACACGCACACCCCCCCCATAGATATTCTCCCCCCACATATACCAGTTATTTGCTCCCCCCTCCAGAGCTATTGGCCCCTCAAGCACCAGAGCTATCCCCCACACGCACACACCAGAGCAATTTCTACCCACTCACACACGCACCACAGTTATTCTCCCACACAAGAGCTACTCGCCCTACACACATAACGCAGCTATTCCCACACACACACAGAAGCACCAGAACTGTCACCCCCACCAACACACATCTGCTCCTGTGATTGCTCCTGTGCCTGACTTGTTCTAAGCCTTGTCCCCAGCCTTGCTTGAGGCCTGCTCCTGCTTTGTTCCTGTCCCGCTCCAGTGCAGCTCCTTTGCTTAGTACTGGCTCTGACCCCTACTGCAATCACTAGGTCTGGTTCAGCCATCGCTCCAACCACTAGATGTGACTGCTCATGCCCTAATTCATGCCAGTTTGAGCAGCCCACCTAAAAATGGAGAAGGGATAGGTTTCACTACTGGGGTGGATCCTGCTAAGGCCATCTTCCTGCATCTTGCAGAACCTGCAGACTCAGGTTGCAGTTCTACCTCTCACTCTAGTACCTTGCACAAACATTTCTCTGCTAGTACTCCAGATGGCTAATTGGCGCCTGACACACCCCCTTCTCCTCTTCCAGCTATGGCACCCCACAATGTGGGAGGTTTACCTGGAAGCGCATGTGTACTGCAGTTCCTCATGTAATTTCAGAGACTTAGAATTTGCCTGAGTGCATAATGTCCCCACCCAGTGCAAAATACCCTTGACTTGGTAGAGTACGTTGATGGTTCACTCCTTTCTTTGGACCCAGTCACTCACCAGTCTGCCCCCTTAGAAGTCACTACCTTTCAAGGTTACAGAGAAATCCTTCAGTGTGGGTTGATCCATGCACCGCATTCCCTGGCCCATCACCTATAACCCACATATCCGCTACATGACAGGCATGAGGCATATTAGCTCACCATACTGCTGGTAATCTTGCCTCCCAAAGTCCAACCACAGAGCAGAAGTCCTCTGCAGCTCTGCCTGCCTCCAGGAGTATTCCAAGACAGAGAGGGTTAGTCCAAAGGGAAACTCGGCAACCCCCACTGCCTTCCCAATAGCCTTGGTACCCACCAAATATCAAGATATTAGCCAACGTGTTCAACAAAAAGGAGGCTGACCTCTTGATGCCCCATCGACCTCCATATTGAGCAGGGGGACCTTTCAGGCATATCTATTTTCCCTCAGAACATGAGTTACAAGTTCTCCAGAACTATCACCAAGAAAAGCTGCAAAAGGGGTTCATCTGTCCCTCCATGTCCCCAGCTGGGGCTCCATCTTTCTTTGTGAGTAAGAAGGATGGTTTCACTGCAGTCTTGTGTGGATTACCAGGCATTAAACAATGTTACTATCTGGAACTGTACCCCTTACCCCCTCATCAAGCTCTCTGAAAGACTTTGCTCTGCCAAGGTCTTCACTAGGTTGGACCTTTGTGGAACTCATAACTCGGTTCAGATTCAAGAAGGAGATGAATAGAAGACTGCCTTCTGCACAGAGTATGGACACTTGGAGTAGTTGGTTATGCCATTTGACTTGTGCAGTGCTCCGTTGACTTTCCAGCATTTAATTAATGACATCTTTAGGGACATGCTGGGCCAATTTGTGATTATTTACCTCAATTACATCCTCTGAGGACCTTCATCTGCAGATCCAGGTCTCTACGACCAACATATACACTGCATCTTCATGACAGGGGGAGATCGAGCTAAGTTACACATGTGAATAACGTAGCTGAAGTCAACATACTTAGATCTACTTATCGCAGGGTCCACACTATGCTATGTCGATGGGAGATGCTCCCCCATTGACTTCCCTTGCGTTTCTCATTCAGGTGGAGTACATGAGTCAACGAGTGAGCGATCTATGGTCCGCTGATGCATCAATCGCTGCACTTCAATCCCCTGGTAAGTGTAGACAAGCCCCTAAAGACACTCTGCCACAACCTATATGCCAACCTTAAGAAGTGTGAATTTGACCAGGGCACAATCAAATTCCTTGGGTATATTGTTTCCCCACAGGGACTAACTATGGACCCGCGCAAGTGGCAGCCATATCCGATTGGGCTTCTCCAAAGGACATACAAGAGGTACAGTGATTTCAGGACTTGGGCGACTTTTACCAACAGCTAATGGGGTTTTCTAGCCTTGTTGCTCCGATGACAATGCTTTTGTGAAAAGGATCCAAGTTCATCTGATCCTTAGAAGCCCACCCTGCCTGAGATCCGCTAAAAAAGGCATTCACCACAGCACCCATCCTTATCCATCCAGATCCCACTAAGCCATTCATGGTGGAAGCTGACGCATCAAACTTTGCCATAGGTACAAACAAGCATGCCTCCATAGCCAACTTCAAACTTATGCCTTTCATTCCTGTAAACTAACTCCAGTGGAAAGAAATTATGATATCTGGGACAAAGTGGCCTTCGAGGAATGGTGTCATCCCTTAGAGGGAGCCCAGTTCCAAGTCCAGGTCCTTATGAACCACAAGAACCTGGAATCCCTCCAAATGGCCAGACACCGCAATCAACGCCAGATCCGCTGATCCTTCCTTGTTGCCTGATTTGACTTCGTGGTAACCTATTGTCCGGGGACAGGATATTGAAAGGTGAATGCTCTGTCTTCCAAGGATGAGTATCTTGAATCTGGTGGAGAACCTCCTTTCATAGTTCTTAAAGTGCCCGATTTTTGTCAACGGGTCTGTAGACAGCAATCTGATGCCCTGCATTCATTCTCTGCTGCCCACCAATGTGTTTACCACCCTGATCTGCCAGACCCTAGGAGATGCAGATGTCCAGCCTGACTCAGAGTTCAGACTACAAGATGGTGTTCTCTATCACAGGGATCTCATTTGTCTTCCAGAGGGCCAGCCTAGACTTCAGGTCTTTAAATTATGACACAACATGCTGCTTGCTGGTCACTTCAGTCAATCCAAGACCAGGAACCCAGTTTGGCTAACTTTCTGGTGGCTGGGTCTATGCGCTTACATCAAGAAATATATAAAGTCGGCAAACCTCTACTCTGGAACCAAGAGTCCATCCTCCAGACAGCTTGGCTGCCTCCAGCCCTTGCCAATTCCACTCCAGCCTTGGTTGACTGTATCTATTGACTTCATCGGGGAGAGGCTTCACTCTCATGGGCACACAATGATCCTAGTCATGGCCGATCTCCTAACTATGACAGTGCACTAGGTTCCATCCCACGCCATCCCTACCACCCTGGAAATGGCACATCTATTCCTAGAGAACATCTTCTGTTACCACAGATTACCAACTGTCACCATGTCAGACTGGCGTCCCCCATTCATTTCCCGTTTTTAGCGGGAGTTTCTCAGACTTCTTGGCATTGAGCCTCTCACTTCATCTGCCTATCACCCACAAACTTATGGGCAAACGGAACGAGTCAACCAGATTCTAGGACAGTATCTCCACTGTTTTTTGAATTAACACCAGGATAACTGGTTTTCCCGGCTTTCCTGTGGAGAATTTGCCTACAGAATGCAACCCACATTTCCGCCCAACAAAGCCCATTCTTTGGTAACTACGGCTTTCATCCATGTTGCCATCCATGATTTCCTAGTACCTGCTGCCATGGACTTGACCACCCACCTGCATCAAGTGCACCAATAACTCAAGAAATAATAGTGATCTGCTAAAGAAGTTTTCAAGCACCATGCTGGCCAGGATTGCCAGATCACCCCAACCTTGCCATGGTGTTTGGTTTGGTTATCCACACAGAATCTTCAATCAGCTCACCAATCAGCCAAGCTAGATCAGTGGTACCTGGCCCCATTCACAATCTCAGACCAGGAAAAACCAGTAACATTCAAGTTACAGCTACCCAAGTCCCTAAAGATCCATCCTATATTTCATGTTTCAGAGTAGCAGCCGTGTTAGTCTGTATTCGCAAAAAGAAAAGGAGTACCCGTGGCACCTTAGAGACTAACAAATTTATTAGAGCATAAGCTTTCGTGAGCTACAGCTCACTTCATCGGAATGCATCCGATGAAGTGAGCTGTAGCTCACGAAAGCTTATGCTCTAATAAATTTGTTAGTCTCTAAGGTGCCACGGGTACTCCTATATTTCATGTCTCCCTTCTAAAGCCTTACGCTGAGAACCCATTCCCGAACCACTCCAACACACTGCTACCACCCATAACATTAGAGGGCAGGAAGGATACTTGGTACAACGATTTCTTGACTCCCCCCTCCCCCCATGAGGAAAAACTCTAGTATCTGGTGGACTGAATGAGCTATGGTCCAAACTACAAGTCCTGGGAACCAATAGAGAACATCTATGTCCCAGACCAACTATGGAACTTCCACCAAACTATACCAAGATGCCTGGCCCTAGAGCCATTAGGAGGTGCTCCTCAAAGAGGAGGGGTACTGTCAGGAATCATGAACCTGAGATCAGCCAGCTGACCTGCAGATTCCCTGATTGGCTGAGAGGCATCACCAGGACTGTTTTTATGCCCAGCAGCAGCAGTAGGCTAGTGGCTGCTCAACACTGAAGCCCGAAGCTGCAATTTCTTCTGTGTCCCCTGCCTTACTCCAGAACTGCTTCTGCCTTGTTCTTGTCCTGCTCCAGCCCTGCTCCCTTGCCTTGTTCCTGACTCTAGCTCTGACCCTTGGCTCTGTTCCTGGCCTCTGACTACTACTCTGATCACTATACCTTACCACTCCTGCCCCAGTTCATGACACACACAGCAGAGCTATTGCTCACACTCATACATGTACACAGCAGGGCTATTCCTCCCTTCTCCAAAGGTCAAGAACTATGGGTTTAAGATCCTTCAGCTGAGCTTGCAGCTGGCCAATTCAGCCTTCTGGCAGGTTAATGAGCCCAGCTGAGCAGCAGCAGAATCACCTGATTGGCCAGCCCTCTCAATTGGCTGCAAGGACTCAGCAGGTCTGCATTTAAGCTCAGCAGTTGCAGCAGTCCATGGTTGCTCAATGCTTATGCCTGCAACTGCAATCTCCCTTGTGCCTGCCTTGTTCCCAGCCTCACTCCAGCCCTGCTCCTGCCTGCTCCAGCCCTGCTCCCTTGCCCGGCTTCCGACTCTTGGCTTGTCTCCTGGTTTCTGACTTCAGCTCTGACCCTTGGCTCTAACCACTAGGTAAGACGGCCCATATCCCAGTCCCTGATAGTTTGAGCAGCCCAAAGAACAGAGAAGACCTGATTTGGCTGCAGAGATGGACCCCTACAAATCCAGGCTGATGCCTTGCAGGCACATAATGTAGCGCTGCAGGTGAAAGCCTCATAGTCAGTGACTCAGGCCCCTCCAGAACCAAAGATCTCAATACCTGAAAAGTTTGACAGTGATCACACAAAATTCCACAGCTTCTTGAACCAGTGCCTTCTCCTGTTCCTGCTGAACCTGCAGTTGGTTCCCACAGACCGAGCCAGGGTGGGACTCATCAACAATCTGCTGACTGGGGAAGCATTGGCATGGGCCTCTCAACTGCTTGAGAAATCTAGTCCCCTCTTGAGTCAGTTCAAGGAGTTTGTCCAAGACACAACAGTGATCTTTGACCACCCAAATTGTATGCTCAGGGCAGAAGCCATGCTCCAGGTCCTGAGGCAATGATGCCAGCCGGTTGCTAACTACGCTGTAGATTTTCGACACCTGGTGATGGACACAGAATGAAACAAGGCCTCTCAGCGCTATTGCTTCTGGCTTGATCCAAATGATGAAATCAAAGATGAGCTTGCATGGATAGAATTCCCCACTGCTTTGGACGCATTTAGCAACCTATGCATCAAGACTGACAATCCTTATTGGAACACTGCCAAGAAAGGAGAGTGGCTTCTTAATTCACATCCATCTCAACAGCACTGGTCAGCCAATATCCAGTGCCCGCCACACAGTCTGAACTTGTGTAGGTGGTCATGGCGGAGAAGGCCTGATGCCAGGTATTGGGTCTCTGCCTCTATTGTGGGGAATCTGGGCACTTTGCTTTGACCTGTCCTGCAAAGGCTAGTTCTGCATCTTAACTGGGAAACACCAGGCCACAGCCCCCGGACCTCCCCACTAGCGTGGCATCTGATCAGCATCAAAGCACCTTCTGCTTCCACTCTGTCTACGGCATCCTATTCTGATGGAGGTCATCTTGAAAGCAATGATTGACTCTGGCTCCTCCAGAAGCTTTATGGACTTGGACTTCACTTGTGCACACAGGATCCCAGCACAGCACAAGGACTTTCCCAATGTAACAGAATCCATTGACTGATCACTCTTTTCATCAGGTCCCATCATCTCTGAGACTGTGCCTTTAAAAGTCAGAACCCTTCAGTGGCATCGCAAAACCATTCAGTTGGGTCTGGTTCATTCTTGAACTTCCTGAACATCCATGGTGTTATCACACTCATGATCCACACATCCTCTGGAGGGCAGGAATGATTCGTTTCCTCTTGTCCTACTGTCAATAGTCTTGTCATCCTGAACCAGGTCTCAAGTTGGAGGCATAACTCCAAGGAAACCTTGATCTTTTGGTTACCCTGGAACAGAAAGGCTAAGTCCAGTAGACTCTCAGTCAACACCTGCCTCGACAATACTGGTGAAATATTGTGACCTTGGAGAATTCTTTGACAAGAGGAAGGCTGATATCCTCCTGCCTCATGGTCACTGTGACTGTCCCATTGGCCTCCAGCCAGGGGCCGACATCCCTTTTGGACGTATTTACTCCCTCTCAGTTCCTGAGTTGTGGATGCTCCAACAATATCTACAAAAGAATCTGAAACAGGGATTAACCCTCCTGGTCCGTATCTGGGCAGGGGATGAGCGGAAGACTGCCTTCCATACCTGATAGGGGCACTTGGAATACTTACTAATGGACTTCAGGCTGTGCAATGCTCCTGCAATGTTCCAACATTTTATCCATGACACTTTCAGAGTCCTGTTGGACCAATTCATCGCTCTCTACCTCAACAATATTCTTGTTTTTTCTGAGGATCAAGCCCTTCATGACCAACATGTATTTTGAGTTTTGGAAAGGGTTTGCCAGAATTATCTCATTGTTAAATTGGAAAAATGTGAATTTGATCACAGTATGATCAAGTTCCTCAGGTGTATTATATCACTTGATGGTCTAACTATGGAACTATTCATTTATGTCCCAGGTGGTCAGCCTAGGCTCCAAGTTCTGAAATCACGTCATGACTCACTGCTCGCTGGTCCCTTTGGTGGAACTAAAACAAGAAACTTAGTTTTATGGAACTTCACAGTGGCCAGGTATGCATTGGTATGGACTAGTTTACCATGAAATATGTTAATTCCTACAACTTTTGGTCTCCTCCAGGCCTTGCCCACCGTGTCCCTGGCCTTCAGTGTAGAATTATCTTGCTCCCATGATTGTTCAGTGGTGCTAGGTGCAGTTGACTTCTTAACTAAGATGGCCCACTTTGTCCCTTCACACACATTCCCTACAACCCTGCAAACAGCCTGCCTCTTTCTAAAGCATGTCTTCCGGCTCCATGGACTGCCGACTGGCACGGTGTCAGACAGAGACTCACAATTTGTTTCCCATTTCTAGCACAGGCTTTTAAAACTCCTGCATAGAGAGCTCTTTTCCTCAGGCCAATGGACAGACAGAATAGATAAACCAGATCATAGAGCAATACCTCCAGTGGTTCTTAAATTATCATCAGGATAACTGGGTCTCCCTCCTGTCATAAGCCAAGTTCACCTATAACAATTCAATCCATGCCTCAACCCAATAGAGCTCATTCCACACAAATTATGGCTTTGATCTCTGCTTTCACCCAGCATTGCCCAGAAACTCCCCAGTTCCTGCAGCGACGGACCGGTCACCCATCTGAATCACATACAACGAGAACTTACAGAACATCTGGGAGCCTCCAAGGAAACCTACAAGTGTTATGACAGGTTTCGGAGTAGCAGCCGTGTTAGTCTGTATTCACAAAAAGAAAAGGAGTACTTGTGGCACCTTCGAGACTAACAAATTTATTAGAGCATAAGCTTTCGTGAGCTACAGCTCACTTCATCGGATGCATTTGGTGGAAAAAAAGAGGAGAGATTTATATACACACACACACACACAGAGAACATGAAACAATGGGTTTATCATACACACTGTAAGGAGAGTGATCACTTAAGATAAGCCATCACCAGCAGCAGGGGGGGAAGGAGGAAAACCTTTCATGGTGACAAGCAAGGTAGGCTAATTCCAGCAGTTAACAAGAATATCAGAGGAACAGTGGGGGGTGGGGTGGGAGGGAGAAATACCATGGGGAAATAGTTTTACTTTGTGTAATGACTCATCCATTCCCAGTCTCTATTCAAGCCTAAGTTAATTGTATCCAGTTTGCAAATTAATTCCAATTCAGCAGTCTCTCGTTGGAGTCTGTTTTGAAGCTTTTTTGTTGAAGGATAGCCACTCTTAGGTCTGTGATCGAGTGACCAGAGAGATTGAAGTGTTCTCCAACTGGTTTTTGAATGTTACAATTCTTGACGTCTGATTTGTGTCCATTCATTCTTTTACGTAGAGACTGTCCAGTTTGGCCAATGTACATGGCAGAGGGGCATTGCTGGCACATGATGGCATATATCACATTGGTAGATGCGCAGGTGAACGAGCCTCTGATAATGTGGCTGATGTGATTAGGCCCTATGATGGTGTCCCCTGAATAGATATGTGGACAGAGTTGGCAACGGGCTTTGTTGCAAGGATAGGTTCCTGGGTTAGTGGTTCTGTTGTGTGGTGTGTGGTTGCTGGTGAGTATTTGCTTCAGATTGGGGGGCTGTCTGTAAGCAAGGACTGGTCTGTCTCCCAAGATCTGTGAGAGTGATGGGTCGTCCTTCAGGATAGGTTGTAGATCCTTGATGATGCGTTGGAGAGGTTTTAGTTGGGGGCTGAAGGTGATGGCTAGTGGCGTTCTGTTATTTTCTTTGTTGGGCCTGTCTTGTAATAGGTGACTTCTGGGTACTCTTCTGGCTCTGTCAATCTGTTTCTTCACTTCAGCAGGTGGGTATTGTAGTTGTAGGAATGCATGATAGAGATCTTGTAGGTGTTTGTCTCTGTCTGAGGGGTTGGAGCAAATGCAGTTATATCGTAGCGCTTGGCTGTAGACAATGGATGGAGTGGTATGATCTGGATGAAAGCTAGAGGCATGTAGGTAGGAATAGCGGTCAGTAGGTTTCCGATATAGGGTGGTGTTTATGTGACCATCGCTTATTAGCACCGTAGTGTCCAGGAAGTGGATCTCTTGTGTGGACTGGTCCAGGCTGAGGTTGATGGTGGGATGGAAATTGTTGAAATCATGGTGGAATTCCTCAAGAGCTTCTTTTCCATGGGTCCAGATGATGAAGATGTCATCAATGTAGCGCAAGTAGAGTAGGGGCATTAGGGGACGAGAGCTGAGGAAGCGTTGTTCTAAGTCAGCCATAAAAATGTTGGCATACTGTGGGGCCATGCGGGTACCCATCGCAGTGCCGCTGATTTGAAGGTATACATTGTCACCAAATGTGAAATAGTTATAGGTCAGGACAATTAACTTAGGCTTGAATAGAGACTGGGAATGGATGAGTCATTACACAAAGTAAAACTATTTCCCCATGGTATTTCTCCCTCCCACCCCACCCCCCACTGTTCCTCTGATATTCTTGTTAACTGCTGGAATTAGCCTACCTTGCTTGTCACCATGAAAGGTTTTCCTCCTCCTCCCCCCCCCCCCCCCCCGCTGCTGGTGATGGCTTATCTTAAGTGATCACTCTCCTTACAGTGTGTATGATAAACCCATTGTTTCATGTTCTCTGTGTGTGTGTATATAAATCTCTCCTCTGTTTTTTCCACCAAATGCATCCGATGAAGTGAGCTGTAGCTCACGAAAGCTTATGCTCTAATAAATTTGTTAGTCTCGAAGGTGCCACAAGTACTCCTTTTCTTTTTACAAGTGTTATGTTGATCAGGGCTGCCATGCCACACCTCACTTTAGTACTGGGGACAAAGTCTGGCTATCAACTTGAAATCAACCCAACTATCATCAAGAGCTAGGCCCATTCAAGATTCTCAAGCAGGTTATCCCAGTGATATTCATGTTTCTATTCCAGAGACAATGAAGACCTATCCTGTGTTCCGTAACTCCCTCTTGTGGATCCCTTCCCATGTCAATACAATCTGTTGTCGCTACCCATTGCCTTCCCTGGGCAAGAAAAATACTTTGTCCAACAAATTATTGACCCCAAGCAAGTATAGGGCAAGCTTCATTACTTAGTGAAATGGGAGGGCTACAGTCCTGATGACCAGTCATGGGAACCGGCAGAGAAAGTTCATGCACCACAGTTACTACAGGACTTTCATCAGGCCGTCCCAAGTAGCACAGGCTGAGGGCCCCTAGAAGGCACCCCTGAAAGGGGTTGGTACTGTCAGGAACTGTGGGCTTACGTTCCCTCGGCTAAGCCCAAGGGCTGGCCGGTTCAGCTTCCAAGCAGGTTAATGAGCCCAGCTGGGCCTGACTGGCCGGCCCACCTGATTGGCTGAAAAGAGCCAAGAGGTCTGCATTTAAGTTCAGCAGCAGCAGGTCACTGGATTGTGCATGAATTGTTCCCAGCTTTACTCCAGCCATGCTCCGGCCATTCCACCCTTGCTCCAGACCTACTCCTGCCTAGTTCCTATCCAGCTCCAGTCTGCTCCAGCCCTGATCCTGACTCTGGATCTGACTCCCAGTCCCTGACACAGAGCTATTCCCACCCCATACCCGCACCAGAGCTATTGCCCTCCCTACATACACATCAGAGCTATTCCCAGCCTCCCCACCCCCCCATGCATCAGAGCTATTTCCCCCCCACACACACACCCCAGAGCTATTCTTCACATACACGCACCACAGCTATTGCCCCACACACACATACCTGAGCTATTGCCCCAAGAGTTTTAGCCCCCCCCCATGTACGTGTCTAGAGTTTTGTCCCACACACATGCATGCGTGCAACGTAGAGCTACTGCCCCCCACATGCACCAGACCTACTCCACACACACACACACACACACACAGAGCTATTCCCCCCCACACCAACGTGCACCCCCTCCACACACATGCATCAAAGCTATTACCCCACAGATGCACACACACATGCACCAGAGCTATTCCACCTGCACATACACACACGAGCTATTCCACCCACACACACAGACACCAGGGCTATTACCACACACACTCGCATACACACACCTGAGATATTCCACCTACACCCCCCCAAAGCTATTACCCCCCACATACACACCAGGGCGCTTTCCCCCTTCATCCCGTCACATTGCCTGTATGAATCCTAAAACTCTGGGCATAGATTTTGGTGCTGCCTTTTCAGTAATGGGCAAAATGCCTATTCAAGGAAGTCAGATGTCACTGCTACACACCTGCACACCCGGGGGAGTGTGTATGTTGCACAATCACACAAAAACAGAAAGGAGCAAGGTTTTCATTGTACAATTGCACACCTATGCACAAAAACACATACACTCAGCAGCAATGTGTGAGTTGCACAGACACACAGAGCAGAAGAGTGTTGGTTGCACAAACATGTATACATACTAAAGGAACTGTGTGTTATATTCCACAGTGTTGCACGCTCAGGGGCAATGTCAATACACAATCATACCTAAGTCCACAATCAACTTGCACACACATGCACAAGCACATTCATTGTACCATCACCCACCCACAGAGGACCCACGTGAAACTGTCACTCTGTGTGTGCACAAGCACGAGAGGCCACAAGTCCACTGCACAATCAGACTCATCCCTGTGCACTGACAGCAATGTGATGTGTTTGATTCACACACATCACACTAGTGTATCACCATCATCCCTCACCCACTTATGCATGGGGAGGAGTCGCAGAACCCCTCTCCACCCCGAGACACTCATATGGCAAGGACTGTTGCAGGCTGCTGCTCACACACTAAGTCCTAGGACACTCTCCTGGCTGGTGAGATCAGAAGGGAGAGCTACCCTTGCACTGATGGAGGGGAATGGGCTGGTTATAGGCTGGCACAATCCCAGGGAATCATGCACCCTGGTAGCTGTCTCAGTCCCCCAGACCAGTGGGGAGGGATGTGTAATAGTCACAGACCAGAGTCAATTGTGAACCTCCCCACACACACTCCATGGTGTCACCTGGGACCTTAATACTGCGAACCCAGTGATACTGCGAACCCAGTGATACTGCATGCAGCCACCTCTGGGGCAGAGCATAGCAGAGCTGCACAGATCTACACATTCACATACTCATACCCTCACTTCACGTTTCCTACAAACCCTCACACACATACACCTCCACGCACTCATACGCCTCCATGCACATGCCCTACACTCTTCACCCTGATGCTCACATCATTGAACACTTGCACTGCCATGCCCAACACACCCTTCACACTCATATGCCTCCTTCCACATTCCCTACAGGCTCACCCTGCCAAGGCACCCCCCTCCCCTCAGGCAGGGCACTGGAACAAGGGGTGCTGGGGATGCAGCAGTGCCTCCTCGTTTGGCAATGGAATGCCTGGCTTCCATCGTACACTGGTGTTACTGTTTTATTCAATGGCTTACTGTCCCCTGCCCCAGTGCACATATCCTACAGGCTCACAGCCCCCCAGTGCACACGCCCTACACACTCCACACCACCCCCAATGCACATGCTCCATGTGCTCACTTCCTTCCACCCCCCATGCACACTCCCAAATCACACACAGGCTGGAGCTATGGTCCCTACCCCCTGGCCCCACATCCTTCCTGAACTGGCCCAGACTACGGTGCTCCTGTTAGAAAGGCACTGGCAGTCAGTCAGAGCTGTGGGAGGAGTGGGGTGAGGGACAGCAGGGAAGGGGAAGGGAGGAGGGTGGGAAGGATGGTATCAGACACAGTGTTAGTTCAGCCCCAGAGAGTCGCTCTCAAAATAAAAACCGGACACAAGAGCAGCATGCCCCAGTCAGTCCCAGCATGCCATGCGGTATGGAGGGCCAGTGGCGCCACCCGTGGCGGGAGTGGAGATGACAGCCAAAACATCCAGTGGGGTTAACAAGTCAGCCTGCACCCAGCCACACCCATGGGGTGGGATTCCCAATGGGGCTGGGGGGACATCCCCTATAGGCCTGGTCCAAAGCCCACTGAGAGCAATGGAGAGACTCAGCTTTGGAGAAGGTGTGAGCGGATAACCCCATGGAACTACCCCAGATGCATAGTGCAGAGGGTTGGGGTGAGGGGAAAATGCAGTTTGTACCCCCAAATTAATGTTCCCTTTTTCATTGCCCCCATTATTCCCACCCCCCAATCAACATCTGGTCCTCACCCCACTGGCTGCCATTAGCCCATTTCCCACAATCCCTGGCGAGTTCGCCGCCATGGAGCAGATGTGACGCGCACAGAAGTTGCTTCATGGGATGGTGTTTTCCATGGATTTTTTGTTGTTGTTGTTTTCGGGGCGGGAGGTAAAAGGAATAAAAAAAATGTAAAACCAAAAGAGTAGAAATAAAGAAATAATATATTTTTTACGTTTTTTTTAAAAATCCAATAAAGTTAAAATAATTTGCTTTTAGAAAAGAAAAAAAAATTTTCCCCAAAAAATAAATAAAAATATAAATAAATTAAAAAATGTTGCTTTTGGAAAAGAAAATAAAAGACTTCTTAAAAATGTTTTTGGTTAAAAAAAATTAATTACAAACTTGAGCAGTTCAAAAACAATGGATTTTTTTAATACCACATTTAATAGGTTGGTTTTAATCTTATACCAACCTGGGCTACTGGTTATTGTCAATTTTACACTGACATTGATTTTTGGTTCATGTCATACCAACCTTGGTTTGGTCAATTGGTTGGCTTTCAATCTACACCCACATAAGTTTGATTGTATGGTGAGAATTAGATTCTTTTCATTTTGTAGAAACTCTGCTCTGGCAGCAGGGTTGATTCTGCACTCACTCCAGAGTGGCTGACCAGTTCATTTCCAGTTCTTGATTTTAGACTTATCACAGTTTGATTATTTAGTTGTTAATTTTATGTGTGTTTGCGTAGTTTATTTCAACCTTTAAGTTTTGAAAATTACATTTCACTTTCTTTGTGTAGTACTTAAAGAAAAAATTAAGAAATTAAAATAATGATAATTAAAAACCCAATTAAGTAAAAACAGAAAGGAGGGAGGGGAAAAGTTAAAACCCACGGCAAACCAAACGATTAGACAATTAGAGTGATATCTACCAGGTAATGCAGTTTGTTTACCATAGCGTGTCCAATTCCTGCGTGCTATATGTATTAAAAAAATAAAATAAATGAGGGAAAGAGGGAATAATAAAAAAAAACAGAAAAGAAAAGGAAAAAAATGACCAACCGTGAAAATCAAGGGAGATAAAAGAGGGAAAAATCAATTTTCCCATCGCAAGAAGGGCGATCAGGTTTAAAAAAAAAAAAGACTCCGCCCACCTTCCCCTCGCACATCCCACTCCCCCGAACAAACTTCTCCCCCTCCCAACCATAAAGTATTATAGAGAGAGAGATCTTGGTTAGTAAGAATAAAAGAAAGGAAAAGAGACTATTTAAATTAAAGACTTGAAAAGAAATGACCGACATTCCATTGGATGAGACAAGGAGGGTTAGTTCTGGCGTCTCTGGTTGAGAGCTGGAGTCTTTCAAGAAGCGTGTTAGTAACACACACACAAAAAAGTTGTCAACGTAATTTCTAACGAGGTAGGGGGTTGGGGGGGGTGAAGGGTGGAGAGCGGGAAGGAGGAAAAGCAAGGCCTGTGTTAGCAGGATTAGTAGATCCTAAGCGGCTGACTCTGGGGTCAGCAGATAGTGGGGGAGTTAGCTGTATTCCCAGCCAGGGAAGTCCAGATTTTGTCTTGTATGTTGTGTGGGGAGGAGTGTATTATTGGGGAGTGCTGGGGATAAGTTGGTGGGGGGAGAGGAACCAGCTCCCCAACTCCAGTTCCTGATACTGTTAAAAATTCGTCCCGCTTTTTGTTAATTATTTTTCTTAATTAACTTTAGTCCAAAAAAGGGAAAGAATCAGAAACGAGGTTAGAAGAGAAACCAGTATGGAGGGGGAGCCTCAGTCTGCAGGCAGGGAGGGGTAGGGGTGAGCCAGATGCACCCCATGCACCCACTCCCTGGACACCCACCTAACCTCTCCTACACCCCCACCATCCTCCCCATCTCTGCTATGCCCCCACCCAACCTCCTCTACCTCCCCCACCTACCCCAGAACACACCAGCCACACCCGCCTCCCCCTCACCCCCATCCAACCTCCTCTACTTCCCCCACCTCCCATGTACACACCAACCCCACACATCTCCCCTTCACCCCCATCCGACGTCCATCTCCCCCACCTCCCCCCAGTACACACCAACCCCACACACCTCCCCCTCACCCCCACCCAACCTCCTCTACCTCCCCCACCACCCCCAGTACACACCAACCCCACACACCTCCCCCTCCCCCTCACCCAACCTCCTCTATCATCCCAGAGCTGGGATGAAACCCAGGAGTCCCTTCCATGAGGCTGCTGGGAGATCAGTGGGTGTTTAGCAGTGGGATGAGTGGCTCGGGCGGGGGGGTATGCCAAGCCCTAAGGGGCAGGGGACTGGAGGTCTCCCATCCATTTCTCCTTGGCTCCTGCACTGCAGCATCATGCAGGTCCAGATATCCAAAGCTGCCAGCTCTGATCAGTGCAACGGGTGGATTTGTGCAGAGCGCATGGGCCACAATGCCCACAGGCAACAATTCCTCTCACCCGCACCAGCCACAGAGTGGGGAACTGACCCACGGATGGGGGGAACAGCACCCATACCCAGGACACACCTGGCCAGCCTTGCACAGAGGGATCCATCAGTAGAGCGCAGCTCATATCCGTCGGTGCATGGGCTGGGAGTCAGGACTCCTGGGCTCTCTGCTTGGCTCCAGGAGGGGAGTGATGTCTAGTGGTTTAGAGGGGGGTAACTTGGTATCAGGACTCCTGGGTTCTTTCCCCAGCTCTGGGGGAGGCCCATATACCATTCCCTGCCCTCCCCCCAAAGCCAGCCAGTCCATCCTCCCTGGGGCTGGATTGGAGCCAACACCCCCTAGAGGGGAAAGATTCCATGTCCCATTCCCCAAATCAGCCACAGAACAGCCTTCCTATTAGCTGTGGTGGTTCACTGCCCCACCCGGCCCCTTGTCTTCATTGAGGGAGGCTCAGGACTCCCAGGGGGCAATGGGGCAGTGCCCTTAGCTGAGTGCATGGAATTTAAGGCACCTTGTGGATGTGTCACTAGCTCATTGTGGCTCTATGCTAGCTCGTCTCCGGGAGGGAGGGGGGATATACTTTAGGAGGCAATGCTCCTCTTTTGGGGAAGGGATAGGGGGAAATTTATGGGGCTGAGGGGACCTTAGGTGAATTTGTTTCAGACACATCCTCTTGCTGGCATCTGGACTGCCGGAGACCAAGGAAGTAAAGAAACAAGCCCAGCTCCTAGCCCATCTACCCACTGCCCACTGGCACCACAGCCCATGCACCCGCACCCACCCTTGGCACCATGAAATATTTGGGGGAGGGTGTTCTGGCTGCCTGCAAATTCCCATCCCAGCAACACTGTCCAGAGAGGGCATCATTGGGGCATGTCCCCCCAAAAATGCCATGCGGCGGGGACACACCATAGACAATGCTGTCCTGGAGGGGGACATCACTGGGGCACATCCCCCCAGCAATACCATAGGGTGGTGGCACACCACAGAAATGCTTCCCAGGGAGGATCACTAGTGCAAGCCCCCGTTCCAACCAGCTGGCACTGGTGCATACCTGGCGCAGGTTCCGGGTCACCCGGATGTCATGCCAGTTGTTGTCATTGAACTTGCCGTTGACAGGCTCCACCAGCGCCTCAAAGGCGCCTGACCCCAGGTTGATGACTAGCCACACAGCCCCGCTCTTGAGTGACAGGTTGACGTAGTCGGCCGACTTCCCCGTATGCAGCATGAGGCCATTGCGCTGCAGGGTGCGGAAGGACAGCGTGATCTCATCAGTGCTGCTCTGGATCGGGTTGTGGGACAGGTCATAGCAGAAGAACTCGTTGCCCTTGAAGGTCGCCACGTATTCCTCCTTCCCTGCACAGAGAGAAAGTGGCACAGTGAGAGGGGGCAGGTGCACACAGGATTTGTGCACTCAAGGTTTAGAGAACATGTAAGAAGGGGGCAGGAGCACACAGAGTGTGTGTGCACAAGGCAGGATGAGAGAGTGCGAGAAGGCGGCAGGTGCACAAGGAGTGTGTGTACATGAGGTGGGATGAGAGTGTGTGAGAAGTGGGCAGGTGAACGAGGAGTGTGTGCGCACAAGGCAGGATGAGAGAGT
The DNA here is from genome assembly GCF_009764565.3 of Dermochelys coriacea. Taxonomy (NCBI): domain Eukaryota; kingdom Metazoa; phylum Chordata; order Testudines; family Dermochelyidae; genus Dermochelys; species Dermochelys coriacea. The sequence continues at coordinate 33,192,624 of NC_050074.1, forward strand.
GCGAGAAGGCGGGCAGGTGCACAAGGAGTGTGTGTACATGAGGTGGGATGAGAGTGTGTGAGAAGAGGGCAGGTGAACGAGGAGTGTGTGTGCACAAGGCAGGATGAGAGAGTGCGAGAAGGCGGCAGGTGCACAAGGAGTGTGTGTACATGAGGTGGGATGAGAGTGTGTGAGAAGAGGGCAGGTGAACGAGGAGTGTGTGCGCACAAGGCAGGATGAGAGCATGCGAGAAAGGGGCATGTACACAAAGGGTGTGTAAATATCATCATCATTTTGCATCTATAAAAAGAAAAGCAGTACTTGTGGCACCTTAGAGGACTAACAAATTTATTAGAGCATAAGCTTTCGTGAGCTACAGCTCACTTCATCGGATGCATTATGTTATTATTCATTTGTAGAGCCCAGAGGACTCAACTCTAATCGGGGCCCTGTCATGCCAGGGGCCGCACAGATCCCCCAACCGAAACTGGGGTCCCCTTTTTGCTGGGCACTGCACAGACCTACAGAGAGAGACAATCCCTATCATAAAGAGCTCACGGTCTAAATAGACAAAGGGTGGGTGTGAAAACTGAGGCAATGAGTGACGAAAAGTGACTCATTCAAGACAGTGGCATAGCTGAAAATAGACTCCCAGCCTGCCTCTGCTGTAATCCAGCAGCCCTCACTCCCCTGCCAGAGCTGGGGATGGCACCCAGGAGTCCTGGCTCCCAGCCCCCCTCCCCTGTGCTAGACCCCACTCCCATCCCAAAGCCAGGTACAGAATCCAGAAGTCCTGCCCCCTTTCAAACCCCTAGGCTGCTCTATGCTAAAGCACTGTGTGTATGTCTGTGTCTCTTTCAGTGCTCAAAGTACAGGGAAGCAAAGAGGGGGGCCCTACCTGTCAAGGGGCCTGCTTGAATTTAAACAGTAGTGAGAAGTACAAGGCCCCTCAGACAGAAGCGAGGCGGCACCTAAAGGTAATAAGGGGGCCCAGGGTCTGTAATTCAAACTGTGGTGTCATTGTACATGTGTGCATGTGTCTGTCTGTCTGAGTGTGCTCTCAATCCCCATCTCCCATTGCCCGAGCAGCTATTGCCCTGGTAGCAGAGACACCCCTACCCTCCGGTCCAGTGCTGCCAGTGAGGGGAGTGCCCCTCCGCTGCTGGCACCTGACAATTAACTTGCCATCTGGTGATGCTGAAGAAACAAATTTGCCTGTCTCGCCTGTGCCCGGCCCCCGCAATCATCTTGTTAGTGTCAGCGCCAGCCGTTCGTGGCAGCGATCAGAGCCCGTCAGGATGCAGAGGGCTGGGGGAGGCCAGGGGGATTGGTTCCCTAACAATCCCCCGCTCGGGAAAACACAATTTCCTAAAGAGCCAGCTTTTTGCCCCATGAAATCTGCCCACAGACAGGCACTCAGCCCAAGCACCGACACCCGACTCGCCAGGAGTAATGTCCACTTAGGAGCAACTCCGCTTAGAGAGTCTTGGGCAAAAACACAGGGCATTTTTACATCAGTGTCACTGGTTGACCTAGGGACAGCACCCCCCAGTGAGCCTCCCACTCCACAGACTGCAGCACAGCGCCCCCTTGTGCCGCTCTGGGGTCAGCACTGACTGCAAGGGGAGAGAGGATTGACCCTGAATATCATGAAGAAAACTCTAGTGCCTTGTCTCCCCTAGGATTTTACATCATATACCTAACTCAGTATAAAACAACAATAATACATAGCTCTGATCTAGGGATTTCATCAGTACTTTACAGAGCAGGTCAGCATCATTGACCTCACTTTACAGAGGGGTAAACCGAGGCACAGAGCAGGGATGTGATTTGCCCACGGTCATCTAGCAGCCAGTGGCTGCACTAGGAATGGAACCCAGCGGAGGTCAGCGGAGTCCCAGAGCAGTGCCCACTAGGCCACACTGCCTCCCCACCCCTCTCCTATGCATTTCAGACACAGCCCTAGGCCCAAAGCAAACTCTCTCTCTGCTTGCAACCGCATCACCCCAGAAGAAGGTGCATCTCAGATCAGTCTAACATCACCACAGCATGTCCTCCAAGCACACACTCCCCTGACCCACTAGGCCTGTGTCACACACAGCACCTCTATAAATCTGTTCCTAACAGCACCTGGACTCTGTGCTGTTGGCCTGGCTTTTCTGTTTTCTCCCTCTCTTTATGGCAAAGATTATAAAATCTAAATGAAACAAATTATTCTTTCACTGCAAGAAGGGTTTAAAAACCATAGCCATCCACAGATCACACCTCAGCCTGCCAGCAGGCTCCTGGTACCTGTGTCCACAGGAACTAGGATTAGACCTTCATGTGCCAATCTGACAGCTGGGGAGGGTGACTTATTGAGCTGTGTATTCAGAAGAGCAGTAAGGTTGGGATGGGGGACATTTCTGGATGGGGAGTGGGGCTGTTTACACAGGGCTCTCTCGCTTGGCGGTGAGATGCAGCCACTTCTGGGGTGGGATGCAGCATTATTTAACTCCCACACAGCAACATGGCCCTGACTTCTGTGGACACGTAGTGAAGGAAAACCCTGTATCAAATTCAAACAGCAGTTTTTGCGGCAAGACAGAATGGACTCACCCACTTAGGATTTTGCCAAGACACCAGGGTTCAGTGCCTGAGGACTGAATGAACACAGGGGTTCACGTTGGCTCTGTGTCGCATTGGAAACCCAGAATTTACCAAAAAGAAAAGGAGGACTTGTGGCACCTTAAAGACTAACAAATTTATTTGAGCATAAGCTTTCATGAGCTACAGCTCACTTCATCGGATGCAGCACAGCGCCCCCTAGCATCATGCTGGGGCACTGGGTCAGCATGACCTGAGAGGGGAGAGTGCCCCCTACTGGGTTCCTGCCTGCTCCCTGTAGCACAGCACCCCCTGGGGGGCATTGCTGTCCCAGCCTGCTCCCACGCAGCACAGGGAGTGCTAAGTAGCCAGTGAATTCAACCCCTTGGCCTCCCCCACAGCAGCCAGGCTCCTAAATTGCTTCTTCAGGGCTCTGTGTTGGCAGGATATGAATCACCTCAGCAGGGACAAGCTGGGGGAGCAATTAATTCTTTGCTAACCCAGGGCCACACTGCCTGGCTCCCACCCAATCCCCCTGCCCGGCTCTCAGCCCCTCTGTAAGCACTTTTCTCTGGTGAAGCTCCATGACCTTGGACTGGATCCATCCCTCTTAGTCCCATCTGCTTGCACCCCATATGGAGCAGCTGCCCATGGGGGGCTCTGAGACAGACCTGGGGTGCGAGGGAGAGGAGTGATTGGGAGAGAGGAGCTCAGAAAGGGTGACCCCAAGGGACAGCCTGGAAGGCGGGAAAAGGGGGAATGAAACAGGAAGGGAAAGAAGAGAGAGACCTGACAGGATGGATGAATAGATAAATGTGAAGGGGGAGAGCGGAGGCATGCATTCGTAGATAGAGCCATGTATGGGGGAGGGCACTGGCTGCAGGGATGTGGAGAGGAGCGGGTTCTGGGGGAGGGAAGGGATTGGTCTGTGGCCATTGGGGGGCATTGGGGGAGGGGGTTCTGACTGGGACCGCAGCAGGGGTATGGGGGGGAAGGAAGGGGCAGGGAACAGGCCAAGGCGGCCCCGAGCGCAGAGCAAGGGCTTGAGTCCTTGCTCACATGCTCCTGCCCTACCCCCACCCAGTAGGCAGCCATGCAGGCTCCCACACTCTGTGCGGGGATGCGTCAGGAGAACCTCAGCAGGGATCTTACACTGAGACTAGAGTCTCTATAGCCCAGGCAGACAGCGCCTCCTGCGGAGCACCCCCCAACCAGTCACAGGAGCCTGCATTTGACAACAGCCATCAGAGCCTGCCAATCCCCCCCCACACACCCTCCCCACTAGCACAGCACCCACCCCCTAGCATCAAGAACCCCAGGGGTCGTGGTCTCTGCACAGATCTATGCCCCGCTCCGAGCTGAAGCGTGCAGCTGCTGGCAAGGCTGCTTTCCAAAGAAGTCAGCCAAAGCTAAGAACATCCCCCTGCCCACCTCTTTCAGCACTGCCACTTCCTCTCCCCTGTCCCTGCCAGTTCCATGACCCCAGATCCACTTCCAGATCCCCACTGCCCCAGAGCCAGAATGTTTCTTGTCACTGCAATAACCACAGAAACAAGAGTAACCGACCAATGCAGCAACACCTGCCTGAGTGTGCAGAGAGCCTGAGCCAACTGCTGCGAGAGGGGAGAGCAGCCCAAGTGCAAAGGACACAGTAATACCTGCTTGCACGTGCAGAAACTCTTGAGCTAATAGGCTGATACAACGTCTGAAACAATCACTCCTCTGCTAAGAATCAAGTTGTGAGTGGGGTCTAGTGGGTTAGAGCAGGGGAGCAGGGAGTCAGGACTTTCTGGGTTCTAACCCCAGCTCTGGTGGGGGAATGAGGTCTAGTGGTTTACAGGGGGGGAGGGGGACTGGGAGTCAGGACTCCCTGCACCTATCCCCCAAGTTGGCTATTCACTCCACTATGTGATCTGAGGAAGTCACTTACCCTGCTCCATGCCTCAGTTTCCCCATTCAAATAGCGAGATGGGGGTGTGTATGGGGTAGAGGTAGAGCAGGGCAGACAGAAGTGTATTGAGAGGGACTATTAGGTTTTATCCCACACAGTGTTTCCCCTGACTCAGTGATCCCCACTGCTTTAGCCTTTCCCATAACTCCCTGCTCCGCCTCGTGCTCTGGCCCGGACTCCCACCAGCCCCGATTATCTGTCCAATCGCTCCTTTCCCATAAACCCAGTTGGCAAGCCAGGCAGCCAGACTGATTCCCACTAGGGCCTGAAAGTGTTGAGATGCTGTCCTGCCTATGCTCAGCCCCCATCCCGTATGCTCTCTCTCTCTCACCACCCCAACACACCTCGATTGCATCCTATGTTCTAACACCCCACAGGAGGTCTGCAGCCTCCACTTCCCAACTGGACGATGTCCTGGCAAAAGCACTGGGGGTGGGGTGCTGAGCTATGAGAGCCCCAGCCCCCCTGTGCTGAGTTCCCCATCCCCATCCTTTTGGTCTGGTCTGGCCTGACCTGGGGCAGCTCCCCTCCATCCAAAGCCACAAGCAAGTCACATGGTCATGTCAGCATCCTGCATTCAGCCCATTCCCAGCAGCCCTGGCCACAACTGCCCCCACCCTCCAGAGCCTGCCCCAGCCACAACTGCACCCACCCCATGCCGAACAGCCTGCCCCAGCCACAACTCCCCCCCCCCCGACAGCCTGCCCCAGCCACAACTCCCCCCCCGACAGCCTGCCCCAGCCACAACTCACCCCCCAGCCACACAGGCACCCCAGACAGCCTGCCCCAGCCACACACACCCCAGACAGTGTACCCCAGTCACACGCACATCCCTGACAGCCTGCCCCAGTTTAAAACCTCCAGTCACAACCCCTCCACACCTCCCCCAGCACCAGATTGTCCCTGCACCTCATCCCACCAGGATCCACACCCCAGTTAACACACCCTTGTCCACCCATCTCACTCAGAGCAACTGGTGTCTACAGGCACTGGGATGGGGGGGGTGGATCTTAATTAGTGGCAGCCAGAATTGTTCCAATGTTCCCAGAGCAGGGGCAGGAGCGGAAAGCGATCCCTCCCGCAGCATGCCCCCACACTGGTGGAGAGGGCATCTTGGTCTCCCTTGCTTGGGCTGAGCCCACCGGAGAGCCAGAAAACTCATCTCAGGCAGAGAGGAAAGAGTCAGCTGGGGCTGGATTTGACCTGGTGACCTACAGGAGAAAGACTGTGTGTGTTGTTAACTGGGGTGGAATTGCAGTCTATTCCCCGGAGGGTGGCCAGATCACCTCCTACAGCCTATTCCCCCCTGCCAGGGGGCAGAGGCACCCCCTACAGCCTCTTCCAGGGTCACCCCCTACAACCCCGAGTGGGGCAGGGTCGCTCCCTACATTCTATTCCTCCGCAGGGAGCAGGGTTGCCCCCTGCAGTCTATTCTTTGTAAGAAGACAAAGGCTCTGTATGGGGATAAATGGAGGGGGTGCTGGCTCCGCTTATCATTAGAAATTTTAATTGTGACTATTTTTCTCCAGCCTCGGGGCAGCAGGATCGATAGCCAGGCTACAATGAATAGGACATGGAGGCAGGAGGGGAGCAGGATTCAAGGGGTCATGGGCTTCTTGAGATGCAAGTAATGTGGGAGCTCTCCTTGTCTGAGTGTGAGTGGCTGTGGGACACAAGCTAGACCCCATGCCCCTCCCACAGCTGGGATAGAACCCAGGAGTCCTGGCTCTCAGACCTTGCTAGAGGCACATGGGCTGGGGTGCAGAGCTCTGTGGGGAATGGATGCAAGGGGAAGGGCTGTCATTCAGCACTGCAATGAGGATATGGTGCCCACTCTGCTGCACTGGGACCTCTGCCTGGAGATGGGCAGGGCCCCACATTCACCCCCTTTGTAAGCATGCCTGGGAGGGCCTACAATCCTGTCAAACTCAGCACCAGAGGTACCCCCCCCAAACACACAGAGATGGGTGTCCAGAGACAACCCCACATGCACAGAAACACCCCCTATGTACACATTGACTACAGACACATGCACTCGCACCTGAACACACTGCACACACATTAAGCACAGACACACAAACACAGGACACGTATTGACCACAGCATACAATACACTCATGCTGCCACATGCACTCACACTCAGACACTTGTGCATGTACATGCTACCACACTAAGCACACAAACCCACAGCACATACATATACCCATGCTGCACACACACTAAGCACAGACTCACACAGAGCGCACACACAAGACCACACGTATGTGAACACAAATGCTACACACACACACACACACACACTCAACCCTCCCATGCTCCCAGTCCTGGGCAGCGTTAGCTGGCTGCATGTGCATTTCTGCAACACAGCCTGCCGGCTCCTCTCCCACAGCTCGGCTCTCCGTTTCCCAGACAAAGCAGGGGTGCTGCCCCATCCGACAGATCCTGACAGCACTCAGAGCTTGGGTGCAGCAGGGAGCACGCAGCAGGGGGCACACAGTATGCTGCATAGAAGTCAAACTCCACCCTCCAACACACACACACAGCTACTTACTGCAGTGTGAACATGGAACTTTAGCAAAAACATGCCAGTAGTTCTGATCGTAAAGCTAAGAGCGCACGGTGCAGTGGGTAGAGAACTGGATTGGGAAACAGGACTCCTGGGCTCTAGTCCCAGCTCTGGGAGGAAAATGGAGATTTGTGTTTAGGGAAGAGGAAACTGGGACCTTGGGACAGTTCATTCCCCTCTTGAAGCCCCAGTTTCCCCTTGAGGGCAGGAGTTGTCTCTGTGTGTCTGCACAAGGCCCACGATCTCTCAGGCAGGGCCTGAGCGGTGACGGGCTCCAATAGTTGCTATCACAATAATGAGCCCCACAAACTACTGAGACAACTCATCCTGATTTCTCCCGGGACCAGATCTACCCCATGGCTGGCAGTGAGCTTGGAATGGCCTTCCCGCAGGCGGGCGAGACTGCAGTAAACCCAGAATATTTCCCCCACTCTGACCTGACATTTTTATCGTACAAATATGTTTGTGCCTAGGCAGAGAGAATGAAAATCAACTCCAGTCCTGGGGAAATGTTCGCACCTCGAGGCAGGCGTGGAGAGCAGAACATTTTAAATGGAACAAATTTGCTATTTTCTTTCCTTTCCCAGTGCCCGCAGCAGGAAAACAAACACTCCCCCCCACTCCATTATGCTCTCCCCACATCCCTGCCTCCTCGGCCAGCCCTTGAACATCCCAAGGCAAAGCGGGGCAGCGACTGCAGTTCCCATCTACCACCCAGAATCCACCCATACTCCTCTCATCCCTGCCCCTTGCAATCCTCGCTCTGTCCCAGACAAAATTCCAGCTCGGACCATTCCCCACCAACCTCTGCCCCAGCAGTCAGCTTTGGGATTCTCCTTCGCTCCCTGCTCCCAGTCATGGTGTCGTGTGGTTAATAAAGCTCACGGCGCTGGGTGAGGGAACCCTGTATAAACAGCCCCCGCACGTGACCTTAGAGCTGGCTGCATCTCTGTGACTGGGCATAATAGGATAAGTTGCTATATTCAGCTCAGAGGGGGACAAAGGAGGGTGACCCACCTCATTCTGGGACTGGCACGGCACCCCAATAACAGAGTGATGGGGCAGGGCACCCCAATCACAGAGTGATGGAGCCTGGCACAGCTATTGAGAGGAGGAGGGGTGAGAGAGTGACCCTCTAGAATGCCCCCCATCCCAGCCATGCTCAGGGCTGCTACAAACATACTTAGGTCCATCTGGAGCAGCAGACACAATGCATCATGCCCATGGGCATGCCAGCCATCTGGGCCCTACACAATGCCTCAGGGCCCTGCCGGCTGGCACCGCCCATCCCCCTTCACCACCAGGGCTTAATTTGAGGTCTAATTGCTTTAAAGATTCCCCTAAAGCTCTCGCTGCTCTCCCCCCACCCCCTGCCATGACAGTCTTCCGGCCACACCTGCCCTGAGCAACGAAAGTTTTACTGCTGAAAAGCGCCAGTATAGACAGCGCTTTATCGTTGGGAAGCCGCGCTCCCGGTGATAAAGCTACCACCGTTCGTTAGGGGTGGGGGGTTTTATTGCCGGGAAAAAAAACTCTAAGAGAAAACAAGATCCCCTAACAACAGAAAGAAAAGTCAACATCACCCCCTGCCCGCAATGGGGTCAGGGCCGGATTCTGATCTCTGCTCCCCGGGGTCAATCCAGAGTCACCCACTGACCGCACTGGGGACAGGGCTGAATTTCAGACACTTATATGAACATGTCTTTTCATTTTGCAGTGTCACATACATGCTTCTATGCACACCCGTGCACATTCACATTCATCCAAACACTGCACACATGCATGCCCAAACTCCCTTCTATGCGCACACACACACAATCATGTGCTCACTTTCATTTGTGTGCACACTCACATACTTGTGCACAACTTTCTCCCTCATGTGTGCATGCACACTCAATATGCTTCATGCACACCCGCCCTTTCATTGGTGCGTGCATTCAAATACATGTGCACAGAGTTGGCACTTTCACCCCCACTGATGTCCCCTCGAAACTGCAGTTGGATGGGTTCTTTAGCATACAGCATGCACTGGCTGTACAACGGAGAGGGTGTATGGGTGTGAATGCTGTGCCCACACTGCCCCCTGCCCCAGTGGACAGCACACTTCGCTGCCACCCCAGCTGTTCACGCTCCCTACTACAGGTCCCACAGCAATCACTCGCTGCCAGGAGCCGCATGGTGCCCAGCTAACCCCGCACTGGCATCAACTCCTCCTCAGAGCTGCAGGCAGAGTGCAGGAATCATGGCGGCTGTGATCAGCCTCCTCAGACTGCTGCCTGCAGCTGGGCTACACCCTCGTGGCACCTCCCCTTCCAAAACCTGCCCCTCCAGCCACACTGGCCTAAAAATCAGTGGTCTCAGCATCTCTCCCCCAGACTGGAAGAGAGTCAGATCACGTGGGCCAGAGTTAAGCCCCCACAACCCCAAGCACTAAATTCAGTCTGCCAACCTTTGCCTTCAGGGCCACTTGTAGCGGACACACCAAAGACTTAGAGAGACGACTCCCCACACACACACACACTGGGCGCCACCAGAGCCAGCTAGAAAGATTGAGACTCACCACAACCCCCTCCCCACTGGGCCCATGAGCTGCTAGCGGCAGGATTCACATTCCCAGGCACATTGTGGCACATCCATCCTTGCCCTCCTTGGCACACAGACAGCTTAGACATTAGCTCCTCGACACGAGAGACCAGGACAATTAATCCCCGCCACCCCCAAAATCTCCCCAGGGACCCAGCACGCCAGCATCCTGGAATCCAGTCGGCATGGCAACCAGCCCGCAGCCTGATCCAGGGATATTATTGTCTCCTCAACGTCACTTAGCGACCACCATCAGAGAAAAATACGAGGGGCAGTGCCTCTAATCACCATGTGTCCCCTTCCCCCATGCCACAGAGATTCCTGCCTCATGTGCCCATAACCCTCCATTAACCTCCCGAAAATTAACAGCACAGGATGGAAATAACCCCACTTCCAGAAGCAAAATGGCTTTCCCCCACAGCCAGTGCTCCTGCCCTACTCCCTACAGCACCCCTGCGAGGAGAAGCCAGGGCTAGAGCAGCGGGGAGCTCCCCCCACAGCCAGCGCTCCTGCCCTGCTCCCTGTTGGTAAACAGCTGCAAACAGCAGCACTGCAGCTGTGTGCGTGCTATGGTTTCATGTATTCTTGTGCCATTGTTCTATTTGCACACACAACAGCGAGTCTCTTTTGCAGGGCTATTTTGGTTGATGGTGAAGCTGTGTGTATATGGACATCCCAAGGCTAGACAGCACGTGGGGCGTGGGCAGTGGTGAGCTGGAGCCAGTTTGCACCAGTTTGCACAAACTGGTTGTTAAATTTTGAAGCCAGTTTAGAACGGTTGTAAAGGGGGGGGCCAACTCCGGTCTGCGGCCCACATACTGCACGCGGGGACCATCCTGTCAGTCCCCTTCTGAGCTCTCAGCTGGGGAGGGTCCTTCACTCGCTCTGGGCCTTCGGCAGCCATGAAGAACCCGCCGCCGAGACCCGGACGCGACTGACGGACGTGCCACCGAAGTGCCGCCAAAGACCCGGAACGACTGACGGAACCAGTTCTTCAGCTTCTGGCAGCTCATCACTGGGGAGCGGCATGGTTGGGGGGGTTGTGGGCTTGTTTTCTGCATGCAACCATTCCTGCACTTTAGGCTGTGCCGTTCAATGTGCCACTGGGGCATGTGCTTTGTACGCACTGTTTGGGAGCCCCCAGTGAGTGTGTATTTGTACAAGATGCACTGAGCGTGTACGTGGATTGAGTTGTTGGGGGGGGGCGTAGCGCATACAATGTGGTAAGTGTATTGTGTAGGGGGAGAGGGTTGTGTGGAGGGTGTGAGTGTATTGTGTTTGTGATGTGTTGTGTGTGATGCTGTGCAGTTATGTGCTCCGTGCTCCTTCTTTACACACCTCCTTGGCAGTGCAGGATTTCAATCACAGCAGCTAGTAATCCCAGAGCCGTACGTCTCCCTGCCAGCACTCCAGCTCCCGCCATATCGCCCGAGCCCCAGCACAGAAGGAGACAGATGGGAGGGAGTTTTCAAGTGTGCGGCAATTCAGATAAAGCATGAGGTGAGTGTCTGCAGGAGATATCTTACACACACGCACAACAAGCCCTCCCCCGGGGACCGGCTGGCTCTTGTGTGTGCTATGCCGTCTGCTAGGTGCCTCATGTAGGTGCCCGTTACTTGGATTGTGCATTTGTGTGTGCTGAGCTGTGTATGTGTGAGCGACTATGCATTTTCATATGCCCAAATTGTGTGCATGTGTAAGAGTGAGACACTGTGCATTTGGGCACGTTCCATAGTGTGTGTGTGTGTGTGTGTTGTGTGGTGTGTGTGTTGCTGCAGCAGCATCAGGACACAATGGGGTGAGCACAGTGCCACAGTTGCAACTGCATGGACTGGCCGGCTGCAGCTGTGCTGTTGCAGCTACCAGCTGTGCAGCTGCATGTACTGCTGCAGCTGTGAGTGGATGCAGTCGTGCAATCTGAATTGCGTGTGCTGCTACAGCTATGTCTTAAACGCGTTAGTGCAACTCCAGGAGCCCATTGCAGGCAGGGGGCGCTGGTACAATTTTCTACAGTGGGGGTGCTGACAGCCATTGAACCAAACTGTCAAACTCTGTATATGATGGAAACCACTTCAAGCCAGGGTGTGCAGCAGGACCCCCCTAGTTCTAGCACCTGTGGTTGCATGGTTGCGGCTGTTGGCTCTTGGCAGTCTCCAGGTGTATGGGCACAGCTCAATCACTTGCATGCATCATATAGCAGCAGTTTCCTGTGGGCACTTGGGTGACTGGGCAGTGTGGTTAGGAGAACTCTGCATGCCCCCAACCCTCAGCTGTTGCCATGGCCAGGGAAATAGCTAATCCTCCCCCAGCCTGAGACGCCCAGGGAGTCATGGCCACATGGTGACCCTGGAGCCCTGCAGGGCTGAGCCCATCAATAGATACTCACCACAGTGCATACATACACCCCACACATGTCCCTGTGCATAGACACACACACACCACAGTCTCTTGGATACACCCCATGCATGTCCCTCTGCATAGACACACACACTCTGAGCCTACCAGAGATCCACACATTTTGCCCACCCACACGCCTTATCAATAATTTTGTCACAGGAAGCCCCCATCCCTTTCCCCCATGCCGTTTGATTCCAGCCACTCACCAAATCTACACAAACAGGAGGATGCCCTTGGGGGTACCCCTAACCTGCCTCCTAGAGGGGAGAGCCAGCAGCAGAGGAGGGCCAGGGCACAGCTCACAGCTCGGGGATGATACATAACAGGACAAATGGAAAGAGGTGGGGAGACAGACCTCCTCCCCAACACACCAAGGAGCCGCTACTTCCCTCATCACTGGCTCCCCACTACCTGGGTGTTACATGGACTTGAACGATCACAAGGTGCACCCCATACTGGGAATCGAGGGGCTGACTGCAAGCACCTGAGAAACACAGAGCACTATCCCTCTTCTGGCCTCAGTTTCCCCATCTGGAAATGGGAGAGGATAAAACATCCACAGTCAGAGCAGACTGGGACCAGCTCCCACTGTATGTCTGAGCAGTGATGGGGGGTCCCGATCTGGGTTGGGGTCTGTGCAGCGCCCTCTTGCATTAGTGGCTGAATTTCAACACTGGGTAAGCAATTTCTTGTATACAGAGCTGCTACAACCCACTCCAGAAGCAGCTGCATCTATGCACAGGGCCATGGTTCTCTATATAAACAGCCCCCCCCCCAACCCCAGAGGCAGCTGCATGCAGGGCAGCGTCATCTGTCAGCCCTGCCTGTCCCACAATAGCCATTTTCCTTCCAGAACCTCCTGATTAAATCAATCAGAGCCTTTTGTATATTAATGGCCTCTCGTTTGTATTGAATGCATCATTAATGTTAACGATCCCCGGGAGCCCCCCTCCCCTCACCCGGGCGGGACCATATTAATTGCTCACGTCCTAATTAAATATTGAGGCTGGGAATTGGCTCTCTCCAAACCAGGCTGGGGGAGACTGATTGCAGCACAGGGTGCCACCGAGCAGTATGTCCACCGCTACGCAACCACAATCACAATAACCCACACACAATCACAACCACCTAGAGCTACACAACTGGAATCCACAAACACACAATCACTATCATATAGACATTATCACCTGCACAATCACACAGCACACACAATCACACAATGATGCAAACACAAAACCTCACCATCAGCCACGTGCACAAACTCCGACAGAGAGACAATCCCATAGACATGTATCAAGACAGTCCTAGTCACAGACTGTCAAACCCACAATATCCACAATCACACAGTCACACCCACAGACACATACAGTCATACTAGAGATAAAAGCATACACTCAATCACAGGCAGGAGAGACACAAACACGCTATCACATTAACAGGTTTCAGAGTAGCAGCCGTGTTAGTCTGTATTCGCAAAAAGAAAAGGAGTACTTGTGGCACCTTAGAGACTAACAAAATTTATTAGTGCATAAGCTTTCGTGAGCTACAGCTCACTTCATCGGATGCATCCGATGAAGTGAGCTGTAGCTCACGAAGCTTATGCTCTAATAAATTTGTTAGTCTCTAAGGTGCCACAAGTACTCCTTTTCTTTTTGCTATCACATTAGAGACAATTACATGATGCTCCCACATGCAAGAAAACAATCTCCCACATGCACAGTCACACGTGCTTATACACACACCTTATCAAACTTGAGATACAATCAATGTATGTATCAGTCAGTGACACACAGTATCACACTCACATAGTGACAGTCACACACAGTCACAGTGACACATGCGCATGCAGTGCCTCTCCCTCTCACACGCTCCCCCAAACTCTCCCAACTACCCCCCACAATGAAGGACTCAGCCTCTGGCTCTGTGTCACCATGACCCCTGAATTACACCCCTTCCCAGACACTACACCAGAGAGACACCACCCTGAAACCAGTCCAAATAGGTGGTGGACAAAGAGCCTGCCAACCAATGGAGTGGGCTTAAGGGGGGTGGGGTTGGGAGCCAGGAGTCCAGGGTCTATTGCCAGCTCTAGGAGGGGAGTGGGGTCTAGTGGTGAGAGCAGAGGGGCTTGGAGTCAGGACTCCTGGGTTTATCCCCGGCTCTGGGTATATCTCCCAGAATCAGGTTCATCACACAGCTTCCAAAGCTCAGCCCAGAAAGACGTGACTGCGGGTAGCAGGGCCAAGGAGATGGAACGAGCCGGATCAGAATGTGCTTCATGCTCCCTAGAGCGAGACTAAGATGATGTCCCTGCAACGGAGCAGGGGAAAGCAAGAAGCGGGAAGGAGAGAATACCTAGAGTATGCTCATCTCTGGCATATAGCCACCAGGGGGTTGGGGTGAGTCAGTTGCTTGGAGGATCCCTGTATAAACAGCCCTCACACCACACCCCAGAGCCAGCCACATCTCAGTGCCAGGCAACAAATCCCTGTATAAACAGCTCCCAAGCCCCACCACAGAGCCAGCTACACCTTAGCTATGAGTGAGGGATCCCTGTATGAACAACTGCCTCTACTCCACTGGGTGCCTGGAGTAGAGGCCCCTGGCCTGGATATGGCAGAGGTTAAAAGCACAAGGGCATGGAGGGGGGAAGTGCACATCAAGTCAGTGGAAGAGCTGGGGTTACAACCCAGGAGCCCTGACACTCAACCCAATTCCCCCCCACACACACACTCTAACCACTAGACCCCACTCCCCTCCCAGAGCCAGATATAGAAACCAGGAATCCTGGCTCCCAGTTACCACTAATCTAACTACTAAATAATCCTACCTTCTCTTAAACAATTGAGATATAAATTGTTTCACTAAGAGACATACAAACAGGGTTATCTCACCCAGAGCTGAGATGCAGCTGCCTCTGGGGTGAAGCACACCAGGTGTTTATCATCCTCACATCAAGGGGAGAATTGTTAGGGAGCATTCTGCTCTTGGAGGCAGTGCTAGGACACCCAGTAGTGCTGGGAGTGGGGAAGGTAGCTGAATAGGGGTGGTTTCAGAGAAGCAGCCGTGTTAGTCTGTATTCGCAAAAAGAAAGGAGTACTTGTGGCCCCTTAGAGACTAACAAATTTATTTGAGCATAAGCTTTCGTAAGCTTCATGCATCCGATGAAGTGAGCTGTAGCTCACGAAAGCTTATGCTTTTCTTTTTGTGAATAGGGGTGCTCTCCCCTCGCAGTCAGTGCTGACCAAGCATGGCACTAGGGGGCGCTGTGCTGCTGGAAGGGTCTTTCTTTCACATGAGATGTAAACCAAGGACCTGACTGTTCTGGGTCATTAAATATCCTCTAGCACTTTTCTCATGAGTACTGCTGCAAACCCTAGCTTCCTGGCTAAATCCCAGCCCAGAGAAATCTGCCTCCCTAAAATTCCCTCCTGCACTTTCTATCAGATACAAAGTTTCCCCCATTCAGTTCCTATGCTAAACTAGCCTGTGATGCTGTTTTTAACTAGCCTGTGCGCCCCACCCCAGAGGCAACTGCATCTAAGCACTGGGGAGGGGTCCCTGTATAAACAGCCCTCATACCCCACCCCAGAGGCAGCTGCATCTCAGCACTGGCAGAGGGATCCCTGTATAAACTGTCCCCACGCCCCATCCCAGAGGTAGCTACATTTGGAGAGGGGTCTCTGTATAAACAGGGCCCAGACCCCACCCCAGAGACGGCTGCATCTCAGCCTCAGGAGCGTGGAACACTTGACTGCAGAGAAGCACAAGGCGGACCCGTGGGGAGCTGTCTCTCTGGGGGCAGTGGGTTGCACGACCTTTCGATGTGTGCGGCACCTCACCGGCTCCTCTCCCTTCCCCCCCTTCCGAGTACAGAATGGACCCTACTGGAAAAGCAGAACACAGGATTAGGGAGTAGGCACTAACAACCCTCCCACCAGCTGCCGATACTCCCATTATCACACTGCAGCTGCTGAGACACCCTCTCCAGTCACCACAGAATATCCGCACACAGCCACAGGGCTGGGGAAATGTCAGTAGGTTTGTTATTGTAGAGTCTCTCGTAAGCACTGGACCCTGGTTTATTATTGTAGAATCTGGTAAATCAGCCCAGGTATCTACCCACACTCCCAAGAGCCTCAGGATTTCAGCCCCACTTTGACCCCACAGAACAGCACCCGCAGCAAGCCTAGCCCTTACCCAGCTCTCCCAGCCCCAGCTCTCACTCTTAGCTAACCCCGCCTGCCGCTCCCTCCAGCTCATCAGCCAAGCCCCTTTCCCTAAAAGGGACAGCCCACCCTGTGATGGGCTTTTCCTGAGTGCAGGGGGGAGCAGGTTGCTGAAGGGTCACAAGCTGGGCCTGGGGCTAGGGACTGCAGGGCAAGGCCTCTCAGGTTGCCCCGCTGCACTTGACAAACAAATAGAGGGAGAGGAAGATTAGTCTGCACCTCTGTCCCACCCCGTCTCTCTCCGCAACTCTGGGGGCAGGATACAGCAAGACTCAAGGCCTGGGAACCAGGGGGCACTGGTCCCTCACCCCCACTCCCCACCCAAGCTTTGGGGCACCCTGCTACACCCAGTAACACTTCAGATGGCTTTGGGATATTGTGTAATCCCCAAACCATCCCCCATCAGCCCTGCTCAGAGACAGCAAAGGGGGAGTGTTGATCCTTCAGGGGAGGTTGGGACACATGCTCCTGCACCTCCATGCCTGGTGGGAGATCCCTGTATAAACAGCCCCCACATCCGACCCCAGAGGTGGCTGCATCTCAGCACTGAGTGAGGGACCCATGTATAAATGGTCTCCGCCTCCAGCCCGGAGGCAGCTGCATCTCAGCACAGATGAGGGCTAACGGAGTTGAACAGGCATCTCCACTGCTTTCTATCCACCTCATGGCTCATGGTGGCCAATTCCACAGTGTGTCTGCCCCTTCAGGCCAGATTGTGGGGCATCTAGCACTGGGAGCAGCAGCAGCCAGAGGAAAAAATGCTGAGCTAGCACAAGGCAGAGTGGGGGGATCAGTGAGACAGAGCACGAGCGAGGAGTTCAGTATCATAGAGAGCGAGCCTGGGGGGGGGGTCACTGTGAGAGAGCAAAGCCAGCAGGGAGGCAGAGTGAGATAGAATAAGCAGGGGAAGGTCAGTGTGACTGTGCAAGCGGAGGGTCACAAAGATGATGGAGACAGAGAGTGCAAGCCAGGGGGTGGGGGGGTGTTCTAGGAGATGAAGGAGACTGAGGGTGCGAGCGATGGGGATCAGGGAATGAGGGAGACAAAGGGTGCGAATGTGGGGAGTTTCCGGGAGACGAGGATGCGAGCGGGGGCTCAGGAAGAAGGAGACAGATGGTGCGAGCTGGGAGGAGTTTCTGGAAGATGAGGGAGACAGAGGGCTCGGGGGATTCAGGGAGAAGAAGGAGACAGAGAGCACAAGGGGGGGGGTTTCAGGGAGACAGAGGTTTCGAGAGGGGGTTCAGGGAGATGAAGGAGACAGCGGGTGTGGGGGGGTTCAGGAGGACGAGGGGACACAGAGAGCTCAAGCAGGAAGGAAAGAGGTGGAGGAAAGGAAGTATCAGAAAAAAAGAAAGATTGAAAAAATGAGACTGTACGAATGAATCAAGGATTGGAAAGAAAGGTAGAAGGAATGAAGAAATATGGACGAAAGAACTAAGCCAAAAACCGAATGGATACAGTAGAAAGGAGGAAGAAAGGAGTAAATGAGTGAGTGCATCGAAGCACAAAGAAGGAATGTGAGAATGAGTCTAAGAAAATGAAGGAATGAAAGAATGAATGAATCGGAAAGAAGAGGGAGGCCAAAGTCAGAGATGCCTGTGGATGGGTGGGCAGGCAGGTGCCCTGGGGCAGAAAGGAGCAAATGGCAGAGGCTCGTGCAGCAAGGGGAGAGCAGTAGGGGAGGAAATCGGGGGGGCAGCGAAGCTGACCTGAGGAGCTCTGAGGGATCGGACTGCCCCCGCAGTCCTGAAGAATGGGGATGATGCGCTGCCTGCCCTTGAATGTGACCTGGGGGGCTCCTCACCCTGCTGGGATCCCCAGCAGCTCCTCATGGGGAGCAAGGAGACTCTCCTTACCCCCACTCATCTGCTCAAACCTGCCCAACTCACTCCATTGGCAGCAGGGCCTGAACGGGGAGGTAAGGGGGAAGGGACTGGCCCCAGAGCAACCAAGTGCAACAACTGAAGAAGAACCCAGGAATCCTGCCTCCCAGTCCCCGTCTCTCTGCTCCAGCCCACTGGAGCCCAGGCCCCCACTCAGATGTGGGATAGAACCCAGGAGTCCTGACACCCAGCCCCTGCTCTAACCCCCTAGTTGAAGTGACAGATTCCCCGGTGTAATTCAGGAGTAGCCACGTGGGTTATCCCAATTCAGAACCAGTGTGAGGGGGGATCTGGCCTAAAGATTGACTGGGAGAGGCTGGGGTCTACACTGGGACCCTGGGTACTCCCCAATCCCATCCCCCAGAATGGGGAAGCAGGCATGGGGGCAGGAAGAAGGGGGGTAGAGACCCAGGAAGAGGGAAAGACTAGAGACCGATACGTAAAGAAACAGGACGGTGCTCTGACTGCCCCTCCCCCCCCATCCTGAGGGCAGTGAAGGAGAGTAGATGGGAAAGTGGGGCAGGGAGATGTCCCCTCGCTTGGGCGAGTTGCAGCCCTGTGGGATACAGCCCCCCAGCACAGAACATGCATCTGGAAATGCTGGGGAACACTCCTTCCCCAAAACTATTCACACCATGGACCCAGCCACCCCACAGACTCCTATGTACCTCAGACCTTCACGATACAAGCTAACTACCCCACCACCACCCCCTACACCATCCCTCAACCATACACCCCCCTGCACCCCTTCCGCCTGGGATTGCTCCATCCCCAAGCCAGAAACCCCCCTACAGCATCCCCCTAGGATTACACCATCCTCCCCCTACATACACAACGAGAAACCCCCTACAACATCCGCCAGGGATTACACCATCCCTCCTGCCCAGAGACCCCACTACAGCATCCCCCTAGATTACACCATCCACCCCCAGCCAGAAACCCCCTACAACATCCACCTGGATTACACCATCCCTCCACGGCGAGGGCCCCCCCTACAACATTCGCCTGGGATTACACCATCCCTTGACCAGAGGACCCCCCCCACAGCATCCTGCTGGGATTACTCCATCCACCTGGCCAGACACAGCTCCCCACACCATCCATAAGAATGGCCATACTGGGTTAGGCCAATGGTCATCTAGCCCGGTGTCCTGTATGCCGACCAATGCCAGGTGCTTCAGAGGGAATGAACAGAACAGGGAAAATTATCGAGTGATCCATCCATCCCCTGTCGTTCAGTTCCAGGTTCTAGCCGTCAGAGGCTTAGGGACAACCTGAGCATGAGGCTGCACCCCAGACCATCTTGGCTAATAGCCACCGATGGACCTGTCCTCCATGAGTGTATCGAATTCTTTTTTGAACTCTGTTATAGTTTTGACCTTTACAACTTCCCTGGCACCGAGTTCCATGGACTGACTGTGCATTGTGTGAAGTAGTACTGCCTTGTGTTTGTTTTAAACCTGCTGCCTAATACAACTTCCCTCAGCCAGAGTTCCCCCCACACCATCCCCCTGGCCAGAGATCCCATTCCCCCGAGGATTACGCCATGCCCCAGCAAGAGACCCCCCCACCCCTACCCCATGCCAACCCCTGGTCAGAAATTCCATTCCCCAGGGGATTACACCATGCCCCAGCCAAGACATTCTCCCACACCTTCCCCCGGCCAGACTGCATCCCCCCGGCCAGACACACATACTCTATGGCCATCTCTCCCCCTCCCTGGGGTACCTCCCTGCCCCTACAGCCAGACGTCCCTACATCCATTCCTCTCTGTCCCTACACCCATTTCCTCCCAGCCAGAGACAGCCCCAGCCATCTCCCCCTCCTGGATAACCGTGTCCACGATAGAGTCCCCCCACCCCAAGTGTGTTGACACATGAGGGCCTGTGGACCTGGGACCCAGTGCCCTGAATGCCCTCATCATCTGCTCCAGGGATCTTGACTGGGAAGTATGCAGGGGAGGGTGTGGAGCCACCGGGCGTTGCTGGGTGTTATCAGGGGTTGGGGAAGGGGCACACATCAGATATTAGAACAAGGAGATGGTGGGGCCCTGTTGAAAGCGGGATGGGGGAACCCCTGGGCGTTACTGGGGGCAACATGAGCTCACACTGGGTGTGATGGGGAGATGTCCCGTATCACATGTATGATCGGGGGAGCGTTAGCAGTAAGGGGCTGAGCAGGATCCAAGCAATGGACCCCTTCCCCCACTTTTCCTGTGATGGGGCATCTCAAGAATCCCCAGAGGAATGTGCTGTCCTGCCGTAGAGCCCCAGACAGCATGGGGAAGGAAGGAGGGGGTACCTCTCTGTCTACCTCACAACCCCTGCACAGGAAGCACCTGCCCCAGGAGAGCCCATCCCCACTCTGAGCTGCAGCTCTCTAGAGCCAGGTCCCAAAGAGCCCCAACCCTGTTGTGTGACTAATGAACTGTGTCTGGGCCTAGCCCGTCCGCCAGCCAATCCCTCTCCCTGGCCAGGCTGGTTACTAGGCTTCAAAAAAGTCTATCGTTTTATCCATAGTTAGGTAGGCTCTCAGAGCCAGGATAAAACCCAGGAGTCCTGGATCCAGGCTCCCACTGCAGCCTCTAATCCAGGGGTTCTCAAACTGGGGGTCGGGACCCCTCAAGGGGTTGCGAGGTTATTACATGAGGGGTCTGAGCTGTCAGCCTCCACTCCAAACCCCAATTTGCCTCCAGCATTTATAATGGTGTTAAATATATTTTAAAAGTGTTTTTAATTTATAAGGGGGGATCGCATTCAGAGGCTTGCTATGTGAAAGGGATCACCAGTACAAAAATTTGAGAACCACTGCACTAATCCACTCTATCCTCCTCCCCCTGTACTGCTGAGACTCACATGGACTCCATCACTTCTGAATTTGAGTGTCTGTACTGTCAGGACCAGGACACATATGCCCTCATGTCTGACTGAGGGTCCGTACAGCCGGAATGCACCCCCACCCCTTTGTGATAGAATCAGAGTCCGTACCACCAGGATGCAGAGGCCAGCCCCCATCTGAATGGGAGGGTCCATATCGTTGACACACGCAGGCCCTCATGTAGGAGCACCGAGGGTGCGTACCACCACGATACCGCACATCTGCTCTTATGACTGTACCACTGGAACAGAGAAGCATGCCCTCATGTCTCAGATCAATGGTCCACAGCTCCATGACACACAGGCCTTTGTGTGTGCCTGCGCAGGTCAGGACCACTGGGACACACACACGCCCTCATATCTAACAACAAGAGTCCATATCATCAGATCACAGACACATGACTTGTGTATGAGTGTGAGGTACCTTTTGCTGGGACACACATGCACATCCTCATGTTTCACTGTGCCAGACTATATTACCAAGTCACACACGTACATTCTCATGTCCCTACAGCCAGGACACACATGCAGACGTATCTCAGGGCAAGGGTCGGTATCGCTTATGCTTGCACGCACGCACGCCCTCCTGTGTGTGTGCAAGGGTCTGTAGTGCCAGGACACACACACACACACACTTTCATGTTTGACTGGGGTCTTATGTCCCGCCTGCCAGGCAACACCAATGTGAGAATTTGTGCTGCCAGGACACACTGCCTTTGTGTGTCACTGCAGGAGCCCGTACCACCGGGACACATGCACATGCCCTCATATCCTTGGTGGTTCTCAGGATGCTTCTTCATGAGGAGTCAGGGGAGGGGCCCATTGCTTGGGTCCTGCTCAGCCCCCTACTGATAACCCTCCCCCAATCATACCCCAGCACAGGACACGCCCCCATGTAACCCCTAGTGTGGTCCTTGTTACCTGCAGTAACGCCCAAAGGTTCCCCCATCTCTCTGTCGACAGGGCTCCACTGTCTCCTCTTCTAACACCTGATGTGTTTCCCTACCCCAATCCTGATAACACGAGCCTGATGCCCCTAGCAACACCAGTGGCTCCACACCCACTCCACTTCCAGACAGGGTCCCTGGAGCAGGTGACAGGGACATTCAGGGCATTGGGGGCCCAGGTCACACAGACTGGGTGTGAACACAAGGGGGCACCCCACGAGCTTGGGGTTGTCTCTGGGAGGAGGAGGAGGGTGTTATGGAGGGAGGTGGCCGTGGAGGGGGGTCTCTTATGAGGGAAGATGGCGGTGGGGGGCAGGGGTTCCTGGGATAGAGAGCTATCTGGGGGGTGGGGAAATAGCAATGGGGGGATGTCCTGGATGGTAGGATTATCTGGGCATGAGACAGCTGAAGGGGGGTGCTCTAGATAGGGGTAGGGAGTTATGCGGGGGGTAGATGGCATTGGGAGGGTGGTCTCTGGATGGGGGGTGTCCAGGGAAGAGCTGGTTGTGGCGTGTGTGTCTGGATGGGGGTAAGAGGCATGGTAGCTATCTCTGGATGGGGATTATCAGGGGGAAAATGGTCACGGGGGTTGTCTCTGGTTCTGAATGGAAGGTAGGGGGCTTCCATGGGGGGTGTCTCTGGATGGGGGGAGATGGCAATGGGGGTATCACTGGATGAGGATTATCAGGGGCAGATGGTCATGGGGGCTGTCTCTGAATGAGGACAGGGGATTATCCAGGGGTGAGGGAGATGGCTGTGGGGTTATCTCTGGATTGGTACACCCTCACCTTGAATACTGTGTGCACTTCTGGTCACCCCATCTCAAAAAAGAGAGATATTAGAACTGGGAAAAGTACAGAGAAAGGCAACAAAAATGATTTAAGGGGATGGAACAGCTTCTGTATGAGGAGAGATTAAAGAGATTGGTGTGGAGAAAGTTATTTACTCCTTTCATAACCCTACCCCTACCTAGCACAGGAACCTGGGGGCAGCAGCTTTAAATAAACACAAGTCAGTACTACTTCACACAATGCACAGTCCGTCAGGGTCAGGGGATGTTGTGAAGACCAAAGTTGAACAGGATTCAAAAATAATTTGATAAATTCATGGAGGACAATGGCTATTAGCCAGAATGGGCAGGGATGCAACTCCATGCTTGGGGTGTCCCCAAGCCTCCAACTGCCAGAAGCTGGGACTGGACGACAGGAGGTGGATCACTCTGCAATTTCCCTGTTCTGTTCATTCCCTCTGAAACATCGGACACCAGCCACTGTCAGAAGACAGGCTACTGGACTAGATGGACCTTTGGTCTAACCCAGTATGGCCGTTCTTATGATGGTGGGAGGTAGTTATCTGGGGAGGGAGATGGCTGTGGAGGTATCTCTGCATGTGGCGGGGGGGGGGGAGGTAATGGGCTATCCAGGAGTGGAAGATGGCAATGGGGGGTTGTGACAAAGTGAGAATTTTTTGTAATATTTTGTGACCCGTGTGTGCCTCAGTTTCCCTTATATGTTGCATTGTTACCCAGTGGGGGAAAAGGGGATTAAGTTTGTCTCAGGGAAAACTAAGAGACACAGGGGCAAGTGTCACCTCCCTGTCTGGGTGGAATGAACAGAGCCCTCCAGGAACAGCTGTAACTGACCTAGAACAACAAGGGGCCAGAGAGACCAGCCCAGCCCCAGTGAGTCAGGGATCCACACTCCCAGCAGGGAAGCTGAGCCCAGACCCCAGCTGGAGAAGAAAGGCCTGGGAGGGGAGCTGGGGGTGAAGTGCTGGCTGCTGGAGGAAGCTGGTAGCTCTCACCTGGGAACAGGACCGAGGCGGGCAGACAGACAGAGCCTGACCCCGGGGCTGGGCTCTGGGCTGAGCCGAATTGGCTGTGCTTTAACCTTCAGCTCTCTGTGCTAAGCCACTGGCTGCCTCTGCTGGCACCAGGTGACTAATAAACCGACTGCCCAGGGGATGCTGCTCAAGGGTCACTGGAAATGCCGGCTGAGGGGCATCAGTCCTGAGGGTGGCCAAGGCTCTGCCAGGAGCCTGTCTCAGCTGGACTTGCTGGGCAGAGCTCAGGGGGAGGCAGGAGGGCTGGACCCCAGAGGGTCAGTCTCAGCAGGTGGGAGGCCACGTGGCCTGCCCTGGAGGAACAGCGAGAGCCCTGGGGTCTGAAACTTCATCCAAGAGACTGTTCCAAAGCCCGAGGAGCAGCCTGTGGATCCGTAACGGGGGGGGTGTCTGGCTGTGAGGGTGGGGATATCTGGGAGGAGAGAGATGGCCATGGGGGGTGTCCCTAGAAGATGGGGTCATCGGAGGGGCAGAGAAACATGGCCATAGGGTATGCCTGGGTGAAGGAGGGTGGCCGTGGGGGGTGTCTAGGGATGGAGGTAGGGCAGTCTCTGGGCCTGGGGAGGGCAAATGGCCACAGAGGATTTCTCTGGGGGGGGGGGGCATGTATTATAGAAGGGGAGTGGAGGGGAAGATGGCCATGGGAGTTTCTCTGGATGTGGGGAGAGGTATCTGGCAGGGGGGAGAGAGATGGCTGTGGGGCATGTCTGCGGATGGGGGAGGGATATAGCCATTGGAGTGGTCTCTGAATGGCTTTCTTTTGGGGGGAAGGAACCATGCATGCAGAGATATAGTGTAGGGAGGCATCTGGCTGGAAGCGGAGGGAAATATCGGGGAGATAGACAGAGGATGTTTGTGCCTGGCAGGGGGCATTATCCCAAGAAGAGGGGATGGGTATAGGAGTATCTCTTTCTCAGACTCATAGACCATCTTGATCATCTAGTCTGGCCTCATGCATATTGCAGGTCACAGAACCTCTCCCACCCACTCCTGTAATAGACTCATAACCTCTGACTGAGTTACTGAAGTCCTCAAATCATGGTTTAAAGACTTCACATTACAGAGAATCCACCACTGACACTAGTTTACACCTGTAAGTGACCCGTGACCCCATGCTGCAGAGGAAGGCGGAAAACCCCCCAGGGTCTCTGACCAATCTGACCTAGAGGAAAATTTGTTCCAACCAAATCTGGTGATCAGTTAGACCTGAGCATGCGGGCAAGACCCACCAAGCAGATACCTGGGAATGAATTCTCTGAAGTAACTCAGAGCCCTCCCCATCTACCGTCCCATCTCTGGCTATTGGGGATATTTGCTACTGGCAGTCACCAATGGGCCACACACCATTGTAGGCAGTCCTGTTATTCCATCTCCTCCATAAACTTATCAAACTCAGTCTTGAAGCCGGTTAGGTTTTTTGCCCCCACTGCTCCCCTTGGAAGGCTGTTCCAGAACTTCCTTCTTTGATGGCTAGAAACCTTTAACTGATTTCAAGCCTAAATTTGTTGATGGCCAGTTTATAGCCATTTGTTCTTGTGTTCACATTGGTGCTTAACTTAAATAACTCCTCTCCCTCTCTGGTATTTATCCCTCTGACGTATTTATAGAGAGCAATCATATCTCCCCTCAGCTTCTGTGGTTAGGTCAAAACAAGCCAAGCTCTTTGAGTCTCCTCTCAAAAGGCAGGTTTTCCATTCCTCTGATCATCCTAGTAGCCCTTCTCTGCACCTGTTCCAGTTTGAATCCATCTTTCTTAAACATGCGAGACCAGAACTGCACACAGTAGTCCAGATGAGGTTCTCACCAGTGCCTTGTATAACACTTCCCTGTCTCTACTGGAAATACCTCGCCTGATGCATCCTAGGACTGCATCCCTTTTCACGGCCCCCATCACATTGACAGCTCAGAGTCATTCTGTAATATACCAATACACACAGGTCCTTCTCCTCCTCTGTCACTTCCAACTGATACGTCCCCAACTTATAGCAAAAATTCTTGTTGTTATTCCCTAAATGCATGACCTTGCATTTTGCACTAGTAAATTTCATCTCATTTATATTACTCCCAGTTTACAAGGTCATCCAGATCTTCTTGTACTATATTCTGGTCCTCCTCCAAATTGGCAATACCTCCCAACTTTGTGTTATCCGCAAATTTTATTAGCACATTCCCACTTTTTGTGCCAATATCAGTAATAAACTGTTAAATAAGATTGGTCCCAGGACCGATCCCTGGGGAATTCCACTAGTAACCTCCCTCCAGCCTGACAGTTCCTGACACCTTTCATCATGACCCATTGTAGTCTCCCCTTTAACCAGTTCCTTATACACTTTTCAATTTTCACATTAATCCCAATCTTCTCCAATTAACTAATACTTTCCTATGTGGAATTGTATCAAATGCCACTGAAATCCAGGTAGATTAGATCTATTGCATTTCCTTTGTCTAAAAATCAGTATCTTCTCAATATAACTTCTCATAGTCTGGCAATGCTCTACCCTTTTGTAAACCATGTTGTATTTTATCCGAATTACCATTCATCTCTATGTCCTTACCTACTTTCTCTTTCAAAATTTGTTCAAGACCTTGCATACAATTGAGATAAAACTAACAGGCCTGTAGTTTCCTGGATCACTTTTTTTCCGTTTCTCAAAATAGGAACTATATTAGCAATTGTCCAGTCATAGGGTATGAACCTCAAGTTTAGATTCATTAAAAATCCTTGTATTGGGCTTGCAATTTCATGTCCCAGTTACTTTAATACTCTTGGATGGAGATTATCTTCCCCCGCCCCACCCCACCGATTTAGTCCCATTAAGCTGTTTGAGTCTGACTTCTACCTTGGATGTGGTAATTTCTACCTCTGTATCCTCATTGCCATTAGCCACCTTGCCACCACCCCAAGCTCTTCATAAGGGGTGTTATCCTAGTGGCAAGTTAGCCTGAATATGAAGGTTTGAGGTATGTAGGAGTCTCAGGGGTAGTTGAGTCCATGGAAGAAAAAAACGGTTACTAACCTTTTGTAACTGTTGTTCTTTGAGATGTGTTGCTCATGTCCATTCCATGCTAGGTGTGTGCACGCCGTGTGCACTGTGGCCGGAAATTTTTCCCTTAGTAGTATCTGTTGAGCTGGCTCTAGCGCCCTTTGGAGCCATGCAAATATGCACTGGTATAAAGGGTGCTGCTGGCTCCACACAGCCTCTCAGTTTCTTCTTGCCAGTAACTCGGACAGAGGGGTAGGAGGGCTGGTCATGGAATGGACATGAGCAGCACATCTCGAAGAACAACAGTTAACAAAAGATTAGTACACTGTTTTTCCTTCTTCGAGTGCTTGCCCATGTCCATTCCATGCTAGGTGACTCACAAGCAGTACCTCATGAGGTGGGCTCAGAGTTCATGGACGTGCTGAGGGCAACACTGCTCTCCCGAAATGGGCATCGTCACAGGCCTGTTGGGTGATGGCCTAGTGGGATGCAAAGGTATGGGCCAACGACCAGATCACAGCTCTACAGATGTCCTGGATTGGGACCTGCATGAGGAAGGCTGCTGACGAAGCCGGGGCTCTTGTGGAATGAGCAGTCGCAATGGCTAGCAGTAGGACGTTGGCCTGTTCGTAGCAAGCCCAAATACAGGCAGTTATCCAGGACGAGATTCTCTGGGTTGACACAGGTAGCCCTCCATTCTTTCTGCTATTGCTACAAAGAGTTATGTGGACTTGCGGAAGGGCTTAGTCCTCTCAATATAAAAGGCGAGGGCCCGCCTAATATCCAACATATGAAGCCAACATTCCTCAGAGGTCTTGTGAGGTTTTGGGAAGAAGACAGTAGAAAAATTACCTAGTTGGTGTGGAATTGTGACACCACCTTTGGCAGGAAGGCCGGATGGGGGCGTAATTGGATCTTGTCCTTGAAGAACACCGTGTAAGGTGGCTCTGACGTAAGGGCCCTGATCTCAGAGACCCTTCTGGCTGAGGTATCACCAGCAGAAAGGCAACCTTCCAAGGGAGAAGTAGCAGGGAGCACAGTGCTAACAGCTTGAAGGGGGGGGACCCATAAGCCTTGACAGGACCAGGTTTAAGTCCCATGGAGGGCCAGTTCATGAATCTGAGGATAGTCTTTCCAACCCCTTGAAAAACTGGATGGTCATTCCGTGGGAGAACATGGCTCTGCCATTCACTGGGGGGATGGAAGGCTGAGCTGGCTAATAGATGAGAGGGCCAGACCTTGCTGCTTTAGGTGAAGCAAACAGTCCAAGATAGACTGAAGAGAAGACTGGGAGGGAGAAAGATCCTGTTCGGAGGCCCAACAAGTGAAACATTTCCACTTGGCCAAGTAGGTAGCCCTGAAGGAAGACTTTCTACTACCTAGCCAAGATCTGCCAAACCTGTTCCGAGCAGGCCTGTTCTTCAGGGTTCAGTCATGCAGCATCCATGCAGTTAGGTGCAGGGAGGTTCGATTCAGGTGAAGCAACTGGCCGTGGAAATTGTGAAATCAACTCTGGGCAGGGTGGAGCTATCACCAAGAAGTCCAAAAGTGTACCAAACCAATGTTGCATGGCCACACCAGTGCTATCAGGATAACTCTTGCCTTTTCCCGTGTGATTTTTAGGAGAACCTTGTGAACCAAGCCAATCATTGTAAAGGTGTACAGTAGGTAGCCTGCCCACAAGAGCAGGAAGGCATCAGAGAGGGAGCCTGTACTGTGCCCATGCAGTGAACAGAATTGATGCCATTTTCTGTTCTGCCTGGTGGTGAATGGGTTCAAGTGGAGAGGCCTCCACTTTTGGAAGATGACACTGATGACCTCTGGATGAAGACACTACTTGTGGTGAGAGGAAAAGGATCTTCTGAGGTGACCCGCCAATATGGACGGAGATGAGATGCTTCAGGATGAATGGAGTGTCTCGCACAGAAATCCCCATAGAGCGATGGCCTCCTAACACTGGGCAGAGGATCAGGCCCCTCCTTGCTTGTTGATATAGAACATGGCTGCAGTATTGTCTGTCAGGACTTGAACCACCTTGCCTGAGACCTGGGGAAGGAACAATGGCAAGCCAGATGTACTGCCCTGAGCTCCCCTGATGCTTATGTGCAGGGAGAGTTTTTCCTGGGACCAGAGGCCCCAAGTCCTAAGGTTGCTGAGGTGGGCTCCCCACCCTAGGTCTAACACATCTGAGATTAAAGACACCAATGTGTGTGGTAACAAAGGGTATCCCCATCATTACTTATCTTGACTCCTTCCACCAGCCCAGGAGGTGAGGACCAGGCAAGGGACTGTAAGTACTGAGTCCAAGTGGGTTTGCTCAGGGAGTATACTGGCGCTAGCCACATCTGGAGGGGTCTGGCGCAGCCTTGCATATTGAACCATGCAAGTGCAAGCCACCATGTGACCTAGTAGCTTGAGGCAGACCTGAGCTGTTGTGATTGGGTGGTCCATGACCTTGGTATCAGGTCTGGAAGTGGGCCTCTGGCAGGAAGACCCTAGCTTGGGTCAAGTCAAGCTCTGCTCCAATAAATTCTATTCTCTGAACCGGGACAAGAATTGACTTCTGCTCGTTGGTCAGCAGACCCAGCACTCTGGAGGTGGCTCAGAGCGTGCTGATGCTATTCTGTACCTGAGCCTGCAATGGACCTTTGATCAGTCAGTTGTTGAGGTACAGGTAGACCTGTACATTTTGCCGCCTGAGGAAGGCTGCTACAACTCCATACACTTTGTGAAAGCCCACAGGGCTGCCATAGGCCGAAGGAGGGCAGTGAATTGATAGTGGCGTTGACCCACTACAACCTGAGAAATCTTCCATGGCCATGGATGATAGAAATGTGAAAGTACGTGTCCTTTAAGTTGAGGGCAGCATACCAGTCTCGTGAGGGAATGATGGAGGCCAGGAAGACCATGAGAAACCTCAGTTTCTCGAGATATCCGTGGAGGTGAGACAGGTCCATGATGGGCCGGAGCCACCCTTTTGGATTAGGAAATACTGGGAGTAAAACCCCTTCCCTCTCAAGTCTTGAGGAACTTCCCCCATACGTAGGAGGGATTGTGCCTCCTAGACAAGGAGCTACTCATGAGAAGGATCCCTGAAGAGGGACAGGGATGGGGGGTGGCAGAGAGGGGTGGAAAGAAACTGAAGGGTACATCTGACTGTCATTGTGCTCAGGACCCATTGGTCTGATGTTATGGATGCCCAAGCTGGGCTGAAGAGCAACAGATAGTCCAAAAATGAAGGGGGGGTGGATCTGAACCGGTGACTGGTACAGCACCCTCGGGCACTCCTTCAGAAGGCCTACTTGGGCTCACTGGAGCATCTCTGAGCCCCAACTGGTAGGCCTAGGTGGACGGGTGCAGTTGGCACCGTTTATAACCTCGCCTTTGCTTTTGTAGGACTCCTGTCTTGGAGATGCCGAGAACCAAGAAGGCTGCTGGAGCCTGAAGCGCTTTCTGGAGGCAGATGGCGCATACAGGCCTAAAGGTCGTAGATTGGCCCTCGAGTCCTTCAGTCCATCAATTCTCGTGTCCATCTGCTCCAAGAAGAGGGAGGAGCCTTCAAATGGGAGGTCCCTGGATGGACTCTTGGACCTTGTGGGGAAGGCCAGATGATTGGAGCCAGGAACTGTGCCTCATGGAGACCACAGAGGCCATTGTCCAGGCCGCCAAGTCAGCAACCTCCAGAGCTGCCTGGAGAGAATCCTAGCCAATTTTTACCCCTCTTCTAAGAGCACTGTGAACTCCTGTCTCGACTCTTGGGGCAGGGAGTCTTTCAATTTATTCAGGGAGGCCATAGAATAAAATCACATCTCCCCAGCAGAGCCTGCTGATTGGCAACACACAGTTGGAGGCTACCCCGGAATAAACCTTTCTTCCAAAGGGTCCAGTTTCTTAGCATTTTTTTGTTGCAGGGTAGCACTCAACTGGCCTTGCTTCTCCCTTGCGTTCGCTACAGATACCACCAGTGCAGGTAATTGAACCTGCTTGCTGGCACACGCTACTTCTTCTGTGCCCTCTTGAAGTGAGGATCGAGAAGGAGTCTGCATAGGGCCTTGACTGGACCCATCACCACCTCATTGATGGGCAGGGCAACCTTGGATGGAGCTGCTGCAGCCAAGATATCAATAAGGCTGGGCAATGTATCTTTGAGCTCCTCAATTTCCAAACCAAGGTTTGAAGTGATCACTCAGAAGGTCCTGGCGAGCCTTGAAATTGCCCTGGGGAAGTAGGCTGCTGGGACATACAAGGGAAAAATCTCCAGCAACAGTGCATGCGGCGTGCACACACCTAGCATGGAATGGACATGAGCAAGCACTCAAAGAAGAATATTTGGGGGGGGGGGAGAGTTCCCCCAACATTGCCTGGCAGGGGACCTACTGTTAGCCCCCCCAGCCTCCTCCCAAGTATGTAAAGCCAAGACACACACTATCGTCCTTCTGTCCCTTGGTGAGGACCCCTATAACCACAATGCACACTCACTCACTGCCTTCTCTAACAGCAAGGGTCATACAGCCAGAACACACAAACACATTCACCCTCGTGTCTCACAGTGAGGGTCCATACAATCAGAACACACATATACATCCCCCGTCATGTGTTTGGTGAGGGTCCATATATCAGACCACCCCAGCCCCCCACACACACTCATGTCTCCCTGCGAGGGCCCCTATAGCCAGGAAACACACATACTGATGCTCTTATCTCACAGCGAGGAAGCCAGAATGCACACATGTACATACACCTACACACGCAGACCCTTGTATTTCCCAGTGAGGATCCATATAACCAGAACAGCCACACACTCACCCTCATGTCCCACAATGAAGATCCCTATAGCCAGAACCACACACACAACCACACACTCACCCTTGTGTCAAAGGTCCCTATAGCCAGAACACACACACAAACACACACACACACTCACCCTTATGTCTCAAAATGAGGGTTCCTACAGCCCGAACATACACACTTAGTCCCATGGCGAGGGTCCCTATAGCCAGAACATATATACAAGCACACACACACACACACACATTCGCCATAGTATCTTGCAGCTAGGGTAGGGTCCCTATAGTCATAACACACACATACTCTTGCCCTCATGTGTCTCGGTGAGGATCTACTATCCGGACCACACACACCGTGTCCCGCACCGAGGGTCCCAATAGCCAAAACACACACACACCCTGTCCTTGTGTCCCACAGCAAGGATCCCTATAGTGAGAAGATACACACCCAACCTCGTATCTTGCAGCAAGGATCCCTTTAGCCAGAACAGACATGCACACCCTTGTGTATCGTGGTGACAGTCCTTATAGCCAGAACACACACTCAATATAGTATCTTATGGCGAGGGTCCCCTATAGTCAGAACATACACATACACTAGCCCTTGTGTGTGACGGTGAGAGTCGATATATCCAGAACGAACACACTAAACCTCATGTCTTGTGACAAGGGTCCCTATAGCTAGAACACTCACTCACCCTTATGTCCCATGGTGAGGGTCCCTATAGCCAAAACCTACACACACACACACCACACACACACACACACAGACCCTCATGTCTCTCAGCAAGAGACCATATATCCAGAACACACACACACACACACACACACACACACACACACTCGTCTCTCATAACAAGGGTCCCTAGAGCCAGAACAATCACACACTCACCCTTATGTCTCACAGCAAAGATCCCTATGGCCTAAACACAAACCCCATCTTCTGTCACGGCAAGGGTCCCTATAGCCAAATAACACCACATTTGTCCTCATGTATCACGGCAAGGGCCCATATAGCCAGACCACACCCACTCCCCCACTCACCCTCTTGTCTCACACATATACTCAGTCTCCTCATGTCTCGCGGCACGCGCACACACACTCACACTCACGCCTCATGGCAAGGATTCCTATAGCCAGAACACATACTCACTCACCCTTGAGTCTCACAGCAAGAGCCCCTATAGCCAGAACACACGTGTACTTGCCCTTGTGTTTCATGTGAAGGGTCCATATACACAGAACACACACATATTTGTCCCCGTGTTTTACAGTGCACACACACACAGACACACACTCGTCCTCAAGTGTTATGGCATGGGTCCTTATAGCCAGCACACACACAAACACTTGCTCTCATGTGTGTCGGTGAGGGTTCATATATCCAGAACACATGCACACACACACACACACTCTTGTGCCCAGTGTCGAGGGTCCCTATAGCTAGAACACATACACAAACCTCATGGCAAGAGTCGCCCTATAGCCAAAGTGCACACACATCACCCTCTTCTTTCGCAGTGAGGTCCCTATAACTAGAGGTCCCTATAACGTGCACTCACCCAGGTGTTTCACACAAAGGGTCCATATATAAAGAACACACACTCGCCCTCATGTTTTACAGCATGCACGCACACACACACACATCTTCGAACTTCAAGGCAAAGGTCCCCATAGCCAGAACACACAATTTGTCTGCCAGCAGGATTCCTATAGGAGGAACCCACACACGGTCACTCTTGTTACTTGTGGCAAGGGTCCCTATAACTAGAATGCACACTTGCCATCCTGTCTCATGTGAGGGGTCCATATATCCAGAGCAAGACACGAGAAGTAATTCTTCCTCTCTACTCCGTGCTGATTAGGCCTCAACTGGAGTATTGTGTCGAGTTCTGGGTGCACATTTCAGGAAGATGTGGAAAATGGAGAAAGTCATGAAAGAGCAACAAAATTATCAAAGGTCTAAAAAATATGACCTATGAGGGAAGATTGGAAAAATTGTTTAGTCTGGAGGAAGAGAAGACTGAGAGTGGACATGATAAAACAGTTTTCAAGTATGTAACGGTTACAAGGAGGAGGGAGAACAAATTGTTTTTCTTAACCTGTGAGGATAGGACAAGAAGCAATGGGCTTTACATTGGAGCCAAGGGCGGTTTAGGTTGGACATTAGAAAAACTTCCTAACTTGTCAGGGTGATTAAGCTCTGGAATAAATTGCCTAGGGAGGGTTGTGAAATCTCCATCATTGGAGATTTTTAAGAGCAGGTTTGACAAACACCTGTCAGGAATGGTCTAGAGAATGCTTAGTCCTACCATGAGTGCAGGGGACTGGACTAGATGACCTCTCAAGGTCCCTTCAAGTCCTATGATTCTATGTTTGACTGTGAGTATACACACCATAGGGAGACACACACAACATCCTCATGTATCACTATAATAGCCCATACAGCCGGATACATGCACATGCCCTCATGTCTCAGTGCAAGTGTCCATATCACAGGGACACACATGCATGCCCTCCCTGACTGAGTGTGAGATTCTCTATCCCCAGGAACAACACACACACCCTCAACATCTCAATTTTGAGGGTTCATACTGCCAGGACCACATACACTCCCTTGAGTCTGACTGTGACTGTCCATACAGCCAGGGTGCATGCACACACCCTCATGTCAGTGAGAAGATCCACACTGCTGGGACACAAATGCATGTCCTTAAGTCTGAGTGCCGGGATCTATCCACCAGAACACAAACACAAACACACACGCTTATGGCTGCCAGGACATTCACATGCATGCCATGACAACTGTGTTAGTGGTGGACTAACAGGAAACATACACAGCTCAGGTATGTGTGTACAGGTCTCAGTGCAGGGGCCATACTGCAGGACACACACACACACACACACACACACACACACACAGGCCCTTGTGTCTGTCCATGAGTGTACGTACCACTGGAAACACCACATACGTTCTTATGTCTCACTGTGAAAGTCTGTACAGCCAGGATACACAGGCTGCAGACATATCCCCTGTCCCTGTACATGATGAGCTCATACCACCAGGTCACCCATGTACGGCCTCCTGAGTGCAAGGGTCTGTACCACCAGGACGCACACACATGCCATCCATCTCATTTAGAGGGTCCCTACGACCAGGTTACACAGGAACACCCCCATGTCTCATGGAGAGTCAGTACATCCAGAACAAACACAACCTCGGATCTCAGTGCAAGGGTCCATGCCACTTAGACACAAATGTGCACCCTTGAATCTCATGGCAAGGGTCCCTATAGCCAGAACCCAATACACACACACCCTCTTCTCTTGTGGTGATGGTCTCCATAGCTAGAATGTGAATGCACAACACACCCCCCCCCAAGTCCTCATTTTTTCCAGCATGGGTCCCTGTAGCCAGAACACAGATGCACACTCACCCCTTCTGTCACACACAAAGGGTTCCTCTAGCCAGAACACATTCACCTTCGTGTCTCATGGCAAGGGTCCCTATAAAATACTCACTCTTGTGCCTCATGTCGAGGATCCCTATAGCTAGAACACACACACACACACACAAAATCATGTCTCATGGCAATAGTGGCCTATAGCCAAATCACACACACACTTGCCCTCTTCTCTTGTGGCCTATAGCTAGAACACACACGTGCACTTGCCCTCGTGTTTCACACAAAGGGTCCATATATAGAGAACACACATTCGCCCTCATGTTTTACAGCACACACACACATGCACCCTTCAAATCCACACACTCCTGTCATACATGAAGGGTCCATATATTGAGCACACGTGTGCACGTGCACACACACACACACACACACACACACCTTCTTGTCTCATGGCAAGGATTCCTATAGCCAGAACACACACTTGCTATAGTATCATGCAGCGAGAGTCCTTATAGTCACAACACACTCACATACTTGCTGTCATATATCCAGAACCACACACACCTTGCCCTCGAGTCTCACATCAACAGTCCCCATATTCAGAACACACATACTGGTCCTCAAGTCTCATGGTGAGCGTTTCTATGGACAGAACACACATGCGCCCTCTTGGCAGTATGAACCATTGAACTCAGACTCGGTGTGCATTTGTGTCCCAATTGCCCATATAATCGCATTGATGCATGAGGACATACGTATGCCAGCAGCAGAGACTCTCTCATGGAGATGCGAGGGTGTGCACATGTGTCCTGGTGGTACGGACCCTGGCACTAAGACACATGGACATTCATGCGTCTTCCGGCCATGTAGATCATCTCACTGACGTGAGGGTGTGTGCACACTCCCTGGCTGTATGGACAGTCACAGTGAGACTCAAGGGAGTGCATGTCTCCTGGCAGTACAGACCCTTAGAATGAGATATGAGGGTGTGTGTCATTCCTGGTGATAGAGAATCTCACACTCAGACAGGAGGGCACGCATGTGTGTCCCTGTGATATGGACACTTGCACTGAGACATGAGGGCATGTGTGTGTATCCGGGCTGAATGAGCTATTGTAGTGATACATGAAGATGTGTGCGCCTCCTGGTGGTGTGTACTCACAGTCAGACATGAGGGCCTATGATTGTGTTCCAGTGGTACGACCCTCTCACTGAGACAGGAAGTATGTGCATGTTTCCTGTTGATCCAGTCAAGTGTATGCCCTTGTGTCTTAATGCTCAGAGTGTCCCGTCAGTATGGACCCTTCCTGTCTCAGTGCAATGGTCCATGCCACTGGGAAACATACAGACCCTTGTGCTCATGGCAAGGGTGCATGTCACACACACACACACACACACACACACACACACATACCTTCATTTCTCTGTACGAGGCTCTATACCTCCCAGACACAGCCCCTCCTGTCTCACTGTAGGATCCATGCCGTCAGAACAGATGCATACCCTGCTCAGTTCTCATTTCCCAGGTCTGTATGCCAGGGACACATAACATGCCCTCGTGTCGCACTGCAAGCCTCCGTGCCCCCAGGACACTCACATGTCCTTGTGTCTCATTTCAAGGGTTGATACACCAGCAGGACACACACGCATGCCTGTGTGTGTCAGTATGAGGGTTCACACTGCTCTCTGTCTCACAATACACACCACACACACATACGTCTCGGTACATGTACACAGCAGCTGGAAGGGTGCTTCCCAGGGTGGGTAGTCAGACACATGGTAGCTCTGCTAGAACAAGCGTGCTAAAAACAGTGCATCTGGGGACAGTAGCTCAGGTTAGCTGCCCAGGGCAGGTTTGTAGTCTGTCAGATGGCCTAAAATGCCATCATGCTACACCCAGATATGCTGCTATGTTTAGCACACTGGCTCAAGCAGAGCTAGCACGTCTGTCCATCTAAGCTAGGAAGAACGCTCCCAGCTGCAACACAGAGGCTCCTACAGTGTAAGAGTTCATACCCCAAGATACCACCCCACCCTTCTGTCTCAGTGTGAGGATGCATAACCTTGAGACACACCCACCCATCTCAGTGTGAGGGTGCATAACCCTGAGACACGCTCACACCTTCCTGTCTCAGTGGGAGGGTGTGACACTCTGTATCTCGGGGGGGAAGACCCTGCGCCCCCATTCATCCTTATAATACGATGTGTGGATCAATGCCAAGTTTGTCATGTCGGTATCTTTGGAAGGCTCATGATGTACTGAACATTGTTGGTACAGTAATGTTCTAGTAATGTTATAGGTTTTAATTTCATGTATACAGTTATGAGGCTGAAAATGTATCCTCATGCCTTAAAACAAGTCCAGGCTAAACTCTCCAGGAACAGAAGGGCAGTTCACCTCATCAGGACATGTATGGGACAAATCTAGCCCAGCCTCACAAGAACAAAGGACACTGGATAAGCAGCAAAAAAGATTGTTTGGACTCTTGAGTGAGTCACCCCCCTTCCCTTGGTCAGTTTGGGACTGCGATGAGGTAATGCTCACCTGACCCTGAAGGGGGGGGGCAAAGCCAAGAGGGAAGAAAGAACATGATAAAAGGAAGAGACGTTTGTCATACTCTTCCTCTCTCTTCCACCTCCATTCACAGACACCACCCCCAAGCAACTGAAGTGCTGATCAAAGGGGAGAGCCTGGCTGAAAGGGGGGAGGGATAGTCAGTGGTTTGAGCTTTGGCCTGCTAAACCCAGGGTTGTGAGTTCAATCCTTGAGGTGGCCATTTAGGAATCAGGGCAAAATTGAGGATTGGTCCTGCTTTGAGCAGGGGATTGGACTAGATGACTTCATGAGGTCCCTTCAACCCTGATATTCTATGATTCAACCAGCCAGCCTGTGGTGAGAAGCATACAGTTTGTATGGGAACTGAAAGTTTAAGAGCAGCTTAGAATGCATTTGCTTTATTTCATTTGACCAAATCTCACTTGTTGCGCTTTTGACTTATAATCACTTAAAGTCTATCTTCTGTAGTTAATAAATGTGTTTGTTTATTCTATCTGATGCAGTGCATTTGGTTTGGAGCATGAGACTCCCCTTGGGATAACAAGCCTGGTACATATCAATTTATTTGTTAAATTGACAAACTCATATAAGCATGCAGCGTTCATGGGCATAACTGGACACTGCAAGACGGAGGTTCCTAGAGTTGTGTCTGGGACCAGAGATATTGGCTAGTGTCATTCAATGCACAATCCAAGCAGAGAGCTGGCCAAAAGTGCTCACTCACATAGCGGGGAGCAGCTTAGATGCCCAGGAGTGGGTGTTCTCACAGCAGAGTTGGGTAAGACTGGCTCCCAGAGTCGAGGATTGGAGTGACTAGCAGATCACCAGATAACACCAGAGGAACGTCACAGAAGGTGCATACCCCCGAGACACACACATTCCCGATGTCTCAGTGTGAGGGTTTATACCCCAGAGACACACATGCAAACCATTCTGTCGCAGCGTAAGCCTTCATACCCCCAAGGCACACACACAGACCCTCCTGTCTCAATGTAAGAGTTCGCACCCCTGCGACACAAACCCACATCCTCCTATCTCAGTGTGATGTTCATACCCCCAAGAGACACACACACAAACACACCCTCCTGTCTCATTGAGAGAGTTCATACCCCTGAGACAGACACACACACACCTATCTCAGTGTGACCATTCATACACCCAAGACACACACACACCCCTCCTGTCTCACTGAGAAGGTTCAGACCCCCTAGGCACACCTTCCTGTCTCGGGGGGGGGGTTCATACCCCCGGGACGGACGGACGGACGGACACACACACACACAAATTCCTGTCTCT
The DNA here is from genome assembly GCF_009764565.3 of Dermochelys coriacea. Lineage (NCBI taxonomy): Eukaryota > Metazoa > Chordata > Testudines > Dermochelyidae > Dermochelys > Dermochelys coriacea. The sequence goes on from NC_050074.1 coordinate 33,231,494, forward strand.
GTGTGACCATTCATACCCTTGAGACACACACCCAAACCCTCCTGTCTCAATGGGAGGGTTCATATCTCTGAGACACGCACACAACTTCCTGTCTCAGTGTCAGGGTTCCAAGGGTCCCCCCCCCACACACACCCTTCTATCTCAGTGAGAGGGTCATACCACCTAGGCACACCCTCCTGTCTCAGTTGGAAGGTTCATATTCCCGAGACAGACACACACACCCTCCCTGTCCCAGTGTGAGCGTTCATACACCCAAGACCCTCCTCTTGCAGTGTGAGCATTCATAACCCCAAGACACACACACACACACACACCACACACACCAGCCCCTCCTGTCTCAGTGCAGGGTTCATAACCCCAAGACATACACACCCTCCTGTCTCAGTGAGAAAGTTCAGACTCCCTAGCCACACCCTTCTGTCTCAGTTGCAGGGTTCATACTCCCGAGACACACACATGCACCCTCCTGTATCAGTGTCAGGGTTCATACCCCCGGGGACACAAACACACACCCTCCTATATCAGTTAGATAGTTCACAGCCCCAAAACACACCACACACACACACCCCCCACCTCCTGTTTCAATGAGAGGGTTCATACACCTGAGACACAAAAACAAACACACATCCTCCTGTATCAGTGAAAGGGTTCATAGCTCCCGAGACACACACGCACACACACATCCTCCTGTCTCAGTGTCAGAGTTAATACACCGTAGACACACACCCCCTCCTCTCTCAGTGAGAAGGTTCATACCCCTTAGGCACACCCTCCTGTCTCAGTTAGAGGGTTCATAGTCCCGGGACACAAACACACACCCTCCTATCTCAATATGAGCGTTCATACACCCGAGTCACGCACACACACCCACCTCTTGTCTCAGTGAGAGGGTCATATACCGGAGGCACACCCTTCTGTCTCAGTGGGAGGGTTCATATTCCCGACACACACATGCACACCTTTTGCCTCAATGGGTGGGTTCATAACCCAAGATGCACATGCACAAACTCCTGTCTCAGTGAGAGGATTCATATCACTGAGACACACAAGCACCCCCCCTGTGTCCATGGGAGGGTGCATACCCCCGAGACAGACACGCACACCCTCCTATCTCAGTGTGAGCATTCATATCGCCAAGACCCTCCTGTTGGAGTGTGAGCGTTCATACTCCAAAGACGCACACAGACCCTCCTCCCTCAGTGTGAGCATTCATACCCCCAAGACACACTCACACAGACATATGCCATCCACCCTCAGTGAGAAGTCTTATAACGCCAAGGCACACCCCCTGTCCCAGTGAGAAGGCTCAGACTCCCTAGCCACACCCTCCTGTCTCTGTGGCAGGTTCATACACCTGAGACATATGTGCACAACCTCCTGTCTCAGTGTGAGTATTCATACAACCCCCCCATACACACACACACCTGTCTCAATGAGAGGGCTCATATGCCTGAGGCACACTCTTCTACCTCAGTGGGAGGGTTCATATCCCCAACACTCACTCACACCTCTTCAGAGTAGCAGCCATGTTAGTCTGTATTCGCAAAAAGAAAAGGAGTACTTGTGGCACCTTAGAGACTAGCAAATTTATTAGAGCATAGCTTTCATGAGCTACAGCATCCGATGAAGTGAGCTGTAGCTCACGAAAGCTCACACCTCTTGTCTCAGTAAGAGGGTTCATACCCCCAAGACACAACACACACACTCCTGTCTTAGTGTGAGCGTTCATACACCCAAGAAACATACGCACACCCTCCTAAGTGTCAGTGTTCATCCCCTAAGAAGAGAGATACACATACACACATACCACACACACACACCCACACATCCTCCTGTCTCAGTGAGAGGGTTCATATCACCAAAACACACACACAGGCCATCCTCTTTCAGTGAGAAGGCTTATACCCCCGAGGCACACCCTCCTTTCTCTTCTCCGTCTGACAGTCATACCCTGAGACACACACAGATACAACACAAACACCCTCCTGTCTTAGTGAGAGGGTTCATACCCCCTAGGCACACCCTCTGCTTTCAGTGGCAGAGTTAAACCCTCGAGACACCCATGCACACACTCCTGTCTCAGTATCAGAATTCATACCCCCATGACATGAACACACATGCTCCTAATGTCAGCGTTCATACATCACAGACAGACACACACACCCCTCCTGTCTCATTGAGAGGGTTCTTACCCCCAGACACCACACACACACACACACACACACACACACACACACACACGTCCTCCTCTCTCAGTGAGAGGGTTCATATCACCAAGTCACACGAGCACCTCCTCCTGTCTCAGTGTCAGGGTTCATACCCCCGGGGACACAAACACACACACAACCTCCTATCTCAGTGTCATACCCCCAAGACACATACACACACACGCGCGTGCCATCCTCTCTCAGTGAGAGGCTTATGCCTCCAAGGGCACACCCTCCTGACTCAGTGAGAGGGTTATAATCCCAAAACACGCACACACACCTCCTCTCTCAGTGTGAGTGGTCATACCCCTGAGATACACAACACACACTCTCCTGTCTCAGTGAGAGGGTTCATACCCCCTAGGCACACCCTCCTATCTCAGTGTGAGCATTCATACACCTGAGACACATGCAGTCACACACCCAACACACCCTTCTGTCTCAGTGGGAGGGTTCATACCCCTGAAACACATGCACACTCCTGTCTCAGTATCAGAATTCATACCCCAGCGACACAAAAGCACACACTGTCTCAGTGTCAGGATTTAATCTCCCAGGATATACACACACACACACCCACACACACACCCTCCTGTCTCATTGAGAGGGTTCATATCACCAAGACACATAAGCACCCCTCCTGTGTCAGTGGGAGGGTGCATACACCCAAGACAAACACACACACCCCCTATTTCAATGTGAGCGTTCATATCCCCAAGACCCTCCTCTTGCAGTGTGAGCACTCATACCATGAAGACACACACACACACCCTCCCATCTCAGTGTGAGCATTCATACACCTGAGATACATACACTCTCACACCATCCTGTCTCAGTGGGAGAGTTCATACCCCAAGACACATACACACCCTCCTGTCTCAGTGTGAGCTTTCATACCCTCGAGACACACACACATGCACTTCCTCCTGTCTCAGTGTCAGGGTTCATACCCCGAGACACACACCAACACACCTCCTGTCTCAGTGAGCAGGTTCAGACTCCCCAGCCACACCCTCCTGTGTCAGTGTCAGAATTCATACCCCAGCGACACAAATGCACAACCTGTCTCAGTGTGAGCATTCATACACCCAAGACACACACACCCTCCTGTCTCAGTGTAAGGGTTTATACCCCAGGATACACACACACCACACACACACACACACCCATCCTGTCTCATTGAGAGGGTTCATACCCCTAGGCACACCCTCCTGTCTCAGTATCAAAGTTAATACCCCAAGACACATGTGCACAACCTCCGGTCTCAGTTTGAGACTTGATACACCCCCCCACACACACACACCTTCCTGTCTCAGTGTGAGCAGTCATACCCCTGAGACACAGACAGACACACACACAAAAACACCTCCTGTCTTAGTGAGAGGGTTAATACCCCCTAGGCACACCCTCCGCTTTCAGTGGCAGAGTTAATACCCCAGAGACATGTGCACAACCTCCTGTCTCAATATCAGGATTCATACCCCCGTGACACAAATGCACACCCTGTCTCAGTATAAGTGTTCATACCCCTGAGACACACACGCACACCCTCCTGTCTCAGTGAGAGAGTTTATACCCCAGAGACACACACACCCTCCTGTCCTAATGTCAGCATTCATACCCCAGGACACACACACCCTTCTGTCTCACTGAGAGGGTTCATATCACCGAGACACATAAGCACCCCCTCCTGTGTCAGTGGGAGGGGGCATACACCCGAGACAGATATGCACACACCCCTATTTCAATGTGAGCGTTCATATCCCCAAGACCCTCCTCTTGTAGGGTGAGTATTCATACCCAGAAGACACACACATAGACTCTCCCGTCTCAGTGTGACCGTTCATACACCTGAGATACATACATACTCACACGATCCTGTCTCAGTGGGAAAGTTCATACCCCAAGACACACACACACAGACACTCATCTCCTGCCTCAGTGTGAGCTTTCATACCCCCCGAGACACACACACACACACGCCCTCCTGTCTCAATGTCAGGGTTCATATCCCCGAGACACAAACGCACACCCTCCTGTGTCAGTATCAAGATTCACCCCCACGACACAAACACACACCCTCCTGTCTCAGTGTGAGTGTTCACACACCACGCACACACACACACCGTCCTGTCTCAGTGGAAGAGTTCATACCCCTAAGACACACACACAAAAACACCGTCCTCTGTCAGTGAGAGGGTTTATACCCCCGAGGCACACCCTCCTGTCTCAGTGTGAGTCTTCATACACCCGGCACACAAACACACACACACACACACTCCTGTTTCTGTGAGAGGGTTCATACCCCCTAGGCACTCCCTCCTGTCTCCGTGGGAGGGTTCATACCCGAGACAGACAGACAGACACACACCCTCCTGTCTCAATGGGAGCATTCATACACCCGAGACACACAGGCACACACTCCTGTCTCAGTGTCAGGGTTCCTACCCCGAGATACACACATACCCCCTCCTGTCTCAGTAGGAGAGTTCATACCCCAACACACACACACACACACACACACACACACCCTCCTGTCTCAACAGGAGCATTCATACACCTGAGACACACACACACACCCTCCTGTCTCAGTGGGAGAGTTCATACCACAAAGATACACCCTCCTGTCTCAGCGGGATGGTGCATACCCCACAAGACACACACACTAATCCTCCTGTCTCAGTGGGAGCATTCATACCCTGGGACACACGTGCATACCCTCGCATCTCAGTGCAAGGTTCTGAAGCAGCCGGATACACATGCACACCCTCGTGTCTCAGTGTGAGGGTTCGTACCCCCAGTACACACACACACACACACACACACACACACACACTCATGCCTTATTTCCAGGTTCCATACAAGCAGAACACACACAGACAATCCCGTCTCAGTGTGAGGGTCCATACCACAGTCTGGTATATATCCATGCTCTCATTTCTCAATGCAAGGGTCTGTAACACAGGAACACACACACACCTACGTGTGTCAGTGTGAGCTTCTGTTCCGCCAAGATGCATACTACATACCTTCGCATATCAAGGGTCCATACCACCAGGACACCCATCTGTACAACCCTGTCTGAATGTGAGAGTCCGTAACATGGCAAGATGCACATGTCCCTGTGTCTCAATGAAAGGGTCCATTCCACTGGGACACACACATGTCCGTGGGTGTCAGTGTGAGGGTCTGTACCACCAGAACACGTACACACCCTCATGTGTCATTTCAAGCTCCATACAGTCAGGACAAATAGGCACGCCCTCATGTTTCGCTGCCACAGGCCGTACCACCACTTCAAACATACACAACCCCGTGTGTCTCAGGATGAGGGTCTGTACCAACAGGGATACACGCAGGACATGTGTCTCCCTACAAGAGTCTGTACCGCCAGGATACGCACACATGCCCTCATGTCTCACTGCTAGGATAGTGCCAGTCAACACATACATGTGCTCATGTCTCAGTGTGGGGTCTGTACCGCTAGGACACTCACAGACACCCTTGTGTATCAGTGCAGGACACATGCACACCCCTGGGTCTGAGTGCAAAGGTCTTTACCGCTCTACACACACACCACACACCAACACACCTCTTGTCTCAGTGCAAAGGTCGATTTTCTCTTATGTACCACACACAGGCACCCCTGTGAATCATACAACTGCGCACAAGCAATGCTAAGCAAACACCAGTTAAAAAGCAGAGGCCCAGATCCCAGGCTAGTGCAAAACAGCACACTTCAGCTGGTTTCAACACAGCTATGCTGATTTCCTCTTGGCTGAGGGGTCCACCCCTGCCTTCAAAATCCCCCCACAGCCATCACCATAGACATGGCTGCTAACAATCAGAGCATTGCCCTGAGCCACATGCTGTTTGCCCCAGCTTCACAGTGCAGGAAATCTAGTTTTATCCTTTTGGCTTTGGCACATGCTTGACTCTCTACCCCCAGCTGTACAACACGGCTGACTGAGCAAAACATCTGGGACCATGGCAGAAAACACCGCGAGTCGAGAGATGAATCAAGCGGATGGGAGGGAGGGAGGGAAGAAAAATAACCGGAAGAGAAATGAAGGAGGGATGGTGGGAAGATCAGAAGGGAGGAGTGGAAATTAAAACTTCTGTTCGTTGGGGTGAAAATAACAAAGGTAAAGTGTCATACCTTGGCTGTTTAACGTCAGATGAGCAGGACCTTGAGGGGAGAGGAAAAGATAAAAAGAAAGAAAGAAAAAAGACTAGTCATATAAACGCACAGAAAAAAGGAGGGTTTAATCTTTTTGCCACAATTTAAAAGCTGTTTTTAACTTGTGACAGACATCCAGGCCCCAGGGGGAGAGAAAAAGGGTGGGGGGAGAGAGAGAGAAAAGGGGTTCGGATGCCGAAACAGAGTGAACAAAAAAAGAAAGGGAAGGAAAAAGAGAGAGAGAACTCAAAAGCCCGGACAGATCCAACTGAAAGTGAAAGAGGACGACAGAAGAGAGTCTGGGAGGGGTCTTTATTAGTCTCTTAAAAAAAAAAAAGCATTCGGGGCCCCTCTGTGGCAGAGAGACAGGGAAATGCTTCTTTTTTTTCCGGTTAAACAATAAAATTAAGAAAAAATAACAATGGAGAAGGAGACACAACCAAGGCCTGAGAAGGCAGGTAGGGACGATGTTGCCATTGGTGCCAGAGGGTCCCGCAGGAAGAGCTGGAGCGCACTGCTGCTTTGGGAGGCAAGGGGGTTAGTGGTGGGAGATCACCAGGGCTAGCTGGGGACTGGCTGGCCTCTCGCACCGCCCAAGTGACTCAGGAGTGATCCCAGCCAGGCGAGAGGAGCTGCCCCCGGTGTAAATCAGGAGGAACAAACTCCCCGGCAGTCAGTTGGGAGGATTTTCCCCTCCCGCAACCCAGTTGGAAGCAGGGCTAACTGCATCACAATGAGAAGAGCTATATACAGGTGTCAGTCAGGATGGAGTCACTCCACAGAAGTCAGTGGAGTGAATTACCCTTTTGGTTACCTTGGTGTGAACCAGGAGTCACTCCAGGGAAGGCAGTAGTGCTGATTGCTCTTCCCCTCCCCCAGTCTGACACAGGAACACTGCCAAAGCCAGAGGAGCAACACACACAGTGAAAATCAGGAGTCACTCCACTGCAGCCACCAGTGCAGATTCCCCTCTCGCCCACCGAGCCTAAACCCGAAGAAACCCCATGGCACTCACTGGGCTGGTTCCCCTCACACTCACCCCGGGGCAAATCAGTGTCACCATACAGGAACACAGGTGGCTGACTTGGCACAGGCAGAGACCAACATCAACAGCTTCGCTGCCAAGCACTCTTGTACCTCTAACACCTGCTGCTCCTGGGCATTTTTGCCACTCCAGCCTGGCACCCCCCAGCACAGAGAGAAAGGAAACACTGATTGAAGAGATGCGACCCTCATGCACGGCAGCATGGGGGGTAGTTACAATACCCCAGAGTCATTGCTTACCCGGCAAGGTGGTAGACTCCAAACAAGGGGTAAGGCCAGGTACAACCCCACGAGTTTCCTCCAACCCAGGCCATCACCCATCCCTCCTTGGGGAAGCAGGGGCTGCTAAAGTAGACAGGGACCCTGTGAATCCCAGGAGTCCTGAATCCCAAACCACCACGCCCCTCTAACCACCAGACCCTATTCGGCTCCCAGAATCAGGCACTGAACCCAAGAGTCCTGGCTCCAAGCCTTGCCTCCTCTACCCCACTACACCCCACTCCCCTCCCTCTTGCATGACAGAACTGGGGGCCACACCCTAACTCCTAACAAGGGTTCAGATGCCCGTTGCTATGGCCACTGTGGTTTCCCATCTGATTTTGGCTACTTATGGAGGTTGGGGGTTGGAAAGGAAACGGGGCAGCTCATGGCATTTGGTCATATTCCCCTGCTTACACCCCAGTTCCTGCCTGATCACTGCCACTGCAACTCAGCTTTGCATGCTGCATATGTCAGTCTGCAGTGGTGCAGAAGACTGGGGTGTGGGGATCAGCTGCTGGATCCACCCAGCCCAGCCCTCATACCACCTCCTGACAGACCATGGGGATAGATCCCTGGGGTGCAGCTGCTGGGATCCACCCAGCCCAGACCATGTGCTGCCTCCAGATAGATCAGTGTGTGGCAATTAATAGATCTCTGGATCAGCTACTAGGATCCAACAAGCCTAGCCTCTGCCCTGCCTAACAATACATTGTACGGGGGAATAGATCACCTTGGATCGACCACTGGGTCCAGCCCCTATGGTACCTTCCATTCCAATAGATCAAAGAGGGGATAAAGATCCCCTGTTGGGATCCACCCACCCCATCCTCCACACTCCCTCCTGAAAAAAGAAAAGGAGTACTTGTGGCACCTTAGAGTTAACAAATTTATTAGAGCATAAGCTTTCGTGAGCTACAGCTCACTTCATCGGAAGATCAGGGTGTGTGGGGACAGATCTCTGGGAATCAACTGCTGGGATTCACCCAGCCCAGGACCTGCACTGCCTTCTGACAGATTGAGGGGATAGATCCCTTGGGATCAACCACTGGGACTCAGACTAGGCTCTGTGCTCCCTTCTGAGAGATCAGTTGCTGGGATCACTTGCTGGGATCCACTCTGCCCAGCCCCCATGCTGCCTCCTGATAGATTGATGTGGGGGATAGATCACAGGGGATCCACCAGGCCAAGCATCCCAACCCTCTGTCTCCCATGGAGGGAACTGTGCGGAGCCACTGTGTGGGGAGCCAGGAGCAGAGGGTAGCTAATTCCCCAAACAGCCCCTCCTTTGCTTTTTCCCACCCCTCCCCTGAGGGCGAGGATGAAGATGGGCAGGCAGGAGCAGGAGGCATTAATATTCCTCTCCTGCCTGCCCCAGTGCCTCCCGTGTCATTAATCATCATGCGCGATCCTCTCCCCGTGCCAGGCAGCTGCTTCCAAGACATCAGGCCATTTCATGCAAATGACATGGAGCCCTCTCTGCCCCATACCCAGATGCCCCACCCCAAGACACATGCTTCCCCTTATCCATCATCACCTCTACCCAGCCCAAAGACACCCATTTGCAGCCTGTAGGGCTTATACCCTGCAGGGGCAGGAGAGTGTGACCTTCAAAGACAGGAGTCCTGGCTCCCAACTCATGCAGTCCTGCTCTAACCACTACACCCCGCTCCCCCCAGAGCCAGGGACAGAACCCAGGAATCCTCATGCCCTAACCCCTGGCTCAGGGGGGTGGGAAATGGGACATGGGGCCTTGCCCCTCTGGAAAGCACCAGCTCCAATCCAAGGCAAGGGTGGCTGGCTTGGGGGTGGCAGTGGGGGTGATATGAAGCCACTATCCCTTCACCATCTTCCACAGGGTGATGTGAAACAAGTCTGCTGGGTATCAGCCTGATTTCCAGTAGGCCATGCTGCTCAGTGACATCCCAACTGGCCACCTGGCTACTGTGGGCCGACTGCAACCACAGAGTCTTGACTCCCCGAGACTGCACATTGGGGACACACTGCCATGGGGAGTCTGTGAGGAGCAGGAGCTTGGGGCTGTGAGGGCTACAGTGGGTGAAGAGTTAATGGCCACAGGTGCGGGGAGCTTGGGAAGGTGGGCAGGGAGCTGCAGCAGGCTTCCCTGCAGATGTAGGGGCTGCAGTGTGGGGGAGGACTGGGGAGGGGAAGGAAGGAGGGGGGTGGAAACTACATGGAGGCTGAGGCCAGGCCCAAACACCCCCTCCATAGGCCCAGGCCTGGCACATTAGGATGCTGTCTGCTCTCCTCCCATCACCATGGAGACCAGCTCCAAGGATCCCTCAGGCATGACAGTGGTGGCCATATTGTTCCAATACTACAGCCTCCCCCCAACACCCTGGCAGGAAGGGGGCCCTCTGGAGAGAAAGCCATGCAGGGAGGACAGTATCCACTGGCACCACGGAAAGGAAGGATGAAGCTGGTGCCCCTCAATCCCGACCTGCAGCCCTGCTCTCCCAGCCACCCTCCCCCCACACTAACCAGGAGACCCCAGCTCTATTATGCAGCAGCTTCTGGCAGTTGGGAGGCTATAAATCACACCCAGCGTCCGCCGGGGTCCCACCCCAGCCTCCTTACTGGCAACTGCTCACAGCTGTGTGAGCACAGACAGCCAACGCTGTCAGCTCCCTAGCATCCGTGCCCTCCTGACACTCACCGCACAGGCCCTCACTTGCACACTCACTTTACACAGGCCTCCCCTGCACACATGCCACATGACCCTCCCTCACACAGTCACTTTAAACAGACCCTCCCTTGCATGCACACTCCTACCTTCACGCCCCATGCAGACACACACACAGTACACACCTCTCATGTAGGTGCACCTGCCTAGCCTATGGACACAAACACACAGTGACACAATCATATATGGGCACACGCCACACACACATTCCAATATGCCAACACATGCCAAATACATGCCAAACACACAACAGAACATGGTGACATACTGGGGTATCTCTCTCACATACACACACACAAACACCCCAGAACATTCTGGTACATGTACAACATGCTCCTACATGGGCTTGCACCTGCCCTGACATTCACCATCTGCAGCATGCATGCGCACCATTACAGTCACAGCGTGACTCAGGCACTGTTGAGTATGCTTCACAGCCTTGCACATGGCTGGAGAAGGGACATTGGGGGGAGGGCCAGGACTCTGAGGTGGCACTGAGCATTCTCTGCCTAGGTGTTGGCTGGCTCGTTCTTGCTCACATGCTCAGGCTCTAGCTGGTGGCCTATGTGGGGTCAGGAAGGAATTTTACCCAAGTCAGATTGGCAGGGACCTGGGGGGGGGGGAGAGGTTGCCTTCCTCTGCAGTGTGTGGGCGCAGGTCAATCGCCAAGATCACCTGGGTATTTCTCACTTCATAGGCCTCAGGCCGTAGCGCCCTCTGGTCCCTCCTCTTCTCTGCCTTTGGCATAGAACAGCTTAGTCTCCCGTAGGCTTTGGTTTCATTGCAGGTGCTGGTTTTGGTATATGGGTGCTGGCCTGCGCTATACAGATCAGGCGGTTCCTCCTGGCCTTAAACCCTGTGATGCTCACACCCTTACATCCTCCCTTGTGCCCTTACACACCCATTCACACACATATGTATGCCACATGCACACACTTGGGTAGGTGCCCTCACACACTGACCAGATCCTTCACACCATCATACACTCACATGTGTGCACGCTACACATGCCCACCCAGTCATGTACACTAGAGCCTGTGCTTGCCCAGAGCAGTCTGGGGTGGGGGGTGATTAATGGCCCCATCCACTGGCCTGGCCCGGACACCCAGATAACTTGCCCTGCTGTGGTTAATGACAGGCCCGTAATCAGCATGGAGCCGCTGCCCGGGAGATTAACAGTGCAAGGCCCCAAATAATGCAAATCACTGGTATTTGTATAACATGAGCTCATTGGTTCCAATCTCCCTCATTTGCATATGAATATTCCATTGGTTCCAATGGCCCATTTATTAGCATATCACAAGGCGATTGGCCCTCATGAGTTTGGATGCTGGGGGGAATAAGGGCAGGGGTACTGGGAGTCATGGACTAATGTGGTGGGGGCTGTCTGCCCCAGCCTTCAAATGGGGAGAGCCAGGAAAGGGAAATTCATTGTGTGGGAGGGGTGGGGGTTGTGGGGCATGGACGGAAGGTGCAAGGAGGCAGAGGTGTGTTTGCACACCCATGTGAGCATGTGCACATCTTTCACGCCAATGATGTGTGGACCAAAGGATGCACAGAACTGTTTTCTCTGCACATGCAAGGGAAAGATGGGGCGTATCGTACAGACTCTGCACACAGGTGGTGTAGGTTCAAAAGACAGGCAACATACATGCACTCACACAGTCAAGCACATACACAGAGACATGCACATCCTCATGGGCAGCACCTACTCCAAACACAATACATGCAAAGGAGATGGGCATCTCATTTCCCCTGCAGACATATGCAGGCTCCACAGGTGGCATGTGCTTTGTATGGGTCCATGTATGGCTAAGCAGAACACAACTGTATGCATGTTCTCACCCCACACATATGGAACACAGGAAGGGGGGTGCTCCAACACTTTCACCCAGAGCCATACTCTGCACACACAGAAACCACCAGAGGGTTCATGTTCCACATAGTATGCTCACACATATACACACACACACACACACAAAATACTCAGGAAACACATCATGCATCCAACATTCTTACACACAGACATGTGCCACACAAGCCAAACACACGGGAGAGGCACGTTCCATGCAAAACATTCACCCACAAGCATGGGGAAATGCACAGAAAACACGCAGGAGGGCTATATTCCACATGGCACATTTGCACACCTATTCTATACCCACAATGCATGGGAGGCGAGTGTCTGTGTGCACTGACTATATGTGTGCAGCCCCCCATGTCCAGTGGCAGAGGTTCTACACCCCCGCGCACACAATACCCAGGCTGCTGTGCCCATAGTCTTGTCTGTGGAAACCAAGTGCCTCCCCTATAACATATCTCACCCCCTCCATAATGCCCCCTGCCTGTTCACCCAATGGGAGTGGGAGGTTGCAGCACCCAAGTCCCCACCCTCTCTTCTTTGATTCCTGTTCTAAGCAGACATGACATCAAGTCACCATGCTGCTAAATCTTATCTCCCCAGCACAGACGCCTGTCTGTCCCCTGCACTGCAGGACACAGCATCAGGGGGTGCCAGGATACTCACAAACAGAGTCTGTACCCCCGCAAACACACAAAGTCAGTTCACGCACACCATCTGTAACCCCCTCCCAAAAGACACACACACACAGCTGCGCCCCTACACAACCCCAGGGAGACAGCCAGTCACACACACACATGGCCAGTCACCCTCTCCCCATTAGGCCACCAAGGGACAAAATGGTGGCAGGATACAAGGGCAGACTGACACACAAATGCCCACTCACACAAATTCCACACAGGCGCTGTGCGACGACACAGCAGCAGAATACAAGCGGGGGAGGGGGAGATACAAGCAGGGACGGACACACACACCATCCCCCCCAAAGAGTTAGTCCCATTCCCTTCCCAACACACACTGCATCCAGGCTCCACTAGAGATACACAACATCCCCCTGCTCGTGACACGGGCACAATCACACTCCAGGGAAACAGCTCCCAGAGTGCCCAGCTCCCACCCTGAAACACAACCTGCTCCACCAACCAGCAACAGCCACGCCCCTTCCAGAGCTGAGACTAGAACCCAGGAGTTCTGGCTCCCAGCCCTCTCCCTGCTCTAAGCCCGCTCTTGCAATGGAGGGGGGGGCATGGTCTCCGTGGGGTGCATTGCGATGGGTAGGCAGCATGGTCTCCATGGGTGGATGTGGGGTGCGCTGGAGCAGGGTCTCTGCAATGGGGGCGAGAGCACGTTAGAGGGGAGCACGGTTTCTGAGCTGATGTCTTGAGATGGCTGCTCAGGACAAGCCTCACACAGCGAGTTGGGAGGAGGAGGCAGGGAAAATACAGGCAAGAGGCTTCCCCTCACAGGTCCCCTGAGTTCCCCAAAGCTCCCAGACACACACACACATGCATCCACAGTTCCCCTCAGGCCCTGGGAATCCCGCAATTGCCAATCCCTCTCCGTTGCCCATCATTTACTGGGGCACCCAGCCAGACAGCTGGCCATGGGGATTGTGGGGAAAGGAAGCAAAGCTAGGCTTGGATTCCCCCTAGCTTGGGGAGCTCCCTGGGTCTGCTGGTGCCAAAACGGTTGGCTATACTACACCCCAACTCATCCAACCCAAAACTCTGCCTCCCTGGAGCACACCAGGCCCGCTGGGAGGGCAAGCCTCTATGGAGGCCCAGAGCCCTCAACCAAACACAATCTCCCCTGCCCATCCATACACACCCCAGCCCAGCACAGCCACCCGTTCTGCATGCCGCACTTCCCTGTGTTCTGGGAAGACCCTACAGTAAACAGACCTGGGAGGATAGCCGCCGTGCTTCAGGAGACCCTACAGTAACACACTAGCCCACACACAAGCCCAGCACACCCAGGAGACCCTACAATAACACACCTGCCAATGCAGTACGAGAGGATTTGGGAGGGAAAATGGCTGCTGCCCTAAGCTCCCAGCTGAGGTTCAGCATGAATGGGAAAAAAATGAATTTACCCAGCAGGCAGAGCCAGGGACAGAACAGGGACTGTCTGGTTCAAGGGGGTGGGGAATGCTGGGCGGGGGGCACCTGCTACGACCCAGTCCCAGTGTGTGTAGGGACTGGTTGGGAAGCTCTGGGGGAAAAAAGGAGTGAGCGCAGAGTGTGTGTGGGGCTGGAGAGCAGTGGGGGGGTGGGGGTGAGGTGCAGGGGATATTTATACAGGCATCCCTCACCCAGCTCTGGGATGCAGATGCCTGTGGGGTGGGCTGCAGGGCCATTTATGCTGGGATCCCTTGCCCAGCATTGAAATGCAGCCCCCAGCACAGGAGTTGCCCCCACAGGGATCCTGGGGGAGGGGGCAGGGTTTGGAGTTGCCCTCCCTGGATACTCTGGGATGCCTTCATGCTTGACCCTGGTAACTGGGCAACAGGATGGGGAGATGGGTTGGGGGGGCCAGGTTCCCCCCTTGGGATTGGGCCCTTTCCCATATGGAACCACAATTGAGAAATCAAATATACAACACACACCCCACCCACAGACACAAACTTGTTATTTACAAGCAGCCACAACACACTATCAACATTCAACACTAACAGGAGTACACAACACACCACTGCATTTACACACACATGCCCCATATACACACACACCCCCTCACAGACTCTGAGGCACAAACACCACTCATGCACACCACTCACACAAATCACTCACGTACTCTGCACACCACGCACAACCACTCACATTCTCTGCAGACACACACCCACTTGCACTCTGAGCACGCACACACCACCTCACTCAGCGCATGCACACACAGAAACACACTCACTCTGAGTACACACACACACACACACACACACACCACTCATGCACTCTGAATGTGCACACGCACCCACACACACAGTGCTCGTGCATGCTCACTGAACACACATTCACAATGCAGTCATATATACCACACCCACCCCACACCTCCCACATGCACGCACATCTGCACACAACCTCCATGGACTCACCTCCATGCACTGCCCGCACAAGACAGCAGATACACACTACACTGACACACCAAAGCACCCGCACCCAACAATTCCTCTATAGGAATCACATTCCCTGCGCCCTGTAACTCCCCATGCAACTTATCCCCCCCCACTGCATGGGGGATAGACAAGGGCAATATCCCCTTCCCATACCACCCCCCTCCCTGGTCTCTTAGATAAGCTCCACAAAAATCACAATCAAATCGAGGTCACAACCCTGCCCACAAATGCCAAGGCTACATCCACAAGCGAGACAACCCCTCAAGGAGTAGGGAGAAAGAGGGCAATCCAGAGCCCAGGGAGGAGAGGCTTGGGGGCAGTAAGGAGAGCATGGGGGCTGGGAAAGCCATAGAAGTGGGGGTGCCTTCTAATTGTGGGTGCAGTCTATTCCACCCCCAGGGCAGGATCGCCCCCTACGGACTATTCCAGTCTAGCAGAGCAGTGCAGGGCTCTATGGGCTGTGTTTGTGGGGAAGCTCTCCACACCAATATCTCAGTTCTGATCCAGTCCTTCCCCAACCCCCTCGTGTCGGCTCATGCATAGGATCCGACACAAGCCCCCACCCCGCCTCAGCAACAAAGCCGTATATGACCCTTCCCACATGGGTCAAACAGCCACAGAGACAGACTGCTATTACTGTGCTCTTATCCCCCACGCCGAGACAAGGTAAACCCTGGGAGACTGGGGGGACCCCAAGACAACTGGCGATGCCTGGCTCTAGGGGCAACCCCGAGACAGACACCCTGGCAGTAAGTGACCCCTTGGGATCCAATTCACCATTATGTGGGGGGAGCACAGAGCTGGGGTGCTGTTGGAACACAGGGGAACCCCAACCCACTCACCCAGGAGCCCCCCAAGTCCAGGCACTCCTCGATGGACCCTTACAGGGCAAGGGAGCAGGAAACAGCCCCTCCACCCCGGCAAGACATGAATTTGCTTCTTGTAGCATGGCCCCAACCCACAC
The DNA here is from genome assembly GCF_009764565.3 of Dermochelys coriacea. Taxonomy (NCBI): domain Eukaryota; kingdom Metazoa; phylum Chordata; order Testudines; family Dermochelyidae; genus Dermochelys; species Dermochelys coriacea. Next base: position 33,247,821 of record NC_050074.1, read on the forward strand.
CATCCACAGCCAGCACAGAGAATGCAAAGGGGTCACTCACCTTCCATCATATGCTCTTCTGCCATCAACACCCCCACAGACGCAGCCAGACAGACACACAGAGAAAGAAAGAGAGGGAGTTAGTGAGGGGGGGTCAGGCCACCAGCACAGACACACATTTACAGATAACTAGGTAAAGAGACCATAGGGGACAATGCTGCCTCCAGAGGTGAGGATAGACCATAGGGGGCCATGCTGCCCCCGGCGCACGGGGGGGAATAGATGTTAGGGGCCACTCTGCCCTTGGGGGCCTGGGATAGACGGTAGGGGGCCACGCTGCCCCTGGGGGGGGACAGACTGTAGGGGCCATGCTGCCCCCAGGGGGTGAGGATAGACAGTAGGAGGCACGCTGCCCCCAGAGAAGGGGGAAATAGGCTGGAGGAGCACAGTGTGCTGAGTTCTCCAATCCCCCAGTCCTGCCCCACAGTCTCCTCACTATGGGCTTCCTCAGGGCAGGACGGGAGCCAAAGGACCACGGTGGAGCTCTCCATGCAGAGCCCTCACTCTGGCCCCCAGACTCCCCAGCCTAGGGTTAGCAGGGTCTGGGGTCCCAGTTTACAGACACTAAATCCCTGTTCCCCCCACCACAGTGCCAGAGACATTGGCAGGAGGGGTTAGTGGTGGGGAGGGGTGACAGGCCAAACCAATCATAACAGGACAAGATCTGTGCAAGCCAATGCCCCAGGTGCCCCTCACCACACCCATATCCCTGGCCATCCCAGCCTAGCCTCCACAACTAGTCCCACTGGTGCCCCTCACCCCAGCCACAGCCCTGACCATCTCAGCCCAGCCAATGCCCCTCACCCCACCCACAGCCCTGGCCATCTCAGCCTGGGTTCCACACCCAGTCCCCCTCACCTCACCCACAGCCTGGGCTCTACACCCAGCTCTGCCAGTGCCCCTCACCGCTAGCTCTCTCAACATGGACCATCCCAGCTCCCCTCCCCTCCCCAGTGCTGCAAACCCCACCCCCTGCTGGTGATCACACTCCAGCCCCACATAGCAGCCTGGAAGCCCATGGAGAGGGGTGGGGGTTATTTTGAAGGACCTGGGTTGATTGGGCTAGTTTCAGAAGCTGCCTTTGATCTGTGGGAGGAGCCCTCCTCCTTGGCTGGGATGTGAGCCCTGTGCAGAAGGGCCCTTTGATGATGTAAACACGTGGCTCAGCTGCTTTGGTGGGGCTACATGGCAGGCAGGAGGCAGGAGCTCACTCATCTTCGTGGGTGTCCTCCATGGGAAAGGGCCAGGACTCCTGGGTTCTATTCCCAGCTCAGGGAGTGGGGTCTAGAGATTAGAGCAAGGGGCGAAGAGTCAGGGTTCAGTGGGTTAAAGCAGGAGTGGGGCTGAGCCAGGATTCCTGGGTTCTCTCTCTAGCTTTGGGAAGGGAGTAGGATCCAGTGGGTGAGTGTAGAGGGCCAGGTCTGGAAGCAGGATCTGTGGGATGCCTGGGTTTGATCCTTGGGGTTTGCACAGAGCTCAATGCAGGACAGACGCTTTCTGTTGTAACTAAATATTTTATGACCAACCTTTATTATTTCTTTAGTCCCTTACTACCATTCCCAGATTCACTGAGTGAGGAAGCATGAAGCCTTCTGGCACCAGGGCTGGGACGGCGGAGGGCTGCAGGTGTGCATTGAGGAGCACTGGCAGGGCTGGCGGGAACCTGTGGCCTGCGTTTTGCAGGAGGTCGGACTAGATGATCAGAATGGTCCCTTCTGACCTTAGTATTTATGAATCTATGAAGCTCAGGGCTGGATTAGTAGGGGGCTGTGGGTCAGGACTGGGGGGCACTTTTTTTTTTTTTTTTAAGACAAAGGAAACGCAGTGGATCTAATTTACCTAGATTTCAGTAAGGCGTTGATACCGTGCCACATGGGGAATTATTAGTTAAATTGGAAAAGATGGGGATCAATATGAACATCAAAAGGTGGATAAGGAATTGGTTAAAGGGGAGACTACAACGGGTCCTACTGAAAGGCAAACTGTCAGGCTGGAGGGAGGTTACCAGTGGAGTTCCTCAGGGATCAGTTTTGGGACCAATCTTTTTATTACTGACCTCGGCACAAAAAGTGGGAGTGTGCTAATAAAGTTTGCAGATGATACAAAGCTGGGAGGTATTGCCAATTCAGAGAAGGATCGGGATATTGTACAGGAGGATCTGGATGACCTTGTAAACTGGAGTAATAGTAATAGGATGAAATTTAATAGTGAGAAGTGTAAGGTTATGCATTTAGGGATTAATAACAAGAATTTTAGTTATAAGCTGGGGACGCATCAATTAGAAGTAACGGAAGAGGAGAAGGACCTTGGACTATTGGTTGATCATAGGATGACTATGAGCAGCCAATGTGATATGGCTGTGAAAAAAGCTAATGCGGTTTTGGGATGCATCAGGAGAGGTATTTCCAGTAGGGATAAGGAGGTTTTAGTACCATTATACAAGGCACTAGTGAGACCTCACCTGGAATAGTGTGTGCAGTTCTGGTCTCCCATGTTTAAAAAGAATGAATTCAAACTGGAGCAGGTACGGAGAAGGGCTACTAGGATGATCCAAGGAATGGAAAACTTGTCTTATGAAAGGAGACTTAAGGAGCTTGGCTTGTTTAGCCTAACTAAAAGAAGCTTGAGGGGAGATATGATTGCTCTCTATAAATATATCAGAGGGATAAATACCGGAGAGGGAGAGGAATTATTTAAGCTCAGCAACAATGTGGACACAAGAACAAATGGGTATAAACTGGTCATTGGGAAGTTTAGACTTGAAATTAGACGAAGGTTTCTAACATCAGAGGAGTGAAGTTTTGGAATAGCCTTCCAAGGGAAGCAGTGGGGGCAAAAGATCTATCTGGCTTTAAGATTCTACTCAATAAGTTTATGGAGGAGATGGTATGATGGGATAATGTGATTTTGGTAATTAATTGACCTTTAAATATTCAGGGTAAATAGGCCGAATCCCCTGAGATGGGATATTAGATGGATGGGATCTGAGTTACCCAGGAAAGAATTTTCTGTAGTATCTGGCTGGTGAATCTTGCCCATATGCTCAGGGTAAAGCTGATCGCCATATTTGGGGTCAGGAAGGAATTTTCCTCCAGGGCAGATTGGAAGAGGCCCTGGAGGTTTTTCGCCTTCCTTTGTAGCATGAGGCACGGGTCACTTGAGGGAGGATTCTCTGCTCCTTGAAGTCTTTAAACCACGATTTGAGAACTTCAATAGCTCAGACATAGGTGAGGTTTTTCGTAGGAGTGGGTGGGTGAGATTCTGTGGCCTGCGTTGTGCAGGAGGTCGGACTAGATGATCAAAATGGTCCCTTCTGACCTTAGTATCTATGAATCTAAGGGCTGGATTAGTAGGGGGCTGTGGGTCAGGACTGGGGGGCACTGGCAGAGCTATGGGGGGAGCCCAGGGCTGAGTTAGCAGGGGTCTGCGGGTCAGGACGGGGGGGCATCAGCAGGGCTGGGGGTGGAGCCCAGGGCTGGGACAGCAAGGGGCTGCAGACTCAGGCAGGCCTCATCTTGTGACCACGAGGGCTAGAGTTCAGGGGGCTGCTGAATGAGGGCCATATCTGAGCAGAGTGTAACCAGCCACGTCCCCCCAGACACAACACATGGGGCAGGGCTCAAGGCTCCCACCCCTCAGCACAACCCTTCCCCTCCCACAGAATGGAACCAAACCAAAAAGTGAAGCAATTCATAACAATGGACCAAGGCAAGGAGCTCACAGTTAATAACTGGGGCCAACAGGCTAACCGCAGAGCCTTTCCTCGCTGGCACCAATGGAAACCCCCCACCCCCCTCCAGCTGCCAGGACAAGGGACAGCAGCCAAAACAGCTAAGGGACAGCGACACAGTTCCACTAGTGCCCTCAATCCCGACCCACAGCCCCTGCCATCCCAGTCCAGCACTCATCCGCCAGAGCCCTCAATCCCAGGCCTGGGCTCCCACCTCCACACAGCCCTGCCAGCCCCCTCATCCTGACCTGCAGCCCCCTGTGATCCCAGCTCTGGGCTTCCCCCACATCTTTGCTGGTGCCCCTCAGTCCTGACCCTCACACACACTGATCCCCCAACACACACACACACACACACACACACAGAGCTCTCCATAGAATGCTCTCCAAAGCTCTGCCCAGGTCTCCCCACACCTGCCTTTGCCTCCTCCAATGGCTGCACTCCCCCCAGCTGTTCCCAGGGACTGATCACCCCTTGCCCCAGGCAACATCATTAATACTGTATGCAAACGATCCGGGGTGGCAGGGGAAGGCTCATGCACTGCTCTGTACTCTCTTCCCCCACAGCCAGGTGCTGGGGTTGTGACAAGAAGTCTGCTGGGTCAGTGTGTTGGAGGAGGGGTCATTCTCATTCCAGATCCCACTGTGAAGGGGAGGCTGGGGTGGAGTAAGTGGTTAGAGTCTCCCAGTGCACCCCCAGCATCCCCCAGATACCTTCCACAACAGACACCCCAATGCACCCCACATACCCCCACCAGACACCCTATATACCCCATACCAGACACCCCAATGCACCCCAGATACCCACACTAGAGACCCCAATACCCCCAATTCTGTGCATGGCAGGGTGGGGGAGGGGTGCCGAGGCACAAGGCCCCTCTGGATCCTCCTTAGTGATAATTGAGCAAAATGAGCAGGGCAGGTGGCAAGGGCTGGTTTCCATGGCAACCCCAAACAAAAGGCTGGCCAGGGTGACATGGGCTCTAACACATGGCAGGAGAAGGCTGGAAAAAAGGGGGCGCCCCCAACCAAACCTACTCCTCCCCTGTCATCCTGCGGGGAGCCCGGACTCCTGGGTTCTATCCCAGCCTTGGGAAGAGAATGGGGTCTAGTGGGTGCCTGGGACCTCGGACACTTGGGTCCCAGCAGGACCTGGGATGAGACCCTTCCCCTCTCCATGTTGTGCAGGCTGCGCTGTGGGAGAGAAGGGGCCATTCCCCCCATGAGGGCCAAGCGTTGCGGGGAGCAGGCCTTGCTGGGAGACCACGCTCCCTGCTCCAGAAGCCTGGCTGTTCCAATGGTTCAGCCCCTGCACATCAAGCTCTGTGCCAGCCTCAGACTCTGTTCCCTGCCCCACTCCATGCCCTGCTGGGCAAGGGGAAATCTCTGGGGAGGGCAGCAGGCATGAGCCAGTGCGTCTAGGGGCTTGAAACAGCCATTGAATGTGGAAGGGTGAGGAAATGGGGCACATTGGGGCAAGGGAGAAAGGAGGAGACAATGACTCTAGGCATGCACATGTGGGTCTGCCTCTGCCTGTAGGTCTGCTGGAGGGGACAACCTGTATCTGCCTATAGGTCTGCTGAGGGGGGTGTGTGTGTGTGAAAACAACATGTTCTGCGGGCCATGTGCATCTGTCTGAGGGTCTGCTGGGGGGCGGGGTGTGAACGACACGTATCTGTCTGTAGGTCTGCAGGCCGTGTGTATCTGGCTGTAGGTCTGCACAGGTGTGCATGCCATGTGCAAATGGGTAAGTTCAGGAGCAGATTTACCATGAAATAAACCATGCAGTGGCATGGGGCCCCCAACGACAGGGTGGCACCCAAAATGCAGGACCAATATCTGACAACCTGCCCCCGAGTCCTGGCCGGCAGCGCAGCAGGGCTCAGGCAGGCAGGCAGGCTGCCTGCATGCCGTGGCCGGTGGCCACATGTCACTCCTGGAAGTGGCCGGCTGTCAGCACTTCTCTGCATGCCCCTGGCGGGGGGTGGGGTGGGAGAGGCAGCTCCCTGCGCTATCCCCACCCTGGCAGCGCACAGAGACCTTCTGCCCCCCGCCCCCCAAGGGTGCACAGAGACGTGCCAGCAGCAGGGCTAAGGCGGCTCCCTGCCCACTCTGCCTCCCTTCCTCCGAGCTGCTTTGCTCCCGGAAGCGGCCAGCATGTTCCTGTGGCCCTGGGAGCGGGAGAGGGGGTAGTGTCTCCACACGTTGCCCCTGCCCTGAGCATCGACTCCACAGTGCCCATTGGCAGGGAACTGCGGCCAATGGGAGCTGTGGGGGCAGCGCCTGCGGGCAGCGGTGCATGGAGACCCCGTGTCCACCCCACCTAGGAGCCGCTGCCAGAAGAGTATGTGTGTGCCAGTGGCTTTGGGAGCTGCGCTGCCCAAGGTAACCGCTGCCCCCCAGAGGCACCCCAACCCCCTGCCCCAGCTGAGAGCCTGCACCCAGCACCTAAACTTCCTCCCAGAGACCGCACACCTCACCCCACCTCCCACACCCCAACCCCCTGCCCAAGCCCAGAGCCTGCACCTAGCACCCAAACTTCCTCCCAGAACCTGCTCCCTGCACCAATCAAGGTACCGCACTTTATTTTCATTTACTTCCCCTTACTTATAGGAGGAGGATGAAGAAAAAAAGAATGAAAAACTGAGGGGGAGGGGAGATAAGAGAGAATGTTCTTTTTTTTTGGCTGGGTCCTGAGAGGGGGACCCTGAAAATGAAGCTGCACATAGGGCCCCACTAACTCTAAATCTGCCACTGGGTCGGTTTGTAGAATGTATGTGGGTCTGCGGGGTGTGCATGCCGTGTGTGCATGAGTCAGTTTGTGGGGTGTGGGTGGCACTGTGGAATGTACATGGGTCCGTCTGTGGGTCTGCAGGGGGTATGTGTATCTGTTGGTTGATCTGCAGAACACATGTCTGTCTGGCTGCCGTGCAGCCCCTGGCTGGCTTGGGCAGGAGCCAGGCTCTGGGCTCCCAGACAACACGTCCCTAACATGGGGTTGGCACACGCCTCACATAGCAGCTGCCAGGTAGCCCAGCGGCACAGCATGGCGCTGCACGGGGGGGCATCAGGACAACAGCACATAGCATGTTCATTAGTGGGTGAGACAGACAAAATAGAGGCATGCATTGGCCCGTGCCCACTGCCCGCCCCATACAGGGGGAGGACATGCAGTCCCCACCCACTCGTGCCCTAGCGAGGCACACTGCTCCCCGGGCAGCCCTCTGGAGCCAACCGAGCAACAACAGACATTGGCTCAATGCTCTCTCAACATATTCTAGAGCAGAAGTGGGCAAACTATGGCCCGCGGGACCATCCTGCCCGGCCCTTGAGCTCCCTGCCGGGGAGGCTCCCCCGCAGCCAAGCCACCGCGCAGGCAGTGCTCTGGGTGGGGGGCTGCGCGCTCCTGCAGGGCAGCGTTTCTGGCTCCAGCCGTGTGGCGCAGCTGCCAGACATGCTGCTCTGAGCAGCATGGTAAGGTTCCGGGGGGTTGGAAAAGGGGCAAGGGAGCCTGGGGGGCAGTCAGAGGACAGGGAGTGGGGGCAGTTGGATGGGGTGGAGGTTCGGGGGTGGTGGTCAGGGGATGAAGAACGGGGGGAGTTGGATAAGCATGAGAGTCCCGGGGGGCCTGGCGGGGCCGGGGGTGTGGATAGGGGTTGGGGCAGTGAGGGGACAGGGAGCGGCGGGGGGGGGGTTGGCTAGGCGTGGGAGTACTGGGGAGGCTTGTCAGGGGGCAGGGATATGGATAGGGGTCGGGGCAGTCAGAGAACAGGGGGGTTGGATAGGGGGTGGGGTCCCGGGGGAGCGGTTAGGGTTGGGGGGTCTCGGGAGGGGGCAGTCAGGGGATAAGGAGCAGGGGGGTTGGATGGGTCAGGAGTTCTAAGGGGGGCAGTCAGGGGGTGGGAAGTGGGAGGGGGCAAGGGCCAGGCTGTTTGGGGGTCACAGCCTTCCCTACCCATCCCTCCATACAGTTTTGCAACCCCAATGTGGCCCTCGGGCCAAAAAGTTTGTCCACCCCTGTTCTAGAGCCCCCACACGAGGGCCAAATCCAACCCCTCCAGTGCGCTTGAGATCTGTTTATGAGCCCCCACACCAGAGCCAAACACAAGCTCCAGTGTGCTCGAGACCTATTCTAGAGCCCCCACATCAGAGCCGAATCCAACCCACTCCAGAGTGCTCAAGCTCTGTTCTAAACTGCCACCCCAGGGCTGAATCCACCCCGCACCACTGGGTCCAAGATCTGTGCTAGAGCCCCCACTCTAGAGCTGAATCTAGACCATCCTAAGAGAACCCATTTTAGGGATGACCCTGACTCATATTAGATTCCCAGGCTACACATGCTTCAAGTAAATGATGAACCACAGCTCCTCACCCATACCCCCCACCCCATGTTCCCACACCGTGGGAATTCTCCACTGTGCACAATGATCAGAGCGATGCTGCAGCACAAACATGGGTGGGGAGCTTGTGGTTCAGACACTGGGCTGGGTTGTATCCCAGCTCGCCACTGACCTTGGGTGAGTTCCTTCCCCCCCCAGTGCCTCAGTTTCACCTCCCACTCTTCTCTTCAGACTGTAGGCTCTTCAGGGCAGGGACCATCTCTCACTATATGTCTGTACAGCGCCCAACGGGGGCCCCCATTTCAGCCATGCGGGATCTGTGCTGTACCCGGCCTGCTGGGGGCCCTGATCTCAGCCAGGGTTGGGGGGGTCGGTACAGCATCTGGCCCTCTGGAGGCCCTGATCTTGGCGGGGGATGAGGAGGGTCTGTGCAGCATCCGACCTGCTAGGGGCCCTGATCTCAGCCGGGGCAGACAGACACTATTACAATAAAATGACTCAGGAATTCTGTATTGTTCAGGGAGGCAAATATGGGCATTTTGTGCTGAACCCAACCCAAAGAGGGAAGAGGGTTCGATTCCAAGTGAACCCCACCTCCACCTCCACCTCCCCCCACTTACATGCAAAGGCAGATCCCAGCGGCTCCCCTCCCTTGCACAGACACCCCTTGCTTTCCACACTGGCTCAACTAGGAGAGTTTCACACTCCCTGCCGGCTGCGGGCAGTGGCACAGCTGGTAGGGGGAGGACTCCATAGCACCACCTGGTGGTGGCCAGCTGTTCAGCACAAGGTTCAGGCAGCACAAGCCATGCGGAAAAGCCATCCTCCCGGGGGGGCATGCAGGCAGGGATGGGCAATCTCTCTCCACATCCCATCTCCTGGCAGCTCTTCCCCAGCTGACCTTGGGCTGTCCTTGCAGAGGCAGAGACTGAGCGCGGATGGCTTGTCCCAGAGAGCCTCCCCCAACCCTCCGGAGACACACACACTGGGGGAATCCAGGCCAAGCAGCAGCTGCAGTCAGCACTCCCCACATGTGAACAGGGCTAACAGGAGCAGGTGGGGGGCACCGGGGAGGGGACATCAGGGCCGGTGGGGGGGAGAGTACAAGGGAGACAAAAGAAAAGAATGAAAAAATGGGAAAACACTAAAAAAGGGAAGAGGAGAAAGAAAGGATGAAAAATGTGAATGAATGAAAGACAGAACGAGAAAAAAGGCAAAAGGGAGGCAAATAAAAGGATGTAAAAATGAGTAAGAATGGAAAGCAGAAACATGGGAAAAGAAAGGAAAGATGACAGAATGAATGAAAAAGGAATAGAGCAAAAGAATGAAAGGATAAAAAGGAGAGAAACAAGGAATGAAAGAATGAGAAAGAATAAAAAACAAATGAATGGAAAAAAAGGGGGAAGAACAAATAAAGATGGAAAGGGAAACAAAATAACGAAGAAAAGAGAGAATAAAGGAATGCAAGCATGAGAAAGGAAGGGAAAGAAATGAAGAAAAGAATGAACAGTGAAATGAAAAAAAAGAAAAATCAGCAGGGGTTTGGGCAGGGGTGTCAGGAGGAGGAAGTGGGGTAGAGCAGGGAAGTCAGGAACATGAACTGAGGACAGGGAAAGGGGGATACCTCAAGGACTTGGCACCCTGTCCTAGCCCTGCGGCCCCTTCACTGCCCCTTCCTGGCTGTGACATAATGTGGATCAGGGTAACACGGGTACCCGAGCAGGCTCAGTGATCAATGAAGGGGAGAGACGACAATCGTTCCACCCCCATCCGGAATCTGATCCGCCCTCTCACACACCCCCAGACACTGTCCAGACCAGTCACCCTGGGGGCTCCTGACCCTGCACTGTGGGAGGGGCTGGGAGGGACAGGCAGGCTGGCACCTCCCCGTGTGGTTGGGTCCAGGTGCCGAGCTGGGACAGCCCCTCTTATATAAAACATGCACACACACCCTCCAGCCAGCAACCTTGCCACAGCATGGCCCTTGACCCATACACCCACCAGGGCACTTCTGTACCCCTAACCCATGCCTAACACACAGTATTCAGGAACCCCTGCCACCACCCCAGTCCCATCTTGTGCCATTCATCCAACACCTCCACACACAGCACGACTGATATGCCTGCACCCTCACACTGCCCTAACATCCTACACTATCAGCACACACACACACAGCATAATTCTACAAGTGTGCAGCCTAACACCCCAACATCCTATCCCATTTGTACCACCCATCCCACTCTACACCTGCACACCTATATACTTGTATACATACAGCATAAACTTTCACCCATACAACTTTGTACATAACACTCTACGGCCTATGTCCGTTGTATGCACATATGGCATAAATCTCCCAAACAACCTCAATACTCCTTATATACATACACACCCCAGCATACCCATACAACCTGACATCCCTACACACTATAATGCTTGTACTCATATACACACACCACAATTCTCCCATACAACTTAACACCACAAAACTCACTGCCTACCACTTGCGTACATACACATATACACAAGAGTATAATCCTTCAACTCTACAACCTAACACCCTAGTACACACCATTCCTGTACACATAGTATTTACACACACAAAAAACAGTGCACACACAGGAAGAACCATTTAATCTAACACCCAAGTACACAACACCCTAAACTATTTGAAAACACACATCGGCACACCACAATCCTTTACCCATACAATAAACATCCCACTACACAACACCCTGGCACCATACCCTTGTATTCAAACACACACACACACACACAGAGTGTAATCCTTCACTCATACATAATACCTTCTGCACACAGCCACATAACAAGGTCCTAACACATCACAAGACAATATCCATACTTTTATTCCCTAACACAGCATAATCCTTCACCTATACAACATCTTCTACACACTGCCAAACACCACAATCCTTCACCAGACACCCTACACTACTGGTTTCAGAGTTGCAGCCGTGTTAGTCTGTATTCGCAAAAAAGAAAAGGAGTACTTGTGGCACCTTAGAGACTAACAAATTTATTTGAGCATAAGCTTTCCTGAGCTACAGCTCACTTCATTGGATGCATCCGATGAAGTGAGCTGTAGCTCACGAAAGCTTATGCTCAAATAAATTTGTTAGTCTCTAAGGTGCCACAAGTACTCCTTTTCTTTTTTGCCTACACTACTGGTAGGTCTACCCTTCAGCCATATACCTTAGTGCACAACACCCTATGCCCCTTGTGCAGAGAGACACACATCATAATCCTTCACCCAGACAACCTAACACCCCAGTACACAACACCCCATGACCTCATCTTCCTACATGCAACATAGCCAAGCAACCCCACACACCCTAGCGTGCAGAGACTTCCCCCAACATCATCCCATTGTACCCAGCAACACCCCCATTACATCCACCCAAACCTCCTCAGTCACTGAAGAGTAGTTAGCAAAACTGTCCCCTGGGCAACCAGCCTAGGCAACAGTCACTGAGGCAGGCTGTTGTCCATAGCAACTGACCTCAGCCAAAGAATTCAGTCAGCACAATCTCCGCAACAATGATGGACAGTTGCCAAGAGTCAGCCAGCCCAACCAACTGTCTCCATAGCAACCAGCCCTAGACAACAGCCACCAAGAAGCTAGCCAGTGCAAGCGTATCCCTAGCAAGCAGCCATAGATGACAGCCAATGAAGATTTGGTTGGCCCAGTTGTCTCCACAGCAAATGGGCAAGAAACACAATCACCAAGCAGTCAATCGTTGTCTCAATTCTCTCCATGGCAACCAACCTAGACAACTGTCACCCAAGATTCAGAGTGTGCGGGTGGATTGTGCACTGAAGGTGAGGGAGATGTGTGGTTGAGTGCATTGTGCATAGGTGGGTGGGTGAGCAAGTAGCTGGCTGTCTTCTGTGCATCTTCCGTGTTTGTGTGTGTTGTGTGAGTAGGTGGGTGTATTGTGTGACAGATGGGATGGTGTCTGTACAGGTGTGTTTGTATGTCTGGGGGGGGTGTGAGTATGTTGTGAGTGGGTGTGTTTCTTGTGTGTTTGTTGGTACGTTTGTTTTGCATCTATAAGTACTGTCTGTCTGTGTGCGTGTGTGTGTATAGTGTTTTGAGAGTGCCTGTTTCTATCTGTGTGTTTAAGAAAGTGTCTCTGTGTGTATATAAGAATCTGTGAGTGTCGCATGTGAGCATGTGTCTGTGCTGCATGACTGTTTATGTGTTACTGGGTGCCTGCCTGTGTGAACTGTGTGTGACTGCGTCATTCTCCATGTGTCTGTACACATGGATGTTTTGTGTGAGTGTTTTTATGTGTTGTGCAGTATACCCACCCAGAAAGCACTCACATGCATGTCTGCCTGTGTGTACTGAGTGTGTCATTGTGTGTGCACGCACATGCTGTGAGAGTTTGTCTGGGTATTGTCTATTTGTGTGTGTTTTTGAGAGAGTGTATGGGGGGGTGATGTGTCATGAGTAAATGTGTGTGTTTGCATACATACACACACATACACGCTCTCTCCCCACCACAGACCGCTAGTGACTGGCCAGGGAGTGCTCCCCCTCTGCCAGCTGGGGCAACGCACAGACGCAGCTTACCCAGCCCAGGATCACAGCCAAGCAGACATGGCCATGAACACACACATTTTGGCTAAACAAACACCGCATGGTTGGGATGGGATTACTTCCCCAAAAAGAGCCTGATCTAACCCCACACAAGTCCCCAGTTAACCTAGCGGGAAAAGAAACTTGGCCAAGGTCACACAGTCGGTCAGTCACAGAAGGAACCCAGAAGTTCTGACTCTCTAACCCAGTAGGCCCCACTCCCCTCTCTGAGCTGGGACAGACCTCAGGAGTCCTGAATCCCAGCCTCCCTGCCCTACTCTAACCACTGGGCCCCCGTGTCTCTCTGCGCAGTGTCACTCTGGCACTGCTGGAATCACTGTGCAGATGAAGAGGCACTTGCAGGATTTTAGGTGTTTAACATCCCCAGATGCCCCCTAGGGAGTTGTGATTCCTTGCATCTTTGCCCTGCCTCCCCCCTCCCTACCCCCACTCACAGTCAGACACACAGCACGGCAACTCCCTCACCTGGTGGGTGGCAACAGGGAAACCCTATGGAGCCAGAGAGCACTGGGGGCACAGGCTTCACAGTGACTGTAGGCCCAGCGCATTGTCCACCCCATCTCCTTGCCTCCCTCCAGCCCCACCACAGCTCCCTGGGGCCACCCTCCCAGCCCCTCCATCACAGGGACTCCCTGCAACTCCCCCTCCTTCACGCCAGGTACCCTGTGTCCCCCATGCCAGGTACCCCATTTTCCTCCCATGCCAGAGGCTCTGTAACCCTACTTCCGCCCAGTACCAGACTCCCCATTCTCTCCCACATGCCATGGGCTGTATGTAACCCTACCCCTCTCTTCCATGCCAGGGGCTCTGTGCCCCCATGCCAGGGGAGCACTGGTGACAACCGCTGGCCAAGGTGCTGAGAGACACAAAGCCAGGCCCAAGGCAGGTCCTGCTGGACTGTGACAGGGGCTCTGGGCCCCCCCATGCCAGGGGCACTGGGGCCCCATTCCACACCCAGGATTCCTGATGGAATTCTCATCCATACACACGCACATGCTGAGCTGGTTCTGGTCTAACTATGAAGGTGAAAGGCATGATCTGTCACTGCCACAGTTATCCTGGGCAAATCCTAGCACTGCCTCAGGCTTTAAACTGATCTTGTGAGAGGCCGGGAGACCTTCCTGGGGGACAGGTTATCCCATCGGTGGGGGGGTTCTGGCTCCTTCCTCTGAAGCAACTGGGACTGGTCACTGTTGCAGACAGAGAGCAGGTTGGATGGGCCCCGGGTGGCAGTGGGAAAGAGAGGGAATACCACGCTGGACGGGCCGCTGGATCTGATCTGGGATGGCAGGGAAGGTGGCGTAATAAAGGAGGGTAGGGTAACTCCCTTTTATGGGCACCCAACCAGCCAGTTAGCTATAAAATCCCTGTTAGTCGCTGTTCTCTACTTGCTTTATCTGTAAAGGGTTAAAAAAGCCCATAGGTAAAAGGAAGGGAGTGGGCACCTGACCAAAAGAGTCAATGGGAGGGCTAGAACTTTTTAAAATTGAGAAAAAACTTTCCCTTTGTCTGTCTGTCTGTTGTTCTCCGGGGAGAGGAGATGCAGAGCAGGAACAGCGCTGAACTATGCTGTCGGAAGCTTTAAGCCAGGTCTGAAAAACCATCAGATCATACCTAGAGACTGGTTTCAGAGTAGCAGCCGTGTTAGTCTGTATTCGCAAAAAGAAAAGGAGTACTTTGTTAGTCTCTAAGGTGCAACAAGTACACCTAGAGACTATTGATTTGAAACCCCCAAATATGTAAGCAACTCAGGGAATGTCTAGAAAGACACGATTAGGTTCATCTCTTTTTTTTTTTTTTCTTCCCCTTATTGGCTTGTGGACTCCTCTGTGCTAAACCCCCAAATGCTTTTATTTTGCTTGTAACCATTAAGTTGGACCTCAAGAAAACCATTATTGATGGTTAATTATTATATTTGCTCTTTTTAAATCTGGCAATAACCTAAGTTCCAGATGTATTTTCTTTCTTTTCGTTTTTAATAAAATTTACCTTTTTTAAGAACAGGATTGGGGTTGTGTGTGTCCTAAGGGGTTTGTGCATATGTTGTTTAATTGGCTGGTGGCAACAGCTGATTTCCTTTGTTTTTCTTTCTCAGCTCTTCCCGGAGGAGGGGTGAAAGGGCTTGAGGGTACCCCCGGGGAGGAATTCCCAAGTGTGCCTTCCTGGGTCCAAAGGGGTTTTTTGCACTTGGGTGGTGGCAGCATCTACCCATCCAAGATCAGAGAGAAGCTGTGACCTTGGGAGTTTAATACCAGCCTGGAGTGGTCAGTATTAATTTTTAGAATCCTTGCAGGCCCCCACCTTCTGCACTCTGCATGCCAGAGTGGGGAATCAGCCTTGACAGGTGGGGTGATACCATGCTGGGAGGCCCCAGGTCCGACTGAAGGTGGTGGGGGCGGGATACCAGGCTGGGCGGGCCCCAGATCCAATTGGGGGTGGCAGGGAGGGTGTGGGAAGACGATGTTGGGTGGGCTATGGATTTTATCCATCTGGTTGTTCCTAAGCTCCTGTCTGCCTTCTCTGACCCATCCTCACTCTGTATCCCTCCAGTACCCCACCCCAGCCAAATGCTCCCCAGCTCTGTGATCTCTGCTCTCACCAGCATAAACTCTATTTTGTCATTTTTGGGGAGACAGCAGATTGCAGTGGCTGGGCATTGGACTGGGAGTCAGGACTCCTGGATTCTATCTCCAGCTCTGCCCCGACCTTGGACAAGTATTTTCCCTCTCGGTGCCTCAGTTTCCCCATCACCACCTTTTGTCTATTTCGTCTGTGAGCTCTTTGGGGCATGGCCTGTCAGTGCATGTCTGCACAGCGTGACAGGGATCCCACTCTCTGTCACAGAGAAGGGGGTCTCTACCAACTGGTACAAGGAGAGCACACATGCGTGGGGAGACGGTGTGTACAAACATGCCCAGCTGTCATGGAGTTCCCGGGTGATGCTCTGGATCTGCTCCCTATGAAGCCAGTCAGGACTCTGGTGAAGTCTCCTCTCTGTGAGCAGACTGTCTTCGGGACACACAGCTCACACAACTTCCACCTTCCTGGGTCTGACCTCGGAGCATTCAGCATCCTCTGCCCCTCCATGCACTTCCCACAGCGAGTCCACCCAGGCAGGGCTCCTGGGGAAGCAAGAGGGCCCTGCACCCCAATTCCGCAGTCAGATGTGACTCTCAGCCAGCCAGTAAAACAGAGGTTTATTAGATGACAGGAACATGGTCTAAAACAGAGCTTGTAGGTACAGGTCCCTCAGCAGGGTCCATTTTGGGGGGCAGTGAGCCAGACAACCACGTCTGCACTTCTCTCCATGTCCCCAGCCAGCCCCAAACTGATTCACTCTCCAGCCCCTCCTCCTCTGGGCTTTGTCCCTTTCCCTGGGCCTGGAGGTCACCTGATTCCTTTGTCCTCCAACCCTTTAGCTATCACCTTGCAGGGGGGAAGGGCCCAGGCCATGAGTTGCAAGGAGACAGCGTGTTGGCCATTTATGTATGCTGGCCCTTTGCTCTGCAACAATTACACCCCCTTATCCCACCACCTAGAGACTTAAGAAATGCATAGGGGAAACTGAGGCACCCCTACAGTATTCAGAGGAAACATTAAGAACAGTCCCACTTCATCACACCAGCACAGCACAGAGCCCTGTTGGGTAGATTGTTCCCAAGCAGCCTATTAACACTGATGCCACAATTTGCTGTCCCCATCAAACACAGCCGTTTGACCTTGATCACCTTTCGCTCCCCCATTAGAACACACCCGCCCCAAAGGCGCTGCCGGCTGGGCCAGCTGAGCACCAGTTCACCCCTCTCTATACAGCGACTGGCCACTGCATTCCCAAAGCAGCTACTGACTTTGGGCATGCTGGCCCATTTCACACATTCACAGCGACCTCCAGGGGCACGTGGGCTTAGGGAAGGAGGATGGACTTGGGACATCTGGGTTCAATTCCTACCGGTCATCACCCTGTGCCTCAGTTTCCACACCTGTAAAACAGGGGATAATCATCCTTCCTTCATCTACTGAGAAAACAAACTGTCCAGGGCAGAGCTGCACTGAGCATGAGCATCCCCCGTGCACTGGTGAAAAACCCTCTGAGCACATCACAGTCACTGAGCCCTGGTGACAATGGCTGGCCAAGGTGCTAGGAGATACAAAGCTAGGCCCAAGGCGGGTCCTGCTGGACCACTTAAAAACACAGTAGCCACCCACACAAACTCACTGGCCACGTAGCACGACCGTGACTTGAGTTCAGGGCTCAGGCAGGAAGTGTTCACTGACACTTTATTTTTGAAGCAACACATTTTACTGAAGGAATGGGAAATCCTCTCAGGAAAAATGTTCTTCTCTTTAAAATTTTCTGATTTCTGGTTGAAAAAGTGAAAATGAGGTGGGAAAAAATCAGCTGGGGACCAAAATGTTTATTTGAAAACTGATTTTGGGGGGGAAGACGGGTGGGTTTTCGTTAAAAAGAAGTCACAGGAAATTGCATGGCCAATAAAAAGATTTTTTCAAAATTTCCCCCCCAAAATATGAATTTTTTTATCCTGATCTGTCTGACTCACTCAGCTTTCGAGGAAGATGGATAACACACAGGCCAGCCTGGTATCCGTGAACCTGCCAGAGCTCACAATAGCACTAAAAGTCTCCTAACCGACCTCAGGGCCCCCATCGGGTCAGGTGCTGCACTGACCCACCCCTCCCCCGAACCGAGCTCAGGGGCCCCGTTGGGTCAGGCGCTGCACTGACCCCTGCGCGCCCCCTCCAACTGAGTTCAGGGGCGCCGTTGGGTCAGGCGCTGCACTGACCCACCCCCCGAACCGAGCTCAGGGGCGCCGTTGGGTCAGGCACTGCACTGACCCACCCCCCGAACCGAGCTCAGGGGCGCCGTTGGGTCAGATGCTGCACTTACCCCCGCCTCCCCCCAACTGAGCTCAGGGGCCACGTCGGGTCAGGTGCTGCAATGACCCCCCGCAACCAAGCTCAGGAGCCACATCGGGTCAGGAGCTGCACTGATCCCCCGCCACCGAGCTCAGGAGCCACATCGGGTCAGGAGCTGCACTGATCCCCCGCCACCGAGCTCAGGAGCCACATCGGGTCAGGAGCTGCACTGACCCCCCCCTCTTCCAACTGAGCTCAGGGGCCACATTGGGTCAGGCGCTGCACTGATTCCCCCCCCCCCCCAACTGAGCTCAGGGGCCACGTCGGGCCAGGCGCTGCACTGACCCACACCCTCAACTGAGCTCAGGGCCCCTGTCAGGCCGGGCGCTGCCCAGACACACAGGGTCAGATTATTTCCTGCATTTTACAGACAAGGGAACTGCAGCACAGTGGGGGAAGTGACTTTCCCCAGGACACCCAGTAGGCCAGGGACCGAACTTCATTGGGCTAAGCTGGTAAAGTGTCCTCCTCAAGCCAGTATAACCCAGTTCCCGACCAACAGCCTAAGCCAGAGACTCCCCCACTCCAGCAACCCAGCCTCTATAACCACTGGATCCCACTCTCCTCCCAGAGCAGACGTAGAACCCAGGAATCCTGGCTCCCAGCCCTGTGCTCTAACCTTGTAAGCCTCGACAGCCAGCACAGAACAGCAACACCCGCAAACACACCCCGATAATAAAAGAAATAAGATCCCCACAAAGCGACATCCCCAAAGGCTCCAGCCTGCAGCCTGTCCATCTCTGTCCCCTCCTACGAATCCCCTGCTAGAAGCTGCCAAAGAAGAGATGGGGCCAGGCCCAAATCTGGGTCCAGATCCCACAGCATGGACAAGGGGCCAACACCACAAACCTGGATAGCTGACAACTCAAACACTCTCCCAGATTGCAGAGAGCCCACCCCGGCCAGTCAGGCGCCACGGCTGTGTCAGTTCAACCAGGCTCCCGGTGGCACAAAGCAGAGGCCAAGGGCTGACAGAACTGACAAGTCCAAGCCCCTCTCCCCCGGCACCACTCTGGGGAAAGGGGAGAGCACGCTGTGAGGGTATGGGGGGGGTGAGCTCTCTCTGCTCCTGCCCAGCCTGTCTCTAGGGCAATGCCCCCACTCTGGGGAGAGACAGTGAGCTGTCTGGGCCACACCCCTGCTCCATCCCCTCGCCCTCCCCTCCTGCCCCCTAGGGTCTCACCTTCGCTGCAGAACTTGCCCTGGAAGCCGGTCATACTGCAGTCGCACTGCACCTCCCCGTTCAGCACACTGCAGAGCCCACCGTGGGCGCAGGGGTTTTGCTTGGTGCACAGGTACTCCGTGTCGCTGCGGATGCCCTGGCTGCCCAGCAGGGCCGGCGGTGTGTCGCCCACCTTGAGGTTGGCCACCAGCCCCTTGAAGGGCACCTCATACTTGACGGTGCTCAGGGTGAGGGCCGAGAGGCGCACGTCGGGCGGGATCCCCCCCACAAAGAGGTCACTCTCCACCGCCATGTCCCTCCGCTTGGACTTGACCTCTGCCACCTTGGCCTCGCCGTCCACCACCAGCATGGTCTCCCGGTAGTTGCGGGTCAGGAGCACCATGTGCCAGCGGTCGTCATCCACGGGCGTCTCCAGGTGCAGCTTGGCAGGCTCGGCACAGGAGATGGTGAAACGCAGACGCAGGCGCCCCTCGGCGATCATGAGCTCCAGGAAGTCACAGTTCCCCCCGTCGTCCAGGTAAAGCACCAGCGCCCGTGAGACGTTTGTCTTCAAACTAAAGCTCAGCTCCCCCAAGGAGCTGGCATCCCAGCGGGCATAGCGAGCCCACTGCCCTGTGGCGCCACCAAACTCCAGCGCCGCCCCCCCCGCCCCAGGGCCCAGCAGGGCACCCATCAGCAGCGCCAAGGACAGCAGTCTGGCCATGACACCCAGTCTCATCTGTCCCTGCCCCCCCCCAAGGCAAATGCTGGGCACTGCCCCCCCACCACCACAGCCTCAGATCCTCATGTGGGGGGGGAGGGGCAGGCAGGGTTGGGGAGCGGTGGCTTCCTCAGAGGCCGGGGAGCAGGTGGAGATGAGAGGGGGACTCCACTCAGAGGGAGGGTGGGGGGCTTTCACTGCCACTCAGTGACAAGGGGAGATAGGACGCCAGGATCCAAATATCCAGAAGTCTGAGAGAACAAATCCAGGCCCCGGCCAAGTCAACCCCCTCCCCCCACCCAGCCTCCACCAATCACAGGCTCCAGGTCTGGCTCCAGCAAGTTACAGCATCCTCCTCCAGTGGGGTGCAGAGCCAGCCGCGCCCACAGGGGGTGCTCGGCCCAGCTCCGGCGTCGCAGGAGGTCGGAGCTGCGAGGGAAGAGAGGAGACGTGTGAGGCCAGGCCATGTGCACCAAAGGGTTAATACAACGCAGCCCACTCTGACACGCTAGTGTCACCCTCCCAGAGCCGAGGGCTGAACCCAGGCGTTCGGGGAGCACCCCTCCCCAACCCTAGGGCTGGCTACTCTCGCCAGAAATGCCCCTTCTCATAGTAGTTCCAACCCAGAACCTCCTCTGATTGGTTGCTCTTCCCCACTTTCCCCACCTCCTGTGGGAGGGCAGCCAATCAGAGCTGTTACAGGAGGCTAAGTAGCACCCCACCCCCCAGCCAACAGGACTTTGGGTAGGGGAGAAGGAAGAGGAAGCAGGCCAAACCATTCTCACAGTGAGGGGAGTGGGAGCAGGCTCTACCATTCTCACAGGGAGGGGAGTCGGAGCGGGAGCAGGCTCTACCATTCTCACAGGGAGGGGGAGCAGGTCATACTATTCTCACAGGGAAGACAGGTGGAAAGGAGGGACCAGGCCTTACCATTCTCAGAGAGAGAGAGAGGGAGGTGGAAGCAGACCACACCATTCTCACAGCAAGGGGGGGGAGAGGTGGAAGCAGGCCATACCATTCTCTCAGTGAGGATGGGGGAAAGGAGGGAGCAAGTCATATTCTCACAGCAAGGACAGGCAGGGAGAGAAGCAGGAGTAGGCTGTACCATTCTCACAGTGAGGAGGAAGGTGAAGAGGTGGGAGCAGGCTGTACCATTCTCACAGTGAAGGGAGGGGAGAGGTGGGAGCAGACCATACCATTCTCACAACAAGGGGGGAAGAGGCGGGAGCAGGCCATGCCATTCTCATAGCAAGGGGGGGGAGAGGCAGGAGCAGGCCGTACCATTCTCACAGAGAGAAGGGTGGAGAGGTGGGAGCAGGCCATACCATTCTTACAGTGAGGAGTGGGGGAGAAAAGGGGGTAGGCCATACCAGTCTCACAATGAGGATGGAGAGAGAGAGAGAGATGGGAGCAGACCATACCATTCTTACAGCAAGGATGAGGAGAGGAGGGAGCAAGCCATACCATTCTCACAGTGAGGGAGGGGAGAGGTGGGAGCAGCCCGTACCATTCTCATAACAAGGACAGGGGGAGAGGCAGGAGAAAGCCATACCATTCTCACAGCAAGGCTGGGTGGGAAGGAGGGAGCAGTTAAGGTGGGAGCAGGCCATACCATTCTCACGGGGGGGGGGAGAGAGAGGCGGGAGCTGGCTGTACCATTCTCACAATGAAGATGGGTGGAGGAGGGAGCAGGTCATATTCTCACAGGGAGGATGGGGTGAGGGGCAGAGCAGGCCATACCATTGTCATAGGGACAGATGCTGCTCCCTCCTGCCCTCAGTCTACTCCTTGCTTCTCCACCCTCCCTCCAACACCAGAGCAGGGAGGGGTAAAGAACCTTTAGACTTGTCCTGACATCTGCCCCCCAAGCAACCCTGCTGAGGGCCCAGTGCCGACTGCTCTCCCAGCCACACACCCTGGGTTCTTTGCACAAGGCCCCAGCCCCCAGTCCTTCCAGGGGTAGGTGACCAGAGCAACTGCCCTCAATGCCAACCTCCAGGGGACTAGGGCGGCTACCGCCAGCCTTCCCACACACACTGGCTTATTTGCACAGAGACAATCCCAGCCCACCCCATTATTTGCACAGACCATTCCCCCCCCCCGTGGGCCATATGCCATTTATGCCCTTTCCCCTTCCCCCGCGACAATCTGCATCTCATCACTGCACTGCCACTCAGGCATTATTTATAACCCACCCACCACTGGCATACTATAGGCAGAGGGGGGCACGGCGAGAGGGGGAAGGGAGCAGAAAGAGGAGGGGGTGGGGCAGAGGGGAACAGAGAGTAGGTCTGATTGGGGGCAGCAGGGACTGGATGGGCCCATGGGTCTGATCTGAGGGTGGGGCAGGGAATACCAGGCTGGATGGGCCCATGGGTCTGATGCAAGGCGGCAGGGGAAGGGGAGATACTGGGGTGGGTGAGCCCATTAGTCGAACCTGTTACCCCTACCCAGCGACCATGGCAATCAACCCTCATTAACACCCCGTCACCCCAAAAATCTATTAAAAGAACAAATGTAAATGGGGTGGGGGAAGGGGCGGTTTCCACAGTAACACAGCACCGGGGATATGGCATCATGCAAATGAGGTATGGCAGGTTATTTATAACTGTGCCTCGTCTGTGCCCCTCATTGGGTAATGGGGGCCATTAGCATGCACTGCATAATTAGCCAATCACATTAAATGCTGCACCTGTGCGAGGGGAGGCACTGATTGACGCCTGAGCAGTGTGCTGGGGAGCTGGGCTCTGAGCCCCACGATTCTCCCTCCTCAGCACCATCATTCCTGTGGGTTGCTCGGGCGTGGGGGGTAGTTTTTCCTGCCCCCACCAAATCCCAGCAGACTGCACCAAGGGATGAGACTGTACCGGAGAGTTGGATTGACTCAAACCTCCTCCCCGGGCTTCTAACTCGCCCAACTCATCCCCTCAACTCCCATCTTTCCCCACCCTTGCACCCCCTCCCCCTTACCGTCTTACCTCCTTCTCTCCCCCACTACAATCCCCACCTCCCCAGACCTCTATTCCCTCTTACTATCTCCACCCACCTCTACTCCCAACCCCCTCCAGCCCCCCCTTACCATCCCCAAACCCCTTGTCTTTTTTAGAGAAGGAAATTAATTAACTATTGATTCCTGCTGCCTGATGGAGTCACATTCCCACCAGCCAGGTGGTGTTCTGTGGGGCGGGGGGAGATACAGGGAGCTGGAAGGGGATGAAGCCAAAGGGGGTGGCGGGCTCACCATGCAGCAATGCAGTCACAGACAGGAGATGGGGAAGAATGAACATGGGGGCTGGTTTTACACTGTGAATTGCATGGAGGGACAGGAGGTCTCGGTTCTATCTTCACCTCTGGGAGGGGAGGGGAGTTTACTGGGTTAGAGCGAGGGGGGCTGGGAATCAGGATGCCTAGATTCTATTCCCAGCTCTGGGAGTGGAGTGGGATCCACTGGGCTAGAACTGGGGAGGGAGAGACAGGACTCTTGGGTTCAGGGAGGAATCTTGGCAGACATGAGAATTGAACCCAGGAGTCCTGAGTCCCAGTGCCCTAACCACAAAGGCCTCCTTTCACGCAGCTCTTCTGCGGAACTGTGAAAAACACAACTAGGATTCATGCCATGAAGCTTGGATTGGAATATATTCCTGACCCCAGATCATGGTCAAGAATGTCTGGTCTTGATTAAGTTTAAAGCAGATCAAATCAAGGGTGCTCTCCCCTAAACACCCCACTATGCACACAGATGCAAAACAAGATTGGTGCCAGCAGCAACAGCCAATGAACTTTGGGTGAAACCACCACCAGCCCTGGTCTAACAGGCTCTCAGTGCTGCATTGTTCACCTGAGGAACTCCCTGCTACAAGAAAATGATCAAACAATTCTCATTCTTTCTCTCCGGAACATTGCAACCTGGGTATCTAAGCACAGCACAAAAAGCAGAATTACACCACTGAGCCAGGAACAGCCACCACTTAAATCTGGGGCAGGTAAATGCTAAGAAGAGTTGACACATTATTATTTGCTCTGGAGTCAGCTGAGATCAGAGCCCAGACATGCCACGTGGTGCACCGATTGAGACCGGGGCCCTGCCGCACCAGGGACTGTGTTGACATACATTGAGAAACAGTCCCCACCCCAAAGAGCTCACAGTCTAAATAGACAAAAAAGGGGAGGGGAAACAGTGGCTCCAAGAGGCAAAGGGACTTGCCCAAGCTCAGTGGCAGAGCCCGGGGTAGAACCTAGGTGTCCTAGCTCCTAGTCCAGCACACTACCCCTTGCAACCCATCTTTCAGGTTGGGTGTACTGTGCTTTGACCTTGAGGTGCCAAGATCCCGAGAATGGTTTTGACAAAATCATATAGCAGGAAGTTCCACAGGTGAGCAGCACTGTAGTGAGTGTAGAGGGGTGGGTGCTGTCCCTTGCAGGGATCCTAGGAGTCCAAGATTGGGCCCCGAGCCACTCTGCGACACCAGTTCCCATCATCATGGATCTGCTCGGAGAGGCATGAGTCCCTACCCGCCTCCCGTCCTCAGTATCACAATTCCAGCATGGTATGGCAGCCCCGGGGTGTCACTTCAGATTAAGCATGTTGCCGAGTGTGTGCAGACAAGTATGAAGGGCCCCATGCTCATGCACTGTACTCTGCCAGCCCCTCAGGCTCTGCCAGCCAGGCTTTGTGCTGGGCAGCCAGGCCAGCACAGGGAGTTCAGGGGACGCCACGTCCTTTGGATCCCACAGGCAGGGATCTCTCTTCCCCCCCCATCCTTGTTCCCGAGCCGGGTTGCAGGGCAGCATCCTGCAACAGGGTTTGCCAGCCACTCAGCGTGGTGTGCAAGGAGGCACGCAACTTCGGAGCACAAGCAACTGTGAGCAGGGCCAGTCTTGTGCAAGCACACATGCATGGGCTCAAGAAGTGCCAGGGGAGCGTGCAAAGGTATGTGCACATGCAGCCACATCGCCTCCTGGAAGGACACCGGCTATGTGCACTCACGCATGAGCCTGCTGTGAGTCCACACACAGATGTGCTCCCACAGCCACATCACCTATGCAAGGACACGCACTCACACGCATGTGCACATGGCCAGAGCCTCATGTAAGCCCACCCCTTCCTCCTCCTGCAGCCCCATCATCCTGTGCAAGGACACACACATGCAACACAGCCAGGACCTTGTGCAAGCACATGCCAGCACAAAAACAGCAGCCCCTCCATCACAACCAGTTGCACACACACACACCCCCAAGGACACACATGCCTCACCAGGACAAATCCCTCACAGCAGGTAACACACCAGCAGACTCCATCATGTACCATGCTATCCATGGCACAAGCTCACAGGTAACACCAGGGGGAAAGGGGAAGGAACTGAGCATCAGGACTCCAGGGATCCATTCTCTGCTCTGGGAGGGCAATGCAGGCTAGTGGTTAGAGCAGGGGGCTGGGAATTAGGACTCCTAGGTTCTATCCTTGGCTCATCCACTTCCTTTTCCTTCCCTGTGCCTCAATTACCCCTTCCCCCCCAACAACATGGTATAGGTGCTTAGGGGTAGCTAACACAGGGACCATCCAGCCTACTAGTACCTGGGCCGATTTATTTACCCTGCCCTCCTGGCTTTTCTGGAAGGGGGTTAACAGAGAACAGGCAATGCAGCGAGTGGCCTTCACACTACACATTTACCAGGCAGCTCTTAATAAAAGCTACCGTCATGCCAGCCCAATGCCATAACCTCCACTGGCTTCCACCATAGGGACAAGAACCTACATTGAGGGGCACAGAGCACAGGGCCATCCCTAGCCTAGAGCATCTCATTCCCTGCTCTAACCCCTGGCCCCCACTCCCCTCCCAGAACTTGGAATGGAACCCAGGAGTCCTGTGCAGGGCAAAGAAATAATTTTAAAATAGCTACACCTGAGACCTGCGGGGCTGCAATCAGGGGAGGAGAAGTAGGGGAGCAGCGTCCAGAGAACCTGCTTCTGGAGGAGCTCTTGGCCCTGGGGGGAGCCACCTCCAATGAGGGAGACAGACAGGAACCCAGGAGTCCAGCATCCCCTGTCCCCTGCACACACACACAGTCGCTTCAGTCTACTGCCTCTGGCCCAAGGGTGTCTCCTTGCATTAGGGCAGGCTGCTCAGACACGTGTGAAGAGGCGTCTTCCCCCACCCCCAGATCACCGAGTGCTGCCAGCCACACATTGCCCCGACCCAGGCAAGCACCGTGCCTGGACATGCTGCCCCCCCAAATCCCTCTGCTTCCATCGCACCCCCAGCCAGAACCCAGAGCTCCTCCCACCCCATCCCCTCCAAACCCCCCGACCCTGCCCAGCACCCCATCCCCCACTCTCTCTCTCTCTCACACACACACACACCCCGATGCCCACTGAGCCTCTCCCCACCTCCTCCTCCTCCCCCATACACACTCCAACCCCCTGCCGGATCTCCCCCCCCACTTGCCCACACACTCTTACCCCCACTGGACCCCCCATCCCTCCTTTCACACACCCCAATCCTCTGCCGGACCTCCCCTGCCAATCCCATCCCCCACTCACTCACCCTGCCAGGCCTCCCCATAATCCCATCCCTCTACACATATCCCAACCTCCTGCCAGGCCTCTCCCCTCAGACACCCCGATCCCCTGCTGGGCCTGTCCCCCTTACTCCAATCCCTGGCTAGACCTCCCCTCCAGCCCACTGCATCCCCCTCATCACACACCCCAGTCCTCAGTCCGGCCTCCCTGCCCCACATCCCATCCTCCCCTCACACACACAGTTCCCCCTTCGGGCCTTCCCCCCACCCACACACAAGCCCCCAGCCCTAACCTCAACCCCAAACTGCCAGTCCCCAACACCAGGCCAGGGCCTCCCCCTCTTAATTCAACAACTGGGCAAACAACATGGTCTGCTAGGTCTTGCTTTGGCCAGATGCTCTCAAGTAATTCAGTTAGGAGGGCAGTGGGGTACAGTAGTTAGAGCAGGGGGCTGGGAGTCAGGACTCCTGAGTTCTCTCCTGGCTCTTGGAGGGGAGAGGGTTGGGGGGACTGGGAATCAGGACTTGTGAAGAGATGGCTCAGTGCACAAGACCCACACTCTACTTACAGCACTGCAGGCTCGGAATGGCGTTGCTTTATTCAGCTAAGCACCAGGATGGGGCGAAAACACTCACAAGCTAAACAGGAAGCATGGGAGGAGTGGAGCCTGGCTCCCAACCAGGGCAGTGGGGAATGACCCAGTTAACTCCACGATGGCCACTTTACTAGAGAATTCCTGGGTTCTTTCCCCAGCTCTGGGAAGGGAGCGAGTCGCCCTGTTAGAGAAGGGGGATAGGGAGCCAGGACTCCTGGCTCAAGGTGAAATTTCTGGGCCCTCCAGAAGTGCTGACATTCTTAATTTATTTTCTACAGCTAACAAGGCCAGAGCCCAGGGTGGGAAGGGAGAGAAGAGGGGAGGGGAATGCTGGGTGGGAGCAAGGGGGCAGTAAAGCCCCACAGCCCCAGCAGGGAGTGTCTCACTAATCCCAAGCACAGCCAGGGCAGGCATCGATCGGTGCTCAGCGCTGCCACTGCAGGGCACCTTGAAGGTCAAGCAGAGGAGGAGACCCGGTTTGGGGGAGTGTTGGACAGATTGACTCCAGGGAGAGCTCAGAACCCCCTAGGCCTCTGCCAAGGGCCCATCTAGCCCCGGTATCCCCTGCTCCACATCAGACCACACAGTGCCCATGGTGATCTCAGTCAGGGTCCATGCAGCGCCCAGCTCGACGGGGCCCCCGCTCTGGGTCAGGGCCTGTGCAGCGCCCAGGGCAATCTCAGTCAGGGCCCGTGCAGCACCCAGCCCCACAGGGCCCCCACTCTGAGTCAGGGTCTGTGCAGCGCCCGGGCCGATCTCAGTAAAGTCCGTGCAGCGCCCAACCTGACAGGGCCCCAATCTCACTTGGGGTCCAGGCAATGCCCAGCCCAACAGGGGCTCTAATCTCCATTGCAGGCAGAGGGGGGAATCAGTGCAGTGCCCTGGGCCTCCTGGCACAACCATACAGCAACATGCATTTTTGAATCTGCCTGCTCTGTGCGTAACAGGCCCTGTGGTGAGAGACGGGCGAGGGTGCCGGAGTTCCCAGCTGCCTGTTCCATATTTAAGCACCAAGCTGTTGCTTTCACACCCACGTGCCCTAACTCAACAGAGGAGCACAGGCTCCACTGTCTATGAATATGAGGCAAGCGGGACACCTAACGTCAACACGGGGATCCCTGCGGCCTGAGAGAGAAATGGGGGAGTGGGACATGGGGCCTTTCCCTCCAATGGGGAGCCAGCTCTGATCTGGCCCCAGGGGGATAGGCTGGCTAAGGGGGTGGGAAATAGGGGGTCTTTGCCCTCTGGGGCATCATCAATTCCATCTCCTCGCAGTTCCAGCTGAGGGTTTAACCACCTTCTCTCTCGACACTTACCACTGTGAAAGGGGGGCTGGAGTGGGGGGGATTAGACGGCTTTGAAGGATGCAGCATCAGGGGGGCTGGAAGAGGCAGTGGAGGGGGAAGCGTCAGATACTGAGTTTATGCTGTTAATTTTAACTAACCTCAAATTATGTTTATGTCAATAACAGAATTTCCCCCCTCAGCCCCACCCCCAACTAGACTCTGAGTCTGGGTGATTCCAAAATCCAAATCCTTAACTTGGCATCACAAGCACCCCACACTGGAGATGCATGAAACTATAATCACCTGGAGTCCTGGCTCCCAGCCCTCTGGCTCCAACCCGTTGGAGTTCCTGGGTTCTATCCCTGGCTGGCTCTGGGTGGGGAGTGGGATCTAGTGGGATAGAGCAGGGGCAGAGCAGAGAGTCAGGACCCCGGTGTCCTAGGGGACGTTGGTGGGATGCATGAGCCTTGGGCTGCCCCAGTACTGGGGGTGAATTTCACCCCATCTATGCAGAGAAGGCATTAAACAGTCTGGCACCCCTGTGGGTTGCATCTGGCCATGAGCCCAGCCAACCAGGTTCAAAGCCACTGCCCCTCGGGGGAGTCAAAACTGAGAGCTGGTATGAGCCCATGGAGGGGGGCTGTATGGTTGTCCAAGTGTGGGTAGGTACTGAGGTACCCCACCCCACTGCACGATACCTCCTCAGAGTTCTGGGCAAAGCCTAGGCCCATGGCGCAGCAGGGTGGGGAACGGAAGCTTGAGGTCGGCAGCTTGAATTGATCCTGCCATGCAGCACGAGAATTAGCAGCGCAGCCAGGGCATGTGGTGCCAGACTGGCACCTGGGGGAGGGGGGATCCAGCGGCTCTTCAACCTTGGGGTGACTTCTAGCAGGCAAAGCCCTGCACCGGGAGTAGAATCCAAGAGTCCTGACCCCTCCATGCTCTAACCAATAGGCCCCACTCCCTTCCCAGAGCTGGTTTCCAAGCAGGGAGGTGCGTGCTTTTGACTCTCACAGACAGAGCTTGCAGCAAAGGCAGAAAATATAAATACTAATCAGTGCAGTCCCTTGGGGGAGCGGGCAAAGCAGGGGGGGGGGGAGGAGCAGCCCTGGCCGATCAATCAGCAGCTGTCATCGCTCCCATCACAGCCCAAGACACCAGCCTACGCAGCATGCACGGGCCACCGCACCAAGGGCAAGGGGGAAGAGCTAGTGTTCTCCCCAGCAGTCAGTGCTGGCCCCAGTGCCCCAGCACGGCACTAGGGGGCACTGTGCTGCAGAGTAGGGGGCATCAGTAGGGAGCGCTCTCCCCTCGCAAGCAGTGCTGACCCAGCGTGGCATCAGGGGGGGCTGTGCTGCAGGGAGTGGTGTCAGGGGCTCAGCACGGGGCACTCTCCCCTGACAGGCCCTTAAAATTCCTCCATACAATGTGGCTGTTGGAAACCTGCTGAGTCACACCCCAGAGATGGCTGCATTTTATGGAGGCTCTTGTGAGTACATGGCAGACCTCGGAATAGAACCCAGGAGTCCTGCCTCCCAGTCCCTCCCCCAACCCCGCTCTTACTCACTAGAGCCCTCTCCCCTTCCATCCCAGGAAATCTGATAAGTGTCACAATAATTCAGGAGATTAAAGGAGTGGCTGTGAAAAGTCCATCCTTGCCCGGAGTCACTAGGATACAGCATTTCCCCGCCAGATCAAATGCCCCGTCTCAGCTATTTCCCACCGCCCACCTCTCCCTAGTGCTCCCCCACCTTCCAATCTGCTCCCCCCAATTAAGAGCCCCCTACTTTAGCCCCCTCCAGCCTCGCACTCACAACCTCCTGCACCCGTGTATAACCAGGCAATGGGCCCTCCTGCCCCCAGCTCCCTCCCTCCCTGGCACCTGCCCTCCACTCACACCCCAGTTGGTCCATAGTTCTAGCCCCTACCAGGCACAGCACCCAAGCAGGGAGAGTCAGGAGGGGGGAGAGACAGAAGGAAAAGGGGAAGTAAGGGGGGTTGGCTCACCCTTCCATCTCATTCCTGTGCCCTGGCATGGGGATGTGGGGAGAGAGTCACACCCCCTCTCCCCCAGGGTACAGCCTATTTGGTGGGCAAACATGGAGCAGTCAGGTCTGGGTGCAACTGAGAGGCACCAGACCCCAATTCCGGGAATGAGGAACTGTGCCACCCCGCAAAATCACTTTACCACCAGCCTGGCCATGCTGGGCCCAGAACAAACATGGGGTGTTGCTGGGCCACCTTCCCGCGCAAGCGCACACACACAAACACACACACAAATACACACACACGCTCTGCCCTCTGCTCCCAACTGCCCTGCGTTCACCAAGAAAGACTTGCCCAGTCAATCTCCCATGGCCTCAGAACTGACCCTGATCCATTCCCTGCCCTTGCCCCATCCATGAGACAAGTTTGCTTGGTCTCAGCCTGGTCGGTCCCTAGCAGGACAGGGCACAGCAGACCCCTGCACTCCCATCCCCCTGTTACACCGCCCCCACCCCACTCCACCCTCCGCCCTCCCACCTTCCTATTTATGGATTTCAGCAGCAGGACTGAGTCAGCCACAGAGACGGCGCTTCCCAGTCTTCCCTGGGGGGACCCAGCGTTTAGGACTGACTCAGCCACGTGGGGGGAGCTGTGTGTGCGTCCGCGCGCATGTGTGTGTCCCCGTCCGGGGGGCCTCCCCCTGCCATTGCCCGCCTCTCCCCCCCGGGGACACACACAGAAGTCAGGCTGCGTGACAAGAGCACCTAGAGAATCTGAAAGATCATCCACTCCCATCCCAGCACAGACCCTTTTCCCCCACCGACCTAGGCCACCCTCCCCCAGCACAGACTCCTCCCCTCCACCGACCGAAGCCACCCTCCCCCAGAGCAGACCCCTTTCCCCCACCAACTGAGGCCACCACAGACCCCTTCCCACACACCCCCAACCAAGATCGGAGCCCTCCTGGTCCCAGCACAGACCCCTTCCCTCCCGACCCAGATTGGGACCCACCCAGCACAGACCCCTTCCCACACACCCCTGACCAAGATCGGAGCCCTCCTGGTCCCAGCACAGACCCCTTCCCATCCCCCAACTGAGATCACCCCCGCCCCCCCCCGGTCCCAGCACTGACCCCCTTCCCCTGACCGACCGAGATCAGCCCTCCCCCAGCACAGACCCCTTTCCACCCCTGGCTGAGATAAGGGCCCTCCCCGCCATCCCAGCACAGACCCCTTCCCCCCCACTGACAGGAATCGGGGCCCCACCAACCGAGATCGGGGCTCCCCCAGCATAGACCCCTTCCCACCACCGACCGAGATCGGCCTCCCCACCCAGATCCCAGCACATACTCCTTTCCCCCAACCCAGATCGCTCCCCCGTCCCAGCACACGCCCCTTCCCCCCAAACCCTGATCAGGCCCCTCCCAGCTCTCAGCAAAAACCCTGTCCCCCCTAACTGACCCCTCTACCTCAGATTGGGGGCCCCCTTTCACTATACAGACTGACCCCTCCCAACTGAGATTGTAACACAAGCAGGTGCCCACAGACCCTCCGACTGAAACTGGGGCCCTCTCTCACACTGTACAGGCCCCCACACCAATCAGGATCAGGGCCCCCATTGTTCTGGGCACTACACGGACCCCAAATGACTGAGATGGGACCTTCACCATGTGAGGCGTAGCACAGACACATAGTGAAAGAGTCCCTGCCCCAAGAGCTCCCAGTCTGAATGGACAAAGCTGGGGAGGGGGAAAAAGGACTTGAGTCAGGAATAGAACCCAGGAGTCCTGCACCCTACTCCCCTGCCTACCCTGCTGTGCCACGCTGCCTTTAAACCAATTCTTTTTCTCTTATGCCCTTATAAAAGGCCCAAAGCAAGGCGTCCCCCAAACACACACCCGGTGCTGCCCGGCCAGCTGCTGGGCGTGGAAGGGGGAAGATGCCTGTTTTTATATTTACACACACAATGCCCTCTCAATAATTCAGCAGCAGTCAGCTCAGATTAGGGCTTAGCTTGTCCTGCTGGGATCAGGAATAAATAAAATATCACTGGTTAGTGCAGATGTACGGGAGCAGAGTGAAGGGTATCAGGGGGGTGGGGTACATTCTTAACAAAAGGCCTTTAAATCCAGCCCTGAGTTCCTGCAGCAATTGCAGATCAGACAGGCGGGCCTTCAGGGTAATGAGATCAGCCCAGATCAGCCCCCAGGGCGAGGAAAGGAAGGCACGGCTTAACCGCTTCCCGCTTGATGTTAGCGCCTACAAGCCACACCAGGAATTGGGGGGCCCATCCCACCAAGTCCTGCATGGACCCCAACTGAGATCAGGCCTCCGTTGTACCAGGTGCTGCACCGACCCTGATCAAGATTCAGGCACTGCACAGTCCCGACCAAGATCGGGGTCCCTGTCAGACCAGGCACCACACAGGCTCCTGTGACTGCTATCGGGACCCCCATCATGCCAGGGAGTGCACAGACCCCTTCAACTGAGATAGTGGCCCCCGTCATTCTGGGAACTGCACAGCTACACACACACCTGACCGAGGTCAGGGTCCCCATTGGGCATGGAGGGCGGCTAGACCCATTTCCTGGGTTATGGGAGGGTTAGAGTTATGCCACCCACGCTGCACGGCAGCCTTAACTCTGCCCCTGCAGAACTGGGGACACCTTGCCCTCGTCCAGCACAATTCCGTGCGTCCTAATGGCGGTATTGCCAGGATCCTATTGCACCGGAGCTGTACAGATACAGCCCCAAACAGCTTCGCGCCCTCCTCCCCCTCCCTGTGCTAGGCCTTCCAGCCACATCGCCCCAGCCACTGGGGCTGAGCTCTCTGTTGCATCCACAAAGCCACCTCTTGAGCTGCGGTGGCTACACAAGACTTGACCACAGGGAGGCTGCTGGCGTGCAGAGATCACAGCCTGTCGGTGCTGGCCAGGCCTGTTGCATCACACTACCCTGTCCAGCCGTCTCCACCTGTTGGCGTTGGGCTTACACTTAGGCCAGGTCCACCCCAGAAGTCCCATGCCAGGAGCGCCGCCCCGGTATGGTATCCGCAAAGCCCTCCCAGCGTGGACCCAGCTTAGCCCAACACACAGTGGCGTACCCCAGCCCCTGCATGGAACAAGCTGGAGCAGTAAAAGCCTGGCTCCGCCAGCATAGCTGCCTCTGCACTAGGGGCCTTTGCTGGCACAGACTTGACGGTCAGAGATCCCGCTTATGCCAGAGACGTTTGTAGCATAGGCCAGGCCTCGGACTGCAGGCTCTCTGGGCCAGGGACTGCCTGTTAGTTCTGTACAGCACCAGAGATCGGGCCATGTCACTGTACCAACCCGGAGCAGTGGTCAGCAGGAGATGCAGCCAGGCTGGTCCCCAGTGCCCATCACTGCCCAGTGCTGTGTTATTCACCCGCAGTGCGCTGGCCCCACGACGGTGTCATCAGCCCAAGCTCTGCACTTTTCATCCCTGGATCTTGAAGTGTTTTACAAAGGAGGTCAGCCTCATTATCCCCATTGTACCGGGGGAAACTGAGGCATGCAGCGGGGCCGTGACTCAGCCCAGGTCATGCAGCGGGACAGTGACTCGGCCCAGGTCACCCAGCAGGCCGTGGCTGAGCCGGGAATACAGCCCTGTCCATCGGGCCACAAAAAGCAGCCCCTGGGGCAGGCACTAGGGCGGAGGGAAGTCCCAGTGCAAGGAGGAGCGAATGGAGCTTAAGATCAAGTGCCTGGTCTAGAGCCGCAAAGAGGCAGCATAAGCTATGGGCTCAGCCCCCGACCGACCGGTATGTGAATTGGGGCGAGGGCATTCTGAGAGCGTGCCCTCTTCACAAGGCCCTCGGGTCCCGGTGGGGACAAGGAGATGGCAGAGAAAGCACCACTGGTGCTCTGCATTCGCTGCCGTCACCAAGTTTTTGAGTGGTGAATTTCCCTTGTTGAGGGGGGAGGGAAGGAGGGGCAAAGCAAGGGCACCCGTGGGTGACATGAAGGGGCATGCTTTACCACTGCTGCTTACCAGCTGGGCCTCCTCTGTGACCCTGACAGGACCCAGGAGAGGAGCGGAGCCACAGAGCCCAGGCACTGAGCGTGCCTGGTCCCCCCAGTGTGGGCCCATGCTAGGCACTGGGCGTACCCGGTCCCCCCCATGTGAGCCCATGCTAGGCACTGAGCGTGCCCGGTCCCCCCAGTGTGGGCCCATGCTAGGCACTGAGCGTGCCCGGTCTCCACTCCCCACTCCATTGCCAAGCTGCCTCGTGCAATCATTACTGGAGAAACGCCAGCGCATCAGCTGTGTCTGAGCAGCAAGCAGGAGCTCTTCCATCCACACAGCGTGTGTAATTAACCGCCTTGAAATCACTCGGAGCCCAGCAACTGCTCCCTTGCAGGCAGCAGATGGAATTAGTGGGGATTCCCCGCACACGTACATGGCCCCCCTGTACTTCTCCCTACAACTGTCCCCGATACAGCACCCAACTCGGCCTCCCCCTCTGTTCCACACAAACACAATCCAGTCTCACCACCGCTGCAGTTGCCTTCCATGCTCCCAACAAACACTGGGATTTGGGTGCTGAAAGCAGCTCCCTCTGGGGTTCAGCGAGGCACCTGTTCATACAGGGATCCTCCACCCAGCGCTGAGATGCAGCCACGTCTGGGGTGGTGGGGCATGGGGGCTGTTTCTACAGGGATCTCTTGCTTAGGACTGAAATGCAGCCACCTCTGCAGAGAGCTGTTTAACACACTGGCTTTACACAGCACCGTAAATTGACACAGATGTTACAGGAAGTAAAAAGACATGCACTGTCCCCAAGAGGTCACAGTCTAAGGCCCTGACCCCTAACACTTACCAGGAAGGATAACATTACTTTGCCAGAGCAGCCCCCTGGTGCACAACTGAGCACTAGGATAGTAAGTTAAAGTGTGTGGGGATGGGGAATGCCTTTACACCAAACCTTCCAGGGAGGGAAATGGGGTCTAGTGGGTTATTGCAGAGAGACCTAGGAGTCAGGATGCCTGTGTTCTATCCCCAGCTCGGGAAGGGAAGTGGGGTCTAGTGGGCTGGGAGTCAGGAGTCCTGGGTTCTACAGAGGTCAGACTATAACTTAAAAAGTTGCTTTTGGGGGAATTCCTTAAAATAAATCCTGACTTCTGACCCCCTTGGGTCACAACTCCAAGGACCCACCCCAAGAGGATCAAAGGTGGGATTTAAACCCATGTTAACCAGCTGCTTTTAACCCCAGGTCTGGGCAGGAGCTGCTGTATTTGCACCCCATTAGCTGGCAAGGCGAATCCAAGGGGGCCATGTTGGCCTCTCCACGCCCAGCCCTGACAGACAGAGGAGGGAGATACTCTGTGATCCTTTGTATTCACCCACTCCTGGGGTCTCTGCTAGTCCCCTTCCGCTTTGTTCTGCCCCACCACACACACACACCCCCAGCATATACCCATGAGACAGGCCTATCTCTTCAAGTGACACAAAATTCCTATGATCCAGGGGATTATAATCCCACACACACTGCAGCCCCATTCCAGTGCCCACTGCAATGCCAGGGGATTATAATCCCACACACACTGCAGCTCCATTCTACTGCAATGATGAGGGATTATACCCCCCCACACACACTGAAATGCCTTTCCAGCACTCCATGTACCTCCCCTTCAGATGTAGCATCTTCACTGCAGTGATATTCCAGTAAAAGTAGAGATCCCTGGGAGGTTATACTCCTCCAGATGGGACAGTTCCAAAGCCCCATGAACCTCCCCACTAGTGAAATAGGCAGCTTCTTGCAGTGTCATTCCAGTACCATGATGCCCCTTGCAGTGCCCTTCCAGTGTCAGCTGCCATTCCAGTGCCATAACCCCACCCCCTGCAGTGCCCTTCCTCCTCACTGTATTTCTCCACCGGTGTCAGATAAACCCAGGAACAAAATCTCCCTCATACCTTTCCAGTTGCCAATTCTCCCTTCCCACGCTGGGTGGTGGGCCGGGTTCTACCCACATGTTGTCCTCCGCACCCCTGCCAGGAGGTGCCAGAGCTGAGGGTGCAGCCCATGCACCTCCAATGCAGCTCCCTGCAATTACCCATCAATCCAGCCAGCCTGCCCTGCAACAGCCCCCCATGCCATCTGGAACACCCAGGGCACGAGACACCCAAGCCCCACTCTCCCATCAGTGCAGCCGCAGGATGGACCCTCGGATGATTTGCCCAGCCCTGCCCACAATGCCTACTGCCCCCTCAGCCACCAGGATGGGAGCAGACAGGCCCCACACTCTGCCAGTGCCATGCCCATGGGCAAAAATGGTCGCACAGCTCTAAATTGGTCCTTAAGTGACTCTGCCAAGTCTTGGGGAATAAAAGGAGCTGGGTCCCACTCCTGTGCAGGGAATGAGGGCAGAGCCAGGCACTCACTGGGGCATCAGCTGGAATTCATTAAATTAACTCCAGTCCCAGCTCTACAGAACCCTCTGAAGTCAGTGGTCTGAGGGGACTCAAAGATGGGGTTCAAGCCCTGGCTCTGGGAGGAGATTGGAGTCTGATGGGTTAGAGCAGGGGAGGTTGGGAGTCAGGACTCCTGGGTTCTATTCCGGCTTTGCCACCAACGTTGGGTAAATCCATCTCCATGCCTCTGTTTCCCTTCCCGCTCTTTGTCTAAATAGACTGTGAGGTCCTGGCGACAGGGACAGTCTCTCACCATGGGTCTGTGCAGCACCTGGCATGACAGGGCCCCAATCTTGGTCAAAGCATCTGCATGCCACTCTCATATAAATAACAGGGGTTTTTTGGCAGTAAGCCTTGCACACAGGAAAGCAATCACTCTGGATTACAAGGCTGCGTATAACTGGGAGGGTTTGGGGTTTTTTTTTTTTACAAATAAAGGATCACTTTTTAAGCCAGTTTGCAAAATCAGGTGCAAATCCATGTTTGCACAAACTACTGTAAATCAAATCTGGTGCTTTGGGGTGTGGGGGGGGGAGCTATTGAATTAAGGCCAGAAAGGGTCTGTGGGATTTATTTTTTTGCTCCTTTTTCTTTTGGCTGCAAGGAAAGAAATTATCCATCACATTTATCTGGGCCACCACTTTAAAGAAAGGAAAATTATTATAAAGAAATGACAAACCCCTTAACTACAAGGCGAGAGATTGCACAAGATGTACGGGAAGGACGGGGTTTTCTTCCCTTCTATGGCAACATTCAAATGTATCAATTAGTCACAGCCCCAGCTTTTGTTTTATAATTGGAGGAAAAGGGCAGCAGAAGGAAATTTAGAAGGGGAAAAAGCAATAGCCAAGCGCGCAGGTTTATAAACATGCAGGCACACACGCCAGAATTTGGAGTGAATTAAAGAAAGTTGAACTCCTGGGTGGAACCTTGTAGCGAGACGATAAGGAAAAGCAACAGAAGGAGAATGCTCTCCAGGGCTTTTGTGGGGCTGTTTTATCTGAAGTGATAAAACTCCTCGAGAGAATTATTCCAAGGAGAACCCTTCTCAACTATTCACCGTGAGATGGGGAGGAGGGGAAATCAACCCTTCAGTAGGCTCTTTTCTCTGTCTCACAGGCGCAGTGTCTGCACCCAATTGCACACCAGTTCACACCTGGAAGTCCAGGCAGAGTTCGGTTTCGTTTAGGCTAGTCGGGAATGGGCTTAGGCTCCGCTGAAGTAAAGGCGCTAACGCCGAGAAAGGCAGCACAAGAATGGCTGGAAGCAGAAAGCCAGATACGTTCTAATTAAAAACAAGGCTCCAGTTTTTAACAGGGAGGGGGATTAACCACTGGAACAAACCCCCAAGGGCAGGGTTAGGTTCTCATCTCCAGACCAGATAGCTGCCCTTCTGGAAGATGCTTTAGACCAGTGGTTCTCAACCAGGGGTCCGTGTACCCTTGGGGGTACGCTGAGGTCTTCCAGGGGGTACATCAACTCATCTAGATAGCTGCCTAGTTTTACAGCAGACTACACAAAAAGCACGAGCGAAGTCAATACAAACTAAAATTTCATACAGACAAAATGCGAAAGGAAGCAGTTTCTCAGTAACAGTGAGCTGTGACACTTCTGTATTTTTATGTCTGATTTGGTGAGCAAGTTATTTTTAAGTGAGGTGAAACTTGGGGGTACATGAGACAAATCAGACTCCTGCAAGGGGAACAGTCGTCTGGAAAGGCTGATGCCACGGCTTTAGATAAACACAAGGGCTTGAGCTCAGTGCAGGGGTCAGGTTCTCTGGCCTGTTGCACAGCAGGGCAGACGAGAAGATCTAACGGTCCCTCCTGGCCTTTCAGTCTATGAATCCAGGTTGGAAATCTCCCACAGGCCCTGAGAAATCAGTGTTGGGAGGCAGGATTGCATTGGTTCGAGACCAGCAGCAGCCGGCTTCATCCAGTTTTAAGCCAGTGCCGATATGCCCCATGCGACATTGAAACCACCCCACTTGGCCCACCCAATCTTTGGCTCCATAGGCACCAGATTGAGAGCACCCTCAGCTCTTTGCATCCAGAGATCTCCAAGCGCACTCCAAAGCAGGCCTGTGTCATCATCTCCCTTCTACGGGTGGAGAAACTGAGGCACAGAGAGAGCAGTGACTTGCCCCAGGTAACCCAGCAGGCCCATGGCAGGACTTAGCATCTCAAGTGCCACAGCAGGGCTCTAGCCACTAGGCCAGGCTTCATTTGGGGTGTAAAACACTGCCAGTGGGACGGGGTGCGTGGGGAAGCTCCATCTGGCTCAGGTTCCATCCCTCCTGTTCTTGCATGGCTGTTGAGCCTCAGTCCAACCCCAGTGGGGCAAGAAGGGGTGAGGCTGTGGGTCTGGATCCACCCAACTTGATTTCAGATTAATATTTCCATCGCCCTGTCTCCAAAAATCAGTTGGCAGGAGAGAACCAGCCCCCAAGCGAGTGGACCCGCTGGAGAGAGGGCCTGGGTGCAGCAGGGGGCATAAACCTACTGACCTACAACCCTGCTGCAACACCTGGCTTGTGCATCCAGACAGAGAGAACTGCTCACGTGGGCAAAGGGCCACTCTAAAAATCCTCTTGGATTCTCCTCCACCCCCACAAAGTGAGTGTTGGGCATGTGGCTGAGGCCAGAATCAAAAGACAGCTATAAAATAGACTCGCTGTATATTTGTATCCAATCCTGGAGTCCATTCCCTGGGGCGTAAGACCATGGCAGGTGTCTGTAAATCAAAGCCAAACACCTGAGACATAATAAGTGTGGGATGTAAATACATGGCTACATGAGATGGATAGACTGAGACGCATTTCCCTCAGAACCGTATTCATCATTCCCTCTCGCCCTGACGGACCGGTTCTGGGCTGAGCAGACACAACCGAATTGGGCCATTCACACTGGGAGATTTGCCGTTGGTTTCCTAATAAGATTCATTAGAGTAGAGTAGATACCCCCCTCCATGGGGTGCTCTTGTTGGATGGGGGCTTATTTTCAGGGTAGAAATCAGATATTCATTTAACTAGGTGGGAGAAAGGCCCTTGGGCACCAGCCACGTACAAAATTGCAGAAACGAAGATGCTATTGTTTGATTTAGCTAGGAAAAATTCCTCCCTCTTCCAAAGGCAGCGGTACATTGCCCCTGATGCTGCGATAGTGTCTGACAGAGGGTTGGAAAAGCGATAAGGTGCTGGGCTGGAGTAATCTAACGCACAAAATTAATAATATAAATGTTTGCAATATGCCAGCGGAGATATCTAACAGCCAGCCTGCGCTAAGTAACAGACCCTACTGCAAAACGCAAGCCAGGAGCTCAGCAACTGACTCCTATTTCCATGGCGGGGGGGGGGGGTTAATTTTCTTTAAAATCCTATTTTATACATGGCTTCACACACCACCACTTTTTTCCAAGGATGCCTTTCATTTCTGCTGGGAACCCTCCGCTCTTTTCCAATATAATTGATCTTCTCTCTTTCTCCAGACAAACTCCCCTTAAAGGGCACAACACAGCCTCCCACCCCCACTTTGCTAAGAGAAATGTTCCTCATCCCACGTCAAAATATTTCAAGATACAGACGCTACAGTTAACTCTGGACAGAGGGGTTCAGAGCTTTGAGCCAATGCCAGCAACATTTTGTCAGATTGTGCTTTCATCTTCCCCGCCAACCCCCACCCCACACTGTGTAATTTCATAAGATTTGGGGTGTTGTGTATGTGTGTGAGAAACAATGCTACAAAACACACACAAGATGCACAATTCATGGAAGCCCCGATCTGCTCCAATCTGAACGGAACCATCCCATTAATATTAAATAATAATGTGAAGCTTTAATAACAACCACCAATCTTCAGCCAGATCCATCTGGAAGCAGAATATTGCTATTTACGAATATGTTAATCCTAGTCTAATCGCAGCAGTAGTGCTATTCTTCAAACCATGATGGAATTAAAGAATAATACCAACATACGGCTAATATTCACACTGCTTCCTTCCCTGCCTCCGTCTGGGCAATATGTATTTTTTTAACTCAGCATTTCAGATGATCTATCTGCCAGCGTTCCTCCTAATGCAAAGATATCAACTCCAAATGCCAGTTGCTTGCTTCAGAGAGATAACCTCAACCTTATAAATAAGGTTCACACGCATGCATACACACACACACACACACACAGAGTGTAAAATAAATATATAAAAGACAGCCCCAGGGAAAAAATATTTCGCCAGGTCCCCACCCCCACTGGAGAGCGCAGCAAAAGCTAAAATGTCCTCAGCTTGCCTTGTTACACCCCCCCGATATCCCCTCACCCCCACCCCAATGCAGCAATGACTCCCCTGCTGCCCCCACCATCCACACTCCCCAATGCCACCTCTGCCAGCTTTGTGTCAGCAGCAATGCAACCCCCAGTCCCCACACATAAATCCTTAAAATAGATGTCGGGGTGAGAAGCGGGTGCACCCCACCCCCGTGTAATGTGCATGGATCGGCTGTAGCTCCACCACACCCCATCCCCTTGCAGCGATGCCCCCCACAACCCATCTCCACGACCCTGCTGCTTTGCAACGCTATGGAAACCCCCACGGTTGCTACGGCTGCAAAGGGGGGGGGAGGCTAGTGCAAATGGATGCAGCGGTACCCTACCCCCTCCCATTGCCCCCCACCCCCAAGGGCAGTGATGGGTGCAGCATCCCGGTACCTGCTCTGGGGGGGGCCTTGTACATCCAGCTGCTGCAGAGAAAGGCAGGAGACAATAGAAAGGTGGTGGACCCTCCTCCTCCTCCTCTTCTTTCTGCCCCCCCCCGCCTGGCTCCCTTGCAACAAGAGATGCTGCTGGATGCTGCTCCCGCAATCCGCCTGCAAATACGAGTGGCAGCATCAGCACCACAGCTACAGCACCGCCCTGCTGCCCCTCCCTCCCCAGCGGGGGTGGGGTGGGGGTTGTGCAGGCAATTCAACACTGTGGGGGGCATGCACAGAGCTAATACAGCCCTAGGCTAGGGAACCCATCCCAGCACACCCCGGGAGCCAGATTTCTCCCACGGCCGCCATGCACCAGGATAGGGACGGAGACATGAAGAGCTAGGCAGCCTGGCCTAGTGGGTGGAGCATGGGGTTGGGAGCCAGGACTCCATTATTGCAACGCCGAGGCAGCCTGGCCTAGTGGGTGGGAGCCAGGACCTCAGTTTTGCAGTGCTGCATCTGTCCACCACTTGAACAATTCCCCCCCCCAACACACACATGATAAAATGGGGGTGATACATTTGCAAACTCTAGGGGACAGGGACCTAGATTTCCTGCATCCCTCTCAAGTGGGAAGGGGAGTGGGGTCAAGGGGTTACAGAAGGGGGTGGCTGGGAGTCAGCACTCCTGGGTTCTCTGGGAGGTCAGATTGGTAACTGCCCTGCCCCAACAAACTTAGTTGAATGGACAGAGGATGGGAAAGGAAACCGAGGCACCAGTGGAGGAAGGGACTCGTGCTAGATGGGCTCATTGGTCTGAGGTGGGACAGGGAGGGAGGGAGCGGGTGGGGGAGATATTGGGCTGGATGGCTCATCCAGAGGGGAGGGCCTAGCCCAAGGCTAGTGGCAGAACCAGGCATAGAACCCAGGTGTCCTGAGAGGCAGTAAACTACCAGACTTTCTTTCCATTCTGTTCATCAACCAGCCAGGGGCCACAGGAGGGAACGGGATTTAAGGGCACAAGCAGATACAGTAAATGACAGGTGAGATGCTGCTGCAATCCTTTGAAAATGTACTGAGTAACATAAAGTGCTGTTACGGTAGGGCCAGCATGGATGCGAGGAGAGAGTGCCCCTATTGAGCCCTCAGCCTGCTCCCTGCCCCACAGCACCCCCTGCTTAGCCCCCACCCCACTCCCTGCCTCACAGCGCCCTCTACTGAGCCCATGCCCCCCACAGCACAGCGCCCCCTGCTGACCCTGTCCCCACTCTCTGCATACAGCGCCCCCTACTGATCTCTCCCTGCAGCACAGCCCCCCCTGCTGAGCCCCCCACATCATCCCCCCTGCAGCACAGCGCCCCTAGTTTCACTCTCCCACCCCTCAGCTACTTCACCAGCAGCCCTCAGACTGAGCTTGCTTTGACCACACCGCTCTGCTCAATCCCCTTCTGCACCCCTGCTGTCAGCCCAGACAGATGGACCCCCCTGCTTGTCATTTGCATTACGGCGGCAGGCAGCACTAATGTGCTACTGATGTCCGGGAACCTGGCCAGGAGCTGACACCATCACTCACCCACTGCAGGCAGTGGTGGGAGAATGGGGGGGGGGCAGGGTCGCAACCCATTCAGGGACCACAAGCCCCCAAAGGATCTGTACAGTCAATTAAATCTCTGCCCTGCTCCACACACAAAGAGAGCTGTATGTCCCTCCTTAGGGACCCCTGGACACCCTACGAGATCTGAGATAGAACCCAGGAGTCCTGACTCCCCCCTCCCCTAACCCACTAGACCTCACGCCTCTCCCAGAGCCAAGGAGAGTACTCAGGAATCCTGGCTCCTAGATCTCGCTGGCTTCTTGCATGTCTCTAACATGAAAGGGGAATGGATCTTGCAACTAGAGCAGGGCTGGGAGTCAGGATTCCTGGGTTCCCAGCTCCATGAGGGGTGGGGAGGGGATCGAGTTTTGGGGAAGTCTAGAAGTCCGGAGTCCTGGGTTCTATCCCAAGGGTGGGAGGGATGAGGATCTAGTGATTACAGCAGTTGGCTTTATGCCTCATGTGAGCCCCCAGCTGCACAGCCCCCTTAGCACCACACTGGGGTCAGCACTGACTGTGAGGGGAGAGCGCCCCCTTCTGATCCCCCAACTCCCCACAGCACAGCGCTCCCTAGCACCTCAGCACTGGGGTCAGCACTGACTGTGAGCAGAGAGCACCTCTCATTGAGCCCCACACATGCCTTCCTGTAGGTCTCCCATCCCTGCTTCACATGCCTTGGCTGGTCTCTTGGCCCAGACACCAGGACTGAACCTGGGAACCGCCCAGCTCTAAAAGCAGGAGCTCATGCTGGCTGTAGACCCATGCCGCACACTACTCACTACAACTGCAGCCAGCTGCAAGCTCAGGGTCATCCACCCCGGCACTCTGGTTTGAAGCAGAGGCGGGGAAGGGGAGGAGAGAAGGGGATTCCCCTGCCCCCAAGAGACCCACCCCCACTTGCGCCTCTATTTGCAATTCCTTTTAAGCCACACTAAATTAAAGGAGCAGCCACTGCGGAGATAGATTCCAAGTGGGGACTCCATTGCTACCCCTACAGGCAACGAATCCACAGCCGGGCCCCCAGGACTGGCCATAGCCTTGGGAGCCTTCAAATGCTCCCTGCCTTCATCTCCCCTGCTGCACTTGCTGCTTCACCACCTGCCCTGCTCCCCACAGCGCCCCCTGCTGGGCAAGGCCAGGGCTGGAATAGCAGGGAGCTCCCCCCACAGCCAGCCCCTGCCCTACTCCCCACAGCTCTCTGGGGCCAGGACTGAGGGGCAGCACAGGGCCAGGGCCCGGCGGGGTGAGGAAAGCACTGATTGTAGGGCTCTAAGAGGAACTCCACGCGTGACCTAGGAAGGTCAGAGTGAGCCAAGCCCAGCCCATCTCCCACTTGCTGATAAGAACCCAAGACCACAAGCATCAAAGAAAGGCCTGTGAGCCAGGGTGAGAACAGAAGAGCGGGGGGGCAGGGGCAGGGAATGGGACACAGATGGTGCCTTTCCACTCTAGGGGGCGCCGGCTCTGATCCACCAGGGCGGGTATCCGGCTGGGGTAGGGAAGGAGACATGAGCCAGAGCTGGCTCCAATCCAGCCCTATCTGCTCTGTTAGCTTCTAGGCTTTATTCCTCTAGTACAGTGCAATGAGTTCAGTGGGG
Organism: Dermochelys coriacea; assembly: GCF_009764565.3. Classification (NCBI taxonomy): domain Eukaryota; kingdom Metazoa; phylum Chordata; order Testudines; family Dermochelyidae; genus Dermochelys; species Dermochelys coriacea. The sequence continues at coordinate 33,292,064 of NC_050074.1, forward strand.
GGGAGGGGTGACGGTGCCAACTCAGCAGGCCCCACGGGTCCCTCCAACCTCCCTGCCCCACACACAGCCCCCTCACACCCCCAGACTCCCACAGAGCCTCCCCACTCCTCCACCCCATCACACAAACACAGCCTCCCCCTCCCCCCAACACTGACCCATACCCCCCACTGCATCGCTCCTCCCCCCGCCCACAGGGACCTCTCCCTGGGGTCCTTTCACCCCTCGCCTAGCCCAAATGATGGGGGGTTGTGCCAGCTGCCAGGCTGAGACCTAATGTACTCATTACACACACAGGACCCCAAAGGGCTGGGAATGGAGTCACCCCAGCCCCACCCCCACAGAAGAAGCATTGGTCTAAGGGGTCAGGAGCTCCTCACAGCTAATGGCTGGGGGCAGATGGGGGTCATTTGTCCTGGTACACCTTCTAGTTCTAAGATCTGCTGGGAAAAGGGGCTCCATAGGGAGCCCTGGGGTAACCACCCTGGAATCCAATGAATCGGAGAGCAGGAGCAGAGCGTGGGCAGCCCCGAGCCAATGCCACCCCTTTGCCTCCAGCCAGCTTCTTTGCAAAACCATCATACACCACACACAACAACAGACTGTCTGCTGAGTAGGAGACTAGAGCTGGGAAGCCCGGGACCGCAGGTCAGGAGTGAGGGGCATCAGCAATGCTGTGGGGGGGAGCCCAGGACTGGGTAGCAGGAGGCTGCAGGTCAGGAGTGAAGGGCACCAGCAATGGTGGGGCAGGAGCCCAGGCTTGGGGGGCACAGGCAATGCTGGGGGGGAGCCCCCGGGGCTGTAGGTCAGGACTAAGGGGGAGACCAGGGCTTGGATGGCAAGGGGCCGCGGGACGGGAGTAAGGAGTCCCGGGAAGGGCACACAGACCAATCCTTGCATGCAAATTGTGCAGCTGATGGGCAGCGCCCAAGCTGCTGGGGGCTTGTCTGCCCCTCAAGCCATCCCCCATCTACAGGATTTGAGATGAGCACCCAGAGAACCGGTTACTCACCAGACTGACTCATGCCCAGTAGCTCATCCCCAGTAGTGCCTAGGGCTGCGTGGCCAGGACCAGCTAACTGTGCAATTAGCTCCAATGGCTCGGAGCAAGAAGGCTGCTCCCCCCCAGACCCCGTTGCAGCCCCCAGCGATGGAATGGGGGTGCCATGCTACTTCCCCACAGGCCCTGTTGCAGCCCCCAGGGTGTGCTGTGCCACCGCCTCACCCCCTCCAGGCCCCACTGCATCCTCCCCAACAAGGAGGTAGGCCAGGGCGCTGTACTAGTGCCTCCTGTGCCCCACTACAGCCCCCCCAGCATGGCAGAGGAGGGCTTCTTTGTGGTGCCAGCCCCCCCCCACCTCCTTAGGCTGGGCATGGCGCAGCCATTGGTTGCTTAGCAGCCCTGGAGCACACACAGCTGGGGGTGGGGGGGCGCTGAGCGACCTTTCCTGCCCTTGTATGGCAGAAGCAATTAAATCAGTGAATGCAGAACCAGGGCGGGTGTCTCGACAACAGAGCATGGGCTGCAGCTTGGAGCCTCCCCCAGGGCAGAGGGAGGGAATGAGACAGGCACAGAGAAGACGGAGGGAGAGAGGAGGGTGATCCCTGGGCAGAATCCCTCTTTGGACTGGTATGAACTGCCCCAAGGCAGCACCTCCCCAGAGGCTGCCAGCCTGAGACACAGATACCCCTAGGGTGGGGCACGGCAGGTCCTACATGACACTCCTGCCCCGCTCCCCAGAGTGCCCCCTGCTGGGAGAGGCCAGGGCTGGAGTCGCTGAGAGCTCTCCCCGCAGCCAGGTCTCCTGCCTTGCTCCCCACAGTGCCCCCTGCTGGGAGAGGCTGGGGCTAGAGTAGCTGGGATTCTCCCCACACAGCCAGCGCTCCCTGGAGCATCTCACTTATGGGTGAAAAGTGATCATCATCCCCACCCAGGCCCCCCCACATCCTGTGGCTCCTGCGGAGGGGGATCCCACTGACTCCAATGGCTTTGCTGCTAAATGGATCTGTCCCTCCTGGAAACACGTCCTATGTGCCAATCCTCAGTGGAGAGCAGGGGAGGCGGCAGCTCAGAAGTGTGGGGCTGCTGCAGAGCCCCCCTACCTCGCAGTCAGGTTGGGGAGCAAGGCGTCCTGCAAGAGAAAGACATGCCCTGCTGTGCAAGCAAGGACTGTGCGGCAGGGAGCAGGGTGGGGTCCCTGATGGGGGCGCTGTCCCCTCGCACCCCGTGCTGACTCCAGGGCCTCAGCGCGGTGCTGGAGTGCGCAGTACTGTAATGGGTACTGGCTTTTGGATGAGAACTAAAACTGATGGTCTAACCTGCCCTAGGCATTACAATTCCTGGGACAACCCCCCGGCAAAGCTGCGGTTTGAACCCTCGAGTGCTGGGCAGGTGCCAGGGATGCCAGTCTGACTCTCTGAATTGTCTCTGCTCTTCAAGATACTTCCCATCTTAAACTGCTGAGCAGCATTGTTACACATTCTAAGAGACGCCATGCCCCACCCCAGAGGCAGCAGCTTCTCAGCACGGGTAAGGGACCCCTGCATTGACTGCCCCTGAATCCCATCCCAGAGATGGCTGCATCTAGTGCCAGGCATGGGAACCTTGTGTAAACAGCCCCTGCGCCCCACCCCAGAGATGGCCTCATTTCAGTACAGGACAAGGGGTTCCTGTATAAATAACGACTAATTTACTCGGGAAGTCCAGAAAATTGAGCTGATTCCTGTAAATCAATAAAATTGCAGAAAAACAAACAAACAAAAAAAGACGAAGCAGAAAAGTCTGTGGGTTTGTCAGAGTTGAGATCTCGGATCCAGTGTGACAAGCAGGTCAGAGGGTTACAGATAAGACCTTGTTAGGAATCCAAGCCACAGCACGTCTAGGGGGTCCTGCCCTGACCTCACCCCCCACCAGGGCATACCATGTGTGTGTGGGGGGGTGGTTTGCTCCTCAGACTGGTACATTCAGAGAAATGCATGCATGGTATGAGCCACCTAGTGCGCTCTGCAGGGCCCAGGGTGGCCAGCTACTGGTCAGGTCAAGGATGGTGGGAGCACAGGGCTACAGGGTGAGAGGAAAAGCAGCTGTGTGGTTATCATGGGCCTTGGGGGAAGGAGGGAGCGAGACAGAGGAGTGGAGCAGGAATGAGTGGGATGGAATGAAAGCACATGGAGGACCATGGAAGACAGATAGCTAGAAACACGGCCAGAGACAGCTGGAAAGCTAGAAAGCGGAAAAAGAAAAGCAGCCTGAAGAATGAGCAAATGACAGACAGAACGTGAAGGCTGAAGAACGAATGAATATGCGAATGGATGGAAATGCAGGAGAGCAACGAGGAGAATGAATGAACAAGAACAGGAGAGGACACAAGAGCCAGGGAAGGCAGAGCTGGGCCGGGCCAGGCCGTGGGATGCAGCCCGAGCAGTCAGCAGAGGGGATCTTTTCACACAGCTTCATTCCACTGTGTCTCTCCCACCCGATGCCCGGCACCAGTAATGTGGCACATCCTGTAAGCATGAACGCTGCCTCCTGCATTTATCCAGCGCTCCCTCCCCCAGTACTGAGATGCAACTGCCTCTGGGGTGGGATGTGACAGGTGTTTATACAGGGATCACTTACTAATGCTATCTACTCCTGCTAATGCTCCTCACTAATACTACAATTACTACTACCCACTGACTACTAATACCACTTACTAACACTGCCCACGGCTTACTCCATTTACTAGTATTGATTGCTAATCCACCTACTAGGATACGCCTTACAACGCTACCTATTACTAACACCCCTTCCTACAAACAACACCAATACATTGTCTCCAAGGAAAAATCATCTGGAAAAACTGAAGGGGTGACTATAAATTGGATGAGCTCACCCAGATTAAGGCCCTGTGTGGACACACTCATTTGGAATAAAAGTGGCTTGAATTCGGAGTTGTGCTTTTTCAAGGATAGATAATTAATCTGGCGCCAGGGATGTGGCGAATTTAAAGCAGATTGGCCATCCCCGATTCACTCCTGATGTGGATGCTTTAGGTCTGGAGACAGAGATCCACCTATGGAGTTTCATCAGCAATAAATGCATTCGTAAACAACCCTTAAAGCTAAACCGGAGTCAGGCCATTTTATTCCAAATGAGAGCGTCCACACAGGAGTTAATCTGGTATAAATAGACCAGTACAAAAATACTGGTAAATTGCCACATCTAGACATAAACAGCCTTGTTAACACTACTTACTCTCCCATAATACCCCTCCCTACTGCTGCAAGCAGTAGTGTTTACTTGTACTGTGCCACAACCACCTAGTAACACAGCATCCCAATAGCGCTTCCATGCTGGCTGGCACACGGACCCCACAGCCCAGGGTTCTCTGGTCTTTCCCATCTCTTTCGCTGCTTTGCCCACAGCATCAGAGCCAGTGTGAGCCCCCTCTCCAGTGTGCAGGGGGCCGGGGAGCATCTCTCCATCCCACTCAGCCCTAGGGGTCTGGTTACAGGCAGGCAGTATTCAGAGAAACATTAAGAACATTCCCACTTTGTCACATCTCTCCCCACTTCAAGACCGAACTGAGCAGGGTCACTTTAGCCGGTGACCTGGGGAAGTTCGAACCCACCAACATTCCCATGGATGACCCAGCATCTCTCCCATTCCTTGGTGGGAGCTACACCAGGCCCTTCCAGTTTCACACCCTCCCTTAGATCGGGTGTGCTTGATGGAACTCGCAGGCTGCATGTGGGAAGGTTTATGTGGCCCATGCCATTTTGCCAGCCCATTACCCCGGGGCTCAAACTGGGATTAGGATTTCTCCCAGCGCTCCAGTTTGGAGGGTTGCGATTCAGGCTCTTTTGGTTAAGAGCCCCCATTTTGACCTTGGCGAGCTCTGGTCTTGGGCAGCTGCTCCCCACCTTGTGGCCCAGGTACGACACTTCTGCCATCCCCACCTTACACTTTCCAGCTTTTACCGTCAGTCCTGCCTCCTTGAGGTAGCCCAGCACCCTCTTCACCTGGGAAACGTGTTCCTCTCAGGCCTGGCTAAAGACACAGATATCCTCAACGTACGCCAGGGCCAAGTTCTCTATCCTCTTCAGTAGCCGATCCACCCCGCGCTGGCCGACGCCCCATTGAGGTGGAAAGACAGGACCAAGAACTCAGAGTGCCCCAAAGAGGTGGTCAAGGCAGATTTCAACCTGGCATCTGGGTCCAAAGGCACCTTCCAGTCGCCCTTGGTGAGATCTATAGTAGAGAGGTAATGAGCCCCTCCCCCCCCCCAGCTTGTCTTGAATCTTACCAGGCCTAGGCATGGGGTAGGCATCGGACACAGTGATGGCATTAAACTTCCAATAGTCCCCACAGAACCAGATCAGCCCATCTTCCTTGGGGACCCACCCCATGGGTGAGGCCCATGGGCTGTTGAACAGCTGGATCACCTCTAAAGCCACCATGTCCTTGACCTCTCTCTCCAGATTCTGGGCTGTTTTCCCAGTGACTCTGAACAGGGGACACCTGATGGGAGGATTGGCTCCCACCTCAGGGAAGAGATCCACCAGGGGGTCTTCCCCCTTCTCTTCCCAATCCTCCCTTTCCAGGTTCAGGGGTCCTCTTACTCTTCTCCCATACAGCAGCTCGAAAGGGAAGAACCCGGTGGATTCCTGGGGCACTTCCCTGTACCATAGGTGGGGCAGATACTTGTCCCAGTCCTGTGGATGCTGATTCATAAAAGTCCTCAGCATCATCCCCAGGGTCCCATAAACTATATGGCCAGACCCCATATTTCTCCCACAAGCCCCGGAGCAGGGCTGACATGACATTGGACCCTTGGTCTGTAAGGATCTCACTGGGGACCACCACTCTGCTGAAGATGGTCAGCAGCACGTCTGCCTCAGTGGAGAACAGAGCCACTGCCTCTGGGAGGGGAGAATCTATCACCACCAGGATGTATTTCTTCCCCAACCGGGTCATCTTGCTGAGGGGCCCCACCATGTCCATAGCCACCTTCTGGAAAGGTTCCTCTATTACAGGCAGGGGTCCTAAGGGAGCTTCACTCTTATCCAGGGACTTCCCCACCCTCTGGCAGGGGTCACAGGACCTGCAGTACTGCTGGACTGTGTCACAGACTCCGGGCCAGTCAAAGTTCTGCAGCAGCAGCTGCTGCCTGGGGCACTGGATCCCCTGGTGCCCTGAGAGAGGGACATCATGGGCCAGGTACAATAGCCTGCATTGATACTTTTGGGGCACCACCAGCTGCCTCCTGATTCCCCACAGTTCTACTTCCCCTTGGGGAGCCCATTCCTGGTACAGGAATCCCTTCTTCCATAGGAATCTTTCCCTGCAGACTTCCCCAAGGGGGTTTGCAGTGCTGTGGCCAGCAAGTTCCCTCAGCTTCGGTCTGGAATTCAGTTGCTGGGGAAGGGAGTGGGACCTGTTCCCTCTCGCTGGCTGGGCCTGGGGTCACAGCCCCGCTGAGCCCTGTCCCTGGTTGCTCCCTCCCTGCCTGCTGCGGGATCACTTGCTCAGCACTGCCCTTGCTGTCCCAGTGCGGGTAGGCAGTGACCTCTATCGCACTATGCATAGACACCCAGCCCCCGCATCACACTGGGTGCCACATAACCCCCCCCCCACACACACACAGCTCCTACGTCATGCTGGGCACCGCACAGACCCCCAGAGCCCCCTCATTGCACTGAGTGCTACTGAGACCCCTCCCCTCCTGGCCCTCTCATCACACAGATGCCCTGTGATGAAGTGGGAATGTTCTTAATGTTTCTCTGAATACTGTGTGGGTGCCTCAGTTTCCCCTATGCAGTTCTTAAGTATCTAGGTGGTGGGATAAGGGTGTGTGATTGTGGCAGAGCCCTAGGGGGCCAGTGTGATGGTGTCTGCACAAAGAATGAAAGAATAGCTGACACCCTGTCTCCTGGCAACTGATGACCTGGGCCCCTCCTCTACAAAGGTACCAACTGAAGGTGTTGGAGAACAAAGCCATCAGGTGGCCTCCTGGCCCAGGAAAGAGACAAAGGAGAGGAGGGGCTGGAGAGTTTCAGTTTGGAGCTGGCTGGGGAAATGGAGGGAGGCCAGATGGGGCTGTGGCCTCCCTGCCCCCCAAGACGGACCTGACTGAGGGTCCTGTTTCCTGTACCTACAAGCTTTAGACCATGTTCCTGTCATCTAATAAACCTTCTGTTTTACTGGCTAGCTGAGAGTCACATCTGACTGCGGAATTGGGGTGCAGGACCTTCTGGCTTCCCCAGGAGCCCCACCTGTGCGGACTTGCTGTGGGAAGCGCACGGTGTGGATGGGGATGCTGAATGCTCCGAGGTCAGACCTAGGAAGGTGGAAGCTGTGGAAGCTGCTTGCCCTGGAGACAGTCTGCTCAGAGAGAGGAGGCTCCTCCAGAGTCCTGACTGGCTTCATAGGGAGTAGTTCCAGAGCATCGCCCAGTGACTCTGTGACACCCCCCCACAACCCCCTCATTGTGCCACGCTGTGACCCTTTATCACTCCGGGTGCCTTGTGGACCTTCCCAACCATGTTTGGGTTCCCTGTTGTGCCAAGAACTGCATACACCCCTGGCTAAGACCGGGCCCCTCACCACCATGCCAGGTGGCGCACAGTCTCCCAGCCAGTCAACATCTGGGGCCTTGCTGCACCAGATGCTGTACAGCCCCCATGACCAAGGTCAGGGTTGCCCCGGTGCTGGCGCTGCACTGACAGACAGAGCCAGGCCCTGCCCGAACGGCTGGCAAGCCAGACGCAGGAATGATTCTTCTTCCTGTCTGACTGACAGGGAAACTGTGACACAGAACAGTGACGTGACTTCCCCCAGGTGACACAGGGCATCTGCAGCAGAGCCAGAAACCAAACCCTATTGTCCTGAGTCCCCCACCAATCCCTTACTCACATGGCCCCCTTCTGCCTCCCCAGCCACTACCCAACAGTGCACTGCGACTTCTCACCGTGCCAGCCCCAACTCCACCCGGCTGGGCCAGTCCTGGCAGTAGCTGGCACTGGCCTCGTTCAGCCTCACGGTGCCGCTCCAGGGGTTGTGTCAGCAGGTCCAAAGCTCTCTGTGGGGTTAACGAGCACATCCACGTGCCTCCACAACCAACATGGCAAAGCAGGCCCCTGGTGCCCGGGCATCTGCAGCCACCAATGCCCTGGGCAGAGCTTGTGCCCAGCAAGTCCCAGCTGCCCCATCTGAGGCGAACAGAGTGGCATTCCCAGAAGGGTTCCCTACAGACACCTGGCCTAAGAGGCACCACCTCGCCGCCCAAGGGTAATGGAACCCAGGAGTCCAGCCTTTCCCCAATCTGCCTCACTCCCTAGGAAAAGGGGCTAGGAGTCCTTCCTGGCTCTCTGCCCTCCCCCCCTGCTCTAAGCCCCTAAACTCCCCTCCCTCAGCTGAGAATGGGACCCAAGAGTTCTGATTCCCCTATTGTAACCCACTGAACAATGCTTAATGGGGGAGGAAGGGTCACAGACCTGCCCTCCCCTCCAAAATAAAAGATTTAAAAATCAAGCTGGGTTGTCCTTCAAGTGCTGTTTTACTAAAGCTTCTGCTCCCAAATTTTGATAATTCCCCCATGCTTCTTCCACCCACTAAGCACTGCCCTGGGGGTGAAGCTCAGGAGTCCAGGTGCCCCCTCCCCTGCTCCAACCCACTAGAGGTGGGGCCCAGAACTAGGAACTGATTCCCACAGGTGCCAACTCTACCAATTTGGTGAAGCTCCCAGCTGCTGGAGTCATGTGATAAGGAGAGTCTCAGGTGCAGCTTAAAACAAAGAAGCCAGGTCCTAGCTTGCAAGGATGAAGAGAAAACTGGAAAGTGTGATCCCAAAAGAGTCCAAACCAGGAATGTGAAGTAACAGATCCCAGTCTCCTCCCTACTCTCCTCCCAGAGCTGGGCTAGAACCCAGAAGTCCTGATTTCCAGCCCCACCCTACTCTAGCCACTATACCCTACTCTCCTCCTAGAGCTGGGGGCAGCACCTAGGCATCCTGACTCCCACTCCCCACCTCAGTCTTTTCCACTAGACCCACTCTCCACCCAGACATGGAATAGGACCCAGGAGTCCTGATTTCCATTCCCCTCAGCCCCAAACCACTGAACCCCATATCCAGCCTTGCAATCATACTTCCTTGTTGGGCTTTAGTTCCGTGTCTATGAACCACCCCCCACCCCCATCCTTGGACTCTGGGCTCTGCAAATATACCAAATTTACCGGCCATTACCAAGGTTACAATAGTATTTGAGTTTGGTGCTAAACCCAGATCGAGTGACTCAAGGACAGGGCCCAAGGGCTGTGAGAGTGGTTGGCTCAGGGAGGTGGGGAATGGGACATAGACCCTTTCTTTCCAGAGGGCGCCAGCTCTGATCTGGCCCCAGGATGCAGGGGGGCTGGTTGGCTGAGGAGGTGGAGGATTGAACATGGGCCAGTACTTAAGGATGAATTATGTTCGCTATTAATGCTCATTGGTTTCTAATTTGTATTCACACTGAATTATGAGCCCAGCTAGTAGCTGTTGTCTCTCAGGCCCATCCTGGTAACATGGCAGGACTCTGCACCTCTTGGGCCTCAGAGCCATTCCACAAGCCAGACGAGCATCAGGCGCTGCAGGAAGCAATCAGGGGAGGGAATGGGGATCCCATTGTGCACGTCTCTAGGGACAAGGATAACAATACCCCTGCCACCCCATAATAGCCCTTCCCCGGCCTGGGCGTGGCAGGCTTAGCCAAGCCGATGCCATGGGAGCCCCCGCTAGTTAATTGTCTGGTGGATTCGCTACAGGGCTGAGCGGGCTCATTCTTTCCATTTCATTGTCTCGTTCCATCGCTATTGGTCCGTCTCCCGGGGAGAGAGCATGAGGGGGGCAGCAGGTGGGTTAGAGAGAGGGAGTTCAGAGGGTTTTATTTATCTACCCACAGCTGAGACTCCCAGTACAAACTCAGCCTTTCCCATGTAGGGGGCACCAGCTGCAATCCCCAAGGCAGAAAGACTGGGAGGGCCTGGGGGCAGGGAATGGGTCTTGGGGCCTGTCCCCTCTAGAGGACACTGGCTCTTTCTAGTCCCAGGGTGTGGGGACTGGCTGCCTGGGTTGGGGAAGGAGCGGGAATGGAATATGGGGCTTTTTCCCACAAGGAGGGCACCACTGATTGTTAGTCTCTAAGGTGCCACAAGTACTCCTTTTCTTTTTGCGAATACAGACTAACACGGCTGCTACTCTGAAACTCCTATCTGGCTCCACTGTGATGCTACTGAGTGTCCTATCCCCTGTAAAACAAGTCTGGGTCTGAGATCAGGGAGCAAAGAGGCAGGAGTCTCAACTGGCACTGTTTGGCTTTCCGGGGGCAGCATCACCGCCCAGGGCCACAGAGAGAACCCAGGAGTTCTGATGCACAGCCACCAGCTCCAACTCCCTACCCAGAGCCGGGTGAGAGCATTGACAGGGTGCAGTTTAAAGGTCACGTCTGTGTCTAATCCGCTTACAGGGGAGGCAGTGGCTCGTGTTTACCTGCCTGATTAATACCAGACAGCACTTATCTGCCTCTGAGATCCATATTCCCAATCAATGCCTTTCATAATTCAATTTCTCGGCTGCCCCAGATTTGGGGAAACATTCCTCCTCCTTCCTAACCTCCCCACGCCCTTAAATGGAGCAGCCAGATCCTGCCCCCACAGCCAGTGCTCCTGCCCTGCTCCCCACAGTGCCCCCTGCTGGGAGAGGCCAGAGCTGGAGTAGCCGGGCACTCCTGCCCCCAGCCAATGCTCCTGCCCTGCTCCCCACAGCACCCCCTGCTGGAAGAGGCCATTATGGTAGTGCCAAAAGACTGCATTGTACCAGGCTCTGCACAGACCCTGATGGAGAGTGAGGCCCCTGTTGCTACGCAGACACACAGTGAGAGACAGTCGCTGTCCCCAAGAGCTCAACAGCTCTACAGATAAAGACCGGGAGAATGGCAGAATTACTTTCATTTTACAGCTGGGGAGTGTGGGCTCCCTCAGTATTTTTAGTTGGTATGGCAGGCCCTCCCCCCATTTTTTAGGCTGGTACATTGGCATTCCCTGGTATCTCAAATTATACTGTAGCAGCCCCTAGAATTGTTAGTTCCTGCTATTGCATTACTAAGTCTTTGCAGCTAGTACTTTTTGTTGCTACGTTAGCCTAGCCTCATATTTCTCAGATGACACTGGTGCAGCTTGAGTGTTATATTCCCTCAGCTAGTAGTATTTTGGTTGCTACACTAGTACCGCCTGGTATTTTTGAATGGCACTGCAGTATCCCCTAATAATGGAGGCTGGTACCTGAGTATTTTTGTGGGTTACTTGCTAGCACCACCCTGTGTTTTTCAGCGCTGCGCTAGCATCCCTGACTATATCTGGTGGCCTTGCAACTGCACCAGCTAATGTAGCAGCGCCACAACTTCTAGGCGGGTACTCAAGCACTCATTAGTATTCCTGGATGGTACTGCTGGATCACCTAGCATTTTGCTTGGGCCTCTAACACTATAGTATAGTTACATGACACCGTAGCATCAGCCTCTAGTATTTTTAGGCTGGCTCTGCTTTGGGATTGAGTAGCTTTGACTGCTACTGTAGCAGGTCCTATTTTTTTGTGGCTGATACTCTCGTGACCTGCAGTATTTTTGTAGCTGGTATTACAGTATCCCCTCGCATTTGGGGGCTGGTACTCTACCATCCCTGGGTATATATTGGAAAGTACTGCAGCATCTCCTGGTGTTGTAGGATGGCTCTGCAGCATCCAGTGTACCTTTTTGGCAGCTACTGCAGCATCCCCTAGTGGTGCAGTCTGGTATTGCAACACCCTGCATCTGTTTTCCTGTTTCAATGCAGAGGCTGCAAGTGCATCTGGGGAGCAGCCTCTCTCCCACGAGCAGAGGATGAGCTCTACAGGCAGCTGCCACAGGGTCAGATTAGCAGGCAGATGATTTGCTGCAGAAGGCCACCTCGGCCTCCCCGACACATGTGGCAACGGTGAAGTGCCCCCTGTGTACCAAGTGAGGAGGCTATACTGGGAGCCCGACTTGAAGAGGCATGGGCGGGAGGGGAGAAGCAAACTGGCAGCTCACATGACAGTTCAAAAATTGACACCATGTCAGATGCTGGGGAGTGCTGTGGACACCACCCTTGCCATTGCAAGTGCGGGGGGAGACACACACACCCCTGCATGGACCCACGCCACTGGGGCCAGAAAGGAACAGCACAAGGAGACAGAGCTAACACACACAGTGTTGCCCAAAACAACCCCTACTGGGAGAGGCCGGGGCTGGAGTAGCTGGGAGCTCCCCCCACAGCCAGGGCTCCCTGGAGCATCTCACTTATGGATGTAAAGTGATTTTTATCCCCACCTAGGACCCCGCCCCCCCGCATCCTGTGGCTCTTGCAGAGGGGGCTCCCACTGACTCCAAATGGCTTTGCTGCTAAATGGATCTGGCCTGCCTCAGAATGGATCCTGTTGGCCAACCAGGAGCTGCTGCCTCCCCCACCCTCCCGGCTCGGCCATAGCAGGGATATTAAACACTTTCCATAACGCTGCCTCCTCAGTCAGGTTGGGGACCCAGGAGTCCTGCAGCAGAAAGACATGCCCTGCCGTGCCAGCAAGGACTGTGTAGCAGGGAGCAGGGTGGGGGCCCTGATGGGGCACTCTCCCCTCACAGCCCATGCTGACCTCAGGGCCTCAGCATGGTGCTGGATGGCGCAGTGCTGCAAAGGGTGCTGGCTTTTGGATGAGAACTAAAACTGATGGTCTAACCCGCCCTAGGCATTACAATTCCTGGGGCAACCCCCCCTCCCTACAAAGCTGCAGTTTGAACCCTCGAGTCCTGGGCAGGTGCCAGGGCCAAGGATGCCAGTCTGATTCACGGCACCCTCAGTGCTCCCAAGCCAGGCACACACCCCTGGAAATAAATATATAGATAAAGGGGAAAAAAAATCTATTTGCAGAGACCAGATTGTTCCATTAACCTTGTCTTTGTCAGACGGGAGGGAGGGGGGAAATATGTCTAACATGTCTGGGTTGTGGGGGTGCGGGGTGGGGGTTGTGGCAGCATATTAAAGCCCAGCTCCTAATTTGAGACCAGTATGACAGCAGCTGTGACATGTGCAATACAGAATGATAAATATAATCTGTCACCCAGGCAAAATCAATAGTGGTTTATTTATTTATTTATTTATTCTTTCTGTCTCGCATATGATTTGACAAGCAACATTAAGGAAAAAAAATATAATCATGCAACAGATTTGCTTCCCCCCGCCTGTATTCTGGTGCCTGGGCTCTGAAAAAAGAGATGCCCCACCCCAGAGGCAGCTGCATCTCAGCACCAGGAGAGGGATCCCTGCATAAATAGCCCCTGGGCTCCACCCCAGAGGCAGCTGCATCTCAGCACCAGGAGGGGAATCCCCATTTAAACAGCCCCCCGCTCCTGAGGCAGCTGCATCTCCTTTGTTCAGCACCCCGCTAGCCATTTCTCTGAGGCTGGGCTGGGGCATGACATAAATGTCTGTCTCCTGGGTGAAGCACTAGTTGGCTGGTGCAGAATGGGCCGACTCTGGGGCAGATTCAGCCAGGATGATTGGGCTGTGATTGACGTATTTATCGGAGCGATTTCCTCTTTCCGTGTCGCTGCGACACAAATAACCAGGCATGGTAGAGGGCCAGGCCTCTGGGAACAGGAGCTGGGGGGGAGAATGCTCCCGCTCTCGCACTTACACGCAGCAGGGCTCACCCCGCTGGCAAGGGGGACACACAGCTCCACTGAGCAGGCCTCCATCCCTCCAGCAGGGAGTGACAGGGACACAGTCTCGTTCCTCCACTAAGCACAGCAAGGACACACACAGCGTAAGTCTCACTTCATCCAGCAGGGGCAGCAGATACACAGACACTGGCTTCAGCAGAGCGGGAGGGGGACCCAGCCCCTGACCCCTCCCTCGGCCAGGAACACATTAAGCCTCCAGCTTTGCAATGGGCTCCCTCCCCTAGAATCTTCCAAGGACAGATAGCAGGGCTCCTTCCCACATCTGGAAATAGAACCCAGGAGTCCTGACCCTCAGCCCTGCCGTCTAACCACTAGACTCCATTCCCCTCCTAGCCATCCCTCAGCTCCAGAAGGTCAGGATATGCAGGGGGTGGGAAAGACGCAGAGATAGGGCTGGGCTCCGCAGGGGGCTCCCAGCATGAGATGGGGGAGGGGCTGTGAGATGGACAGATGGGAACTGGGACCATTGGTTTTTATTATATTTATTACATCTCTGAACCTGTTGTTAGGTACAAATATACACAGCAAGGAATCTGTACAGCCGGGATCACAGGGGTAGGGGGGTGTCCTGACTGCGATCCACGCCCCATCCTCCTGCTCCCACACCAACCCCCTGCACTCCCCGTCCATCATCGGCCACATGCATCAGCCTCCAGGCAACCTCCTCTTCCTGCAGGGCAGGCAGGATACCCCAGGCAGCTCCTACTAGAGTAGGGGAAGTCCCCCCACCCCCTCCCCATGGCCCCACACTGGAACCTGATGCTGGAGGATGTGTTTGGGGGATGTCAGGTGAGATCTTACTAATTTCACAATCCCCTCCCCACGTTAACTCATGTCTTCATCCCCCATTAATAGAACCCAGGAGCCCTGACATGCAGCCACCTCCCCGCACCCTCAACCAGGAAAAGATCCATCCAATTGCCCCCAAAGCAGCTTCTGCACCCACTGGAAGGGCTGTCTCTCCCCCTTGGCCCATGCTTTCTCCCTTTGCCTCTTCTCTGTGTCACTCCACAGTGGGGGAGCCGGGAAGTCAGCTGGCAGATTTGTGGGACAAGAGATCCCAGCTTGGGAGGAGTGGGAGGAAGAGCAAACCTTAAAACACACAGAGCAGAGGGGTCAGACTAGCTTTAACTACTACAGCCCACTCCCTTCTCAGAGCCCAGAACAAAACCCTCAAGCCCTGCCCCCACCCCTGCTCTACCCACTCGGCCCCCTTCCCTTCCCCACAGCTCTTACGTGTTTGTCTTTATAAATGGATGTCGAAAACCCCGTCCTCCACATCCTGGACCTCCTCCTCCCGGATCTCTGCAGAGACACACACAGCTCCTTGTAGCTGCAAACCCCAACGGAGCAGCCCACACTGCCACCACACGGGGGAGCCACTCGGCTAGGATTCATCATGGCCAGCACTCGCAATGCACTTTGACAAGCACACACCCCTCCCCTGCACTGAGATGCAGCCTCCTCTGGGGCGTGGGGGGCTGTTTGTACAGGGATCCCTCCCCTGGCGCTGAGATAGGGCCAGCCCTGGGAGGAGGGGGGGCAAGGGAGCTGTTTATACTGCTGTCCCTCACCCAGCGCTGAGATGCAGCTGCCATCTGAGGTGTGGCACAGAGGCTGTTTCTACAGGGATCCCTGACCTGGCACTGAGATGCGGCTGGCCCTGGGGTGAGGGCTGTTTATACTGCTGTCCCTCACCCAGCACTGAGATGCAGCTGCCTCTGGGGTGGGATGCGGGGGCTGTGTAGACAGGAAGCCTGTGCGGAAGCAGGCTGGGATAACACAATGTGTTGGTTACCGGGGGCCCACGATGGGGGTGTCTCAGAATAGCTGCCAGAGCTCAGACCACCATCCCACACCATCTGCAGCGACACAAACAGGAAGCAGCATGGTGCAGTATTATGAGCTAGCACTGAGGCCTCGTCGGGTCAGGAAATCGCATGGAGGTGTTGTTATCGGGCTTGCAAGCTGGCTTCCGGCACAACACTGGGGCCATGGGGAGAGTGGGGGAGGGGCTAGCATCAGGTCTCCTGGGTTCTCTCCCAGCTCTGGTCAGGGAGTGCTGGAGGGGCTGGGGAGGGCCCTTGGCTCTGGGCTAGGTGGGGTGGGGCTGCCCCCGGTGGCCATACCTGTGTGGCGTGAGGATCTGCAGGCCGGGCGGGGCAGTGAGAAGCTGAAGGAGCGGGCAGGGATGTGGGCAGGGCTGGCCAGGCTGAAACTCTTGGTCCGTTTGCGGCACTCCAGGGAGAGATGTTCCCGGCACTGTCTGTGGCAGTTCACACCGCAGCCTGGAGGGCAACAAGAGAGGTTCGGGGTGGGCCCTGCAGCTCCCCTTCATGCAACCCCCCATGGCCCCACACCTCCCCTAATGCAGCCCAGGTCCCTCACACACCTCTATGGCCCCAGCTCCCCAATTTTCCCTGCACTCCCAGCTCCCCAGGTGCACCCCCAGCTCTCAATTCATCCTACAGCTCTCCGGTGCACCCCCACAGCCTAGCTCCCCAGTTCATGACCCAGTGACCCCAATGCACCCCTCCATCTTCTGCAAAGCACGCCCAGCTCCCCCACAGCTCAACCCCCATGGCCTCACGCTTCCCTATATACTCTCAATGCACCCCTATCTCCAGAATACAGCCACCCACAGCCTCTCTCCCCCAGTGCAGCCCCAGCTTTCCCCCAACCACTCATTTCCCCAGGCAACCCCCTCCTCCCCACATACTCACAGCGGCACTTGAACCCCTGTTTGTAGATTCCCAGTATCTGGGGAGAAAGATGCAAGGGGATGGGGTCAGCGAGGTGATGAGGGGAGGATGGGGGCACATGCTAAGTTACACTACAGCAGTCGAATCGCAACAGTTGAAATGAGCTAATTTCACAACATTTCATTTAAACTTTCTGTCCCAATTCCAAGCGGATCTCAGGATCTCCCACGGAACGGACAATCCGAGACTCGACCAGTGCTGGTGAGGGGGACGAGCTGATATTGGGACACTTCTCCCTGCTGTGATCCAGCTGACTCTGGGATAGGAGGTGGGGGCTGTTTATACTGCTACCCCTCACCCAGCACTAAGTCGCAGCTGCCTCTGGGGTGGGACACAGGGGCTGTGTATACAGGGATTCCCTCACCAGGTGTTGAGATGCAGCTAGTCCTGGGGTGGGGCGCATGGGCTGTTTATCCAGGGATCCCACAATGAGCACTGAGATGCAGCCGGCCTGGGGTGGGGCTGTTTATACTGCTACCCCACACACGCAGCTGCCTCTGTGGGGAAACGAGGGCTGCTTACACAGGGATCCCTTGCACAGTTATCCCAGGATAAAGGTGCCTTCCCTCCCATAGAACTCATCCTCTGAGAAGAGCGAAGCCCCTTCACCCCAGTCTAACTGGGCCCTCTCTGGGCCTAGGCCAGCTGTTGTGTGCTTCTGCGTCTCTTCAGTCATCTCCCCTGCCCCTGCCCCTGCCCCTGCCCCAGGAATCTAACCCCCCTTTGCCCTCTCTGTGGCCACACTAGTGAGGCATGACTTTCCCTCATGGAATCGACCCCCCAGTCATTATGGGGGAAAGGGAAAAGGGGCCACCCCAGTGGAACAAGCCCCCTAGTCTATGGAGGGTGGCCGTTTGTGGGTCCTGTGTTCTCATGGGGGGGCCACAGAGGGCAGCCCCCAAAGCAACCAGCCTTCTGCACCCTCCCGGGGGCCAGCAATGGCTCACCAGACTCTTGCAGTGACGGCAGGACACAGGGTGCAGGAAGGTGGTCTCCTGGAAGCTGTGGATGAAGCCCATCTTCCCGTCCACCACAGTGCTGGACTTCATGAAGTACGAGATCATCTCCTCCCTACTGATGCAGCCATCCCTGGGGGCACAAAGCATCAGGCTAGGAGACAGAGCGCCCAGGTCTGTACCCGGCTCTGGGCGGAGACTGGGGACCAGGGCGTTAGAGCAGGGGGACCGAGAGTCAGGGTACCCGGGTCTGTGCCAGGCTTTGGGCGGGGAGTGGGGGCCAGGGGAGTAGAGCTGGGGGGCTGGGAGTCAGGACGCCCGGGTCCGTGCTAGGCTCTGGGCAGGGAGTGGGGGCCAGGGGGGTAGAGTAGGGGGCTGGGAGTCAGGGCATCCGGGTCTGTGCCAGGCTCTAGGCGGGGAGTGGGGGCCAAGGGGGTAGAGCTGGGGGGCTGGGAGTTAGGACTCCCAAGTTCCAACAAAGAAGAAAGCATTATGGGGGATGAGGCTTCTAGGAGGTCTGGCCCCAGTACCTCACCCCTCCTTCTGGTGTGAGGGGCCCGCGGGGTCCCCCCTTCTTGGGCACTCACTGGTTCTCATCCAGGTCCCCAAATTTGCACAGGTAGGGGAAGTTGTTGCGGATGATTTTGAACTCCTCCTGCGAGATGTGGCCGTCTCCGTCCACGTCGAAATTCCGGAACACGGACTGCAGGGGGCAGCAGAGAGCGGCGGGAGAGTCAGCCTAGCAAAACCTCGCCCCCGACTCAGCCCCCGGCACAGGAACTAGGAGGGCGGGGGGGGGGCTGCAGCACCCCCGGGCTCCCGGCTGCCAGCCCCGCGCCCGGGGCTTTGCTCCTGGCCTCAGCTCTGGGGCGTGGGGGGCGGGTGGCCAAGGGTAAGGGGCCTGGCTTCCAGCTCCCCCACTATTTACAATGTTCCAGTGCCACTGGCTCCAGAACCCCCTCCACTTCCCCACGTGGACTGCAGGGGGCAGCAGAGAGCGGCGGGAGGGTCATCCCGGGGGGTACGCCACCCCCTATGCAGCCCCAGAGGCCCCTCCACACACATGGACTGCAGGGGGTAGCAGGGACTGGAGGAGGGTGTCAGTTCAAGGTACCCTGCCCTAACACACAGTCTTGGAGCGCCCCCCACCCACAGAAACTCAGACCATGGTGTCCAAGGCCCCCGCTCTCACCTCCACCATCTTCTCAATGTGTGTCTGCACCAGCGTCTGGTCCGGTTTGGGTTTCACAGCCAAGGCCCACTCATCTATGTCAGCCGGTCGGCTTGGGGGGGAACAGGAGGTGGGGCTGGACGGCTGGATGGACATAGAGACATATCCTCTGAGTGATCCCCTGGCCAGCGCTGAGGTGCAACCACCTCTGGGGTGGAGTGCAGGGGCTGTTCAAACCGGAATCCCTCGCCCAATGCTGCGGCCTCAGGGGCTGGAGCTGGAGGGGTGTTAGTGAACGTGTGGGACCCGGCAGCCCCCTCTCTCTGGACAGGAAGCTCAGCCCCCAGGGAGCAGAGCGGAAGGCAGCTGCGAATGCGCCTGAGAACCAGCTACTGGGGCCAGATGGGACAGAGATGCCATGGCCTGCTGCTCCACCCCCATTCTCCACAGGGGACAACAGAGGGGTCATGGCCCGGGGGTAGGGGACAGGGCACAGGTCACACAGCATCGTGCACTCACACACGCACTCACGGCCGACTTGCCACGGGGCTCTCTCTGCAGCGACAGCTGGTAGATCTCCTCCTCCGTCTGGTACTGATCCAGTGACACCTGGGGGGGCACAGCCCATCAGACAGCGGGGGTGTGGGGTTCACCAGGAGCTGGCTGACAAGGTTGGCGTTGGCCTCAGAGAGCAGTTTGATGGTCTAGGGTGTAGGGAGATACGGGGGGATGGGAGTGCAGTGGGGGTTGGGATGCCATAGGGGTGCAGTGAGGTTCAGGGGTGGGGTGCTGGGAGAGTACAAGCGGGTGCAGTGAGAGGTCCAGGGGTTGGGGTGCAATGGGGGTGCAGGGGGGCGGGGTCTCACCGTGAGCAGATTGATGAGGTCCATGTTGGCCTCGAAGGGTGGTTTGATGCTCTGCACCAGCACCAGCTCGTTGAGGATCCCGAAGAGCTGCTGCATCTTGGTGCCGTTGACGAGGGTGTGGGCCCGGTCCAGCCAGTCGGGCAGTGCCACGTGCACGGCCACCAGATCCTTGAGGTGCACGCCCAGGATGGGGAAGCGGAAGCCGACACACTCGGCCAGGCGGCGCCGGTAGCGGCTGTAGTTCCCCAACGAGGTCACCAGCTCCGTCATGGACTCCCACAGCTGGGAGGGATGGGGGGGGTGTCAGGGGCTGGGCCCAGAGCAAGCTCCCAGCCTCGCCCCAGTTCTCTCCCAACCTCCCAACACCGCCCCAGACCCCAACCTCGCCCCAGAGCTCCCCCAACGCCACCCCAGACCCCAACCTCGCCCCAGAGCTCCCCCAACCACTCAACACTGCCCCAGACCCCAAAGCCCCAGACCCACCCAGACTCCAACCCTGTCCCAGAGTTCCCCCAACCCCTCCACATTGCCCTGACCCCAACCCTGCAAGCCCACCCCAATCCCCCCGAGACCCAACCCTCCACCACTGCCCCAGGCCCCTCGAGACCCCAACCCCACCCCAACCGCCTGATTGTCATCCCACCCTCCAGCATTGCCCTAGCCCCTTGAGAATCCCACTTCCCCCCGGCCCTGTGCCCTGTACCTTTGTGGTCTCGGAGCTGACATGGCTGTGGGTCTCTTTGAGGCGGGAGATGGAACTGTGACTCAGCCCCCCCACCACGGCCATCAGCGTGTTGAAATTCTGCAGCTGCAGGAGCCTCTGCAGGGATGTCCAGCCGGAGGGGGGGATCCAGCCGAGAGACAGTGGAGATCCACGGGGGAGAGAGAGGTCAGATTAGTTCCAAGGATGGAGGAGTGTGGCCCTGGGGACATTCACACCTGGAGTCCAGCTGGGGCTCAGAGTACAATGGGCCGGTAGGGGGCTGCGGGTCAGGATTGAGGGGCCCCTCACCTGTGCCACCAGGATGAAGCGGGTGATGACCTGTGCCCGCTGCTGGGCGGTTGGCTTGCTCAGCACCATGAGCTGCACCCACTGTGAGACGCTGTTGAAAAGGGTGATGAACCGCTCCAGGATGGGGTTGTCCACAGTGCAGCCGTGCATGACAAAGCTGTGATAGTCCTGGAACTGGGATGGAAACAGGGTGTCAGTGCCTGCCCCATGGGAGCGGGGAACATAGGGGATGGGACAGTGCCTGCCCCATAGGGGGAATGGGAGGTTCAGTGCCTGCCCCATGGACATAGAGGGTAGGGAAGTGCCTGCCCCATGGGGGGAGGAAAGGTCATTCCCAAAGCAGCCCTCCACTCCCAAGCAGCCTCCCCAGCCCCTTGGCAGCCGCAGGGTCTCTGCCCCACACCAGGATCTTGCAGAAGGAGCGGTACTCCAGGTAGGTGAGATGCTCCGCCAGCTCAGAGGACTCCAGGTGGTCAAAGAGCAGCGACATCTTGCGTTTCTTCGGGGCCACTGGGTTGCGCTGGGTCACTTGGCGCTTCCACTTGTAAGTAGGGCTGGGGGGGCACAGTCAAGGGGGGTATGTCAGAGCGAAGCCAGTGTTTGCACCCAAACTGCTGGCACACGCTTTTCCTGCACAGTTTACAGCCCAGAGACCCCTGCGTGCTCCCATGCCCCATGCACACATGCCCAATGCGCACATACACACGCCATGTGCAAACACATGCCTTGTGCACTTCCACACACACACCATGCACACATACACACACCATGTGTAGACACACGCCTTGTACACTCACACACAATGCACACACAGCATGTGCAAACACACACCTCATGCACTCCCACACACACCACGTGCACACACATGTCCTGGGCATTCCCATGTGCACGTCCAGCTCATGCTCACACAAACATATCCCATGCACTCCCACACACACATGCACATACACAACAGACACATTCACAAGCATGCACTGGAACACCCCTGTGCACACGCTTGTGTCCTCGCTCAAACCTGCTCCTCATTCCTCCTCAGCCCATGCAGGCCCCCTGCTCTCACACCGCTGCTCTGGGACACTCACCCTCATCCCTGACCCTCCCATTCCCCCAGCTCCCCACCACCTCCCCCATCCCCCATGCTTCCACCTCCACCACATACACATTCTCAATGTCGATGAGGTTGCTGTGGCGCCGGTTCCCCTCACGGCCCAGAACCTCTTTTAGCTCCTTGATCTGCTCTGCTAGCTCCGGGTTCAAATCAAACTCTGCTGGGAATGCCGAGATCCAGTACCTGGGGAGGGGGAAGGGGTAACAACAGCCAACACCCGGAATACAGCCACCTCTGGGGTGGGGCACAGGGACTGTTTGTTTAGGGATCCCTCACCCAGCACTGAGATGCAGCCACCTCTGGGGTGGGGCACAGGGACTATTTGTTTAGGGATCCCTCACCCAGCACTGAGATGCAGCCACCTCTGGGGTGGGGAACAGAGGCAGTTTACTCAGGGATCCCTCACCCGGTGGAAAGAGGCCCTATGTTGAGCCCCCTGCAGCACTGTGCCCTTGAATGCTGCACTGGGGCCAGCTCTGCCCCGAGGTTTGAGGCTGCTGCCCTGAAATGTGGGACTCCTCCAGACTCACCTCACCAGGTGGCAGGTTTTCACCTGCAGGGAGCTGCTTTCTGAGCTACGAGACTCTTGGTAGGTGCAAGGGCAGAGTTAAGGCGAATTCCACATTGCAGGCACTGGAGACTGGGGGAGGGGGGAGAAAGGGGGAGGAGCTGGGGGTGGAGCTGGGCCACGGATTTAGGGCCCTTGGACCAGGCTGGGAGGAGTAGCGTTCTAGAATCACAGCAATGCGAGGCTGGAAGGGACCTCTGGAGGTCACCGAGTCCAGCCCCCCGCGCTGAGGCAGGACCAAGCAAACCCAGAGCACCCCTGACAGGTGTTTGTCCCGCCTGTTCTTACCACCTCTAGTGATGGGGAGTCCGCAACCAGAGCTTAACTAGCCTGAGAAAGTGTTTCCTAAAATCTAACCTACTTCTCCCTTGCTGCAGATTAAGCCCATGACATCTGGTCCTACCTCCAGTGGACATGGAGAACAGCTGACCACCATCCTCTTCAGAACAGCCCTGAAGATACTGGAAGACTGTTAGCAGGTGTCCCCCCTCCCGCATCTTTTCTCAAGCCTAATCATGCCTAGCTTTTTAGCCTTTCCTTCCAGGGCAGCTTTTTAGACCATTTATCATTTTTGTTGCTCTCCTCTTGACACTCTGCAATTTCTCCATAGCTCTCCTAAAGCCTGGCACCCAAACCTGGACGCTGTACTCCAGCTGAGGCCTCCTCAGTGCCAAGTAACATCTCCCGTGTCTTACATACGCCTCTCCCGTTAACACAGCCCAGACAATAACAGGCTTTTCCACAACAACATCACACTGTTGGCTCAGATTCCCTTGATGAGCCAACCCCTAGATCCTTTTCAAGAGGACTATCACTTAGCCAGTCTTTCCCAGTTTTGTGATTTCTCCTTCCTCAGTGCAGTCCTTTGCACTTGTCTTTACTGAATTTTATCTTGTTGCATTCAGACCAATTCTCCAATTTCTCAAGGTCATTCTGAATTCTAATCCTGTCCTCCAAAGTGCTCACAACCCCCACAGCTTAGTGTCATCCGCCAGTTTTATAAGCCTACTCTGCGCACTGCATCATCTAAGTCATTAATGAAAATATTGACTAGCCCCAGACCCAGGACTAACCCCTCTGGGACCCCACTCAATACATCCTCCCATTTTGACAGAGAACCATTGATAGACTGTCCTCAAAGAGCAGCTTTCAACCAGTTCTGCACCCACCTTATAGCAATTTCATCTATACAGTATTTCCCTAGTCTGCTTATGAGAATGGGGACTGGATCTGTAACTCACGAAAGCTTATGCTCAAATAAATTTGTTAGTCTCTAAGGTGCCACAAGTCCTCCTGTTCTTTTTACTAAAATCAAGATCTATCATGTCTCCAGCTTCCCCCCAGCCATTAGGCCAGTGACCCTGTCAAAGAAGGATGTTAGGCTGGTTTGGCAGGATTTGCTTTTGACAAACCCATGCTGGCTATTCCTTATAACCCCATTATCCTCCAGGGACTTACAAACTGATTGTTTAATAATTTGTTCCGGTATCTTGAAGGTATGGAAGTTAGGTTGCCTGGTCTATAATCCCTGGGGTCCTCTTAGTTTCCCCTGTTTAGAGACAGGTGCTATGTCTGCCCTTTGCCAGTCCCCGGGGACCTCACCCGTCTTCCATTTCTCAAAGACAATCGCTAACGGCTCCCAGATTGCTTCAGCTCCTTCCTTAAGTATCCGAGGGTGAATTCCACCAGTCCCTGCCAACCTGAATAGGTCGAACTCCTCTATATACTCTTTAACCTGCTCTTTCCCTCTCTGGCCTGCGTTCCTTCCCCCCTTGTTGTTAATGTTCATCGTGCCGAGTAGCTGTCACCATTAACTGTTTTAGGGAAGACTGAAGCAAAATAGGCTTTAATCCCCCCAGCTTTCTTGATGCCATCAATGAGCTTGCCTTCCTCAGGAAGTAGCGGACCTGCACGTTCCTTCATCTTTCTCTTGCTCCCCATGTATTTAAAGAACCTCTTCCAACTGCCTTTCTGTAACTCATTTTCAGCCTTAGCCTCTCGGATTTTGCCCCTACCTGCTGGTGCAATTCTTCTGTGCTCCTCCTTGGCAACCTGTCCACATTTCCACTGTTTGAAGGATTCTTCTTTACTTTTAAGATTGTTAAAGAGCTCCAGAGGGAGCCACCTTGGCCTTTTCCTGTCTTCCCTTCACACCAGGCTAGTTTGCTGTTGTGCCTTTAACACTGCCTTGCTGAGAAACTTCCAGTTCTTTTTTCCTTCGATTTGCTTCCCCTGGGACCTTAGCTCCCAGTTCTCTGATCTGTTGAAGTCCAGGTTTTTTTTAAGCCCATTGTCCTGATTCTGTTGCCCCCATTCCTTCCTGTCCTTAGAGTCATGAAATGGTGTCATTTCAGGGTCATTTTCACCCAGATTGCCTTCCGCCTTCACATGCACAACCAATTCCTCCCTGTTGGCCTGAGATGTATATGGACCCCCCTGGTCCTGCAGGGGTCCCCTGGTGAGCCCCAGCCCAGGGAGACAGTCAGCTAGCAGAATAAGCCAGCTCTGTCCTCACCAGCCAGGGATATGTGCATTGTGAAGGGAGGGGGTGCCCAGGAGAGAAAGGGAGGCAGTAGGGTGCCCCAAGGCAGGTTGGTGGGGTGAATGAGGGCAGGAGGGAAGGAGCTGCAGGAAGGGGGGTGGAGGGCTCACAAGGATATATGTGCAGCAGCTTGGCGGCCAGGTGGGAGGAGGGGATATACCAGGGATGCATCATCAGGAACATTCGCACCAGCTGGGGGTCCCGCACCTTCCCCTCATCATCTGCAAGAGAGAGTAGGCCCTGCTCAGAGTTCCCACAACCCCCCACACTCTCAGAGACCCCCCCATAACCTCCCACCCCGCTCAGTGATTCTGCAATCCCCCACCCTGCTCAGACCCCCCCCACTACTCAGAGACCCCCCCGCAACACCACTCAGACCCACCCCATTACTCACAGACCCCGCCGCAAACCCCCACCCCGCTCAGAGATCCCACAACCCCCCATCACCTCAGAGACCCCCCCACAACTTCCCATCCAACTCAGAGACCTCCCACAACCCCCCACCCTGCTCAGACCCTCCCACTACTCAGAGACCCTCCACAATCCTCCACCCACTCAGACCCACCCCATTACTCAGAAACACCCCCCCCGCAACCCCACACCCTACTCAGAGATCCTGCAACCTCCCTCCCCGCTCAGAGACCTCCTGCAACTCGCAATCTGATCAGACCCCCCCACAACCCCCCACCCCACTCAGACCCATTCCCATTACTCAGAGACACCACCCCGCAACCCTCCACCCTCCTCAGAGATCCCGCAACCTCCTACCCCGCTCAGAGACCTCCCGCAACCCCCCACCCCACTCAGACCCCCCCACACTACTCAGAGACCCCCCTATAGCTCCCCACCCTGCTCAGAGACCCTTACAGACTCTCAGCCTGCTCAGACACCCCCCACCTCACTCAGAAACCCCCCCACAAACCCCACCCTGCTCAGAGACTCCCCACCCTGCTCAGAGACCCCTGCAACCCCCCACTCTGCTCAGAGATCTTCCACCCCAGTCAGAGATCCCCCACAACCCAACTCGCTCAGAGACCCCTACTGACTCCCCAACCCAGAGACCCCAGTGATCCCCTCCCCTGCTCGGCACCCCGTTAACCCCCGCAACTCACTCAGGCTACATCTGCACAACATTTGGCAGTGAGGCTCAGAGCCCGGGTCGCAGACTTGCAGACATTGCTGGGCAGACATCACTGTGTGGACATTGCGGCTCGGGCTGTAAAGCCTGGGGGTGGTGATCTCCAGCCCAGGTCACAGTGTCTACACAGCTATTCTTAGCCCCGGGGCATGAGCCCCAGGACCCTGCATCTGTTGCCCAGGATCCGAGACTCGCTGCGAGGCAGGCGCTCACCATGGGGACGTAGCTACAGAGACACCCCCTCCCTCCCCCCGCTCAGCAAACCCTACGGACCCTGCTCCCTGCAGCACAGCATCCCCTAGTCCCTCACTGGGGCACTGGGGCCAGCACTGATTACAAGGGGAAAGCACCCCCTGCTGAGCCCCTGCCCCACTCCCTGCAGCAGAGCACCCTTTAGGGGTCAGGACAAGTGACCGTATAGGTTAAAGAAAATCCCAAAGCCACAGCCTGACCTCAGACCCTTGGGCAGCCCCAGCCCTCCATATGCCACCTCCTCAGGCTCACACCCCACCTCACCTCTTACCAGTCACCTGCACCAACAACCCCTTCTCCCCACACATGCTCCAAAATAACAGCTCCCCCAACTGCATTACCAAAGGCCTCAATGCAGCCCTGTAGCAGCTCCTCAACCGTACAGCCCTTGTCCAGGTCCAGCGTCTCGCTCATCTCTGCTCCCCCCGTGCTGGCCAGCTCCCCCTCTTCCAGCCTGGGGTCCCACCGCAGACAGGTGCTGCCGGCTCAGGGGCAATGTATCAGCGGCCCCCTAAGATCAGGGATCCCTGGTGAGAACCTGCCACTGAAAGAGGAGATGGGGCTAGAGTTATAAACTCTTACCAAGATGCAGCCGCCTCTGGGGCAGGGCAGCCGTTTCTACAGAGATCACTTGCCTGAGGCTCACTGGGGTCAGCGCTGCCCCAGAGGGGTAGTTGCAGAGATCAGCCAAGGGAGCCGTCCAGGGTTGGGTGTCTCTGTCCCCTTCACCCTAATGCTGTGAACACTGGGGGAGGGAGAGTCTGTTGCAAAACAAAACAGCTAGAGAATTTCGGGTAAAGTTGCAAAATGTTTCCTCCATCATGGCTTCCTGCTTTGGCCCGGGTCAGAGACAGGGCCTGCTTTGCCCCTGGGAGTGTAGAAGTATGGGACACGGGGCCTTTCCCCTCCAGGGAGCACAGACTACGATTTGGCTCTGGGTTGGGGAGACTGGCTGGCTCGGGGATGGGGGAAATGAGACATGGGGCTTCCCCCTCTAAATTACAGCCTCCCACTTTGACGCTACAAACACAAAGCATGTGCAACTTCACAACATCCCAGCAGGAAAACCTGCAGCAGAGAGATTAGCCCATGATCACAGAGTGGGGAAATAGAACGCAGGAGTCCTGGCTCCCCAACCCCCCCTGCTCTACCCCACTGGACCCTTCTCTCCACCCAGAGCTGGGGACAGAACCCAGGTGTCCTGGAACCCAGCCCCAAGTTCTTCTGACCTTGCACAAAGCCCTAAGGAGTAGCCCCTGCAGCTGAGGCTCGCTGAGCTATTCTGAGCCCTTTGGCTGTTAAAGGACTGGGATGGAATTTATAAGTGGCCTTTTGCATAGTAACATCGCTTGGAGGGTAAGGAGAGGCAGGGGGCTGTCTGCTCTTTGGTTGGGGGGCTGTAAAGAGGGGGGTGATCCTAGGTGGAAAGCAAGTTCCCAGGCTCTATCCCCCTGTTAAAGGTATCTGAGGGTTAAACATGACAACAGGGGATTGGGTTAGATCCAGAGCAAAGGAATGTTTGGAGAGAGATGAAGGAACCAGGAATCCGGCCACAATGACTCAGGCTGAGAGATTAATTTAGACAAGGGCTCACATCTCGGGAATTCGAGCCGCACTATGTGCGGAGCTGAAATCTAGGGAACGGCTCTTGTTGGATTAGCAATTGGGGGGAGGGATAAGGGGCCTCGTGAGGAAGGTGCTGTGGTGGCATCCGTATCTGGGATCCAGTGGGAATGGGTTTAGATCTGTGTTGTAAATCCCTGCATAAACAGCACCTCCCCAGAAGTGGCTGCATTTCAGCACCAGGCAAGGGATCCCTTTGTGTAATTGCTCTGTAGTAAGACAAGATTATTATTAATCTTTTAAGACAAGCTTTTGTATGTGCAATTTACCACGCTTTAAATTGAGGGTTGGGGTTTCTTGCGGTGTTATTTTTAGGCGGCTTTTTGTTCATGGTTAGTTAGAAGACGAATAGAAGCAACCAGTGAGTGAGCTGAGTCGGGAGGACTGAACGAAAGGCGTTTGGGGGGACAGTCCCTCTTTTCCAGCTGGCTGTTTGTTTGCACAGCACCTCCTACTAACTGCATGTCTCTCACATACACACCAGCCAGGTTGCAAACCATCAATCAAAATACAGTGTTGCCAAATGTCAGTTGCCTCTCAGTCACCTCTGGGATAAACACACACCACCACACACACATTGCACACACTGTATGCAGCATAAACACACAGTCGCACTGCACGCACACACACTATCACACTGTGTGTGGCATAAAGCTTTGCCAAGACACAGCTCTGCTGCATGCATGATACCACACCGCACACACCTGGTCCTAGTGTACTGTGTACACACAGACACACACATACAGCCATGCTGCCTGCACTATCCTGCAGTGCACACACCTCGACCATAGTGCAGTGTGTGCACAGACACACACACACGGCCATGTTGCATGCACTATACTGCAGTGCACACACCTAGCCTATAGTGTACTGTGCTCACACAGACACAACCATGCTGAACCCAGAATGAAACCCTATCATTGCACAGCCTGTTGGCACCCACACACACCCCTGGGCTGTGGGTCCCAGCTGCCTGGGGGACAAGGACCTTTTTTATCGTCTTCCCGTATCTCAGCCAGGCTTCTGAGCTTTTATTAGCCACAATACAGCAGGGGGTCACGCCACGCCAATGATATGGGCCTCACTCTTAGGTAGGACCACTAAGCTATGGCTCTGAGGCACCTGCTCCCTGACCCATCACTACCTTTAGAGCCCCCCCATTAGCCATCCATTATGCCCCCAAGTGCACCCGCCACCCTTCCAACCCCATGCAGCCCCCCAATTAAGTGGGGGTTATATCCTAGGGCACTGCCAGCTCAGCCATCCCCAAAGTGGGTGAGGCAGCAGGGAGAGCCCCCCCCCACATGCACAGAGAGCCCCCATGTGCCTCCCTTGTGTGTGTGAGGGGGGAGACAGGGAAGTGCAGTCCCTTCCCCCACCAGCCAGGGCACCAGGGGCCGGAGAGGGGCTGGTGTGATGGGGGGAGTGAGCAGGGGGCGTGACGGGGCAGGGGGAGCGGGGGGACAAGGTTGGTGGGCGGGGGGCAGTGTGATGGGTGAAGCGGGCAGGAAGGGCGGCGTGAAGGGGGCAGGAGGGTCGGTGTGAGGGGGCAGGGGGGCCGGCGGGCGGGGGGGGGGCCGATCGATGTGACCGGCTAGAGACACAGGGGCTTGAGCCCCGGTACACTCGTCTCACAGGTGGGAGCGACTTTCCCTCCCTGGGGCCCTGGGTGCGATCGGGGGCCGGCGCCCCCTAGAGGGGCAGGCCCTGTCCCGCTCCCCGGCCCCCGAGCAGCCAGCCCCCCGCCCCGGGGCCGGCGCCCCCTAGAGGGCCAGGCCCGGGTCCCCCCCGCGCGGCTCACCCGGCTCCGCTCGGCTCCTGCGCTGGGCGATATTCAAACGCGGCCGGGCTGCACAATGCGGCTTGTGTCTCCTTATCACCCCCCGCCCCACTTCCTCCTGCCGCAGGCTCCGGGAGGGTCGTGCGGGTCCAGACGCCGCCTACTCCGCCCGGCGCATGGAGCGCCCCGGCCGGGCCGCCTGCCCCGCCGCTAGGGGGCGCCCCGGGCCGGGGGGGGGCGCAGCCACGGTTGCTCGCCCCACCCTCTTCCCCACTCGCCCTCGGCCCCCCACGTCCCACCCCGCGCCCCCCCAGGGGAGCCCCCGGCCGCGGGTGCCCCTGCAGAATTCTTAACCCCTCCTGTGCCGGGTGCGCTGCCCTCCCCCAGCGCCACTGCGGAGGGGGGCTCAGAGCAAAGCGGGGAGCAGCCCCCGCCTATTCCGTGTGCTCCAGTTACTCTGGGAGGGGGCATGTCTGGGGACCCCTAGCTTCTCCCCCAGTCTCATGTGCATGGGCTAATCTGGGGGGCGATTGGGGGGGTAATAGAGCAAAGGGGGTGGGGTGACTGGAACTCTCCCATCCCCCGCACTGTGGGCAAACACGGGGGGGGTTGCTAGGCCCTATGTTACTCACCAAAGGCTGGGTAGTTCTGGGAGGGGGCAGGGGCCACTGGGTTAGTCCAGAGCCTGACGCCCACTCATGGGGTGGGGGGAGCCCGACGCTGCAACCAGCTCCAACAATAGCCTGTTATCATAGCAACCAGCCCCCACAGGACGGGGAATGGGGACCCTGGCAGTGGATGTGGGTGCTGGGCTGAGCAGGTGGGGGATGGGGCAAGCTGGTTTCAGCCTCACACCCCACCCCTAGCCCAAGGAGTGTCAGTATCACCCTCTCCGGCCCAGCCAGCTGCAGCATCGTCCACCCCTCCCCCCTTCAGGCCCAGATTGTCAGCCCCTGAACCCCATTTTAGCACCCAGCTGCCCATCAGTAATCATGGAGAACAATCTCCACCTCTTCGCTGGGGCACCATGCCGGACAGGGTGGAGTAGGAGTTGGGGGGAAGTGGTCTGTGGTTGAGCAGAAATGCCATGCGCATTTCTGTGGCTGGCAAACAGTCCTAAACTCTAGGGCAGAGTGGGGAACACCCTCTCCTCCCTCCGTCCCACCCTCCCCCACCCCCCCTCTGGATTGAGTGCATGTCTCCCCAAGAGTCAAAACTGGCTCGCTCAATAACCTAGAAGAGCAGGTGCAACTGCAGTGCATTGCTGGGTGTGCAGGGCTCTCCTAAGATCCTGAACCCCACCCCCTGGAAGGGGTGGGGGCAGTGCTTGGTAAGGGGTTGTAGCCCCATCTGTGCAGTGGGGCATTTGTTGGGCCCCAGGCTTTGCTCCTGTACAGGAGAGGAGACTGGGGGGTGATAGATGGACTACATACAATGGGTTCTATCCCCAGCTCTGGAAAGAGAGTGGGGTCTAGTAGTTAGAGTGCGGGAGGGGCTGGGAGCCAGGACTCCTGGGTTCTACTTTCAGATGTCAGTGAGACATTGGGCAAGCTGACCACTGAGTTTCCCCATTGCAAATGGGTCCAAACCCCTCTGGGTCCCAGCCTCGCAGCTAGCGGGCATGTGGGGGTGCTCCTACAGTTATTCTCTTGCTCTTTGGCACCCCCTTATGTGCACATCAGGAATGGCTGGAGTATGCTGCTTAAACTGGCAGAGCTGGTGTACAAGTATGTGTTTTTCTGTGTGCGCCGGCTCAGTGGGTGTGAGTGTGCACATGCACAAGAACCAGCTAAGTGTGAGAGCTGGCAAAGCATGAGTACAAGAGTGTGCAGGAGCTCTGTATGTGTGCACACACGGTGACTGGGTGGGTGGCTGGGTGGGAGGGCCGCTGGCTGGTTGTGTGCATCTCTGTAGGCTCACTGCCCTGCTGAGATGCCAATTAATCACTGCAGCTCCCAGCAGCCTGGGAACCAATTATGGTAAGTGCAGTGCCTGCTGCCTGAAGGGGGGGGTGTCAGTGCCTGCCAGCTTGCTCACCCCTGAACGGGGGGGGGGGAGATGGAAAGAGGGGATAGTGCTGGGGGGGATGCTACTGGAGTTGTAATTAAAAGCAAAAAAAAACAACAACAATCCTTGACATTCATGGTTCATAAAAAAATGTCACAAACCAAAGAACCCAGGAGTCCTGGCACCAAGCCCCCTCCCGAGAACTGGGGATAAAACCCAGGAGTCCTGGCACCCAGTCCTCTAACCCAATAGGACCCGATTACCCTCCTGCCACTAGGAATCTCCTCCCCCCTGTCCCGGTGTTTGTATTGGGGGAGCTATTTTTAGCACCAATTCCCCCTCCCTGGGTGGTAATGAGCAGCTGCTGTGGCTGGGGGGGGGAGGGGTTCACACACTCTTCCATCTCTTCTCTAGGCCCCCATCACTCACTCTTGTGAATGGCAGCTCTGGCAGGTGGGGCAGGGACTGGCCCAAGGTCAAAAGAAGGCTAGAGACAGTGCTGGAGATACAACCTGCCCTCGCAGAGCTAGATAGAATCCAGGAATCCTGGGTGCCAGCCCCCCTGCCCTAACCCACTAGCCCCCACTGCCCTCCCAGAGCTGGATAGAACCAGGAGTCCTGCCTCTCAGGAGGCACCCAGGAGTGCAGGGTTAGGGGCAAGACTCCAGTTTCTGGGTGAGGGTGGGGGGAGAGGGAGGGGGAGGACCACAAGTGGGGTAAAAAGCAACACAGCCAGAGAGAGTATTTAGTGTCATCTTTATTGCTGGCTCACAGCCCCAAACCCTCCACTGCTGGGGAAAACGGGGGGGGGGGAACAGTATACCCCACAGTTCCTAGGACTCCCCACCCAGTGCGGGCGGTGGCTGGGACACACACATATATGGCCATCATTAAAATTACCAACAAAGCCCCAGCCTGTTCCATTCCACCTGCCCCACATTAAGAGTTGAAAGTCATGGGGTATTTGTACAGGCTCCCTGCCATAAGTTATAAAGGACCCCTAAAAACAACAAACAAAAATGCCCCCTAAACAGCCAGCAAGTACATGGCAGGACACCTGGGTTCTACTGGCTGTGGGATAGGAGTCTTATGGCCTAGGAAAAACAGTATTCACTGAGGTACAGCAATAGGGCTAGGGATATAATGCAGGAGTCCTGATTCTCTTTCCCCCTTTGGTCTAACTACTAGATCCTACTCCCCTCCCAGAGCTGGGAATAGAACCCAGGAGTCCTGACACCCACACCCGCCAGCTTCCCCCAAACCAGGAAGAAAAAAAAACACACACAACACTTCAAGTGGTAGCAATGAGCGATGTGGGGGTTAGCACTAGGCACTGATACCGCCTGGGGGTGAATGCGGGGCAGGGGGACGGATGTATGGACAGAGATGTAAGCTGGGGGGTAGGTGGAGTGACTCTGTTTATTTTAAAAGTCTCCAGTAGGTGGGGACTGATCCCCCAAATTTAAAACCACATCAGGGTAGCAGAGGCAGGGCACCCCACCGCAGATCATCACACACAAAGCTGGGGGGTGGAGCGGGGTACAAAAATGGTGTGCTAGGAAGAGGGTCACAGGCTCCCATGTCTCCCTTCCCTCCCCTAGGGAACTGGCACACCTTCTGCCTCGTTAATTGATAGGGGACCATGGGATTTAAACCTAAAGAATGGGTGTGTCCCAAAACATAGCTGGGTGTTCACCCACTAAATGGGTTGGGTGGTGGTTTATAAAGGGGGGGGAATTTCTCAGCCTTAAATAAATAGCATGTTATGGGGGAAGAGAGAAGGGGAAATTTGGGGGGGGGGCTACAGGAATCCAAATGGCCCTCTGCTTATCCTCAACTAGGCAGAGGCAGGAGGAAGTGGCCAGTTCTCCCTGGGCAGGGTACAGGGGGGATCCCCCACACAGAGAAAGGGGGAAAGGTCCCCACACACAATGGGGGACAGGCTGAGCATCTGGGGGAAGCCAGCGCAGCGTCTGTTTGCTGGCACCCGGTGGCGCTTAGTTGGTGATGGGGGCAAGGTTGGGCAGGCCTCAGGGGGGTTATTCACGGGGATCGTCAGGTGCAGGGATTTTGTGGCGGGTGGGCTCGACACCCCAGATCTCACGGGCGTACTGCGTGATGGTGCGGTCACTGGAGAACTTGCCCGAGGTGGCGATGTTTTTAATGACCT
Organism: Dermochelys coriacea; assembly: GCF_009764565.3. Lineage (NCBI taxonomy): Eukaryota > Metazoa > Chordata > Testudines > Dermochelyidae > Dermochelys > Dermochelys coriacea. The sequence goes on from NC_050074.1 coordinate 33,325,786, forward strand.
TCTTGGTCCATTCCTTTGTGTTCTGGGGAGAGAGACGCAGGTCAGTGGCAATCACACATGGAGTGCTGGAGGTTTGGGCAGGGGAGGCCAGATGGGATGGCTGGATGAGTGTAAATGGGAGGGCAGGTTGAGCATGGGGATGGATGGAGGGACGGAATATATGGGGGGGGATGAATGGCTAGATAGAGGAGCACATACGGAGAGATAGGTGTCTGCAGATGATGGGCGAGTGAGAGGATGGAGGAATGGAGGAGGGGAGGGCGCAGGGATGGATGAATGGATGGATAGAGGAGGGGAGAGCACAGGGATGGAGGGAGGGGACAGTGCGGGATGGACGAAGGGATGGAGGGAGGAGGGGAGAGCGCGGGGAGAGAGGGACGAGGGAAGAGCCCGAGAAGGGAAGGAGAGAGAGAAGAACGAGGGGAGAGGGCAGGGACGGACGGACGCAGGGAGGGAGGGAGGGAGCACGGGGATGGATGGACGGAGAGAGGAGGGGAGAGCGCGGGGATAGAGGGAGGGAGGGACGGAGAGAGGAGGGGAGAGCGCGGGGATAGAGGGAGGGAGGGAGGGAGGGAGGGAGAAGGGAAGAGCACGGGGATGCATGGAGGGAAGGAGGGAGGGAGGAGGGCAGGGATGGACGGAGGGAGGAAGGGACGGATGGAGGAAGGGAGGAGGGGAGAGGGCGGGGACGGAGGGAGGAGGGGGGAGGGCGGGGACAGACGGAGATAGGGAGAGGGCGGGGAGGGAGGGAGGGAGAGCGCGGAGATGGATGGACGGATGAATGGCTAGATGGAGGAAAGGAGGAGGGGAGAGGGCGGGGACGGACAGACGGATGAATGGCTAGATGGAGGAAAGGAGGAGGGGAGAGGGCGGGGACGGACAGACGGATGAATGGCTAGATGGAGGGAGGGAGGAGGGGAGAGGGCGGGGACGGACAGACGGATGAATGGCTAGATGGAGGGAGGGAGGAGGGGAGAGGGCGGGGACGACGGACGGACAGATGGAGGGGAGAGGACGGGAACGGAGGGAGGGAGGAGGGGAGAGTGCAGGGATGGACGGATGGAGGGAGAGAGGAGGGGAGAGCACGAGGATGGATGGAGGAAGGAGGGGAGAGTGCAGGGATGGACGGATGGAGGGAGAGAGGAGGGGAGAGCGCGGGGGGTGGATGGATGGAGGAAGGGAGGGAGGAGGGAAGGGATGGATGGAGGAAGGGAGAGGGGAGAGCGCGGGGACGGATGGAGGAAGGGAGAAGGGAAGGGATGGATGGAGGGAGGGAGAGCGCGGGGAGGGAGGGAGAGCGCGGGGACGGATGGAGGGAGGGAGGGAGGGAGGGAGGGAGAGCGCGGGGAGGGAGGGAGAGCGCGGGGATGGATGGAGGGAGGGGAGGGATGGAGGAAGGGGAGGGAGGAGGGGAGAGCGCAGGGGTGGATGGATGGATGGATGGAGGGAGGGAGGGAGAGGGGAGAGCGCAGTGGTGGATGGACGGATGGAGGGAGGGAGGAGGGGAGAGTGCGGAGATGGATGGACGGATGAATGGCTAGATGGAGGAAAGGAGGAGGGGAGAGGGCGGGGACGGACGGACGGATGAATAGCTAGATGGAAGGAGGGAGGAGGGGAGAGGGCGGGGACGGACGGACGGATGAATGGCTAGATGGAAGGAGGGAGGAGGGGAGAGGGCGGGGACGGACGGACGGACAGATGGAGGGGAGAGGACGGGAACGGAGGGAGGGAGGAGGGGAGAGTGCAGGGATGGACGGATGGAGGGAGAGAGGAGGGGAGAGCATGAGGATGGATGGAGGAATGGAGGGAGGAGGGGAGAGCGCGGGGGTGGATGGATGGAGGAAGGGAGGGAGGAGGGAAGGGATGGAGGAGGGAAGGGAGAGGGGAGAGCACGGGGACGGATGGATGGAGGGAGGGAGGAGGGAAGGGATGGATGGAGGGAGGGAGAGTGCGGGGGGTGGATGGATGGATGGAGGGAGGGAGGAGGGGAGGATGGATGGATGGATGGATGGGGGGAGGAGGGGAGAGCGCGGGGGTGGATGGATGGAGGGAGGAGGGGAGAGCGCGGGGGTGGATGGATGGAGGGAGGGAGGAAGGAGGGGAGGGATGGATGGAGGGAGGAGGGAGAGCGCGGGGGTGGATGGATGGAGGGAGGGAGGAAGGAGGGGAGGGATGGATGGAGGAAGGAGGGGAGAGCGCGGGGGTGGATGGATGGATGGAGGGAGGAAGGAGGGGAGGGATGGATGGAGGGAGGGAGGAGGGGAGAGCGCGGGGGTGGATGGATGGAGGGAGGGAGGGAGGGAGGGAGGAGGGGAGGGATGGAGGGAGGAGGGGAGAGCGCGGGGGTGGATGGAGGAGGGGGAGGAGGAGGGGAGGAGGGGATGGAGGGAGGAGGGAGAGCGCGGGGGGGGATGGATGGAGGGAGGGAGGAGGGGAGGATGGATGGAGGGAGGAGGGGAGAGCGCGGGGGTGGATGGATGGAGGGAGGGAGGGAGGAGGGGAGAGCGCGGGGGTGGATGGATGGAGGGAGGGAGGGAGGGAGGAGGGGAGGGATGGATGGAGGGAGGAGGGGAGAGCGCGGGGGTGGATGGATGGAGGGAGGAGGGAGGGAGAGGGGAGAGCGCGGGGGTGGATGGATGGATGGAGGGAGGGAGGGAGGGAGGGATGGATGGAGGGAGGAGGGGAGAGCGCGGGGTGGATGGATGGAGGGAGGAGGGGAGAGCGCGGGGTGGATGGATGGATGGAGGGAGGGAGGGAGGGAGGAGGGGAGGGATGGATGGAGGGAGGAGGGGAGAGCGCGGGGGGGTGGAGGATGGAGGGAGGGAGGAGGGGAGGGATGGATGGAGGGAGGAGGGGAGAGCGCGGGGGTGGAGGATGGAGGGAGGGAGGAGGGGAGGGATGGATGGAGGGAGGAGGGGAGAGCGCGGGGGTGGAGGATGGAGGGAGGGAGGAGGGGAGGGATGGATGGAGGAAGGGAGGGAGGGGAGGGATGGATGGATGGATGGAGGGAGGGAGAGGGGAGAGCGCGGGGAGGGATGGATGGATGGATGGAGGGAGAGGGGGAGAGCGCGGGGAGGGATGGATGGATGGATGGAGGGAGAGGGGAGAGCGCGGGGAGGGATGGATGGATGGATGGATGGAGGGAGGGAGGAGGGAAGGGATGGATGGAGGAAGGGAGGGAGGAGGGAAGGGATGGATGGAGGAAGGGAGAGGGGAGAGCGCGGGGACGGATGGAGGAAGGGAGAGGGGAGAGCGCGGGGACGGATGGATGGAGGGAGGGAGGAGGGAAGGGATGGATGGAGGGAGGGAGAGCGCGGGGAGGGAGGGAGAGCGCGGGGAGGGAGGGAGAGCGCGGGGAGGGAGGAGGGGAGAGCGCAGGGGTGGATGGATGGAGGGAGGGAGGGAGAGGGGAGAGCGCAGTGGTGGATGGATGGATGGAGGGAGGGAGGAGGGGAGAGTGCAGTGGTGGATGGACGGATGGAGGGAGGGAGGAGGGGAGAGTGCAGTGGTGGATGGACGGATGGAGGGAGGGAGGAGGGGAGAGTGCGGAGATGGATGGACGGATGAATGGCTAGATGGAGGAAAGGAGGAGGGGAGCGGGCGGGGACGGACGGACGGATGAATGGCTAGATGGAGGAAAGGAGGAGGGGAGAGGGCGGGGACGGACGGACGGATGAATGGCTAGATGGAAGGAGGGGAGAGGGCGGGGACGGACGGACGGACAGATGGAGGGGAGAGGACGGGAACGGAGGGAGGGAGGAGGGGAGAGTGCAGGGATGGACGGATGGAGGGAGAGAGGAGGGGAGAGCATGAGGATGGATGGAGGAATGGAGGGAGGAGGGGAGAGCGCGGGGGGGGATGGATGGAGGAAGGGAGGGAGGAGGGAAGGGATGGATGGAGGGAGGGAGAGCGCGGGGGTGGATGGATGGATGGAGGGAGGGAGGAGGGGAGGATGGATGGATGGATGGATGGGGGGAGGAGGGGAGAGCGCGGGGGTGGATGGATGGAGGGAGGAGGGGAGAGCGCGGGGGGTGGATGGATGGATGGAGGGAGGAAGGAGGGGAGGGATGGATGGAGGGAGGAGGGGAGAGCGCGGGGGTGGATGGATGGAGGGAGGGAGGAAGGAGGGGAGGGATGGATGGAGGGAGGGAGGAGGGGAGAGCGCGGGGGTGGATGGATGGAGGGAGGGAGGGAGGAGGGGAGGGATGGATGGAGGGAGGAGGGGAGAGCGCGGGGGTGGATGGATGGAGGGAGGGAGGGAGGGAGGGAGGAGGGGAGGGGAGGGATGGAGGGAGGAGGGGAGAGCGCGGGGGTGGATGGATGGAGGGAGGGAGGAGGGGAGGGATGGAGGGAGGGAGGAGGGGAGAGCGCGGGGGTGGATGGATGGAGGGAGGGAGGGAGGAGGGGAGGGATGGATGGAGGGAGGAGGGGAGAGAGCGGGGGTGGATGGATGGAGGGAGGGAGGGAGGGAGGAGGGGAGGGATGGATGGAGGGAGGAGGGGAGAGAGCGCGGGGGTGGAGGATGGAGGGAGGGAGGAGGGGAGGGATGGAGGGAGGGAGGAGGGAGGATGGATGGAGGGAGGAGGGGAGAGCGCGGGGGTGGATGGATGGATGGAGGGAGGGAGGGAGGAGGGGAGGGATGGATGGAGGGAGGAGGGGAGAGCGCGGGGGTGGATGGATGGATGGAGGGAGGGAGGGAGGAGGGGAGGGATGGATGGAGGGAGGAGGGGAGAGCGCGGGGGTGGAGGATGGAGGGAGGGAGGAGGGGAGGGATGGATGGAGGGAGGGAGGGAGGAGGGGAGGGATGGATGGAGGAAGGGAGAGCGCGGGAGGGATGGATGGAGGAGGGGAGAGCGCGGGGAGGGATGGCTGGATGGAGGATGGAGGGAGGGAGAGGGGAGAGCGCGGGGAGGGATGGATGGATGGATGGAGGGAGAGGGGAGAGCGCGGGGAGGGATGGATGGATGGATGGAGGGAGAGGGGAGAGCGCAGTGGTGGATGGATGGATGGAGGGAGGGAGGAGGGGAGAGTGCGGGGAGGGATGGAGGGGGGAGAGCGCGGGGGTGGATGGATGGATGGAGGGAGGAGGGGAGAGCGCGGGGAGGGATGGAGGGGGGAGAGCGCGGGGGTGGATGGATGGATGGAGGGAGGGAGGGAGAGGGGGAGAGCGCGGGGAGGGAGGGAGAGGGGAGAGCGCGGGGGTGGATGGATGGATGGAGGGAGGGAGGGAGAGGGGAGAGCGCGGGGAGGGAGGGAGAGGGGAGAGCGCGGGGGTGGATGGATGGATGGATGGAGGGAGGGAGGGAGGAGGGGAGAGCGCAGGGAGGGAGGGAGAGGGGAGAGCGCGGGGAGGGAGGGAGGGAGGGGGTGGATGGATGGATGGATGGAGGGAGGGAGGGAGGAGGGGAGAGCGCGGGGGGTGGATGGATGGAGGGAGGGAGGGAGGGAGAGGGGAGAGCGCGGGGGTGGATGGAGGGAGGGAGGGAGAGGGGAGAGCGCGGGGAGGGAGGGGGTGGATGGATGGATGGATGGATGGAGGGAGGGAGGGAGAGGGGAGAGCGCGGGGAGGGAGGGAGAGGGGAGAGCGCGGGGAGGGAGAGGGGAGAGCGCGGGGAGGGAGGGAGAGGGGAGAGCGCGGGGGTGGATGGATGGATGGAGGGAGGGAGAGGGGAGAGCGCGGGGAGAGAGGGAGAGGGGAGAGCGGATGGATGGAGGGAGGGAGAGGGGAGAGCGCGGGGAGGGAGGGAGGGAGAGGGGAGAGCGCGGGGGTGGATGGAGGGAGGGAGGGAGGGAGGGAGGGAGAGGGGAGAGCGCGGGGGTGGATGGATGGATGGAGGGAGGGAGGGAGAGGGGAGAGCGCGGGGGGTGGATGGATGGATGGAGGGAGGGAGAGGGGAGAGCGCGGGGCGGGAGGGAGAGGGGAGAGCGCGGGGAGGGAGGGAGGGAGGGAGAGGGGAGAGCGCGGGGGTGGATGGAGGGAGGGAGGGAGGGAGGGAGAGGGGAGAGCGCGGGGGTGGATGGAGGGAGGGAGGGAGGGAGGGGAGGGGGGAGAGCGCGGGGGGGGTGGATGGAGGGAGGGAGGGAGGGAGGGAGGGAGGGAGAGGGGAGAGCGCGGGGGTGGATGGAGGGAGGGAGGGAGGGAGGGAGGGAGGGAGAGGGGAGAGCGCGGGGGTGGATGGAGGGAGGGAGGGAGGGAGGGAGGGAGGGAGAGGGGAGAGCGCGGGGGTGGATGGAGGGAGGGAGGGAGGGAGGGAGGGAGAGGGGAGAGCGCGGGGGTGGATGGAGGGAGGGAGGGAGGGAGAGGGGAGAGCGCGGGGGTGGATGGAGGGAGGGAGGGAGGGAGGGAGGGAGAGGGGAGAGCGCGGGGGTGGATGGAGGGAGGGAGGGAGGGAGGGAGGGAGAGGGGAGAGCGCGGGGGTGGATGGAGGGAGGGAGGGAGGGAGGGAGGGAGAGGGGAGAGCGCGGGGAGGGAGGGAGAGGGGAGAGCGCGGGGGGGTGGATGGATGGATGGAGGGAGGGAGGAGGGGAGAGGGGAGAGCGCGGGGGTGGATGGATGGAGGGAGGGAGGGGGTGGATGGATGGATGGAGGGAGGGAGGAGGGGAGAGCGCGGGGGTGGATGGATGGAGGGAGGGAGGAGGGGAGAGCGCGGGGGTGGATGGATGGAGGGAGGGAGGGGGTGGCTGGATGGATGGAGGGAGGGAGGAGGGGAGAGCGCGGGGGTGGATGGATGGATGGAGGGAGGGAGAGGGGCAGAGCGCGGGGCGGGAGGGAGAGGGGAGAGCGCGGGGAGGGAGGGAGGGAGGGAGAGGGGGAGAGCGCGGGGGTGGATGGATGGAGGGAGGGAGGGAGGGAGAGGGGAGAGAGCGGGGAGGGAGGGAGAGGGGAGAGCGCGGGGGTGGCTGGATGGCGGGAGGGAGGGAGGGAGAGGGGAGAGCGCGGGGGAGGGAGGGGGATGGGGAGAGCGCGGGGTGGATGGAGGGAGGGAGGGAGGGAGGGAGAGGGGAGAGAGCGGGGGGGATGGGGGAGGGAGGGGGGAGGAGGGGAGAGCGGGGGGTGGATGGAGGGGAGGGAGGGAGGAGGGAGAGGGGAGAGCGCGGGGGGGGATGGAGGGAGGAGGGAGGGAGGGAGAGGGGAGAGCGCGGGGGTGGATGGAGGGAGGGAGGGAGAGCGCGGGGGTGGATGGATGGATGGAGGGAGGGAGGGAGGAGGGGAGAGCGCGGGGGTGGATGGATGGATGGAGGGAGGGAGGGAGAGGGGAGAGCGCGGGGAGGGAGGGAGAGGGGAGAGCGCGGGGAGGGAGGGAGAGGGGAGAGCGCGGGGGTGGATGGCTGGATGGAGGGCGGGAGGAGGGGAGAGCGCGGGGGTGGATGGATGGATGGATGGAGGGAGGGAGAGGGGAGAGCGCGGGGAGGGAAGGAGAGGGGAGAGCGCGGGGGTGGATGGATGGAGGGAGGGAGGGGGTGGATGGATGGATGGAGGGAGGGAGGAGGGGAGAGCGCGGGGGTGGATGGATGGATGGATGGAGGGAGGGAGAGGGGAGAGCGCGGGGAGGGAGGGAGGGAGGGAGAGGGGAGAGCGCGGGGGTGGATGGATGGATGGAGGGAGGGAGGAGGGGAGAGCGCGGGGGTGGATGGATGGATGGATGGAGGGAGGGAGGAGGGGAGAGCGCGGGGGTGGATGGATGGATGGAGGGAGGGAGGAGGGGAGAGCGCGGGGAGGGAGGGAGAGAGAGGGGAGAGCGCGGGGAGGGAGGGGAGAGGGGAGAGCGCGGGGGTGGATGGATGGAGGGAGGGAGGGAGGGAGGGAGAGGGGAGAGCGCGGGGAGGGAGGGAGAGGGGAGAGCGCGGGGGTGGATGGATGGATGGATGGATGGAGGGAGGGAGAGGGGAGAGCGCGGGGGTGGGATGGATGGATGGAGGAAGAGAGGAGGGGAGAGCGCGGGGGTGGATGGATGGATGGATGGATGGAGGGAGGGAGAGGGGAGAGCGCGGGGAGGGAAGGAGAGGGGAGAGCGCGGGGGGTGGATGGATGGAGGGAGGGAGGAGGGGAGAGCGCGGGGGTGGGTGGATGGATGGATGGATGGATGGAGGGAGGGAGAGGGGAGAGCGCGGGGAGGGAGGGAGGGAGGGAGAGGGGAGAGCGCGGGGGTGGATGGATGGATGGAGGGAGGGAGGGAGGAGGGGAGAGCGCGGGGGTGGATGGATGGAGGGAGGGAGGGAGGGAGGGAGAGGGGAGAGCGCGGGGAGGGAGGGAGAGGGGGAGAGCGCGGGGGTGGATGGATGGAGGGAGGGAGGGAGGGAGGGAGAGGGGAGAGCGCGGGGAGGGAGGGAGAGGGGAGAGCGCGGGGGTGGATGGATGGAGGGAGGGAGGGAGGGAGGGAGGGAGAGGGGAGAGCGCGGGGAGGGAGGGAGAGGGGAGAGCGCGGGGGTGGAGGGAGGGAGGGAGGGAGGGCGAGGGGAGAGCGCGGGGGTGGAGGGAGGGAGGGAGGGAGGGAGGAGGGGAGAGCGCGGGGGTGGATGGATGGATGGAGGGAGGGAGGAGGGGATGGAGCGCCGGGCGGGAGGGAGCGGGGAGAGCGCTGGGGTGGATGGATGGAGGGAGGGATGGGAGGGGCGGGAGGGAGAGGGAGAGCGCGGGGAGGGAGGGAGAGGGGAGAGCGCGGGGGGTGGATGGCTGGAGGGAGGGCGGGAGGGGCGGGAGGGAGAGGGACAGAGCGCGGGGCGGGAGGGAGAGGGGAGAGCGCGGGGGTGGATGGATGGAGGGAGGGAGAGGGGAGAGCGCGGGGAGGGAGGGAGAGGGGAGAGCGCGGGGGTGGATGGATGGATGGAGGGAGGGAGAGGGGAGAGCGCGGGGGTGGATGGAGGGAGGGAGGGAGGGAGGGAGGGAGAGGGGAGAGAGCGGGGGTGGATGGAGGGAGGGAGGGAGGGAGGAGGGGAGAGGGGAGAGCGCGGGGGTGGATGGAGGGAGGGAGGGAGGGAGGGAGGGAGGGAGAGGGGAGAGAGCGCGGGGGGGGATGGAGGGAGGAGGGGAGGGATGGATGGAGGGAGGAGGGGAGAGCGCGGGGAGGGAGGGAGGGAGGGAGGGAGGGAGAGGGGAGAGCGCGGGGAGGGAGGGAGAGGGGAGAGCGCGGGGGGTGGATGGAGGGAGGGAGGGAGGGAGGGAGAGGGGAGAGCGCGGGGGGTGGAGGGAGGGAGGGAGGGAGGGAGAGGGGAGAGCGCGGGGGTGGATGGAGGGAGGGAGGGAGGGAGGAGGGGAGAGCGCGGGGTGGATGGAGGGAGGGAGGGAGGGAGGGAGGGAGAGGGGGCGAGCGCGGGGAGGGAGGGAGAGGGGAGAGCGCGGGGTGGAGGATGGAGGGAGGGAGGGAGAGGGGAGAGCGCCGGGGGTGGAGGGAGGGAGGAGGGAGAGGGTGGAGAGCGCGGGGGTGGAGGGAGGGAGGGAGGGAGAGGGGAGAGCGCGGGGGGTGGATGGAGGGAGGGAGGGAGGGAGGGGGGGAGAGGGGAGAGCGCGGGGGGGATGGATGGATGGATGGAGGGAGGGAGGGAGGGAGGGAGGGGAGAGCGCGGGGGTGGATGGATGGATGGATGGAGGGAGGGAGGGAGAGGGGAGAGCGCGGGGAGGGAGGGAGAGGGGAGAGCGCGGGGGTGGATGGATGGATGGAGGGAGGGAGGAGGGGAGAGGGGAGAGCGCGGGGAGGGAGGGAGGGAGAGGGGAGAGCGCGGGGGTGGATGGATGGATGGAGGGAGGGAGGAGGGGAGAGGGGAGAGCGCGGGGAGGGAAGGAGAGGGGAGAGCGCGGGGGGTGGATGGATGGAGGGAGGGAGGGGGTGGATGGATGGATGGAGGGAGGGAGGAGGGGAGAGCGCGGGGGGGGTGGATGGATGGATGGAGGAGGGAGAGGGGAGAGCGCGGGGCGGGACGGGAGAGGGGGAGAGCGCGGGGCGGGAGGGAGGAGGGAGAGGGGAGAGGCGCGGGGGGGCTGGATGGATGGATGGAGGGAGGGAGGGAGGGAGAGGGGAGAGCGCGGGGAGGGAGGGAGAGGGGAGAGCGCGGGGGTGGATGGATGGAGGGAGGGAGGAGGGGAGAGCGCGGGGGGTGGATGGATGGATGGAGGGAGGGAGAGGGGAGAGCGCGGGGAGGGAGGGAGAGGGGAGAGCGGATGGATGGATGGAGGGAGGGAGAGGGGAGAGCGCGGGGAGGGAGGGAGAGGGGAGAGCGCGGGGGTGGATGGAGGGAGGGAGGGAGAGGGGAGAGCGCGGGGGTGGCTGGAGGGAGGGAGGGAGGGAGGGAGAGGGGAGAGCGCGGGGAGGGAGGGAGGAGGGGAGAGCGCGGGGGTGGATGGATGGATGGAGGGAGGGAGGAGGGGAGAGCGCGGGGGTGGATGGAGGGAGGGAGGGAGGGAGGGAGAGGGGAGAGCGCGGGGAGGGAGGGAGAGGGTGATGAGCGCGGGGGTGATGGATGGATGGAGGGAGGGAGGAGGGGAGAGCGCGGGGGTGGATGGATGGATGGATGGAGGGAGGGAGAGGGGAGAGCGTGGGGAGGGAAGGGAGAGGGGAGAGCGCGGGGGTGGATGGATGGAGGGAGGGAGGGGGGGATGGATGGATGGATGGATGGAGGGAGGGAGGAGGGGAGAGCGCGGGGGTGGATGGATGGATGGATGGAGGGAGGGAGAGGGGAGAGCGCGGGGCGGGAGGGAGAGGGGAGAGCGCGGGGAGGGAGGGAGGGAGGGAGGGAGAGGGGAGAGCGCGGGGGGTGGATGGATGGATGGAGGGAGGGAGAGGGGAGAGCGCGGGGAGGGGGGAGAGCGCGGGGGTGGATGGATGGAGGGAGGGAGGGAGGGGGGAGAGGGGGAGAGCGCGGGGAGGGAGGGAGAGGGGAGAGAGCGCGGTGGGTGGCTGATGGAGGGAGGGAGGGAGGGAGGGAGAGGGGAGAGCGCGGGGGTGGAGGGAGAGAGGAGAGCGCGGGGGTGGATGGATGGAGGGAGGGAGGGAGGGAGGGAGAGGGGAGAGCGCGGGGGTGGAGGGAGGGAGGGAGGGAGGGAGAGCGGAGAGCGCGGGAGGGAGGGAGGGAGGGAGAGGGGAGAGCGCGGGGGTGGAGGGAGGGAGGGAGGGAGGGAGAGGGGAGAGCGCGGGGGTGGAGGGAGGGAGGGAGGGAGAGGGGAGAGCGCGGGGGTGGAGGGAGGGAGGGAGGGAGGGAGGAGGGGAGAGCGCGGGGAGGGAGGGAGAGGGGAGAGCGCGGGCGTGGATGGAGGGAGGGAGGGAGGGAGGGAGGGAGAGGGGAGAGCGCGGGGAGGGAGGGAGAGGGGAGAGCGCGGGGGTGGATGGATGGAGGGAGGGAGGGAGGGAGAGGGGATGAGCGCGGGGAGGGAGGGAGAGGGGAGAGCGCGGGGGTGGATGGATGGATGGAGGGAGGGAGGGAGGGAGAGGGAGAGCGCGGGGAGGGAGGGAGAGGGGAGAGCGCGGGGGTGGATGGATGGATGGAGGGAGGGAGGGAGAGGGGAGAGCGCGGGGAGGGAGGGAGAGGGGAGAGCGCGGGGGTGGATGGATGGATGGAGGGAGGGAGGGAGGGAGAGGGGAGAGCGCGGGGAGGGAGGGAGAGGGGAGAGCGCGGGGGGGATGGATGGAGGGAGGGAGGGAGGGAGAGGGGAGAGCGCGGGGAGGGAGGAGAGGGGAGAGCGCGGGGGTGGATGGATGGAGGGAGGGAGGGAGGGAGAGGGAGGAGAGCGCGGGGGTGGAGGGAGGGAGGGAGGGAGGGAGAGGGGAGAGTGCGGGGCAGGATGGATGGAGGGAGGGAGGGAGGGAGAGGGGAGAGTGCGGGGCAGGATGGATGGAGGGAGGGAGGGAGGGAGAGGGGAGAGCGCGGGGCAGAGCGCGGGGAGGGAGGGAGAGGGCAGAGCGCGGGGGTGGATGGATGGAGGGAGGGAGAGGGGAGAGCGCGGGGCAGAGCGCGGGGAGGGAGGGAGAGGGGAGAGCGCGGGGGTGGATGGATGGAGGGAGGGAGGGAGGGAGGGAGAGGGGAGAGCGCGGGGAGGGATGGAGGGAGGGAGGGAGGGAGAGAGAGGGGAGAGCGCGGGGCAGGATGGAGGGAGGGAGAGGGGAGAGCGCGGGGAGGGAGGGAGAGGGGAGAGCGCGGGGAGGGAGGGAGGGAGGGAGGGAGGGAGGGAGAGGGGAGAGCGCGGGGCAGGATGGAGGGAGGGAGAGGGGAGAGCGCGGGGAGGGAGGGAGAGGGGAGAGCGCGGGGAGGGAGGGAGGGAGGGAGGGAGGGAGGGAGAGGGGAGAGCGCGGGGCAGGATGGAGGGAGGGAGAGGGGAGAGCGCGGGGAGGGAGGGAGAGGGGAGAGCGCGGGGAGGGAGGGAGGGAGGGAGAGGGGAGAGCGCGGGGAGGGAGGGAGAGGGGAGAGCGCGGGGAGGGAGGGAGAGGGGAGAGCGCGGGGAGGGAGGGAGGGAGGGAGGGAGAGGGGAGAGCGCGGGGCAGGATGGAGGGAGGGAGAGGGGAGAGCGCGGGGCAGGATGGAGGGAGGGAGAGGGGAGAGCGCGGGGAGGGAGGGAGAGGGGAGAGCGCGGGGAGGGAGGGAGAGGGGAGAGCGCGGGGAGGGAGGGAGGGAGGGAGGGCGGAGAGGGCAGAGCGCGGGGGTGGATGGATGGAGGGAGGGAGGGAGGGAGGGAGAGGGGAGAGCGCGGGAGGGAGGGAGAGGGGAGAGCGCGGGGGTGGATGGATGGAGGGAGGGAGGGAGGGAGAGGGGAGAGCGCGGGGGGGGAGGGAGAGGGGAGAGCGCGGGGGTGGATGGATGGAGGGAGGGAGGGAGGGAGAGGGGAGAGCGCGGGGGAGGGAGGGAGAGGGGAGAGAGCGCGGGGGTGGATGGATGGAGGGAGGGAGGGAGGGAGAGGGGAGAGCGCGGGGGGTGGAGGGAGGGAGGGAGGGAGGAGGGGGAGAGTGCGGGGCAGGATGGATGGAGGGAGGGAGGGAGGGAGGGAGAGGGGAGAGCGCGGGGCAGAGCGCGGGGAGGGAGGGAGAGGGCAGAGCGCGGGGGTGGATGGATGGAGGGAGGGAGGGAGGGAGGGAGAGAGAGGGGGGGAGCGCGGGGAGGGAGGGAGAGGGCAGAGCGCGGGGGTGGATGGATGGAGGGAGGGAGGGAGGGAGGGAGAGGGGAGAGCGCGGGGAGGGATGGAGAGGGGAGAGCGCGGGGAGGGAGGGAGGGAGAGGGGAGAGCGCGGGGAGGGAGGGAGAGGGGAGAGCGCGGGGGTGGATGGATGGAGGGAGGGAGGGAGGGAGAGGGGAGAGCGCGGGGAGGAGGGAGAGGGGAGAGCGCGGGGGTGGATGGATGGAGGGAGGGAGGGAGTGAGAGGGGAGAGCGCGGGGAGGGAGGGAGAGGGGAGAGCGCGGGGGTGGATGGATGGAGGGAGGGAGGGAGGGAGAGGGGAGAGCGCGGGGGTGGAGGGAGGGAGGGAGGGAGGGAGAGGGGAGAGTGCGGGGCAGGATGGATGGAGGGAGGGAGGGAGGGAGAGGGGAGAGCGCGGGGCAGAGCGCGGGGAGGGAGGGAGAGGGCAGAGCGCGGGGGTGGATGGATGGAGGGAGGGAGGGAGGGAGGGAGAGAGAGGGGAGAGCGCGGGGAGGGAGGGAGAGGGCAGAGCGCGGGGGTGGATGGATGGAGGGAGGGAGGGAGGGAGGGAGAGGGGAGAGCGCGGGGAGGGATGGAGGGAGGGAGGGAGGGAGAGGGGAGAGCGCGGGGAGGGAGGGAGGGAGAGGGGAGAGCGCGGGGAGGGATGGGTGGGTAAAAGAACATGTATAGGATGCCCTGGAATCGAACCCTGGACTCCCCAGGCCACTCTAACCCAGTAGACCCTGCTCCCGTCCCAGTGCTGGGTGCAGTACCCCAGGGAGGCCACTAGGGGTGCACACTCACCCTGTAGAGGGCGCTGACATTCTCCTGGCATTTGATGTAGGCTTCGTAATCCGCAAACACTTTGAACCTGGAGAGGGAGTGGAAGCAGGGGGGTGTCAGGCTGGGGGTCTCTGTGCATGCTGCCACCTGTTGCCTACAGCTGGCATCGACACCGGGAGCCTCTCCCAAGAACATAGCCAGCAGCAGATGCTCAAAGCTCTGGGGAAACCCTTCCCCCACTGCCTCAGCTTCCCCTCACTGTGGGTGCACTCATGGGAACAGAACCCAGGATTCCTGGCTCCCAGCCCCGCTTCCCATAACCCACTAAACCCCCCTCCCCTCCCTGAGCTGGGGATGGAGCCACTGTTTAATTTGTGCCAGGGCTGAGCCCCAGCACCTCAGGGCTGGGCAGGTCAGTTATGAAAGTAAAAAAATTGCTTGAGCCCCGGCACCACTTTCATTACAAATTAAGCCCTGGACAGAGCCCCCTTCCTCTACCCCACACCAGGTATAGTTGCCTCTGTCCCTTATTCCCTCCCCCCAGTGCCCCCCCCCACCTGTCATTGTTCATCAGCATGTTGACAATGTCCTTGAAGAGCTCGGGCTGTTTGGGGGAGAAGAAGCCGCTGCTCAGCTGGTCTATCACCTGTCTGAGCTCCGGGATGCGGTCGTAATAGTCCTTGGCACAGTAGCTGGAGGAGAGGTGAAGGGGTGCAGGTTACCTCGGGATTATGGCTCCACCCCAGCCCAGCATGGCCTCAGGGGCTCCCGCCAAACCAGAAGCACCCAGCCTGGCCTCCCGCAGGGGACTCCCCAAGCCCCCTGCCCAACCTGGCTCCCCCACCAGTCCCCAGGAAGGACCCCAGCGGCATGGGGAAGGCAGGCTGAGGGAATGGGGACAGGATCCCCACAGGAGGGCAGGCACATGGTGTGAGGAGCCCAGGTGGGGGGCAAACTGGGAAGGGGTCATAGCAGCAGGGAAGGCAGGCAGCGTTGAGAGGGTCCTGGCAGCTGGTGATGGGTGCAAATCTGGCACTGGGTCAGGGGGCACCATGGGTGGGAGATCCAGGCAGCGGAGAAGATTCTGGCAGCTAGGCAGGGAGCGTGCAGAGAAGGTGGAGCAGGAATCCAGCGGCAGGGAAGGGGGCATAGGAGGGGAGCCTGCCAGGGTCTGGCCCCCACCCTTTTCTGTCCATCTCTTCCACGTCTTCCACCCGCATGCCGAAGATGAAGAAGTTCTCCTCGCCCGCCTCCTCTGCCATCTCCACGTTGGCGCCATCCATGGTGCCGATGGTCAGCGCCCCATTCAGCATGAACTTCATGTTGCCGGTGCCTGAGGCCTCCGTGCCGGCCGTGGAGATCTGCTCGGACAGGTCGGCCGCCGGGACCACTGTGGGGGAGACGGGATCAGCGGGCTGGGGTGGGAGGTCAGAGGTCGCATGTGGGGCGAATGGGCCCATTTGCCTGATACGGGGGGGGGGAATGTAAGTAATGTGGGTCAGAAGCCGCCATGTGGGCTAGACCCAGCCCTGAACCAGGGTGGAAGGGATGGAGGTCAGAGGAAGCTGCAAGGGGCAGACAGCCCCATTGGCCTGATTTGGGGTGGAAGACAGGAGTACCAGAACGGGGGGAGATGGGGGGAGGGGGCTGGGGAGCCATGCCCCCCCCTTTTACCAGCCGTTAGGTCGAGCAACGGGGGGTGAGGGGCACAGACAAGTGAGTGGGGGGACGTAGTCTTGGGTCGGGGGGGGAAGAGGCAGCGCAGGTGCAGGGCCTTGGGAGAAGCGGCAGTATGGGGGCAGGGCCTCAAGGAGAAGAGGCAGCATGTGGGGGTGGAGCCACACTTCAGGTGCCGATGACCCCCCCTACAACTTTTAGGGACCTTCTGCCATTTCTGGTGGGAGAATAGTGGGTCAGAAGTTGCCGCGTGGGGTAGACGGGCACTTAGCCTGATCTGGGGCAGTGGTGGCAGGTGTAGGGGAAGGATAGCAGGGTCAGAGATCACAGCCTCCCTACCCTTCTCAGCCAGGGAGACGCGGTAGTTTTCCAAGAAGATCATCTTGAGGCGGTCGCCGATGACGGGGTCGTTGTTGATGACGTCCCCGATGGCCGTGACCAGCTTAATGATCATCTTGGCCATGTGGTAGCCAGGGGCAGCCTGTGGGGGGACTGAGACTGAGACCGCTGCTTAACCCCCACCCTCGCCTCCCACCAGGGGACAGCAGCACCAAGAGGGGTGGGCCTTGGCCCCCAGGTCTCACCTTGCCGCCGATCATGACGGTGCGTGGCACAAAATACTGGTTGGGCTCCTTCTTGATCCCTGCAGGGGGATGGGGAGAGATGCAGGGTCAGGGCCAGTGTGCCAGGGCCAGCAGCTGGCCAGTCCCTGGCCACCCAGCGAGTGCAGCTGGCCTGGAGGTTGGCCTCATAGCTGGGAAGAGTCAGCAGACCGGCTCTGAAGGCCAGCAGCAGTGCAGCAGCTGCTCAAAGCCTTTGCCACTGGCAGTGATAGCCCCTGCCTTGCCCCGGCTCTGCCCCCGCCTTGCCCCATTCCAGATGGCCCAGTCCTGACCCTCGGCTCCAATTCCTGGCTACCAACTCCTGCTGCAGCCCCTGGGTCCGACTTCTGTTCCAACTCTAGGTATGGCTGCCCATGTCCCAGTCACTGACACCACCGAAGAGGTGAGTGGATACTAGTGGTTAGAGCAGGGGGGCTGGCAGTCAGGACACCTGGGTTCTCCCCCTAACTTTGGCATGTGGCCGGGGGTCAGCACTCACGGTTGTAGAGGGTGATGACGTGGAGGCAGTTGAGCAACTGCCTCTTGTACTCATGGATCCTTTTCACCTGCACGTCGAAGAGGGAGTTCGGGTTGATCTTCACCTTGTACTCCTCCTCCAGATAGGCGGCGAACTTCAGCTTGTTCTCCTGGCATGGGAGAACAGAGATGGGAACCTAGGCCTTGCATCCCATCCCCTGCCCTGGGGCCAGATCACAGCTGGCGCCCCCTAGAGGGAAGATGCACCAAGTGTCATTTCCACACCCCAGTACCTGTTTAATTTTGGCAACGTCCCGGATAAATCCCTCATCGTCCACGAAGGCCAGAAGCTTTTTCAGATGGTCGAGGTCAGAGATGTATTCCTCCCCGATACGCTGGGGAGAGAGGAGGGTCAGAGCCAGGCGTGGCACAGGAGAGTAGGCAGGCACCCCTCACTCTGCCCTTCCAGGTGCAAGGCAGAGGAGAGGGGTCTAACCTATGAATGCCCCCCATCCCAGCATGGCAGTCTGTCCCCCAACGCCTGTCTGTATCTAGCATCCACCACCCCATAAAGCCCCATCCCTGCATGGCAATCTGTCCCCCAATGCCTGTCTGTATCTAGCATCCCCCCACCCCATAGAGCCCCCCCATCTTGGAATGGTCATCCCCCCATGACTGTGTATTGCATCCCTCCACTCCACAGTGCCCCCAACTCTCCCCTCCCTGTCTGTCAACCCCACAATCACTGAATGGTGCCCCCCAAAGATCCTGCACTTGTCTGTCTGCCTTGTGCATCCTCCAAACTCCCCCTCCCGCCGCTTCCCCTCCCTGCATATCACCACCCAGGATCCTTCCCTCAGGAACCTCACAGGCCTCCCACTCCCTGCACTCACCTCAGCAATGACCTCAGCCAGCCCTGGGTTGCACAGAACCAGCCAGCGCCGAGGTGTGATCCCATTGGTTTTGTTCTGGAATTTGTGCGGCTCAAGCTCATAGAAATCCTTGAAACTGGAGTGGGGAGAAAGGGGAACAAAACAGGAAAGAAATGAATGAGAGGACCAATGAGGGAAAGAATCAAAGCAGGACCAAAAACAAACTAGAGAGCAAAAGGGCAAAGGAGTGGGAAGAGAAAGGAGGAATGTGTGAGAGAACAAATGCAAGAATCGATGAGAGAGAAAAGAAAGGAACGAAAGGATCAAGAGAAGAGGGAATGAATCAGGGGAAATGAAGGGAAGAGAACCAAAGAGGAAAGAAGAGACTAAAAGAACAAAAAGGGAAGTGAATTAGGAAAAAATGAAGGTCTGAGAAACAAACAGAAAGAGGGAAAAGAATGAACGAAAGCGGAAAAATACGAAGAGGCAAAAGTGGAGGAAAAAGAAATAAGGGAACGAACAGAAAAAAGGACAAAAAGAATTAAATAGATAGGAAAACAAGAATAGAACAGAAAGAAGCGAATGAATGAAAATGAAAAAGAGGGTAAGATACAATGAAATAGGAAGGAACAAGAGAAGAGAAAGATAAAGGAATAAGGAGAAGGAATGAAAAAGGGAAAGAGGAAAAATAAAAGGAAAGAGAGAAGAGGGGGAAAAATGAAATGGGAAAAAAATGCAGGATAGAAAAGAGAACCGAGTGGATGAAAGAGGAAAGGAATGAAAGTAGTGGGGGAGTGAGGGGGCAGAGCATGGTAAGGAGTGGGGCACATACACAGTCTTCTTGAGGATGTCGGAGTGGATGCGGGCGACCCCGTTGATGACATGGGAGCCCACGATGCAGAGGTGTGCCATGTTGATCCTCTTGATGCTGCCCTCCTCCACTAAGGACATGCGCCGCAGTCGGTCTAAGTCCCCAGGGTACATGGCATTGACTCTCTGGGGGAAGGGAACAGTGGAATCCGGATGGAGCAGGCACCCCCAGAGAGAGGCTCCGCAACCGAGCCCCCCTAGGAGGAAAATGGGGGGTCCCCCACTGTCCTAGTCCCAGGACACTCATCCCTGGCAGCACCCACCTTGCCCCCCAGTAGGAGCCAATCCCAAATGCCCATGGTTCCCTCCTAAGACACACACCCTAAAATTTGGTTCCCCACCCCCTCCACAACTTCACCCCGGCAAGAGCACATGCGAATCAGCTGCAGAGCCAGGGAAAAGACCCCGGAGTCCTGACAGCACCCTGCAGCTCTAACCCACTAGACCCCACTCCCCTCCCAGAGCTGGGGACAGAACCCAGGAGTCCTAGACTAACACATTTCAGTTCCTGCCACCTATGGAGGGAAAGGGACTTCTCCACTGGATTAACCCCAGCCATCATGGGGGAGGAGCTTACATCAAGGAATCTCTGGTTAATTTCATAGATGATCTCCAGGTGCCGGGGCAGGAGGGTTTCCAAGAGATGGACCGGCCAGCGCTCCAGGGCCTCAGGCAGCACTGTGTGGTTGGTGTAGGCGCAGGTCCGCACTGTGATGTCCCAGGCCTGGGAGAGAGACAGCACATAAGGATCCCCAGCCCAGCACCAAGATGCAGCAACCTCTGGGATGGGACATGGGGGCTGTTTAACAGAAGAACAACGACACCCATTCCCTACAGCACAGAGCCCCCGACGTCACACCCCTTACCTTGTCCCAGTCCAGTTTCTCGGTATCAACCAGCACCCTCATGAGCTCAGGGATGGCCAGGGAGGGGTGAGTGTCGTTCAGCTGGATAGCAACCTACAGGAGAGGGGCAGAACTCAGACTACCAGTGACAGAGGATGCATGAGCTTATCCGTGAGAGGCCAGGGCTTGAGTAGCTGGGAGCTCCCGCACTACAGCCAGCGCTCCTGCCCCACTCCCCACAGCACCCCCTGCTGGGCGAGGCTAAAGCTGTTGTAGCTGAGAGCTCCCTGCACAGCCAGCACTCATTGCTCCCTACAATGCCCCCTGCTGGGAGAGGTCACTACCTTGTCAGGGAAGGCCTCAAAGGAGGTGCGGACGGGGTCCCGACTGCCGAATTTCGAGGATTTGAAGCGGCGGATGATGTCCTGCAGAGTGGCCGCCACCACAAAGTACTCCTGCTTCAGACGCAGCTCCTTGCCCTCGAAGAACTGCAGGGAGGAGGGGCAGGTGAGGATGGAGGCATCCACTAACCCACTCCAGATCTGTACAATCTCAGCCACAGAATGGACCAGTGGCTTCAGATGCAGCATGGGCTCTCTGCAGACCCTGCTCACAGCATAGGGAAAGTAGTAGCAGACCTGGGAATGTAACCCAGGAGTCCCGGCTACCCAGCTCCTAACCAGTAACCACTACATCCCCCTCCCCTCCCAGAGCAGGGCATGAAACCCAGGAGTCCTGACTCCCAGCCTCCCCAAGCAGTAGACAGGGGGTGTCTCACTCTCCTACCTAGGCTCCCACATGGCTGCAGAGACCCTGAAGGGTCCTGATGGGACACTTTACAGAGGCAGGGATCTGGGGGCAGAGGAAATTCCCAGTTTTGCCCAAAGGTGAACCTTCCTGGCTAGTGAGATTTAGACCCACCTGACCCCCTGGGCCCTATCCCTGCTGCCGGACCAGGGGGCTGGGTGTAGAAGCAGAACACCCTCCCTCCCCTGCAATGTATTATCCACACCCCAGGTGTGGCAGGTTCCTTAAAGGACCGGTTCTCCCCAGAAAGCCTGCAGTGGATGCAGGGGGCACTGGAGTGGGAGGCGGGCTACTCACGTTGTCGTTGGGGTACAGCACCCGAGAAATGTTCTCGGCCAAGTTCCTGTCCAGCACAGCTTGGATGTAACCACCAACGTTAACTGAGGCAGAGAGAGAGAGAGAGAGAGAGAGAATGGGGCCTTAGTTCACACAGGGATCCCTTGCTGGTGCTGAGGTGCAGCCACCTCTGGGGTGGGGACTGTTTATACAGGGATCTCTCACCCAGTGATGAGGTGCAGCCACCTCTGGGTGGGGCATGGGGGCTTTTTGTATCGGGATCCTTTACCCAGCAGCTCGGGAGCCAGCTCCAGGGAGGGGCTGTTTATACAGAGATCCTTAATGGTGGGGCATTTGGGTCAGCAGCACCGACGGGGAGGGGAGCTTGCCTCCTACTGAGCCACCGCCCCCGGTTTTTGGTAGCTGTCTCCCAGCTCTGCTCAGCAGAGGGGGTCTGATGCCTGGCTCTTGGCTGCTGCGATGAATCCAGCAGACACACAGACCCTTGCCCAGCCTGAGGGTCCCCCCTTCACTCACAGTCCTTGAGGTTGAACTCGTTGGGGGCCCGGGCAGACCAGAGGCGCATGGTGTTGACAGTGTTGTTGCGGTAACCAGGTATGGGCGTATCATAGGGAAGAGCCAGGATCACCTGCCAAAGGACACCAGGGTTAGTGCCAGCCACGGCACCCCGGTGAGCACGAAGAGCAGAGAGCCCAACCCCAGCCTCTCCCAGCAGGCCATTACACCTCACATCCCATAATACCCTCCACTCCCCCTTTTTAACGGGTGGGGAAACTAAAGAACACACAGGGGAGCTGAATTCCACAGTGAATCAAGGAGAGGACCCAGGCTCCCTGCGCACGTAATCCCAGAATGCTGAGATCCCACTCGTGCAATGGACCTGTGCTTCTGGGCAATTGCACATGCATGGAGGCACTTGTGCAAAGATACATGTGAGCACGCTCAGGCCCCTGGTGCACAGGGAGCTCACACTTGCATGGAAATGCCACTTGTGCGCTTGCAAATGCACACACTCAGGCATACCTACATACTCACACTACCATGTGCAAAGGCCTGTGAATGCACCTTTCTCCCCATGCACCAACAGCCCCTCATGTGAACATACACTCACGCACAATCTCCATTCACTTGTGCAGGGGTACATGCATGGCTGCCAGGCCCTCACGTACAGATACACTCACACCCTGTCTTGTGCAAATGCACACTCACCACTCACTCAGGCCTCACCCAGGCCTCCCAGACTCACCTGCGTGTCGATCCACTTGGTGCCATCAGGCCCGTGGTCCACGCGCCCATAGAAGTGCACTGGGATCATGTACTCAGGACGGGCCTTCTCCCAGGGATTGCCATAGCGCAGCCAATCATCAGCCTCCTCCACCTGCGGAGGGAGGGCAGGAGGAGGAGGGGTTAGTGTCATCCTGTTTCCCCCCCTTCCCCTCCCAGGGTCCCTTCACACACACCTGGGGCATCCCACCTACCCAACACCCCATCTCCTGCTGCAATCACCTGTGCCCCACAGCACCTGCTGCCTCCCCACCCAGGGCACCCCACACTGGCCCCGGGCAACTTCCCTGCTGGACCTCTCCTACCCCAAATTGGTGGCAACTCATGGGCCTCTCCTACCGTACACTGCCCCCCGGACACGCAGCCAGCCCCCCAATGCACATCCCATCCCCCCAGTGCCCTCCCTGCTCCCCTGAGGGAAAGGAGCCCCCTCCCCAGCCCCCCGCAACATGGAGGGTGTGACCCACCTGCCAGCCCCCAGAGATCTTCTGGTTGAAGATGCCAAACTCATAGCGGATGCCATAGCCATAAGCGGCCAGTCCCAGGGAGGCCATGGAGTCCAGGAAACAGGCTGAGGGGGAAAAGGGGGGCAGGGGTTGGGCATTACAGCCAGATCAAGGGGAAAGGGGGGGTACCGCAGTAACAGCCAGACCAGGAGGGCAGGAAAATGGATAGGGACAGGGGGCAGGTAGAGGAAATGTGGAAGAGGGAAGGGGGACAAGCAGTAGGGTGACAATGATGGGGGTGGGTTGCCTTGCACTGTGACTGGGGCAGGTGCTCATGTGGGTGCAGATGCTGAATGGGGCCCCTGGATTCCTTTCTTCCTCGACTGTTGGGCAGAGCCATGGTTGTGGGTGGGCAGTGTCAGGGGACAGTGTCTGGGAGGCTGGGTGTGTGTCTGGGTGGGCTGTGTCAGAGGTTGTTACGTCTTGGAGGAGCTGGGGGGCAGTGTCAGGGGGCTTAGTGTGTCCGTAAGGGACAGTGTTGGGGATTATCATCTCTGGGGGGCAATGTTGGGGGGCTGGATGTGTATCTGTGAGGGGCAGTGTCAGGAGTTATGTCATGTTGGGGGGGGGGTCAGTGTCAGACCGGGTGTGTGTCGGGGGCAGTGTTTGGAGGCTGGGTGTGTGTGTGTGAGGGGGCAGTGTTGGAGGTTATGTCTGGAGGCAGTGTTGGGGGTCCATGTTTGTATCTGGGTGGGCAGTGTCAGGGGGCTGGGTGTGTGTTGGAGGTTATGTCTTGGGGGACCATTGAGGTGCCGGATGTGTGTCTGGGGGCGGGGGGGAGTGTTGGAGGTTGTTTTGTCTGGGGGGAGTGTCAGGGGTGTTGGGTGTGTGTTGGGGGGCACTCCTGGCCTTGGGCACACAGGGCAGTCAAGCTCCGTGGCTGCCAAGCTGGCTCCCCTCACCTGCCAGGCGCCCCAAGCCCCCGTTCCCCAGCCCAGCGTCCT
This sequence comes from Dermochelys coriacea, assembly GCF_009764565.3. Taxonomy (NCBI): domain Eukaryota; kingdom Metazoa; phylum Chordata; order Testudines; family Dermochelyidae; genus Dermochelys; species Dermochelys coriacea. Next base: position 33,348,845 of record NC_050074.1, read on the forward strand.
CCTCGATCTCCTGCAGTTCCTCCATGTCCAGGCCCAGCTGTGGGGGGAGGAAAAAGGGGGTGTTAGGGGACAGTAGCCAGCTCCCTTTCGTCCATCCCCTCCCCCCACTTCCCTGGCACTGCCTCTCCCAGCTCCACCCCCTCTTCTCCCCCACCTGCCCCCGGCCGGCGGGTGCTGGGGTACCTGGTAGGTGGCCTCATCACAGGCGTTCTGCAGCCCCAGGTTCACCATGGTGTTCTGCAGGGTGCGGCCCATGTAGAACTCCAGCGACAGGTAATAGATGCGCTGCAGAGAGAGGGGGCAGAGATGGAGCAGGGGAGGGTTGGGGAGCCAGTCAGCCCCATCCCCAGGAAACAGGCCCCATGCCCCATTCTCTGGCCCACTAAGTACACTAGTTCCCCACCCTGGGGCTGGACTGGAGTCAGCATCCCCTAGTGGAGAAATCCTCCATATCCCATTTGCCACCCTACTTGGGCAGGACACTTTACGGGGGACAGGCGGGGGGTGTGATCGTGTGGCTGGCTGCCGGGGCCCATAGATCAAGCCTCTGCTGCAGAATACAGCAGGCCATTCAAAGGTGCTCATTGCCCGGCTAACCTTTGGGGGAAGGCAGGTGGGCATCAGCCATGCTGTCAGCCCGTCTCAGGTATGCAGCCGCTGCCCCTATCCAGTGTCGCAGCCCCGCCCCCCCGCACCAGTCCCCCACCCCATGGGCTGACACAGGCTCTTTCCCAGATTAAATGGCAAAAGTCAACAGCAAATGTCAGGCTGGGCTAAATTTAATCAGACTGTGCCCCTGCCCAGGATGCTGAGATAGGATCAAAACCAGGGGTCTTGAAAGCTGGGATTCCTCCTGCACCCCCAATTACCTGTCACTTCTGGTGAGAGGCCCCGTGTACCACGGCCTGCTCCCCGAGCCAGCCAGTCCCCCCGCCCTGGTGCTGGATCACAGCCAGCGCCCCCTAGAGGGGAAAGGCCCTGTTTCCTATCGCCTGCTTCCTTCATCCTTCAAACATGGCCCCCACCAAACCTACTACCCTCTAACCCTAAACCTCTCCCCCAATCCTAGCTCCCCCCTTGCAGGTCCCCCTATCTTCCAGCATGCCGGGCGGCACCACCAACTCTTCATATCTGTCCTTACTGGCTCAAATGTCCAGTTACTGCTACCTTTACCACCCCCACCCCCCTGAATAGGAAGGGGATTAATGGCCTGCAATCCCCTCGTATTGCCCCATCCTCCACTGTGATTCCCCAGCCCAGCTGCTCCGCCCCCAGTGTGGGTGTCTGAGAGGCAGTTTATGCTGACTCCTTGGCTCACACACACCCAGGACTTGGGGGCTAGCCAGGGATTGGGGGAGGGCAGAATCACGGCCAAGGCGCTCTCAGAGAGGCATGGGGGCCCAGGGAGGGAAAGAACAAGGGGTGATGGGACAGGAGGACGCTGTGGGAGAGCGACGGAGATAAACGGGGAACAGGGGGAGCAAAGGGCTTGAGGGTGATGTGGGTGGAGAGGGGAAGGGCAGGGGCAGCAGAGGGAGTGGCAGAAGGGTAGCACCAGAGGCGGCTGGGGGAGGGCAAGTGGGTCTGCGGGTGCCGCCTGGGTCTCTGGAGGAACTGCCCCACAAGTTACACACACACAGCCCCCGCCAACTTCTGGGGGGGGGGACCAGGCTCAGATGGTGACAACGGTGCACCCTCCCCCAGCCCTCCTCACCCGCTAGCCAGAGCGGGCCCCAAGCACACTGTCCCCGTGGCAGGCTGGCCCAGTGGATAGGATACTAGCCTTGGACTGGGGATGCTCAGGTAAGAGGGGCAGGACCCATCCCTGCCCCCAGGGAGGAAGCCTACTGGCTCTGATTAGTTCCCACTGACCCCCACAACTAACCAGGGGCACTGTCCTGTGAATCACCAGGCATGGGGCTGCATGGGCCTGATGGGGGTCAGGGAAGGAAAGTACTGGTCTGGATGGGCCCATGGGTCTGATCCCAAGCCCTTCAGTGCCAATAGCTCAGGCTTTTACTCCCTGAGCTGAAGGGTCTGGGGCAGCTGGTGGCAGTAGTCCAGCTGGTATTTATACCCTCTGTGGAGCACACGCCAAGCCAAACTGGCGGGGGGGGGGACAGATCCCAGCACTGGAGTCTGGCTCCCAGGTGTCAGGAAAACGCTAGAGCTTGGCTCACATATGGGAGGAAGGTTTTGGTTTGTGAGCCATCCACTGCCCACTTCCCCATCCTCCTAGAACAAGGAGCCTGTCCAACAGCCATACACGCCCAGCCCCACTATTCCCAGCAGCAGCTCTGACCTGCCCGGGTAGCCCCTCTGCGGTCTGCTCCCCCTGCCCCAGACATGCCCTGCCCCTAATGTCCTGCAACTTTGTCCCTTCTTCCCCTACCTTGCTGCCCTTTTCCTGGTGGTCCCGCTGGCTGCAGCCCCTGCCCGGGTGCCCCCCTGCTCCCGACCCTTCTGGACCTCTCCTGCCTGATCCTTTGCCCCTCACATTCCCTGCCTCATGGAATCTCTCACGTAGCACTGCTGCTGTGCCCAGATCCTTCTCCGGCTCCCTGGCAATCCCCCCTCCCCCAGTACCCCATTGCCCTTCCTCTGGCTCAGCTGTTGGGTGTTATCCCTCCCTGCCCCCGTACGCCCTGGAGCACTCCCACCTCCCCAACCCACAGCCAGCCGGTACCCCCTTCTCCAGAGTACCCCAGTGCAGTCAACCCCTAGCCCTGCACACACACTCCCAGCACCCCCTCTCCACTGCGCCCATGGGCATCCCCCCACCCCGCCGTACCCGTTCTCAGGGCGCCCCTCTCCAACGCGCCCCCGCGCGCTCACCTTGGGGTCCTTCTCGTAGTAGTACTGCTGGGTGCGGATCCACCTGCCCACCAGGTGGTCGCGCACCGTGTGCGCCAGGGCGAAGTAGTAGTCCCGGGGGGTGGCCACGTTCCGGTCCTTCACCAGCGTGAAGTGCAGGTGCCGGTTGAAGTTCTTCTTGAGGTCGGAGACATTCTCCACCCCGGCCAGGCCCCGCACGCTGATCTGCTTCCTTTTCTCATAATCCGACAGCGGCCGAGACATCCTGCAGCCTCCGGCGGGGCCCTGGCTAGTCTGTGCGCACGGGGGGGGGGGGGGGGGGGCTTTCACGCGGCGGGACACGGGCCCTGGCACTGCGGCACCGGGGAGCCGGGCGAGACACCAAGGAGCCTGGATCTCTGCTCTGCCCAGCCCGCTCGCTGCAGCAATGCGCCCTAAGCCCCTCCCCTCATGTATTATTAACCCAACCAGATTGGTGCATTATTCATGAGCCCCTCCTCCAGGCCGGGAGGGCGGGGGGGACCCTCGCCCCGCCTCCTGGCTCATGAGGCTCCTCCCCTTGGTTTATCAATTATTCATCTGATCCCGCCCACACCTCTCGGGGATTCGCCCTGCGCTGGGGCCCTCTTGGCTGAAGAGTTGTAGGGGTGAAAACAACAGCGGGCAGAGCCTGTGCTAGGCATAGATTCATAGATACTAAGGTCAGAAGGGACCATTCTGATCATCTAGTCTGACCTCCTGCACAGCGCAGGCCACAGAATCTCACCCACCCACTCATATAAACAGACTCAGCAATTGCTTAGGGTCCTGAGGAGCAGCTTGAGCGGCCCCTATGAATTATTAGAAGAGAGAAATAGTCCTGCTTTCGGCCCCTGATTGACCTAGCACCGGCACTGACAGAGGGGGTTAATCACAACAGTGGGAAGTGCTGATAAAGGGCTTCTGCTATTGTCATTACCTGGACTAATAAAACATTAAAGTACTGCTTTATCCAATCTCCCCAACCCCAGCCCCATCTGTGAAACCCTCCCTCTCTATATCCATCTCCATACTCATCCTCTAGCCATCTAGCCTTCCCTCCCAGAACAGGCCTCTCTAACTACATATATAACATCTATGTATTCATTCCCACACACAACCCCAATCTGTCTCCTTATATGCATATCTATCTCTCTCCGTCCCTCACCCCTTTGGCATCTGAGCATATGCTACACTGCATTATAAAACTGGCTTTATGGATCCAGTGTTTCCAACCCTGCAAAATTACAGGGCTTAGACCGGAGTCACAGAAGAATTTGGGTACTGACCCACCTCCGAGCAGGCCGACAACTCAGGTTCTGCTTGGTTGCTGATCAAAATCTGACTGATTTTTGTGTAGATGGAAGCCAGCCTTTGCTTCAAACCTCAGCTCAGGGTTAGAGTGCAGTAGCAATATACCTACTGTAAGTCACTTCTTTGCTCATGATGGCTGGGATATTAATTTTTACTGTTGTGTAATGATTTTCAAATTAATTAGAAGCCAAGACAATGAAAATTAGTGGGTAAGAATGACAGAGTAATTCAGTTAGCAGAAGGCAACGGAATAGGAAGAAGGCAGGCTGAGAATGTTATGGAGAAATTAGAATAATAATAGAAGGGAATGAATGGAAAGAATCATAAAGCAATAAGATGTAATTAGACTAGGATGCAATTAGATTAAGGATGGAGTCAAATAAATGATAGAGAAGAATCCCACATAGCCAAAGCACTGGCAGTCTCAAAACATTGCATGTCCTAGACACTCAGACACAATGAGGTGACTGGAGGTTTTTATCACTGTATAACTATTATTAATCTATTTGTTGTTGGCTCTAGTGGGTTTTGTTTTTTTTTTTAAATAAATGGCTTGATTAGGGGACTTGGTTCCAATGGTTACAGAAGGAGGGAACTAAAAGCTAGGACTGCTGAGTTCTATTCCCAGCTCTGGAAGGGGGCGGGGGGCAGAAGAGGTCTAGTGGGTTAGAGCAGAGAATGCTGGGAAGCAGGGTGCCTGGGTTCTCTCCCTGGCCCACCAGGTAGACCCTGCACTTCCCTTCTCTGTGCCCTAGTTTTCCTATTGGCAAAATGTTCAAACCCCAGGAAAGGGCCCCCATGCCCTGTGTGCCAAGTACGAATTGTCTCCATGTCACAGCACCATGCACACAAACTACTGACGCTGGGGGCAGGAGGAGATTACAGGATGGGTGCCTGCCTGGTCACTTAGGGTATGTCTACACTGCTGCAGGCAGCAACCAACCCAGCCTGGACCAACCGGCTTGTGCTAGTGCGCACAGAAAATAGTCATGTGAACATTGCAGCTTGAGCAGCACAGGCCCTGCTGGATCAGAGCTCAAGTGGCTAGCACAAATCTCCACTGCAGTTGCAATAGCCACCACGCTATTTTTAGTGTGTGAGCTTGACCTCCACTATTGCGAGTCTGGCTGGCTGGGTTGGGCTGCTCAGTCCCTGCTACAGAGGAGCCAGGCCCTTAGACAGGACTAACCTAATTGCCTTCTATGACGAGATAACTGGCTCTGTGGATGAGGGGAAAGCAGTGAACGTGTTATTCCTGGACTTTAGCAAAGCTTTTGATATGGTTTCCCACAGTATTCTTGCCAGCAAGTTAAAGTAGTATGGGCTGGATGAATGGACTATGAGGTGCATAGAAAGCTGGCTAGATCATGGGGCTCAACGGGTAGTGATCAATGGCTCCATGTCTAGTTGGCAGCCGGTATCAAGCGGAGTGCCCCAAGGGTTGGTCCTAGAGCCAGTTTTGTTCAATATCTTCATTAACGATCTGGAGGACGGCATGGATTGCACCCTCAGCAAGTTTGCAGATGACACTAAACTGGGAGGAGTGGTAGATATGCTGGAAGGTAGGGATAGGATACAGAGGGACCTAGACAAATTAGAGGACTAGGCCAAAAGAAATCTGATGAGGTTCAACAAGGACAAGTGCAGAGTCCTGCATTTAGGATGGAAGAATCCCATGCACCACTACAGACTAAGGACCGAATGGCTAGGCAGCAGTTTTGCAGAAAAGGACCTAGAGGTTACAGTGGACGAGAAGCCGGATATGAGTCAGTGTGCCCTTGTTGCCAAGAATGCTAATGGCATTTTGGGCTGTATAATAAGGGGCATTGCCAGCAGATCAAGGGACATGATCATTCTCCTTATTCAGCACTGGTGAGGCCTCATCTGGAGTGAAGTGTCCAGTTTTGGGCCCCACACTACAAGAAGGATGTGGAAAAATTGGAAAGACTCCAGTGAAGGGCAACAAAAATGATTAGGGGGCTGAAGCACATGATTTATGAGGAGAGGCTGAGGGAACTGGGATTATTTAGTCTGCAGAACAGAAGAATGAGGGGGGATTTGATAGCTGCTTTCAACTACCTGAAAGGGGGTTCCAAAGAGGATGGATCTAGACTGTTCTCAGTGGTACCACATGACAGAACAAGGAGTAATGGTCTCAAGTTGTAGTGGGGGAGGTTTAGATTGGATATTAGGAAACCTTTTTCACTAGGAGGGTGGTGAAGCACTGGAATGGGTTACCTAGGGAGGTGGTGGAATCTCCTTCCTTAGAGGTTTTTAAGGCCCGGCTTGACAGAGACCTCACTGGGATGATTTAGTTGGGGATTGGTCCTGCTTTGAGCAAAGAGTTGGACTAGATGACCTCCTGAGGTCTCTTCCAACCCTGTTATTCTATGATTCTATGTCCCTGGCAGCCCAGCGTGCACTTGGCACACACGACTGCACACTTAAATGACTGAAAACTCAAGAGTCCACCTGTACTCCCATTCCCGATCCAGTCAGGGCCCTGCCCTCAGGCGAGATCAGAGCCTGTGGCCCCTAGAGGGGAAAGGCAGCATAACACATTCCTCACTCAGCTAACCCTGCCAGTCCCCTGCCTTGGGCCTGGAACAGAGCCAGTGACCCAAAGAAGGGAAAAGACCCCATATCCCATTCCCTGCCCGCCCCTGAGCCAATCAGTATCCACCTTAGGGCCATATGGGAATCAGCATCCCTTAGTGGAGAAAGGCCCCATGTCCCTCAGCCTGGGGACTGGTTTAGAACCATTGCCCAAGAGTTGAAAGGCCCCAGATCCCCTTCTCTGTGTCCCCCTCCCCCTCATGAATATTGAGCAAATTGAGCAAAACCCCTCCCCTAAAGAGATGAGTTATGAAAAGAGCCATGTGCTAACCTTGTGCTATTTTTTCCCCCTCACCCCTAAGAAGGGATCAGGCAAGGGAAGATTGCCCGGTCATATTCATTTCTATTTCTGGCCTGCAGTTCAGGGGCCTCAACTCTCAGATCCTTATTTTGTATATGCACGAAGGTGCGTGCAAGTGAGAGTATTGTGTGTTTGTGCATCCATGAGTATGTATGTTCATGCATGAGTGCGAGGATGTGCGCGTCAGTGTGCACGCAGATATTTGTAAGGAGTGTGGGTGAGCTTCCCACACCATATTACTGGGGAATTGGTTTTTTTGAACAGATGGTACTGCAATCCTGTTCCCCCTGCATTGAGAAGGTAAGGACTGGAGATCAAGATCTTTCTTTACTACTGGTCCCCCTTTTTATATTCCCCTTTTCCAAGGTTACCAGGATTTTTCTCAGCCAGAACCAAGCTCCTCCTTCATAATATGCAGTATGGCTGGGACTTCACTTCAAAGCATTATGGCGAAAGCTAAGAGGGAAGGTGGGAAGCGGTGTATATTCTATACATGTGAACCAACATAGCTTTGGCAGCAAACCTTTCTAGGGGAGATGTAGCTTCTACCAGCAAAAGGGTGTTGTGGCGGGGCGAGCTGATGCTAGCTCCTGAAGTGAAATAAGGCTCTGCCAGCACAGCTTTTGCCAGTGTCACTGCTTCTACACTGGGGCTTTTGCCAATATAGTAATGTCACTTAAAAAAAAAATCACTTGTGTCTGAAACATTGCTACTGTAGCCTGGGCCTCAGTATCAGCCCCACAGGTTCAATGCAGGCACAAGAAGGTAGCAGCTAGGTCCACCACGTCGCTCCCCTGAAGCCAGGCATGTCACTTGATCCCCACCCAGCCCTGTTCTGTCAGGGCTCCTAATAAAACCCAGAAGTTCTGAATCTCAGCCCCTCCCTACTCTAACCAACTACACCCCCCTCCCTGAGCCAGGGATAGAACCCAGGAGTCCTGGCTCCCACCCCACCCCCTCCCCGAGCCAGGGATAGAAGCCAGGGCCAAGGCACGTTTGTAAGCCACCTTGGCACTTTTCCACCAAATGCATCCGATGAAGTGAGCTGTAGCTCACGAAAGCTTATGCTCTAATAAATTTGTTAGTCTCTAAGGTGCCACAAGTCCTCCTGTTCTTCTTGGCACTAGAGTTGCTGAATGACAGTATTTCCTCAACCTCCTTCCCAGCTGGCACCTCCCCCCGTGCCTCCCGCAGGTCTTCTCCCAGTCCATGCCCAGAGCTACACTGCAGCCCCGCACCTGGGCTAGCTGAGCACGCAAAGGGGGGTGTCTGATTATGAATGACGCCTGCCATTCACAGCTTGGCACAGAGAGGGGGTGGGGCAGGCAGGATCTGTGTATGGGGGGAGGGAGGGAGGGAGAGGGGGAGCCGTGCAAATCAGTGCCCTGGCAGGCTAGACAGGGACTACAACTCCCAGCATGCCCTGCATTGGGCAGGCCCCCGCCGGCGCGGAACATGCCGCAGTGCGCGTGTGACGCTGCAGCCGCTGGGTCGGTAATTTGACCCCCGTGTCAAGGTCATACAGTAAAGGCCTTGATGGGCAGTCACAGGGGGACAGCGGACAGTGTCACGTGCTTATCTGAGCTACTCACCCCCGTCAGCTAATATCCTCCCTCACCCCCCACCCATGCACCCCATCAGCTAATGTACCCCATCAACCTCCACCCCATCAGCTAACGTACCCACACACCCACGAACCCATCAGCTAATGTACCCCCTCATACTCCCCACCCCCCCATCAGCTACTGTATCCCCCCACCCATGCACTCACCCACACATACCCCATCAACTAATCTACCTACCCCCATGTACCCCCCTACTCATCTCCATACACCGCATCATCTAATCCGCCCATCCCCATACAGCTGTCAACTAATCTACTCATCCCCACACACCCCATTATTTTATCTGGCTGTTTCTCAGAAAAACTGAGGAACCATCTCCTGCACCTTACCTACTGCAGAGGAGACCAGCTCAAACAAGAAATCACATGCTTCCATGCACTGTAAGAAAACAATCAGAAAACCTACCTGAAGATCATGCAGGAAACCAAAAGCATCTATCTTAAAAAAAACAACACAAAACAAAACGCCACACTTGATGAGAGACATCTGACACCACAAAAAGTGAAACCTACTGCAACAACAGACAACCATGACACCAGCACCTGGACACAACAGCCCAACATAATCAACCTGAACTGAAATACAGGATCTGTACTCTCCAAGGGACTGAACTTCTGCCCCACCACAGAACCTGATACCGCACAAACTGATGACCCCACCTCAAGGAATTATTTCACAAAGATAGATCACCAACAACTACCATATCCCCATCGATAGTCATAAGAAAAAATAATTATCTGACTGACCATGACCCATCAGACGAAACCACAACCTGTATCATATAAATTGCTTCAAGAAAACAAACACTGAAATTTTTAACAAACATCACAGCCACAACAATCTCTCTACCACCGAGAGGACAGCTATATAGCTATACAATTCCTGAAATCCAATCCCCCGATAGTAATCAAACATGCCAATAAATGGGGCGTTATCATGGTCCTCAACTGCAATGACTAAGACAACAAGACCAGCTGACAACATATCAACACCACCTACTATAAAGAATTAAAGACAACCCCAAACCACATTTCATCCAGGTATTTAAGGAAATCATCAAATCCTTTCCCGAAACCCTCATCCCCCCTCCCCAAGGACCTTCTACATGCTTCCTAAGAAACACAAACAAGGGAACCCAGCTGGACCCATCATATCTGGCCATGGCACTCTTTCTTAAGGAACATCAGGACTCAGAAACCATCCTCAAACCACTCACCACACAAAAGGCCTCTTTCAAGACACTACTGATTTCCTCCAGGAACTCCTCAGCATTAACCAGCTCTCTCAGAACACCACCCTCACCACCATAGATATCACCTCTCTATACGCCAACATCTCTCACCATGACAGCATTACTGCCTGCCTCAGATACCTACAGGATAATGTACAATGCTCAGAAATCCACCCCAAACTCATCCATTTCATCCTCACCCATAACAACTTACATTTAACAAACACTTAGTACAAACCATGGGACCAGACATGGGTACTAGGATGGCTCTCCAATATGCCAACCTCTTCATGGGCCACCTGAAGGAAGAATTTCTGAAAAAAAAAAATGCACCATGAACCCAACGAGACACCTGAGGGACATTATATTTTTGTCCTCTGGACTCCTTCATAGATTCCACCAACTTCAACCATAGGCATCGACTCCATGGGTGCTTGGAATAGCCAGCCAGCTATTCCAAGGCTGGAGCACCCGTCGAAAAAAAATTAGCGGGTGCTCAGCAACCACCAGCAGCCAAACTTCCCCCTCTCCCTAGCGCCTCCCGGCACCCTGCTAATCAACTCCTCCCCCTCCCTCCCAGCATCTCCTGCACATGGCAGGATAGCTGTTCTGTGGCATGCAGGAGATGCTGGGAGGGAGGGAGGGAGGGGGAGGAGTGGGGATGGGCGTGCTCGGGGAGAGGGCAGGAAGAGGCTGAGCTGGAGCAGAGTGGAGGTGGGAAGAGATGAGGCAGGGGAGAAGGGGTGGAGCAGGGGCGGGTTGGGGGTGGATTTGAGCACGCCCCAGGTAGAGAGAAAGTTGGCGCTTATGACTTCAACAACCAGCCTCTATCTACAAACCTCTCTCTAGAACACTCCCATACCCACATCAGCTTCCTGGACTCTAATTAGCTTCATCAACAGAACGCTACAAATGACTATGTACAAGAAACCCACAGATCACCACACTTGCCTCTACTCATCCAGCAACCACCCCACACCCCAAAAAATATGTTCTCTACAGCCAGGCACTCAGATACCAGAGAACATGCTGAGGAGAAAGTCTGGGATACACACCTTAAACTTAAAACCACCTTCACCAAACAAGGACACTCCGCCAGAGAAGTAGATCGCATCATGGAATGGGCCATCCAATACCCCAAGAGAACTTGCTTCAGTACAGAAAAAAATAAAAAAATAAAAATCCATTGGCTGCACACTCCTAGCTGTCATATACCATCCCATACTGGAACCCACCTGGATGATCATCAAACAATTTCAACCCGTACTCGATAGGGACCACATCCTGGAAAAAAGTCCTTCCTGAACCCCCTTTCTGGCTTTCAAACAACCCCCAATCTTGCCAAGGTCATCATCAGAAGCAAACTCCCCACAAACAAGGACCCACCAAATCAAAGCAGCACCAGCCTCTGCTCTTGAATGAACTCGCACAGAAAAATAATAAAAACACCCTGTCACCGGGGAGCAAACCCTTCTCACCAAACAGGCACTCCATATCAGACCTTTCTGGCCTCATCTTCAAATGAAACCTGCACAACGCCTGGGAGCATAAATCCATAGTGCTGCCAGATACTAAAACCCATGGACTTAGCGGGAGACTGGTTTCATGGCTCATTACAACAATCTAACACACACCTGCCTGCTAACCCTTCATGGTGCTTTCAAATGCCTTTAACATCACGATCTCACCCTGGTGGGCCACTCCATCTCAAATGGCTTCCTGCAAGGTGATCCCTTATGCTTAACTATCTGTCCTGACTTGTATTTAGCTCAGACACTTGGATTTATTTTCCCAGACCTGAAGGTTACCTCTGTGTAGTTCAAAAGCTTGCACCTTCCACCAACAAAAGTTGGTCCAATGAAGATATCTTGTCTCTCTCTATCCCCATACCTATCCATTCATCCCCATACACCTCCCCATTTACTGATCCATCCTTGTATGTAACCATCCATCCATCCCCATACACACCCCTCCATCTCCAGAGACAGACAGCCAGCTATTCATCCCCCAGCAGTTCAGCCCCCACCCTCCCATCCAATCTCTCTCTCTCTCTCTACCTACCTGTCTAATCTTTCTCTTTCCCACTAAACTCTCTGTTGATCTCCCTAATTTCACTCTAGCTCCCCAGTCTCATTATTGGTCTAAGCCCTCTATCCCCTAATCCCTGCCGCTGGGTGACAGTCACCCTCGTGCATGCTGTAAATCCCTATTGGCAGGATTGAAATGGGATTTAAGTGATTCATAGACCCTGCCCCGGGATCCATTCCCCGCTCGCACCTCCTCATTGGCTTGGTTTCCCAGTGGGCTTTGAGAAAAGGCTTTGTTTTAATGCCACCGGGGCTCTACCGAATCCCAAGAGCCCTGTGTGTCTGATAGGAGAATCCTGCAGCACCCTGGGTCTCTGGCAGCAGTTCCCATGCTCTGGTCCCAGGATGCTGCCTTGCTTGTAATGGGTGGAATTCCATTGCAATAGCTGTGGCAATGTGACTCAGACTCCCTAGGAGGGGCAGGGCCCCCCACATACACCCTCACACCGGGGTGGCGAGGAGAAGGGCTCAGACCTCTACAGGCGGCCAGGGGCCCCAGATACTGGCTCACACATTGGGGTAGAGGGTCAGATTCCTCCCAGAGGGGCAGGGTCCCGGTTCACACATGGGGAGCCAGGAGAGGGGCTTAGACTCCCCCTGAGGGGCAGCCCCTCCCCCACCAGCACACAGCCAGGGTGTTATATAGGTAAGCTCACCTTGAGGGACACCCCCTCATGCCTAGGCACAGCCTTGTAGGGGTCCTCGTCACCAGCACCCCAACTGCTTCCCAGGCCCTGTGGGGGCTTTGTCTGGGGCTTCCGCAGCCTGGCCTCCAGCCCTGGGGGGGTAACAGAAGGGCCAACTCCCAATACCCAACTAACCATTCTCCCCCATCCCCCAGCCTCAGGGCTACCCTGAGGGTCTTGACTCCTACTCCTGGGCCCTGCAGAACTTCTCCCAGGCTGTTTCCTCCTAGCAGGATCCCCCACTGCCTCCCCTCCCCAGGGACCCGGCCCTTGCCCCTGCTCCCGCTCCCTTCAGGCCCTAGTGCAACCAGCCCTGCCTCCCTTCTCCTGGGAGGTCTCATCCAGCCTGGCTTCCCCAACCCTTCTCCCAGAAGGCACTTGCTGCTGCCTGTCCTCCCTAGATTGAATGCCCAGCTCTGGTGGGGTAGTTCTCTCTCTGGTCCTCCACAGCTGGGATCTGTCATTAGAAGTCTCCATCACACCCAGCTGGGGTCACTAAGGATCACTAAGCTGCTGGGACACCAGCAAGGCTGATCCCATCTGACCTTAAAGGGCCAGCCCGTCTGTGATGCCAAGATAATCACAGCCTGGGAGGGGAAGCACTGAGCCACAGAGCATGGGGGTGCTGAGAAATTATTATAAACAGAGAAAGAAATTAAATGCCTCAAGCTTTGTTAGCTTACAGCTATACTTGCCTGGGGAAACTCATGCCTTTCCACGTGGAGAACAGACACACACAGGCAATGAGGAGATACAGTCGTATCATGGGGGGGTCCTCTTTGGGTGACACCCCACTCTCAGGCCACCACCACAGGCCTCGACTGTGCTTAAGAATTTGCTTGCCCAAGCTCTGGCACACGAGACTGTGAAGTCTCAGGCCCTGGGGGCCATGGCTAGGTGGAGCTAAGCCCTGGCATAGACACAGGCAGGGAGCGCAGAAGTATATTAACTGCATTCACCCTTGCGGCACTGTAGGGAGTGTCTATGCTACAGTGGCACACAGCTGCAGCCCAGAGCTGTGCCACAGGAGCACAACTGTGCCCTCAGACCAGCGCCGCAGGAAACAGAGCTTGTGAGCCCTGGGACCAAACAGCATCTCCGTGCTAAGGCAAAACTCAGATTTGGGTCAGGCTGATGCTCCAAGCCAACACAATGACACAACCCACCTGGGGCTTGCTATGTGGTCCCTCCCCTTAGCATCTCTTCTGAGCCACAGCCTTCGCTCAGCCCCTGGCACATCTGCTGCCAGGCTGCTGATGGCCCCCGCAGCGAGCAGACCCTGGAGCAGCCCTGTGGACACAATCCACAGCTTTCAAGGCTGAAATGATCCCTTAAGGCACACACGTCCCTCTCACCACAGCACGGTGCCAGGCTGCCCCAGCTAGTCCCTCCCAGTTCAGCACAGCTACACCCACCGCAGAAACCGCTGCTGGAGGGCAGGCAGGGAACTGCTGGAATTTGAGTCCACGCACCACCACACAACACAAACAATGGCACCACCTCCGATGCTTTCCTCTGCGCTCCTGAGTGGAGAGCTGGAAGGCCAGGAGGACAGATAGATCATCTACTCTGCCCCCAGCCCAGAGCACGTCACCTTGCTCCATCTGCACTGAGCCCCCTCGCTCGCATATGACCAAAGGGTCTTCCAGGAAGGAAGCCAGGGCTGATCCCAAGGGAGACAGCTGGAAAACCCACCCACTATGGCAGTAGCGGGTTAATCCTTGCAATACCCTTTCTGAACCATCAAACTACTGACTAGTGCCAGCACAGGGGGCAGAATTAAACCTCTGACAACCAGAAAGAACCTTAAGTTCAGCCACTCTCCATAGTGTGGACGGGTCCAGGGCACAATGGGCTACCTTAACTCTGCATTCATGAAGTTTAGGGGCATATGATATGCTGAGGCTGCTCACCCTCTTTGTACCTCTCACCTACAATGTGTCACCTTCCAGCTGCACAGCGCCCCCTACTGCCGCACTGGGGCCAGCATTGACCGAGGGGAGAGTGCCCCCAACTGATCCCCTAGCCTGCTCCCTGCAGCTCAGCGCCCCCTAGCACAGGACCAGCATTAGCACCAATTGATGGGGCTGCACCCTTTACCATGCCCCGCACTCTGCTTCCTGCAGCAGAGTGCCCCCTTGCACCAGACTAGGGCACTGGGCCCACCCCACCCCCAGCAGATGCTCTAGCCTCCCAGCCCAGAGAAGCTCCCAATGCAGGTGTGAAGGCTACATCTCTCCATGCTCATCCCTTTCCCTGGACTCCTGAGGTGTGAGACTGCTCCTGGTGACCCAGCCGATTAACCCAGCCAGCCGCAGAGATTAAGGCAGCAGGATTAGTGCACCTGGCAACGCGTGGGGGATGTGGCTTGGCCTGTTTAAGAAGATAATGGCTTGAGTCTGATTGATGTAGAAACACAGTTGAGCATCCTGGCCAGGCCTCACGTGGGGCGTGGCAGAGAACATCCCCCAGAGCCCAACCGGGATAGTGGCTCTGGCTTCTGACCATGGGATTTAATTGAAAAGAGCAATCCAGGTCTTAGTGCTTACAGTGGTAAGGATACGCCTCAAAGTGCCAAGCGAGGGTCAGCTAGAGGCTGAGGTCTGCAGCTTTGAGGACAGCATGAACTGCTCCACCTCATGTAAAGGGAGTGTTCACACTGGTATCTCCTGGCAACAATTCGAGATGCAATTGGCGGGGGTTACTCTGGCAGCAGTGCAAATGCCAGTCACGTGTTCACTCTGGAATCTAATGTGAAATTAAACAGGAGGGGGTTGATCATGCTGACACCCACGGATTTAAAGGGCAGCTAGGCCTTGAACTGAAACCTAGTGGTGGTATTTTTAAGTGACACCATTAGCCAGTTCACCCCTGACTAGAGAGGAGGGAGAAAAAAGCACAGTGGGGAGATGTCAGGTGTAGGGCCTAGTGCATACCACCCCAATCCTGGAGCCATGCCCATTTTCATGCCTGCTAGTGAGTAGGCACCGAGGGTAACAATCAGGCAGCTACGGAACCAGCTAAAGGCCCACAACCATAATTCCTGGTCAGCATGCAGGATCCTATAGACAATCACTGTGTTTTAGAGCCCTCAGAGGCAGAGACCACAGTGGACCTGCTGGGAGAGCCAGAACACTTAGAATTTCCTATTGGGCTGCAGTTTCGCAGCTGTAGCTTTCAGAGCAAGCATTACCATCCTAAAAGAAAAGGAGGACTTGTGGCACCTTAGAGACTAACAAATTTATTTGAGCATAAGCTTTCGTGAGCTACACCTCACTTAATCGGATGCATGTAGCTGTAGCTCACGAAAGCTTATGCTCAAATAAATTTGTTAGTCTCTAAGGTGCCACAAGTCCTTTTCTTTTTGTGAATACAGACTAACACGGCTGCTACTCTGAAACCTATCATTACCATCCTGTGTCACAAAGGGGGAAACTTCAGCACAGACAAGGGAAAAGATTTGCCCAAGGTCTCACAGCAGAGCCAGGGACAGAACCCAGGAGTCTAGTCTAACCTACTAGATCTCACCCCTTTCCCAGCACCAGACATACAGCCCAGGAATCTTGCTTCTCAGCTGCTCTAGCTGCTTCACCATACCCCTTTCATACCAGGAAGAGAAGCCAGAAGTCCTGGCTCCCAGCCCCCCTCCACAGGTTCTATACCCCACTCCCCATTCCCAGGGCTGGGAGTAGAACCTAGGAGTTCCGATTAGCAGGGTCACCTCTCCTCTGCTCTTTGTATAGTGGGCATAAAATTAGAAGCACTGACTCTATGTGACCTTATTAGCCCATTGTTTCTATTAATATCCAGGCTCATTAGAGCTTGATTAGGGACACAGGCTCTACCAAATACAGTTTACTGGCATAGGGAGGGTCCTAGTCTCTTCCAAGTCTCCCACACCCTCAGGTCAGTTAAAGTTTCCCCATAAGGATCTGCCCGGGTGATTTCAGAGTAGGGCATGATGCTGGGCAGAGTGTGGAGGCAGGAGAAAGATAAACCGAGGCACCAGGAATCCAGAACCTCTGGTTATGGGGCTGGAAACCCGATCCACCAGGAATCCAGAGCAAGCCTTAAAGGTCACAGAGCCTGTGTACGAGACTCGCATCCCCACTCCTGAGCAGGGAGAGGCATAGGGAAGAACCAACCCCAGCAGTTATCTGCGCCTGTTGGCAGGTAGAAAACCTTGCTCCTTGCTGGCTTGATACCGGCAGGAGTCCAAAGAAAGACTAGAGGACTGGAAGCTGGTGCAATCTCTGTGGGAAATCAGGATGAGCTCTAGGATGTGAGAGAGGTAGATGATTTGTAGTGAAATAGCAGCTAGGAGTTCTAGTCATGCACCAGGACCTCATTGCTAGGTGCTGTACAGAGAGTCCAAAAGAAAGACAAGAAAATACAGAAAGTCAGGGGAATACAAGGAAACAATAGTGGTCAGCATGCTAGGTCATGATCTCTGCACACCAGCAGCCCAGCCATAGTCAAGTTTTTTGTAGGACTATTGGCAAAGAAGAGTTTTGAGGAGAAGAATGAGGTAGTTTTGCAGGTCTTTACGGGGATCTCCTCCCAAGCACAAGGGGCAGCATGGAAGAAAGCACCAAGGGGCTTGTTTGAAAACAGAACAAGTGGTGGTTGACATCACAGGCTGATCAGAGGCAGGAACCGACAGCTCACTAGCAAATGGGAGATGAGGCAGGGATAGGCAGGCAGTGAAGAGCTTTGATGATGGAGAAGCAGCTTGTGTTTGACAGGATGGAGAAGGGGGAGCCAGCGGAGGGATGTAAAGAGGAGCAGGGAAGATCAGTTAACAATGGGAACAACTTACCTTGAGATGTGGTGGATTCTCCAGCACGCAGTTGTTCTGGCAGCCCCACTCTAGCTCAACCACCCGATACTGGCTGGAAGCAGGAACCACTGGGTGGGATTTTGCATAGGAAGATGGACATGATGATCTGAACAGTCCCTTCTAGTCTTCAACCCTATGAAATACCAGCCAAGGCCTTGAGGGGAAGGTATCCCCATGCTAAAGCAAAGCAGCCTGTGTCTAGCTCTCCCTGCAGTTATTTGGATGGCAAAGAGCCCCAGGCACAGGCCAGGACCTCACTGCACCAGGTACTGTTCACACACAGAAGACAGGCCCTGTCCCAGAGAGCTTCCAGTCAACGTGGCCATTGCTTTTATTGTTAGCAGTAGCACCTAAAGGGTGGTTTGGTGGCTCCTCCCAGACATTAGGGGAGGAAGCACCAAGGTACTTGTGGGGAAGACACAAGGAGCAGGCCCTGGGACCGCCATTGTCAGGAGCAGGGGCAGGGGAGAGGTGTCGCTCAATAGCTCAATAGTCAAGTGTGCTGCTCCCCCACTCCCCGCTGCAAAAGTGTCTTTCTTTGGGCCCCAGGAGTCTCCAGTGCCAGCATTCTCAGTTCTCCAATAAGCTTCCTGCGTGAATGCGGGCAAGAGTCCCATTCCTGGCTGAGTGCAAATTCCCCATCTGCAAAGTGGGGGGGGGGCCTTCCTTTGCCTGCCTTGTCCACTTAGATTAATAGCCCCATCCAAGCTCAGGGGTCCCTAGCAGGGTGGGTGCCACCAGACCCACCATGATAGCAGTCATGCCAGATGCTGGACAGACAGGGCAAGAGAGTCCCAGCCCCCATAGAGCTACAGTCTAGAGAGAGCAGAAGAGAGTGGGAGAAAGGAATGAGCATTATCACCATTTTACAGATAGGAGCTGAGGCCCAGAATAATGAAGAAACTTGCCCAAGGCCCACGTGGAGGCTGTGGCAGAGCCAGAAATGGCAAAAGCCTCACACCCAAGGCAACTCTCAGGCACACTAACCTCTACAAGGTTCAGGTGAGACAGTGGTGCCAGGGGATCTGCACACTTCATTTCCATTACAACCAACCCACCCTGGGAAGCTAAAGCCCTTTTGGGAGCTTGGATGATACCAGACCTGACATCCAGGTGAATGGGTCACACCTCAGACTGCACTAGCTCGAATCCTGTCCTGCAGCACTAGGGGAGAAAGGAACCTTAGAGACACACTCACCTGATGTGACCTGAAGGAGGGTGCTGGAAACAGGAGACAACTGGCTCCTAGGGATTGCATGCCTCAAACCTGGGGGTCTACAGCACACCAACAAAGAGCTGGGGAGGGGCTGCTTCAGGTTCTGAATCCCAATAGGGAGTTGTTTTGCTGATCAAACAAACAGCCTGTTTTCTCTGCAGCGCTTTGGTGGCCCTCTGGAGCAGAACTCATCTCCTAGACTGACATCAGATCCACCTCTGCTGGCCTCATTTATATTCTAATCATGGCCGTATTCAGGAAAGGGCTCCACCAAAGCTTTTCACTCATCAATAGGTCACAGAGCAGGGACAATGGGAAGGGGACATTTCCACCAAACTCGGAGCTACAGGAACTTCCAGTGCATGGGTGGACTGCACGGGGGTCTTTGTTGTTTCCTGGGCTGCACACCTCTACTTTGCCAGCCTCCCACATTTTGGCAAAAACAAGGGACTGTGGAAAGTGGGAGTCAGTGCTGGCACAGCGCAGTGGCTTCAGAGTGGCACATGGGCTGCTTGCAGCACCCCATCATTCAGCCCCCATGTCATGACAATCCCAGCCTTCCCCCCACACCCATGGGGAATTGAGGTATTGCCTCAGCCTCTATCCCAAACTCCACCACTGTTCACTGCCTCTGAAGCAGCTGAACTGCAGAAACAGACAAGCTTTCACTCTCCTGCACTTAACCCAAGCTACGTGGAGTTGAAAAAGGTCTAACAGAGCAATAGACTTCAGATTCAGGTAGGCCTACAGGCCCTGAACGATATGACGCTTCCCTGCCGCCACATCATGCAAAGTGCAGCCCATGCCTGTCATGCCAGGGACAGTGCACATATGATGAGAGTCCCTGCTTCAAGTTTACAGGCAGGATCACACTATTTCCAGTCACAAGAGGAGTCTGTAGCTTCCTGAACCCTAGACAAAAAGGTGGGAAAGGAGACAGGCACAAAGAGAAGTGTCTTACCCAAGGTCACATAGTGGGTTATTGGCAGAGCCAGGAATCAAACCTAGGTGTTTGAGCCCCAGTCATCTCTCTGTCCCATGGGCCACACCACCTCTCCCCACAGATCCTTCTTCCTGCTGTACAAGAGGAAGATGGACATGTTTGGGCACCTGTCATGCAGCTTGGTTTTGCTTCAAAATTTTTCCTGTTTCAAGGGTCTTGGAAGCTCAAGGAAGATGATCAGCAACTGGTAGAGGATATCCTTTCTGTAGATTTGGGAGCCAGGACTGGGCTCTATGGGCTCTGGAAAGAGTGGGGGCTGATGCTTAGAGCAGGGGACACTGGGAGTCAGGACTCCCGTGTTCTATTCCCAGCTCTGGGAGGGGAATAGGGACTAGGAGTCATTGAGAACTGGGTTTTATTTTACAAAAATCACAGTAAGGCCAATAGCTGAATAAGGATTAAAAACAAGTTGAGACCCTGATAGCAAGGGCATGCAGTTACAGCTGGCTGAAGAAACACCAACAGGTTATTTCATAGTGGCCCTGAGACAGCATGCCAGAGTAGATGGACCCAGTGACAAGAGTCTGACATTAATTACCAAGCTCCTGTCTCTTGGTTGATTTCACTAAAGACAGAGCAAGAAACTGAGCACCGCAGGACCTGGTCCCAACCCCAACTCTGCCACTCACACATGTGATCTTGTGGATAGGCACTCCAAACACATAATCCTTATTCTACTGCTGGAGAAACACCGATCTGCCTCCTTACATGAGAGGCTGGGAGACCTAACTCCTGAGTGTTAAAGTGCCCTGAGATTAAAGTGCCATCCATGTGATCAGAGCAGGAGATCTAGCTGCTGTTTGGTAACTTTGCAACCAATCATCAACACCCAGTTTATTTTAAAGGGGTCAAAGATGGAAGGAGAGGCTGACGTTCAGCACCACACAGTGGAGACTCAGCCAACAAACAGACCAGGGCTGATGTCATTCTGTCCATTCACACTTTTTAGTTTTCACACAAGTGAGAGGGACTCTAAATCTCCATTTTACGACCTCTAAGTCAACTGTGCCCACAGTACCACTGAAATGCTGTATCAGAGCTAGACGATCAACTGAAGTATTTATATGCAGCCACTGCATGCTTTTCCTGACCCAAATCCACTACGGAAACTGTCACAATGCAGGGATATTCTGCTGGCCCTACCCAAACAGAAATGATGTGCAATACTTGGAGGAACAGCACACTGCAGTGAAGTGGAAGAAATGTTCCTCAGGGGACTAGTTGGAGAGGTTCAGTCATCTCTGCTCACATTTGCCATGGACATGGAGACTGTGGTAGCAGTGACTGGATGAACCATGCCCCACAGTGTTGTCATGCAAGACTTGGGTGTTTTAGCTAACTCTTGGCTTAAGGAGTGGACAGCACTACAGAACATGAAGTGTTAATTGAGCCAGTGACCCTTTAATGGGTCACACAATATGACACCAGATCAGGCAGCCTTCCCAACCCTGTCCCAGCAAGAGGGGTGTCAAGAAATATCCTGCAGCTGGATTACTGCTGTGGCACCGACCTCTCACTGCAGCAAGGACCCTGTTTGTAAGGCTGAAGGCCTCAAGAAGAACTGAGCTTTCAGGAGCACACACTTTCCATACAAGTGTGCTAGGGATCATACCCCCCCAAACCCTGCCTTTAAGAAATATAGCCCAACTCCCGCAGTGGAGCATAGCACCACTTATTGGTAGCAAATGGTTATGGGCTCCCTCATCCAAGTCCACTGAGAATTAATTAGGCTTTTATTAAAAAAACTGCTTTTATTCATTGGAACCTCCCCTCTTAATGCAGTTTTATTCATACACAAAAAAAGCAGTAAGAAATGGCTGCGGGTGACTGAACGGAAGAGCATTTTACACATTATCGTCAACAGAAATTGCTCCAATTTGGGGGACAAAGGGACCCCAGACCACAAAACATTCAGATGTTAAAAGATTCTCGGCACATGGCAAGAGAAAAGCAAATGGACCTTGAGTGTATGCAGTAGCAGGGCCTTCTCAGTGCCTACTGAAACCCCTTAACTACCCACTTAACCACTAACAACTCGCTACTGCCCCCTATGGGGCATTCCAATACCCAGTTAAGAGGACAATGGACCACCCCTCCAGCATGCTTACCACTATTGTCTGGTATAGTAATCCCTTGACAGAAACAACCCTCACCAAGCCAAAGCCCTGACTTGGGGTGTATTACAGCTGGGGTTCACAAAGCCCAAAAATCAGCTATGGTACTTTCCTGCCTCTTTCCTCTGGTATGAAGTCATGTCCAAGGAGATCTCTAAAATCCATTTGCTTGCCCCTTGCCCGCATTCCAACCTACAGGCACTAGCAGTGCTGGAAAGAATCTAGACTCAGAGAGCATTGTTCTCCTCAGATGGATTGAAAATCTAAGTTGCAAGGGGGGGGGGGAAAGAGATAAAGTAACAAACAGGTTCACAATATGGAGCCAGCGTTCCGACTGCGTTCTTCAAGGGAAGAGTTGCGTCGCTTCACAGAACTGTCCTTTCTCCCAACATGGCCACCAGCCAACTACAGGCAGGTTCCTGCTGAGGGAGTGTCCTCACTGCATTCCCAGAGTCCTCCAATCTCACTGTGGGAGCCCTGGCAGCCCCTGCTTCAGAAGAGAGACTCCGTGCTACAGTGCCCTGAGAGCTAGTGTGGAATCTGCTACCGAAACACACCAGTCGGACAGGAATCGGACATGACAAAGTCCCGAGCCTTCATTCTGAATAGAGTAAGGAGGAGGGTGAGAGATGTCGTCTCTGGCACGTTCCCAGCAGCCTGGCTTCACGTGCCTCTCCCCTCTGATTCCTGGCTCCATAAGGTGAGATTCAGCATTTTATGAGACAATTGACTAGAAAAAAAATCCATCCTTCAGTTCTGTGGCGGGGGTGGCGGAGGCGCGGGGGGCATGCCGAATGGTGGCAAGGCTGGCACCCCCATCCCCATCATGGTGACGAAATTAGAAGGGTCCATGGGGGGCGGGGGAGGGGCGTACATCATGCCCGCGGAGCCAGGCGGCGGCGGCGGCGGAGGTGGTGGGGCCCCGGGCGGCAGCGGAGGCTGGACCCCTGGAGGCAAAGGGACCATGGAGGGGTTGCCTTGCATCTGCGGGGCCCCCGTAGAAGCCGCCACCGCAGCCCCCTGCTGCTGCCATGGCGGGATGGACCCGGTGCCAGCGCTCGTGGTGGTGGTGGTCGTCGTATCTGGAATTTAAAGAAGAACAAGGTCACTTGAAAGGATCAGGGGTGAAGCTCAGAGTAACTGCAGGTAAGGGAAGTGTCAGCCTCGCTAAAGGGACTGGACTGTCATGGGATGCAGGCTCACCACATGCACAGAGGGCACTACTGGTCCTGGGAGTATAGGGAACAGTCTCTGGTATCAGTCAGGGCAAGGGAGTCATATGGAGAACTCTACGTGCAGAGAGCTCTCTCTACTTTGGCACAGCTGATCAAGTGGGGTGCAGGAGAGCAGGTCCCAAAAGCAGCCGGGGGAATTAACTGCTATGACAGTGTTTCCCTGCCAATGGGCAGTGGAGAGCAGCAATGGGGATGGGGAAGTTGTACTACCCCAGCCTCTGCAAACATGCTGCCGTGCTCCCATCTCCCCTACCCCTCCTCCTACACCCATGTAACCATATGGGTGAGTGGGGTAGCGTCCCTTTCTCGCACGCATGCGGGATGGGGATAAAGGTAAGAGAATTGCTCTTACTCACTTTGCTGCCATGGCAAGGGAGTACTGGACGCCATACTGCTGCTGGGAGGTGGCGGCGGAGGCTGCTGCTGCTGCTGCCATGGGGGGAGAGGACCAGAGGGAGGCGGGGGAGGCTGACCACTGGGCGGAGGGGGCGGCGGGGCCATCATACCCATCGGCGGCGGCATCATACCTGCAAGGGAGAGGGGCGGCCGATTAGGGGCTGGGCATCGAGGCGACACTGAACCGTGACTTGGTTAAGGGCTTGTGACACAAGACACTCACCTTTTCCTTGATGTAGGCGATAGACCCCAGAGCCCACAGGCGTATTTCCCAGGTACTGATCTTGAGGGAATGAAAGACCGTAGCCTTAGTGCCAGTTAATGAGACTAGGAGATTCTCCCCCTTTCTCCCCCCCAAAGCCTACCCGTTAGCCAATAGTCCAATAGCTCACAGACAAGAGCCCATGCAGATACCATAGCCCAGTGATACTCAAATTGTGGTTCTCCAGTCTCAAGTGGCTCTTTAATGCGTCTTATGCAGCTCTTTGCAGCACAATATTAAAACAGTGATTTAATTAACAACCATTAGCCACCAATCAGGATGCTTTTACTAGGTTAATAAGCAATTAAGTTACTGACTTGCACTAAGTTCTTAACTTATTTGCTGTGAGAGAGAGAGAGAGAATGTATATATGTGTGAACACTAAATATTTCTCCCATCATTCACAATGCTGTGGCTCTTTTGGGTAATGTTGATCACTAACCTGGCTCCTGAACCACTGAGGTCCGAGTATCACTGCTGTAGCCTAAACCCAGAGGATGTAAGGATAAACCCTTCTGCTTTGAGAGGGAGCATGCTGATTAGTGGAGTGCATCAAAACTATGGAGCACTCCCCCGTGGCCAAATCCCAACAGCAGTCCCCGCCCAAGCCAACCCCCACGTATCCCCAGTGCCTTGGAATGTACTTACCCATGTGGTGGGGGCCCGGGTGACCTGGAGGATGCGGCCCCTGGTTCATGGGTGGATGATGTGGCTGCATCCAGGGTGGTGGGCCATTGGGATTGTGCTGCATTGGATGGCCACCATGCCCACCCATGTTGGGCATGGGGTGGTGGAAATTGTGAGGCCCACCTGGACCCCCAGGTCCTCCATGCATGCCATGGTAGGGTCGGTTATCAGAGGGGCCAGAGTTCATCCATGGAGGACGGTTCTAGAGTGGGAGTGAGGAAGGAGCTATTCAGACCTGGCTTTAAATACGATCAAAGCCATCTTATGTACTTCAGAGGAGAAAGGTGGAACCAGACTGCTAACTATTAAACTGTTGTATTACGGGAACTACAGGACAGGACCAGACTTGGAGGGTCCATCTAGTGTGATATCCTGTCTGATAGGGGCCAGAGCCAGATGCATCAGAGGAAGGTGCAAGAAACCTCACCCTGCAGCAGGCAAAAGTGGGATAATCTGCCTGAAATTAGCTCTCACCCTGTTCCTTACCAGTAACAGACTGGTGTAAGCTCCAAAACAGGTGGTGTAACACCCCTACCAAAGCTTATTTACACTGACTACTGTAGCTCTGGATATCCTTGATGTCTGTAGAAGCATCCAATTCTTTTTGAATCTAGCTAACTTTTTAGCCTCAATATTAGGGCAATTATGTGTAGTGTGGAAAAGTATTTCTGTCATACGTTCTGAAATCACCACCTTTCAATTTCACTCAGCGTTCCCTTGTGCCTGTACTGCGAGATAGGGAGAATTGAAGCTCCTGATCTCCGTTCTATAGGTCATTCATTTACAGATCTATGTTCTCTGAACAATCCCAACATTTTCATTCTCTCTACATGAGAATTTCCAACCCCCTCAACATGGTTTGGGGCACCCCAAAGTAGGACAAAACCCAGAGCTGACTGCACAGTTGTTTCTCCCCCTATGAACCATTAAAAAAAAACAAACTGATTCCTGTCACCACCACTGAAAAGCTGTGGGACAGACACCGCAGTCCATGGAGATGGAGAAAAGGGGCCTATTGTAAGGCGTTTCCTTTCAAGCAAACATTACTAGGTGAAAAGGCCCAATCACTCACAGGAGGAGGCGGGTTGTTTCCTGGTCCCGAGGGTCTGGGCCCGCTTGACAGAGGTGTATTGGTGGGGCCAGAGGAAGATCCCACAGATGCCGGGACTGGCGCTTCTCCCAACTCTGCCATCAGGGACAGGTATTCTTTGTCCATGCGGGCTTTGTCCTGAGCAGACTGAGGATCACCAGGTCTGCAAGCAAAAAGTCATATGCCACTAAGCCAGTGGTTTTCAACCTTTTTTCATTTGCAGAACCTAAAAATTTCAAATAGAGGTGCAGATCCCTTTGGAAATTCAACCTGTGGTCTGCAGACCACTACCATAGAACTTACTTTTCAGTCTAACTGAACAGAATTAAACTATAAAAGTTGTACGTGCTTGGCACGACATTTGATGCAGCGTAAGAAAGGGTGCTAAACTGTGGGCTTCTATGGTAATGACAACAATTTGGGGGTGTGACCTGTAGATGGGGGCATTCACATACTTTTGATTGATCAGAAAAACAGAATGCCTTTCCTAGGATGTCGATTTTTTAAATTTATTATTATTATTATCATTATAGTCACCTTTCGCAGACCTCTTAGATAGAGCAGTGGTTTTCAATCTCTGGTCCACAGACTAAGCCACACACTACATACCAGTGCTATGGGAGGGGAGCAGAGTCCACTGTGCAGGACAGATGGATCCAAAGCTACATCATTTATCTCCTCGGCTTCATATGGAGCAAACTGTCAAGCTAAATGAATACAGAAAACTGCTACCATGCATTAGGCCAGTGCCTCCATCTAGCCCCATATCCAAAATCAGCCACTAGCTGCTGCTTCGAAGGGAAGGTACCTGAAACCCTACAGTTAAGGAATAACCTATCCCAGGGAAAAGTTCCTTCATCCCAATCAGAGGCTCGTTTGGACCCCCATTTCTAATCACCATTAGGTATTGTATGGGATTAATTTTCAAGCCAAGTATTTGCTAAATCCTACCCCTTCCCTGGGTATTGTGCTCAGAGAAAGACTGATTTGTCAAGGGCTTCTGTGCTGGTCAGTACATGCATTTCCTAGGACTAGAAGGATGGTCTGCTGCAATTGGCTGCCAAGATGCCCTTCTGGAAGGTTATAGCATTCCAACCACAGAGCCCATCTACTGATACAAATGATGAGCAGGCACAGCTGACAGAAGATTGCTTAAACAAGCTGGCCTGTGAGATTTACCTAGAGAACTTGCAGTCAGAGGCAATGTGTCCAGCTCCTCCGCATTTGGTACACACAGTGGTGTTGGTGATGCTGCGGGTCTCCGCGCTTTGCCAAGGCCGCAGGATTCTAAGGGATAACAAAGTAGAATTAGATCAGCTGGACATGCAAGCAGCACCAAACATATGCAGCTGCACTAACTTTGCTACTTCCAACAGGCAGGTACTTGCCTGTTATCATCTTCCCGCAGAGTCCCATTAAGCCGGGCCAGCTCACGCAGCTGCATCTTCCGCAAGTCGTTCTGGTCCTCTGGTGTTTCAATGCCTTGCTTCAGAATATTCCGGATCTGGAAGAGAGACATGTTGCTTAGTCATATCAAGCTCAAACCCTTATCTGCCCTGGAGAAATTCAGCTCCCAAACTCAGGTCTACACCACTGTTAGAATTCCAGCTTCCCTACAGGCCAATGACAAAGCCAGCCCCCTCATTCCAATTCCTTTCCTATGTCCCTCCATATCGCTCCTATGAGTGGAGTGCCGAGATTGAATCTTCCTCCGAAGTGCCCAGACAGGTCTTATTTATTTCATCACCCTGACTCTTTAAAAGAATAAGAGTAGTATGCAGAGCAAGAGGCTGGTAATGGATTACCATGCAGGAGGCAAACTGGAGTTGAGTTTCCATGATGTGATCTTTTACCATAGCTGAGACTGACTCCCGCAGATGTTTTTTGTTTGATCACCCTGAGCTTTGCATTTATACCTGTTCCACAGCCTTCTTCACATTCTCCATGGTGTTGGCAGTGACCAGAGCGTGAAGAGGCTCATCTTCTCCAGGTAGCATCTGGCCATCTTTTCGGCCCACCTTCCCTTCCTTCACCGACCCTTTGCCCCGGATCATGATCTTGGCATTGCATTCCTTCTCAATATTCTTCAGCGTATTACCTCTGTAGAACAAATGGTTGTATTATTCCCATGCCAACTGGGGGATTTCTCCACTCCCCCCCAATATGACCGTATCACTGCCCCAAGTACTACGCTTCATGTGAGGTCAGTTTTACCCCAATCCTACTCCTAGAAGTGTTCTAACTAGGGTGCTGTCTACACTTAAACTGTTAGTGCAGCACAACTGCAGCTGTAGCACTTTGGTACAGACACTACGTATACCAACAGAAGGCAGACTCCTGTTGGCATAGGTAATCCACCTTCCAGAAAGGTGTTAGCTAGGTCACTGGAAGAATTCTTCCGTTAACCCAGCACTGTTTACAACAGGGGTTAGGTCAGCATAACCACATCTCTCAGGGGTATGGAGTTTTCATACTCCTGAGAGATGTGGTTATGCTGGTGTAAATTCCTAGCATAGATCCAGCACTAGGTCAATGCCAAGCACACACTCCTCAAACAGGAATATTTCTGCATTGACAGTGAAGGCATAAACACACTATGTCAGACATGCTATCAAGGATGTCCTGTCAGAAGACAACATGACAGGTAGTCTGTTTCAGTGCCACAAAGTTCTACATAAATATACTGGGGCTTGCAGGGTAGAGACAAGAACGGAAATAGCTTCCAAGCGCCCAGTGGGCTGCAAGGCAGTAAAGCTAGTTTGAGTGTTTTGCCTTTAAAATCCCATAGTACCTTCAGCCTGGCTCTCAAAGAGACATGCTTTCAACCATTTTAAAGGCTGACAATTCCTCTCTGGTCTTGATGTCACACCAGCTATCTGTTAAGAGTCCTGATGTGCTTTTTCCAGCACCATCTCTCAAGCATAAGCAAGTAAACCAGCACTGTCCACTACTGCCAAACTCTTAAGACTCCAAATTTGATCACCTCTGAACTGCCACCATTTCACAGAGAGTAGCAGCATCTCACCTGGGTCCAATCAGAAGCCCCACAAAATTAATCTCAGGATATTCATCCTGTGGGATCATCACCTTATCACTCACTCGGGTCGCTGGAGGTCTGAAAAGATCAAAAAGTGATCATCAAAACATGCATTTAGCTAGCCAACACACACATCCACAAGGAACCTGAGCCAGCTGAGATCAGAACTCTTTCCCCAGTTTGGAATGCATTGGTAGTCCAGGGAAACACAGTGGCTATATGCTTTATAGCAGTGGTCTCCAACTCTTTTAAGCCCCAAATCACTTTTTGAATTTAAGAGCAACCCAGGATCTACCCCGCTCCTCCCCCAAGGTCCCTCCACTTCCCCCAAAGCCCCAACCCCTCACTCCATCTCCCCCATCCATACTTACTTTCACCTGTCTGGGGCAGGGGTTTGGGAAGGGGTGTGGGTTCTGGGCTGGGGCTGAGGCGTTTGCAGGGTGGGATGGGGCTCTGGCTCTGGGAGCGGGGTCAGGGCTGGGGGTTGAGGTGCTGGCTCTGGGAGCGGGGTCAGGGCTGTAGGAGGGGGTTTGGGGTGTAAGCTCTGGGATGGGATCAGGGCTGGGGTGCAGGAGGGCGTTTGGGGTGTGGCTCTGGGAGGGAGCTGTGGTGCGGCCTCCCACCGGGCAGCACTTACTGCAGGCGGCTCCCTGATGTCAGCGAAGCGAGATGAAGGCAGGCTTCCTGCCTTTCCCGGCCACACACAGCTCCTGGAAAGGGCGGACATGCCCCTGTGTGTGGGGGTGGGGTGGGGCCAGGTGGCTCCACACGCTGCCCCTCTCTGCCAGCACCACCCCCGCAGCTTCCATTAGCCACAGCTCCCCATTCCTGGCAAATGGGAGCTGCAGGGGCAGTGCTGGCAGGCAGGAGCAGTGCACCAAGATGCCTGCCCCCCATCCCCCCAGGGACGTGCTGGCTGCTTGCGGGAGCAGCGTGGGGCTGGGACAGGCAGGGAGCAAGCCTAATAGCAGCCCCACTACACCACCGGAGATCACAATCAACTGGGGGAGTCCCCAGGATCGACCAGTTGATCACGATTGACCAGTTGGTGACCACTGCTTTGTAGGCAGATCCCAAAGAGCTATTTACACAGCAGCACTTGTGCAGAGGAAGCTGAGACCATCTGTAATAGGGCAATATTCAAACGTGGATTTTGGGACAGGATGAAACCATCCAGGAATGACAGTGCAAAGGCCTACCCATAACATTTGGCAGGATCTTCTCCCTTCACTTACTTGTAATCAGCTGGTGGCTTGAAGTCCGGGTTGAGGGCCACCATCTCTGTGATGAGGTTATGCCTCTCCTCCTCCAGCTTCTTGCGGGTGCGGAACTCACGGGTATTCAGGCGCTTCCCCTCGCTATTGTAAATGGGCTCAGGGGAAGGGGACCTGCAGAAAACACCCATGGTTATTCTTCCTGTAGTCAAACCCAAGCGGCCACTTACAAGTACAGCTTCCCCTGAACCCTAGCATAATTTAGGCAAATCAGAGCTAAATGTGCTATTAAGACCACAGGAAAGGAAGGTGTAAGTTCATTCATGCCTGTCTTATTGCTACATGGATAAGGAGGTTGCAGCAAAACACTGTATGCCACGAGGAGGGGGAAAATGAGGTGCTTTATAGGGGTAGCAAGGCTGTAAACAGCAACAATGACAGCAACTCTGCCACGAGTGTGCTCATGTATTTTAAAGGGGAAGGTGGAGAGAGTTAATTCGCACGGAGAACAAACTTTCCAGCTTCATTAGGCAATGCAGCCATGAGTTTAGAGAGACTCTTAACGCAGGAGGTAATGCAGGTTAAATGTGGACTTTAACACCATAACAGAGTAACAAAAGAGATTAGTCTTTTATCAAAGGTGACTAATCCTGCTGGCAACACCCATTAAGTCTAGTTCACTGCCCCAATGTAGAGAGATGGTCATGGCTTCTGTCCTGGCTTTTCCATCACTGTGCTGGCAGCTTCAAGGCCGACTCTCAACCTGTTTTCTGTGTTAAGGCTTAAAGGCTGGGTCAAACCACCTTTTCTTGGTCCACTGTCTGGAGCTGTAAACCTCTATGGAGAACCCTGTTTTCTCCACAGGGTTTAGATGCCCAGAAAGCAGAATTTTTTGTTTTTGTTTTAACAGCAAAATGTTGTAAAGCTAAAATAAAAAAGAGTCAGTTTGATTTACCACAGCTGTGTTTGCGGTAAGAAAAAAGCCACACTCCTAGAAATTTGATTAAGTTATGGACCTTTTTTAAAAACATGAAGGAAAATTTAGGATTAGCTGCAAGAAGGGAAGAGATTATGTGGATCAGGTTATTAAAAAAAATACATCCCGGAAGTAATCAGAAACCTACAACTTTGTTTTAGGTTAAGAGAAACTTTTTCTAGCGGGTTAGAGCAAGGATTAAAATCAGTTGATCCCACTGTCTTCTGAGCCTAAAGTGAACCATCAACACATGGAATAAAAGGTCAGGTTTGATCAGGACTAATCATGTCTAAATTACACCTCCATTTCTAGGATTTGAATAAATGTAACACAGTCCAATAGCAGAGAGAGCAAAATAAAAATACAAGGTATCACCCTCCCAGCTTGTTTTTACTAAGCATCTTAAACTCATGTTAGCTAGTAGGTGGTTTAGAAACACATTTTAAAGAATTCAAGGTACAACGAATTAAATGGCTTAACTTGATATTACACCTTCAGAAATTAATGCTAAGACAGTCATTTCATGCATTTGATTCTGTTGAACTGCTGAGGAGCAATTAAGAGTTAGACTCTTCTGTAACTGAATCAGAAACTCCAATAAATTGTTTTTTTTAAATCACTAACAAGTTTGATATTTGACAGATCAGACGACTCTGGCTTTGGATTCTTTTGCTAAACTGATCATTAAAAATGTTAAAGGCTTTTACAGCAATGCCTCACCTTCACAGGAAAAAATTAAGACACCAATAACACTCCCCTCATCAGTCTGGGTTATTGTTCACATAAGAAATGTCAATCTGTCAGTCAAATTACAACCAACTGCCCCAACTCAATCTTAAAAACCAAGAGCAAGGGAAAAAGGATAGGCTTTACATCTATTCCCTCATGACAATAAAAGGATAAAAAAAATCACCTTTCAAAGTTTACTAGTAACTTGTAATAATGGTTAAAGGTAATAGTCAAAAAGACACTA
This sequence comes from Dermochelys coriacea, assembly GCF_009764565.3. Taxonomy (NCBI): domain Eukaryota; kingdom Metazoa; phylum Chordata; order Testudines; family Dermochelyidae; genus Dermochelys; species Dermochelys coriacea. Next base: position 33,380,580 of record NC_050074.1, read on the forward strand.
TGCAGTGGTGCCCTGTAATGTAAAAAGTGCAATGGGAGTGCAAAAGTTGTGTGCTAAAGAAAACTAGAGTTATTGCAAGGAAATAAGGCATAATAATTTGACTCCTAGCAAGGCTAAACAAAGATGCAGAAGAGAATGGCTTTAACATCCATGACACCATCTTACTGATCTAATACACCTTCAGCTGGGTAGAATTCAAGCCAAAGAATGTTTCACTCCCATTTTAAAAGAAAAATGGCTTCAGTTGTGCTAAATGCTATAACACAACAAATTCCAGCTGGAAGATGGGGGGGGGGGAACATTACTCCCCTCCATAAACAAATCAGACTCTGCTGCTGTTCCATGCTAACAACCCAATTACAAAAATAAAGCGGTTAAATGCTGTTACTTTTCCGAATGTCACTGAAGCTCAACATAGCTGCAGCTGTCCAAAAACCTACTGCAACATTTTCACTTCAAAAAGAGTAAATGAGGCTGGAATTACCCCACCACCTTGAATCCCCAGAATTCCCCGATGTTGGCCAATGCTGTACAATAGCTGGCAGCAAAGAAATTGGTTAGAAAACTCATCTGGCTTTTAAAAAATCATCCTCAACAACCAAGCAGAAAGCTCTGCCATATAAGCTGATCAGAGTATGTTTCCAGGCTGCTCAAACTCAATGATGCAAAAAATAAAAAAATAAAATAGAATAAAATAAAATAGTGCTTAAAAGTTTGCAAGGTGAACCTGTGAGAAAGACCTCTAGATACTGGGCATGTGCACAAGTTAGACCCTGAAAAAGTACATTAATTGGCTACCTTAATTTCCCTTAAAATAAGTCAGGTTAATTAAACCTACAAGCTTAGAAAAATGAAAAACAATGATATACCCTTATTACCCTTTTCCCTGTGGTTTTTGTAGGGCTAGAATTGGTTCCATTCCATCTTCCCTAACAGAAAAACCCCAGCTCTCCTCCACAACACTGTCACATCAGAGCATTGCAGTCATCTGACTAGAGCAGGATTGTATTGAACTGACACATTATGATGCCACCAAAAAAATGTATTAAAAAGGTAAAAGTGTTACTGTCAGCTGGTTAAAACTGTTTCCCAACCTGTCCTCTGGGTTAGGGGGGATGCCCAGGTCTCCTGTGCGCAGTTTACGAGTCAGGTCTTCAATCTGCAGTTGCACTGGAAGAAACCAGGTTAGGAAAGAAAAAAGGATGGAAAAAAGACATTGTTACCAAAAAACATTTCAAATCTTAACATCAAAGCATGAAGAACGGGAGACTTTGCAATGGACGACTGATATTGTGAACAAATCGAAGGAGACCCGCACAATGTTATGTCAGCCAGCTAAGTTCAGCAGGAATCCAGAAAGGCTCACATTGATCTTATTTACATCTAGCTAGCCTTCTTCAAAGAGGATTATTAATTAGAAAGCAAAGTGCTCAACTGAAATGGGGTTAGCAGAAAGAACTGTCTGATCCCTGAGACTACAACCAGCAAGTCACTGGAAGCCAAAACTCTTTCTGACCTGCTAAAACTGGTATTAGATCCAGGCCTAATGGAAAATGCCTTTGCAAGCAATTCCATTGTCCTACTGGACTACTTCTTTTCATAGCAGAGTAACAATTTTTGTAAATACCAAAATAATTTTACTGCTGATTTCAGAGCCAATTAAAAATGTGATTTGAATCAATGTCGCTGAAGTCAGACATACCAGTTTAGAAAAGGTCTCATTTCTTTTCCTAAGGCAAAAGCACATGGGCCATGCACCGGTGCATGTCTTTATTCTTAACAGAACTCCTTAAGGTAAATGAAAACAAACATACAGAAATTGCATGAACTGTACCATGCTAGCTAATCCATACTATGTACAGACTCCAAAAGGCCTGCTGCTGTTATAGGTCACAGACAAGGTAAGTCAGAAAGATTCAGGGTCGATTGTCAGATGGTAAATTACTAAAATGTACAAGCAGCTAAGCTTGATTCTGTTCTGGGTGCCTGATGCTGTACAAAAGAAGAAATATCAGGATCTCTGAACCCTGAGCAATGATATTTGGTTAATTTCTGGAGAAGCTGAATAGTACGTGGTAGAGAGGGGTGCTAATCTGGCCCACACTATTTCTTCTCAAAATCCCTCCCCCATTTACTATCATTTTTAAATAAAAAGTGTTGGTGTTACATTTGCTTCTTACCTTAGCATAGACTGAGAATTCTGAGCTACAGTTATTTCATCCAATTGGCAGTAGTTATATCCTAGTTCCAGTTTAAGATTGTCTCATTCGCACAGGATCCTTGCTTTCTTTTTGTGTGCACTATGTCTTGCACTTCTAACTCCCTTCAAACGATATTTAGAGCCTCTGAGAAACTGGGATACTCACTGTCCTTGCCTACCAATCATTTCCCTTCTTTAAACTGTTCTTCAAGCAATCCTAGCTCTGCCTACCCCCCAAACCCTACATCTCTCCTCCTCAATCCCTCACGTCTCTTCCGAACTTGTATCCTGTGTTTTAAGTTATGCACACATTATAAGCTCTTTGGGGCATGATACAGGTCTTAGCTTTGTTGCTGAAACAGCATGTACACATAGGGCTCTACACAAGTAAAAAAACAGCAACTTCAGAAAATCTGGAAGTCAGACTATTTATGTCTACATTTCCCTCTGTAGAGCAGCAGATGTCAAAGCAGCGAACACCTGCCTCTTCCTTTAAGTATCAGATGTTTGTTTTATGATACTGTATCAAAATCAGCTTTAAATTTCTGCCTAAAGAAGATCTTCTGGTACAGAAACTGATAGAATCAAGGGAAAAACCCACACTGTCTAGAAATTGACCTAGCAACCTTGACAGCAAACCATTAACAAACTTAAGTAGCTCTCAGCACTGCTGTGGATGAATAAGACGACTAGTTACAATGCAAGTCAAAATTCTCAGTGGTTATGCAGAAGAAAGAAACCAAGGATTATTTTCAATCCCAGGGAGATGAACTGGATCACACTATCTTGTGAAGAAGAGCTCGCTTTATGTAAAATGCAAGGACTAGAATTATATGCGACAATGCAAAGTCTCAGACACATTGAAAGGACTTTTTTGCCCTTTTTCACCCTGCTGGCTTATATTTGGTAGTTCATGAAAAGTGAATTTGGCATCACTGTTTGCAATTGAAGGCAAAGTTAATGTTAAACCTTGTATTTATAAACCAAGTTACTTAAACATTCCTATTGCCATACTGGAATGGTGTAGTCCCAAAGACAAATCTTAACCTTTGAAATTCCCTGTTTTCACAATTAACATTTCAAAACCCTTCGTTCCCATAGGACTAAGCAATATCCCTTTCCCAGCAGGAAAAGGATGTGTGCATGTGAATACAGAGCTCATTTAGCAGAGCTCTAAACTAGAAGAGATACTGAAGGTTTAGATTTCTTGCCAAGAACAGAAGCAAAGTTTCTCAATTTCCCTCTGAGAGCAAAACCAACATGACCAATACCACCTTAACACAAAAATTGAGCTTCTACAGGTGTCTTTTTTTAAAAATTAAGCAGCCTAAAAGCAAGTCAGAGACTAGGTTTGAGGGGATTTCTGGTGCAAGGCTGTGCTGTGAAAGAGGTACCTGCTTCCCACATAATACATTCAGTTTGAAGAGGGACTCGGAGGCAGTGTTCTCCACTGGAGAGGTAATCCTAGAGGCCCCCACTGACTGTAATGAGATTACTAAATAGATGATGAAAATAGGGGCTAATATACCCAGAGAAAGGACCATCCCACCTCTACAAAAACTATTCTAGCCATTCCATTTTCACCATGCCTGTGGAGAACACTACTCCTGTCACAAGCAGGACAGGGGAGCTGCAACAGTGCACGGCTGAGCAAAAATGTGTGAATTACTGATTTGAAGTTATGGAATGAGGCCACAATAACCTGAAGTCTAGAAAAAACGCAGTTAACTTTCCAAACACTCACAACCAGAAATAGTCTCAGGATCACCACTGACAGCAGATCAGATGGAAAAAGGGGAGAACGTGTATTTACCTATATAAGCTCTCTCTTGCTCACGAGTGAGTCCAGGAGGAATAACAGTGGGCATTCCTGGGATGACAGTCTTCTGTTCCATGGTGTCTTGGTTCCATCTGCTTCTCTTCCGCTTCTTATTAGGGAAATCTAAGGGCAAGCATCTTCTTTAGACAAACTTCGTATTTTTGAAGGTGTTTCTACTATTTGACTTAATGAATACATCTTACATAAATAATAATAGCTGCAACACTGAGCACACAGAATTCCCTTAAATCAGAAATACTATCAAGACAACCTACTCCTTTCAATACCAAATCTCTCATTAGGATGAGGAGAGCTGCTCACAAAGGCAGTAAGGTCAAGTGGGTAGCACACTGAACCAAAATTATATTCTAGTCTAATCACTGACCTGCCATTTGACTTTAGGCAAATCACTTCACCTCCCTGTGCCTGTTCCGCTCACACCCCTTGTCTATTTAGCCTTTAAGCTCTTACCACCATGTTTGCACAACACCTAGTACAGTGGGAGCACAATCTCTGTCGAGGCCATTGGGTGCTACCGTAATATAGGTAATAGCAGCAAGGGCAGAATTTCATCAGCAGATGTTGCCACATTAGGACTTATTTATTATCTGCAAATCAGCAAGAGGTAGAACCAGCAGTGAAATTGAAATTCAACAGAACAGTGGTATCAACTACAAAGTTATGCCCCTCCATAAGGCAAGACAAACTGAAAAACAGGAATATGATTCAAGATCACCTCTCCAAAGCAAAAGAACTGCTCTCAAATCCAACTAACATTTTTCTAGTCACTTCAGCCACCATTTTCAAAGGGAACACTGCAGTTCTGATCTCCATCAGCAAAGCAACATGGCTGCTTCCCACAGCACCATTTCACATTCAGCCTCTCTGCACACATTTCAAGATCCCTTAAGGTAACAACAGTAAGTATTCTAAGGATATTTACATTAGATGATGTGATGGAAAACTACTGAAACACCACAGCAGTTTTCCTTTAACAGTAGTGTAGGAAATTGTTACCCCCCCCCCTTTTTTTATGATGTTGATCTATGACTTGTTTTACCCAGGTACAGCCAGAAAAGCATGTTGTATGATTTGAACACATTTTCAAAATGTGCTCTCCTAGAAAACATTAGAAGCTTAACAGGCTTAACTATCCCTAATCATCTAAGTAAAGAGAGAGACTAATAAAAATTAGAAAGTTAAAGAGACCAGGGCACCCCAATCTTCCCAATCCTACAGAGACCTCCATTTTGGTTGGATGAGTATTTGCTAACTCCTACAGACAACACCAGGCCTTGTCTCTTCCAATACCACCCATCTCAGGCTGTTCAGTGCCTTATGGACTGCAGTTATTTTGTGTCCAAAGTTCCCCTGACTAGCACATGCCCACGTGTGTTACCTAGAACCCCCATTTAAATTACCAACCTCCAGATTGGTTTTCATTCCCTTCTTACACACAACCAGGTCTCGCCTCCCAATTAAGAAGAATGTTCTCTTTTTCACTCCCTCCCTCAGAAAAAGAGCAGCCCCCACCCCCACATTTGGCACAATTCTGATCCCTTTCTCCTACCTTGCTTCATTTCCTCCCTTTCCCAGTCTACTCTCTACCTACACCTACTATACCCCCAATCCCACCCAACTCTTTATTTGCCCTAAACTCTTTCCTCTCCCAGAGCACCCAACATCATTGCTTTCTACCATTCTCAAATCTACCTCATCTCCCACAAATACCCCTACAACGTAGTCTCATAGCCTCTCATCCCCTAAGCTCTTAAACCCCAAGTTTACCCCATTGCCATTTCTATCCCATCCCACAATTGCCAAAACTATAACCACCCCTAAATTTCAGCCCCTTCAACTCTCACGGACCGTCTCAAGGCCCCCCCCTTTGCTTTTAGTGCAACATTCTCCAAACTTGCCCTCTCAGCCTATGCTACCAACTAACCTCAAAAAGCCCCAAGCCTACCCCTTCACCCCTTAGCACTGTCCCATTAGCGTATCCCCCCCAGCCCTTTAACTTCCACATCACTTCCTTACTGCGCATAACTCTACTCCTATGTACCCCCATTGTCCTATAGTCCCTCTACATCCCTGCCTCGAGCCTATCCATATAGCTGACCCCCACCCAACCCAACCCATCCTAGCCTCCCCTTTTGCCCTGCCCCTCACCGTGATTACTGCCCCCTCCTAGGCCGCTCTCTTCCTGCTGCTGCTGCGGCTGCGGCGCCGGCGGCTGCTGCTGCTCGTGGCCCTGCGGGGGCGGCGGCGGGGACGGGTACCGATATTGTCCGTACTGAGGGGGGGGCTGAGGCCCTCCAGCCTGAGGTGGCGGCTGTTGCTGCTGCGGGGGAGGAGGAGGGGGTGGGGGCGGTGGGGGCTGCGGCTGCTGCGGCGGGGGCTGAGGCTGGGGCGGCGGCGGGGGCGGCGGCGGAGGAGGGGGGGGCGGCGGCAGCGCGGCGAAGGGGTAGGCAGCAGCCGCCATGGGGCCTAGCAGCGCGGCTTGGGCCTGGCCCGGGCCTGGGGGTGGAGGAGGAGGAGGGCCTGGAAGGACCAGCCCTGGAGGACCCGGCGGAGGCATCGGGTAGCCCGGTTTCCCCGGCGGCGGGGGTGGATGGAGCTTCCCTAGCGGCGTGGCGTTAGCTCCAGTCGCCGCCATTAGAGTCTCCTCAGCTCGCGGCGTTCGCGTTTCGCGAACCTTCCAGCCTTTGCACCGCATAAAGCTGCTCGAAAGTCATTGGTCGCGGAGATGTCAATCGTACTCGCGCTTTCTTCCATTGGCAGACTCTTACGTCCATTGTCCGTCCGCGGCGGCCCATTGGCCGAGATGCTCCAATGAAGGAAAGCGATTGGAGGAAAGCGGTCGAGCGGTGGAGGCAGCGTGCATAGGTCAGCTGAGATGTCACTCTGCAGCGAACTGCGGTGGGAATGGTTGAGGGGCAGGACGAGTGAGCGGCATTGGGGAAAGACAAGTTTTGATTGGTCGACTGGGAACGTAAGGCGAGGTATAAGCTGTATAGCACGGTGGGCGGGAGCATTGTTGAGTATCCGTGTTGGTACTGGATGAAGAGACGGAGGGCGGGCGCTCGGGATGGCGAGCCACGTCGGGATTGGTTGGGGGGGGGGTTGCCACACTCGCGGTGCGCCTTAGAGATTTTGGAGAGGTCGTTGGAAGACCCCGTACTGTGCGGGAGCGGTTGGTAGTGACGTTAATGCGGAGGGTCGCTCTCATTGGGCAGTACGCAGGGCGGGCGGTCATGATTGGGGAACGGGGCCTTTCAACTAACGGAGCGTGCCTTCTCTGATTGGTGAGTGACAGGGCAGCCGCGAACCAGGGTGCTGAGTGGTGACCCGGGCTCCAGTCAGTGTTGGGACTGGAGTAGGACTCCCCGCCCCCCACAGACACGCTAGGAGCCCCAGGGGCTGCTGGGAGTCACCCGGCTGGGGGCCATGAGGCTCATGGGAGCTGGGCCGCGGGAAGGCTGCCCGCTGATGGGGGGGGGGGGGGTGTTAACTCCTCGCGCGCACCAAGGGGGCTGGGCCCAGCAGCAGGGGGAGGGGCCACACCTTGCAGTCTCGGCCGAGCGCGCCCGGGCTCGAGCTCAGCCCCTGCACCTGGCAGGGCCTTCCGGGGAGCCGGTTCGGAGCCCGGCCTGGTAGCAGGGGGCACGCACGGGAGGCCTTGGGCCCCCTGGCTGCAGTTAGGGGCCTAGGGAGGGACTGAGCAGGAGCCTGGGGCTGATCTAGGGCACTCGTCTCGCTTCGGGCTCCCCGCTCAGGGGCTATTTCTCCTTTTCCACAAAACGCCTCGGTCTCCAGCCACTCCTTGCTCTAGGGCTGCTTTTCACTTGCAAGGAGAGCAGAGCCCCAGCCCCCCCACAACGACCAGGTCTCTGTTTTCCCTCTCCCTGTCCAGCTCCCAGTGATAGTGGGTGGCCTCCTGCGAGAATTGGGGGGGGGGTATATGGAGGGCAGAAGGAGGTTTCAGGGACTGACGACCAGTCCTTAACAATCGGGGTGACAGTATTAAAGATTAGGGAGGACAGCTAGAACAGCCAAAGAGGCACCAGTGGCTCTCCCCTCTCCCGTGATTCACCCCATTAACACCACGCAAACAAGAGACAGGTTTAATATCTCTTTATCTTTTAAATAGCATATTTTTTCAAGTTTGGTTTCTTTCACCCATAAATTCCAGCTTTCAGTTAAAAACCACAGAGAAATTAGCAAAACGGAAAGGAAAGCTTCCACTGCCTGAGTTACTAGAGCCGGTCGGCCCCAGGATCCTGGTCTCTGTCACACTGGCATTTGGGGTGGGCCCTGGTTTCCAAGGTAGCAAAAGAACAAGGCATCCCAGCAGCCAGCCAATGCAACATAGTGCCTGCCAGTATGAAGTACTCTGCTTCATTTCAAAGCAGTCATCTGTCCACCCATCTTTTCACACTCAAAATACCAGCCATGCACCCAGCCCCTCCCTAGCAAACACACTCAAATCTCTCTTACACCAATCAGCCACCCACTCTACCAAGCAATTGGCCAGTTCAGTAATCAAGTCCCTCACCTAGCTACTCTACCTGCCCCATCAACCAAACCCATATTTTCCCCCACTCAACCCAAGCACTGCCCCAGCCACTTCTAAACCAACCCCACCATCCAAATGGACTCAACTCATCCTAATAACCACCACATCCAACCAACAAGCACTCAAGCTCTCTGCAACCAAGCCACCAGCCAGCTGCTCAAATCAGCCAATCTGGACGGCCAACTAGCTATCCCAGTCATCTCCCATCAGAACCCATCCAGCCAAGCAATCGGCACAACCATTACCAAAATAGTCAAACAGGTATCCCAGCCACTGATTAAATTCAATAGGTTTGTCCCACCTCAGGCATTGTTCGTTGCTCACACCTTGAATGACGAGACGCAGAATTGCTGTCCCACTCCTTTTGCAGCTGAAGGCATGTGCCAGATTTCTGGACCTTAAGTGCTACATAGAGAACACAATGCATCCACTAGAAAACCGATTGTCTTCATGTTGAAGCTGGAGGAGGAGGACACTCACACCCTGTGTCTCCAGAAGACATCTTCTTAGGGTTAAGAACGGGGAGGGAGGGGGAAGCATTCAGCAGGCACAGGTATCAGTCAAGACAGACTGCAGAGGTGTCTTTGGACTGGCTGGTAGTCAATTATTGCAGACATAAGGGTCTCAGGAGATGCTGGCCCTAAAAGGGGAGAGTGAATCTCTCCATACACTCCTGAAAAGCAGGGGTATCTCAGGAAGACTTTGGACAATAGGACAAGTGGACTGTAGAGTTTATAGAGTAGAACTCATCTGACACGGATTCCCGCAGCAAAAGACAGGCCCCACTCATGGCAATATTTCCCCAAGGCTCCCGCTACCTGTGCGCCTCCACTGAGCTTCTCAGCTGTCAGCGGTTTAAACATCACAGCAGGATTTCCCCCTCCACCCACTCTGCATCAGTCTACACAGGATGTTGGAAAGGCAGTTCTGCACACTCAGTAGCTGCTCTCATGTCCCGTTAGGATGTAGAGGTTGCTGTGAGCCAAGGGATTCTCCGTGGGCGTGCTCTCCAGGATGATATCTCTGGGAGGAGGGGTAGAGGCAAGAGCAGTGAGTGAACCGTGGAGAGACAGGTGGTCAGAGCATGTTTTGAGCAGAACAGGAGGATTGGTAACCCCGACCTGACTTGAGAGGTGCCGCACCCAAGCAAGGAATGCAATTTAGCAAAGCCAGCCCCAGCCATGATTGTATCCCATCGCAGTCCCACAGCCATGGATGCAACCCATCTACCACACAAAACCAAACCCACCATGCAATTCCAGCCCCCAAACCCAGCCCCGTAACCCTGGCCACCATGCAAAACCAGCCTCTCCAACCCAACCATGCAAAATCAACTCTTGGTTCAAGTGCTGGGCACATTTCTCTGACCTCACCATTTATAATATAAACATAGCAGCATTTTATTATATAAACCCCAACCAAACGAAGCATGTGCCACTCCCTGCACATGCTTCTCCCCGGCAAGGTGATGAGAACCACCACCACTCTGCCTAATGCACTACTGGCTCTGATACTGCAGTGATAAGCACAGTATAAGACTCTATATAGAACAAAATAACTTCATCCCAGCCATGCAACGCCCACCTTAACCCAGCCATGCAAACCCAGCCCCCAATGCAGCACATCCACCATGCAACCTCCAGCTACCCCAGAATGCAGCCCAAACCCTGACACAGCGCCGTGCATCCTCAAAACAGGCCTGCAAATCCACCCAGTCATGTAACGTCCAGCCGGACCAGGGGCACAGGATGGACACAATAGAGAGGGTGGTGACTGGCTACTGAAGTGACCCAGCCCATGCAAGAGGAAGGAAAAAAAGTTCACAGCTCCTGGTCTCCCAGTCCCCCGATAATTTTCCCATTGTCCCAGCCTTGCAGCCCCGCAACACTTGATCAGAGGGTGGAGAGAACATGTTCCTACCAATGGCACAGCCAGACTGGGGGTAGCCAGCCAGAGCAGGGCAGCCACACTGCTTACGCTTGATCAGAGGGTGGAGAGAGCAGAACAAGAATTCTCTGTTGGTGGTGCACTCCCTGCTGCCACCTGCCCTGACTGCATCCTCACTTTGGGGCCTCACCTGTTGGCTCCCAGCACCCGGAACACCCTGGATTTATCTGTGATTTCTTGGGTCACCTGTCAAGGAGAAGGGTCAGATCAACACACAGTTCTCCTGGCCCAGCTCCTTGCTGGGTCAGTGCATCTCCATTCCCCTCCCAAACCAGGGTGGTGGGAGAGAAGGGGACAGATCCTATACCACAGTCTCCATCAGGAGCAATGCCAACTCCATGCATCATCTCCAAGTTAATCCCCCCGCAGAGTCTGATCCCCCTCTTTGGGGAAGATAGGGAAATACGTCCACCCAAGCCCTGACCTGCACTCACCTCATTGCTCTCCAGGCTGCGGCCCTGCATGCCATGTTTCCAGAAAGCCAGTACGCTGTCTTGAAGGCACACTGTGGTGGGAGGGACAGAAAGAAGGGGGTGAGCAGCAGGTGGTATGGACGACCCCCACCTTGGGGAAGCTGGCAGGTGGAGGACACTGCTACGAGGACAGGGAGGAGGGTGTCAGAGGAACAGAAGGTTGGACAGCTCCTGAGGTCACCAGGCCAGGCAGGAGTGTGGGTTGGGAGATGGGCAGGCCAGTGGCAGCTCTCTCCCCAAGAGACCTCCCTCCACTCACCAATTGTCTCAATGGGGAAGTTGAAGGTCAGCTCTGGGGCCAGGGCTCTCTTGGGGGCCCCACACAGGTTCACCGTCCTTACATAGCCTGCAGCGGAGAAAGAGTGAGGCAGTCGGCACCAGCTGTGGCCAAGGGTGAGCCAATGAGAGGGCCATGCCGGAGGAGGGACTTACGCTCAAAGCAAACGAGGACTGTGTCTCTGTCCATCTGAGTCACGTGGCAGGCCACACTGGAAGCCCCATCTGCAATGACCGCAGGAGAGACGCATTGAGACTCTAGGGGAGCTGGCGCCCTCTAGTGGGAAAAGGCCCATACCCCATTCCCTCCCCTAGGAGCCCACCAATTCCTCCAGAGAGGAAAAGCCCTGAGTCCCATTCCCTGCCTCCCCTAAGCCAGCCATTCATCCCCCCGCACCACCCTGGGGCCCATGTGTGCTGGTACCCCCTAGAGGGGAAAGGCCCCCTGACCCATTACCCACTTGGGTGTCTCTTACCTGCAGAGGGCTCAGTGCTGAGGCTGGAGTTGGTGCTGAGCGAGAGGACATTAAACTCCAGCTCCTGGCCTGGCCGATCTCGGTCCACAACACGCACACACACTTGGGGGTTCTCTTCTGTCTCCACCACAAGCAGCTCAAACAGGCTCAGGGGCATGGGCAGGGCCACAGGAAAGTGCTGGGGTGAGGGAGGGGAGGCTGAGATCTCAGCAGCGACAGGTTTTCCCATGCAGCAAGCTTCCCTAGGGCAGTGCCATCAGTGAAAAGGACCTGGCAAGTTTCCCCCACCAGAGCAGCATCCAATCTATGGCAAGTGTTGCAAGCATCCCTCCAGAGCAGTGCCCTAGATTTTAGCTCCATGCAGGCCTACATCAGAGTCAATGAGACTCTTGGGTTCACCCGTGGCTCCAGCACCCTGTTTCCCACCACACACCCTGGACCTACCTTCAGCAGCATGAACTTCTGCAAGGGCTCGTACCACTGTAACAGCACCACGGTCGAGGGAAGAGCGGCGCACAAGAAGGTGTTGCCGGAATAGGGGTTCCGAACTGAAAGGCAACCAAGGCAGGTGAATAGGTTCCCCCAGGGGGAAAGCAATCAGCTGAGGGGCTCCCCTGTCCCCAGGGAGACAGCGATCCAGCCTACAGGAAGCACCCTGGCTGTGTGTCAGGATCACACTCACCCACTCGGCACTTGAGGCAGCCCTTGGTATCCGCTATCTTGGATGAGAGCGCAAACTTCCTGCAGAGAGGAGGAACAGAATAGAAGGAAGGAATGAGCTGCCACCGGAGGACAAAAGGGGGCAGGATGAGGGGCTGAGTGGAGAGGGGATTTTACAGCCAGGCATGATGCAAACCCACCCACAATTACCCTGAGGGGAGAACTGTCAGACAGTTAACCCATGGAACTCTCCACTACAAGATAGTGAACTGGAGGAGGGTTGAAGGAAGGTTGGGGGAGTTTTCAGAGAGAAGAGCACGGCTGCTGCTAGGATTGTGAGACATATCCATGCACCCATCATAGTAAGACTGGCGGTTATTCTGCACTTTTAGGAACACAAGAGCCACCAGACTGGATCAGAAAGTGGCCCTCTAACTTACTATCCTGTCCCTAACAATGGCTTCAGAGGAAGCCCCACATCAAGCCAATTGGGGTAATCTGTCCTCACAAAGGTCTCAACAGGTATCTTAAACCTTCAAGCAGAAGGATTTAGTTCCCTTCCAAATTTGTTACCATGAGCTAGTCTAAATCTGGTTGTTCATTCTCCACTGAGCACCCAGTCCCTCTGGGAAACTCACTACACTCTTTGCCTCAGTGCCAGCCAGTGGCAGAGCGTACCACAGGCTAATCGTACACTGCACGAAGGTTAGGTTTCAGGGCTTGACTACAAGCGGGGGGTCAGGAAGGAGCTTCCCCACCCAAAGTAGCATTGGAAAATGAAGCATCCAGCAGATGCTGCAAATGAAGACAGGAGACCAGGGTAGACAGGCTCATTGGTCTGGTTCAGGATGGCAGGCACGAGATGGGGGATATTGGCCTGGATGGACCGAGGGTGGCAGTGGGGAAGAGGGGCCCATTGATCTAATCCAAGGGGATACTGGGCCCTAAGGAACATGAGAGGATCTCAGCCTGAAGTGGCCAATTACAGGGCCATGAGGACACCCGGCCCCATCCGGGGATTGACCATCGCTCCCTCCCGGTTCGGTGGAGTTTCAGATGCAGAGCCAAGCACAGCACCTGGGGATGATGCGCTCAGTCAGCCGGTTGGTGGCAATGGAGAGGGAGACCTGCCGCTTCTGCAGCTGCCTCCGTTGCTCAAAGAGGCCCAGGAGGTTGTGAGAGGAGATCTGGGAGGATTTCCCTGCAGAGAGAGCTGCATTAGATACTGGGATGGTGGATCCTAATGTGCTATCCTCAGGGAACTGCACCTAGCTCTGCCGGTGTCCCTCACCCCCAGCCACAGCCCCGGCCATCCCCGCCTGGGCTCCACACCCAGCCCTGCCGATACCCCCCCAGCCCCAGCCATCCCCGCCTGGGCTCCACACCCAGCTCTGCCGGTGCCCTCCCAGCCCCAGCCACCCCTGCCTGGGCTCCACCCCCAGCCCTGCTGGTGCCGCTCACTCCCACCCACAGCCCCAGCCATCCCCGCCTGGGCTCCACACCCAGCCCTGCCGGTGTCCCCACAGCCCCAGCCACCCCTGCCTGGGCTCCACACCCAGCCCTGCCGGTGCCCCCCAGCTCCAACCCCAGCCATCCCCGCCTGGGCTCCACACCCAGCCCTGCCGGTGTCCCTCACCCCCACCCACAGCCCCGGCCATCCCAGCCCGGGCTCCACACCAAGCCCTGCTGGTGCCCCTCACCCCCACCCACAGCCCCAGCCATCCCCGCCTGGGCTCCACACCCAGCCCTGACAGTGCTGCTCATCCCCACCCACAGCCCCAGCCATCCCCACCCAGGCTCCACACCAAGCCCTGGTGGTGCCCCTCACCCCCACCCACAGCCCCAGCCATCCCCGCCTGGGCTCCACACCCAGCCCTGACAGTGCCGCTCATCCCCACCCACAGCCCCAGCCATCCCCACCTGGGCTCCACACCTAGCTCTGCCAGTGCCCCACAGCCCCGGCCATCCCCACCTGGGCTCCACCCCAAGCCCTGACAGTGCCGCTCACCCCCACCCACAGCCCCAGCCATCCCTGCCTGGGCTCCACACCCAGCCCTGACAGTGCCGCTCATCCCCACCCACAGCCCCAGCCATCCCCACCTGGGCTCCACACCTAGCTCTGCCAGTGCCCCACAGCCCCGGCCATCCCCGCCTGGGCTCCACCCCAAGCCCTGACAGTGCCGCTCACCCCCACCCACAGCCCCAGCCATCCCTGCCTGGGCTCCACACCCAGCCCTGACAGTGCCGCTCATCCCCACCCACAGCCCCAGCCATCCCCACCTGGGCTCCACACCTAGCTCTGCCAGTGCCCCACAGCCCCGGCCATCCCCGCCTGGGCTCCACCCCAAGCCCTGACAGTGCCGCTCACCCCCACCCACAGCCCCAGCCATCCCTGCCTGGGCTCCACACCCAGCCCTGACAGTGCCGCTCATCCCCACCCACAGCCCCAGCCATCCCCACCCGGGCTCCACACCAAGCCCTGGTGGTGCCCCTCACCCCCACCCACAGCCCCAGCCATCCCCGCCTGGGCTCCACACCCAGCCCTGACAGTGCCGTTCATCCCCACCCACAGCCCCAGCCATCCCCACCTGGGCTCCACACCTAGCTTTGCCAGTGCCCCACAGCCCCGGCCATCCCCGCCTGGGCTCCACCCCAAGCCCTGACAGTGCCGCTCACCCCCACCCACAGCCCCAGGACATCCCAGGCTCCAGAGCCAGCCCTGTTGGTGCCCCTCAGTCCTGACCTGCAGTCCCCTGCCATCCCACCCTGGCTCCTCCATCCCTGGGTGATGCCCCTTCATAACTTATATGACATTCTGTGTACCTCACAGTAGCTGTAGCCAAAGGAATGTACAGTTTCCGGACTGGGAGGAAGCCCAGATTCGGTGCCTCCCCTACTCACTCACCTGCTAAGGAGAGCAGCACGTTGTTCATACAGTACAGCCAGGAGCACCTGTGGGGCAGGAGCTGGGGGGGCACAGACAGACACCTCACCAGTTAGCTCTTCAGTCAACTTAATCAGGAAACTCCACGCAGCGCTGCCATTATCTCTGCCCATATTGCCCATTGTTTAGTTAGTTCATTACTCACTGCTCCCCACATCACCCCCTGCTGGGAGAGGCCAGGGCTGGAATAGCCAGGCACTCCCCACCACAGCCATAGCTCCTGCCCTGCTCCCTACAGTGCCCCCTCCTGGGGGAGGCCAGGATCTCCCACAGCATTAAGCTCTACCCCTATCTCCAGGCATCTCACCTTCTCCATGGTGTCCTCATGGAGTTCATGCAGGTTGAGTGTGTAAATCCCCTCCTCAGCCCCTACCACCAGGTACTGATCTGAAACAAGGCCAGCTAGAGTTAGGTTTGGGGGGGCCAGATTCCCAGCACCCACTTAGAAGCCAGCAATGTGCCTGCTCCCCTCCTACCCACATGCCCCTCTTCAGCCCAATGGCTGGGAGCTCAGAGCTGGTACCCAGGGACTGGAGGGGGCGGAAATCAAGTCCCCAGATCAGATCAGCTATGACAAAGGCTGGAGGGTGCAGCAAGGGTGGTGGGGAAACAGGAGGGCATAGGGTGAAACTGAACCAGTGCATCGGTGAATTGAATGTGGGAGGAGAATCAGCGTCCTGCCCCCAGCCCCGGATGGAGCAACCAGTGGGAGATGGGGTTAATACAGACATTGTGGGAGGCAGAGAGCTGTGTCGGAGGCATCCGGGGTGGGAGGGGGCCCTACCTCGGGTCTCCGGGTGGATCCACGTCACAGCTGAGTTGATCTTTAGAGGGCAGCCATTAAAGACTTTGGAAAAGCAAGCACCCATCTGTGAAGGAGAGACCAGGGGAGAGGCTAGGCCTGAGTAGTAGGGAGCTCCCATTATAGCCAGCACTCCCGCCCCGCTCCCTACACACACCCTGCTGGGAGAGACCAGGCCTGAGTAGCCAACAGCAACCCCAATAGGCAGTGCTCCCACCCTGCTGTCTACAGCACTCCCTGCATGGAGATGCTGAGGAATGGCACTTACATGGACCTTGGGGGTGGGGGGCAGCCCATGGCAGCTGGATCTCTGAAAGAGAGAGAAAGCCAATCAACACCAGACACCACCAAAAGAAGGATGCTGAGCTGCCCACCCTAGATGAGAGGCAACAAGAGCATTGGGATACCAGACAGCAAGTTGGAACCCAGAAGTACTAATTCCCAGCCCCCTGATCTAACCACTGGATCCCACTCCCCTCAGAGAGTGAATGATAGAACCCAGGAGTCCTGCTGCATTGTTGCCTACACACCATGACCACCAGGCCACCCCATAATCTCTTACCCCACGTTTCTACCCAGGCCTGCTCCCCCAAAGGTTTGCACCTACCTCTGTCTCCTCCCTCCTCTTCATGGTGGCCCATTCGGTGGAGAGCAAGGAGGCTCCAGGCTCTGGGGAGCCAGTGTGCAGGGAGGGTGGGACATCACCTGACTCTGGGCTGCCTGGAAGTGGGGGACACACAGCACCTGCCTATCAGAGACAGCTCTGCCCTGGCAGCCTCCTTCCTAGGTGGCAACGCCCCCCCCCCACCCCCTGTGGGGCTCCAAGCCCTACTGGAGATCCCTGCTCCTCACCTGGGTTAGACTGTGGTGCTTAAACGGCCCTGTTATCCCCTGCAAATGTCATGGCAGGGGCTCCTCTGGGCACCTCCGCAGAGTGTCACACACACACTGGCCCCATTTTCCAGTCCCCTATCACACTGTCCCCCTGATCTAGGGTCATCGTGTGAGGGAAGCAGAGTCCCCAGTAGCCTGTTCAGCCCCCTGGCCTCTCTGCCAGTAAGGAGATCAGTGCGATGGGAGGGACCAGTGAGCTAAGATCCAGCCAACTTGTCTCACAGGTGGGAACAACTTTCATTCACTACGAACCTGGGGCCTGAATGCAGCCAGCGCCCCCAGAGAGGAAAGCTCCTGTGTCTTACTCCCAAACCAAGAGCCAGACAGTCCCCAACCCTGGAGCTGGATTGGAGCTGGCACGCCCTAGAGGGAAAGGCTCTGTATCCCATTCCCTGCCCCTCTAAGCAAGCCAGTCCCCACATCCTCTATTAAACCCCCGTACCTGCTGGGGTCTGCCTCCTCATGGTCTCTGAGCCACCCCCAGGCTCCATGCCCCCCAGCTCCCAATTCATCATGTCCCATAGCGATGCTCTCTTGATTGTTCCTGTCTCATTCTCAGGGACGCAGTTAGGGCCCACAGGCTGATCCTCTGGGGTGGGGACCTTGGCAGAGAGACAGTCACAGAATGGGAGGGGACTTGTGCCAAGGCAGGCAGCTGCCTGGGGAAATGTGTGTAGAAGAACTTACCTGACCAGATGCTGGGCGGATGGTCAAACTCCTGTAAGGGAAAGATAGAGAGAAGTGAGGGCCCTGGAGTGGGGGAACTCCCTGCTGTGGGAAGTCTCCAAGGGGACATCAGGGGTCTCTGACATTCATCCCTGCCATGGTCCAGACCCAGGACTGAGGAGGGGGAGATACAAAGCAGCTGCAAAGTGCAGGGTCAGCAGAGTACACACCCTGCCCCTACCCCCCAAAACAGCCCACATGTCAACCCCCACCACACACACACCAGGTGCATCTCTGTGAGGGGGAGTGGCAAGGATGCTTGTGAAACTCACTGTGTGGGGGCAGGGACTCTGCATTACTGCCCCCTTCACTGAAATGACCTGATCTCTACAGGTTGGTGGGAGGTGAAGGGACACCCCCCCCCCACACACACACCTTGCCTGCCCCAGGCCCGAACCCACCCCACCCCACCCCCAGAGTCTCAGCTTTACCTTTCCTCCAATGCCTCCTCCACAGACTGCAGGAGACTCCTAAAGACAAGGAGAGGGGGTAGGGATGCGGGCCACACATTACCTGCTCCCCAACCCACTAGACCCTGCTCCCTGCCCAATGCTGGGATGGAACCCAGGAGTCCGGACTCCCAGCCTTCTCTGCTGCAACCCACTAGAGCCCAGTGCTCAACACTGGAAGCCCAGAATTACAATCACCCCCAACCTTAGAGCTGACTAAATTGCCTATCTACCCGCACTTGGAGCCATCAACCCCCCTGCTCCCAGATTATCCAGTAGGCGACACTGCTCAGTTCCCCGTACCCCCTGCCCATGACACGACACTTCCAGGCAGGATGGGGGAGGCTGAACTTTGAACCCAAGACTCCCTCAGGCTTCCCCCCCCCATTGATACTTACTCTTCATCGCCTAGCAATGTCCAATCATCCTCCTCTTCCCTCTGGGGAAGGACAAGACTTGTAACCCATATGGAGTTACCTGCTCCCCACAGTGCCCACGGCTAGGCAAGGCTGGGGCTGGAGTAGCTGGGAGCTCCCCCCACAGCCAGCTCCTGCCCTGCTACTCACAGCGCCCCCTGCTGGGAGAGGCCGGGGCTGGAGTAGCCAGGAGCTCCCCCCACAGCCAGCTCCTGCCCTGCTCCTCACAGCACCCCCTGCTGGGAGAGGCAAAGAATTAATGGTGTTTGCACTCACCAGACCACAATATGGTTCTGTTTCTTTTCTCAGTGGGGGCCCGAATTTAACGTGATTAACTGAAAATCAAATAATACAAATTGGCTCATCTGCTGGTTGAGACACACTCCATTCTCCCCCCGGGCTCCAGAGCAGCTAGGACTAACGGGAGGCATCAGCTGTAATTCGGGAGTGAGGCAAACAGCCCTGCTGCTAAGCACTCCTGTTTTTTGAAGATCCTGTGAACCCAGGCATCCAAGCCAAATCCCAGCTCTGGGAGATTCCATTATTTTTGCCCAGCCTTCGCCCCACCATTCCAGTTGGATTCAGGATTCATCTTCACTTCCCTAAGCTGTTCTGTGGCCTTGCTGTGTGAGTGTTCAACTGCCCCCGCACCTCACCCCAGAGGCAGCTGCATCTCAGCGCCATGCGATGGATCCCTGAATAAACAGCATGCAGGGGTGAGTGGTGACTGTGCTCGGGTGCCTGGATTGGGGTACACCAATCCTGGGGCAGCAAGGGTGGTCCCCAGTCGGGGATGACTTACACTGGATTTCGGAGAGAGTCCGTTCTGCCTGGCCATGTGCCCCACGGGAGTGGATTTTGTCTGGGAAGATATCGTAAACCTTATAGGAAGCAGTGCGGGAGAAGAAAGGGGGCAAGGAGATTTGGGGGGCACACATACAGACAGGATGGGGGAGGGGGCAGAGAGATGGGGAACAGTTACTGATAGTCCATTTCAAGTCCCCAACTCTCCCACTTCACCCCCCCGACCCCTCTTCCCAGCCAGTTCACAGAACTAGGCCCAGCTGGTTTCGTGGTGTGGGGCTGGATTGTAACAGTGGAGGGGGCTGATCGGGGTAAGTGCCACCTCGGCAGCCCCCAGAGACTGACCAAACCCAGTCCTATGCATCCCCAGAGCGAGGCAGCATCACTGGGAGCTGCATGGTGCAAGGGGTGCCCGGTCGCTGGTCAAATTCCACCCCAGGACAGGGCCATTTCT
Source organism: Dermochelys coriacea (assembly GCF_009764565.3). Lineage (NCBI taxonomy): Eukaryota > Metazoa > Chordata > Testudines > Dermochelyidae > Dermochelys > Dermochelys coriacea. The sequence goes on from NC_050074.1 coordinate 33,400,496, forward strand.
ACCAACTGCCCCCCCACCCCTCCACCATTATCTTGGGCAACAGGCTTCAGCTTCATGGCTGGGGAGCTGGGCACTGGGACAGGGGAGTCATCGGAGCCAGGCTGCCCCCGCCACTGGCTGCTTGTCATGGTAACCGGCCCTAGTGACTGAGCTGAGCCAGCTGTGGGGTGGTGGGTCAGTGCCCAGGGAGGCTGCAGGGGGCAGGGGCATAATGGGCAGGCCTGGAGAGGCCAGGGCAGGTACCTCAAAGTCTCCGTCGTCCAGGGAGGGGGCAGTCAGGTCAGGGCTGTTAACCTTGTCGAGTAGCTCAATGGCCAGGGTGCGGGCAAGGGGCTGGCTGGTGAACGGGTGCTGGGGGGACAGGGGTCATGGCGCTGAAACTAGGAGACAAACGGTCCCCCCAGACAGCCCCCTGCTGTCCAATGCAGCATGCTCCATTTCCCCACCCCCAAACCCTCCCCAGAGACACACCACATCCCAACCCCCAGCCACACACACTGTCCCTAGCTCTCCCACACCCCAATCTCTCCCCCCCCAACACTTCACAGCCTGTCCCCCACTCCAGTACAGTCCCCCCTATAGCCCCCAGCTTCTCCCACACCGCTCACTCCAATTATCCCCCGGCTCAGCCACCACCCCCTTCTGCCGCTTCACCTGTAACAGCTTTTCCGCTGTGGGTCGCTTTTTGGGGTTCTTGGTCAGGGCCAGTTTGAGGAAATGGTGGAATTCTGGGGACCTGGGGGGAGCGCAAAGGGGGAATCAGCAAATCCCCCTAGGTCCCTCTGGAGACCCCGAGCCCTGCCAAGCCCCCCAAATTCTCCGTCACTTTTAAAACAGAATCCTCACCCTCCGACCCCAGCATTACTGCCCCACTCCCTATAGCACCCCCTGCTGAGAGAGGCCGTGGCTGGAGTAGCTGGGAGCTCCCCTACCCAGCCAGCTCCTGCCCTGCTCCCTGAAGCAACACTCACCAATGAGCTTTGTCTTTCAGTTTTGGGGGTTGGAAGCTGCTCTTGGACATGAGCATCAGGGCCCTGCAGAGAGAGAGAGAGAGATAGAGAGAGAGATCGGGGGCAGGAGAACCAGACAGACAGAACCGGAACATGAAGGGTTGTGAGACAGACGGAGCCGGGAGGGAGGAGATCTTCTCTTGCATCCAACTCTGCCTCCATGAGCCCGACCCGATTTTCCTCGCTCCCACTCCACTCGCGTCACCTCCTCCCTGTGGGGAGAGGAGAGACCTGCTGGGCCCATGCCAAGGGGGTGTTCCACTCTTTTCCCTCTTACCTCATGGGGTGAAGATCGAAGAGCGGGGGCTGCAGCTCAGCCAGCTCAATGGCCGTGATGCCGATGGCCCAGATGTCGCACAGCTGGTTGTAGCCACCCTTCTTCTCCACTGCAGCCACCTCAGGGGCCATCCTAGATGAGGGAGGGGCCGCAGACCAATCAGACAACACCAGGCCATACAAATGGGACTCTGGCATCCAGCTATACTCATGAACTTCCCACCCCTCAAGGGGACCCAAGCATCCGGCTATACCCATGAAATCCCCCCCACACACACACCTGCCAAGCCATCCCTGGGACCCAGGGATCAGACTCAGCTCACCAGCCGCCCCTTCAGAAGTCATTCCCTGCCTCCCAGCCCAATTCCCCAGCTGCTGGGCACTCCAAAACACCCACATGTCCCTCAGGCTCCACACCCTCCTCCATCCCCCCCTCCAAACATCAAGATGCTGCCTCCCCCCACCCCACCAAACCCCTCCTCCAGAGACACCCCAGGCTCCAAGACAGCCCCAGATGGGGTATCCTGACAGTGAGATAGGCTGAGGTGGCCAGTTCACTCCACTGCCCCCACTAGGTTCCTCTGGCAGGTAGTGGGGGCGAGAGTGCCGGTGTGAAGTACCAGTAGGGGGTCCCAATGAAGGACTTCCGCTTCGCCACTGATGCTGTCAGCTCAGCTGAGACTCCAAAATCCGCTGCAAGACAGGGGGTGGGGAGGGGAACAACAGGAACCCTCGTTAGGAGGCACTATGGGGAAGGGACCTCATATGCATATTGTGGGTCTGTACAGCGCCTGGCACAATGGGTCATTAGTCACCACCAAGGATGGCAGACAGGTGGGCACACCCAGCTTCACTGGTGCCCCTCAGTTCTGACTCTCAGTTTCCTACTATCCCAGTCCTGGGCTCTCCCCACCCCCCACTGGAGCCCCTCAATCCTAACCCACAGCTACTCGCTATCCTAGCCCTGGACTTCCTCCCCAACTCCCAACTCTACCAGTGCCCCTCTGTCCTGACACACACCTCCTCCAGTGTCCCAGCCCTGGGCTCCCCCCACCGACACAGGGATCCAAGATTTCTATGGGGAAGGAGGAAGAGCAGGTAACTCACCCAGTTTCACATCTCCAAAGAGGGTGAGTAGGATATTGGCTCCCTGCACCAGAAAAGGGAAAGTTTCAGTGAGGGAAGAACCACTGCTCCACCTGAGCAACCTCCCCTGCTAAAGCAGCCTGCTCTGGAGATGAACCCAAGGGGCTGGTGAAGGAGGGAGGGGAACGTCACTCTGATCCTTCCCCTCCTCAAGGCCAATGGGATTCTTCCCTTACTCTTCCATTGCCCTTGTTAACCCCGGGAACAACATGCTGCAGCATGTTACCACAGTGAAGGCCAAGTGTGGGTGGCGAACAGAGTCAGCTGCCTGGGTCCTATTGGTGTTAACTTGGGAAAAGGGGATTAATAATCAAAGGTGATCCTAAGCATAGGCTCATGGGTCTCATCTGGGGGTGTAGGATAGGATCTGGGGCTGGATGGGCCCATGGATCTGATCTGGGGGAGGGTTAGGAGGGATCTGGGGCTGGATGGGCCCATGGGTCTGATCCGGGTGGCGGGATCTGGGGCTGGATGGGACCATGGGTCTGATCCGGGGTGAGGGGGCGAGATCTGGGGCTGGATGCACCCAGGGATCTCACCTTTATGTCCCGGTGCATCTTGCCCTTGGCATGTAGGTGGCTCAGGCCCTGGAGGGGGAAGAATGACCTTCTGAGTGTCCCCCCACCCATGCACGTTGCCACAAGCCCCCCCAGACTGACCTCCCAGACCCTGGGGAGGATACTGGTCCACTCAGGGAGGAGGCGTCAGCCACCTGTGCCCCCCTCTCCATGGTGACGAGGCTAGTGCCTGTGATGCAACTCACACATCTCTTCCTGCCGCCAGGGACAGAGGAAGCTTCAGGGCAATCGACGGGAAACAAGGACTTCCTGCCTGGCCCAGGCCCCATCAGACATAGTCTCAGGCAGAGAACCCAGGTGTCCAGTCTCCCAGCTCACCTCCCCACCACCCTCAAACCCTACTCCCCTCCCAGAGCTGGGGACAGAGCCCAGGTGTCCATCAGGCACTCATCCCCAATCTCATGTGCCCCCAAATGGGGGGTGCCCAGCAGAGGCTTTGAAGCCTCCAATCTAACCCCTGGCTCCTTGTTTACTCACCTGCAGCGTTTCTCTGCACACGTAGGCAATCTGCTTCTCAGAGAGGGGGCCTGTGGCTGGAAGAGATGTACAGACGTGGACAGATACACACCTGGGAGGGGGGTCACTATTCTTCTGCCACAATCCAACCAGTCCCCAAATACACCCCCACAACCCCTTCCAATACCTAGCTACAAACATCCCAATTACTCCACCCCCACAGCCACCCAAATATCCCCCACACACAATCCAACACATCAGGCTTCTGCCTCATCACCTTCCCCATGTTCTAGCCCTGCCCCCATTTCCTCACATCCACCCCCCTGCCTGTCCCCCACTTCCTATCTATCCCCCTGCCTCTCACTTCCTCCTATCCACCCCAACCCCCACAGGGCCAGGAACCAGAGGCATTTTGCAAACAGGAAGGGAAACTGACCAGAAAGTGAAACAGATGCCTCTTGAGAGAACATCCTGATGAGAGGACATTCTCTCCCCATGTCAGAGAACATGGGAACCAGGACTCCGGCTCTGGGAGCAGAGTGGGACCTTGTGGGTTAGAGCAGTGGGGCTAGGAGTCAGAAGTCCTGGTTTCTGTCCCTGGAAGAGGAGTGGAGAAAAGAACCCAGGAATCCTGACTCCCAACCGCAGCCCTCCCTCCCTGCTTCTAGTTACACCAGGGCAGGGACTCACTGTGGTAGATTTCCTGCAGGGATCCTCCTCCACAAAACTCCATGCAGATCCAGAGACGGTCGTTCCTGAGGGAGCAAGGGAGGAGATGTCAGCACAGCGCTGAGATGCAGCAGTCTCTGGGGTGGAGCTGTTGATACCAAGTTTTGCACAGGAAGTGAAGCAAAATCATGTAAAAGCCGAGGGTGGTGGTAGGGATGTTGAATGGAGTTATCTGAGGTGATCTGTTCCTAGAGCTGCACTGACTGTGCGGGGAAAGCATCCCCACCCAGCTCCCTGCAGCACAGTGCCCCCGGCGTGTCTCACCTGAGATAGCTGCCGAAATACGCCACCACATTGTGGTGCCTACAGTCCCTGAGCGTTGTGATCTCCTGCTGGATGGAGCTGATGTCATCCCCTGGGAATGAGAGGAGTTGTTGGTGTCAGGGAGGGAGTTGGGGGCTGGGGACATCATCCCAACGGAGCTGTGTCAGGGACATAGCCAGCTCCACAAGAGCTAATCCCTGCAAGCTGGCTGCAGGGCTCCCCATTCACCATGGAACCCCCTGCCACAGGAGGCCTGGCAGCACCAGGAGCTAAACAGGCTAAGGGATGGGCAGGTCTGGGGGTCACAGGTTGTTCCTTATGGACCAAAGGTAAACACTGGGGGGGAGCACTAGGGGGGTGATACTGGGGGCAATTTGGGGGTGCATCAGGTTGAGTCTCAGGGCCTAATTTAGGGGTCATTTAGAGACACACTAGGTCAGTGATTCTGGGTGAGCCCTGGGGGTGATATGGTGACCACTGGAGTAGTGATTCTTGGGGGGATATTTGGATTTTTACCTGGGTCCAGTTTGACGATCTTTATGGCAGCCAGCTCTGCTGTCTGGGTGTCCCGGGCCTAGGAACAAGGAAGAGGCCATCACTTGCAGGGGCCTCAGCATTAGCGGTCTACACACCTATGGGGTGAGGGGGGGCAGGGGTGGCTCAGGATCCAGCTCTTCCCAGATCAGTGCCCCACACCCTCCTCTGCGCTGCAGGGGGAGGGTTGTCTCCCAGATGCAGCCATCACCCTGCACCCCAGGCTGATATCCTCCTATTACCAGCCCATACCCCTCTCAACACACCCTGTTGTCTGGCAGGCTCAGTTCTCACAGCGCAAAGCTGCCCCCAGCCTCCTAGTGCAGAAGGATCCCCACTCCCCAAATAGTCTGGGTCTAGATACACCCCGCAAGGAGCTCCCCCAAACCCCATTTCTGAGTCTGAGGCTCAGGAGCCTGGACTCCACTTTGCACCCCTCCCTGAACCCCAGAGTTTGGGATCCCCCCAGCCCAGTTCCCACCTCTCCTCCAACCAATCTGAGGGCCTGTCTCTCCCAGCCCAATACCCCATCTCCCCCATGAAGATAGGGTACTTCTCCCTGCCCACCTCACCCCCAGATCTGGAGCCTCTGTTGTGTCGTCCGTCCCCCACCCACATTCTCCCTCTCCTCTCAATCTCAGGGTCTCTCCCCTGCTCACACTCGTGGTTTCTAACACCAAAACAGCCTTGTTCCGGCTTTCCGGTGCTGATCCCCCCAGCCGCCCCACCCAGCACTTCCTGCCCCCAACTCCACCCCATTCCGGGGCCTAGTTGCAGATGGTCGGGGGGGGGAGGAGGGAAGAGACAGATACCTCCCCTTCCCAGCTGAGCTCTCCGATACCCAGCCCTGCGGCAGGTAGGGCATGTTGCAAAGTGCCCTTGTGCTGATGCCAAGACAGACAGACAGGATGTGAACTCCCTGTGCTAGCAGCCCAGGGCTGGGGTGGGAGCAGGGGACTCTGAAGCCCCCTCCCCAGGGCACAGGCATGACAAGGCCAGGTGCCCACCCCAGCCCACAGACACAAATTAAGCCACGCCACAGCACAGACGCCATCTCCACCCTGACGTTAAGCAACTTCCTTTTCACCCTCCCCATATCTCCGGCTTGTTCTATCGCTCTGAGCCCTGCACCTGCACAAGGTGTGTGGGGGAGGGAGACAGGAATTCATGATTTCAGCTTTCTAAAGAGCACTGGAGAGGGAAATGCTCTAACCACTAGACCCCATGCCCCTTCCAGAGCTGGGATAGAACCCAGAAGTTCTGACACCCAGCCCCCGCCCCTAGGGTAACCAGATGAAACGGACAAAATATCGGGACACATGGGGGAAGCAAGAAAGAAAAAAAAAAAAAAAAGCCGGAGCGGAGTTGCCAAAGCAAAAAGAAAAAAAAAAACGAAAAAAAAAAGCCACCGGAGCCAAGTTGCCAAAGAAAAAAAAAAACTGCCAGAGCAGCCAAAGCCGCAATATCAGGACAAATGGCGGCCCAACTATGCATCGGTCGGGACACAGGACAAAGAACTAAAAATCAGGACAGTCCTGATTTTATCGGGATGTCTGCTCACCCTACCCGCGCTAAACCACTAGACTCCACAGGCTCCCAGGGCCAGAGAGAGAACCCAGGTGTCGTGACTCCCAGCAACCCCCCAATTCCCAATCTCAGGGACCTGTAGGGCATAATACACCCCTAAGAACTACCTGTCTATGCCCTGCTCAGCCCCCGTGACTGAGATCAGGCCAGGCACTGCACAGACAGTGAGCACCAGTTCCTGCCACAAAGACCTCACGGTTTAATTAGACACAGGATGGGAAGGGAAATAGAGGCACCAAGAGAGGAATTGACATGCCCAAGTTAAGTGGCAAAGTCAGGAATAGAACCCAGGAGCCCTGGCTCCCATCTCATTCAACCCAGTGGCTCTCAACCTTTCCAGCCTGCTGTACCCCTTTCAGGAGTCTGATGCGTCTTGTGTACCCCATGTTTCACTTCACCTAAAAAACTACTTGCTTATAAAATAAGAGCTAAAAATACAAAAGTGTCACAGGACAGTTACTGAGAAATTGCTGACTTTTGCATTTTTACCATATAATTATAAAATAAACCCATTGGAATATAAATATTGTACTTACATTTCAGTGGCTAGCATATAGAGCAGTATAAACAAGTATAAACAACATTGTCTGTATGAATTTTTTAGTTTGTACTGACTTCGCTAGTGCTTTTTACGTAACCTGTTGTAAAACTAGGCAAATATCTAGATGAGTTGATGTACCCCCTGGAAGACCTCAGCGTACCCCCAGGGGTACACGTACCCTTGACTGAGAACCATTGGTCAAATTGCTAGACCCTACCCCCTTCTCAGAGCTGGGGATAGAACCCAGGAGTCCTGGCTCCCAGCCGCATGCACCATAGTGCAATGAACTCACCGGCGCTTGGCCTCTATGGACCCAGCCTGGACGTCTCTCTCTCAAAGCTCTGCTCCCACCTGGCTTGCAGACCTGGGCTGGGGCAGGCTGCAGCGGGGAGTCTGTGCCCAGGCTGTGTAGGAGGCTGGGCAGGATGCTGGGCCCTTGTGGTTCTCAAACCAGAGAGCACTAGGGGGTGCAGGATTCACAGCAACTGTAGGCCCAGTGCATTGCCCACCCCAGCTCCTTGCCTCCCTCCAGCCCCACCACAGCTCCCTGAGGCCACCCTCCCACCGCCTCCATCGCAGGGAATCCCTGCAACTTCTTCTCCCTCACGCCAGGGGCTCTGTGCCCACATGTCAGGTACCCCTGTGCCCGCCCCATGTCAGGGGCTCTGTGCCTCTCCTTCTCCCCAGTACCAGGTTCCCCATTCTCCTCCCTCCCATTCCAGGGACTCTGTGTCCCCATTTTCTCCATCAAAGAAAACCAATTTCCGAGTCTGAGCATGGAGTGGCTGCTTCTTGGACCCGCTCATTCACTCCTGATCCTGGCAGATCTCAGCCTCGGAGCTACCCTCACGGGCTCAGGTCTGGGGGGACTGGCGGTGTTATGAGTGGCTCAGCAGGCAAGGGACACAGAGCCTGTCTACCCCACACAACCCCAGCTGCATGACACCTTTCAGTCAGCACAATGGTGGCACAGAAACAGCTGGCAGCACAGGGTTCTGGCGGCCCTATTGCCTGGAAAGGATGAGCATTAGATCCCCCCAAATGGCCTGACATTGGTTCAGATTTGGCCAGCCACAGTCATGGTACTTCAGGTATGGGGGGCAAAAGAAGCCTTGGGAATTAACCCTAATTAGCTGATGCAAATGCCAGCTCATGCTTGGCAATGCTCAGTGTTGGAGCTGGCTTCACAGGCTGCTGAATCGGGGCTATTCCCCAAGTGTAGGCAGAGCTAAGTCTGTACCACCAGCAGGAACAGAACCATTCCCCCCTAGAGCCGGGGCTAGAACCCTGGAGTCCAGGCTCCCAGCCCCCCACCCCAGCAACTATTACACCCCACTCCCCTCCCAGAGCCTGGGTAGAACTCAGAAGTCCTGGTTCCCAGCCCCTCTGCTCAAACCCAGGACAGGTCACTCCATGCACTGGAGCCCTCTCGAGGGGGGCCCTCCCTGTCTTAGGAGTTTCCCTTCCATCCCCTCACACCTTCCTGGTCTGGCAATGAAGTGCCAGTTGCAGAGGTCTGAGTTTCTGACAGTGTCCCAGGGACCCCTCATGGGGCTCTCCCCCACGTTTCTGCCTGTCCACAACTCCTTGCCAGCCCCCCATGCCTGTAACCTCCCCCCACATACATCATGCCCCCCTCAGACCTGAACATCAGCCCCTTCCTCAGAATGCCCTTTGCAGTTCCCCCATCCACACCCAGGACACTCCCCCACTCCTCGCCCAAAAGACAATCCCCACCCAGGGCACCCCACAGGAACCCCACCACAGGTATCTGGGTCATGCCCCCCCATGCATCAAGCTGGTCTTGCCAGCCACTGCTGTCCTGCTCTACTAGGACAAAATCTCTGCCAGGTGCCCCCAGATTTCCCTGTGCAACCACCCCTGCCCTTAGCACAACCCCACACAACCCTGTCCTCCATACACACCAGCTCCCATATATCCCCTAGCTCCCGCTGAATCTCCCAGAGATCCTCTGACCCCAATTCCCTAGAAGCCCCCGAAATACTCAAAGATCCTTCATCCACCCTCGTCTCCCCTTGAATCCTGGGTTGGCCAGGCCCTCCCCTGAGCACCCCCGCCTGGGCCCTCATTCATACACCCCACTGTATCCCAGCTCCTAAACTCACAGGCTACTCCCCATCCCCAGGCCCCATGATCCTCCCTCCAGTATCCCCCGACCCATGGACTCACATACCTCCCAAAGGCCAGGAAATCCCCTAGCTCCCTGCAACCCCCACCCAGCTTCGAGGGCCCCAGTGTCCCCTCTTATTTTCCTGGGCCGCCATGCACCCCACCTCATCTCTCCAACCTCACATACCTGCTCTTTTGCTCCATGGAACCACTGCTCCAGCTCCCCATGCCCCCCTCTGTGCTCTGCCATGCCCCCCAGCTCTCCATGCCCCTGGACCCCCTCCGTGCTCTGCCATGACCCCCAGCCCGCCATGCCTCAGTTCCCCCTCAGCCCTTGGCTCCCCACCATGCCCCCCCACGCACCCCAGTTCCCCCTCGGCTCCCCACCATGCCCCCCCACACCCCAGCTCCCCAAGACCTCTTGTGCTCTCTACCATGACCCTGCCCCCACCCCAGCTCCCTATGCCCTAGGGTCCCCTCCACACTCCCACATGCACCTCCGCCCCAAGCTCCCCCCGGCCCGTGCGCCCGGCGCCCCCTCACCTTGTAGACATCGCCGTAGGTGCCCGCCCCGATGCGCTGGATCAGCTCGTAGCGGAGCCGGGGATCCAGCAGGGAGACGTCCCGCAAGAGGCTCATGGTCCCCGGGGAGCCGCAGGGCAGCAGGGTACGGCGCGGCCCGGCCGGCCGGGGAACCAGGGGGGAGGGAAGCAGAGCCAGCCCTGCCCCCCTGGGGGCGGGGAGAAGAAAGGGGGTCACACCCCCAAACGGGGTGGGGACAGGCCCTGCTGATAGGACGGGGGAGGAGATTGGGGGGTCACATCCCTTAAACGCGGAGGGGAGAGAAAAATCAGCCTTGCTGGTGGGGAGAGCAGCCAGAGCAAGGGGTCACAGGCTGCTCCTGCTGGAGACCCTTCCCCTCCCGGCAAAAACAGGAGCCTGCAAAGAGCACAGCCACCCCCTCGCTTTAGACCAGCTTGGGGAGGGGGTCCTAGCGAGTCAAACGGGGGCTGGGAGTAAGGGCTCCTGGGTTCTAACCCAGCTCTGGGAGAGGAGTGGGGGCCTCGTGCGGGGAGGGGCTGGAAGTCTGGACTCCTGGGTTCTGTTCCCAAATCCGAGAAGCCCATTTGCACAGGGGTAGATCCAGCACAAGGCCACGCACCCGCAATAGTCTTGTGGCACCATAACCCACCTACACACGGGCAGGAAAATCCATCCACGCTCTAAGCTGAGCAGGGGGCACCTCCCAACCCCCTTCCTCGCCCGGAGCCAGCACCAAATTATCCTTCTCTGCTGCAAACATCACTGATCACTTGTGACAGCCTGAGCCAAGCGCCCTGCCATGGAGCCTGCGCAGGGCTGGCTCAAGAGCCCCCTCTCCCCACTGCAGGGAGCTCCACCGCAGGCTAGAACCAGACACAGGCATAGGCAGCAAGTTATTTGGGCCTGCGGTGCCCATGTTCATCCACCCAATATTCAGGAACAGGGGCCCAGCTCCACCAATGCTTGGGCTTATATTTTCAGAGCCATCCTGTCCACAGGACGGACTGGGGCTACTGCTCCACACTTGGGGGGCCCTGTGCTTCAGGGGGATGCAGGGTCCAGGGCAGCCTGGGGGGATAACACAGGGCCTGGCACCCAGCAGCCAGCAACAGGGCCCCAGCCTGCCCCGCCTCTTCCTCCCCTGCTCCACTCCCACTCCTCCCCCCACCCACATTCCACCCCTTCCCCCAAGCCTTCGCCCCATCTCTTTCCGGCTTCTGCCCCCATCCTCCAAGCAATGCCAGGAGCTGGCTGGGGGAGCAGGTTAGGGCTGGGTCACTTGCTGCGGCTGCCAGTGCCAGGCTGCCCTGGACCCCAGTCCCCCTGAAGTGTAGGGCCCCACAAAGCATAGGGCCCAGGGCAGTAGCCCCAGTCTGTCCTACGGACTGGACGGCTCTGCTGGGAGCTGTTCTGGGCACCACCAAAAATTATACAAGGTGACACCCACGGACACAGGCCACGCCCCAGCCAAGCCCTGAGCAAAGGCAGCAGGGAAACTAGCTGCTCTGGGCCTGAGGGCTGCGAGATTGGCAGGGGGCTGAGGCCAGGCAGGAAGGAGGAGAGTGTATTGGAGGGGGCCTCTGTCCTATTCCCTACAGCGGCCCCTGCTGGGAGAGGCTGGAGTAACTGGGAGCTCCCCCCACAGCCAGCTCCTGCCCCACACCCTACAGTGGCCCCTGCTGGGAGAGGCCAGAGCTGGATTAGTCAGGCACTCCCCCTGCAGCCAGTGATCCTGCCCCATTCCCTACAGCGCCCCCTTCTGGGGAGAGGCCATGGCTGGAGTAGCGGGGAGATCCCCCACAGCCAGTTCCTGACATGCTCCCAAGGAGGAACCAGCACCTGCAATAAATAAACCAGCCATTGGGGCAGACTATTTTAAAACCAACTTTTTTATTAACCCTTCATGCTACTAAAAAATACACATTTAGTAGATGTGTGTCTCCCCCCATCCCTTTGTGGGAGCCCTCAGGCTGTTTATCTCAGTCCTGCCAAAGCTGTCCCACCCCAGCACCATCCACCCCCGAACTGTACAAAGCCCTGCCTGCCCCCACCCCAGCTCTGCCCCCCATGGCCTTTAATGCAACCCCCATGTCACGCACAGGAAGGAGACAGTGAGGCCCAGCTGGACACGTTGCTTAGGAGTCTGTGGGCTGCCCTAGTTATTACAGCCTCAGGAGCTCTCTAAGCTGCACCGGGAAGGCAACACCCATTACAGCTGCGTTTGCCATGGCCCTGCTGGGGCTTGTTTAGTGGGACCCATCAGAGCCCATCAGAAAGCCCACTGCGTTCCCAGTGGTTTGTCATACCCCATTATTCCCCTGTGCCTGGTGGCATGCTCAGATTCCCCCCAGCACCCCTCGCTATCTGCCCCTGCCCCCTACAGCAGATCCAGCACTCTCAACAGAAAGGCCTCGGTTGAGAACAGAAGACAGATGGGGAGGCATGACCACCCGGGGGGAGAGAGCATGACCAGGAAAGAAGTTTACATTACGAACTCCAGGGGGGAAGAGGTACAAAGCCCCCCATCCCCCATGTCGAACAGGTGTGGCTCTACCCAGGGCTTTGTGCAGGGCCAGAAGTCACTTTGGAAGCTCAGGGCATAGCAGCTGGACTCCGGAAAGATCAAAGTCAGCTGCTAACCCACCCCCACAGCCTAATGAGAGAGAGGCTCCCCCCCGCATGACTGGCTCGGGGGCACAGTATGGGATACAGCTTCCTTCTCCTCAGGTGGGTCTGTATTTTGGAGACACCTCGCCCAGAAGAACCCTAGTGTGTGTCAGAAGGGAGGGGGCCATATCTCCTCAGCAGAAGGGGTGCAAAGTAGAGGGAACCCACATAACTGGGCTCCAAGGGCCCCTCCATCCAATTCCTGCAGCTCTCCCAGATACATGGAGAATGCACAGAACTCATCACCCTTGAACCCCAGAGCTCAAGGGGGCTGAGGCCATGACAGCTCTTGTCTCTGGGAGTGGTAATATTAGAGCTGCCCCACCTGCCCCAGCATTGAACTCACAGAGCCCCCTCCCCCACGCCATGGGGAGCTGAGGAAAGCTACGGCAGGGGTGAGGCAGCCCCTGCACCTAGGAGAGACGGGGGGCAGGGCGCTTCCCCATGCCCTATTTAAAGACAACTATTCCTCGCCCCGAGAAGCTGAGCCTGGCAGGGGGTAGCACTGCGCCCCAGCGCAGGGCTCACAGGGACTTGCGTGGGCGCTTGAGGAAGGCCAGGGTATAGTCTCTCGGGGCTGACACCTTCTGCTTCTTCATCTGCACCTGGGACTGGGCTGTGAGCTGCAGCTTGATGGCACTCGAGTTGATCTTGGCAGCCACCAGCAGCTCCTTCATGCCCTTCATCTTCTCGCTCTGGAAGGTGAGGACAGGCCCCTCGGGTAGGGGAGCAGGGGGGACCCCCGGGACAGGGGCCCCCCCCTCCTCCTTCTCCACCACAGAGGGCTTGTCTGGCCGCTGGCCTGAGCTGGGGCGCCGGCGCTCGGCAGCCTTCTTGGGCAGGGGTGGCTCCTCCGGCTTTGACTCACGGCGGGGTCCACGCCGGCGCCCCTCACGGGGATCCTCACTGCCTTGCTCATCGTCCTCATTGGTCTCCGTCTCCCGCGCCACAATTGTCACCTTCTGGCGCACCTGGGGGGAGGGAGGGAGTCAGGGGAGGGGCCTGCCCCCCCACAGCCACTGCCAAACCCCCAACCCTGCCCACCCCGGAAGCCCAAGCTCCCAAATCCAGCAGGGACCCCCCAAAGCCCAACCCTAAACCCCCTGCCCTGCTGACAACTCCAGTATTGAACCCCTAAATTCAGCAGGGACCCCCGCACGCTCAAACCACAGCTCTGAGCCCCATCCCCCAGAACTCCAGCCTCCCACAACTCAAACCCCAGCACTGAGCCCCTCAGCACTGATCCCCGTCCCCCAGAGCTCCAGCCCTGAGCCCACAAATCCAGCAGGTACCCCGAGCCCCCACACGCTCAAACCCCATCCTGTCCCCCAGAGCTCCAGCCCTGAGCCCCCAAATCCAGCAGGGACCCCCCAAGTCCCAACACAAAGCTCCCCATCTCCCCCAATACCACCCGAGCCCCCCAGCTCAGACAATTCACCACCCAATGTGTGCTACTTCCCAGACTCAGCCCTGCCTCCATCACACCTGCCCCCCCTCACCTGCCCATCAAAGCGCCCCAGCGACTGCACCAGGAAAGTGGCCCAGCCCACGTGCAGCACAGGCGTGGGGCTGCCCTCCTCCCACTTGCAGATGCCATCATAGAAGCGCAGCAGGTGGGCGAAGCACTCAGGGTCCTGCAGGGCTGAGCCCCCAGCCTGCGCCGGGGACCCCTGAATGGGGAAGAGAGGGGTTAGTGCCTCCCAGGGGCCCAACGCACCAGGGGCTAAACAGCCCCTCCAGCCTGGTGTTCCCCTCACCCACCCTGGATCAGCCCCATGGCCCCTCCCACATGGTGTCTCCCCCTCCCCACAGATCATCCCCAAAACCCTTCCAGCCTGGTGTCCCCTCCATCACCCCCCCACCCCAACTCAGTACCCCCCTCACCTCTCCTCTCTCCACAGCACCTTTCTCCTCCAGTGGCTCTGCCAGGTTGGCCACCTCCTTGAGCAGGTTGGGAACCACATCGTTGGCCACATCGAAGAATTCCTTATAGATCTCCTCGTCCTCCCGGCAGTAGTTATAGCTGGGGGAGGACAAGACCAAGGGAGGCAGTGAGCAGCTGGGGCCAACCAGCCCCTAGGCCTGGGGCCAGCCCCTGTCCCAGTCCCCTGCTGCCAGCCAGTCCTCAGGCCTGGGGCCAGATCAGAGCCAGTGCCCCCTAGAGGGGGAGGCCCCATGTCCTTCCAGACATGAATCGCCCCAGTCTCCTTTTTAGGCAAGCAGTTCCATGGGCTGGCGGCCAACCAGGCCCTAACAAAGGGAAGGGTTTGGGGCCCTACGGCAGGCTCCTGGGGCACTCACTCCTGGATGACGGTGGCTGTATCAGCCCAGGCCTCCAGTGCCTCCTTGACATTCTTGTTGCGACAGTGGTAGCCAGCCAGGTACATGTAGGGGTAGATGTGCTCGTTGTTGTAGTACTTCCTGGCTGAGCTGATGCCCTGGGAGGCGGGGGGGAAGACAGAATAAAAGGACTTTCTCACCAAACTACTCAGGAACATTTATGTTTTACAAATTACATCCCGACCACAACCCCCTGCAATCCCCACCCTGGGCTTCCTCCAGCTCTGCCAGTGCCCCTCGGTCCCGACCCAAGCCCTCTGTGATACAAACCCTGGGCTCCTGACCCACAGTACCCTGCAATCCCAGCCCTGGCCTCCCCCCAACTCTGCCGGTGTCCCTGAGTCCTGACCCACAGTCCCCTGTGATCCCAGCCCTGGGCTCCCCCCAGCCCCGATCCACAGCTCCCCGTGATCCCAGCTTTGGGTTCTTTTCAGCTCTGCCAGTGCCCCTCAGTTCCAACCCACCGCCCTTGCGATCTCAGCCTTGTACCCCTTCACCTTATGGTAGGTGGAGAGGGGATCTGGTCTGCCTGGTGTCGGCTCCAGCTCCTCCAGGTCGGCCAGGTTGCCCAGTGCCATCGGGTACCTGCCAGGGCAGCAGAGCAGATAGGTGTGTTAGCTTGGGGAGACAGGCAGCTGGAATGAGGGGGAGGGACTTTCTATCCTGACTTCTGCCCCCCACAGGCGGCACTGGGGCAGCACTGCAATGCCTGGCACTTGGGGGCAGGGCACCCCAAGGCAGCAGATGGCAAAAGACCCATTGATTTCAAGGGGCACTGGGTAAGACCACCCACTGGCTCCTGCCAGCACCATCCCCAGCTGCGCCACATGCGCTGCGCCGCGACTGCTCGACACACACACCCCGGCGGCCAGCCCTGTGGGCAGGAGGAAAGCTGACCTGGCCCAGAGCTGGGCTCTGCTAGAGAACATCTCCATCACCACCAACCCTGCCTAAGTCCCAGCCCTGGAGCTCCACATGCTCTATGAAGGGAGGCCAGGGTCGCCAGCCCTAGGCTGGGAGGGATTCCAAATGTTGATTTTGCCGCACACAGACTGATTAAAACATACTTCAGTCGCTAAAAACCAATGGTTACAGCCAGGGAAAGTCAGCAGAGCGCGGACAACGTGGCCGGCTGAAGGACATTCCTTGGCGTACTTGGACATGGGACGGGGACAGTTTGTGCTACTGGTTACAAAGCTGCAAACTTTTGCCATCTCAACTGCTCTCGTCACTAAAGAACAGGCTGACCCCCGAGAACCTCCTCCTGAGGTGAACATTTAAAATCAATACAAACAGGAAAAACGCTTAAAAATAAACATCAATGTTAGCTGTCAAAACTATATAAAATAAAAACCTGTGTCTGTCAAGCCTAATGATCCCCACCCTGCAGCTAGAGAAACTAATGATCAGAGGTGATCGCTCAAGTCTAATTGATGTCCCTCAATGCCCCCCAGAACTGGGATAGAACCCAGGAGTCCTGGCTCCCAGCCCCCCATGCTCTAACCACTAGACCTCCCTCCCCGAGCTGTGGTTTCAAAAGTCCAGCAGTACTGACCTCTCCAGGTGCCCCATGTCGTAGAGAACCCACAGGAGCCGCTGCAAGGAAAGCGGACGGTGGGTTACTGAGGACACAGAGCCATGGGGGGCAGGAGCTGGGAGGATGAGACCCGGGTCACCTGTGGATAAGATCCCTGTCGAAGGGAGGGGCATGCGTGGTGGAGAGGTGTGGGGTGCGCACGGCGCTGGAGGGATGTGGGGTAAAGGAGATTGGAACAACTTGGAGGGGGCCATACAGGGAAGGAGGAAGAGAGTAGATGGGCCTGGGGCAGGCATGGGGGTGTGCACAGGGGGGAGGGGACTGGACGCACACATGGGGAGGGGGCATGTCCCACCTGCTGCAGCTGCAGCAACTCCAGGCTGTCAGTGTGCAGGTCGATGGAGGGGTTGATGGCACACACCATGAAGGCCACCTCCATGTGCCGGTCACAGCGCAGGTATGAGCCCTTCAGGTACAGCCAGCTCTGTGGGGGACAGCAGCAGGTGAGTGAGGTAGCTGGGCCAGGCTACCCCTGAGCCCCATGGAGATGCTCCTGGCCCAGAGCACGGGGGTGGAGCTGGAAGCCAGGACTCCTGGGTTCTATTCCCAGCTCTGCCTCTGATGCTGGGCAAGTCTCTTCCCCTCTCGGTGCCTCTATTCCATCTGTGAGCTCTTCAGGACAGGGACTGTCTCTCACTGGATCTGGGCAGCCCCAGCCCCTGCCCTGATCTCAGCTGGGGTCTAAGCAGCACCTGGTCCAATGCGGGGAAGCTGGTCTCAGCGGTGTCTGGTCTGATGGGGGCCAGTGACTGAATGCACCCCTGTATTCACACCCTGCACACCATTGTAATAATCTTTGTACCAAATATGTCCTGTGAGCTATCATTTGAAAAGTAACAACTCCCTGCTGTAATATCCTGGTGAGATGTGTGGAGCAGCCCTAATGGAGAGTAACGAACATAAGCAGACATTAAGACTAAAATGTGTTTATCAGACAAGGGGAGGGGCGGGGGGGGAAGAGAGTGGACTGTTCCTCAAAGGAGAAGCTGGCACCTCTAACCAGAGTTAACTGGCAATCACCGGCCAAGCGGCCACTCTTTGGGGAAGGAACAGAGCACTCTGCATTTCAGCAAACTCTTTCACCACGAGACCCCATGGCTCTATCCTCACCGCAGGAAGAACTTGATCTTGGGCTAACCTCAGGACAGTGCCTGTCAAAGGGGGATGGGACTAAGAAAATGAGGGGCAAATGCACCGGGGGAGGGGCCGTCTGCATCTCCTGAGAATACAAAGGCGCCAGTCTTTGCGAGGGGTTCTCACCAGAGAACTGGGGTTGTCCCGTTGCTGGGAGCACAAGCTAAGGATTTTACCTTGAACCAAGTCCAGTTTGTTATGTTTAGTTGCTAGAATGCACTTTATTGGGATTTCTCTTGTAACTGTTTCTGACTTTACACCACATATTTGTTCACACTCACATTCTCTCGGTAATTCACCTGGTTTAATCTTTATAAAAATCAAGTCTAATCCCGTGCTGTGTTTCAACTGAGCTGTCTGGGTAACTTCAGTTAAAATAGCAAACTACTGCATACTGACCTCTAATATCTGAGGGACAGGTCAGACAGGGACAGGACGGACAGTGCAGAAAATTCGGGATCGGGAGTGTGTTGGAGTCGCCAACTAAGGCTGCTGGAAGCCAGAGCATGGCTGGTGTTTGCTGACAGGCTGCTGGGGTCAGAGCTGCTGGACCAGGACTGCGGCTATCCACAGACCCTCAGGGTGGGACCTGCATGCTGCGAGGCTGTTTGTGGGAAGCCCAGGTGGGAGCTACAGCAGTAAAGCATTGAGTGGCACCCACGGCAGGTGGTGACACACCCTCACTGGTCTGGATTGTGCCCCAGAATATGACAGAGCCCCCCAGATCTCGCCCACCGTCTGAGCAACACCTGGCCCCAGGGGTGGGGCCCTGATCTCAGTCTGGAAGATACCTTAGTGGCAGTAATTAATGCGGATCAGTTACTAGTTACCTGCTGCCCCATCTACTAAGGTTAAAGCCCAGGGGATCTTGCACAGCAGCTTTCTGATCCAAGCAGACAGCCCGAACCCTGCACAGACCCCAAGCCCCATTCCAACCCCCTCACCCCCATCTCACCACCTCCTGCAGCTACATCTCAATGCACCCCCCCAACCCCTCAAAGCTTATGGCCTCCCCTCACTTACCCGCTCAGCCACACCGGCATTCACGGTCTGCCCACGCCGGTCCTCATTGCCTTTGCCGTGCCAGGTCACCTCGGCCGTCTGCTCACCATCCTGGCCAAATACCACCCAGGCATGGTCCTCCGAGAGCGCCAGGTGCACGTCCAGCAGCCCTAGCACCTGGCAGGCCCCCACCACAGCAAAAGCCACCCCTGAGCTGTCCAGCTTAGTGCCTGTAAGGAACACATAGTACTAGGGGGCGCTGTGCTGCAGGGAGCAGCGTGGGACTCAGGAGGGGGGTGCTCTTCCCTTGCAGTCAGTGCTGATGACCTCTGTGCCAGTGTGGTGCTAGGGGGCACTGTGCTGCAAAGGTCAGGGGCACTCATTAGGGAGAGCTTCCCCCTTGCAATCAGTGCTGACCCCTGCACCAGTGTAGTGCTAGGGGGTGCTGTGCTGCAAAGAGAAGGGTGGAGCTCAGTAGGAGGTGCTCTGCTCTCAGTCAATCCCAACTCCAATGCGCCATCACTAGGGGGCGCTGTGCTGCAAGAAGCAGGCAATGGAAAAGCAGAGCTGAGCATTTTCAGGCTGCCCCAGAGCAGTGCCCCACACTGGGCCAGGGTGGTACTGTCCCCACCCCCATGGTTGTGGGCCCCATACCTGTGATGAAGCTGAAGAGGGACTGGATGTGGGCCCGGTCTTTGAAGTAGGACCGGCTGAGGCTGTTCCAGATGACGTCTGACACCTTCTTGACCAGCTCGCGGGAGGAGAAGCCCTCAGGCCTGGGGTAGAGGGACAGGTCGACAGCGCCACGAATCTGGGCGGTGAAGCGGGCGTACAGCGCAGCCACGATGGACAGCTCGGCCACAGGGAAGTAGGTGAGGCTGTCGGGCTCGGGGCCCAGGCGTGGCTCGAAGCTGATGCCCGGCACATTGGTGGGTATGACTCGGTTCACGGCCAGGAAATGCTCCACAAAACCCAGCACCAGCGAAAGCAGCACCAGATCGGGCTGGTCCTGCTGCAGCTCAGCCTCGAACAGCCGCACCACGTTCTCTACCGAGCACAGCGGGAACAGGGCCTTCTGCCATGGCTTCAGCCCCATGGCGGGCACCCAGGGCAGCTGGGGAAGAGGAGAGAGCGTCAGGGGTGGCTGAGGAGAGGGCCAGGGCCTTCCCAGAGCCGGGTCAGTCAGCTGCGGCTGGGAGTCTGGGGCTGTGTGTCTGCCTCTCTCCCAACCTGTCCCCTGAAGGGGGCCCCCGCCCCCGTCTCTCGCCCCCCTGCCCACTGAAGGGGACCCTCGCCCCCGTCTCTGTCTCTCTCCCCCTCCCCCCGTTGAAGGGGACTCTCGCCCCCCATCTCGGGTGACCAGCTATTAGGGGCTTTGTCTTACACAGACAACTATCCCTCCCCCACCCCCCGCGAAAAGAAGTGTCCCTATTTTTCACACTTGCTCTCTGGTCCCCCTCCCCACATGATGCTCACCCACCCCCAGCCCCCCTTTACCAGAGGCAGCAGCCCCTCCTCCCCCCACCAGCTTCACTCCCCCAGCACGGACACAGCAGCAGCCATGCTGGGCCCGCAAGGCACCATAGGAGCCGCAGTTCCGCAGGGCACGACGGGAATTGTAGTCCACCTGGCTAGCCAATCACACCATGTCCCCCGAGGTATGCTGGGAGTTATAGCTTACAATTAACCCAGGTGTCTTATGGGAAATGTAGTCTGATGCATGTCGAGGAAAGCCAGTATTTGGTGGTCCCGTTAACTGGCTGCTCATCACCCCCTGGGAAATGAAGTTTGGCGCCCGAGGGGGAGGTCCCGCCTGCCGTGGTGCATTCTGGGAGCTGTAGTTCTTCCGGCAGTGCACTCAGAGACTTGTAGTCCCATGGCCTACCCCAGCTGGAGGCATTCCAGGGGTGTCCGCACCCAGCACCAGTCTGGGCCTTGGAGTCTATTTTTTTTAATCGTGAGGCCATTTGATCCCTCAAAGGCCTTGTGGGAATTTTAATGATGTCATCGACCCTCCCCTGCAGCCCTGGCCCAACAACTGACCCTGGCGCTGTGAGCTTCCCCGCAGCAGTGCCCGAGCCAGCCTTGCGAGGCAGGAGTTACAGCCTAAGGGAGCGTGGCTGATGACATCACAGGTGTACTGCATGATGTCAGAGCTCTGCCAAGGCTTTCGACAGGGAGGCCATTAGGAGGGCAGAGTTGGGCGAGGTTGCAAGGATGCAGACTGCCCTGCCTCCCTTGTCACAGCACCCATTGCTGCGGGGCAGCAGCTGCAGGCTTCTCTCCCTGCAGTGTCACAGCACCCCCTGCAGGCCTGAAAGCAGCTGCAGCGTCTGCTCTCCCCAACCAATGCGGATAGCACAGCACACAAACACCTAGCCCAGGATCCACTCCCGCAGTTTAATTAATTCATTAGCTTCCTTCTCGTTATTTACAGGGTTGTTGGCTTTTGTATATCCGTTTTCTACAGAAATGAGTGCAAATAATGCAGCCCTAAGGTAATGCTAATAAAAAAATCTTGCAGAGGGAGGAAAACCCAATAAAATGCCCCATTTTTAGCAATTAAAAAATATTACATTCCCCCCAAACAGGATTTGAACCCTTAGCGACAGAGTGTCTCTCTTGTGTCAGCTGGCAGCGCCCCCTGTGGGTGACAAGAGGGCTATCGGCGACGCTGGGGGATGCACATGCCTCCATGGTGGCGGGATCGGACAAAGCCTGGCTTGCAGGCACAGCGGTATGAGCCACTGGTGTTGATGCAGCGCTCGTTCTTGCACAGCAGGCCTCGCTGGTTCAGCTCCCGGCACTCGTCGATGTCTGTGGGTAGGGAGAGGGAGGGAAGGGGTTAATGGAGTGGCTGTGGAGCATGAGTATGGGTCTTGAACCTGCATCCCCCAACAGACCAGGCACGGAGAGACAGCTAGCAGCACTGTTTGTGAAAGGTGAAGAAAGAAGAGAACCCAGGAGTCCTGGCTCCCAACCCCACTCCTGCTCTAATCCACTAGACCAGACCCCCGTCCCAGGATAGTACTCAGGAGTCCTAGTGGTATGGGCAGCACATCACTTTGCAGTGCATGCTAATTCACAGGAGGCTTGGCACTCTTACCCAGGCAGCGGATGCGGGTGGCGTCTAGCTGGAAGCCAGCAGGGCATTCGCAAACTGCACCGTGGTAGGTCCGGACGCAGCGGCCGTTCAGGCAGTGACATTCATCTGAATCCTCCTCTGAGGTGTCATCCTCTGAGGGGGGGCGTACAAAGGCGGGGGGACACAGATGAGAAAATGGCAATGGCAGGGAGCCCATTCCCATGCAGCTGAAATTGTCTGGCACCGAGATGCAGCTAACTCTGAGGTGGGGTGCGGGGGGCTGTTCATACAGGAGATGCAGACACCTCTGGGATGGGCATGGGGGTTGTGTATAGAAGGATCACTAACCTTTGCGGGACTTGCCCAGGAACAAGGGGCTGAGGTCCCAGAAGGAGTTGCTCTCGCTCTGAGATGGCTGACACTGCTGCCCTGCAAGGAGCCATAACAACCAGCCTGGGACACATAGCAGTGAATCTCATCCCATCAGATCCTGCCCAGTGCAACCAGAGCCAGAGCCTCTAAAGGGGAAAGGTCCTGTACTCAACTCCCCGCTTCCCTGAACCAGCCAGAGCCCCCAGAGGGGAAAGACCCTGTAGCCCACTCCCTGCCCCCCTGAGCCAGCCAGTCCCCCGCACTGTGGGGCCAGACAGGAGCCAGCAACCTCCAGAGGAGAAACGCTCCATACTCTACTCCCCATCCCCTTGAGCCTGCCAGAGCCCACAGAGGGGAAAGGTCCCATACCCCACTCCCCATCCCCCAAGCCAGCCAGTCCCCCAACCCTGGGACCAGACTGGAGCCAGCACCCCCAGAGGGCAGGCTGGACATGCATGCTACCTGGGTTGCGGGGGGGGCACGCACGGCACTGGAAGCCCCAGCCTTTGCCGTAGCGACAGCAGCACTCCTCGTAGGTCAGGTGGTAGCCGTTGAGCGGTGAGGCGCACATGCTATCCTCCCCCCGGTGCTGCCAGCAGATGTCGCGCCGGTCAGCTGCCCGGTCTGCCAGGGCAGAGAGAGGGTTGGGGAGCCCACGGCACCATCTCAGCCAGCGCCTGCAGGAGACACTCCCACAGGACCTGGCATACTGGACGGGCCCTCGTGCACTCCACCACATTCACTGCACATCTAGGCAGGTGCACACCCACACATGGGCACCAGCAACTACAGGGGCACACTCACAATCTTCGTAACCACCACAGTGACAATCGGTGATGTGCTCACACTCACACTGGCTCACTATC
Organism: Dermochelys coriacea; assembly: GCF_009764565.3. Classification (NCBI taxonomy): domain Eukaryota; kingdom Metazoa; phylum Chordata; order Testudines; family Dermochelyidae; genus Dermochelys; species Dermochelys coriacea. The sequence goes on from NC_050074.1 coordinate 33,423,353, forward strand.
AGGGACATGCTCACACTCACTCATTCACACTCACCCCCCTGCTCGCTCACAGAGTCAGGTTCACAATCCCAAGCCCCCCGCACTCTCCTAGGCCTATGGAGTAGCACTCAGCCCTGCATGCCCCTCACCTGCCTGCATGTCGGGGAGCTGGCACTCCTTGCCACTGGGATCCAGCATCCAGGGCAGGCTGCACTCACAGTAGAAGGAGCCCAGTGTGTTGATGCAACGCCCGTGCCGGCAGGCCCCGGGGTCCCGGCACTCGTCCACATCTGCAGGGCCAGGGCACAGTCACAGGGCATCAGGGGCTTGACAGGGTTGCCATGGCATTGGGGACCAGCAGGGATCGCCATGGCACCACCAGACTGATGAGGGTCGCTATGGCACCAGGGGCCAGCCAGGGTCAACATGGTAACATTACGACTGATGAGGTCGCCATGGCATCAGGGGCCAGCAGGAGTCACCAGAGGCTCTAATGTCACAGGCTCAATGGGTTGTCATGGCACCAAAGACCCCAAACTGGTCATCATGACACCAAGGACCAGCAAGGGGCATCTTTGCTCGCAAGTCCTCACCCCACCAGTGTGCTCCCCATCCAGGCGGGAGAGAAGCTCAGTCCCCAGTATCCCACCTTTAAAGGGGCCAGGAGGAGGTAGGGCTGTGATGGGGCTGCCCACCTGGCCAGGGCCAAGACTCAGAGCCAGTGAGCTGGTGTCATGTGTAAAGGGGACTCACCGATCTCACTGGGTGCCAGGCACTTCTTGTGGGTGGGGTTGTAGACGGCAGGGGCGGGGCAGGTGCACACATAGGCCCCCCGCGTGTTCTCACACAGCCCGTTCACGCAGTTCGACTCGTCCAGGCACTCATCCACATCTGGGGGGAAGGGGCATGGCTCAGAGCCCAGCCCCTCCTTTCAGCACCCTCCTGGCCACCTGGCCCCACCCCAATCACAGCCAGCGCCCCCTAGAGGGGAAGGCCTGTGTATCATTTCCCCACGCCCTTCAGCCAGCCAGTCCCCCAGCCAAGGCCAGATCACAGCACCGCCCCTTATAGGGGATACGTCCCGTGTCCCATTCCCCACTCACCCCCCTAAGCCAGCCAGTCCCCCTACCAAGGCCAGATCACAGCCAGCGCCCCCTAGAGGGGAAAGCCCGTATCCCATTCCCCACCCTGCAAGCCAGTGAGACCCCCCACCAAGGCCAGATCACAGCAGCGCCCCCTAGAGGGGCATCCGTCTGTCCCCCCGCAGTTCTAGACCAGGATATCTGCCCAACTGAGCTGATGCCACTCGCCCTCCTCACCCACACACTCGAGCAGGTTGCCATCGTAGTAGAAGCCTTGCTTGCAGTAGCACTCGTAGCCCGGCTGCGTGTTGACACACTTCCCCTCCTTGCAGATCTCCTCCCTGAACAGGCTGCACTCGTCAATGTCTGCAAGGAGCCCCAGGGTGGGAAAGGGGGACTGTTTATACAGGGATCCCTCACCCAGCACTGAGATGCAGTTGGCTCTGGGGTGGGGTGGGGTGGCTGTTTATACAGGGATCCCTCACGCAGCGCTGAGATACAGCCAACTCTGGGGTGAGGTACGGGGGTTGTTTATATAGGGATCCCTTGGCTGGCACTGAAATGCAGCTACCCCTGGGGTGGAGTGTGGAGGGCTGTAATGGCCAGGTAGGAGGGTTGCAGAGTTGGAAACCCTGTGACTCATGGGGGCGGGCAGGGGAAGGTGTAATCTTGGCTCCTAATCCCTCAGCCCTCAAGTGCAGGTGCCAAGCAGATCAGGGCTCGGGCCCTGGCACTCACCCCTGTGGGCAGGGATGCCATAGTTCAGGATGTTGTCATCCAGGATGAATCCTTTCCCGTCAGGGCAGAGGGAGTGGAACTCAGCTGCAGGGGAGAGAGGTGACATGCACATTGGGGAAGAGGGATTAATGTCTAGACCAGGTATTCTCCCTCCCTGCCCCAGGAATCAGATCTTTGGCCCATCCAGCCTGGTATCCCCGCTCCCTGCCCCCACATCAGACCAATGGGCCTATCCTGTCTGGTATCCCCCCACTCCCTCCATGGGTAATGCTTTCCTGACCCCCCTCAGTTGGATTCTAGTAGTTGCCTTGGAGCCTGGGGGTTGGATGTTCACAGTCACACCAAGTCCAGCAGCAGGTAGTTCCACGGTTCATTGGTGGCAGTGGGAATGGGGGAGGGTGGCATGGAGGAGAGGGTAGGGTGTGTCCCACCTGAGTTGGGCACAGGACAGGGGTAGATCTCACAGTGGTCACCCCAGCCAGCCCCCAGTGAGCAGCAGCACTCCTGGCGGGTGATGTTGGTGGCCAGGACACTGTCACAGAAGACGGTGTCATCAAAGTTCAGGTAGCATTCCTTCTTGTTGTCGGGGGGCTCCAAATCTGGGGGGCAGAGGGTAAATCAATCCCACAGTGTCCCACTCTGGCGCCATATCAGAGCCAGTGTTCCCCAGAGGGGAAGGCCCCGCATCCCACTCTCACCCTCACAGCTGTGTTGATCCTCAGATGGGGTGTATCCCTCATCGCACACGCACATGTAGGAACCATCCACGTTCTCGCATGCCCCATGGGGCAGGCACAAGCTGGGGTCCAGTGCACACTCATCGATATCTGGAGGGAGACCAGTGGGAGATAGAGGCAGGTGGTGTGCAATGGCACGCTTGCTGCACAACCATACCTGTGCCCACTCACAGATACACACTCATCCACGCCACACACCTGTGCCCCACGTGTGTCACCCTACAGTACACAAACTCACAATCACACCCATTTTATACACACACACACACACACACACACACACACACACACACACACACAGAGTAGCCTGTACTCTTTCCTTTTCCAGTGTGGCACGCTCACTTAGACACACATGCATGGGCCCTTGCAGTGCTTTGTGCAGCTCCACACATTCTGTCCCTCACACACACCCTGGTGTTCGCTCTTACTCGTGGCAGGCCCAGTTTGCAGCATATCAGGCTCACACTTGGGCATGAGGCATTCCTGAAGCCTAGTGTTTCATGTGCCTTCATACCCCATCATGCCCAGACTTTCCTATCTACCCCCGTGTGCCATGTCCTTGTGTCGCCACACACAGCTGCTCACACTTGGTGCAACATACTGTCCTCACTGTGTCACGCTACTGTGTGAGGAACACCAGACTCCTGACATGCCGTGCCCACACACACCCAGATGCTCAACTTCTCTGTGCCACACCTACCACCTCACCTTGGCACTTCCTGCCATTCACCAGCTTGTACCCAGCGTGGCACAGGCAGCGGTAGGAGCCCACAGAATTGACACACTCGCCCCCGATGCAGGCAGCCGGGAAGTCACACTCGTTAATGTCTGCAACATGGAAAGCCGCAGGGTGAGGGGGCCACTCCCAGCCCCCACCCCACGTGTCTGTGCATCCTGGCCCCCTCACCCAGCCCCCCCAGACATGGCCACCCAGCCTGGCCCCCTTACCCAGCCTTGCCTGGACCTGGCCACCCAGCCCCCTCCCCCCCACGGCTGCCCAGCTCAGTCCTCTCACCCAGCCCCCCGCAGACATGGCTGCCCAGCCCCCTCACCCAGCCCCCTCCACATGGCCACTCAGCGCAGCCCCATCACACAGCCACCCCCACACACAGCCACCCAGCCCAGCCCACTCATCCAGCCCCCCCAACACAGCCACCCAGCCTAGCCCCCTCACTAAGCCACAAGGCCACCCAGCCCAGCCCCCCCACCCAACCCTCCCCTGACATGAACATCCAGCCCCCTCCCAACCCCCCCACAAGGCCACCCAACCCTCCCGAACATGGCCACCCAGCCCACCCTGAACACGGCCACCCAGCCAGACCCCATCACCTAGCCCCCCCCAGACATAACCACCCAGCCCCCTCCCAACGCCCCCCCTTGACATGGCCACCCAGCCCAGCCCCGCCCCCAACACATGGCCACCCAGCCTGGCCCCCTCACCCAGCCCCCACAACATGGCCACCCAGCCTGAGCCTCTCACAGCTCCCATGTCCACAGCCCCACCCCCCAGCCCCTTCACACAACTGCTCTATTCCCACAGGCAGCTCCCGTCCCCCCACCCCCAACCCACTCACCTCCCACTGAGCCCCACCGCCCACAGGCAGCTCCCTGGCCCAGATCCCTCACGCTGAGCCCTACACGCCCCCTAACCACCAGCTCAGCCCCCTGCACCCTTCCACCCCATGGCCCAGCCCCTCACCTTCGCAGCGTGGCCTGTCCTTCACCGAGTGGAAGCCAGCTGGGCATTGGCACTTAAAGGAGCCCAGGGTGTTGACACAGACCCCGTTGGGGCAAAGCCCCCCATCCTCACACTCATTCACATCTGCAGGGAGAGAGAGCGGGGGACTGGGAGTCAGAATCCTGGCTTATATCCTCTGATCTGGGAGGGCAGGGGTGCAGTGGTTTGAGAAGGGGGCTCTGGAAGGGGAGGGGGTGCAGTGGTTAGAGCAGGGGGTTCTGGGAGGGCAGGGGGTGTGGTGGTTAGAGCAGGGGGACTCTGGGAGGGCAGGGGGTGCAATTGTTAGAGCAGGGGGCTCTGGGAGGGGAGTGGGGTGCAGTGGTTAGAGCAGGGGGTTCTGGGAGGGCAGGGGGTGCAATTGTTAGAGCAGGGGGCTCTGGGAGGGCAGGGGGTGCAGTGGTTAGAGCAGGGGGCTCTGGGAGGGCAGGGGGTGCAGTGGTTAGAGTGGGGGCTCTAGGAGGGCAGGCTCTGGGAGGGCAGGGGGTGCAGTGGTTAGAGCAGTGGGGCTCTGGGAGGGCAGGGGATCTAGTTACCCAGGCAGCTCCGGGCATTGGGCGCGGGTGCAAATCCCTCCCCACAGGTGCAGCGGAAGGAGCCGGGCAGATTCTCACACCAGCCGTGTTTGCATGGAGTCTCCTCAGAGCACTCATCCACATCTGGGGGGACACAGATGCTGAACCTCAACCCTGTCCCCCACACAACTTTTGACCTGCAACCCACTCCCCTGCAGCCAAGTTTGGTTGGGGCCGAATGTCCCTCAGCCCATTGTGGGTGCACAGGGCACCTCCCACCATGGCGGCATGAGATTCTCACCCCAGATACTGCACCAATCCCGGCACTAGGGGGAGAGGGGTTTACTGGGTTGGAGCCGGGGGCTGGGAGCCAGGACTCCTGGGTTCTATCCCCAGCTCTGGGAGTGGGGTGGGACCTAGTGGGTTAGAGAGGGGGCTGGGAGGCAGGACTCCTGGGTTCTGTGGCCAGCGCTTACCATAGCAAATCCCATGCTGGCCCCGGAAGCCCGGTGGGCAGGGGCTGCATTTGTAGGTGCCTGGCCGGTTCTCACACTTCCCGTCGGGGCAGATGCCAGTGTCCAGGCACTCATCAATGTCTGCGGGGAGAGAGAAAAGGTGAAGGGTAAGAGGCCTTTGTGGGAGCCCCATGAGGGGCAATGCACAGGGCAGGGCCCTTGAGGACGCAGCGAGTCCTCTGGCAAGTGGGGAGTTGGTTTGTTATTGTAGGTCTCTGACAGTTCTACCTGACAGGTTGTTGTGAGAAGGGTTGCTCGGGGGCACTGTCTTCTTGTTCTGAGGTCTGTGCAAGCTCTGGGCTGGACATTGGTTTGTTATTGTAGGGTCTCACTCAGTAACTCTGGGGCTGTGTGCACCTGTTTGTTCTTGTGGGGTCTTTGGAAAGGGGCTTTCACTACTGCTCAGGCTGTGAGCACCCACTTGTTATGATCGAGTCTCTCAGGGCCATTGGTTTGTTATTGTAGGGTCTCTGTCTCCCAAGGCTGTTGGGGCTCTCCCCTCCCCCTCCCTCTCCCTCTCCACCCCAACCCGGCCAGCCCTTACCTTCGCAGAGGGGCTGGCGGGAAGGCTTGAGACGGTAGCCGGGATGGCATTCACACTTGTAGTGCCCAGGGTAGTTGACACAGGCTCCCCCATCCCCACAGATGTGAGGCTTGGAGCACTCGTCAATGTCTGCCAGACAGGTGGACGTGAACAAGGCAGAGGAGGGGGGACAGGACTTTACCGATCACCCCTTCCCCCCAACTCCCTTCCCAATCCCCATGCCCCCTTCCCATCCCCATCCTCCCTTCCCATCCCCCTCTTCCCATCCCCCAGCCTTCCTTCCCAGCCCCCCAGCCCATCCCCCATGTTCCAGTGCATCCCCCAGCTCACTATGCGTGCCCTGTTTCCCCCAGCTCCCAGCAGCCCCTCCTCCAGCCCTCCTGTTCCCCCCCAGCTCCCGTCCCCTGGGTGCTCACCCACGCAGGAGCGCACGCCCTTGTGCACCTTCAGCTGGTACCCCCGGTTGCAGTGGCAGTTGTAGGAGCCACCCGTGTTCATGCAGACGCCCTTGCCGATGCCGCACGGCTCTGCCTCACACTCGTTCACGTCTGTGGCAGGCAGGGGGCGGGAGGGAAAAAGAATGACTGACCCCCACCATGCCGCGATGCAGCCCTGGCCACATGCGTATGTTGGAGGGGTCACAGGTTTGCATGTGTACTTGCACACGTGTTGCAGGCCTAGCTACCAGCATGCGCAAGCAGGGTGGGTGTCTCAGACTTCCACAGGCCAACGTGCGGGTGTGTCGCACACCTATTGTCGAGCTGTGTGGGCGTGTCACATAGCTGTTGTACGTGTGGGTGTGTCACACACCTGTTTTACAGATGTGCCGGTGTGCCACACTTTTGTGCAGCTGTGCAGGCATGTTGTACTGCTGCTGTGCAGCTGTGTGGGCATGTCACATGCTTGCTGTGCAGACACACGTGTGTTGCACCCTTGCAAATAGGCTTGTGAGGGGGGCGTCACAGATCTGTGTATGCAGGCATACCCAGGGGGTCACTCCATCACACAGATGTGTGTGCCCCTCCAGGGCGCTGACACCTCCATGAATGCAGTGGGGTGGGCATCACATGCCCCCAGACAGCCATGCACATGCGTGTCCCTCTGCATGTGTCACACACCCACAAAGGAGGGCGAGGCAGCGTATTACCTGTGCAGAACCTGCGCTGGGTGTGCCAGCGGTAGCCCGGGTAGCAGATGCAGGTGTAGCCCGACAAACTCATGACGCACTCTCCATGGCCACAGATATTGCGGTTCAGCTTGCACTCATCCGTCTCTGCAGGGACAGACAGATGCAGCCCGGGAGGGGGAGATCAGGATGAATTGCTCAGGAGCCAGGAAATCTGTTTCTAATCGACCCTCAGGAGAGCCAGGAGTTCCCTCACCCCTAGGGCCGCTGCGATATCAGCTCACAGGGACCACACTGCATCGGGCCAGGGATGCTCAGGAGACATCACTAGCCCGGAAAGGACTTGGGGGACCCCCCTGAGAACGTGCACATCACTGGGGAACGTTTGGGGTTCACCCCTGATAATTAAGGGGAGCCCAGCAGGGAAGTTTGGTCCAGGAATGTGAAATTTTTCCTAAAGGGGTGGGGGGAGGTTGCTAGCGCGCAGCCCCCCACCCTGCCATGAGGCTCTCACCTGTCACCTGTGTTGGTGCGATCTCCACGGCGCTACGTGTGTATTGGTCTGGCAGCACCTTCTGCACCATGGCAGTCGTGGGTCGGGCCACCACCTCTGGGACCCAATGGAGACAGAACAGGGTTAGCAGTGCTGGGAGCTTCCCCGCAGCAATGTGCAGCCGGGGGCTCCAGCACTGCGAGCTTCCCTGCAGCAGATCCCAGCCAGGGGCTCCAGTGCTGCGAGCTTCCCCGCAGCAGAGCCCAGCTAGGGGCTCCAGTGCTGCGAGCTTCCCCACAGCAGTGTCCTTTCTTCCATCACTCACCAGGGTAGCGGGCGCCCAGGGTGGCTGCACTGGCATAGAACTGGTCCACTGACTGCTCCTCTGAGTTGGTCCGATATGCCGGCAGCTGGAGGGGGAGGGGTTAAACGGTGGGGGCACCTGCTTCTCTCCGCTACTCAGACGGGTGCCCTATTCCTCCCTCTGCTTCACTTCATTCCTCCCCCTCTCTCATTCTTTCATTCATTCCTCTCCTCCCTCCTTTTCACCCGCCACCCTCCAGCGCTCCCTTTCCCACTCCCTCCATCCTCCCTCCACTTCCGCATCACCCCTCCGCTGCTCCTCCGCTGCGCGCCTGCTGCTCCAGGGGCCCTACTCACCATGGCCGTGGTGACAGCTGCAAGAGACAAACACAGGGCCCGGGGTCAGATCCTGTCATGCCAGTCTGAGAATCTGAGGTTCACCTCTGAAAGTGGGGGTTTGCTCTGAGAGCAGGGTCCCCCAGCTCTGGGATTCTGAGATAACAGGATGTACCCCTGAAAAATGGGGTTTGCCCTTAGAGAATTTGGGGTAACAGCTCTGACAACATGGGATTTGCCCCCTGAGATGTGGGGGTTTGCCAACAAAGAAGGGAGTAACAGGTCTGAGAAAGTGGGGTTCACCCTTAGTGAATTTGGGGTGCTCCAGAGAACACAGGGTTCACCATGGGAGAATGTGGGATTCACTGTTGGAGAACGTGGGCTTGTCCCTCGGAGGATGTAGGGACCTCCAGATTTTCTCTCTTTGAACCCTACATTCTCAGACAGGGTTTCACAATGGGAGAATTTGGGGTACAATCTGTGGTAATATTGGGGTTCACCACAGGGCAATGTGGGGTACAGCCCCTGCTATTACTGGGGTTCACTAGGGGGAAATTTAGGGAACCCCCATGTCCTGGTGATTAGAGTGACAGTGGCACCTCCCTGGCCCCCATGCCCAGTCCGCCTCCTCCCTGGGGGTCTCTGACCTTCGGACTCCTGAGAGTCCCCCTCGAGGGGCGGCAGGCTGGGCAGCTCACGCTGCTGCTGCAGGTCTGTGGTGCCGTCGGGGTGGATGTGCAGGGTGAAGTCGCTCTCCCCCTGGATGGTCAGGGTCTGGTGGGATGTCAGGATGTGGTAGCCCTTCCCTGCTGGGCAAATCTCCTTGAACGCAGCTGCCAGATGAGAGAGGAGACAGGTTAGCACTGGTGCTGCGAGCTTCACTGTGGCAGTGTCCCCAGCCGGTGACTCCACCAGGGCTGTGAGCTTCCCCGTGGCAGCGCCCCCAGCCGGTGACTCCACCAGGGCTGTGAGCTTTCCTGTGGCAGTGCCCCCAGCCAGTGACTCCAGGATTGTGAGCTTCCCTGTGGCAGTGCCCCAGCCAGAGACTACAGTGCTGCGAGCTTCCTGTGGCAGTGCCCCCAGCTGGTGACTCCAGGGCTGTGAGCTTCCCTCTGGCAGAGACCCAGCCAGTGACTCCAGCACTGCAAGCTTCCCTGTGGCAGTGTCCCAGCTAGTGACTCCAGCACTGCAAGCTTCCCCATGGCAGTGCCCCAGCCAGGGATTACAGTGCTGTGAGCTTCCCCGTGGCAGTGCCCCAGCCAGGGATTACAGCGCTGCGAGCTTCCCTGTGGCAGTGCCCCAGCCAGGGATTACAGCGCTGCGAGCTTTCTTGTGGCAGTGTGCCCAGCCAGGGACTACAGTGCTGTGAGCTTCCTGATGGCAGTGCCCCAGCCAGGGACTCCAGCACTGCAAGCTCCCCTGTGGCAGTGCCCCAGCCAGGGACTCCAGCACTGCGAGCTTCCCCATGGCAGTGCCCAAGTCAGGGACTCCAGCGCTGCAAGCTTCCCTGTGGCAGTGCCCCAGCCAGTGACTCCAGGGCTGTGAGCTTCCCTGTGGCAGTGCCCCAGCCGGTGATTCCAGCACTGCAAGCTTCCCCGTGGCAGTGCTGTGGCAGATACTCCATCCTGGCCCAGTTTGCAGTTTCTTACCTGCGCCATCAGCCGGGCAGCGCTCGCAGCGGGCCCCCCAGGCCTTGCCAACGCTGCAGCAGCACATCTGGCGGGTCAGCTTAGTGGGCAGTGGGTGTTGACACTGGAGCTCTGGGCTCACCAGCCGGAAACACAGGCTCTTCTCCCCCGACTTCTCCGCTGCAGCCCCGGGAGAGGCAGGGTCAGTAGCACTCCAAGCCCCTGCCCCCAGCTGGGCACCCCAGAGAGACACTGAGCCCCCATGACCCTCCCAGGAGACAGGGTCAGTGCTGCTCTGAGCCCCCCCCCCGTCCCCAGCTGGGCACCCCAGAGAGACACTGAGCCCCCATCATCCCCACAGGGGAGACAGGGTCAGTGCAACTCCAAGCCCCCTGCCCAACCCTCCCAGTCCCCTCAACCCCCCAGCCTGCCCCCGGTCCCTTTACATACGGACACACTGGCTGCGGGATGGGCCCAGCATGTGGCCAGGTTTGCATGCGCAGCGAAAGCTGCCCTGGGTGTTGAGACACTCGCCATTCTGGCACACGCCCTGCATGGCACACTCGTTAATGTCTGCACAAGGAGAGAGAGGGGTCAGTAACACGACACACAACACCATAATGCACACACAACACAACACGCACACACCCCACAGGGCACACTTGTTAATATCTGCACGGGGAGAGAGAGGGTCAGCAACCACAATGACACACAACACAACACCCAATACAACATGCACACCCCACAGGGCACACTTGTTAATGTCTGCACAGAGAGAGAGAGGGGTCAGTAACACTAGGACACACCACACAACACAACATCCCCACAGGGCACACTCGTTAATGTCTGCACAGGGAGAGAGAAGGGTCAGTAACACAAGGACATGCAACACAACAACACAAAGCACACTCCCCACAGGGCACACTTGTTAAAAGTGTGTTTGGGGAGAGATGTCTCAGCAGCACACCATAGCCCCACACATGACACATTCCCAAGGACACAACACACACACAGAAGCAGGTCTTCAGTCCCCCCACCCAGAGAGTGCCCACCAGGTACCCTGGCAGTGGGTGCTGTTCAGTCTCTTGTATCCCTGTGGGCAATCACCCCCATGTTCCCCTCGGATCGGGCCTGTCTTCTGCACGCCCGAGTCTGCAACACACAACAAACCCCAGAGGGGGAATCAGTGGGAGCGAGGATGCAGCGTGGTGTACAGGTGAGGGCAGGGCTGGGGACCTGGGAGGCAGGACTCTTGGGGTCTAGCCCTGGCTCTGGGAGGGGAGCAGGACCTAGTGGGTTAGAGCAGGGGCAAACTGGCACTCAGGACTCCTGGGTTCTATCCCAGCTCTCCCACTGACCTCAGGCAAGTCCCATTCCCACTCGGTGCCTTTCCTTCCCCTCCTATTTATTTGTCTAGACATTGAGCCCTACAGGGCAGACACTGTCTCTTGTATCTGTGCAGAGCCTGGGGCAGAGCCCTGATCTCAGGTGGGGAGGAGAAGGCTGTGGGGGTCTGCATGGCACCTGGCCAGACATGGCCAAATCTCCAGCGGGGGGGGGGCTATGGGAGTCTCCATCACCATCGCAATAGCAGAGACATAGACATCGCCCAGCACGGGTGCCAGACGCTTGCACAGATGGCGGTTTGGACGCGCTGCCTCTTGGCTCAGGGTCTCTGGCTCCTCGCCCCCCTCAGCAGTGGCCCCACTGGGGGTGGTGCTGGGGAAAGTAGCGATCAGCTAACCAGCGCCTGTGCTGGTCTCACTACCACAGCCAGGCTAGCAGGCGCGGGGGGCGGGGACATGGGACGATGTTTATTCCAGCAGGCGTGTGCAGCCAGGCTGCTCCTGATCCGTCCAAGCTGGGAAACGTGGGGGGGGGGAATGGAAAGAAAGACTGAGAAGAAAGAGACAGAGAAGAGCTGGGGGGACGTTTGGGATGAGGGGGGCTGTCCCAGTGAGATTCAAAAGGAAATAGAATTCCAAGGGACCATGGGAATTTGTTAAGCTGAGGGACTCACCACCACTGGACTGTGCACAGGGCAGGGCTGGGAAAAGGGCGAGACATTATCACAACTCACGCGGGTGGCAGATGCACTGAGGGATGGAGGACAGGGACAGCTCCCCCACCGCCGAGTCACAGCCAGCTACTGACTGATGGGTAAGGAGAAACTGCCCCCAGGGGCAAGTTAGCTTAGAATGGCCGGCAGAGAGCTCCCCTGTGCTCCTGCCCCACTCCCCACAGTGCCCCCTGCTGGGAGAGGCCAGGGCTGGAGTAGCCAGGAGCTCCCCGCAGCCAGCTCCTGCCCTGCTCCCTGCAGAGCCCCCTGTTGGGAGAAGCCGGGGTGGCAGCACCCGTGCACTCCCTCAGGTAACAAACGGTTCCATTCTCCTACCCCACATACTCCTCTCACCCCCCCAAGGGGGGATGACAGCGCTTCCCACAGGGGTGGGTGGGTGGCAGCTGCAGACAGGAAGTTGCCCAGAAGAGCCGGAGTGTGATGAAAGGGAGCAGGTTGGGGGCCTGCCCAGCCGGAGAACAAGGAGCCAGGCCATGAAGCACATTCTTGGCTACTTCTAACACAAACACCCTGCGGCTCACAGATCCCCGGGAGCTGGAAAAGCCATTGAGTGGGAGTGCCAAGAAGGAGGGTAGGTGCGGGGGGAGGGGGAGAAAGTAGGGTTGGAACCTGCCACCTGATCCATCCCCTCCAAATCTTAGCCGGCTGGGCATCCCCCCCACTGTGCCCCGCATCCCCCGCCATGGTGCCCTGGAAGCTCTCGGAGGGACCGGTGGGCACTGCCCAGGCAGCTCCCGGGGCGACATGCTGGAATGTGGCAGCCCAGCCTGGCTACGTAAGGCCCCATCCAGGCTTCCCGTAAACCTTGTGCCAGGCTGGGAGAGGTCAGCACCAGGCTAGGGGGAGAAGTGACAGCGCCAGGCTAGGGGGAGAAGTGACAGCGCCAGCTAAACATCAGCTCTCACAGACCCTCAGTGGGTCAGTCCTGGCTCCCCCACACTGGGTAGCCCCTCTTGGCTAGCTGAAGGGCTGCAGGGTCACTGGCTGGGGGGAGCTCCCAGCTACTCTGGCCCAGCCTCTCCCAGCAGGGGGCACTATGGGGCACAAGCAGGAGCACTGGCAGGGGGCAAGCTGGGAGGCTGTACCAGGAAGGGGGCCTCAGGCATTACTTACACTGCAGGTGGGGGCATTTATGGCACTTGTTCTGCCCCCAGGAGGTGCCGATGCTCCCGCAGCAATCCTCTTGCTTGGTCAGGCCTGGCAGGGGGTTGCTCCCGCACTGAGAAACAGCGCCCCCCACCGCCGGAGAGAGAAATGACAGGCAAGTGAGACCATGACCACCACCTCCCACTGCAGCATAGCGCCCCCTGCTGGCCCCTCCCCACTCCCTGCAGCACAGTGCCCCCTACTGACTCTTCCCTGCTCTGTGTACCACAGCATCCCCTGCTGAACCCTCCCCGCTCCCTGCAGCACAGTGCCCCCTACTGTCCCTTCCCTGCTCCGTGTACCACAGCATCCCCTGCTGAACCCTCCCCGCTCCCTGCAGCACAGTGCCCCCTACTGTCCCTTCCCTGCTCCATGTACCACAGCATCCCCTGCTGAACCCTCCCCGCTCCCTGCAGCACAGTGCCCCCTACTGACCCTTCCCTGCTCCATGTACCACAGCATCCCCTGCTGACTCCCGCCCTGCTCCCTTCAGCACTGTGCCTCCTGGAGGAGCGGGCAACTCACAGATTGTTTGGGCAGGGTCTCCTGGAAGCAGCGTCCCAGGGGTTTGTGCGTATGGGGCCGGGCATGGGGTGTTGGGGGTTTCTGGCCCATGGAGCTCTGGGCCGGGTGCTGGATGAGGTGGTGTTGGGCACCCGGCCCGGTGCCCTCGGTGCTGATGCTGTCGATGCGGTGGACCTGCACGGAGGCATCGGGCGGGTGGTGGACGCGCACATTCAGCAGAGGGGGGTGGACCTGCACTGGAGGGGGGCCCGAGGGGGAGTCAGCATATGGACCGTCCCCTGACACTGACCCCCAGCTTCCCAGGTGAAAACAGCTGGCACTTCCCCTAAATGAGAGAGGCCCTGGAGGGAAACCCCCCCCATGCCATTAACCCCCTGCCCCATCACCCCCCCGGCCAATCATTCACCCCCAACAACCCCTGCCCCCATCACCCCCCTGCCCAATCATTCATCCCCAACAACCCCTGCCCCCCATCACCCCCTCACTCCAAGTTACGCTGTCACCCCATTTGCCATATCACTCCCTCCCTTGCCCTCCATCCCCATCACAATCCTCAGGTCCCCCTCCCCACTCCCAGTGGCAGTACCTTCGGACGAGTGGTGCCCAGGTCCCAGGGGCACCATGAAGGTGGAGTGGCTGACGGTGGCCTTGGGGCTGTGGCCGGCGGGTGGCTCCCCGGCACCGTGCGCATCGGAGATCACCTGCACGGCGTAGATGGCGTGTTTGCTGGAGCCCGTCTCACCTGCTGGGCCCTCAAGGGGCCCCAGCACTGCCGGCTGCAGCAGCTGCTGCCCCCCCTGGGCCTGGGCCTGGCGCCCTGCCGGCACCTGGCAGAAGCGCCCTGTAAACTCGGGGGGGCAGAGGCAGTGGTTACGGGATGTGCACTGCCCGCCATTCATACAGGGCAGTGGGCACACCACTGGGGGGGAGAGAGAGAGAGATTAGACCAGGGACTCCCACCCTGCCCCCACTGCTGCACCATCTGTGTCTACCCCATGGCTGCCCGCCCCCACCCGCCCACAGCCACTCCCTGTCCCCACCCCATCCATCCCATGCTCCCACCCACCCCCTGCTTCCTGCCCCCCCGCCACATCCACCCCCTGCTCCCTGCCCTCCACCCCATCCACCCTCTGCTCCTTGTCCCAACCCCACCCCATCCACCCACAGCTCCCTGCCCCCCCACCCTACTCCCTGCCCCCCACCCCATCCACCCCCTGCTCTCTGCCCCTCCCCACCCCATCCACCTCCTGCTCCCTGTCCCCACCCTTCTGCTCCCTGCCCCCACCTTGCCCCATCCAACCCCTGCTCCAGGGCACACACAGAGGGAGCCAGCGGGCAAGCCAGGGCACAGGTGGCGGGGGAGCCAGCAGGCAAGCCAGGGCACTCATGGGATTGAGCTGGTGGGCAAGCCAGGGCACACGCAGTGGTGGCAGCTGGCAGGCAAGCCAGGGCACACATGTTGGGAGCAGCCGGCAGGCAAGCCAGAGCACACGTGGTGGGGTGGAGGAACTGGTGGGCAAGCCAGGGCACATGCAGTGGGGAGCCAGTGGGCAAGCCAGGGCACACATAGTAGTGGGAAAGGGGTGAGCCAGCAGGCAAGCCAGGGTACGCACAAGGTGAAGGGGAAGATGGCCAGAGCACAAGAGGCAGGAACTCTTCTTCTGCATGAGCCTGTGATCTTAGCCGGGCCTCCAGGGACTAACGTAACACCAATGTGTTAACATCCCTGTTAGTATCGGGGCAGCACCTGGAGGCCCCCGACCAAGATCGGGGCCCAGTGAGCTGGGCGCTACCCACACACAACACCGAGATCAGGGCCTAGCGTGCTGGGCACTGTAAACACACACACACACACCCGAGAACAGGGCCCAGTGTGCTGGGTGTTGTATACACATACACAAGATCAGGGCCTGGTGCACTGGGCGCTGTACACACACACACACACACACACACACGAGGTCAGGGCCCAGTGCACTGGGCGCTGTACACACACACACAACCGAGATCAGGGCCCAGTGCGCTGGGTGCTGTACACACACACACACACACCCCGAGATCAGGGCCCAGTGCGCTGGGTGCTGTATACAAACACACAGACATACGAGATCAGGAACCATTGTGCCAGGCACTGCACAGACTCATGGTGAGAGACAGGTCCAGCCCCAAAGATCTTACAGTCTAAATAGACACATGATGGCAGTCATAGGCCTGGAGCGGGGAGGGACTCACCGGGGTCACACAGGGTGCCTGTGGCAGAGGCAGGAAAATAAACCAGGTCTCCTGGTCCCAGGGCCTTAACCACAAGCCCTTCCTCCCCAACATCCTTCCCGCAAACCCACACAGGGTGAAATACCCAGCTGAGGCCATCCAGCCGGGAAGTGACATCCCTCAGGTCACAGAGTGAATCAGAGCTGGGGACAGAGCCCAGCCCCCTGCTCTAGCCACTAGACGCCACTCCCGTCCCAGAGCCAGCAGTCCCAGCAATCACCACCATCCCTGCTCTGACTCCCACGCGGAGGCTGGGGTTCCAGCTGTTTTGGTTTATTTCCCTGGCTGGGGAGTTTGCCGGGGCAGCTGAACAGCCGCGGCTCAGGGGAGGTAGTGGTGCGTATACACCGGGTTCCCAGGCCTAGCCAGCTGCCCTGGCTCAAGCGCCGGTGACTCAGTGTTGGAGCAGGGATTATCCAAACATTCAGGACAATAACAAAAGGACAGCGAATGGCTCCTGCTGCAGCCCCATCATCGGAAAGGCCAACACACAGTGCACTCAAGGCTTGAGATGTGGCCACCTCTGGGGCAGGGCATGAAGGGCTGTTGATCAGCTACACAACACGTTAGGACAGGAAGTGAAGGAAAATAGTGGTGTCCAGGTGAAAAAGTGCACTGGGGTGGGAGAGGGATTACAGGACTGAGGGATTGTGTGGCAGAGCCCAGGGCTCAGATGGCAGGGGGCTGCGAGTTGGGACTGAGGGGCACTGGTGAGCGAAGGGGAGTCACCTGGCGCCTGCTCCAGCCCCCTCACTTCAAGCAGCGACTCAATTTCATTCCCTCTCAAGTGCAAAGTCAATAAACGCCATGGTTTCTGGAGCCGGAGGTATTTTTAGTCTCTTTGTATCACTGAGACAAAACGGGGGCGGGAGGAAGACATGCTGCGGTGGGATCAAGTGAGGGGGGCAGGGGAGGCTGGGGGGGGAGAAGGGTGTGTGTGGCTGGAGCACATGGTGGGAGTGGGGCTGGATGGAGGACGGGATGAGGTGCATGGCTGGGGTGCAGGGGTGTGTGGGGGTGAAAGGGAGCGGGCAGGGAAGGGAGGGGTGTTGGGGGGAGGATGGAGCATCGGGGGAGGAGTCTGGAGGGGAGGGACATATGGGATGGGCCTGCTGGGAGACAGGGGGAGGGACTCCCCAAGGGTCTGTGACTGGGTGACTGGAAGGGGTGAAGTCTGGGTCAGACCCACAGTGGGGAGGTAGAACTGGTTCAGCAAGAATCAAAGAGGTCCCCCCCCAAAAAATACCCTCTCCTCCCCTGAACCCTCCAGCCCTCTCGCTCCCCCTGAAGGCTGGGCGCAGGTGCTGGGCCCACCCTGGACCAGGAGGGGATTTTCCGGGCTGGGTCCAGCCCAGCTCTGGATTCAGTTAGCCCCAGAGGTCACTCCAACCCCAATACCATCCCCCCCACCCCCCAGCAGAAGGATGAAGGGGTACCAGGGATCTTTCCCGCAGCTGGTGGGGGGGGAGGGCTGGCATGGTGCCTGGTGGGAGGGGCACCAGCATCAGCTGAGGAATGTTACAAACCAGGGAATTCACAGCCGGAGCTGGGCCAGGCTGCTGTGAGTGCAAAGGAGTGTGCGGGTGAGAGCACGTGTCTGAGTGTGTGCCAGTGTGCAGGGGGGTGAGACTGTGTGCAGGAATCTACATGGGTGTGTATAGGCAAGCAAGATTGCACGCATGTGCATTTTAGATTGTGTGTGTGGGTGTATGCATGTGTATTTGATTGTGTTTGGGTGTGCACATACATATGTTAGATTGGGTGTGTTAGCTTGTGCATGCGGTAGATGGTGTGGGTGTGTGCGTATGCATGAGATTACATGTGTGCAAGTGTTAGATCGGGTGTGTGCAAGTGTGTGTCTGTTAGATTCTTTCCATGTGTGAGTTTTGGATTCCGTGTGTGTGAGTGTGTACGCATGTGCGTGTTAGATTGGAGGCCGGCTGCTGGAGGTGCAGGCGTCGGACGGGCCCCAGGGGACAGGAGCTGGGATGGGGCCATTCGCTGAGGCGAGATTTTCCTCCAGCCCTGAACTGCTGCTGGAAGAACTGCCAGGGGAGAGGGGAGAGCAAGCACAGG